>NC_143586.1:146697685-148138451 GCF_048544385.1 Mastigoproctus giganteus | reverse complement strand
TTCTGTAGTTTAAGATTAGTTTAATTGATTATCAGCAGCTACAAGGCTTGTTAAACTTTGTTTTGTTAACTGCTTAGAGTACTTTGTAAAATAGTACTGTAAGCAGTTCACAAAACAGGGGGAAAAAATGTCAACCTGGATCTCTTGACATCTTATTGAGACAAAGATGGTTTCAAAATCAGAAACTACATTTAGTTTTAGCCTGTAGGTACCTGTAAGTGATAATCACTCGTTCAGACTTTTTCCACCAGAAGTATCCTTAGAGGTACTAATTTACTGCAAGATTTTTCGATTGGCAAACTGCGTAGTAGCACAAGGAACACACACACATAGCAGCCCCCTTAATAACAGCGCGATTGTGGCATCTGTTTTCTTTGTAAAGCTCGTACAACACATAATAGCTTTTAATATTTCTTCCCTTTTCGAATTCCCCTCTCCAACGCAATATCAGTTCTATTAAATTTAATGAATACTTAGATTTCCCTAACTAAAGCCACACTCTCCTTCCACTTAAAACTATCCACCCCTGCCACCATTAATCACTCCATCATCTACAAATGCAACCTCCTCTCCCTTTCACGTCGAATTCATTCCAGCTAACACACCTTCAGCCAAAATTCTTTCTCTACATACCATTGCTGTCTCCCTTTCGTATCTCTTACGATCTCCATTCTTGGAGCCTTCTTTCTCTCTTTCCTTCATTAGGTATGATACATTTTACCATGTGGATTCATTTAGATGATTACCTTCAGGTTTTGGATTCCTTCTTATCCGTTATCACCCGCAGATCTATGAAGAAGAGCATTCGCTGCTTCAATTTCTTTGCGAGTTATTGACACTGCTTACTAATAGCGCCAATTTTAGGTAACTGCTCATTTTTTAATTGATTCCAATAAACTCATACAAACATTGTAACTTAAAGTGAACAATTTGTTTTATTCATTGAACAGAGCTTCCACCGGTATTCCAAAGAGTTGAAAGATTAATTTCGTGAAGCACTATCTTGTTCACTTCTGAATTAGTTGGTCACAGGCCATGGTCTTCCATCACAAACAGAAAAACGAACTTTGAGACACATGCATATATAATATAGATTTAGCGCAATCATCAACTTTTTAAAATCAAAGAGAATATTTATAATTGTGCCTTTTAAAGAGTCACAGTTGCAAGCATTCAGACAGTTATTTAAAATGTAATGTCAGAAATCTATTGTTAATCTCGTTCAGGTAATTAATTTTTAATTAAATATGGGCTATTGCTAATGCATTTCTTACTCCTGGTTTATACAAAATATTTGAAAGTGTGAAAACTCTAGTTAGTAATTTAAACAAGCAGATTTAATAACATAATACCAGTAGAAGTGAGGGACTGGGAAATGCATAAATATTGTTTAATGGAAACACTGATTTATGTTAATAGAGTTATTAAATTTATGAGATTTAAGAAGTTAAATTATCTGTAATAATAAAGTATCTCCAGGAATATTTTCGTAGTGAACTGTTCTGAACAACCCCAAAAGGCGAGCAGCACCATCACAACTCACTCGTGGAGAATCAGGCATATATTTTATAACTAACCCGTTTAATATCTTTGGATCTGTTGTAATCTCAAAAACAACTGCTAAAATGAAACGTAAATGTGTCATGAAATCATTTCCTTTTTAATGCCCAAAATGTTAGCCATTAGTCTCAATACATAATAAAGTATTTTACTAAATAGTACTGGATTAATTTTTGAAACACCCCCGATAATTCATGTTTGCATGTCTATAATACTAAACGTACAACAATATTCTTTATCTTTTAAATAGCCTTCAGAAAACAAGAGATTCAATACCCTTCATAGCAACACGAGTTCCACTGTAATCAAAGGAAAAAAAAAATGCGTTGTCTGATATAATATTCCTACTCCAAACAACACCAGATTTTTTTTTTTCTTTTTCAACCTGAACATGAGGATTTCAGTTGTTCGATACATATAATTATGAAGATTAGCATGTTCATGTCATTTGAACACTGCTTCGTCAGATCAAATTTAGTTAAAACAAAAAATTCAAGTTATAATTTTCAGTAAATTCCATAATGCCTGTCAAAGTCGTCTTTGTTAAGGGCCTAACCTAATTCGAATACACTTGAACCTAATGCGCTTTAAGATCCTTCTTACAGAGGTTCTTGATATCTTAGTTCACGAAAAGGCATCAAGAACCTACAAATCCATTTTTGTGAACTTAGGATGACATCCCATAGATTATTAGTATGCTCCGTCGCAGTTGCTTCACTTTTCGCTAGTTTGGAGAAGTCTGGGTTCGGAATCAGTCACTGCCTGGATATTTTCTAAAATTCGATTCAGTTGAGGGTGTTAATACACATAAGGTGGAACGAATAGGGCAGTGGCAAAACTATCATACTGCCAGGACCACCATCTAGGAAGCCACAAAGAGGAGGGGGGAGGGCAGAAGACTGGTTTGATACAGTTATCAAAGAGCACAGGGAACCGACAATTGTAGATTTACTATTGGAATGGGTTTTCATCGTCGTGGGCGGTTCCGATTTTTTTCAGTATGCACAATATGCTAATCGGCCATGAACATACACTTGTAAGAAAACACACATAGTCCTCAAGCCGTCTAGTCGGCGGTGACTTATGACAAATATCCCTCTCATCTCAATGGAAAGCGCTGAGGTACACAGTACTCAGAGTGAGTGGTTCTACTGCGATCCCTACTCCACTTTATAAAAAAAAAGTATTTTTGGTATAATATAAAATATTGTTAATTTTAAATGTGTTTCAAATAAAAATAATCCTAGGGAAATAAAGATTTATATGATAATAAAAACAACTTTTATTAACTAAATATTTTTTAAAATAACTATTAGGTGAAAAATTAAGAAGAAACAAAACACATCTTAAACTAAATAAAATTTACTTTTCGATTAGTTTATTAGCATATAAGCATGGTATCTGTACAGAAAAAAACATAACAAAATTAATGCCTAATGACGAACGGCCCAACCCATATCGAGTGATATGGAATATAAATATGTACAAATACACAAAGAGCATCAATTTACACACTGTACACCATTGTTACTTTTATTTTTTTTCTTTCTCTCTCCCCCCTAAACGTAAAAACCCCTGGCTGCGACGAAATGACTGTTATCGCTTAAAATTATTAATAATTATTAAGCGATAACAGTCGCTTAACACTCGACGAGTGTTACAGCTTAATAATTATTAAGCGTAAAAGTTGGCTGTCCTGCTATAATTAAAGCAAGACAGCCAACTTTTACGTTTCAGCTTTCGAGGGTGCCCAATCACATCCAAAATTCATTCTGCTCTACAGTAATTGTTTCCTTTTTAAAGAAAAAAACTATACCGCATAATATTTGAACATCTTTAATATCCAATGATAACGTGACTATCTAACATAAAAGGAATATTTCTGTCTTCTTTTCTGGCTCTATAAAAGAACACAATATTCTCTACTCAAAATCCACCATATATTATTACACAGACCTGGCCTTACAGCAGTGGTTTTCAACCTTTTTTTTAATAACGACACCCCTAAGTAATTTATTTTATTTTGCGGCACCCCGCAAAAAAAAATATATATATATATATATGAAATATTAAAGATATAAATGTTATATGACATTTATTATAATAATATAATTATTATAATAAATATAACATTTATATGATATTTATTTATTACATTTCATAATACAAATCATATATATACAGTATATAATTTTATTCTTTATATAGAGGTACTAAGTAAACATCAATTATAAATCACCACAAAATTAAAAAGATACTGTACACCTTTTTATAATGAAATAAACATATAAATTAAAAAATAATAATAAGTTTAAGTAACTTAAACCCAAATTACGTGGCACCCCGGTTGAAAACCACTGCCTTAGAGCAAGGCGAACGAGGTGGTTGCTTCGGCCCTTAATATCAGTTAGGGGAAAAGAAAGAAATAAAGAATTTTTTTTTTTTTTAAATGCAATTTGCTCAGATGTATACCAGACCGCAAAATGTGGACAGAATAGCAAAATTAAGTTGAAGGTAAATAGGGATAACTACAGTGATATGATATGTATCGTAAAAAAAATACGTTGTTGCCATGCTGCTCAATACATTGTTTTCTAATGCTGTACTTTACAATGCTCTCGGTATTCTGAGCTTCCCTGTCAATTTACAACTGGAGAAAAGTTTTTCGTAACTAAAACTTTCAAGGACTAGCATGCGGTCAACGATACTTCAAGAATAGGTTAAAAACTTGACTATTTTAAAGACCGACAATGTTGTCGCCAGCAAATTGTCGTACAGCGAGTGTATAGCCAATTTTTCTCCATATTTCTTTTTCAGTTCATTGCAGATTTTTATATTTAAAAGTTTTAAGTTAAGTAAATAATTAATACATTTTTCAAATTCAAATAATAAAATAATTTTAATAAATAATTTTTTTTTTAATTATTAATTCATTATTCTGCCGTGGCCCTTGGGTACTCCCAAAAATTCTATGTTTTCGCTCATTTTAAAGCAAATTTTAGCATAGAAAAATGATAGTTCTATGTTCGAAGTCACAGTTAGTGGGGAACCTATATTTGACAAACTATAGTTCCCACTGGAGGAGGTAACCATTGTCAGCCAGTGCTAATATAGCTCTTCCTAAGGATTATATATTTAGACAAAACAGTGCCGAGAAAACATCAGATACTCGACTACCTTCGCGAGTGACAATGTCTCTAAAGTTTACATGACTATTTTTGTGACACGATTACTTGACGGCATGACTTCTAAATCTCTACATATTACTAACACATTCTTTCACTTCGCACAGTAAGATCTCCTTCAGAAAATTCTTGTAATTATGCCAGGAAAGAAATAAGAAACTCAATGTTTTCCTTGGTAAAAATGTAGGTTTCCTGCTACCAAGGCAAATCTCTGCATCTCCTAACATTTCGATTAAATGTGCTTTCTGCATGAACGTAAGAAATGCTTGAAGTCCCTTTATTTGTTCCCATAACAACAATTTAGTAAATCACAACACTGTAACAGAAAAAAAATTGTTCATATTTAGTTCATTCTTATATGTATTCCGTGTGTTGAATCCAACGGTGTCCCTGATTTTCACTAGCGTCAATATTCTGACAGCAATTGAAAGTTATATTCTTGAGACACTTATACGTATTACATAAGAGCAACCAATAGCCGGCAGTATTCGTATATGTTTTGTTGTTCTTTTTTGCAATATGTTATGGCTAGCAAACAAAGGTGCAAGTTATCTACGGTCACGTTCTGCTATATCAGTGGATATTATTCAGCTCCGAAGAAGTGGAGCATAACATCTTTGGTAGCATCAAGTTTTGCAGTGTATATGAAGCCTACTTTGGAATGCCTAAGACTGATCAATTTATGGGTAATTCATTTCTCCTGTGGTAGTTTCAGGTCAACATTATGGGGATGCTTTCGGGGTAATCTGAAGTGTATGCCCTCAGCTATACCTCGAATATGGAGAGAGAGAGACGTGGAGATCCCACAAACCATCATGACGACGACTGCTACTTTTGCATGATGGATACATTAAAGTTTAAAATGACTGCGGTTGTTGCGATGGTATTTTCTGGCGCAAGGGCAACTTGGCCAAATTGCGCCTCCCAAATAAATTGAATTTACATATAAGAACTGCTTGTGCAGCAGTTAGAAACGGTCATACATTTGAATTTGTTTTAAATAGAGAAAGAATTCGGAGGGATTTGCTTCTTTACCTATGATGCTATTGAGAGAGAGGTTGTTGCAGATATGAAATGAAACTAAAAGACGTTCATCGGGCGTTGTTGAACAAGCTACATTCAAGGAGTATATGTTTTATTCTGAGTGGTTGCGAGCAGTGCGCAGACTGGGGAGGATCATATCCTGTAAACTGATGTGTGAGGTGAGTGTGACCTATTCGGGTTTTGGCTAAGATTACTTCATCTTTTCTATTTTTACGAAGGCTAGAAATCCATAATTGTGGTTCAGGTTTTATTTGAAATAATTTGTTATCTGTTTCCGTTTTCCACAGAAATGTCCATTGTTCCCTGCACATTCTCCGTATATTGTGTTTATAATCAGGATATGGGACTAGATCATTTGTTGAGGCTATGCTGGAAGGATGCTTTGCAGCATCATCTGCACATTCATTTCCTGGAATACCACTGTGGCTAGGGATCCAAGAGAAGATAACAGTTTGCTGATGCTCGTGAAGACCCATCAGCTTATGTTTTATGAGTTTTAATAAATGATTGTTAGGTGGGGAAGTGCTTTTCAAAGCTAAAATAGCACTCTGCGAATCAGTATATATCATGCTTTTGTTTATTGACAGGAGCGAGATGTTTTTCGGAGCAAGTTTAATGGCATGAAGCTCAGCAGCTACGCCCACTTGATTGTCAGACTTGGAACCATCAGTATAGATCTTGGTAAAGTGGAGGTACTTTTGTGTACGAGCAAAATGTACTTCTTGGATGTTAAAATTTGCTATGGAACCTTTACCCCGTTGCTCAAAGTATTCATCGGAAGAAAGTGTGGAGCTTTCTGTTAGATTCTGCAGTCTGATACCAGTAGGCCGAACTGTTCTGGGTTTATTTGCATAGTGGGTATTCCACTGAGGATCATGCAGTAGTTGAAAAACAGGTTCAGTAGGCAGGCTTTTAATTTTATCAGAGTAGTTCATCAGCAACATCTTTCTTCTGATGTTAAGTGGAGGTTCGTGAGCCTCAACATAAAGACTTTGAACTGCTCTTGTTCTGTATGCACCTAGGGATATCCTAAAAGAAGTGTTGGATGGGCGCAAGACGGGCCAAGGTGCTCTTCCTAGCTGAGTCATAAATAGGTGCTCCGTAATCTAGCCGAGATCTAATTAGGGACTTATATAAGTGGAGCAAGGTATAATGATCTGCACCCCAAGATGTACTGGAGATGACCAGGAGTATATTCACTTTCTTTGTGCAAGTGGTTCTTAGATATTTGCTGTGCACCTGGAAGTTTAACTTCTTATCAAAAATTAGGCCTAGGTGGCGAATATAGTACTGTTCACGATTGGTAGAGAGCGATTGGCCAAGTGCAACTCAGGTTCAGGATGCATTCTGTGCTTTGTGCAGAAATATATGGCTGTAGATTTGTGGCTTAACAATCCGTATCCATTTTGTGCCATTCATAATTCAATGTTATTCATGGATATTTGTAGATGCCCCTCAATATAGTTCATATTCTAGGAATGGCAGGATATGGTAAGATCATCTGCATAGAGATACGAGTCGACGGTGTTTGGAAAGCGGTTTGCGATATTATTTATTCGTATTGAAAACAGTGGCACTAAGAACAGATCCTTGTGGGACTCCTTGTATGAATGTTTGAGATAAAACCTGCTAGTAGCTAACTTGTAAGACCCTTTGTCGAAGGAAGCGTTGAATAAAATATGTTAAATGGAATCTCATATGAACAGAATGGAGAGCGCTTACGATGCCATAGCGCTATGTGATATGAAAAGCTTTCTCTATATTGAGGCATACCATGACGAGATGTTGATTTCTGATGAATGCATTTCTTATGTTTACTTCTGCATGGGGTCTAGGGAAGATTTATTCTTCCGAAAGCCAAACTGATTATTACCGATTATGTTTCGGGATTCAAGGTAACAAGTGAGTCGAGGGTTAACCATGTTTTCTAAAATCTTATTCAAGCAGCTGATTGCAGAAATTGGTCTATAGTTGTTAGGAATCGATAAAGCTATTTAGGTATTGCTATTACATAAGAATGTTTCCGGGAAGTGGGGTATATATGTTTTGAGAATATCCGATTGTAAAAGTTTGACAATGACGATAGTGATTTATGATTGAGATGTTGAAGCATTATATAGTAAATTACGTCTGGGCGAGGAGCAATATTTCTTGAGATATATATATAGATTCTTTCAGTTCAGATATTGCGAGCGGTTGGTTATGGGGCAAAGGACTTGTAGCTTTTAAGTTCAGTTTCCTTTTCTCAGCTTCGGCTTTAATTTTTGAAAAGACGGTTGGATATGCGATTGAGGAGAAAAATTCACAGGACACTTCCTAACTATTGGCAATCTCCCCGGAAGAAGGGATGTCCTTGCCATTCCAATTAATAATAGGAGAAGGTAGCATATGATATTTACCGCTTAGCTTCTTTATTTTTTCCCAGATTGTTCGGGTATCAGTATCTTTGTTGATTGAGGAGGCAAATTTTATCCATGAAGCTTTTTTGGCCTTTCGCCGGATGTAACGAGCTTTGGCTCAGTCTCTTGAAGTTAATAAGGTCAGCAGTGGTGGGATATTTGTAGGTGTTCCACGCAGCGGTTTTTTCCCCTCTTTTAACTTTTTTATAATCATCATTCCATCAGTGATTGGTATGCTTATGGTTTCTTCTTTGAGACTGTGGGATAGCGGCTATTGCAGCTGTTAGTATCTGCGTTGTGATGTGATAGGTGACAGTGTCGATAGCAGCAGAAGACTGAATGATGTAATCATCAAAAGATATGTGATTGGTAATTTTCCCCTGCCTGCTTTGGAAAATTTCCATTTCGTTTGTTTGGAATGGGTGGTTTGAATGCTACAAATCAGCGAATAGTGATCACTGTTTAAAGGATTGTCGTGCACTGCCCACGCTATAGTTGGGAAGAGGATTGGAGAGCAGATTGAGAGATCTATTGCAGTGGTTGACCCAGCAGGAAAATGGATGTAAGTGGGTAAGCTAGTATTCAATAATGCCAAATTCTCTTTGTCAAGTAGCATTTCAATAAGCTCACCATGTCCGTCTGAGACCAGAGAACCCCATAATGAATAATGTCCAATAAAATCTCCTAATAGATAGATAGGAAACGGTAATTGAAAAATTCGATTTTCCAGTTCATGAATTGTATATGGATGGGTCGGCAGAAGGTATATTGAGACCAGCGTCAGTATGATACCAACTACTATACGTATGGCAACAGCTTCAAATTGTGTTTGCAATAGAATGAGCCGGGCGGGGTCTCGTGAGTCCACGAGTACAGCTCCTCCTCCATGAGGCCTGTTAGTGTCAGATAGATCTTGTCTGCAGATGGTATAATTTTTGACTGAAACGGAGATTTTTTTGTGTTAAATTCGTTCTTGCATGTGGCAGCAGGATTGTAACGGTAAAAACATTCATAAATATCATCAATATTTCTGCGAAAACCTCTGCAATTCCATTGTATGATTTGTTCCATTATTTGGTTTTGTAAGCGTAAGATAAGTCGGTATGCGTTTTGTGAGTGAGTTGTTTATATCGCTCAAGTTTGGATTTTTCTTTTCTGTTAAAATATTAGGTTGTCCTTAGGCATGTCTTTCTTCCATATCATCAACTGCACGGATTTCAAGCATATTTTCTTGGTTGGTTGCATCATCTGTGTCCATGCTCGATAGGTGTGATTGTTTAACCTCAACAGGATCTGACTTTTGCAAATCTCCACTGCTTGACAATGAGGAAGTCTCTGGGATGGAATTGTGTGGTGTGTTATTGCATTGGTTTACTACGTTTGGTCGAGATGGATGCTGGAACGAGAGGACTGATCGAGCCCAGTCTGAGATCGATGTGACTGGAGGGATTGGTGACTGTAAGTAGCAGAAGCATACGTGCATTTCGGCATATTCAATTTTACCTGTTTTCTTGCTTCTTGTAGGAAACTTTATTTTCAATTTTATATTTTTGAATTTTTTTCCCCAATTTGCAGATTTCACAATATTTGGAGTATGTCGGATGGCTGCCCTTGCAATTAGGACACTGCGGAGTTGGCTCCTTGCATTCTGTTTGTATGAGTTTACACCCACAGTTTAGACATGTTGCGTCTCCACAGCATGCTGTCTGGGAATGGCCAAATTTCTGGCATTTAAAACATCTTAGGGGGTTCGATATATATGGCCGAACGCGACAGTTTAAATATCCTGCCTTGACTGAAGCTGGAAGGTTTGGGGAACTGAAATTTAAAATTATACTCAGGATAGGGACTAAATAGCTGTCTTTTCGGATCATGATCCTTTTGGCCTGAGTGACTTTTTGATCTTTAAGTTCCTGAATTATTTCACCTTCAGGAACGTTCAATAAATCCCATTTCACTACCTTGGAAGAACTGAGTGTGATATATGGTGTGACTTGAACTGGAATTTCACTCAAAGATGTGAGACTTAATAGTAGCTCAGAGTAACGTGAATGAGTGGTCTCTATGTAAATCTTCTGATTGGAAACGTTTCGCCATTTTCAAGGCATCTCAGAATGAAGGGGGAGAGCTTGCCCACAAGTTGCGTTTACAGAGAATGTATTATCAAGAATTCTGGCGATTCCTGTCTGCCAGTATCTTTTTTCCATTCTCTTCGAGAGAGAGGTCATGGTCAGCTTCGTGACTGTCACTTTGTTGAGAGCAGTTTGGCTGTAAAAGTGGAAATTCATTTGTTTGCATTTCTGCTCCTTTTAGCCCTGAGGGTTGGTTTATCCTCCAGGTTACCGGCCCCGCCACGTGGAGGCAGGAGCCATGCCGCCAGTGACCAATCCGTTGGTGTAGTAGAGTTGGTTAATAATGAATATATAGAATCAAAAAGAACGGTGGATTACCTTGCTGGGTTCTTACTTTTGACTTTTAAAGCACAGAACGACTTCACGTAAACAAAAGAACAGGTCACACTAGAAATGAAACAAAACTATATCACTTTGGGAGAGCACTATATATTCACAGGAAGAAAATCGCTTGTCACTCGAGGCAAATGTCTGCTAATCGGAAAGCTACAACGTACCACCTTCTAGGGCTCCGATGCGACATTTATATCCCATTTAGAGAAGATAAAGTCAAACTTTATCTTCTCTAAATGGGATATAAATGGTGAAGTATAAACGGGATGTTTGTGGGAACCATCCCAAGATGTTGGAGGTTCCTTTATGTTTGCAAGATGGTTTCATTAAGTTCCCTTGCTTTCTCTGCCTCTGGGACAAAGCAGTAGATTGGCACTACAGAAGAAAAGAATGGTCTGCCAGAATTCAGTTGTAGTCCGGCGCACAAGATCTAGTGTACAATACCTTTTTTCCGAGAAAAAAGGTCCTGCTTCCACCACTCCCGATCAACCTGGGACTAGTAAAATGATTTGTAAAAGCATTAGCCCCTGTAGGTAATGTCTTAAGGCAATACTATCTATGTTTACAAAATTGTCTGATGCAAAAGTTAAAGGCGACACATATTTAGTGGTAGGCAAGTTAAACAGACGTTGGCTTCATAAAAAGTTGCCTCTAGTGAATGGCTTCTTTGGTAATATTAAATGTCACCTTAACTTTTTAAAATTGAAAAATTAACTCAATTTCCACTAGGAAATGTAGTCCAAGTAGGATGGGCAATTACACAGTCACCCATCATAGCTTCATTGATCCTTTCATCGGGATAATCACACTGGTCACAAAAAACAAAAACGCTCAAATGTACAATTTTAACGGATTTTTTTTGACTAACATGAGATTTTCTACTTTTTAATTTCCGATTTTTTAGTTTACTGGTAGAAAAGAGATACTTTATTCTGTACAGAAGTTAAACATTGCTAATAAATATGATACAGTGTAGCTTCATATTTATTTTTCTTTTATCTCTGGGAAAACCTTGTCCTGCAGCAATACAAAAACTAAGGTCATATTCAGAATCAGCACACCCAAATTCATAAAGAAACATCAATAAATCCAGATAAACGAACTTTTTAATTTTTATCAAGTGCGATTAAATATATCAATTAATAAAATAAGGCAATGCATCGAATACTGTATATTAAATATATCATGTTAATTGTCAAAGGGTTTTAAGTTTGTTTACACACCTTCAAGTAACAGTTTTCTGTAAAAAAAAAAAAAAATAATAATCGCTATTTAAAGACAGCCAACTTCTCAGAAAAAACAAAAAAAAAAAAAAAAAACAGAATGAATCACTTCTGAAAAATTGGAAAATGACAAATGGGGTGTGATACTGTCATAAAATCAGAGTATCAAAAAACAAAGTTGGCTTGAGGTAACAAAATGATCCGATAAAATACAAAACAAACAATCCGATTTCCATGAATTTTTTTTTATGACTTCAATTTCACCCGAATATCAGTTCCCTCAGCGTTTTAGACTCCTAGATAGCAAGTACAGCTCGCATGTTCCAGTAACGGAAAACAGTTGTTAAGATCACTGCTTGTACTTACAATATCCTTATTTTGATTTAAATCAAAATCATTTCCTCTTTTTTTTTTTTTTTTTTTTTTTCCTCTTAAAAAAATTTTTTTAGACAAATTATCGTGCGAATATAATGCAATAAGGGGAAACTGTCATAAAAAAAATTTTTAACCTACCATTTTCTTACTGTCAATTTCACAATTTTCAATCTGTAGGACACTACTTTCAAATTCCAGAAAACACTCTCCAGTTATTTTGCCTAAAAAAAATAAAAATAAACAATAAATAAATTATTCATGTCCTTCTTTAGTATGTTCTTTTCTACGGTACTGAATTTTAAAGTACCTGAACATAATTTAAAAAAAAAAAACGTTAATGATACACAGGCATCCATTTCTATTACTTGCTTTTCTACACTTTTCAATTACACATTCATGTATGTAAAAGGCTACAAAAAATAAAGGCGCCTCCATAGCCAGGTGGGAAGGAGCAGCAGTGCGTAGCACACGCTTTTTGATTAGACCGGGGTTCGAGCCCGTCACCACCAAATACGGAGGATGCGGAAAGGTCAGGAAATGACCACCGCATATTCCCGGAGCAATATGGCCTTAGTTGCTAATGCTCCTAAAAACCAAATAACAACAACAAAAAATAAAGCTCATTATCATTACTCTTTAAGATGCTCATTATTTGAGCATGCGTAAACTGCAACAAACTTAGCTCAGTTTTTAATAGGAACAGTCATGAAGATCTTTACCGCTACGAGCTATTCACGCGCGCGAAACAGATCATCACAGGGAGCCCTCCGCCCACGTGAGCACCAGAGCGTCTAACAGTGCAACAATAGATGGCACAGAACATACGCACACAGAAAGAAACACCCACACAGGGCATAACTTCTTTCATCTCACTTCCTCCCTACAAACACGCCGCTAACAGTCTCTACTCCACACCTGCCGAGTTACGCACCTCTTTCCCCACCAGCAAGCCCTCCCTTGTCTTCTTTTTTCTTAACGTCGAAGTACCACTGCAGTGCATGCGCCGCCACGGTTTCCCGCTTCTGACAACAGATCCATTTTCCATCTTCCACCTCCTGCACTGTCACTTAGACATCCTTTTGATGCATTAGACCTAAATCGGGTAAAGCCGCTTCTGGGCCGCAATCCCATTCCTCGTGACGGACGATGCTCCACTCGTCTCTGATAAATGGACGACACCCTTGAGAAAGAGCTTGTCTTACCTGACAGCCATTACTCACTTATGCGGCCACTGCACTCATTCGCAGCGTCGAGCATATTATAATAGGCGCAGAGGTGAAATTATGTCGCCAAACAGACGTAAATGAATGATAAGAATTTTAATTCAAATTCCTCGTACAAAGAAGTTTAAATGACATGCCTACAGATGGTATGAAACAATAATAAATGAGCAAATCAAATCTTTGTTAATAGAGACTAATTTGAATACCCTTTATTTCCGTAATATCAATTTAATAATACATATGAAAGCTAGTCATATCATTTCCCCAAAAGAAAATGAATGCAATATCTAACATATATAAATAATAATAGCAAGTTGCTATTTTATTTTACTTTCGCGCATACAGGCACTGATATTTATTCCTGGCAGCTAACACAGTGATGACTATGCTAACGAATGACTTTTTATAACACCGTGTTGAAAATGCTATATTTGATTATCGTCGAGCAGGAAGAAATTACTTTTTTTTTTTTAAATTCTTTTGGGGGAGGGGAGTTAAGGCTCAATGAGTCGGTCTCATTTCGCATGATTTTTTACCCAGAAAATTTACCGTTCATTCAGAAAACAAGCAGGTTGACTAGAAAATATATACAATATACTGACGCCTTAGGACTTTAGTTGCCTTGGTAAAAAATCCCCGGCAGACAGTCTAATTACAATCTAAACAGAGAAATTAATGATTTGGAAAGTATACACTAATATAGCATAATAACGCGAAAAAATTTTTTATAATAGTAAATATAAACAGAATACTTATTTGAATTTCCAATAAAACATTAATTAAACATTGGCCTTAAAATTTAATTCATACGTGGATAGATCCACGAATGATTAGAAATCATCTAAGTGTATGCGTTACGCGCCAAAACAACTAACGATATTAGGCATCAATATACTGACTGTGCGTATACAGCAGTTTTACCAGCAGGAATAAGATGATTATCCCATTGTATAAAGTAATGGTCAGGCCATATCTTTTGATTATTGCATACAGGACTGGAGGCCTTATTTTAGGATATGTTGTTGTTATTCAGTTTTTAGGAGCATTTGCAACTAAGGCCATATTGCTCCGGGGATATGCGGTGGTCATTCCCTGACCTTTCCGCATCCTCCGTATTTGGTAGTCACGGGCTCGAACCCCGGTCTAATCAAGAAGCGTGTGCTACGCACTGCTGCTCCTGCCCACCTGGCTACGGAGGCGCCCCTTATTTTAGGAAGAACATAGACCTGTTGGAACAGTACAGAGAACAGCAATGAGAATAATGATAGGAATAAAAGAGAATTTTACCAAAGGAAGTCTTCAGTTCTGCAAAGTGCAGCTCCTGGAGACTAGTCACCTGCGATGAGATCTGATTGAGATGTTTAAAGCTTTGAACGGATTGAGTAAGTGCAATACTATACAACTCTTCCTCTTGCTCAGACTACTCAAACGAAGGGGCATAAATACAAACTGGGGAAGGATAGATGTGAGGAAATTTGCTTTCAGCCAGCAACTGGTCGATTATCGAGACATTAAAATACACCATAGTGAACTTAATGAAAAATACGTAAGTAGTGTAAAGGCATAGATTTAATTGTATCTCATACTGTGACTACTTCACAACGAGTTACCATGTATTGTACTACCTCGAATAAGTAACGTTTCACTAACAGAGAAGACTTGTTACTTATTCTCAGAGATTACTATTGTTGCCGTTACTTATTCTCTATTATTCATATAGTGAAGGCTATTAACAATAGCCTTCACTTATTGTTACTTATTCTCAGAGATTACTATTGTTGCTGTTACTTATTCTCTATTATTCATATAGTGAAGGCTATTAACAATAGCCTTCACTTATTGTTACTTATTCTCAGAGATTACTATTGTTGCTGTTACTTATTCTCTATTATTAACTAATAGTGAAGGCTGTTAACAATAGTCTTCTCTATTAGTGAAGCGTTACTTATTCGAGGTAGTGCAATACATGGTAACTCGTTGTGAAGGTAGTTACAATATTAGATACAATTGAATCGATGCCTTTACACTACTTACGTAGATTTTCATTATGAGTTTACTTACTATGGCGTATTTACACCAATATTTTATAGTGCATTTTAAACTCATAATAAATTATGCCTTGAGCATTTATATTTTATTTAAGAAGACAAATAAAAAAATCCTACCATCGCCTGAGCCCTACTAACTTGACTACGCTGTGAAAAAAATCATAAAAATTGCTCGCGTCATCGGAGGAATCAGGTCTTTTCTACCCGATATGAGAAAGACTGTGCTTATACCAACTGTATTACTCACGAGGGCGGTTCGTGGGATCATAGCCTTGTAAATACCACTGGTCGTCTCTTGGTTAAAGCCCATAGCCATAGTGGCATAGTGTTTGGGTAAGGCGTCACCTGTGTTTTCACACATCTGCGCCATCAGTACTCTTG
Source organism: Mastigoproctus giganteus (assembly GCF_048544385.1). Lineage (NCBI taxonomy): Eukaryota > Metazoa > Arthropoda > Arachnida > Uropygi > Thelyphonidae > Mastigoproctus > Mastigoproctus giganteus. The sequence goes on along the minus strand of NC_143586.1, from coordinate 148,122,548 downwards.
TGATGTATACAGAACCTGTGTAAAAGCCAAAAAAAAAAGTGTGGTGTGTTGTATGTGAAAAGGGTAGTGTTGGGTTCTGTTGTAATGTTCTGGCTGCTTGGCCACCTGACTCCACGTTGCCCGCCACCACCACTGAGAGATGAGCCAAGCTGGCCACAGTACTCTGGCTGCTCTCCGTCAGGGGTAGCCTAAGCTTCCTGACGGTGAAAGGGAAAAAAAATCCAACATTTTTCGTCTGTCAGCCGATGTTCACCATGACCATCGATGAGGCATAAGCCTTCGCCATTGGCCCTGCGAGTGCTGCTCTGTTCGCTATCCGTCCACTGCTGAAACACATTAATTACAGCACTCCGCGAACAGCCCAGTACATTTGCAATTTCCATAACACTAACATCCTTCGACCGGTGCACCGATAGTCACCTCTCGTTCGAAGTCCGTTACATCACGTCCCGAAGTCCGTTACATCACGTATATGTATATATATAATTTTTTTTTTTTTTTAAGGTCCTAGCCACTGAAATCTCAGGAAATTAGGTGGCAGGACCTGCCAGAGTAAATCTTAGTCGACTGGTGTTTCCTGGTCTGCCTCCACGGGGCTAAAGTGGGGCAACGTTGGGCCTCAGTAGGGGTCCAGCGGCTAAATGACCAGATGAACAACGGTACACGACACTACACATGTACAATATCCATACACTTTTGAATCTCTGGCATTTCCAGTAAACTGGCACACCCATCACAATTCAAGCAATACGGAGATGGGGGAAACCCCTGGTGCCGCTTGACACCAAACACACTTTACACTACGTCCCTTGCCAATGTCGATCAAGTACTTCGTACGGAACGTATGTCAGGAACCTGCAGTTATCACATTTATCGGTTCGAGCCACGACACGTGTGCCACAAGGCGGGAAGGAACGGTCGATTACCAAAACACGGAAATTATCAAAATACAGTATTTTGAATGGACAGTACATATTACTCCGCTTTAAAGACTGGGCTATTATAAACAGACTATACACAAGGAAAGAACATCTTTAGAAATGAAATTAGAATGGCAACGCATCTGCACAAAATTGGTTATTGCATGTAATTTCTAGCATACGAGATAAATAGTACTGAGACATTTAGTACAGTACTAGAGTAAATCGAGTCGATAACCAGGTAGTCAAAGAAAAAGAATTAGACAAGAGAATCTTATTGTTGCAACCATGCACATATGGTGCACACTAAAATCCAATTTACTCTTAGCTTTTATCACTCGTATTTCCTCTGTGACAAAGATTCGCAGATTACTTGTGAGAAAATAAGTAAGTTGTTCCCATCATACTCGTTCCAATGGTAGGACACGTCGCTTTTAAATTCATTAATTACAATGTAAAAAGGCTGAAGAAAATTAATATTCAAAAACATTCATTCCAACTATATGATAGCAAGTTCACTGGACGGCATTTCTATAAGATGATCTGTAAAAAATATGAAACTAAACTTCTTTTTACGATAACCGAACTACTTTTTAAGGTAAAATATTTAAATTAGTAATGAAAAAAATCAATGGATAGTGAATCGGAGCAAAAGCATATTAAGTAAGATGTTTTTAAGTTTATAACATGGTTTCAAAAGGTTAAGATGAGAGCAAATTCTCTCATCTTAACCTTTCAAAATAGTGTAAATGTTTATATTGAAAAACATTCTTCATAAGGAAATTCTACAACCCCACTGCCTAAAGATATTGTTTTCCTACGCTTTCGGTGTCTATGAAAAAGTTCTGTAACTTTTGTTTCCATACTTCTAAAAAGCACATAAAAGAAAATCATGAATGGCGTTCACAGAATAGAGAACATGACTCCTAAACATAGGCAATTTTTTCTTAAAACTGTTATCAGTAATGTTGTTTTGCTTTCAGCACCTTTATCTACGACATTAAGATTTCCCTTTTATGTGTTCATTCACTAGAAACCAATCCCATTCGGAGCGACGCGGAGGTCAGATACCTCCGCGCTCAAAGCACAGGAACAACTCAGACTCTTTATGGAACAAGCTGGTTGGCCAAGGAAAATTGAAAGATTTTGTTATTAAGAGTGTCGCTATTTCCTGCTAATATACAGGCCTGTAGCGTACACTTCGCAGTGTCACATTCAAACGCTATACTGCAACTGAAATGACGCAAGGCTTATTGTTCTCAGAGATAATGGGCTCCGACAAAACGCCAATAAAATGCATCGATACTTCCGTTTGCCACTAAGTCATCGTACATGTCTGCCTCTAAGTGCTTGTAATCGTAAAATTATTGTAATCGACTCGCTTTTTTTTTTGTTTGACGTTTATGTTTTGATGCGTCTTTGTTCGTTTCTAGACGTGCTCTGGAACTACGGCATGCAGGATTTTTGTTCTTTAAAAGAGAAGATTAAACAGGAAAGTGCACGAGACGAAAGCATAATGGGGAGGGGGGATGTAGTGGGACCTCATTGGGCAGCCGTTAGCTGAATCAAAACTTGGCAATAAACATAAACTGTGTATCCACACTGCCATGATGGAACTTTGAGATGGTTAGGAACGGACTGATGCAGCGGGTTATTGCTTTTCTCTGATATTAAAAACTCTTAAATGAGAATCCGAGTGCGGCTTTTTATCTTTGATGAATTCCTAGTAAATATCTAAAACCTGGTACTTTGATTTATCATAACCTCACTGAAAATACTTTTATTCTTCACATCAATCTCCTCACTACTGATGTTTTATTTTTATTTATTTATTTTTATTTATTTTTTTTTATTTTTTTTTTTTGCTTCCTGTCCTAAAGGAAATAGCATATGAAATTATCGCGTGGGTGTGCATAGTATTAGGGTCAGGCGCCGCTAGTGGTTTCTCACATCTGCGCCATATGTACACTGTGAAGAAATACAGAACTACTGTAAATGCCAGAAAAGTGTTCTGTTGAATACGTAGTTTTGTGTTGGGTGTCCTGGCATTTGGCCGCAGGGGCCCTGGTGGAACCCCACGTTGCCCGAACACACCGCTAGGAGGTAGCGAGGCTGCCTCATTATTCCCTGGATAGTCTCTGCCAGGGTCGCCTAAGCTTCCTGACAGAGACCAATGTAAAAAAAAAAGAAAAAAAAGAAAAAAAATTCGAGTGAGTGGCCTTTAGAGTCAAGAAAGGGGGGAACAGGTAGAAGTATGGGGGGTTAAGAAGGCATCCACCAGGTACAATGGAATACATCCATCAGGCGAAAATAGGGGATGGCAGCGGGAGAAAAGTTGCCGTGCAAGGGAGCACAAGCGCGATCGCCATTTTTCACAAACTTACTCTTCTCATTCAGGTTCAATCGTGATGTCAGTTTCAGTGGTGATGTCCAGTTTGCTAGTTAAAGTCCTATCCGGTGATCTGTAAATCAGTAGGGATATAAATAGGAATGCAGCTGTAGCTGTCCTATACTGGATCTTCTGAGATTTGGTAGTGGTGGTGTAGTCTCATTTGCTGGTAGGCCTCTGCATTGATTCCCAAAATATAGGTGGTTGTCTTCTCTTGGTTTTGATGATGATCATCCGGATAGTGACTATATCCATGGTAGGGTCTTACGTCGTGCGAACAAGTCTTGTGCATAGCGTGTAAAGGCAACATAGTCTTCTTCTCATTCGAGGATGTGCTGTTCTTGGTTTTTAGGAAGGTAATGTATCCTAATTAAGGGGAGGCATCTCAAGTCTTCATATATTTCGCACTCGTACATCAGTTGGTCTTAACTTTCGAGGGAACCAGAGAGGCATTGTGGGTTTTCGGTGATCCGAGAGCAGTGAGCTTTCCTCTTATAGATCCATGACCAGTTAACAAAAAGGTGACGTATTGGCCAGGTGGGAACGTTCGGGTATACTGTTGCTATTGTAGGCAGCGGGAGAGTGTGTCCACCTAGCCTGCCAGACCTGCTGCAAGTATGCAGTGAGGCGCTTCTTCTCGACCTTGATGTTATTTGAGGGATCGGTGGTAAAATCGAGACAGGAGATGACTTTACCTTTGGAAAGCATATAAAGCAAACCACATTTGACTGTTTCTAGATCTAGAGGTAGCACGCCGGCCAGCACTTGCAAAGCATGCGTGCTGACCGTGCAGCAGGCCCAGGTGATGGTTAGCAGGATGACGCGCTGAATCGAATCAAGCTTCCTCTTGTTAACTGCTGTGGTGGCCTTTGAAAACCAGATACTGGATGCATATGTGATTATGGGGAGTGAATATAGTCTTATAGAAGAGGGTGAGCGCGCGTCGCTTCAATCCCCAGTCCCGACGTGCGATTCTACTAGTGCAGTATATTTTCGAATCTTGGTATGTAGATATTTCAGGTGTGGTGTGAAAGATAGGTTCCTATCCAAGATATCTCATCTCAGTTGTTAACCGGATAGTTCTTCCTTAGATTTTGATTTGTGGTGGATTTGCTACGTTCAGGGAGCCTTTAAGCAGGATGGAAGTTGTCTTTACTGATGAGATTTCCAGGTGGTTGTGCCAGGCCCAGTCCTGTAAAGTGCCGAGTGCTCTATTCGCTGCGGCTTCCAGTTGGGATCTAGTATCAGCGACAAGAGTAAGGGCTAAGTCGTCTGCATATGCTTGAGATTGGACATTCTGCAGGTACTTGATGAGTTCAGGGACTCATCAAGTACGACGTTCCATAGAAGGGGTCCAGGACAGAGCCCTGGGGACATCCTCTGTAGATTCAGCGCGTAACTTTGCTATACAGTGTCCTGACGGTTATGCTCCGCTGTGATAGATAATGTTTTATGCATTGGTACAGGTTGCTAGGGAGATCTGCTGTACAGAGTCTGCCGAGGACGCTTGGCCGCCAGAGTGCGTCAAACGCCCCGGCAAACTCCACTGAGATAGCTAAGAAATATTTTTTGTCTGTGCTCTTTGCACCCTCAATCACGCGTGGGTGGGAACGCGGCCCATAAGTTCAGTTTACAGTCCAAACCAAATTTACAGTATGCGTGAGCGGGAATATTTATTTTAGTTCGTCATTTTATTTCAAGACGACACTCACTCATATTCTGAATCCCTATCCATTTTAGAATACATATTTAGAGTCGACATAAACCATGGCTGAAAACTATTTCTTTCTCCTCCTCTAACTCCAACGGTCACAGGACACAAATTAAAAGGATAACGATTCCTACCAACTTGGAAGGTTTGGTTCTAAGCTAGTTGGTGAGTGGAAGAAAGAATAAATAATAATTATTGAATAAATTCGTTTAATATCTTAACGATACTCATTTATTCTTCTCACGGATGTATTTTTTCCCAAGTGCTTTTTGCCACCTCTCTCTCCACTACCTTACATAATTAAACCTGTTAGACAATCATTATGACATCTAACGATATGTTGGAGGGGGGGGGGGGGGGAGCCCTGCACTACGTACTAATGATCGAGGTAACAACAGGTTATTTGTTTTTTTTTTTTTTTTTTAGGAGCATTAGCAACTGAGGCCATATTGCTCCAGGGATATGCGGTGGTCATTCCCTGACCTTTCCGCATCCTCCGTATTTGGTCGTCACGGGCGGTGACAATAGGAGACTATCTCCGAAACACCATTAACGTAAAAATAGAAGATACCGAAATGTGTTGTGGCTACACCACCTCAATTACCCAACGAGGTTCCAGATAAGTCCATGTACGCAAAAGAAAGTCTTCAGCAATCAATACTACAGTTACCGTTACAACTTTGTTATGTGTAATCGTCAACAAAGGCAAAAATTCTATCTTGTTATAGAGGACGACGACCTTGGTGGCCACCGCTTGAAGTGATTTTTTCCCCCAAACGGCATCCACGGACGAGCAAGAGTCATTCATTCGCATTCATGCATGATGATATTCGAAGTAGTGCTTTTGTTGATGTGCGAATTACCATGGCAACAACAGCTAGAAATAGCAGCAGCATCCAACTAAGTTAATGAGTTTTTTTTCCTTCCCAGATTTTCACTGTAAGATGCATACGCTAGAGGACAATGGACGATTAATAAAATTAATTTACTCCAAGGAATGTTCCTGCTTCAGTGTCAGTGAAGCAATTCTCCTTATCGATTCGTCGAGAAGGTAGAAATTTACCGCCAATCAGACTCTTGCTTATAAACATTCAAAATAAAACCTTCTATTCAATTATTCTGTTAACAAATACCACACCAATTGGTGGAAAGCCATGCCCCATTTGTCACTGGATGCCACAACTCATTTTAAGGTTGTTTGTAAATTCATCTTAGTGATTAATGTTTTGTGTAAATTATACCTCATTCCTAAATTTTTGATAGTAATTTTCACTTAAGCTTGAGTTCCTTTTCTGTCATGTATTCAGTATATTTTTGTTAAATAAAAATATTAAACTCATTTTAAGTTTACATATGGAATCACGTCGGTACAAAAATGATTATTATATTAAAAATGAAAACAGTACGTTATGTAAGCGCTGCCTTTAATCTACTCCCACTGGTAAAGTAAACTTGAAACGCTAGCGTACTCAACCCTAATGGAAAATACTCGGAACTGTCAATATTCACAAATTAAATCACATATGGTCGATTCAAAATACACTGAGAAATTTCAATCAAAACATATTTATTCTGACGTTTTTAAGAGCATTAAATCAAGACCTTGAGATCAGAGATGAAATTTCGCAAATGGAAAGAAAATAAGTATATAGCGTGGCCTTAATTTAAATTCCCATACTACTGAAGCTTCTGCTGACTTAAAGGGCGACAGACCACGTAACAACATGAAATATTCACATTTCAGGGAATGCAGAAGAGGTGTATGGAACAAAAAAGTAGTTGAGAATTCTTCACTAGAAGGTTAATAGCAGCAGGAATGAATCATTTTACATATTTTCGGGTAGAGTCAGAGCATAATAGAAGGCAGTTGCTCTCTTCAATTCCAAAACGTTATCACTGATGAAAACAACGAGGAATTGTAACGGGTAAATCCTTGAAATAAAAAATCTCGCTTCTTTCACCTTGTTCCTTGAGAAATTATTCTATAAGAACAGTAACAGTCAAGAGTACAGATGCAGTTATTTGTTGTACAGAGCATCAGCACCCCAGCTATACTGATCCAGTTCCAGTGTATTATGTCTATACAAGTGTGTATTCACAGATCGATTTGCATCTTGTGTGGATTGAAGAAAAATGGAATAAATCGCAGGGAAAGTTCTACTACCTTACCTGAGATCAATTAACAGCATATGACCTTCGACGGAAGAGGCCTTTTAAGATTTTCTTCATTCCCCGATGGGATTCGAACCCATGTCTTTTCGAATGGGACAACTGGCGAAAGCAGTACAGTGTGACAAGAAGCACACAGAAGGTGTGCTTCAGAAGTTAAGGAAGGGATGTTTAACGTCAGATTCTATGAAGTCAAAGTACCTTTAAAAAGAGATGGACAATTATGGAAACAGGAAGCCTACATGTTAGAAGCTGATGAGGCCAAAAACGCATTGCTCTCAGCGCAAATAAGAGAATATCCAAAATGAACGAGAAGACAGAAGCTCGCGTCATCTGTGGTTCTTAAACTGTAGCACTTCAGATTACTGATACCAATTGTGCATAAAGTGCTAAACATTAGTATTATTTAAATCTGTTTATTATAAACGCCACATCAAACATAGCACGTTACAACCCTTTCACTGCTTTAGGAAGTTTCACTGCTACATTTACCCATACAACAGTGCTCATTATCACCCCGATCACAAAACGGTAGCATGGGTTAAAAATGCCTCCAAAATTAAAAACTAAATTAATTTAAATTTGATTAACAAGTAATAATATCATTAAACAATTTGAATGACCCAGTAGTTTTTTTTTTTTTTTTTTTTTTTTTGGTAGTTGTTGGCGCATCGGCTTCTGTGGCCATAATGCACCTCCCAAGGTTTTTGCAGTATTACTTTTGATCCAAGCCCGAGGCGGGATTCGAACCCGCGACCTTTCGGTTGCCAGGCTAGCCAGGTCGGCAACCCAGTAGTGTAATGCAAGCTATGCATTAGACAAATGGTGATTACATTAGGCAATGAAATTAAGGTTGTTTGGGTTTATTTTATCTCATCAAGTGTTGTCAGAAGTTTGGGATTGCATCTATTCACTCTAACCTCGATGAATAGCAGAGGACTGGATCTCATAAAGTTCACCTATGGGCAAAGGAATGTCAAACACTAGAATAAGTTGCCACTCAAAGTGCAGAGGCATCGAGTCTGGCTAAGTTCAGAACAGAATTGGATGATTACCTTGTGAAATGGATACAGTATGATTATTCCCTTTTATTATACAGAGTGCCTATAAATTATTTATTTGATTCGGAAGCCTGATTAAAATTTTATTGTAATAAGTATCTTAGAATGGTTTTCTGCAGTTATCGAATCAACTACATGACTTTTTTCTCATGCGGTTGGCAGCATTGATCCCATCAAGCATTGTGACAGCACAGCATTAAAACTGCGACAATGCAGGAGAAAGCAGTGTGCGTGTTGTGGCTGTGGGATAAAAAACCGCCAGTGAATTTAAAGAGACGTTTTTAACGGGAATTCCAGAAAGATTCACCAAAGAACAATCAATGAGGCGATGGCTGAAACAGTTTGAAGAAACCGGCAGTGTTCTACACCAGAAAGGAGATCGCTTGACGCAGGCCTAGTATATCTGCAGGTTTCGGAAATTCAGAAGTGAGTACTCGAAATCCTACAAAATCTATCTGCCGGGCAAGCTGCAGCTGCAAAATACCGCGAGCAACACTTCGCAAGAGATTGAAACTTTATGCTTACAAATCTTCCAGGAAATTAGGTCTCACGACAAACCACAAGGAGGGATTCGCTGTTCACATTCTCAACCTTATAGACGAAGATTATAACACGGAATTATATTGGGAAATATCGTTTTCTGTGGTGAAGCGACATTCCAAGCTATCAAAGGCCCCCATGTGGAGGTTTACTGAATAGAGGCTGTGTCACAAGAAATTCTTAGAGTTGCTTTATTAAGTGCAGCAAATCGTTTTACAATAAAATTTTAATCGAACTTCATAATCAGGTGAATAATTTATAGACACCCTGTGTGTGGTGTGTTGCCTGATATAGGAAACGTCTATTTTGTATCATTTGGCTTTACTAATACTAACACTGTTCTTTAATTTCGCCAGTCGGCTACAGTTGTACCTAATAATCGGGTAAAGCGATTTGTTTATTGCCAATGGTCTGACCGACACGTCATAAGAAAAATGTATTAGATCGAACATTTTATGCTATTACATAAGCATCCAAGAATCTGGAGCGCAAAAATTCAGATGCATTTTCCGATATTCCTCTAAATTCCCTTAGCGCAGAGTTCTCAAACTTTGAGATACAATCTCCTAAAGTGATAATTTGTGTAGCTTTCCGCACCAAGAAAAAACATGAATAAATCTGGGTTAGAGTTAGAAGCAAGAAATAAAAATAGCACTTACTTTAATTAAATTGTAATCTATATGTCATATAAAACGAAAATGTTTTGTTGATAATAAACAAAAACAATCAAATTTAAAACCGCTGAAGAAAAAAAAAAAAAAAAAAACAGTCCGGGTAGGGAGAGGAATCGAAACCCACAGATTGAGAAGCCCCTGCTTTAGTGTGTATGGTATCGTAGTTACACACAATCGGGTCCATTACTCCTAATTTAAAAAAAAAAAATTGATCAAAGACAGACATGAGTAATTATTACACAGCAGATTGACTTCTATTCTAGAAAAAATAAGCAACGATATGGAACCATCTAGACAAAATTCAGTTAAACTACAGCCACAACGTGAATTTGTTTAAGCGGAGGTCTTGTCTGACCAATCTGATTGGATATGATGACGCCGTAATAAAGGAACTGGATGCAAAAATACTTTTAACATCATATATGTATACTGTACTTAGATTTCAGAAAAGTTTTTGATACCGTTGCACATACGTAAAAGGCTGCCATACAAATACAAATTAAGGGCAAGCTATTGTTATGGATAAGAAGCCACAGTAGGGATAAAGAGATGGTTGAGTGTGAAAAGACACTGATTATTAATAGACACTCCTCTTCACGGACTAATGTTATTAGTGGAGTGCCCCGAAGTTGAGTGCTGGTCACACTGTTTTCTATATTTATTAATTATATTGATGAAAGCAAATCATACTTAATGTCTAAGTTTGCAGACAACACAGACTGGCAGTGTAGTTAATCACAGTAATCAGAGTATGCTACAGCAACAAGAGCTATACAAATTAGGTAGTTGGGCAGAGAAGTGGCAATTGAAGTTTAACACTGACAAATGCAAGGGCCTCCTTCATATGGAGAGGTGTAATTGCAGATTAACGTACCAACTATGTGGTATCACATTCAAGGTAGTGAAGAATGAAAACTACTCGAGGATAATTGTGCAGTAAGTTATGAGGTTCCCTGAGCAGTGCATACGGGCTGCCTGGATAACTCGTAGGGGTTTCATAAATGATATGCAGGAATTTTTCCAGGAGGAATGAGGAGACGATTATGCCGTTGTATAAGGCAATTAGGTCTGGATTGTTGGAACAAAGAACGATCTGGTGATGTACATGCGAGTAGTTTGAATAAATTCAAGGAAGAAAAAGACAAACTGTTAGAGGAGATGGACAGGTGGTGGGTTTTTTTTTTTTTTTTTTTTTTTGGCTCATGCAGTATGAGCTTGCTTTCTTGCATCATTTGCCACTATTAATACTAAATTCTGAACGTGGCCTACAGCTAATGAACACTTTTTATAGAACAATTGGAGAACATAGCCTACAAAAAAAAATATTTTTCAGCTAAAAGGTACATTTAATACCTTCTGTGTTTCAATAGCTGGAAATTGCCTCAGTACGTACAGGGAAATATTACCTCATAAAAATCTGAGTTAGCTGAATAATTTCCACCTAACTCAGGACGATTAAGTTACGGATTATGACTAATCTCATTTGCAAGTTTGAAATTATTTATCATTCTCAGAAAATATTCTACACCTTAACTCATACTGTACTATATGCTTTCAAATTCTGTTGATATATACAGGGTGTCTCAAAAATATTGGTACAAACGTTTAGAGGAGGTTGGTAACATCTAAAGGAATGTGAATCGCATAGGAAACCATAACCGGAAAAGTCACCGTAAGTCGGTAGACGGCGCTATTCCTCAGTTCGCAAGAGAAAATTTCTGGTTTACTCATTCAAGCAGTAGTCGCCGCACGAAAAGCATGCATCGATATACGAACTGTGAGCTGGCAGACATGTACCGGACCACCGTTTGTTTGCACGTGTGTATCAAAATTTGTGCGATTATGGGTCATTTAGAGGTAACAGGAGTTGTGCGGGCAGACCACGTTCGACGCGAACTCCCGCCATGGAAGAAAGTGTGTTGAATGCCGTCCAGAATAATCCTACTACCAACACACGTGCCGTTGCCTCTGCCTTAGGAGTGTCTCGTTGCAGTGTACAGCGTCTCTGGCACGACGATTCCTTACACCCCTTTCATCTCCAAAGGGTTCAGTTACTGTTTCCTCAAGATCATCCTGCAAGTGTGGCTTTTGAGCAGTGGTTTCTCCAGGAAAGTGTTCAAGACTTGAATTTTCCAGCCTATGTTTTGTTCACGGATGAGGCTTATTTCACTCGGGAAGACTTATTCAATCAGCACAATGCTCATGTGTAGGCTCACGACAACCCACATGGTGTGTGCCCCCATGCAGCACAACATCGCTTCGCAATAAAAGTGCGGGCAGGTATAATCGGTGACTGCTTTGTCGGCCCATACCTGTTATCATCCCGCATGAACTCCGCTAAATATCGGATCTTTCTTGAACAAGTTCTACCAGGGTTACTTGACGAAGGTGTGTTCGTGACCATTTCAACAGGTTTTTGGCGTCGATGGATTGGCTGTGGTGGACCCGTTGCCTGGCCCCAAGCTCACCTGATTTATCGAGCCTTGAATTCTTTCTGTGGGTGGCCCTCAAATCTATCGTGTATGAATCGCTTGTGGAGACGGAAATGGATCTCGTGGCGAGACCAGTCTGCGCTGCTGCTGCTACTGTCAAAGAAACTCCAGGTGTGTTCGACCGTGTCTGCCAATCCATGCTGCGTCGGTGTCACGCATGCATCGCGTCTCATGGTGGAAACTTCGAGCATCTGTTGTGACATCATGAAATGCACCCATCTCGTACTCCACTGTTAATATGTCAAATAAATGTTTGCCACTAATTACTGTCTTGTGTGATTTCTGCTTCTTGTGCCTCTGCTACTACTTTCCCGTGACGTTTCCGGTTATGGGTTCCTATGCGATTCACATTCCTCTAGATGTTACCTACCTCCCCTAAACGTTTGTACCAATATTTTGAGACACTGTGTGTGTATATATATATACATACACACACACACACACACACTGGTGTTCAAAGAAAGTGCATCATCTAGGAATTTCACATTTCTAACCCTTTTCGCGATGGCATGTTACATTAATGACTAGCATCACAAATAGAAATAAACAAAATATATTTATTAATAGTTAAGGCAAAGCTAAGTAATATTTGACAGGTGCTTTCAAAATATTCCAAAATGAGCATTTGCAACCTTTATACAACAGTTTGTGTAAACACGACAATTATGGGTGAAATGTTATCAGAAGCCCTCAAGTTTATCAGAAGCCTTCAGTTTATCATTTTAAATGGAAAACAAAATGAAATATGTTCACCACGTGCAAACTAATATTTATTGAACCGCCTCTGGCCCTGATGACAGCAGAACACCGTCGAGACACTGACAAGATCAATTTCTGAAGATTGATCAACTAATAGGCCGCCGTAGCCTAGTGGTCAGGCGCGCGGGTGCATAAGTACACGTGCCTTGAGTGACCGGGGTTCAAGCCCGTGACTGCTGAATACGGTGCTGTTTCTTGTATTCTGTCTATTTGTGAACTCCTCTGACCGTTTGGTCGTCCCGGAGTATAAACAGAAAATTTATTATTTTATTTTTTAATAGTTCGTGGTTCCAAACACGAATTATGGCTCCTGAAGCTCACGAAGGGTCTTTGGGTTTCTTTCTGGCAACTGCAGATTCCACACGATGCCAACAATTCTCTATAGCATTCAGATCCGGGCTGTTTCCTGGCCGGCTAAGAGTTGTAATGGACCGTTCTTCCAACCATTTTTTCACCTGTAACAAATGTAAACACATTACTGTCGAACCTCTAATGAGGAAATGAAGCTAAATTAACTACAGAAGTGCCTTACTTACACTTTTCGCCCGATGACAAGGAGCAGAGTCGTCCTGAAAGATGCAATTATTTGGCAGGTTGAAATGGTCTCTAATGGTTGGCAGCAATTTGCCTTCAATATAGCCAGGTATCCATTGGCATTTACGGAACCTTTTATAAACTGCAGGTAACCTACTCCGCGATACGAAATACACTCCCATATCATTTGACTGGTAGGGAATTTCACTGTAGACACCATACAGTCACTGCAGTCACCATACGTGGTGAAGATGGTATTCTTCACCACGTCTACGACGAATCGTTTGTCTCCCATCAGAGCCATGCACGCACACACATAAAACCTCCAATCAGCTATCCATTTCCCAGGCCGAAGCCTATCCATGGTTTTAGACTAATCGGGTTCTTATATCAGTCTTTAGAATTCAACTTATAACATAAAATAATAAATTTTAACTCAACTCAAAATATAAAAATTTATAATACTTTAGCCACTTAGCCTCTTGAAAGAAAGATCTAATATAAAATTGCTTCATTGATCTTAATGTGAAGAGTTACCGGTCCTGCCTCTATGAGGTGTGGCTCTACTATCTAGCTGTAGATGCCCTCTTCTTTTAAAAACCGCGGCCACATCATTATTGAAATAGTAAAATAACGGTTCATCTGTGAATAGGGTCCACAAGATCCCATTCCAAGATTTCCCATACAAACCTCCAATTCATGTCTCAAATCAGCATACACTGCACAATCTAACATCATATGCATAGATGTTTCCAATTCACCACAAGTGCAAAACTCATCATTCCTCAGTCCCCACTGACAAAGTCTCAAGGCAAGTCCGTGTCCCGTCAAAAGAAATGCCGCATGCATCCCAAATTGTAGCCAGGGTTTTTTTTTTGCTATCAATTATATCCACTCTTGGTATAAACTCATAAGTTTGCTTTTCTTTATCTGTTTCATTCCACTGCACTTGCCATTTCTCTTTTATTTCATTCAGTATCCTTTTCTTTTCATATTTCACATCCATGGCAGTGTAATCTCTATTTATATCAGGGCAAGATGTTATATCCATATGAGTTTTTCTGATATTCCTTTTTGTAAAATATATCATGCCAGACAACAAAACTTCATACCAGATAGGGACCCTACCTGAGACCACCTGTAAGGCCTCTGTAGAGACGGTTCGACATGCTCTGGTTATAGACAATAACAACAATCTTTGAGCCTGACTTAAATGTTTTTGAACCAGAACAGTTGACACTATGCACCCAAGCTGCAGAGGCATATGTTACAATTGGGATAAATAGGCATTCATATAACATATTTATAGCTCGGCCTTTAATCAGAGCCATGCAGGTTGAATTTCTTCTCATCCGAGAAAATAACTGACTTCCACTGCTCTGGGGTCCATTTGACATTCTCCTTACACCAAATTAATAGGGCCTTTTTAATTTTTTGTGTGAGGAGGGGCTTCTTCTTAGAATGACGGTGTACAAGTCTATTTTTGAGGAGGCGTCTTCTGACTGTTACTGAACTTGCTACCATTCCTCTATGTTCTTGCCATTCTCTTTTCAGCACAGACGAAGAAGCTTTACGGTTTTTAAAGCATAAGCGCTTCAGAACGCGGTCCTGTTTTGGCGTAGAGACTCGTTTGCGTCCGGTTCCTTTTTTCCTATCAGCAGAACCACTATTTTTGAGTTAGGAAAGAAATCTACTCACTGTCGATTGATTACAAGACACTCTATAAGCAATATGACGGGAAGAACATCCTTCCTCACGTAAAGCAACAAGAGCACTCTTTCTTCGTGGCGTCAAGTGCGCGTAACTCGCCATCGTGACAAGCAAGGAATGAGTACAACTCTTGCAGAGAGTTGTACTCTCTGCAAGTTGTACTTTCATATAATTTTTACTAAATGGCTTTATCATTTGTATAACTTTAGTTATTAAAATTTAAAACCGCTGCAAGACCTTATGCCCACCCTGTGTGTGTGTGTGTGTATATATATATATATATATATATATATATATATATATATATATATATAAAATAGTGTTACCTCATTTGTATAATTTCAAATTCTGCCTCATTCAATAATAATAAAAACACTTGCGGCACATTGGTTGCAAATACAATGGAAAGGGAAGTACCTATCCCCAACCCTAGCAATTGAATGGACCACAATTTCAGATATAAATAATGGTTGACTCGTGCTTAATACAGTGCTTAAACAAATCTCCGGAATAATATTTATCTTTATTCCTATTGCTGAATAGTGGAAATGCAAAAGGCAGTTTACTACTAGTAATCTTACATAATTATTTTCAGGATATATGAGACGTCCCATCCCAAAACTCATCCAATTTTAATAATCCCTCAGGAAACAGGAGGGGGAAAAAATCTTAAAATTAAATATTTAACACTATTTTACTTGTTCTTTTAATTAACTTATAACATTATCGTCTCTGAACTAAACTGTAATGGAGAAACTTTAATATTTACCATAAATTACAATAAGATTTCTTGTATTTTCAGGATAGGAGAAATATGACCGGTCAAGTTGAATTAGAAGAATTTTGACAGCAAAATTACATTTTTTTGGCTGAAATTATCAGAAATATATGTATTACAAAGATGCTGAACTCATAAAAAAACAAAAAATACGACAGTTGATAAAGAAGCAAGTTTATCCTTACTTGCATAAAAAGTTCAAACATATTTCAGTAATTGTAAATAAAAAAAAATTAAAAAAAAAAAAATATATATACCGGTATATATATAATAAAGCTGTATAATATAATAAAAATAAAAGTCACGATAGCGCGCATTCAGTCTTTATAAGTCTCACAAAAAAAAAAAAAAAAAAAAAATCAAGTTTTCCCCATTCCTGGTGAAGCTAGGGCAATACTAGACGAATACACATACAGGATGATGTCAAAAAGTTTTGTCAATGCAAGTTGTTAAGGGAACGCTCGAAAATACCACATTGAACGCCAGTAAAAAGAGTGGCCAGATGCACATATAGTGAGTTTTGAAAAAGAGAGGGCACTGGATAAGGCAAATTTTGGAATGGTATCTGTATTTTAAGCTTAGTTCACTATAGGAATAAGCGAGTTTAAGTCGGTTCTTATTTCAATTAATATAGCTTCTTAATTCAATTTTCATCTTGGGGGGGGGTGATAAAAGGAAATTTGGAATGGGATACCTCATACCCTGGACTGAAATTTGTTAACATTCAGTATAATTCCCTACTCGTACCTTTCTCGATTCTAATGACTTAAGCTCGAAACGAGTTTAAACTTAGTACAAACCATTTTGATTTTAAAACATTCGTATGATCAAAATATGCACTTGTTTTCATTCTTTAACTTATCAATTAATAAAAGAACAATAAGAGAGTCTTAAGTATTCAGAAAGTTAAACAACACTGGTTCAAACAAAGAGTCGTTCTTAGCTTTCAACATCCTACGCCCCTCACTTTCGGAATAAATTAAGTGAACTTTTAAATCAGCTGAATCAATTTTAACGGATCTTTTTAATCAGTGTGTCAACCAAAAAGATAAAGCAAGAAATAAGTAATTGTTAAATTAAACAATTTCGTACTTACTAAGCTGGAATCGGTTGCTTGTTCTTCGAGGAAACCAACTTAAAAATTAAAAACTGCGATTACTGATATCAACTGAAGACCGTAGTTAAAGCGTGATTGACTTGGGGAAATGGGTGGGTATAAAGAACATCTTCCAAAGAAAAATTTCAAATAACAGACCTAATCAATCGATAACAAAATAAATTTCGGTGATAGCGTCAAGTCTGTCACCACAAAGGAAAGTGAAGTTCGGTGGGTTAACTTTACATTAAACTAATACATCGTTCGATACTTCCGATTACTATGCATGTTGGGAAATTCGAGCTAAAAATTGCCACATCTCCATATCACTGCCAGAAAATAAAATGCAAATGCTGGTTCAAATGCACTGACAATCTAATTTCTGTGCACACTGCCATTATTATCTGTTCGACAACTTCATTTAACCTCTGAATCCAAGTGGCTCAAAACGTGGCAGTGCATTTATGGATTTCAAATTGGCATTAAACACATTGCCGCTGTTAGAGAGTCTTTCTAAAATTCACATCCTCAGTTCTCATTGAATTCACTGAAATGACTCAGCACAGTTCTATAAGCAGTTTTAGTGGAACTGTGTTGTAGTCTCCATCCATTTTATAAAATATCCATTAGTTTAAATCGAATTTAAATAACAAGCGTCACAGCTGATCATTGGGTGATGTAATTAATACTGAAATAATCAGGTGTTAGAAAATTCAAATGGTATGGTACACCTTAACATTTCTGATGTTAAACTGTATATTTTTACTATACAGTACTAACAAATGGAGCAGCGTTAAGACTCTGGCGAATGGATGCAAACAAGAAAATTCCGTCCCTCTCCCAAAACGTGGAAGAGCTCATTTTGTGGCCCGTTCCTCTCAAAAATGAAACACCGCTACATTCGTTTTGTTGCCCCTTACAGACGGAATTTGGATGCGGTAGTTTTCATGTTAATACAGTCTTTCAACTACAGTGAGAAGAAAAGCATAAGCGATCCAAGGTCACTAACTAGGCTCCTCCCCTTTCTCAATCATTCCATAGTGTGACAAGAGTAGACAGGCCTACTGAATGACCTTTAGCTCCCCATTGTTTTTTTTTCCTCCTTAGTAGAGTCTATGTGCCCTGGATTTATAAATTTCTTCTTGCGCATTTTTATACTATAATTAGAAAGAGAGTTGTTGTTATTTAGGAGCATTAGCAACTAAGGCCATATTGCTCCGGGGATATGCGGTGGTCATTCCCGGACCTTTCCGCATGTTCCAAATTTGGTGGCTCACGGGCTCAAACCCCAGTCTAATCAAGAAGCGTGCTACGCACTGCTGCTCCTGGCTACGGAGGCGGCTAGAAAGACAGAGAGAATCTTTTATTGTACCACCTTCAATTGTGACAGTTACATGATTGGTTCGTGTTGCAATGTCCCTTCACGGTCAAAACGCCAGGGGTTAACACTTAGAGGGATGATAACAAGCAGATGTATTACAGAAATAAATAAATTGCCATTAGTGATATAGGACATAAAACAAATTAAATGAAATAACATCGAGTGACATAAGACGATACAATGACCTCCATAATGGCATTTGGTTACATAAAAAGATTAAGATGACATAAAAATTACATTAAATGAAATTACATTAAATAAATACTGATGTAACGTAACATTTAGATTAAAATAATAAAATGACACTTGAAAGTCCCGATTTTCATCTTCGCAGCTCGTGGGAGAGAACAGCATGAACAGAGGCAGTTGATGCACACACCGCTAGCTCCTTTCCCGGTGTGCTCACTAATTAATCGGAGCATTAAAGTGGCGAGTATAGGGCATGTTGGCTTGGATGTGATGAAGAGAAGGCTTTTCATTTTGCAGACTGTCCGGACAGTCGTTGACTATTCCTTACTGGAGGGAACCTGGGGTGAATTTGCATGTCACTAGATTGCTTCGAGGGCGCCCTCTACGCTAAGTGATTGGAGGGCATGTGGGATCCAGAATCCACTTTCTATAGTGTCGGTTAACAGCAAATTTCTCTAAGTCAGCATCGATGCCCTGGATTCTTCCAAGCAACTGGTAGGGTAGGGTAGGTAGCGATCTGATAAGTGGGGAAGTGAGTGAAGAGGGAAAATTATTGGAGTGGCTCGGATCTGGGTAGGTGGAATCCTCCAGCCACAGAGATCCCAGAATGAAGGAGATGTGATAAGACCGGTCAGCATCTTTATCGTGATTACCAGTCTCCTTTGTTCAATGAGAGAGGGCAGCCTGAGAATTCTCAGGGCCAGGGCCATTTCAGTCGTATGGGCTTGTGGTGGTATCCTGTGTTTATAGGTTATCCACTTGAGGAGCCTGTACTCTGCTGCCCAGATGGGTTTTGTGTTCGTGGGTGCTGCCAACGCCCAGATTTCTGCTGCATATAGTAGCGGGGGGGGGGGGTATATGATGGTCCTGACATTTTGTTGCAGTAACCTTGTCTGAGACGTAATGAAGGTGCTACTTCGCTCTCCATTTCAGGTGCGCCTGATGAGTTTTTCGATGTGATTGTTAAATGTCAGCTTTGTGTCAAAAACCACTCCCAAATCATCTAAATGATATTCAACAGGAAGTAGGGATACTGCATTAATCTTTGGCGAGATGGTTGTGGACTCTTTCTGCAAGGAGTAGACCATGCACTCAGACTTTGTTGGGTTGATATTAAGGACATATTAAGATTGATATTAGCACGACAATAATCATACACTGCTCGATAAAATTAACAGAACACAGAAAACGTGGTGTAACTTGTGCAGATTGTGATGAAGGGGGTCAAAATTTAATGTGGTGGTGTACCATAGAATAACGATGAAACAAGAAGATAGCGAGAAACTTCGCACAAGTATAAGGAACATTTATAGGGTATGTATAAGAATTGCCGAAATGGTCTCATTACAAAAGTCAATACAAGACGCTCAAAAATATGGTCACATGACATCAGTACGGTGTATGATCCCTCCAACGACTAAACAGGCCTGACAGCAGTCAACCATTCTCGATATAAGGGTGTCTATACAATTGTGGCAATAAATCCCATTCTTCCACCAGCGCAGACCTTAGCTCACCAAGTGACCAAGGAATTTTTGGCGGTGGGCGTGCAATGGCGTCCCACACATGTTCAATCGGATTTGAGTCTGCTGATCATGCTGGACACGGCAGTCGCTGAATATCTTCAGTTACAAGATATTTCTCCACCACTTGGGTTGCGCGGTAGCACAGTGGTATCGTCACCGTCCTCTCCACACCGGGTGGAAAAGGCCTGGGTTCTAATCCCGTATGACGCGAGGAACTTTAATGGGCTTTTTTTCACTATGTGGCTGAGTTAATCAGTCTCAGGAGTAGATAGCAAGGTTTTTCCCCAGAAACTGGGGTTTTTCGTCCAGCAAAACTGACAAATCGACCAAAGAACACACGCAATTAACAGACATAAGACACACAGCACGACGGCATATGAATTTAAATATTCGAGTGCCCTAATATAATAGGGTTTTTTTGTTTGTTTGTTTTGGTCCACCACTTGAACTCTATGTGCAGCGACGCAGGCATGCATAGAAAGAAAATCTGGACCAACCGTACGGGGAAAAAAGGCGCTCACAAGGTTCGAGAATCTATTCTCGGTACCTCTGAGCAGTTACGGTACTCCTCTAAAAAACTGGAAAATGGGTGCGGCCGTTGATCATTATTCCGACACACACGAGAATACCACCTCCACCGTAAGTGTCCCTTTCTCTGATTTTGGAGGGATGGTACCGCATTTCTCGTTGTCTCCAGAAGAAATAACGTCTAGAAACTGTTTGTAGGCTAAAACAGGACTCACCAGAGAACAGAACTATACTCCATTTGTCAGGGCTCCAAGTCACATGTTCACGGCACAAGTTTCGACGACGAGCTCTGTAGAGGTTTGGGGTTAATGAGATACTATAAGAATTGCCACTGGCTTCCTTGCGTAGAGTCCACTTGAATTCAGCTTTCTTAACACAGTCCATTTGGAAATGTTTTCACCTGTGGCCGCATTAACCTCAAGAGACAGTGGAGGACAGGACATCGTAGGGTTCCATCCTGTTTTTAGAGCCAGATAGTGGTCTGTTCTGGTTGACATACATAGCTCTCGGGCGATCTTGGTCAGCTTTCCTTGTAATGGTTCATTATTTATCGTACGGCTTGTACAGTACACATGGAATCAAATTACATGACTCAGGAATGATAGATATAAAATTAAGTATAAAATTGAATTAAATACAACAAGAATCACAGATGAACATTTAACTTATTTATATTATCAATTGCCACATCGGTCGCCGTCAGGAAGTCTTCAGGGTTTCCTTCGTAGGCTGCTCGCAAGGCACAGCCTCTATTATGTGTTGGATGGTCTGTCTATCAGTTCTGCAGTCATACGTCGGGGAAGGAATTTTACCACACTTATAGAGGTCTGCACATCTACCGTGGCGCGTTCGTGCCCTGTTTAATGCTAGCATATCCTACGAAGCTGGTCAAAACCAGTTAATGTTTCAGAGATACAAGGCATGGTATGACATTGAGGAAGGGAGTTTTGTAGCTACTCTTGCGTCCAGAAGGTTGAAATTGGCTTGTTGCAATGTTTTGCCCATTAGGATTGGTGGATGTCTGGAACGGAGCCCGTTTATTCCTAGGTCTCGAATGTCGGAGTTTGTTGGTAGTTCAGGATTGTCTATTATTTTTCTGTATTCTCTGATGAGGGCACATTTTCTTCGGAAGTCTATTGGCGGGATGTGGCTCAAGACGAGTAGCAAAAGGTAGGGGTTGACTGGACTGTTCCAATTATGATGTGCATGGTGTTATTTAGCTGTACATCCACCTTTTTTATGTGGTTACTGTTAAGCTAAACTGGAGCACAGTACTCTGCAGCTGCATAGACAAGACTGAGAGCTGACGAACGTAAGGTCAAGGCAAAAAAAAAAAAATCAAATTATTATTTTAGGGTTGCCCGTAATTAAATACATTAACCCGTATTTGTGTCTGTAAATTGCGTATGTTCTATGGTCGATTTGCCTGTTTTGCTGGACGAAAAAACCCCAGTTACTGGGGAGAAAAACCTTGCTATCTACGCCTGAGACCGACTAACTCAGCCACGGAGTGAAAAAAGCCCATTAAAGTTCCTCGCATCATCGACGGGATTCGAACCCAGGCCTTTTCCACCCGGTGTGGGGAGGACGTAAGGTCGAGGCAGAGGAATCTCATGTGGTACCACATAGCTTTTGCAGAATGTTATTCCTTGTTTTCAGTTTTGCTGCAGTCCTTGTCAGATGTTCGCTGAAAGATAATGTTCTCTCTAGTGTTACATCCAAGTATTTCAGATATTTGTCGTGGTTAAGACGGGTGTTTGTTCAGCTCTCTAGTCGCCATATTATTACTGAGATAGAAGCAAGATGCCTCAATCTTGGCTGCGCTAGGTTGGAGCCTACACTTGCGAAAGAATTTTCCAGAGGTGGATAGGTCAGTAACTCCGTGGCTGAGTTAGTCAGCCTGAGACCAACTAACTCAGCCACAGAGTGAAAAATGCCCATTAAAGTTCCTGGCGTCATCGACGGTATTCGAACCCGGGCCTTTTCCACCCAGTGTGGGGTAGACGATGACGATACTACAGTGCTACCCGCGCAGACCTTAATTCCGATGAGGGTTCTGTCGTTTCTTTATATTAATTTTAAAAAATAATAATGTGTCACTTCGAAGTCAGTGGAACTCGTCATATCAGCAGAGACCCCATATCAATGAGCTCCTTTCTTCTACGCAATTAAGTAACATAAGAAAAGTTAAAAAGTTTTTAAATTTACAAAACGGCATTAGCAGTGATATAATGCACGGTTATACAGCATCAACCAAAAAAAAAAAATAAATAAAAAAAAAAATAAAAAACACTTCCCATCCTTTCACCTATCCATTCCCTCCAAATGTTTGTCTAGTTCTTCCTTGAATTTATTTAAACTCTCAACTTCAATACCGACAAATGTAACTTTTTTCCAGCAATCGAAATCGCTGGTAAAAGCAAAATTTCTGCACATCTATTCTGCAACCGTCTTTCTTCAAATTGAATTTATGCCCTCTCAAGTGCGTAATCTGAGCAAGAGGAAGAGTCCCATCAGCACTGAGCGTGCTCAAATCATTTAAAGCCTTAAATGAAACCTCAATAACGTTACCTCACAGGTGCCTAGTCTCCAGACGCTGCAATGGGCAGAACTGAAGCCTTTCTTGGTAAGAGCACCCCTTTATTCCCTTCATCAATCTCGGTGCCCATCTCTTTAATCGTTCCAGCAGCTCTACATCCTTCCTAATATGAGTTCTCCAGATCTGTACGGAGTAAAGGTGTTGCCTGACCATTGCCTTATACAAAGGTATAATCACATCCTTATCCCTACTAGCAAAACCTCTATACATGATTGAATAAAACCCCATCAGCTGTTTTGGCAGTCTGTCTGCACTGATCAGAGAACTTCATATCTGACTGCATAATTACCTGCAGGTCTTTTTCATTCTCCACTACCCTGAGTGTAGTATCACACAGTTGGTACGTTACTCCTGAGTTAAGTTAACATTTAAAATAGCTGGAAGGCGTTTCTCATATAACCACCCTTCACAAGTGGCCGAAGTATTGCACTGCTTTGAAGCCAACAAGCTTCGAATAGGTGCCGTCTGGGTGGTGGTATCCGCCGAAAATAAGTAACATTAGTCTTCTCCACTGGTGAGGCGTTACTTATTCGAAGCAGTGAAATACCTCGGCCACTCGTTATGAAGATTGATTCACAATATGAGATACAATTAAAACGATGCCAATTGTCGACTTGGATAGTTCACTACGAACAAAATATGTGTAAAGGCACTGACTCGTTCAATAATACACTGGTGTTCAAAGAAAGTGCATCACCCCTTAAAATTGCAATTGTCGTACGAATAACGTAAGTATATGGCAATATTTCTTACAGATTGAATCAGATAAGATTGACACGCGTAGGTGATGCCGTAATATTGCATCAGCTGTTGCTTTCAGCTATATAAGCACGCTCTGCAAGAGTTGCAGTCATTCTTTGCTTGTGTCTGGACGGCGAGTTACGTGCAGTTGACGCCACGGAGGAAGAGTGCTATTGTTACTTTACGTGAGGAAGGATGTTCTTCCCGTCATATTGCTTATAGAGTGTTTTGTAATCAGTCGACAGTGAGTAGATTTCTTTCCAAAATCAAGAATATTGGTTCTGCTGATAGGAAAAAAAAAGGAACCGGACCCAAACAAGTCTCTACGCCAAACCAGGACAGGGTTTTGAAGCGCTTTAGAGACCATTTTGAAGCGCTTCTGCCAACCATTAGAAACTATTTCAACCTGCCAAGTAAC
The DNA here is from genome assembly GCF_048544385.1 of Mastigoproctus giganteus. Classification (NCBI taxonomy): domain Eukaryota; kingdom Metazoa; phylum Arthropoda; class Arachnida; order Uropygi; family Thelyphonidae; genus Mastigoproctus; species Mastigoproctus giganteus. The sequence continues at coordinate 148,098,333 of NC_143586.1, read as the reverse complement.
TGCATCTTTCAGGACGACTCTGCTCCTTGTCATCGGTAGTTACTTCTGTAGTTACTTTAGCTTCATTTCTGCATTAGAGGTTCGACAGTAATGTGTTTACGTTTTCTACAGTTGAAAAATGGTTGTAAGAACGGTCAAAACACTCTTAGCTGGCCAGGAAACAGCCAGACGTGAACCCTATAGAGAACTGTTGGCATCGTGTGGAATCTGCAGTTGCCAGAAAGAAACCAAACACCCTTCATGAACTTCAGGAAGCCATAATTCATGTTTGGAATCACGAACTATCAGTTGATTATCTTCAGAAATTGATTTTGTCAATGCCTCGACGATGTGCTGCTGTCATCAGGGCCAGAGGCGGTTCAACTATATATTAGTTTGCACGTGGTGAACTTTTCATTTTGTTTTCCATTTAAAATGATAAACTGAAGGCTTCAGATAAACTTGAGGGCTTCTGATAACATTTCAGTCATAATTGTCGTGTTTACTAAAAACTGTTGTATAAAGGTTGCAAATGCTCATTTTGGAATATTTTGAGAGCACCTGTCAAATTTTACTTAGCTTTGCCTTAACTATTAATAAATATCTTTTGTTTATATTTCTATTTGTGATGCTAGTCATTAATGTAACTTACCATCACGAAAAAGGGTTAGAAATGTGAAATTCCTAGGTGATGCCCTTTCTTTGAACATCAGTGTATATAATAAAATAAATCTACAGCCATTGTCAATCTACTGGAGGATGGAGTCTCCTCAACAAGTCACGTTGAGGAAAAGGGACCATAATCTGCCACACTGGTCCAGTGCGGGTTGGCAGATCTACCGTATTTAACAGTTAGGGGCTTAAATTGAATTCTGGTCTACTCAAAGAGCATGTGCTATTGCATTCCCGCTCCTGACTACTCGGGTAATACTGTATATAATTTCGCAGGTGGCAAAAACTAGGAGACATGTACTTTAATCATGGCGGGCAGTTGTAGCCTGAATATGGAAAAAAATTCTTTTGGCCAAGTAACTTATTAACTGCTGGAACAGCCTTCAGTCTAATCTTGTAGAACTAAAGCACGTGTTCAGAAAGGAATGAATAGATACCAGTGAATGAAATCAGGTGACAGAGTTATTTTACCATTAGTTTACTATACTCTTTACGAAATTTACGAGTATATCTGCCCTAGGTAATCGGAGTATTCGTTCGCAATGGCCCGGTTCCTAGTTATCCCATAGCAGGCATGATGTGGACATTTTTCCCTTTGAATTTGATTACAGACTGAGCTTACACCGAAGAAGAAAGACAACACTGACCAGTTTAGGTAGAGATATCGAAATATTTCGTAATTTTTCACACCTACATTTCTTCCAAATGTGATTAATAAATAAATAAATAATCATTAAATGCCAAGGATATAGACAGCCACACTACCGTCACGGTAGTGTGGCTACGGGAGTAAGATGAATGTCATTCGTCTCTTAATAGAAACAAAAGTAGTAGCCGTTGAATAATTACTGAATTTTTTTATTATTTTAATTAATTTTACTTCAGTTCACTTTAAGACGGAGTTCATCATAATCAGCCATTTTCAATGCACTGCAGGATGAAGGCCTCTCCAGCAACTTTCCAGTTTCTTCTGTTTTGTGCAATGGCCATCCATTTACTACCCACAAACTCATGAATTTCATCTATCCATCTCCGCCGTTGTCTTCCAGGTTTTCTTCTAGCTCCTCTTGGGTACCATTCTGTTATTTTCTTAGTCCATCTGTCATCATGTCTTCGAGCTATGTGTCATACCCAAGACCATTTTAGTTCTTAAGTTTTGATAAGAATGTCCTTTATTTGAGTTTGCTGCTAATCCATGTGTTTCTCTTCTTATCTAACAGTTTTATTCCCAATATAACTCATTCCATTCTTCGCTGTGTAGTTCTCAGCTTCTCTTCCATTCTTTTGGTGAGTGCCCAAGTTTCACTTCCATAAGTCATGGTGGAGAGTATACATTGGTTCATTATTTTACGTTTCAGACACTGTGGGATATTGCTCCTGAGCATGTGACTATATTTCCTGAATGCTATCCATCCAAAATTTATTCTTCTCTTGACTTCCAGCCATTTATCATTATTACAGCTAATAACTTGTCCCAGATAAGTATATGACTCCACCTTTTCAATTACTGCTCCTTTAATCATTATGTCCCTTTCTGTGGCATACTTGTCCATCATTACTTTTGTTTTAGCCATATTCATCTTTAGTCCAAAATCCTTACTAACTCTGCATAATTGATTAAGATTTTGCTTTAATTCTTTGGGATCGTGGCTTATGGCCACAATGTCATCTGCAAATCGCAAATGGTTTAGGTACTCTCCCTTCACATTGACTCCTTTCTGCGACCAGTCGAATCTTCTGAAAGTTTCCTCAAAGGTAGCAGTAAACAACTTCGGAGATACTGTGTCTCCTCGTCAAACTCCTTTCTTAATTTTAAATTTGCTACTGTCTTTGTCTAGTCTAATAAAGGAGGTAGCGTTCTCATATATTTTCTTCAAAATCATAATATATGGGGTATCTATGCCTTGTCTTTCTAGTGCCCGAAACATTGCTTTATGCTGTATGGAGTCAAATGCCTTTTCATAATCCACAAATGGCAGGCATAATGGTGTTTTATATTCATTTGCTTTCTCCATTAGCTGTGATATTACGTGAAGGTGATCCATAGTTGAGAATCCTGTCCTAAAGTCAGCTTGCTCTTTCGGTTGATTCCGATCAAGTATTCTTTCTAATCTGTTAGTAATAACCCTTGTCATTACTAACTTGTAGATGTGGGATAACAAGCTAATTGTCTATAATTTTCAATTTATCTCCTTTCTTATGCAGCAAAACTATGATTGCATTATTCCACTCCTTAGGCGTCACACCTTTTATAATGCATTTTGTGAAGAGTCTTGCCAGTTTTTGTGTTATGTCTCTTCCTCCCAAGTACAACTCTACAGTAACGTCATCTTCCCCGGGGGCTTTCTGATCCTTCATTTTCTTCAACGCATGTTCTACCTCATCAGGAAGAATATCGGGTATGTCGTATGTGCGATCCATCTTCCCCACTGCTGGCATCATTCCCTCGCTCCTTGTATAATTCTCTATAGTAGTCTTCTGCTATTTAAATTATGCCTTCTCTGCTATTTATAAGTACATTCTTCAGTTTCAGTATCATTTGTCTTTCTGTATTACTGCTCATGGCTACTGATTTAAATCCTTTGTTTTCCCTTAATGCTTGTTCTACTTTTCTTGTGTTAATTCTTCTTATGTCCTCTTTGAGTCTCTTTCTAATGGCTTTGCATAACTCAGTTAAGTTATATGAAGTTAGTTAAGTATTTCTTAGCGCTAAGAATTAAAATGAATAGCGTATTAGATGTTCGGTTCGGCGGACAAAAATGAATACAATGAATAATGTGTGTGCAGACATCTTTAGGCAACTTCGTATGTGCAATCCGCGATCTTTAGTCAGGTAGTCGAGCAGAATGCACTACAACACAAGATAAAGGCATTTGACTGCCTTCTTTGTTGCTTGATATCCCATTTCATGGCTGAACATGTACTAATTTTTTTTTTTGGCTGATAGGCATTGATGTAATTGAAATTTTATATTATAAACTAACATAATGTTCTTACTAGAAATTTTATTACTAACAGAGCCATTTCTAGACTTTCTATATTTTTAAGAATCATAGTTTGAATCGACCAATTCCATATAAAAAGTGTGTTCTCCAGTTAATATTAAGCAATGCAAAAATATTATCAATCATAAATATTAAATTGCGGAACTTCAGTTAAATAAATGTTATAATCCTTCATTCTAAGAAACACGAAACAATTCCCCGTGCTCTCACTCATAGTGCAGGAGGCGTTGCTACCCATGCACTGCAATCTATCCAAGCCTTCTTTACTTGTAAACGTCAAGGAGAACATGAACGTAGATTACCAACCTCCTTCTCTCATTCCAACAAAGACAGTCCAATGCCTGCACGGAATAGACAATAAGAGATAAACCAGTGCCTTTCTCTTCCGGATTGAAGTTCGAGAGCAATATACGACCTCTGTATCTCTCTCTATTCCCCTCCCCCTCTGTCTTTCTCTCTTTCGTCCTTGTCTCTCTGGTACTCCAGTCGATTTCATCTTCGCCATTCTTCTTTTGACAGCTGGCAAAAGGCGGTTAAAATCCATGGATGCGAAGATAAATGAGAGGAATGCTGCCTTGCTGTCAACCGTCACCTATCCTCCCTTCCAAAACAGAAATACATACAGCATCACTGTACCAAATGGCTTTCTAAAGGAAAGCGGAATAGCTATCGATTTCCTAAGGAAAACTGATTATAGAAGAAATCTGATTGAGTATAATGGTTTGGCAATGAGGAATTTTGGTATTAATATTGTATAAAAAATTGACAGCTGCCTACGTAAATTAAGAAGTTCAGGTTTATTAAAGTTCCACTCCAAAATGAAACTCAAAAACAACTTGGCGGGGAATACTGTAATTTCAGTTCTTTGGACAGATAAAATCCTCAATGGATTCATTAAAATGAGAGAAAAATTCCCAGTTTGTAATTTTTTTCAGCTTCCCAAACCTGATTGGAGAGTTAATATCCTTTTACTTTTTCTTCATCCAGACCAGTGTTTCTCAACCGGTGATCCCACTAATATATGAAAACCTTCCGCGCGACTTGACAGTAAAACATTTTTTTTTTTTTTTTTTTTTCAACCTAACGTACAACGTATTTTCCGTATGAGGACATATCACTCTACTTAAAAATTAGTGTAGTTAGTAATACAAATTTAAATATAAAATTTCATTTTATTTTATTTTGTTTTATTTTATTTTATTTTATTATTTTTTTTAAATTGGTGGCCGTTCAGGGAGCTCAGGCGACCCAGTAGGAAACCTGCCAGAGAATAGTGGGCAGCCTGGCTACTTCCTAGTGGTGTGTGCGGGCAACGTGTGATCCCATCAGGGGCCCTGCGGCCAAATGCCAGGACACACAACAAAACCCAACACAATACTACGCATTCAACACACAACACTTTTCTGGTATTTACAGTGTTCTGTATTTCTTCACAGCGTACATATGGCGCAGATGTGGGAAACCACAGGTGGCGCCCGACCCTAACACTATGCACACTATAGTGCAAAGCGCACCAAAACTGGACAACTGATGATTGGAAAATTTTCATATTTTGAGATGAATCATCGTTCAAACTTATTCCAACGTCAGGGAAAACTTGGAGAATGCCTAAGGTCGAGCATCATCCTGACTGCCTTGTGCCAAATGTCAAACATGGAGGAGGAGGATCAAAAATAATTTTAGCAGCAATATCTTGGTATACTTTAGGTCCTATAAACACTCCAAAAGTAATGCGTTTACTTAAATAAAAATAAATTTTCTGTTTGTACTCCGGGACGACCAAACAGTCAGAGGAGTTCACAAGGTAGAAAGAATACAAGAAAAAGCACCGTATTCAGCAGTCACGGGCTTGAACCCCGGTCACTCAAGGCACGTGTCCTTATGCACCCGCGCGCTTACGGCAACGATCGCATTTTCGTTGCGTTTTTGTCAATCCACGAACGCAAGCTACTCCCATCTGAAAACTGCCTTGAGCGCGCCTAAATAAGTTTCACTTCAAAAACTGGGTTCGACCTTTAAAGCTTCAGCAATTTCGCTTCAGAACTGTTGAGAGCTCTGGAAAGGAAGAATGATGAAGGTCGAACCTTCATCCTTGAGTCCTTGGTCCTTGAGGTCCATCCGTTTGGTCCTTGAGGCTGTCACAGACATTCTCTCAGATATGCCAGACAAGCTGTTCTTGCTACCTGTGAGTCTAAAACGCTGATGGAACTGATATTCGGGTGACACTCAAGTCAAAGTGGACCCAATTTCGGCGAAGTCCGGACGGTCTATGACAGCCAAATCCTCTGCTTGCACCTTCACGATGGTGGGACTGTTAGTAATCCTGGGTATAACCTTCATGCACAAGTACATGGTGGGTGACCACCCAGGTGTGAACCAACGTAAGCAGGGGTCGAGGTGTGGCGCCCACACCACATGGAGGAACGCCGCCCCTCTATGTTACCAGGCAGTACTAGGTGGTAGATGACTCTCATCAACCGGTGAAATACCACCACTTTGCTTATTGGAGGCTTGAAGTGGTGGAACCCATGTTTAGTCTCTAGAGCTAAGTTCCGGTCAACCCTTCCCTATCTCTTCCATCATGCAGTATGATTGATGATTTTTGAGGTTATGATGAATGTCGTGGCGAGATCCAATATTCCTTACATTTCGAGGGTACAGCTCTAAAACGGTGTTCGCAGGCCGGCCGCTAGTTAGTACACCGGACTGAACCTATTGGTAACTCTCTAGGAAGCTTCCGGATCAGCTAGTGTATAATCTTGCTACCTCTACTCTGCCAGATAGCGACTGGAGGGAGTCCGAGTAGTGTGTGCGCGGGGAGCATTGTCGAGGCCACGTTATGTCAAGGATCTGGGTATATTCTTACCACATGTACGCCATATCCAAAAATTTCATTACTTCATACAGCATGTCCCACCCACTTTTTCTTACTATCGAATACACCATGAGTTGTCAAAATAATAGAGCAAGCTTATCTGCGAAAAGATCTAAACCTCCCAAGGACTTCCTAATTCATTTCACAAATATACGTGGTCTCAATTCTAATCTCAACGATGTCCATTTCCACTTGCAGTCTTCCAAACCCCATGTACTTTTTCTGACTGAATCTCAGTTATCAGTTGATTCAACTACTGCTCATCTCAGATGTCCAAATTATTTGCTGTATGATTCCTTTCGCCTCAAAGGTGGTACTTGTGCATATGTCCGTTCTGATATTCCCTGTCAGAGACTTGGCAATTTGGAATCTCCTCTCTTTGATCTTCTCTGGCTTAAAATCTCTCTACCTCATTGTGTAAAATTCATCTGTTGTCTCTACCGTTCTCCCAACTCCACTAATCACTTGGAGCTCTTTGACTTCCTCTCTTTGCAACTTGACTTTCTCCAGTCCAACTTTCCTAACAGTGAGGTAATTTTCCTTGGTGATTTTAACGTTCACAACTCCAGCTGGCTTCCGTTTTCTAGTCACACCGACCCAGCAGGTCGAGATGCTGAGGCTTTTGCAATTACTAATGACCTAGCACAGATTGTTCATTTACCTACAAGAATAGCGGACAATCCTAATCATACAGCCAATACGCTTGATCTTTTTCTCACAAACAACCCTTCTAAGTACAAGGTTGAAGTGAGAGGTCCTTTAGGCATTTCAGATCACAACTTGGTGATTGCCTCTTCTCCAATGGAACCTTTATCTCATGGCTATTCCCAACCTCGTATTGTTTGGCATTACAAGAATGCAAAATGGGATGACCTGCGAGACTTCTTTTCTTCTTTTCCTTGGTCTGATTACTGTTTCAAAACTTCTGATGTCAACGTTTGCTCAGATCGTGTCAGTGAAATTATTCTTGCAGGAATGGAATCCTTTATCCCACACTCCACTTTAAAATCTCGTCCTTTATCTAAACCTTGGTTTTCCAATAAATGTGCTAAGGCTGTCCAAGAGAAGAACGTTGCATATCGTAATTGGCTTGTTTCTAATTCTTCAGTTTCATTTTCTGCCTACACCAAAGCTCGCAACAATTGTAAAGCAGTTATTAATCAGTCCAAACTAGAGTTTGAACAGGCTAAGAGTAGAAAACTTGCTTCTTGCCCTAATGGTAGCCGAGCATTCTGGTCTCTTGCCAAAGCTATTGGCCGCAACTTTTGCCCATCTCTGCTCCCACCTCTGTCCAAACCAGATGGTTCTGTTGTCACTTCAGCCAAGGATAAAGCTGACCTGCTAGCATCCCATTTTTCTTTGAGCTCATGTATTAATGATCTTGGTAAAACACCTCCCACCATTCCTAACACGCTCCATTCAATGCCTCCTGTGGTCTTCCGTCAAAAGGATATCAGAAGGATTTTGATGAATCTTGATGCTAAGAAAGCTCCAGGTCCTGATGGTATTTCTCCACTTGTTCTCAAAACCTGTGCTCCTGAACTTACTCCTATTCTTTGCCGCCTTTTTTCACTTTCTTATTCCAAAGGTGTTTTTCCTTCTGCTTGGAAATTTGCTCATATCCAGCCAGTTCCTAAAAAGGGTGACAAATCCCTCCCATCCAATTATCGTCCCATTGCAATTACTTCCACTCTTTCTAAAGTAATGGAGAAATCAATTAACCGCCAACTCTTAAACTACCTAGAAACTTTCCGTCTGATCAACGATCGCCAGTATGGATTCCGTCAGTGTCGATCCACTGGTGATATTCTGGCTTATGTTACCCATTTATGGACTAATTCAATGGAAAGGTTCGGTGAAACACAAGTAGTTGCTCTTGACATCTCAAAGGCTTTTGATCGTGTTTGGCATAAAGGTCTTCTAAACAAGCTTCCATCTTATGGTTTGCCAACTGTTTTTAGTAATTGGTTATCCAGTTTTCTCTCTGATCGCTCACTGAGCGTGATGGTAGATGGCTCTCTGTCTTCTAACTTCTCCACTAATGCCGGTGTCCCCCAAGGTTCAGTTCTTTCCCCCACTCTTTTCCTCTTGTATATCAATGACCTTCTTCCATTGACTGGAAATCCTATCCATAGTTTTGCCGATGATAGCACATTGCATTCAACTTTCCATTTTGAGAAACCTTGTCCAGCTCAATCAGCTTTAAGTTCTCGAAAATCTGCTGCCAATTCCTTAAATGCCGATCTCCAGGTAATTCTCCAGTGGGGCAAAGACAACTTAGTTGATTTCAACCCTTCTAAAACTCAATCTTGTCTTATATCTCGCAAAAAGGATTCTTCTGCTCCTATGCTTATCTTTAGTGACACTCCAATTTCTAGGCAAAATGATATATCTCTTTTGGGGATTACCCTGACTTCTAATCTCTCTTGGCACAAGCACATTACAAATATTGCTTCCTCTGCATCTAAAAAACTTGGTTTTCTGTTTCGTTCTCGGCGTTACTTTTCTCCCAAACAGCTGCTCACTCTGTATAAATCGCAAATCCGCCCTGCCATGGAATATTGTTCCCACATCTGGGGTAGTGCCCCCAAAACCTCTCTCAGGCTTCTTGATTCCATTCAGAAGAGGGCAGTTCGGTTAATTAATGATTCATCTCTAACAGAGTCTCTCCACTCGCTTCTCATAGACGCACTGTTTCTGCTGCATGCCTCTTCTACAGATACTTCCATGGGCACTGTTCTTCTGAATTGGCTTCTATAATTCCCGCTCTCTCTTTCAAAACAGTCCGAACACGTGCCGCCACCAGCCAACATCCATTTACTGTCCAACTTCAAACCCACAGAACCAACTTTTCATCTTCCTCATTTATTCATTCAACTGCCGTTTTCTGGAACAACCTTCCTTCATACGTATTTCCTGAAAATTACAATCTACAGAAGTTCAAGTCCAATATCAACAAATATCTTCTTTCGTCTTCTCAACCTCCAACCCAAGCACGGTACTAAGTACTATAGGTTTAATACCTCTCGTGTTTGGGGTTCTCATAAAAAAAAAAAAAAAAAAAAAAAAGAACTTAAACCATTCCAAGCAGTTAGCATGTAATACATAAGCACCATCCTGCTACGGAACATTTCGTTAGGAAGCTATTAAAAAATATATTGGAGGATGGGAAGGGGAATTTCGGGAAAGTCTAAGTTATATATATATATAGCCAAAGAAACCTATGCTCGCATTGGTTTCTTTGCCCGGAATATTTTCTAGATAGAAACAATGTCCACTTATTGAGCATTTAACTTTTATTAGTCTTGGTAATAATGACAAAATATCATAAAATCTGGAACTTCGCCTAGAATATTTTAAAACTGCATTGTTAAGTAATAGGGCTGTTTATAAGAATATTTATATGATCTTTCTTCTACAGTGTGCTATATTTACCAACTTAAACCACGAACTCTTTGCAATGCTTAAAATATGTAAAAAGGCTGTTGGAGAAGCCTATGAGACAGCTATCTGGGTAAATTAAAAAGTTGAAAACTCTTGAAAGAAGTAAGTCATTCCATTACTGATTTTAGATAGATTTTGTTTATAACAAAAAAAAAAATTTAAAGCAATCAGCTCAATGCAGCCGCTATTATCGTAATGTGTGTGCACTGAGCCTATACCATGACAGCTGACGTCACACATGACAAATGGCTCTGTGTTGTCATAATGACAATGCAGATTATCCTGTATGGCTCTGTGTCGTTCACTTATTCATTTAATCTTTTTCTTATTTCCTCTTAAAATCTAGTCAGACTATCTTCCAGTTAAACACAAAACTTTTTTATTTGTCTTTCTTCTGTGCAGTTTACTTGAAAGGGTATCGAATATGGCCGTTAAAGGAATAAAAAAGATTCCAATACTGTAAAATTTCCACATACATATGTAGTAACGGATGGAGTACACAACTGAACTTACGTAATTAACAACTGATTTTTTTCTACATTTTAAATTGGGTTTCTGTTTATAAAGGCTAATCGCATATGCTTCTCTGAACAGAATACTTGTAAAGTTCACCTCTCTCTCTCTCTCTCTCTCTCGCTCTCTCTCTCTCTCTCTCTCTCTCTCTCTCATCTCTCTCTCTCTCTCTCCGCAGTCAGCTAACAACTAACCAACAAGAATGATAGAAGTAATTAAGCGTTTCTCACATTTGCAGTTCATTGAGTTTCTGCTTGGTGTCATATGGCCCTTTACGTCTTCTAGCATAAAGGGTACTTCACGGATGAGAAGAAAGGAGGTTTCCAATCATTGTTAACAACCGTAATTAAGAAACGCAGTGACCTTTACGATCTCTCGTGCATTAATACATCTTATCGTATTCCCTCCAGTAATCAGCGAAGTGATAGAATGTAATAGAAAGAGCATTGAACTGAGCGAAGAAAATAACGAACACTAAATGAATTCGGTAGTATTTCATTCTTAGTTTCTCAGTACATTCAATTTTTTCTTAATATACTGTAGTTTTATAAAATATAGCATTATCACCATAACAATTTAAGCATTATTCAGTAGCTGTGATAATTTTGTAATTTTGTTTTAATTTTTAAGGGAGAAATTCTTAACGGTAATTCACTAGTACTTATTTTGATTCTTTTTATTATTGAAATCTTTACCTTACTTTTATTTACATTATGGTTTCAATTGGAAAAAATACGCATAACATCAACAAGGAAATTGTCCTTGAAAATTTATCTGTTAGTTAGGCCCTTGTACACACCGCCACATGTAGCAGAGCTTTCTCAAACTGATGGCGTATTCTTTTTTCGTGTGCTAAATATAAGGAGAGCTACAACCTTAAATTACAACTGGGTGTACTATTAAGCGAGACTGCGTCTGTGAAATGCAAGTTGGTCCCTAAAGAAAATTGGAACTGGGTGTTCAACAGAGACACAAATGTCTGATTCTATAACAAGCAAGGGTCTCCCCAGTCCGGCCCCTGGAGTTAATCTTTCAGTTCAGAATGCTTTTGTTCCATTGGAGGGTTTATTGGTGGATTCAATTTAAAGGGGAACTCGAAATATATTCTGTAATAAAGACATATGAAACAGAACCAGAGTATGTATGACAGGTGCGAAATTAGATGTGTGACTAACCCAGTTATCACTTTTTAAGAGTAATAGAGGGTGTACGGTGATATACACCCTCTAGTACCATGTGGGTACTAATGACAAAACATAAAAGAACTGACGACTTGCTTATGAAATATAAGGTGATGCTGGAAAAATGTCACGAGAAGGAGAAAATGTTTTTGTGTATGAAATTCTGGCCAGACATGATAGGAGAGAATACTGAAGAAAGCCTTGTGGATTAACTCTAGATTGGTAGGTTTTTTAAGACTTATGGGTAGAAATTTTTCTTAGAGAAGTCTGCCCTAATTAATAGAAGAAATTTGTTTTAAAAGATGTAATCTTTAAAAACAAATTTCGGAGAACAAAGACGTCAAAGGTAATATTACTAAGGAAGCCTCAAAGGTTCAGGGAAACTGCTAATTCGGAGTGTTAGGGGAGCCAGTGGAATGACGCCGGTTAGTGACATATGCCAAACTCACAGTCGCACCCTCCCTGTGAGTACTTATTTGTGACCTATAATTACCCTATGCACAGAGAGAAACACAGAAAAGAGTTCCAAACCGCCAGATGTCACACGCCAATGGGAAAATGTGAGTAAGCAATTAGAGGGATGCCAGGGTTGTTAAAAGCCATAAGATACAAAATTTTATATACTAATGGCAGGAGCACTGTAAATGAATTAAACGAATTTAAGCTTTTAATCAGATCAATCAATACTGATATAACAAGATTAAAGAAGACATGGTGCCATCCAGAGATAGGGGATGACGAGTTTAATCATAGAAATTAGTGCCTTCAATAAAGACAGAGAGGGTTGAAGGGGAAGAGAGTCATGCTTCGTATGACAAGTTCTCTAAAACAACAATTACTGTATCCAGAGTCGGATCAAGTCCAGATAAACAATTAGTCTGTGTGGTGCAATATGACATGCAGTAGAGGGAAGATGAATAGTCTTGGTGTGTTACAGACCAAACCATTTTGAGGAATTCAACAAAAATCTATATAGGCAACTTGAATTGGCAGTCAAGTGTGCCACATTACGGGCAACTCCAACCGATCTCTTATACACTGGAAATCATGGACAGGCAATATATCATGGTGAAGGAGATTTCTAAATAATATGGATGATTGCTATTTATTCCAACTTGTCACAGAAAGTACAAGAGACTAATATCCTCGACATGGTTCTCAAAAAGAATCCAAACTACATCCAAAATTTAACAGCGCGGTTAGTGATCGGTGTCATAAAATAGGTAGTGAAAGGGAAGTATAATGGATTGAGGAATTTCTTCGACGCTAATAACTGGAAAAACAACTATAAACTGTTGGGTACGAGTGCGTCATGCTTGGATATCAGTGTATGAGTGGTCATGTTAATATCAGTGTATCTCTATTAATGGAGTAATTAAAAAAAGGGATTTGGTATGTACGTTGTATGTCGTTGTATGAGTGTTGTTTGTGCATATGAGGCTTTTGTGTGCATCTGTGTTCCCATTCTTCTGATGGAATTTGTCTTATCCTATTAATAAATATCTTTTGTTTATATTTCTATTTGTGATGCTAGTCATTAATGTAACTTACCATCGCGAAAAAGGGTTAGAAATGTGAAATTCCTAGGTGATGCACTTTCTTTGAACATCAGTGTATATAATAAAATAAATCTGCAGCCATTGTCAATCTACTGGAGGATGGAATCTCCTCAACAAGTCACGTTGAGGAAAAGGGACCATAATCTGCCACGCTGGTCCAGTGCGGGTTGGCAGATCGACCGTATTTAACAGTTAGGGACTTAAATTGAACTCTGGTCTACTCAAAGAGCATGTGCTATTGCATTCCCGCTCCTGACTACTCGGGTAATACTGTATATAATTTCGCAGGTGGCAAAAACTAGGGAACATGTACTTTAATCATGGCGGGTAGTTGTAGCCTGAATATGGAAAAAAAAAATCTTTTGGCCAAGTAACTTATTAACTGCTGGAACAGCCTTCAGTCTAATCTTGTAGAACTAGAGCACGTGTTCAGAAAGGAATGAATAGATACCAGTGAATGAAATCAGGTGACAGAGTTATTATTATTTTTTTTTTTTTACCATTAGTTTACTATACTCTGTACGAAATTTACGAGTATATCTGCCCTAGATAATCGGAGTATTCGTTCGTAATGGCCCGGTTCCTAGTTATCCCATGGCAGGCATGATGTGGAAATTTTTCCCTTTGAATTTGATTACAGACTGAGCTTACACCGAAGAAGAAAAGACAACACTGACCGGATGCACTACAGATTTCCCACTGCTATTGTAATTGTAATAGCTAATTGCTATTGGAATTGTAATAGCTATTGTAATTGTAATAGCTAATTGCTATTGTAATTGTATTCGAGGGATTTATCCAGGAAGAAAATCAACAACAAAGCATTTTATTGGATTTTAGGAGCACCTGCTACTTAGGCCACGTTGCTCCGTGTATATTGTCTGTGAATTGCGTGTGTTGGAGGTCAATTTTCTGTTTTGCTAGACGAAAAACCCGAGTTTCCGGGAGACAAAACCATGCTACCTCGCCTGAGACCAACTAACTCAGCCACGTTGTAAAAAATACCCATAAAAATTCCTCCCGTCATCGACGGTATTCGAACTCAAGTCTTTTCCATGCGGTGTGGAGAGGACCGTGATCCTACCAGCTGTGCTAACCTAGGAGCAATTTTGAATAATTAATTTTATTATTATATTTCTGTAGCTAAATGTAGGGTATGAACGGGGTATTTAGAAAAAAAATTTACCCATCTGTGCGTTATGCTTGGATATTAGTGTGTGAGCGTTCACGTTAACATTAGTGTATCTCTATTAATGGGGTAATGAAAAAGGGATTTGGTATGCATGTTATATGTCCTTGTATGAGTGTTATTTGTGTATATGTCACTTTTGTGTGCATCTGTGTTCCCATTTTCCTGATGGCATTTATCTTATCCTGCCTTCCCTCCTCGGATACGCTACGGACCTCCCACTGCTATTGCAATTGTCATTGTAATAGCTAATTGCTATTGTAATCTACAGCTACATCTATATTTACCACATCGTCTGGATTTTCGGACTCACTGGAATCTTGCAATAACACCTTGCTCAGAATAATTTTCTTTTCTATTGAGAAGTTTGGCCAAGCTGAAGCATGAAACGAGTTCCTTGGTTTTTAAGAATAAACCAAGGAACTCGTTTCGTGCTTCAGCTTAGCCAAACATCTTGGGCATTTCCTAAGACTTCAGTCCCCTTCATTACAAACTGTGCCCTACTGAAATGGCAACTTCAGAGCCTGTCGATAAATACACTCCTATGAGTCTCAGGATGCGTCTAGGACGGCTCTCTGAAGAGGTCTTTTTACCAGCCGATGAACCGGAACAAGACATGGAAAATCCAGGGTTACAGGATGAACTATCTCAAGAGAAGCAAAAGAAAAATGTAATAATAGATGGAGAAGCTACAAACCCTAAAGAATGCCAATATACAGATTATATCTTTGCTCTTCGGACCGCCTTGAGGGAGGCCCTGAAAGAAGGCAACAGGGTTTCAGGCAAAACGGTGCTTGAAAATAACCAAATCTGGACCGATATGGAGAAACTGATGAACAATCTCATGATCCAGAATGCTACCCTGAAAGCTAGACTACAGAAGAGAGAGAGAGAGAAACATTGAAAAACAATCGAGCTGAACTTCCCACACTTGGGCTAGTCACTTTTTCCCAAGTAGTTTCATCTGACTGCACGTACAGCGCATTCAACAACAGGATACCAAAACCAAATAACATCGGACAAACAATGACAAAGCACCATCATTAAACTGGACGAGAAAAGTAAAGCACAAATCAGCGGAGTAGTGAAACAAAAGGTCATAGAGAAATTAAAAGGCGATTTCAAGGAAGTCAGGATAAAATCCATCAGGAAGATAAGAGAAAAGGGTATCATCATAGTACAAGCTACAGAACAGGACTTACAGAAATTCAGGAATTGTCGGAAGATCGCAGACCTGAACTTCATTTCTGACTTCCCACAGAAACACTGACACTATATGACAGGGGTGACCAACGAGTCGATCGTGGATTTAATTTCGGTCGGTCACGACGAATTTTAAATATACAGTCATCCCTCGATTTGTGCACCTTGTGCAATGTAATTTTTGAGATGGTAGATCGCGGCACATTTTGAAGGAAAAATGTAGATCACGTCACAAATTAAGTAGGCCATTCCTGCTACATGATATACGCAAGGATTTGAAGTCAGAGGAAATCATACAGGATATTTATACTAAAAACCTGAAAGACTATGGATTTACCCAGTATACAATTTTGAAATCCATAAAGGTAAGCTTTGCAACGTCCAATAAGTGAAACAGTACTAAAAACTGGATAATGGAAGTAACTGGCACACAATTAGAAAAGCTTTCATTAACAATCAGAACAAAATATATTTGGACTACTCGTTCCATAACATTAGGGATTTTATACTTACTTCAAGGCGTTATAAGTGTCAGGGCCATAGCCACTCAGCGAAGGTCTGCAGACAGAAAGACAACGCCTGTAGCCACCTACGCCAAAACAGGTCACACGTACACTGAATGTCCAAATAGAGCGAATGCTGTCTTATATCCCAACTGCAAGATCAGAAAAAGAGACCACTCACGACCCAAAATTCCAGGAATTCTTAAGAGCACAAGAAGTCATAAAACAAAGACATGCTATGAGTAACACCAAACATAACAGATAATCATCGAGCTAACAGGATTAAAATACTACCAATAAACTGTCAAAGGTCCTTATCGGTAATGAATCTAGTCTACATGTCCAGTTACCTCGACAACAGAAGCTTCGTTGTGATAACCATCCATTCACAGCTAAACAGACGCATTTCCATAGGATACCGCAGAGCTCTGATACAGGGCCTCTCTGCTGGAATGCCGTTTTTTGATAAATGGCTGAAAAGAACCCACAACAATATTATCAAGCTTGCTTACGCTGATGGTCTTGCCACTGTAGTGTACAGAACCTCCAGATTTCAACTTGAGACTGCTGTCGGCAGCATCTTCGATGATCTTGCAGAGTGGTGTGAAGTAAATAAACTAACAGTCTCCGCCACCACCACCACCACCAATCACTGTACCATTGTACCCTTGATGAGCATTTGCTCATCAAGGGTACAATGAACACACGGCAACCAACAACAGTAAAATACAGACATGCGCAGACCAAATACGCAAAAATATACAAATATCTAGAAGTACTGGATAACAAAAACCCTTTCATACCGCACTGTGACTAACTTAAAGAAAAAATCAAGAATATAACTGGGAAGATGGCTAGAGTCACAAGGAGAGGCTGGTGTCTTAAACCTCACACTTTAAAGATCTACTACGTGTTTCTATTCCTGCCAATTTTGACTTTCGGTGCTGGCGCATGGGGATACCACGTCGATAGCAATTCTGTCCTGAAGAGACTAACTCAAGCACAGAGGATAATCCTCCTAACAGTGTCCAGAGCCTGCAGAACTGTCTCTACTCTGGCGCTGCAGGTTATCTGTGGAAAATTTCCCATCCACATTAAGATAGCCTGCAACGCCGGAGCAGAATGAAGTCCGACAGAAATAAATGGAGTCTCTTTAGACCTGACTGTCGCCGGGGTGACAGTAGGATCCGTGCCCCACTTGTCTAAATATGGCAGCAGAAATGGAACAACAGCTTACTTGGTAGAATCACAATCCACTTCATCCCTACAGTCAGGGAGCTAAATAAACAGTTCCTCTCCTGGTTCAACCCAGGAGTACATGCGACGTATATATTCACTGGAGACGGTATCCTGAATGCCATCCACCTCTCTCACACCCCTATTGCATCTATGGCTCCCTGGAAACGGAAGAGCACATACTACTAGAATGTCCGCACTATGCCGATCTTTGGCAACCACTTCAATTGCTAACTAAAGTTTATTCACTTCAAGAAGTGAATAAACTCTTTGCTAGACTCCAGGGAAAACTACAATACTTTCTCACACTACTGTAATTACAACAAAATAACGGTTGTTGTTGTTGTTGTTGTTGATATAGCAGGGTTTTAGGAGCATCAGCGACTAAGGCCATATTGCTCCGTACATACTGTCCGTAAATTGCGTGTGTCCTGTGGTCGATTTTCTGTTTGTTTAACGAAAAACCAGAGTTTCCGGGAGAAAAACCATGCTACCCTTGCCTGAGACCGACTAACTCAGCCACGTTGTAAAAAAGGACCATAAATCATCTGATGCTAAACAACCCCACATAACCCTGAATGAATCCCCTGGATTCTGTCTTAACAGAGGATATAACTGCCTTCTCCACACGGACGTAACAAACACTATGCGAAGAAACCCACCTGGACTAGATTACATCTGATAAACTTTTCTACCCACATAGACAAATTTCGCTGCCCATATTAATTATGCTGTATCTGCCTACCAACCGGCAGACTCTACTACCAATATTGATCCACAAAGAAACTGACCTGAGACTTCACTACCTCTACTGACACACATGACTACTCACTGGACTGGACTATTGATCCACTACATCTCACCCGGACTTGTCAACTACTGACCCCCTACCTCCAGGGGCAGGAACTCTGCAAGAACTGCACGTCCCTGATGACCCAGCAAACCAGCTGGGTTGGGACCTGTGCTGATTCTATGCTTTGCTCAGAGCGGGATGATAGACAAGTTACCAGGGTCGAGTTACCAGGGTCAGCATGTCCCCAAGAGGGACCTGCTGACCCTGGTAACTCGAGGTGGGACCCTTCTGCTGACCCTTTCGGGGATAAGTTAACGGACTCCAGACTTTCCTTTATTGAGCTTGTAACTTCTATTTTTCATGGGGATGTCTCTTCTTTCTTCCCTTACCTTTTCTGTCTACTTGTCCCCCCCTTACATTTTACCCAACTCTTCACAACTATTTCCTCCTCTGTTCAATGTTTCTTTTTGACCTCTCCAGAATCTTCTAGAAAGTCAGGCGCGAGATTCATCCTGAATAGTAGCTCCTTGCGCATGTGGCTGAGGTAACTGATCAGGTGTCTGCTGCCCCTTGGAAGTCGCCAGTTGCCGGCACACAACACTCAACACAACAAACATAATTCTTACATCACCGGCTTTGGCATTTGCCAAGTACAGACGATACAGCAGCGTATGTGGGAGGGAACCCTGGAAACCACAAAGAAGAACAATAAACACACACAAAAAAAATTGAATTTCTTCCAGTGCAGTGCAGAAGTTCCGGAAAAGAAAAGCCCAAACGGATGACCGGAGAGATGAAGGGTTTAAATGAGCTAAAGAAAAAGTCATAAAACAGAGTGTAGCGAGATACTGGTTCGTAATTTAGGAAAAGAGTGAATAAGATAGGTCCCTTACTTATCAACCTGAAAAGTCATAGAGGCCCCAGCTTAGATGGAAGATGAGTTGAATAGGTACTTTTCAACGATCTATGCAATTGAAAGACCATTAGCACCATGAGTGATCAGTGACAAGGAGTTAGTCTGTTTTAAATTGATATATCAATCTCAGAGAAGAGTACATCAGGGAAACTACTGAAGATCAGCGAAGGCAAGGCTGGAGTGCATGGTATACTAAATAAAAGTTTTAGTATAAATCTTGTTATACTAAATAAAAGCTGCATGGGATGGCATCATTCACGTTGCGAATATTAATAGGATCATCATTAGACTCCGGGAAATCGCCCCAGAAGAGAGAAGCACTAAAGTCTACGGCTCCATAAAGGAGATACGAAACACGTAACGGTTAACTATAGACCAGTCAGTTCGATTTAAGTGTTGGATAAGATAATCGAGTCTATGACTAAGAATAAAATACAGGTGCACCTCGATAGGAACGGTATGCTTAACGGATCACAGCATGGGTTCGTAAGGGGAGAAGTCTTGCCTGACTAATCTCGCTAATTATTATGACGAAGACATAATAATTAGTCATAATATTTATCTAGCTCGGTAAAAGAAACAACTTTGACATTATTTACCTTGACTTCAGTAATGCTTTTGATACTAGTCCCCATGAAAAGCTTTTATATAAACTAAAGCGAACCGAAATTAATGGCAAGATCCTTCGCTATACAGAGTGTAGTCGTTTGTTGTTATTTCTTTGGGTTTAATGGCGCAAGGGCAGCTAGGCCATAATGCGCCTAATCTCGGGTGACGGAGAATAGTAACAAATGAGCATACTCCAGGTGGATCCATGTAGCAAGTGCAATGCCTGAGGGTTCACTGCTGGGATTAATTCTGTTTTTTCTTTCTTAATGACATTGGTGAGGGATGAAAATGAAACTGTCAATTACAACAACAACAGATAATCAGATAAAGAGTATTACTCCCTCTGGTTGCCCCTCGAACATGTTGCTATAGAAAACAGCCATCCAATGAATCCACAAAAGTCTTGCTAGTGTTCGAATGACCAATCCACATGTTACAGTCGATATCTGGAAAGTTAAAATCATCCACTATAAGACATTCTGATTTACTGGCCCACTCTATTTCTCTGCACAGTTGTTCGTTTAGTTGTACTCATAAGAGTCATTAAGCCTATAACATACTCCTACTCTCAATTTTGCTTTTCCAGTGCTTATGTCGCACCAAACACTCAACATTGTAATGGCCACCCATGTCAGCTGGATGCACTGCGTTAGATTTTGTGTTTCTTAACTAAGAGCATAACCCCTCATCCCTTCGTATCCTCTCTGTCCTTTCTGTACGCATTGTATTCCCAAAATTCGAATTCTGCATTCCTAATATCTGTGTGACACCACGTCTCTGATATCCCAACAAAGTCTGCATTTGATATCTTGACCAGAACTACAAATTCATCAAATTTATTTATATACTCCTAGTACTGGTGTACATGCAAGTATCCATGCACCTGTTCTTACTATTAGTTACCCTAACACAGCCCATGTATTTACTTGTTCCATAATGACTTCCAGCATTCTTTGGACTGGACTATGGCACCTGGCACCTTGCTTTCCAGGCTGCTTCTCGTTCCAATAGAAGCCGGATACAGTTTTGGTAAAGTTAAAAGCGAAATTTGAGAAGACACTTTTTAGCGATGGAAAGGTATGGATGGGTGGTTTTTTTTTTTGGCAAATGCAGAAAAGCCTTCGTTCTTGCATCATTTAGTCATTATAATATTAATAAGACTAATCTGACTGGGATAGTGATCGTTATAATGATTTTAAAATAATTCTAATTTAATTTAATTTAATAGTATTTAAAATCTTCGTTACCTAAATTGCAGGCCCAGCTGCACGAAATTGTTTAATCCACCCTTCGAGTAAAATTTATCGGTTCACTGTTTCGCCATTTTCTGTGTAATATAATGTTCATATGGTAAAT
The DNA here is from genome assembly GCF_048544385.1 of Mastigoproctus giganteus. Lineage (NCBI taxonomy): Eukaryota > Metazoa > Arthropoda > Arachnida > Uropygi > Thelyphonidae > Mastigoproctus > Mastigoproctus giganteus. Next base: position 148,077,300 of record NC_143586.1, on the reverse strand, counting down.
TAAAACGGCACTGACGACAAAAATATCAAATTTACTTTTGAGAACTTTAGTATGATCTGAAGCTAACAAATAATAAGAATAAAGAAATCGTTTATTTTTAAATAACGTATTAAACGTTTAAACAAAGTTTAATATTTTAACTTTTGTTATTGTAAATAGCTGTTTCTCGATCGTACCCCCATAAAGCATTCACTTGATAAACTTATCGAGCTGGTACTCACTTCCGCCATAATGTGCAGATATTCAATTTTTAAGTTGTTGATGTGGGTCACAGCAGCATCAGCAACTAAGGCCATATTGCTCCGTGTATACTGTTTATAAATTTCGTATGTTCTGTGGTCGATTTTATGTTTGCTGGACGAAAAACCGAATTTCCGGGAGGAAAAACCATGCTTTCCCTCGCCTGAGACCGTTCTAAGTTCCAGTACCTGTTCCAATTTAATTATATAACTTTTCTATTATTGAGCCTGCCATTAATCTTAAAAATCTAAATAATGATACTTTTATTAATAAAAACCATTCCTTTGTGAATTCATTCTTTTCCTGTCAGGACGTTTTAGACGGGATCTTAAGTCCAACTAGACTCTTAGACACTAATTAAAAACACTCTAGGTGGTCTCTGGCGATTAGAAACCTTTTCTTCAAGCCTGTCTTACAGATTATGTAAAAACAGTATTCGCTGAATACAGATAACAATTAGTAATAATATATTATTAACTTCGCCAAACACAACAGTGCAGCTCACGCTGATTGGGTAGGAGCTACTTCTAACGCTTCAACTAAGTGCATGCTCACCCTGTTTGTGATTAATGATATTTTATACAATTGGATGTAAGTAAAAAAAAAAAAAAAAACGGGGACACTGATCGAGCAGAATTACGTTTATGAGAGGTCATTTGTTCGTTGCTCGCACTACGAATTTGACACTCAATTCTAATAAATTATAGGAACAACATTGTAAAGTGTCTGAAAACCACTCCCAGCTGACTATCCGTAATGTCAAGATACTTGTAATTATTTGCTTAAACAAATGGATAGACAGAGAACATTAACATGCAATAGCTGCAAGAAGGTACAAAGAAAGAAAAAGAATAAAACACAGAGGCTATTCAAACGGAAGTCAACAAATGCATGATATAGAATAAATTTAAAAATTGCTGTCCCCTTTTTAGACATATTTGAATTGTCTTAATTTTGCTTGAATATCTAAGTATTTCTTGAATTTGAAATCGGATAAATTCAGATATTGTTTTATTTTCACAGTAAACAAACTAAAAATATTTACTTTATCATGCTGTGTAATTGAAATATCTACTAATGAAACTTTCTATGTAGTCTTTGGCGATTTAAATATAGAACAATAGACAATCTTCATCCGTTGCTTTACGTGTTTACACTATCATTCTTTCCTTCACAATTGCACAAACAGCAAAGGCTGACCTAGACGCCGTTTTCCGCATCTTTGGTTAGTACAAGGAAGCACTAATCCTACAAGAGCAAATCAGATGTTGGACATTCTATATCATAACTCACCAGTGCTAGAAAAAACAACGCCTAATTTTCGTTTTTCTTCCGATCATACTCCAATTGCCTTTAAATGTTCCATGAAGCCCGAAAATACCCAAACAAATGCTGTGACCTCGAGGAAAATTTTCTCCATTAAATATATGAATGTCGAAAAAATTCTCAAACTTCTAGGATCTGATAACTAGGAACACATTTGTAACCTCCCCCTTAAGGAATCAGTTAACCAACTCTCTACCAATCTCTCAAGAATTGCGGACATAGGGGCTTCTAAAGTTATCCGTATTTCTCCCAGAACTAACCACTGGTTTTCTTCTGATTTGAAAAATACTTTCCTAAAAAAGCAATGGCAGCATCTGTTTCTAGAGATATGTAGGTCTATGGCTGAATCAAACTTCAGACAACTTGAAGATTTTTAAAAACAGTATATGCAATTTGAATATTAAGAAAACCACCCACAAGACCCAACCTTGAAACTATTCACATTTCTAAGGAATCAATAATAAAGGCGGTCAACAAACTTCCAATAAAGCTACGATCGGCACAGATGGATTTCCCTGTTTCATACTGAAAGTTGGTAGCATTTACATTATTGATACCCTTCATTATATATTTAACGAAATTCTAAAAACTGGCTCCACGCTTTTAATCTGGAAATCCTACTATGTCAAACCGGTTCTAATATCCAAATTACAAAAATGTGTGAAGGATTATAGGCTAATCTCGATTGTGTGCTCGCTTCTGTAAGTTTTTCAAAAAGCGATCCATACAAGACTAGTTGATCACTGTTTCAGCCATAGACCTGCATATCTCCACAATGTCATGAGTGGGCGGTCTACCATCACTAAATTGCTCCAAACTCTCTTTGAAATACAAAAGACATTCCACAATAAAAGTCAATTGGGTGTTATCTTCCTCGACATAAAGGTGCATATGATAAAAGTCAATTGGGTGTTATCTTCCTCGACATAAAGGTGCATATGATAACATCTCTGTAAATGCTCTCCTGCACATATTGCAGTTTCATTTCAATATTACTGGAAATCTCTTTCAGATCGTGGCTGGAATCCTAACCAATACAGTATTGTTGGTTTACCACAACGATGAGCAGCTAACTTTTAAAGGAACCAATGGCATTCCACAACTGAGGTTTTGTCCTCAACACTGTTTTCAGCAGCACTTGAACCAAACCGTAATTTTTTTGTATATACTGATTACGTCAAGATGTTCGTTCATTCAAACACTCCTGGCTCTATACAATATATCAACCTGGAGGTTCAAAAAGTAATGCTTGATTTAAATAATTATCTATATTATATTGATAATTCTCTCTCTCTCTCTCTCTCTCTCTAATATAGTGCTACTCATTGTATAGTACTTTGTGACATCAGCATAAGTTTTCAAATTTAGCTTTAAAACTGAAGAAAGGTTCAACTAATACACCAAAGCGTAACGCTGTTAAACAAATCTTGAGGAATATCCCCTCCACCAAAATATGGTGTGTTGTTCTCTTTAGGAGCAATATTTTATACAATTTCTGAAGGCAAGTATTTTTAATGAATTTAAGAATTAAGCATTAAATTTGCAAGTAAGTGCTCAGAACTGTGTTACAGGTATTACAGATAGGTTATTGAAAGAAGCATCGATGTCCATAAATATCATATGCAATCGGAACAGTTGATTATTTGTGCATCCGAAACAAATTATCTAATAAGTTTGTGATAATGGACCTTTTCGTTACCACACAGTGCAGTAGTACACATTTCCCACAAAGATGGTAAATTGCGATTATGCGGATTCAGGCTCAATGTCAACCGTCCCATCCCAAGTGGACAAGACAGCGTTTATTGTGCAGCCAAATTTTTTCACATGTTGTTCAACCTCTCCAGTATGATTTGCGGGAAAATGTTGCTCGTACAGTAATCTTGCACTGTAGATTCCTGTAGCGGGGAACCGAATGATCTAAGGAAGATGCAACTATAAAGAATTGATATAACTTTAACATCAAAGAAAATGTGGATATGTAAGTAGAATTTCAAGTTGTGAGTTCACTGACGCCACCTGGATCAAATGATCCTCACTATATTACTCAACTGGATGATCGAACTTGTCACAGAATGAGGTTGATGTAAGAAGCAAGCTGAACTAGCTCTAGGCTTCAGTCGTGAAATCTATTGAAGAACCAATAAAATCACTGTATTTTGCAGCCATGAAAAAAACACTACAAATGCAAATTTCTTTTATTATAAAATTATAAATCTTATGGAATTAGTCGGTCCTGAACACCAACCACATGGCGACTGTCCATGTCGTGATGAGTCCATTCTCGAAATTGAAATTAAGTTTAAAAGCTCATCTAGTACATAATGCAATCATGTGCGCTCCAATTCCTTGTAGCATTAGAACAGAAATGTCGAAAGATTTCGACACTGGAAAAATTAGTTCTTTAATTAGTTCTCTAATTTATATTGGTCCTAATTAATTCTCTAAATTAATTTTCAGTGGTTTTAATGAAGTCCTGCATGCAAATTATAAAGCTGCATGGAAAGCAATTAAGGCAAAAAGTTTCTAGAATAACTGGGAAATTATATGCACAGCATTCATTTGTTGGGAGCATCAATTGCAAATATTAAATGTAGACAAAGCAGTCAATGTGCTATGAAAAAATTTAAAATTTGTCAAAAAGTGTACGTTTTAAGCTACATTAATCTTTAAGCGAGTTTTAAAATAAGACGTCATAAAATCTATAAGCATCTTCAATACCCCTCTGATCTAAAGTGTGGTCGTTCCGGAGTATAAACAGAAAATTTATTTATTTATTTATTTTATAAAGGGCGCAAACATTAATATATTCTGGAGGTAATTTTCAACCTAGGCTGTGCGCCATATTTTATTTTAATAGTAAAGTGGCACACGTATATAGTAAGAAGCGGTAACACACTGATGGTAAAGAATTTCCCATTAAAACGCAAAGCACGCACCCGGCGAAGAATTACCTACTACTGTGTCGTCTGCATACTCCTCTGGACTTTAAAAGACATTCACCAGTTTATTACTACCATGGATAGTCTCGATGTCATGATCTCATCTCATCATGCCATTCTAGAGCTGATAATAGTCACTCAAGAAGGTTAATAGGAATCTCGAATACATTTAAGACTTCCCTATTGCGTGAACTCGATTCGGAAGCTTATGCCGAATATTGTCATAGGCTTTTATTATCGGAGAATCATGCTACGGGAATATTTAAGTATCAGACTGACTGCCATTTAGAAGCAATTTACGGAGGACACCCGGATTTACAAATAATCATCAGGATCATAAAGTTTTATACGACGTTGGGAATGGACTGTTACAAGGGAAATGATGCTGTTAAATGTTTTACGAGGCAATCATTTGTACCATTTTTTGTGTGCGGAAATAGACCGGTAATTTTTTTAAATCTCAAAAAATAATTACAGCAGTCGCTGACTAATGATGACTAATGAATTCTTTGATGATCGTGGGGTCCCAGCAACAATTTTACTACATGTACAGACCTTATTCAGTGAAAATTAAAGCCTACCAGCAATACAGTACTTATATATCTGAAATTATTTTATCATCCCCTGATAATCCCTTTATTTTTTGAACTGTTCCATAATGAGATTTTAGTTTTTTGCGTGATTGCTGCTCCCACCATTCCCCCATCCCCCACAAAACTTTGTACATACTGAAGAGGAACCCATCTGTTTTATCTGCTGCTCGCAGAAGAAGCTTTCTTACAATTTCGCGAACACAGCTGACAGAGGCGCCATCTATCATCTCTGACTTTGCGATCATAATAAATTCCACTTACTTTTTACGTCGCTCTTGACAAAAGAATGAAATATAGTGAGGTTGGCTAGGTTCAACAAACTGGCGTAGGGTCTAGAATGTGAAGCTTGAAATAATCTTGAAAAAATCTAAAGAAGTTTTTTTTTTTTTTTTTTTTTTCCAACTTGCACAGACCGTTTTGGAATTCTTGACACACACACACACTCATGAGTAACGAAGTGGATAACGTCGCTGTTCTTACATACCATGTGGAAAAGGTTACGTATGGGTTCAATTCCCGTCGCGAAGTTGAGAAATACTTCCCGTCAGGCAGGAAGGAGCTTTTACTGGATAGTTTTCGCACACTAGTCGAGAGCTAAGAGATCTCGGACAGCGTGGTTTCAAATCTCGAAAAACAAACTGACAACAGAAAAGGTGTAATTTACGGACAAGATACACCGAAGAATGGCTTTAATTACTTCGACACAGACGCTGCAAATAGTAATCAGCACCTTCGGTAAAGCAACAGTCACTGATGGGGAGTTCTTTACTTTTAAATTATAGAACCCCCCATGAGTAACTTGTTGAAGTAACGGAAAATCACAGAATCCTACTGCACTTGTTGATGACTGAAGGAAAGAAAAATGTTCTCTTCCTTCTTTACAATAGTAAAGAAGGAAGGGAACATAACATTTTAAATTAGGTAAAAAAGAATTTTAACAATCTCGCTGTATTTACAGGAAAATCCTGAATCAATTTATTTTAACAGAAAAGGAAACAAATATTAAAAAGGAAACTGACTGGTTATTTTGACGGTTTTCGCGCGTCGATTACTTTTGCCACAGTGCACCAATATAAAGGAGGGCCAAAAACACTTTATCAGTAAAATAACATGATATTTAAAAGATTCTATATCTTTTTTCTGTATGCATCATTTGATTTTTAAACATAAAAGATACGACTATCTCTGTTACAGTATCTATAAATATTATTTTGGATTTTTCGAAATTATTCTTACTGGGAATATTTAGGTCTAGGGTTTATCAGAAAAGCATTATAGATGTTTTCGCTTGTACTGTTCTTCTCTTTTTTGGTAGTTATTGGCACATCAGCTTATGTAGCCATAATGCACCTCCCAAGGTTTTTGCAGTACTTTGATCCAAGCCCGAGGCAGGATTCGAACCCACGACCTTTGGGTTGCCAGGCAAGTGCTTTACCCACCCGGCTAGCCCGGTCGGCGTTGTACTATTCATCAGCAGTGATCTTTTCTCAAGCGAGACCACGTTCCTAGTCTTAGAACAGGCGAAGCGTGCACAGACTGTTTAAAGCTAACAATACTGCATTAAAGCTACATTTACTATGAATTTATTTCCCATACAATTTGTATTAAAAACGATATAGTAATTGTGCGATTTCTATTTGACCCATTTTAATAAAATTTGAGATGGCTCTACAAATCTTTCAAAAAAGAACCAAATATAAGATTTTAAGAAAATCCGCCTACTGTGAGACGAGTGGTTACACACTGAGAGATTGAAGAACAGACGGATAGAAAGACATGATTAATTAAGACAATAGGCGCTTATGCATATATACGAGGTGTGGCAATAAATTTTCCGGACTGGAGCAATAAAAAACAACACAAAGGGATGGAGCTCAAAAATGATTTTATTTTTATTCAAAGTAATCACCTGATTGATCACTTGTTACACCGTTCTAAAAGTTTTTGACTAAAGCTGAAAATATTTAAAAGAAATATTTTGGGCTTTAATCATGATTTTGAAGTCACAGATACTCTGACACTTTGTCTCTGGGTGGTACTGAAACACCAACACTCATCTCCAGTGAAAAGACAGTAGAGGAAATTAGGATTGTCTTGCCAAACAAATCTGGATGACACTCTTAGTAGTTTCTGTTTATCCTTGAGACTACAGCACAAATTCTGCACAGAACTTCCTTTTCCTCAATCCTCATGCAGAATTTGACGAATTGTCTCTTTATTCATATCCAAATCTTCGGCCATCATTTTGAGAGTCAAATAATTCATTTCTCTCTCAGAATTATGAATCAAATGAATCTGCCACACGAATAATAATAATAATAATAATAATAATAATAATAATTCTTCGATCAACAGTAACACGAGACATAACAACCACCTCGTGACCGGGGGTTCCACCGGTCACGAGGTGGAACCCCCAATCAGAGAGAAACGATATAAGAAAAATAAGAATACAATACAATTTATTCATCAAAAAATTTGTTTACAATAAATAAAAGAAACAATGCAGTTTTCCAAACATTTGTTATTAAATAAAAAAAAAGAGGGGGAAAATGAAATTACTACACAATAATACATTCCACACTGTAAATGTAGAATACTATTTGTAAGTAAAGCAACTCGAATCTACTGAATCATTAGGAATTAAATATTTTAATTTAAAATTGTTAATTGTATTGCATTGTTAATTGTATTGTATGTCATTGTATGCCTTTCTCCAAATCTATTCAGTACTCTAGGGTGGGGCCTTTGGATTCCTTAAATTATGTGAAAAATTCCTTTGCTTATCCAATTCATCAAAAATAATGTTTAAATTTTTCAAAATTAAATTTAACTTCAGTTTTTGAACTACATAATGGATTTTATATTTTAACAAGAATTGCCTTCTTTATTCGAATCATTCCAAATATTTGTTTCCCGTTATAAGTCTTTAAAAAGCAGTTAATTAAATTATTTATTAACTTTACTTCAGATAGATTTGCTCATGCCCAAACATTAACTAAATAATTGAGAGTCCACTAATGCATAATTACAGGACTGCCAGAATATATACACAATATTTTTTTCGTAGTAATGAACTACAACAGTAGTGTAAAAGGCATCAATTTAATTGTATCTCATGTGACTACCTTCACAAAGAATTACCATGATATTGCACTACATCGAATAAGTAACGCTTCCCCAATGGAGAAGACTGTTGTTACTTATTCTCGTAGGATACCAACCACCACCACCCAGACGTCACGCTTCAAGGCTTATTGGCCTATTTTCGGTGGGTGGGTAGGTACCCGGTGTACCTACCCACCTTTTACACTACTGTTGTAGTTCACTACGACGAAAAAAATATTGTATATATACACTGGCAGTTCTGTAGTGAATTTCAAATTCGTAGTTTATTACGCCCTGTGCGCTTATTTTTCTATTACTATGTACACCATTTGGCGTCTCTCATATTGTGGAATTATACTTCACAACTGGGTTGGCATGATTTGTTATATGAATTGCCCAACTAAGACTATACCAATCCATAACCCAAGGTAACAATGATTTGAAACTTCTTCCGTGCTGTATTACAAGTACGAACCCCAAGCAGTACTAGAGACCCCAACCCACAAGCTGTACTGACACCGCGACATAATGCGCGCAAGCCAATCCTGCACAACAGACCGGACATAACCCTTGTCGAAAAGAAAGAAAAGGCTACGTATCTGATTGACCTCTTTTTCTGGAGGGTGCCAGTGTTGAGCACTGGCAACCTCCAGAAAAACCACGAGGAAAAATCAGGAAGTACACGAACCTCAGGCAGCAGATCAAGAGATGTGGCATAAGCAACAAGTAACGACCGTCCCGATCATCGTGTCAACCACTAGTATGGTGCCAAAGACCCTACATAACAGCCAAACAGCAACAGGTCTTCCAGAGCATACGTACAAGGGACTCCAGAATGTCGCAATCCTGAACACCTGTAGGATAGTCAGAGAGTTCCTGAACCAACAGTAACACCAGACATAACAACCACCCTGTGTACTATTTCTGTGCAAGCAAAAACTGACCATTGACTCTGCAGTTATGGAGCAAGCCTACAAGAAGCACCGGGACTTGTACACGGCCTACCACAAAGATGTTGTTTTCATGGAGTTCAGCTACACATAGACTGCCAGGGCACACCCTCCTGGCACCTTGCCGTCCCGGGGTGGTTTCCTTATGGAAATAAACAGATAATAATAATAATAATAATATTGTATCTTTCCAATGGTTACCGAAAAGCCTTCGACTCCATACCACATAGTTGGCTGATACGGGGGAACAGAAGATGAATAACGTCAGCCTGACACTGACACACTACCTAAAGGCAACCATGGCAAAATGGAGGGCCACCATTAATGTGCTTCATTTCGCGATCAATTTTACCAAAGGCCTCTATGATCCGTGCCTCCAGCTCCAGCAGTGTCGTTGGTAGTGGAGGGCTGTACACATAATCCTTCACAGAACCCCACAAAAATAAATCCATTGGCATTAGATCAGGCAACCTCGGAGGCCATTCCATATGGCCTCCACGCCCAATCCAACGATGAGGAAGATGTTCGTTCAGGCCCAGTCGCCATTTTGCCATTCTGGCGAATGTAGCGCTGCTTAGCGGGTAGAATGCAAAATTAGCAGTCGCGTGTCAATTTTAATAAAACTTATTGAATTCATCTTTCAGCTGGTATGTGTTTCATGAGTGTAGCTTGAAGTAATCCTGAATAAAAAAAATATAAAATTCGGAAACATCATTTACGGACATCCTGTATTAACCACAGTGAGGGGGGGGGAGTATTCAGTTATTTTCAATTTAATAACATCTTCACATTTTTTCCTTTTCAGATTTTTCTTTTTCAGAGTCACTGAGTCTTTTTTTTTTTTTTTGTAGTTGTTGGCGCATAGGCTTCTGTGGCCATAATACACCTCCCAAGGTTTCTGCAGTACTTATTTCAAGCCAGAGGCGGGAATCGAACCCGCGACCTTTGGGTTGCTAGACAGGCACTTTACCCACCCGGCTAGCCCGGTCGGCTTCACTGACTCAAATATTGAATTTTGGCCACACCAGCCCTACTGGAACAGTATTTTTGATTATACATCATCCATGATTAAGAAGAGACGTTAAAGAAAAAATAAAGCTAAATTTCCGATTGGTCGATTTAGACGAAATTTACAAAATTGACTCCAAAAAATTATAAGATATTCTCTCAGTCAATAAAAAACTTAATTTTCTGTGTTAAATACCCGCGTGGGGAGCACATTTGGTAGAATCGCCGTCTTAACGGGTGGAAAAAACCTAAGTTCGAGTCCCGTCGATGACGTGACGAATTTTTATTAGCTTTTTTTAAAACGTGGCTGAGTTAGTTGGTATCAGGCGAGTATGCATGGATTTTTCTCCGAGAAACTCGGGTTTTTCGTCCATTAAACAGAAAACCGACCACGGGACAATTTGCAGACAGCATACACGGGACAATATGGCCTTAGTCGCTAATGCTCCTTAACCCCCTACTGCAACAACCACAACTGCCATTAAATCGTAATGGTGACTCATGTTAAACTGCGATTTTCCAAAGTTCGTGCCAATACACAGAAAACTTCGACATAGATCTTTCTCCTGTAGGTTATATACGTCGCATTCCAATTGCTCGGGGTTCACAGTTGCATAAAATGTTATAATACATAGGATATTCAATATTGTTTTCTAACGATATGATCACTAATGTAGTCGTTCGGGCTAAGCCAAGGGAAAGAATTTATTTTTTCTGCGAATCGCTTTTGTTTATGCAGGCAAAACATTTGCTATAAGTCGCTTTACTGTCTTTAGCTAAGGCGGATTCCTTAACGATTTTATCTGCATGACGAATCCTAACTCTGTCGAAGCGGAAGTTTGTTCAACATCTTTGAAGAAACTACTTTCTTTTACTGCTCTGTTGCACAACTTTCTTCTCGCAGTGACGCACTAAATCGGATTCCAGCCCCTGCCCCCCTCTTTCTAGATGCCGATTGACACGCTGCAGCTTCTCCACAAATGCCCAACCACACGGTTGCTGTTACTATGGTAACGACAACTGGCGAGAACAGAAGTTAAGAAATCTCCTCTCAACAGAGTACATCGGCAGTAGACTTATATCCACACCAATATCTGCGGCGTTCACGATATCTCATTAGCTATCCCTGGGAAGTGACTTTTCACTTTTTCTATCCCCAGCATCACTAAAAGTCTAAAGGAAGAATTTTTTTGGAATTTAGAGGCGATTGATAAAACTGAACTACGAAATACAGCGACGCGTGAGATGGAATCAACTGTGTCAGAAACACGTTGTCTCTCTCACACCCACACACACACGCATAGACATTACACCCAGATTTTAAGTCTATGTTGTATATCCGTCTTTCCTCATATACAGGATTTATCATTTTTATTTATACATTTTAAAGGAAATAATTTATATTTATATTATTTGTTACACAGTATATTTAAAAGAAAAATTTTACTACCGTGATTTTTAGGATCTCGCAACATAGGTGTTTTCATACTAATTTTAACCTATGCTGCGTGCATATAATATAAAAGAGCTACTCGGTAAACTACTTACTACAGCCCAACGATAATTTTTATTAGTTTTACTTCGGGAATTTAGAACAGTTTCATGTCCTGGTTTGCAGCAGCCAATGGCAGAAACTCTGCCGTTAAACCTTCATGTAATGTATACATGAAATAACATATATATACTCGTATAAATACGTATCTGTTATTGTATGAGAAAAGTAATTTCACTCAGAATTACCAATATCACTATTAACACTTCGGTAGGTGAGAAAAGCAACCATACTGGATCTATTAATAGTTGGCAGGAATACTGGAATTCACGTACAAAAGAAACTAAGAATTCTATTCCAAATGTACAATTTCAAACTAATAAACTCAAAAATGGTTTACTTTGTACTGTATACGTCGCATACAGTAACAGGAGATGAGTCCGTATATTTAAAACTTTTCTCTTGCAATTTAAATAAAACTAACCTGTGGTAACCATGAAGACTGGAAGCATATCTGATTTACATGCCCGTTATATTCAGATCTCCGTCTGCTTTTCACTACAGTTCCTTCCTTTGTGTTAATAAGAAAATAAATAAATTTTCTGTTTATACTCCGGGCCAACCATGTCAGAGGATTTATGAGATAGGGAACACAAGAAACATCACCATATTTAGTAGTGAGGGGACTTGAAGCCCTGTAACTCAAAAGCACGCGTATTTATGTACCCGCGCACCTGACCTGAATATGAACATGTGGACATGTGTATATGTAATGGGCGGCACCTAGAACGTCTGTTCAACTCCGCCTCGTGTCTCTGTGAAGAACAGTATCACTACAAATGGGACGTACTATGTGTGTGACGTAGGTTTGTGTGTATTGTGTGTGTGTGTTCTGTTGTTATGTTCTGGCCACTTGGCTACCCAGAAGCATCTGTCCAGGTGATTCTGAGTACTCGTCCACACCACGGGAAGGTGGGCCAGTTCCAGTAGAGCACGTAATGCCTCTAAAGAAACTCAGACCCACCTGATGTTGCCAAAAGGTGGGCCAGATTCCTCCGGGGGCCCATTCCAGAGAAAAAGAAAGGAGCGAGAGAGAGAGAAGAAAAAAAATAATAATAAATAATAATAATAAAAAACAAAAAATAATAATGAAAATAATAAAATAAACGCAACCCGTGGCTAGTTTAAAAAAAAAAAAAATCATTAGCGAGAGAAAAGGAAAAAAAAAAACACGTTGGGAAAAAAAAAATAATAATAATAATAAATAAATAAAAGAATAAAATAAAATAATAATAAACAAATAGTAAAAAAAATTTAAAAAAAGAATATTCTGGGACTGATAAGATAAAAAAAAATACAGACTGGCGCTGGTGAAGAGAGAGAGAGAGAGAGAGAAAAGGGTAGTCTTCAATAAATACTCTTGTATTCAGAATAATTCAAATGTGGAACTGATGACCTTTAGGATCAGTGCAATGACAATTCTTGCAAACATGAACCAGAGAAGAAAATAAATCAGAGAAGCAAACTATTGTCCCGCTTACACAGTTGTATTTGGTGGATTGTTTTGGTGCGCTAAGCTGGCGTTGATTCTTTTTCTGCAAGCAAACACCTCGGAGGCAAAGTTCTGAAGATCTGAGAGATGATTCTTATTATGCAAAAGCATTTCTTCTTGTCCCGGAGAGAGAGATCTGGAATATCAGTTCGGAGCTTCACCCTAAGATCGTCGTAGATTGCACAGTTAAAGAGCAGGTGACTCCAATCTTCTGTATTCCAGCAGCTGCAGAGATCGGTGTGATGCAAGCGAAACTGAAAGAGTTTTTGATTGAGAGAGCCATGTCCAGTTACCAAAAAGAAAGTTTCCATAGTTAAAGAGCACCAGGTTTTAACATGACAGTACATCTACTAAAGATTCTTTATAGCTCTAAAATTTCGATAAATTGGTTTAACAGACAACGTGGGCAACTTAAATCTACAGCTGCTTCCTTATCTTCGAGCATAAGAGCTTAGAAAGACCTCCACGATAAAATCAAACACCCGTCATTCAGAAAGGATGTTTCTTATAAGCAGCGCTTATAAGAAATAAGTGGTATGAGTTACCTAGAGGGTCACTCACATCGATATGTACTTGTTAAGGTTGTTTGTGAGAAAAATATCAGGGGATGTTGGATGTATGTTTAGGATTATCAGGTATTCTGGTAGGTAAATGAGCAATCTGTGAGAGGTCATTAGTAACTGCAAAAGCCTCGGCATCTCGACCAGCTGTGTCCGTGTGTCGAGAAAACAGAAGTCAGCTGTGAACATTAAAATTACCAAAAAAAATTATCTCACTGTTAGGAAAGTTGGATTGGAGAAATTCAAGTTTCAAAGAGATGAAGTCGAAGAGTTCCAAGTAATTAGTATAAAGTGGGAGAACGATATAGGCAAGAGATGAATTTGACAAAATGGAGTAGAGAGAATTTAAGCCAGAGAAGATGGAAAAGAGGAGATTCCAAATTACTAAATCTCTGACAGGGAATATCAAATTGGACATATGCACAAGTACCACCTTTGAACCGAAACTACAGCGAATTTTCGGTTCAAATAAAGGAATACAGCGAATAATCAGGTTAAGTGATACGTGCAGTGGTTGAACCAACCGATAATTGGGATTCTATCAGAAAAAAGAAAGTGGGGCTCGGCAAACTGTAAGTGGAAGTGGACATCACTGAGAATCGAACTGAGATCAAGTATATTTGGACGAGGAAGTTTTTACGAGGTTTAGATCTTTTCGCGGATAAGTTTGTTCTATTACTTTGACTATTCATGATATATTCAATAATAAAAAGGTGGGAAGGAAATTTTGTATGAAGTAACGAAATATTTGGATATGGACATATACACAGAAGGATATACACAGCACCTTGACATAATGAGGCCTCGAGAATGGTCCCCTGCATACACACTACTCGAACTCCCTCCACTCACTATCTGGCAGAGTATAGGCAGTAAGATTATCCCACTATATGTATAAACCGGATGCTTCCTAGAGAGTTATTATCAGGTTCGATTCGGTTTACTATCTAGCGGCCGGACAGCAAACACCTGTTTTAGAGCTGTATCTCGAAATGTAAAGAAGATTTGATCTCCCCATGATGCTCATAATAACCTCAAAAACACATCAATCATACCGCATGATGGTGTTTTTTTTTTAATTTATTTATTATTATTATTTTATTTATTTAATTTTTTTATTATTATTATTTTTATTTTTATTTATTATTATTTTTTTTTAAATTTCCAGCCGGATAATAGATGTGCATTTTATTATTCGCAGCCAACTTAAAGAGTCAAAACTTCTATTAATTAAACGATCTTTACAACTAGCATGACACTGTATTTACAAAAAACGCAAATTAGAAATATATTGAAGATGTCAAAAAAGTGATCGTGATCTTGTGGTTTGAATCGTAATCACTGAAATTTCTCTTCGTCTGTGTTTAAAAAAAAAAAAAAGTTCAACTGGTTTAGGAATAATTCAATTTTATAAATTTCACTTCTTAATTAGTAAATTTCATTACCAGTTTGCACTATTTTGCAGAATTCTAGTCACAAATATAAAAAACGCAACTACGCTATTGATTAAGTAGCTCTTGTTGCAATGGAATATTGCTAATCACTGATAGGGTCCAATGACACTAACGAACTGTCTTCAAGCACATTTGATTTATGTCCTGCTAAATCAGCGGGACGACGCAATTTGGCCAAGTGATGGCACAAATTATAGGAGTAATTTGCCTAAATGTGGCACGCACTTTCTTTGCATCAAGTTCGTCCCACGCTTTGGTCCAATGAAATGAGTTATTAAAGTAACAAGGCAATTTATTAGATAATTTTTATTCGGAACCTCTGAAAGGAATGAGACACCGCCTTCTGCTTAACTAGGTGATCCAGAGCGGCGCCTTTGGAAGTGTTTGTGATGAAATGGTGGGGGGAGGGGAGAGGACAGGCGTAAATTGACGCCCTAATAAAATTTGTCTTACACGAATGTCACCCTCCAGCATGTAATGCACATAATACTCTTCGGTTAAAAATTAATTAAATGTACGTGTACAAAACTCTACGCAACATAAAGTTTTGTACACGTACATTTACGTAATTATAAATGGCTTACTTTTAATGCTGAATCTTTGTTTTTACATTAATATGGCCCAACAGATTCAAAAATAAGCACAGACTGCAGAACCAAGCAAATCAATGAAGTTTTTTCCTTCTTCTTTTTCCTCCTCCTCCCCCTCTAGTATTTGAACCGCAGAAGTGGTTATACTAACTTTGTTATAATTGAAATAATCATGATTAACATGTATGAAAGCTTAATGACAAGCTTGGTAGGAAGCAAACTGTTTTCAACCTGTGGTGCGTTTAGGTATTGTGATTTATTTTTTGGACGATATTACAACCTGAAGGCAGTGATATCGTCAGCTACCTGGAGATCTGTTCGAATCTAGGAAATTAAATGCTTGAGCAGGAAAGTCACAACTTTTCCCAGTTTGGACATATTAGCCTTCAAAAAAAGTATCTAATGTGTCGATATTTGGAGCTATTTAATCCTTTTCTTCTTCGGCCAATTTCATCAAATGAATAGCACTATATCAGTAACGACTTGGAACATTTTAAGCTTTTACTGACTTCAAAATGTTCAAAATATAGAGGATCTACGGGAGTAAACAGTTTATCAAAAACACCTTTCTACGTAGATAAGATGATCGTTTTCAAAAGAATTAGGTCCACCCCCAATGTTTCGCTCTCTACGAAGAAATTTATCAGGGGCATTTAAAATATTATCTATCTCTCTTGACTATGAATTATGCTTGATATTAAAAAAATGATAAATGTCTATATCTTATTTGCGCAGGTACAGCTCAATACAGTGAAGTGTTAGAAAATATAAGACATTTAAAGTAGCCAATCCAAAGGAAAACATGGATGTTAGGAAACGAGCATCAGGCCAACATCAAATTTTTGACAAAAGGGAATGAACCAAACAGAAAACAGATTCAGCCTTGGAAACTGTATATGGTTATGCTACCCATACTGGATACCAGATAAAATTTTAGTCCGAGCTGTTTAAATGCGATCGAGAATATATATCAAAGATGATTCCAATTCAGGATGACCAAAGGAAATGACAACTTCAAAATGCTGCCAAAAGACTCAAGACATGGTTATGCGGGATAGACGTATTAAAGGTTCTATAATTATCACAGAATGTAATATTTCTGAGGGGTACCGAACATTCTCCATGAAAACTCTGCCATGACAAAAATCAGTTCTCACTGAGTGTTAAGAATACTTGAAAATTTACGCATGCTCGATGCAGATCCACAAGCTCCTTTTAAGAAGTATAACTGGTGATGAAATGCAGATTCATCACTTGGATTCAGAAACAAAACAGACAGGAGAAAACACCATGCGTCACTACCACATGGTATTCAGATTGCAAAATCAGAAATCACCTATCCGAAGGGATGATCATAGTCACCATATTTGGAATACCGAAGGAATTCTTTTCATATAAGATACATAAGAAAACAAACATTTCACATAAACAGACAATCATCAGATACCAATGCTGCTGTTCTCAAAAATTTAAGAGGGAGCATAAAATAACAGAAAAGAGGGATATTGACAAGATGCCTTGTTTCTTCATGATAATGCTCCTGTACACGAGTCCCATAAAGCAATTGCTGCTCTGAAAGACTGCGGATTGCAAGGGTTAAACTACGCGTCCTCACACGATACCTGTACATCAGTGATTATTTTCACTTGAGAAATCTGAAGAAATACTTGCGTGAGCATCCATTTTCAAATGATGACATATATCTTAAGGAAGCTGCAAATGGCTTTCTTAGAGACTCGGAAAAAAAGGCTTCTTTTCTTTCGAATCGAAATTAAAATAAAAATTAGAAACATTTACTTTAACATAAAAGGAACTAAAAATGTGAAAATGTTAAATTCCAGAATAAGAACAAGTTTTCGAAACCACTGTTTACAGAATAGTTCTGATAAGATGAGAAAAAAAAAACAATTATAATTTCTCTGACTCTGTTTCTCAGTGAACGTCAATAGTTAGCCTAAACAGGATGATGAATGACATATTCACTGAGGAAAAGATAATTTTAAGTTTCTAATACTGTCGATATGAAGTGGAGCTCTGCATAAACATATGTTATAATTAAGGTAACCTCCAAATTAATACATTTAGAACTTAATTTTGAACTCTTTGAACTTAAAACTTAATTTTCTATTCATGAAGGTGAACTTTCTGTTTTGGAAGCAAAAAGAAGTCGCTTGCGATACCATCTAGTGAATAGAGTGGATGTTTTGTAGTTCCTATTCCCGCATCCATGGGCATCAGCAGAAATTTTTCCAGGGAGAGGAATATACTAGCACTGTAAAAAAACTAAAAAGTGTAGAAATGGTTAAGAGCAGGGCCAAAGTATCCACAGAGCGCTATATACGAAATTTTTAAGTCACTGTTTAGTAAAATTTTAAATAAATAAAAAAAATAAAAATAAAAAAACATTCGTTACAATTCTGAAATGAAATTAACCTTTTTTTATTTAGAAACAAATGACATGAATTATATTAAAATTGAAAATCGGTGGGGAAGCAAGTGCCCTCTTTCCCCTTACTGGGGCGCCCATGCCGGCATCTCTGATAGCAATCTTTGATAAAACGGTACAGGGAATCGCCTTTATTGCGTGCGAAGTTTCTCCAGTTAAGGCGAGGTTCTATGAAGTCAAAGTGCTTGAACAATTCGTAGCAATCGCTTGCTCCTCGTCAAGCTCTACTCCCTCAAGATTCCAGATGACATGACTTTAATTGTCAAGGCAACTCATCTAGCTGACCAAAAAAATGCTCAAAAATGGTTCTGGTTTTCTGCTTTCTATTCTGATTTTGGTCTAGGATTATAGAACATTCAGCTCTTCTTTAAGTGTTATTACTGGTAATCTGCACAGGCTCTCGTGGGTAGCACAGTTGAAATAATAAACCGTCCTTCGCACAATGTGAAAAGGACGGTTTATTTTGTCAACTGAGTTCGAATCCCGTCAACGATGAGTATGGTTTTTTCTCTCGGAATATCGAGTTTTTCGCCAAGTGCAAACAGCAAATCAAACGCTGAATACACGCAATTTACAGATATATTATATATGGCAAAATATGGCCTCAGCTGTTGATGCGCCTAAAATCCTACAACAACCTCTCCGTTGCCTTATAAGACGATGGTTTCGTCAGTGGGAGCCATTTATTGTGCAAGAAGCAAAAGTGGAATAGGACCAAGGCATGTCTGCCAGGGCCAAAAACAGATGATGTTCTAAAGCGGATATCATCTTTTAAGGGCATAAAAAGTGATACTGTTGTATACGATGGTACTAATGATATTAAGAGTAGGAGATCTGAAGACTTGTTTAACAAGTACAGGGCAATGTTGGAGAAAAGTTGGGAGGTTTTGAAAGTGTCTAAAATTTTGCCCACACATGATAGGAGGGAATACATCTCAAGAGCCTGGAGATTGTGTATGGCTCATGGTGTGTAGAAATTTTCTCAGCATGGTTGATGCTTGTTAACAGGATAGACAGATTGTTTTTACAAGGATATGATGCACTTGAATAGAAGGAGTGCAAGAATATTTGCTGATGCTATCCAGGCAGTGATAGGTGAAATTGGAAAACTAATAGCTTCAGGGAGATACACAGACTAACAGATTAACTAGAACCGCAGGCAGAGGTGAAAGTGATTATTGCACTGCTTCTATTGGTACATGCAGCAGCCTGGAAAGCAAAGGGATTTCAGGCCCTGCTGTGGTTCATCATGGAAACAAGTAAATACGTAGGCTGTATTGGGATACCTAAGAGTAAGAACAGGTGCATGTATACTTGAACGTATACTAATTCTAGGAGCATTGTAAATAAATTTGATGAATTTGAAGTACTGATTAAATCATCAAATGTAGACATTCTAGGAATATCCTAGACATGGTGTCACTCAAACATAAGCGATGAATTTGAATATGGGGAGTACAGTGAATACAAGAAGGACAATTTTTTATTATTATACTTATTTTTTTATTATTGTTTATTATACATAGTGGTTCCAGCCAATTTTTCTGGAAACCCCATCACCTATTTATAATATTCTACAGAAAATATTATACAAATATATTGATATTTATTAGTTAAAGCAGTCCCAGCCAACCAATCGCAACCCCGCTGTCAATTGCACCTAATTTAGCGGTACTCTTGTACACTCCCTCTCCTGTTTGCCCAAATACAGGGAGGAAAAAAACCTGCCATGACCAAAAAAGACCTATATGAACAAACTGAAAATAGTCAAATTACATAAAAAATAAATATACAAATAATTAAATTTCAGACAAAGTCCAAACTTCATTGAAAGAGTACAACAGACTGTGTACATCTGTACACAGTCTGTTGGAAAGCCAGCAGCGCCAGGAGCTGCCGAGAATAGAAATGCCAGCACAAGGAGATGCCGAGAATAGAAATGCCAGCACAAGGAGATGCCGAGAATATAAATGCCGGCATAAGGAGCTGGAGTTGCAGTGGATATAGCAGACTCAAGCATCCACGATTTTACAAAACTTTAGGTAATTCGGCACTACACCATACCGCATTACAAATCCAAGGCTTTCCAGATGCAGAAGAGTCTTCCGCCTAGGAAATATTGCAGTTGCAAAGGCTTGGAAAGCCAAGAAGTTCTCCTGTTTAACAACTAGAATTGTTTCGCTTTCTTCTGCGATAAGATTGAGATTACTAACCCGAGATGCCAATTCAATTCGTAGATCGCTGTACTCCACACAATTGTACATAATATGTTCCCATGATTCTCTTTCGCCACAATGGCAACTAGATCTTTCAGTAATTTCTAAATTATGCAACTTTGCATTAATCAAACCATGACCAGTCAATGACAACAAAGATTGTAAGTTTGAGACAAACCATTTGAATTTTATCGAGGCTGCATTTCTTAAATCTGGAAAAAAAAAAAAAAAATTGTGTAATCTGCCCTTTATCACAAACACTCCAACGCTCTTGCCAGACTTTTACCAAAGCAACCGAGATTCTTGCCCATTCCTTCCTGGGATCTGCCAAGATGTCCACCTCTATATTCAGAAAAGAACAGGGAATGCCACGGCGGATGAAGTAAGCCAATGCACAATACACCAAATGAAGATAAGATTAATAGGCAATTTTCGAGTCACAACCTGCAAATCTAGGGTTGACACAGTTCTGCATGTGGAGATGGGGGGGGGAACCCCTGGTGCAGTCACACAACTAACACACTTTACAGTTCTGTATGCCATACACATCCTAAGGAGCATTATTCTTTGAATGGAACTGAGCTTTCTAGTAAATACTTTTCCACTTACACGCTCAAACCAAATTGGTGCACTATATGTTACCATGGAGATAAATACGCATTCATATAGCAAGTTCAGCGCCTTACCTTTTATTCCCCAGCCAACTCTAGTGATTCGAGTAATCATTCCAATAAATTTCCTTACCTTTTCTGATATATAAGTAATATGTAAGTTGAAAGTTAATCATACAAATATGGATGAATAGTATAATCAGTTATTGCTACTGGACACATCAGTTATCCAGGCAGCACAGGGAGCTTTATCAATGGCATAACACAGGGAGATGCGTCTTGACACTGTAATAGTGCAGTCAAAAGCAGCACAAGAAAATGTGCGATACATCCTTCTCTGTTCTCTTTTCATTTTGGTACCAAAAGCTGCCACCTTTCGTATATAGGGATTATGCTCTTAGTTAAGAAGGATATGAAATCTAAGGCAGTCATCCAGTGGACAAGTAGAGCCAATGCAATGTTGACTCAGTTTAGTGTGACAAAACCACTTGGTAAAACGAAAATGAGAGTGTGCTATAAGCACAATGGCTGTGATACAACAATATACAGAGAAATGGTGGTCCAATAAATCAGGATGTCTTATAATGGATGACTTTTACTTTCA
Organism: Mastigoproctus giganteus; assembly: GCF_048544385.1. Taxonomy (NCBI): domain Eukaryota; kingdom Metazoa; phylum Arthropoda; class Arachnida; order Uropygi; family Thelyphonidae; genus Mastigoproctus; species Mastigoproctus giganteus. The sequence continues at coordinate 148,055,608 of NC_143586.1, read as the reverse complement.
ACATGTTGACTGGAATTTGTGGGTTCGTCACTCACACAATAGCAAGACGTCTGTGGATTTACTGGATAATTGTTTTCTACAGCAACATGTTAGAGAGACAACAAGAGGAAGCAGTGCTCCTAACCTGGTTATCAGCAGCGATTCTTCATTAAGAATCTGCAGGTAAAAGATCCATTTGGTGGCAGTGATAACAGTGATGTGGAACTTATTTAAAGACATAACTAATTTCAAAAGTAAAGGGAAAGGCTTTTCCTTTCCTAAGAGTGACTACAGTGGTCTCAGAGAGTTTTTAAATTCTATGCAATAGGACCAACTAATGATGTTACCTGCCTAAAATTCGAAATGAGAAGCAATCAGGGTAATAGAAGTCATTGAGACGTAATAATTATTACGTCTCAATAAATAATAACAGAAGTAATTGAGACGTCTTGAGACGTAATAATCATAGAAGCTACTAGGCTTTTCATACCAACTAAGAAATATTGTTCAAGGCTTAGAGTTAAATGGATTATAGATGAACTGATGAGACTTGTGGCAGAGAAGAAAAATGTGTGGGACGCATATAAATTATCAGCTGATACAGAAGCCTATAATAGACAAACTAGTTTGTAACTGTAATAAAGTAACAAAGAAAGTTAGTCAAGCTAAGGCATTAAGGGATTACGAGAAGCAAAGAATGCAAAGAACAGCAGCAAAGACTTCTATGCTTATGTTAACAGTAGAAGGAAGGGGTTGAATCACATTGGAGTGCTTGATGTCAATGGTTTCCCTATCGATGACCCTGCTCAGGTTCTGATAAACTGAATAAGTATTTTGCACCTACATTCACATATGAGGAATTCTTTAAGGAAGGGGGAATCCCAGAAGTTTATCAAACTCTAACGGGGAGCTGAAGGCCTTCGTGATAACTGAAAGGCAAGTATAAGAGAAATTGTTGAAGCTAAACATAAAAAAGGAGTCCGGGGGTGGATGGAATCTATCCAATTATATTAAGGAAGGAAGCAAAGGACGTAAGAAAACTCTTAACCATAATTATGACAGCATCCTTGAATTCAGGGGAGATCCCTATATACTGGATATGTGCATCCCAAATTCACAAATGGCGATCAAAAGTTGACATGAATAATTTTACACACCTGCTAGCTTAACGTCTGTTCCAGGAAAAATAATTGAGTCACTGGTTAAAGAATTCATGCAGGACCATCTAGACAGAAATGCAATTATACTACAATCGCAGCAGGCATTTGTCAAGGGTCTTGGTCTTGTCTGACCAATCTGGTTGGATACTATGATGCAGTAACAAAGGAACGGGATGCAAAAATTAATTTTGATATCATATACTTGTATTTCAGAAAATATTTTGATACAATTGCACATACAAGACTTCAGCATAAACTGGATCAATGCAAAATTAAGAGCAAGTTACTGCTATGGATAAATGAATGGATGAGTGGGAGAGGACAGAGTGGATATCAACGGGCGATGTTCTTTGTGGACTAATGTTATTAGTGGAGTTTCCAATGTTCAGTACTGGGCCCACTGTTGTTTTCAATATTTATTAATGATACTGATGAGGATATATCAGGCTTAGGCCTGACGTACCGAGTGGTCAGGAGCGAGAGTGGGATAGTATACGCTCTTTCAGGCGTCAGTAGTTCAAGTCCGTGACTGCTAATTACGATTAACGATTGTATTTAGGATTTATTGAAAATTCCTCTGACCAGGTGGTCATGCCCGAGAAAAAACAAGAACAAGTATGCAGATGATACAAAGGTTGGTAAGGTGGATAATGACCAGTCATCAATGTAAGCTACTTCAACCAGAACTAGAAAAATTAGGCTGATGGGCTAAACAATGGCAAATGAAGTTTAATATTAAGAAATGCAAGGTACTGTATATGGCTAGCGGTAATCCCAGATTAACATACCAAGTGAAAAAGACCTGGGGATAATTGTGCAGTCAGATATTACGTTTTCTGAGCAGCGAAGACAGACAACCAGGAGATCTCATGGGGTTTTGTCAATGATATAGAGTAACTTTCTTAGCAGGGATAGGGTGGTGATTATCCTTTTGTAGAAGGCCATGGTTAGGCCGAATCTTGAGTACTGTATACAGATCGGGAAGCCTCATTTGGGGAAGGATGTAGAACTGCTGGCACGGGTGCAGAGAAGAACAATTGCATTAGTGAAGGTGAGGAAAAGTACTCTTACGAAGAAAATCTTTAGTTCTGCAAATAGCAGCATCTGGATACCAATCACATCCGAGGAGATGTGGTTTGGTGTTTAAAGCCTTGAATGGCTTGAGTAAGATCAATGTTGATGCCGAATCTTGAGTACTGTATACAGATCGGGAAGCCTCTTTTGAAGAAGGATGTAGAACTGCTGGAACGGGTGCAGAGAAGAACAATTGCATTAGTGAAGGGGACGAAAAGTACTCTTACGAAGAAAATCTTTAGTTCTGCAAATTGCAGCATCTGGATACCAATCACATCCGACGAGATGTGGTTTGGTGTTTAAGGTCTAGAATGGCTTGAGTAAGATCAATGTTGATGGTATTCTTCCTCTTGCTGCGACTACACATGAGGGGACATAAATTCAAATTGAGGAAGGATGGTTCGGGTGGTTGTACTGTTGGAACAAACTTCCATCTCTTGTTGTGAGAGTGGGTTGTTTGAATAAAATCTAGAGAGAACTAGGCAAATTCTTGGAAGAGATGGATGGGTGAGGTGTTTTTTTTTTTTTTTTTTTTTTGGCTGATGCTTTATACTCTTGCTTTCTTTCATCATTTGCTACTATTAATACTACTGTGGTGTGCAAAGTTTAAGGACCAGTCAGGTTTTCACCTGTAGCTTCTCATAGGAGTGGCCTGGATATGGTATGGGAAAAGCATACCAAAAGAACCTCGTAAGGTACAGAAATGATGAAGGAAACAACACCCACACAACAACGGAAACAAAACGGTACAGAGTTACTTTATTCAAAAATGGCAACATAGCACTGGCTGCCATGATATAGATGCATCACTGCAAAATATGGAACAAAGGGAAGAGGTGGTCCAGGAGAGGAGATATGGTCACCCCTAATGTCGATGCAGACTTTGCACCGCCTCTTCATACTTAGAACAATGTTATTGATAAGTTCGTTCTTGCGGTTTGATGAATTTGAGGTATTGCTCAAAACATCAAAGGCAGATATTGTTGGGATTTCAGAGACATGGTGTCACACAGATATAAGGAATGCAGAACTGGGATTTGGGGAGTACAATGTCTACAGAAAGGACAGACAGGATAGGAAGGGAGGAGGGGTTATGCTATTAGTTAAGAAACACATAAAATCCAAGGAAGTGAAGCCAGTCGACATCGCTGGACAGTGCAGTGTCGAGTCAGTTTGGTGTGACACGTGTATTTCACGTAGATTCACGTGTCAATGCCACATCGTACCTAAACATCGTTGCTGACCAAGTGCATCCGTTCATGTTGACAGTTTATCTTCAGTCAGATGGTTACTTCCAGCAGGATAATGCGCCGGTGCACAAAGCCCGAATCACTACGTAATGGTTCCACGAAAATGACAATGACTTTTCTTTGCTGCAGTGACCCGTTCAGTTCTTCGGATCTCAATCCTATTGAACATCTTTGGGATGAGTTGGAAAGGGCTGTTCGGTGCAGGGTTACACCTTCGTCGAATCTCAAGGAACTGCGTGACACACTCATGTCTGCATGGTACTCCATTCCTGCACAACGTTTTCAGCATCTTGTTCAACCCATACCTAGATGAATTCAGGCTATTTTGAAGGCTCAACACGCTACTAGGTAGGTGTACTTAATAAAGTGGCAGCACAGTGTATTGATAATCATTGTCTGGATTGTCGGGCAACAAAAATTCCGATTTCACATCAAGGATCACTATAATTATTTCATTAATTTTGCTCTACCTAGTCAAATTGAGGAAATGTGCGGAATATTGGATTCAATGAGTCCTTATGTTGAGTGACTTGTACGATAGTTCACGTTTTCTGATATCGTTAAATTATTTTTATAATTTAGTTCTTCTGTCCTTTTTCCCACAATTTTGTCATTATATTCCCTCAACAGCCTCTTTCAATGACTGTTTGGTTTTGTTATTGCATTCTTCTTGGCTGACGACTATTACTGTGTTACCCTTATCTGTTTTTGAGATTACGATATTCCCTCATTCTTTATATTGGCGATACACCGCCTTATCTACTAATGCTGGAGTTTGTTTTGAATTTTTTTAATGATTTGGCACACATCCAATCTCAAATTGGTGGCGTCAGTGGAGTTATTGATTTTTTTGTAGGCGGGATTCTGTATATGTGTGTGATACAAGAGAGAAGTAAGGAATGTTATCGTTCGTAGTCGTTTAGTTCAGATAGTCAGCTAACGCCATTACTTATTCAGCACTTAGTGCTATGCCGATGATGTTCACCAAGAAAAACAAAACATGAAAACACCTCCATCAAAACTTCGATGCATTCCCTGAATCTGATTAGGCCAGCAAGAATTCCATGAAGTTCGGAAAATCTAAGGGTAACACAGGTGTGTTTACTAACCTTGCACTTAGGCAATGCCGTCATTTGTTTCTCTAACTTCACATTGAATAATTGAAGCTAGAATCGCTTCTCTTCCTGATGCATAAAATTCTGACAACTTATTCGAAATTAAAGAGAAATCTGGATCAGTATAAAGCAAGTGGTATGAATTTTAGTATAAAAGGGTCACTGACAGCCACTCTTTAGATTATGCTTTCTAGTAATCGTTACTCCCCCCCCCCTTTTTGCCTGTTTTAAAATGGCAGAACGATGGAAGGAAGCAAACAAAAGCTTATACGGCAATTGCTTTCAGCATTTTTTACTTTCTAGTTTCATAATTTATCTACAATTGGTCAAGTAAAACAGATTGTATGTGTAACGGTCTATGGTAGAGTACAAGAAGCGAAGGCATGTACTCTTAATCCAACTCATCAAGAAACTCTCTAAAAAGCAACGTATCAACTCTGTGGTACTACACTGACAGTGGTAGAGAATGAAAGGGACCTGGGGGTGGTTGTGCAGGCAGATATGAAGTTCTCTGAGCAGTGCAGACGGGCTGCAAGAGTAGCTCATGGTGTATTGTCAATGATATATAGGAATTTTTCTAGCAGGGATAAGGAGGTGATTATTCCCTTGTATAAGGCAATGGTCAGGCCACACCTAGAGTACTGTATACAGGTCTGGAGGCCTCATTTCAAGAAGGATGTAGAGCTGCTGGAACGAGTACAGAGAAGGGCAACAAGATTAGTGAATGGAACAAAGGGGTGCTCTTACGAAGAAAGGCTTAAGTTTTGCAAATTACAGTGTCTGGAGACTAGGCACCAGCGAGGTGATCTGATAGAGGTGTATAAAGCATTGAATGGTTTGAGCATGCTCAATGCTGATGGGATTCTTCCTCTCGCTCAGAATAATCACCTGAGAGGGCATAAATTCAAATTGAGGAAAGACAGATGTAGGATAGACGTGCGGAAATTTGTCTTTAGCCAGCGAGTGGTTGGTTGGTGGAACAGACTTCCATCCCTTGTCGTGGAAGTTGATAGCCTAAATAAGTTTAAGGCTCAGCTGGACAGGTATTTTGAAAGAACAGAGGGATGAAGTGGAAGTGGGTTTTTTTTTTTTTGGCTGATGCTGCATAAGCTTGCATCAAATGCCTCTACTAATGCTAATGCTAATGCTAAAAGATTAGTTGTATTTGGTTTACTTTCTGTTATACGTGCGTTCGTGTGTGTGTGTGTGTTTCAAATATACGCATCCAAAAATAGTTCGGCTAGAAGTGATTCAATTTTTAACTAAGGAAGAACAAAAAATATAAAGAATTCACAGCAAAACGTTGAATATGTATGGTGAAAACAGTTATTCAAAAGTTGCTATCTCAGAGTGATCAATAAAGTTTCCAGAAAGAATATATATACATCCAGTGATCACCGACTTATGACCACCCCCATCTGTAAACGACTAGGCCGCATAGCTCGCAGTATAAAAAGTCGAACAGCGTCGTACTCTAGAGCAGTGGTAATGTGCATCTGGTCGGGTAAGTCAAAGTGATAAAGCAGCAGTTATGGAACACAGTAATGATATCATGTAATTTCAAAAGGGCATGATTGTGGGATTACGTGCGTCGGTGCTTCCATATCGGAAACGACATGTCTTGTCGGTTGCTTACAGTCCTTTTGGGCGCCTCCGTAGCTAGGTGGGAAGGAGCAGCAGTGCGTAGCACACGCTTCTTGATTAGACCGGGGTTCGAGCCCGTCAACACCAAATACGGAGGATGCGGAAAGGTCAAGGGAATGACCACCGCATATTCCCGGAGCAATATGGCCTTAGTTGCTAATGCTCCTAAAAACCAAATAACAAGCTTACAGTCCACTGTGGTTAAGGTGTACAAGAATTGTGTCGAAAACGTCAAACTACCTCCCACCTACAGAACTGTAAAGGATAAAGCACGGTGAAAGTTCGTAATGAGCAAGGACAGGTCACTCTGCGACAGTTGACAGTGCAATGCAATATGGGGAATACAAGAACTATGTCCCAAATGACAACGCGCAGCACACTCAGAAGTATGGATTCCACGGCAGACGTCCCAAGATCCACCCTCTGCTCACCACACCACTGATCATCATCAACAGCGAATGTTGTGGTGTCAACAACACCCTAGTTGAACACTAGAGGACTGGAAACTAGTGTGTTGGTCAGATAAGTCCAAATACTTGGTACACCGACGAACGCTTTCGTGTGCGAACAAGCAACATGAGTCCATGAATCCATCGTGCACGGTGCCCACTATCCAGCAGATGGCGGTGAGTGCTAAATACGTGTAACGCAGAAATCCAACAGAAATATATGACAAATCACAGAACACCTCAATCGGCGAATAATGCTGGATTAGACACCACATTTATTGTGCCGTAGTAGCAGTCAACAAAATGAGCGAAACAGAAACCAGAGACCAACAGAAAACAAAACGCAAAGAGAAGAAATTGCCAACCGGTAAGGAGGCTACAGCACAAGATAGAGGAGCTACGAGAGAGGATAGGCCAAGTGACATAAAAGCAAAGGAGTAACAGACATAAAAAGCGGATCAGAAAAGTGAAGACCATCCTCTGTAAGTTTAAGTTTTCTATTTATACTCCAGGACGACCAAACGGTCGGAGGAGTTCACAAGATAGACAGAATACAAGAAACAGCACCGTATTTGACAGTCAGGGGCTTGAACCCCGGTCACTCAAGGCACGTGTACTTATGCACCCGCGCGCCTGACCACTAGGCTACGGCAGCCTTTTATTCTGTGGATATTCTGTTACAGAATATCCACCGCAAACATTAGACGTAATCAGAGGATCGAAGAATACCATGACATCCTCAAAGAGAACATCCTGGCACTTACGCCTTGGTTTTCATTTGATGAAAATCAAAGCGCCTTCAACAGGGAAATTGAGCAAGAGAAGAAGGAAGGCAACGAACCCCCAACAAGATTGAACTTGAGGAGTTTTGGGGAAAACTGTGGAGCAGCGAAGTGAAATATAGCAGTTGTTGCCCCTGGATAGATTTAAAACGAAAGAAAGCAAAGGACATACAGTAGATGACAGAATGGGAAATTCAGATGAAAAAACTACCACAGTGGATCAGGAAATCTCACCACTAGCGAACTGTAGGGATAGATAGCATCCGCAACTACTTGTAGAAGAAGTTCACACACGTGCACACAGCGGAGCAGTTTGCCTAGATGACAGGGAACCCTGACAAAATCCCACAGTCGCTGACTCAAGGAATCACTCGTCTAAAGGCTAAGAACAAAGACACCACAAACTTAGAGAAGTATAGTACGACCATGTGTCGTGCAACAATGTACAAGATCCTTGCTAGCTGCATAAATAAAAAGATATCTGACCACTTGGAGAGCCAGAACATCATGGCCCAGTAGCAACAGGGATAAAAGCAGATGAGCAAAGGATACAAGGAGCAATTAACCATTAATGTCACAATTATAAAAAAAAGTCTAGAAGAAGCACCCCCAACCCAAGTACAGGTCAGTGTTGAAAAACAGCCGTGAATTAGGGTTGAATTTGAAAGTGTCTGCATTTCTGCCGAGACACGATAGGATGGAGTATATGAGAGCTTTGTCGATCAATTCGGCCCTAGAGAGATTGTGCAAGGCGCTCAAGGGGGTAGAATTTTTCTCAGCCTGGTTTGTTAAGAGGAGAGACTGCTTCTACAGGGATGGGATACACTTAAATAGAAAGGGTGCAAGAATATTTGCTGATGCTATCGCGGCAGAGTTAGCTGGGTCGGAAAACTGCTATATTGGGGGGGGGGATGCACGGATGAGGGATTTTAATTTCCCAGATATTGACTGGAATTTGTGGGTTGGTCACTCCACACTAGCAAGGCTTTTGTGAATTTATTGGATGATTGTTTTCTATATCAGCATGTTCGGGAGGCAACTAGAGGGGGTAATACTCTTGATCTGTTATGCTATGTTATTTGGTTTTCAGGAGCATTAGCAACTAAGGCCATATTGCTCAGGTGATATGCGGTGGTCATTCCCTGACCTTTCCGCATCCTCCGTATTTGGTGGGCACGGGCTCGAACCCCGGTCTAATAAAGAAGCGTGTGCTAGGCACTGCTGCTCCTGCCCACCTGGCTACGGAGGCGCCACTCTTGATCTGATTGTCAGTAGTGGTTCTTCATGCATTAAGAATTTGCAGATAAAGGAACCACTAGGTGGCAGCGATCACAGTGTGCTGAAGTGGGATTTACTCAAAGAGGTAACTACCATCAAGGGTACAGGGAAGGGTTTTTACTTTCGTAAAGACGACTACAGAGGTCTGAGACAGTATTTAAATTCTATAAGGTGGGACCAACTGATGATGTTATCAACAGCAAATTCAAAACGGGAAGCATTCAAAGAATTAATCTTGGAGGCTACTAGGCTTTACATACCAACTAAGAAATATTGTTCAAGGTTTAGGCCTAAATGGATGTCAGATTAACTAATGAGACAGGTGGCAGAGAAGAAAAATGCATGGGATACATATAAATTAATGGGTGACGTGTAAGCCTATGATAGATATAAGCTGGTCTGTAACCAAGTCACAAAGAAGATTAGGCAGGAAAAGGCAGATTATGAGAAATCTTTGGCAAAGGATGCAAAGAAAAACAGCAAAGAGTTCTTCACGCAGGTAAACTCTAGAAGGAAGGGAATGAATCAAATTGGTCCACTGGATATCGATGGTTCAACTGTTGATGATCCTGCTCAGGTGGCTAGCAAACGAAATGGATATTTTGAATCTACACATTCACACATGAGGAGTTATTCAGGGAGGGGAATGCCCGAGGTGAAGTAAACTCTGGTAGTGAGCTAGATGATTTTGTAATAACTGAGAGTAAAGTGGAGGAGAAATTGTTGAAGATAAACATAAGAAAGGCACCCAGAATCTATCCAGTTATATTAAAGGAGGCAGCAAAGGAAGTAAGCAAACCCTTAGCCATAATAATGAGAGCTTCCTTGGATTCAGGGGAGGTACCCATGGACTGGAGATGTGCAAATGTGATCCCAATTCACAAAGGAGGATCAAAGGGCGACACAAGTAATTATAGACCTGTTAGTTTAACTTCTGTTCCAGGGAACTTAACGGAGGCACTGGTTAAGACGCACTGCAGGATATCATCTAGACAAGACATCACTTATAGCTCGGACACAGCATGGGTTTGTTAAGAGGAAGTCTTGTCTGACCAATCTGATTGGATACTATGATGTGGTCATAGGATACTATTATGTGGAAGACTGTTGCACATATTGGAGAAGTACGGCATTGGAGGCAACTTACTTCTATCGATAAAGGGATGGTTGAGGGGGAGAAGACAGAGTGGTAATCAATGGACACTGCTCTTCGTGCACTAATGTTGTTAGTGGAGTCCCTCAGGGTTGAATGTTGGGTCCATTGTTGTTTTCTGTATTTATAAATGATATTGATGATGCTTAATGTCCAAATTTGCAAACGATACGAAGGTTGGCAGGATTGTTAATGACACTAATGACAGTACGCTGCTGCAACAGGATCTAGAAAAGTTGAGCAGATGGGCTGAGAGGTGGCAAATGAAGTTTAACATTTACAAATGTAAAGTTCTACATATGGGAAGCAGTACCCCGAGAGTAACGTATTAACTCTTTGGTACTACTCTGACAGTGGCAGAGAATGAAAAGGGCCTGGTGGGGGGGGGTTATTGTGCAGGCAGATATGAAGTTTTCTGAGCAGTGCAGATGGTCTGCAAGAATAGCTCATGGTGTCTTGTCAATGATATACAAGAATGTTTCTAGCGGGGATAAAGGAGGTGATTATCTCCTTGTATAAGACAATGGTCAGGCCACACCTTGAGTCCTGTATACAGGTCTGGAGGCCTCATTTTAAGAAGGATGTAGAGCTGTTGGAACGAGTACAGAGAAGGGCAACAAGATTAGTGAATGGAACAAAGGGTTGCTCCTACGAAGAAAGGCTTACGTTTTTCAGATTAGTGTTTGGAGACTAGGCATCTGCGAGGTGATCTGATTGAGGTGTATAAAGCCTTGAATGGTTTGAGCATTCTCAATGCTGATGAGATTCTTCCTCTTGCTCAGAATTATCACCAGAGAGGGCATAAATTCAAATTGAAGAAAGACAGTTGTAGGACAGATGTGCGGAAGTTTGCCTCTAGCTAGCGGGTAGTTGATTGGTGGAACAGACTCTTGTTGTGGAATTTGATAGCCTAAATAAATTTAAAGCTGAGCTGGACAGGTATTTGGAACAAACGGAGGGGTGAAATCGAAGCTTTTTTTTTTTTTCTTTTTTTGACTGATGCTGCAAAAGCTTGCTTTCCTGCATCGTATGCCTCTACTAATGCTAATGCTAATCTGTACGCGGTCTACATCGATCACCGCAAGGCATTCGACTCCATGCCTCACAGCTGGTTAACACAGATGCTGAAGATCTACAAAGTCAATCCGATAGTGACAAACTTCGTAGAAGGAACCATGGCGAAATGGAATTCAACCTTCAAGGTAGAGAAGAACACAACCAGACCGATCCCCACCAGAAGAGGAATCTTTCAGGGAGATGCCCTTAGCATAGTGCGTCTAGCACTCAATCCGCTATCCACCATACCCAATAGCAACAATGGATATACCCTCAAAGAAGGAAAGAAAAATCTGTTGACCCACCCAACTTGATATTCATGGATGACATCAAGCTCTACGCAGCAACCGAGAAGTAACTCCAGCAGCTTTTCCGGATCACAGATGAACTCAGAAATTATATCAATATGGAATTTGAACTAGACAAATGCAATACGCACGTATTGCATCAGGGAAAATTAGTCAGCCAAAACTACCACATGCAGACTTGTAAATCTAGCGAAGCCATGACATAGGTAGACACCTACAAATATCTGGGGATCATGCAGACTCAGCAGTTAGAGCACAAGGAGATCAAGGCCTGCCTGACCGAAAAATAACATCAGAGACTCAGAAGCCTGCTCAAAACAAAGCTGTACGGAGAGAACACAGTAAAAACCACAGACACCTATGCAGTCCCAGTGCTAGGCCATCGGGATATCAGATTGGATTACACCGAGAGAAAGGATATCATGCGAATGACAAGGACAATGGTGACCAAGAGCCGCCAACAATCACCTAAAATCGGCCGTAGAGATTGACCATAGCATGATAAGAAGGAGAAAGATAGATTTCGTCGAGCAACAGAAGAAAGCAATAGCGAAACTGAACGATTACTTCCAAAAAAACGCAGCAGCACTATATCAGGCAATAAGGAAGATAGCAAAGCGACACACCCCCACTCAACATAAGCGAGGAAGCCCCTCCAGCCCAGACGGAACAAACGAAGCTAGAATGATGGACAAAGAAGACACTCCATGGTAGGCACTACAATTACTCCCATCAAAACCACATAAATAAAATGTCTTCCAATGCATAGCTCACAAGCGGGACGCTCGTTCCCGAAACTGAAGGATTCATGCACGCTATCCAATACCAGGTAATCAACACCAGGAACTATAAAGAATATACTGCCAAGGAACTCGGGGTGAGAGATAACACATGCCGGCGATGCCACCTGGCCTCAGAAACGACCAACACATCACCGCAAGTCGCAGAGTAATCACCCATACGGAGTACACTCTAGATATGACCAGGTAATCAGGATAATACATCAGAAGCTAGCGAGAAAATACCAGCTGATCAAAGGAAGTGTAGCGTATTACAATTAAGAGCATCATTCCGTACTAGTTCCCAACCCACCAGCTCTACTATGTCGGCGCCATAATAAGACAATCCTGCACAACAGACCGGACATAACCGTTGTCGACAAAAAGATAAAGGCTATCCATCTGATGACGTAGGGGTGCCCAACAGTAACAACCTCAAGAAATCAGGAAGTAAAAAAAACCTATTATTTTTAGGCCACCCAAATAATTAAATTCAGCTGCCGTGCTGTGTGTCTTATGTCTGTTAACTGCGTGTGTTCTGTGGTCGATTTGTCTGTTTTGCTGGACAAAAAGCCCCAGTTTCTGGGGGGAAACCTTGCTATCTACGCATGAGACCGACTAACTCAGAACGGAATGAAAAAACCCCATTAAAGTTCCTCGCGTCACCGACGGGATTCAAACCCGGGCCTTTTCCACCCGGTGTGGGGAGGACGGGGACGATACCACTGTGCTACACGTGCAGACCACTGAACTATACAGACCTAAGACAGGAGATCAAAGAGATGTGGCACATGGAACAAGTTACGACCATCCCGATCATCGTTCAACCACCGGTATGGTACCAAAGCCCCTATACAAGAGCCTAGCAGAAATAGGTCTCCCACAGAACACCTAAAAGGAACTCCAGTCGCAATCTTGAACACCTGCAGGACAGTCAGAGTTCCTTGACCAACAATAACACCGCACATAACAAGCACTCTGTGCATTTCTTACCAATGCCTGTTACGGGGTGGAACCCCCTCCCAATCATGGAAAAATAATATAATAATAATAAACTAGGGGGCTTCGGCCCCTGCTCGTTGCTCTCGCTTCTTTTGATAAAATAAAATAAAATACTTACAGAAGCTTTCGACACTGTGTGTCGAAAGCTTCCTCAGCTATGAATACATAAATATGTTACGTATGGAAATCAAGCATGATACCGCTTGGAAGCGCGTGTGCGAGGTTTATTTAGCATGACCACGCTTAAACAGAAGCTTAAACAAGAAGCTAAAACACGAAACAGAAGCTTGTTTTACCACAGTAAAACAAGTTTCTGTTACATATTTTAGTACTTAAGTATTACCACATGCCGGGTGGGTAAAATGCCTGCCTGGCAACGCAAAGGTCGCGGGTTTGAATCCCGCCTCGGGCTTGGACCAGAATACAAAATTCTAAAACCTTGGGAGGTGCAATATGGTCACAGAAGACGATGCGCCAAAAACTAACAAAAAAAAAAAATTACCACGTAATCCGCTTCCCTCTTCTGCCATTGGCTGAATATATATCAGTATGAGGTAAATTATTTTAATGGATAGAAAGATATTGGGAGAAATAATTCGTTTATTGGGTCTAAACATAACTTCCAACTTTTAAATAACATAAACTGGAGAACGGGCATTTGTAAGCAGGAGAACAGGAGGCTTTTAGACCAAAACGGGGGGGGGGGAGTTTTTTCTGCCAAAAAACAAGAGATTTTTCATAAAAATCTGGTGATTTTTTAAAGTCCACACTGACGAAAAATCAAATTTCACCAGCAGAAATACACGTTTCATATTAAAATACAGCATAGGATTGTTTACCAGTACAGTATGTTTTCAAACATTAGGTTAAGTAACATTTTTTGTCAGTGGATTTCTTGTTGAATATGCTGTTAGACAAACTGATTTTGATTACACGGAAAATACTGCTGCAGACCTTACCCCCTCTTCAGAAATGTTGAGTAAAAAAATTTTAATTCGTAACAACGGCCTTGCTGTCTGGACTTGATTGAGAATTTCCAAAGCTTCACCGGAAAGGGATCTAAACTCAGTTTTTGCTTTTATAACCTAGTACAGTATTCTCTTACACAGCATATTTATGAACAATTTTTAAAATGCTAGGAACGATTTGAGATAATTTTTCATATTTCAAGCTTCATTGTGCACCTGTCAGTTCCACAAAAACAGAACATCAGTTCCTTCTTCTTCTTTCATAATAGCGTATGGTGGGTTCTAACACTAAAACGGACATAACTGATGCTGTTGCTTCATCTGTTTCTTTATCTTTATAGACACCAAGAAGTAATAAAAACTTGTCCACAAAATTTTCATATTTGAAATTGATGCCCACCGAACTGATGAAATTTGTGCTACCTCAGCATTTATAAGATTTTTTAGTGGGTAACGTATGTACCATGTATTGCATGCAGCCATAAAGTACTTCCTCACTGAGAAAAAAACATAGAATCTTCTTCTCTTGTTTTTTAGTCGGTACCGTATGTACCATGTATTGCATGCAGCCATAAAGTACTTCCTCACTGAGAAAAAAACATAGAATCGTCTTCTCTTGTTTTAGACTCTTCATAACCTTGCCAGTAGAAATGTCTATGACATGATCATCCTTCTGGTATTTTTTTTATGGTAATTGATTTCAAAGAGGGAAGTGGAAAATTGGAGGATGTGAAAACGGTTAATGAAATAAAGTTGCAAATTTTCTATTCAGGACTGCATTTTACTAGAAGTTTGGAATTCAGAAGTTCTTTTTGTTCAGTTCAGCAATTTGTCTTCTTTCAAAACTTGATGGCCAACTGGATTACATGAGTTAGCGCCACTCGCTAGTTATTGCTTGTTCTATTTTTCAAAATTTGGTAAGTTGCACATACGACTTTTCTCACCACTTCTAACCTCTTCTTTACACAGACTTGTCAAAGATTGCTACTGTTCTACCACTCTAACCGTATTTAACCAAAGACAGCCAAGGTGTACACAGTACACACATGCTTCCATATCTTTTTTTTTTTTTTTACTTCAATAGCACTCGTCAGTTGAAATCGTTTAAAACTTTCTTTTTTTCACTTCTTTCTAGAAGTATAAATTACAGCACATATTCATCCACTCCCTTTCACAGGAAGGCATGCATCACTATTTTCGGCACATAAATTAATAACATGATAGGAGATATTCAACGTTATACCCTGGAAAATCACCTTCTAATGGAGACACTGAGAGAAAGCTACTTTCGATTTGAAATCTTTTTTTTTTTTTTTATTTTATTTTATTTTTTATTTATTTTTTTTTTTTTGTAAACAAAGATAAAAGGACACCACAACTTGTATAACTTGGAATTGCTTCGATTTCAGCCATCTGCAACAACTGAAAACAACTTATTTTTCAGAACTATCACTACCAATTCTTTTTTTATCCGTGCAATTTCACTTAATAATGCTTGGTTGTGTTGGTTTTTTTTTACCAATTTAGCTATTGGGAAACAATGAACACCGTTTCCAGAAACTATTTCCCAAAGTTGTACTTATCATGGAGGCACATTGTTCAGAAATTTCTGAACAATACGCCTGCATGATCAGCGCAACTCAGGATAGGATAGGATTGTGTTCTAAACTAAAGATGCAAATAACCATTCAACATGAAATGGCATCACTATCAGCATGAAATACAATATCTATTTTTGAATACGTATGCACTGCACGCTGTCGTTCTGGGTTTTTTTTTTTTTTTTTTTTTGGTTTTTTTTGCAAATAACTAATTACATCGCGCTTCACGCCGCTTGAAACTGAAAAATCAAATCCAGATACGGTACAAACCTTTTTCAGCTTTTACAATATTTGTCTGAAATTCTGCGTCGTAATTAATTTAGCTTCGCTTCGTGTTACACAAGTACTAAAAAATTACTACACATAGCAAAAAAAAACGCTGTTTAGATTTTGCGACATAGACCAACACAGAACACCTATCGGCCAATTTGTTAACAAAAAAAAGGAAAATTTTCAAATTTTTTAAAATCCAATTTTATTGTTTTGTTTTGTTTTGTTTTTTTATGAAAAGAAAAAGACGGAGAAAAACTGAGTTTTTGCAAAAAAGCAGATCACCTGTTTGTCGACGGCGAGACGAAAAAGGATCAAATCGAGTAAAATAAAAAAAAATAATAAATGTATTCTTCGTCATAAATACGGAGAGTTGGCAGTTATGTTTTAAATAATACTTGAAGAGGAGATGCAATTAGCTAAACAATTATGACAACGTTTCAAACTCGCTATAGGATTCCTTTTCAAAAGTTTACTGGTAAATGGTTTAAAACTTTTAAATGTCATAAGATTGTGTTTTGGAATTCTGTCTGTGATACATCCTTATGAACACGAGCTGCATATTCAACTATTAACAACCAATGGCCTAAAGCAATCGAATGCATGAGGGTTCGAATCGTTTAATGATTGTGCAGTGTTTTTATGTTAATTGATCCACTTTTGTAATAATTGTTACTTTAGAGCCAAGAAACAAAGAATTTTCATTAATATTTACGTGCAGAGGAGTTTAATTTTAATTGTATAGTGGCAAATTCCTACATATGCTTTTCCTATAACAAATATAACTTCCCTGTATATCATTTTATCAAAAATGCTCACAGATGGCTGCTTTCCTAGTAATATGCTAGTTACGATTGTTATCCTTTCATACAATAATACGTAACTTTTTAATGTTTTTTTTTTTAATTAACGTCGAGTTAGTCGGATTTTTAATATGATAAAACAAATCCGAATATATGTAATCTACAGAAAGAATACACTGATGCCTCTTAGCTGCTTTGGCACAAAAATAACAGCAAAGAACCACATAATTCGAATGAATTTATTATCAAAATAGAACAGAACTTTAGAAATAAATAGCACATTCCCAAAAAAAGAGTAAAAATTGTAGTCGAAGTACTTTGATTACGCTACTGATTATAAATTATTTCTACTTTTACTTCAGTAGTCAGGAACTTTCTGAAACTCAACTCTTTATAAAATTTGCCTGTCACAAAACTGTAGGTTTTTAAAATATAAACATAAGTGCTGCATATGTACTTATCAATAGCCAATGAAATTCATCCAAGAACGTGGATTATTCTATAAATTTAAGCTCACAATACCCACATGACGCTACCTTTTTTTTCGTTCTACAAAGCGAAGAAGGGAGAACTGATAACTTTTAAAATGCAATAGTCAGCAGTCTTTTATAGAGATATTGTCTACACGTTATTTTTTAATATTTCGTTGTAGTATGCTTACAGTGTCGCACTTGTTACTTAAGATAGAAAGAAAGTTAAGACTTTTCAAAGTCCACGTTTTCGGTTCTGCACACAAGAAGTGGAACCCTAGATAAGTTGAATCTCATACCAAAGCGATTACACTGTAAATAGAACGTTTGGCGATTAAATCGTTACCGAAAACAGAATAGAATATTAGAATTCTGAAAATGTTGTTCCACAACAGCATTCATGCGTGCCTTGTTGGCTAAATATCCCTCAGCGGCCCTCGCCATGATTAGAGAACTACATGAATTTCAACCGACTTAAAACTAGTAAAAAGTTAATGGGCGATACACTCTGTAATCTGGAATCTGATAAGCGATGAAGTAGTTAAGGTAATAAGTTGGTTTCATGTTATACGATGAGGGATTACTGGTCATTTTGGAGTAATTATCGTCTCTTTTTTTTTTTTTTTACACAAGCGAATTTTGTTGTTCAGTCAACGTGGTTAGCATAATATATTTTCCCATGTATTTGTTTAATATGGGGATTAAATTATGTTTTAATAATTATAATAATAAAGTTCATACTCGTATCTTTGATAAATTCCAAAAATCTCCCTTTTTTGCATATGCAAAAAGTGATCCATATGCAAAAAAGATAATACCAGTCCAAAAAAAAAAAAAAAAAAAAAAAGCTGACACCATAAATAACTTTAGTCGGCCTTAGAATTCTGCTATTCTATGCTCATTTTTTCACTGTGCATTACAAAGTGACCTTCCATCGATAATTTTCAAAATAAGGTTTGAACAAATTTTTATAATAAAACTCCATTCGTTAAGTTAGAACAAAATTGGAACTACAACTTCAACAATTCTACATTTTTAATTCTTGACAGATGAGCCCTGAAATAAATCGATTTTAATGCGTACAATTTCCTAAAATATCATTATCTGTCCTATACATATTTCTTTAGTACACTGCTTTTAATTTTAACTATTAAAAAGATTTCCAGTCGTTTCACAATTGGACAAAAAATTTCGTCATCATTTCTTTCTCTCTTTCTCCAACTGACGTTGTTGACTATGTGATTGCTGTCTAGCAGCAACCACAAGTCAAGGAGTTCACGTATCGTGGCAATAACTTAAACAGAGAAGTCATTAATGATACGATATCCATTTGATAAGAGTAAATAATCATCTCCCAGATAATGAGTTCTTCTGAAGAGCTTCGTTGCGCAGAGAGGAAATAAATGTACATCAGAGGCTGTAAATTAAGATCAACTATTAACGTCTGCTCTGTCATCACTACGAACTTTAATTGGCTGTTAACAAGTATCCCTAAACGAAAGTGTCAGTTTATGGGCATCTCAGTTACTGTGATCTGTTGAACAGATCGATTCTGCCAGCATAATACCAGTCCAAAAAAAAAAAAAGCTGACACCATAAATAACTTTGGTCAGCCTTAGAATAAGCGCATTTAACACTGAACTATTTACAGATAGCTTAATTTAACGCACGTGTATTGAATTAAGCTAACTAGCATGTTCTCTTAATTTCCTGAATTAATATTTTATATTTAATTATAGTAACTTGCAAACTGATTAAGTCTAATAACAAGTTAAAAGTGTCGCGCTCATAGAGGCTTTGACACATCACCGAAAATCTCCTTCCGGCGGCGCTCTCTGTATCCTTCACGTTTTAAAAATAGCGTGAGAGGATAAGGAGGACTGAAATAATCATTCACTTTCAGTATACGGAGGGGGCGCCCTCTTAAATGAAAAATCAGAATAGTAAAACCTGAATATTTACAAAGGCATCAACTTAACTTATTCTAGCTACATTATCCGATTTTTTTGTTATATTTTAAGGCCCTAATTTAAATACAAAAAGAGAAATTATCACTTTTAACCCCCTCGCTGATTATTTTATTTTGTATGCAAAGGATTGTAACTGTGCGAGATTTTCATGCAAGGCTTGCAAATTCTCTTCCAGATTTAATAAGCTTTCTCATAATAACTGTAAAACATTACCCATAATAAATGAACTATGCCAAGCTGTTCTGCAAGTTGACAGTAAATTTTCAGATAATCTGCATAAATTTTCCCCACCCCGGCTTTGATTAATAGCAGGCAGTGTTACGATGTGCAGCGGTGCCATATTAATCAGGTGGTTGAAATTCACGGAATCTGTTTACGTCATTACGAAGAGGACTAAAAATAAGTGCATATCCACGAAACAGCAATTGAGAACGTGATATTGTGCGGAAATCCCACAAGTCTGAAGGTGCGTGAGTGGATACAGATCCAATCACATGTTCAATGAAGGTGAAGAATTACTTTCATTATGTTATATGCGTTAGTTGAGTAAGTTGCCTAAATTTTATGCGTATACAAAATTTGATGGAACACGAATCTGTTTAGCTACATTCTCAAAAGCTTTTTTTTTTTTTTTTTTACTTTCGGGAATAAAGGAGTTATAAGAGAACAAATTCACACAAATTTCCCACCAGCCAACCATTATACAAGCTCTTATCATGCCAAAATAGAGAATTACATTTTATAAAAAACATTGTTCATTAATAATATTTAATTTAATATTTTAATTTATCTATCCCACCTTAATGAGTCTAGTGATATGAGTTATTCGCCGAATAATAATCCAATATTTAAATTTCTGGTCCTGCTTCTATTTATAGAATTAAATTGGAGTAATTTAGTTTTTTTTTTTTTTTTTTTTTTTTCTGCATTCCATTTTTATTTCGTAAAAAGACTTCGGTAGTAAAGCATGGATTCGATTCTTCCACACGTCCAAACAAAATACACTCCGAGCAGTTAGTACTAGAAATAACCATCTCGTAGCCAAACTGGTTCTTTCCATGATTAATAGCATTCTTGTTTACTTGAATGGATCTTTCGTACGTGATGCTAACTGCAACTTATGAAACACGGTTTTGGCTCCTCCTCGGCCACCTTTGCTTCTTTCTTTAACCTCCTTAATCCTTTACATGTTCCGATATAAATGATCATAGTCAATCCCACTTACTTCAAGGTTTCTTGACTAGGCATGCTCAAAGAGAGATAACGCATTTTTCACTCGTCGCCTCCTCAAAGTGACAGGTGAGTTTTTCACCTGTAGGTGGTGTTCAACACGTGATTAATTAATTGATCGATGGTTCAATCCCGGCGGTTGTAGGAAAGATTTCGACTTCTCCGCCCTAGTGATCTAAAAAAAAATTCCCATAGCATTTTCAAATAACACATAAAATTAATTATCTCCACTTTTAGAAACAAACAACTATCACCTCTTCCCACCTTCTTCTTCGAGGCTGATACTGTATTCCGCATTGTCTTTAAACTAGAGGAAAACTTCTACTTGCCTGGTGAAAGTACTTGCATCAGATAACATTCATTATGATATTCAACATAAAATACTGCTGTACGAATTGGAGCTCCCTCGTGAGTAACACAGTTGTTATAATCACCGTCCTCCCAACACGGGTGAAAGACCTGCTTTCGAATCCCGTCAGTGACGGGAGGAATTTTTATAGATCTTTTTTCACAACGTGGCTAAATTACTCGGTCTCAAGCGAGGGTAGCATAGCTTTTCCTCTTGGAAACTCGAGTGTTTTTTGCCCAGCAAACAGAAAATCGACCACAGAGTACATGCAATTTACAGACATATTATATACGGTGTAATATGACAGTTTCTGT
Source organism: Mastigoproctus giganteus (assembly GCF_048544385.1). Classification (NCBI taxonomy): domain Eukaryota; kingdom Metazoa; phylum Arthropoda; class Arachnida; order Uropygi; family Thelyphonidae; genus Mastigoproctus; species Mastigoproctus giganteus. The sequence goes on along the minus strand of NC_143586.1, from coordinate 148,034,604 downwards.
TAAAGCTGAAAAAAAAAAAAAACGAGTGTGTATCCTGTACGTACTAAAGATGTTTTATGTGAAAACATCTTTGACGAAAATCAGAACCGTTTTAAAATCGAACGGCTAGGACCGAAGTTATGAACGATGTAACGTTTTATGCTCACGCCCGCTACTTACTCTACCGAATCAATGTTAGAGACAGCGTCGTACATCAGAAATATGTAGTAAGAACGATATAATGTTTTATGTTCGTGGCCGATACTTACTTTACCGAATCAACGTTTGGAAGAGGTTAGCAAAATCCAAGCCAAATAGCCTAATTACCCATTTGATTGTAGCCATTTGTTGAATAGTGTGGTTGCAACAATACAAGTATTTGTATTGTTGCAATCCGCATTTTCGTTACATTCCCTTGTTAGGTGCCACCATCAATCATTTTCTGATTAGTGAAAGGGAAAGAATGCCACACTGCTATAGTTGAGTGGTCAACGATGCCGAAGTCAAATGCAGAGCGTTGTCGAGAGTATCGAGCAAGTCAACCTAAGAAAATAAGACGGAGGTAAATGAGTGCTCGAGAACTACAAAAACTATCGAGATCGCGTAAAAGACAAACAGAAAATCAAGCGTTCGATTTAGCAGTACCTTCAACCAGCAATGCCGCTCCATCTAACAATGATGTACCGGAAGTATGTGCAATGGAACGTTTCTCCAACTGCGGAGCAGATGAGTTTAAATGATCAAGCTCCTTTTCCTTACACCGACTACATAAGAACGCGCATCGAGAGCTTGAAAGGGTATTTATGAAAAATGATTTCTGTTCTGTTCTGCATGTTACATTTGCGATCGTCTACGGTTCGAAAATTACACAAAGAAACCAACTGCTATAGATACACAATTGATACGCACTGCTTTTCGATGTTGATGTCGACGGCATAGCTGTAGAGGATCACTTACGAAGAACAAGAATCTTAAGTGTTAAGCAACGGCAAAGTGATAAACGTGGTGAAGGTATATCAGGCTTAATGTCTAAGTTTGTAGATGATACAAAAGTAGCTAGAGTGGTTAATGGCAATAATCAGGGTAAGCTACTGCAACAAGATTTAGAAATGGCGCTGAAAAATGACAGTTGAAGTTTAATATTGATAGATGAAAGGTACTGCATATGGGTAAACCTAATCTCAGCTTAACAACTGTGTGGTAGTACAGTTCTATCGTAACCGTCCTCTCCAAACCGGGTGGGAAAGGCCCAGGTTCGAATCCCGTCGATGAAGCGAGGAACCTGGACTTTTTTTCACTGTGTGGCTGAGTCAGTCGGTCTCAGGCGTAGATAGCAAGGTTTCTTCCTCGGAAACTGGGATTTTTTCGTCCAGCAAAACAGGCAAATCGACCAAGGGACACACACACAATTTACAGACATAATACATACACGGGTATATGTAAGAAATTACGGGTGGCCTTAATATAATAATTTGAATTTTTTTTTGTGTGCGGTAGTACAGCTAATGTGGGGAAACCCTAGGGTCCGCCACAATAACACATGTGTGGTAGTACAGCCAATGTAGTGGGAAAAAAATACCTGGGGGTAACTGTGCAGCCAGATATTAAGTTCTCTGAGCAGTGCAGACAGGCAGCCAGAACAGCTCATGGGGTTTTTTCAATGATATAGAGGAACTTTGCTAGCAGAGATAGGGAGGTTACTATCAATTTGAACAAGGTCATGGTTAGGCCGAATCTTGAGTACTCGTTATACACGTCGGAAGCCCGATTTTAGGAAGGATGTAGAACTGCTGGGACGGGTGCAAAGAAGGGCACCCACTTTGGTAATGGGAACAAAAGATGCTCTTATCAAGGAAGGCTTTAGTTCTACAAATTGCAGCGTCTGAAGACTAGGCACTTGTGAAGTGATCAGACTGAGTAGTTTAAGGCTTTAATGGATTGAGAAAGGTCATGTTGATGGAATTCTTCCTCTTGCTGAGACTACACATGTGAGGAGGCATAAATTCAAACTGAGGAAGAACAGTTGCAGGATAGATGTGTGGAAGTTTGCCTTCAGCCAGCGGGTGGTTGATTAGTAGATCAAATTTTCATATGTTTTTGTGGAAGTGGGTAGTTTGAATAAATCCAAGGGAGAACTTGACAAAATATTGGAAGGGATGATGGGTAATATGGGATTTTTTTTTTTTTTTTGGCTGATGTTTTATAAGGTTGCTTTCTTGCATAATTTGCCACTAAAACTAATACTGAAATTAATTAAAATTCTGAAATTAACATACTTGTGTAGACGATACTGTATTTAGCCGGATTCACGTCCTCCACCACCACGGCATCATCAAATGCTACAATTTCATTTTCGAAAATTATTTGTTTTATTGTGTTCAAACGCCATTCGTTCGAATTGAATTTTGTAAATCGGTTCACTAGAACTCGAGATATCGTACCGGTCAAGAAAATATGCCTCACGCGCTCTAATGCTGCGTTGAGTGGTGGCACTGACTAGTGACGGAGCGTGGGAAGCGCCTGTTGGAGAGGCCGAGGATGACGTAATCACTTCCATGACCAATCAGATTTACTCGGTTAAAATTTTTGTAGGTGCCCGCAAGGATGTTTCACATCAAATACAAGAAGACAAACTTTACTGTAAGTGTTTTGTACATATAGTAAAAAAGGGTTAGTATAATTTTTACTAGTATTGTGTCGCCAAATGATTTGCACGCTGATGTAATCCAGTGGAGAGTTGTAACTTAATACACTCATAAAAGAAGAAACTATGACTTCTTGAATACATTTGGTTAACTGTGTACTTTATTCGGTTAACTGTGGACGGCCAGCTAACTTTTGTCGGGAATCTCTTAGACCATAGCATATTTCTTTACAGCAGTCGAAAGTCAGCTGGCTCCAGACAGTATTTATAAATAGCTAGCTACCAATTGAGTTTTCTGAAGCGTTATCACAAATATGTTGAATTTATCAATGTTAAACCTCAGTTGCCACTTTTAATTTCATCTATCCAATTTTTCTAGATTTTGTTGCAGTAGTGCGCCTTGATTACTATCATTAACAACCCCATAAACTTTTGTATCATTTGCAATCTCAGACAACAAGCTAGATATGCCTTCATCAGTATCGTAAACACTGAAATTAAATGCAGGATCCATCACCAATATCACCACCGAGACATTGATTCGACCCTCTGCCATTCAATTCCTTTATCCGAAACAGTAATTTTTCCCTTAATGCCGTATTGTTTCAAATGTACAGCAGTTTTTCATGTGGAACGGTATCAAAAGCTCTATAATTTTAAGTATAGTTCAAAATTATTGTTTTCGTCCAGTTTCTTTAGGGAAATGGACCATAATCTGCCACGCTGGTCCAGTGCGGGTTGGGAGATCGACCGTATTTAGCAATCAGGGGCTTGAACCCCAGTCTACTGAAGGAGCGTGTGTTACTGCACTCCCGCTCCTGACCACTCGGCTACGTAGGCCCATTCTCCGCTTACTGGTCTCTAATTACTGAATTCGAAATTTGATACTCCCTTTGTGAATCGCGGATATACTTGCACATACCCAAACTGGTGAGATCTTCCCTGAACCCAAGAATGCTCTCACAATTATCGCTAAGGTTCGCTTACCTCTTTTTCCACTTCTTATAATATAATTCGATATATCCCGTCAGGTTCCAGATGCTTTATTCACTTTTAGCTTCAGCAATTTCTCTTCAACTAACCCGGTCTCAAGCGAGGGTAGCGTGTGTTTTCCCTTCCCGAAACTTGGATTTCTCGTCCAGCAAACAGACCACGAATACACGCAATTTAGAGACACAATATACTCAGTCTCGGGGCCACCTGGGAATTATCTCATCTATCCGTGTGTATTATGTCCATGAATTACGTCTTCTTTGATCAGTTTGCCTGTTTTTCTGGAAGAAAAACTTGAATTTCCAGGGGATCCTTGCTATCCTACAGCCAAACTCGGCCACGGATTCGAACACAGCCCTTTTTTCTACGTGCGCTAGTCGAGTGCTTTCAACACAATGACACTTCATAGCCTTAGTTAAATGGGTACAAAATGAAACAAATAATTTAATCAACTATTTTAGCGCAATTTTTGGCATGAATAAATCCTCTTTCAAAGTATTGAGAGAAGAGAGGATTTCTAACCACATTTCCTTTGCATAACCACGATTTTTGTGGCTGTTGCGGCTGAACAGGTGTGCATTCTTACCCAAACTGTGATATCGCTTTTCATTATTTTTATATTTATAATTTATTAATTTATAATTCATCCCTCTAACATTCCCTGATGTTTGGAGTGACCTATATTTGGTTTAAAATTAATAAATAATAACTTTAAAAATAGTTATTTATTTTCATGACATTTATTTAAACCTCTTACGTCTGTATTGATCAACATAAAATAAAAACATCTAACAGGCGAGTTATCTGTTGATTATCAGTGTATTAAAGTTTTCGGTTTATTGTTATCTGACTGATCTAAAATTACTACCCCCTTCCTTCAAAAACCCTTCATTCCTGAACAGTGAAGACTGCCTCCTTTCAAATTTCCATTTGTGCTGACAAACAGGAAGTGTTAGTTTGGTTGATTGATTGCATTTGCGCAACAACACCTTTGGTCACAAGTAGTACTTCATATTGTATGCATGTTCATATGATCATTAACGTGTATCGTATCTGTATTAAGTGTCTGTTCACAAGCAGCTCTGCCAGCTGTGCGGAAGAAAAAATTGGAATAACTCACAGAGAATATCTCAACTTCTCTGCCTCTTATCAAATAAAAACTGACCTATAAAAGTCACTGTTAGCTGTTTGGAACTTTAGGGCAGTTTGTTTGGGGCACTTTTCGAGCAATTTTAAATGTTTAGTAGCCATGTTAATAAAGTACAAATGCTTTGTCCGCAATGTTAAGTTTCATTTCGCAATACTTTTCTCAGAGAGATGGATGAATTATTAATACAAATTATATATATATATATATGGTCTTATGCATTCATCCCAGAACTGAATGGAACGAAATGATTTCCAGTTGAACTTCCATTTAATTAAATAAGTGTCATTTTGCCATTCCTGTGTGTGTGTGTGTGTGTGTGTGTGTGTGTGTGTGTGTGTGTGTGTGTGTGTGTGTGTGTGTGTGTGTGTGTGTGACAAAAAAAAAGTCATATAATAATGTCAAAATAAGGAATAACAAATTAAGATAAGTGTGGTAGGCTGCTATGTTCATCGTACATATTGCTAGCCTATTTAAACAAAAGTAAAAAAGTAATAAAATATCATGTCTGAAATAATAAAATGTCTGAATGTCTGAAAGCTCAAAGAATGTGAAAACCTAAATCATACTGCGGAACAAACACAACAATATGAAATTAAATGAATTGCTGAATGATAAATAATGTACACTATTAAACTTTACGCTCAGGGGTTGTACATTAGATTAGCATTATATAAACATCAAAGGAAAATTAATAGTAGTTCTTTAAAAACCGCATTACTTTACAACTATATATTTTAATGTCCCTGTTAAAAGAGCTCGACCCCTTTAATCTTTAGAATGAGCTTTCGGACAAATTAAGAGAAATATTCTCCCATTAATTATCTTCCATCACTAATAGATCGCTATAATCTAGATACATTTATGACTCGTATAGAGAGATTTTCAGAAACAACTAAAAGGAGTATTCCACTGAAAAAAACATTTACAAAAATAATTCCTAACTAATGAACATACGAGTACAAACGAAACGTAACAGTATTCGTATATGTTAGTGTCTATGTATGTATGTAAATGTTCATATCACCGATAGCTATTAGAAAAAATAGTAATTCATTTTATTCATGAAACCAATATGAATTTATCACTTCTAGTATTTAATATAAATCCTTTCAATTTTTTTTAAAAAAACAACAAAGCTTGTATACTTCTATAAATATTACTAATTATATCACTAAATATTACGGCTTTGTATAATTATGTAGCATGTATTTTTATAAGATTTCTCTACACATTGTAAACAGGCCAGCTGGTTACAAATTATAACCAGGATTTGTTAGAAAGGGCAGTTTGGCTGCAGTTCTTTACCAACTACAATACGGCAGCTGACGACAACAAAAAAAAAAAAAAAAACGGATGAACGAATGGTCAAATCTGGAGCTAGACCTCCCTCAGATATATAACAAAGCCCATCTCACTACGTGTACAGGCTTCGGGCAAAAGGTGGCCCCTACTAAATATTGATCTGGTAGGTCCACCAAGTAGTGTCTGACGATAAACACTTTTAATTAAACTTCATTACGGTAACAGCGACACTCAGAGCACTCAAAGCGCATCAAGAACAGAAAAATCTCAAGTCCTCCTTGTTCGAGAAGAACCGTAATATATTGTAAAGCGTTTCGGAGAAAGTTAACTTCTATGACTAAAAGTGGTCAAACATCAGAATCACAAAAACTGATTCAACGAACTAGAGGTACAACAACCCTTTCAGATGAAGGACGCAATCCCTCGGAGATTTTGAAGGCAGCTGTGGAGAACGGAATGCCCGTCTTCGTTTCTTATTACGAAATAATGGTGGTCACGTGGAATTTGATCATCAACAGAGATTGGCGAAAATTTTGCCGTTGTGTTAATTTCTAAATTAATCACGTTACATATTTCGAACAATTTTTTTATTTTTTAAGAAAAGTTCCACGTTTACTGATTACAATGCAAAAAATTCGGTTTTCGATACGGCCTATAGTTTTTCCGAGTTAATATTTTAAAGTGGGAAAGGATAACTATTCTGCACGCGTGCGTAGGGTGAGTTAGCGGAAAGACAGTCAGAATAAATAAAATCCATAAAAAAAATGAAAAAAAAAATAAAAGTGACAGAAGCCGTTCAAGCTTTGGTTATGACACAATGGAAGATATTTGACAGTCGTATCGCATGAAATATTCATGTTTATAAAATGAAGGCAGCAAGAAGAACCCAGCACGGCTTGTAAATAATGGAAATATGAGAGGAAGACTGAAATTTTCTGTACCATCATGCCGGTTTGCTTACTTTATTCTTTAGGTCTGTGGGTGGTATTAGGAGACACACAGGAAGTAGTCTCTCTCTCTGTCACGCACACACACACTGGGGAGAGTTCGCATTAGCTAGAGAACACATGCACTAGTGGTTAAATAAGCTGTCGCCTTCAACTTTAACAATCATTAAGATCGGGTATGTGTCACAAGTGTTCTGTAAGTTAAAAAACATCGAACGTCTTTTAATAAATATATAAAGGCATTTTATAAGAATTAAAGTCCTCGCAGTTAACACAGCGGTTATAATCAAAACCCTAATGAAGTATGTATGTGGGTCAGATGTGAAGGCGGCACCTGGAAGGCCAGTTCAACTCCGCCTCCAACATCGGGGAGAAAAGGCTTGAGTTCGAATTCAGTCAATGAGGCAGAGCATTTTTATGGTCTTATTTTCAAAACGTGGCTGAATTAGTCTGTTTCAGCCGAGATCTGAATAGCTTTTCAATTTAAATTTATGCTCCCTTGTGTGTCATCTGAGAAAGTTAAAGATGTCGTCAGCATTTTCTTTACTTAAACCTTTTAAAGTCTTATACACTTCAATTTTACCACCATGGACATCCTTAATTCCCAGAAACTAAATTTACAGAATCCCAGTCTTTGTTTGTAATATCCTTTTGTGCGTCTAACTAATCTTGTTGCTCTTATCTACACTATTTCCTTTATATATCGCTATTCCTTCCTAAAATGAGGTTTTCAAATCTGTATATACTCGTAGTATTCTACATGTGACTTACCCATTGTCTTGTACAAGGGATAATCACCTCTTTGTCTCTGCTAACAAAGTTCCTGGATATTATTCAAAGAAATCCATGAGCTATTATAGCAGCCTGTTCCCTGACAGTGCGAACAGCTGGCTGTTCTAGAAGAGAATGTCGGGTGGGATTGTGCATATATCCCTAGATATATTTCCTTATAAAATATTTTGAGTTTGGTGCTACCCAAATGATATATTATTCCAGATTACCGCTACCTTGTATTTATCAATGTTAAACCCCCAATTTTCAGCCAATCTGCTAAATTTACATCAATGTTCTTGAAGTAGCATATCTTTATTACTGTCATTAACCACCCTGTCCACCTTTGTAATCAACACTAAGCTCAGACATCAAAGAAATTCATATATCAGTATCATTAATAAATATTAAATTAGTAACCAGCCCAGCACAGTCTCCTGTGATGCCTCACTCATCACATTAATGCATGAAGAATAGTGGCCATTTATAACCATCCTACCACTTGACCATCCCTTTTATCCATTGTAATAATATTCCGACACTACCATACTGTTCAAATTTACAAATGTTCATGTGGTACAGTATCAAAGACTTTACTGAAATCTACGTTGTTGCACTTCTATTAAGGAAAGCATGCGTCACTTCTTTAAATACAGACTCCATATTTTCCCTGCTACAAAAGTCAAACTTACACTCTGTAGTTACTTCACCCCTTTGAAATACCTTTATGAATAGAAGATACATTTACAGATCTCCAGCGGGAACTATCTTTGAATCAATGGATGCCCTCATAATTATAGCTAAATGTTTTTATCTCCTTTTCGGCTTCTTTTAATATAATTGGATAGCTCCATCAGACCCAGATGTTTTGTTCTCTGTTAGCTGCAGCAATTTCTTTTCAACTTTTCTTTCAGTAACTAAATACCGATGAGCCAAAACATTATGACCAGCTAGTGGGTATGCAAATCGAAGCAACTGCAGGTGAACTACGGCGCGTGCGTGGGTCGGAACGCGGTATAAAAAACACCTGATACTGAGCTCCGTTAATCAGTATTACTCTTGTTCTTCAGATGGAAAAGGCAGCGAGTTTGACAAAGGCCAAATTGTAATGGCCAGACGACTGGTGGGATGCTCATAGTCAGCCGTGGTTAGTACCTACCGAAAGTGGTCCGAGGAGGGGGAACCCACGAACCGCAGGCGAGCTGTTGGACGACACAGCTCATCGATGCTCGAGGTGTGCAAAGGCTCTTCAGGATGGTACGTGGCAACAGAAGGGCGACTGTGGCACAATTCGCCAGTAATTGGAATGCTGGTGACGGGAGCAATGTGTCACAACACACATAGTACATCGAACCCTAAAGAAAATGGGGTGCGTAGCCGCAGGCCGCTTCGAGTGCCCATGCTAACCACGGTTCACTGGCGACAGCGCCTATGATGGGCACGCAAGCATCGAAACTGGACTTGAGTGATTGGAAGAAGGTAGTCTGGTCCGATGAATCTCGTTTCCTGTTGCACCATGTCGACTGCCGGATACATGTGCGTCATTTATGTGGGGAAGTGATGGCGCCTGGATGCACCGTTGGACGAAAACAAGCCAGTGGCGGCGGCGGCGGTGTCATGCTTTGAGCGATGTTCTGCTGGGATACCCAGGGTGTAGTCATCCATGTGCCGGGCACTCTGACGTCTACCACCTACCTAAACATCAAGAGTTTAGTAATGGCTGCCTTCTTGATAACACGTGCTGCAAATCGCTTCGTGAATATCGATAGTTTTCATCAGTTTAAAATAGTGCCAACTTTTGGATTATTGCCATACAAGGGTTTTTAAGGAAGAGGAACACAGCGGTGAGATCAGTTTCTTGTCTTTCTGAGCCTTTTTCGTGCATTTCAACTAGTTTGTATCCAATGCTAGTTACAATGTGTCGGCCCACGTTGGCGGCATTGTTCTAGAATTGGAGAGTGTGGCAAACACGTATTCCTGCTGCTACCATTGCTGAACTGCACTATTGACTTGGGAGGGTAACCCCCTGCGCCAGAGTACTCTAGCATCAGTGGTGCACCCGGTCAGCCTCCCCGTGGCACGGTGAGGTAACGTCGGGTCCCACTAGGGGCTCGGTGGCTAATAGACCGGAGGAACAAAGGGCACAACTTCGTCCAAATTAAACCGCATAAACCTCAATTGGCTTTTCTTCTAATTCCAGCGCTCACCCCTACCGAAGCTTTTTTTTTTATTTTTTTATTTTTTTAGGTCCTAGTCACTGAAATCTCAGGAAACTAGGTGGCAGGGCCTGCCAGCGTAAAATTTCATTCTGTGTACCTGGTCTGCCTACACAAGGATAAGTGTGGGCAACGTTTAGCCTCAGTAGGGGGTCCAGCGGCTAAACGGCCAGATGAACAACGATACACAACACTACACATATACAAAATCCACACACTTTTAAATCTCTGGCCTTCCCAGTTAACTGGTACACCTATAATGAAAGCAACGCGGAGATGGGGGAAACCCCTGGTGCCGTTAGACATCAATACACTTTACACTTTGCCTAAACATCATTGCTGACCAGGTACACCCTTTCAGAGCAACAGTCTTCCTCTCTGGCGGTGCCGTCTTTCAGCAGGATAATGCGCCATGCCCCACCGCCCGGATTGTTCGAGACTGGTTATCGGAACATGAGGACGACTTCCAGATATTGCCCTGGCCTCCAAATTCCCCAGACATCAATCCCATCGAGCATGTAGTTTGTGTTGGAACAGCAACTCCGATCTGCGGCGTCTCAACCACGGACCTTACAGGAGTTAAAGGATCTGCTGGTTACGTGTTGGTACCAAATACCACAAGACACGTTTAGAAATCTTGTAGCGTCCATATCTCGCCGGGTACGAGCTGTTCTGGCTGCACGTTGAAGACCAACATCATATTAGATAGGTGGTCATAATGTTTTGACTCATAGGTGTACGTTTAACTCCAAGTTAAAATCAGGTAGCGATCTGGTATTTCTTTTTCTAGAAACTGCGCTTCTAGTGCGAATATAGATAGCAAATACGAAGTGTAATCAAAAATATTCTGATTGCTCTGCTAAGAGCAAACAAATATGCACACAACATTAAGAAAAACTGAAAAGCTGTTGAGAAAAGAATACTTATTATTGGAATTTCCTTGAATACACAGTGCAGTACCATTATCCCCGACTTAATTAAAGCACTTCACTCAATTCAATACACTGCAATATCCTCCAGAGATATCAAAGTCCAAGTGTTTATGGCATGGCGCCGGAAGTCTAAACATCAACTTCCGGTTGACGAGCAGATAATGTTTCCTGACAGCAATCTCAGATTCGGACAAGCATACAAACCTGCCAGTCTCGTCTAATTCCCGGAGGCAACAGTGCATTTCCTTCGTGCCTCTTCGCGCGCGACAAACGACACACGCGCAATTGTTAATAAAAGAAACATCGTGCCTTAGATGCTCTCGCGGTCATCTACGTGGCATGTCATTAATCAAAACATGCAGTCCCGCCATCTATGAGGAAATGAGATCCTTATTAACAAACGAAATTACAAAAGCTTAAGATGCTGTGAACATGATAAGTAAAATCACACATTTTAGGCTTCTTGGTTATTTGTTAATTTTTCCACAGGCGAATTAATTACTACTATATGCTATTAAAACAACCCATAACAGATATAATTTTAATCACATATCCTCGGGATCTTCACTTAATGTTTGAGCTGGCATTAAGGTCACATGTATTTCTTTACTCTAATCACAAAGTCGAAAAGTAAAAATGTTTGTAATTTATCTACCTCTTACCTACTTTGTTTAAAAATAGCCCTTATCTGCTAGGAGAAAAATAAAAAGATTTTTAGGGAGAATCTTATCAACATAATCAAAGAATCTCGTGTTTTTTCGTCCTTCAGGAATGAAAAAACACGAAAAAACTCTGGGCTCCTTCAGGAATGAAAACCCCTGGCTTAGTGCCGTGAAGGGTTTGTAAAGGTAGGGTACCTGCGTGTACCTAGGAATCTTACAATAAAGATCATATTTATTTATTATAAAAACTTTACTTAAAAGATTTTTAAAAAAAGATAATCATGCTTAGACATTAGACTTAAGTAAAAGTTCAATTGAAATCACATTTTCATCGTATGTTTCGTTGGTCAGTGGAAAGCTTTTAAGATCAATCATAGATTCCCCTGGCCGCTCTGCGACCACATAAATTAGTATAAGTTAAAGTATATTTCGCGTTTGCTCTAGAACGAAAAGCCAGATTGAACCCAAATTTTGAACCTACTCCATATTGTTGGTCGTTGGTAAACTCTCAGGTCTAGTTACGATTCGATTTCATAGCCCTCGTTTCCCCATCTCCCCTACAAAAAGGTACATAAATGAGAGTATGTTGTCGCATTAATCGACAAGAAAAATGCGGACTGCTACCAAATTTTCAACATATATTCTTTTCGACCCTGGGATGGTTCTAAGTTCAATTCGATTTCATAGCATTCTCTCTCCAGTTTCCTGCAGAAATATTACTGAAAATTTGGAACAAGAGCTCTGATCCATTTCTAAATTTCAGTGATTATTTAGAATATTTTAGTTATATTTGCAGAAAATTTTCATGTCGATTGTTTTACTTGTTTTTTTTTTTTTATCAATCAGGAATTATTGCTATTTGCTAATCGCCTGAAATGTAACGCGCTGCGTATTAACTAACTTGTTTATGTATACCGATAGAAGACATGCTGAATCGCAGTGCAGGTCTTAAGTTTCACTGTTCCGTTTGATTGTCGTATATCATACCAATTATTTGCCGTTCGTATTACTCTAGGCCGTTTGAATTTCCCAAAATAAACTTTCAATAAAACAGTACGAAAAGCTGTAAGAACGAGAGAATATCACAATCAAGAAACCACACACTGGTCAAGAACCTACGGAGAGAGAGAGACTGCCGAACCCAAAGGTTACGTTTGGAGTGCCCAAAGGTTATGTTACCACCGACAGTGTCTCCGCGTTTGACATCCAAACATTAACAAGAGTGGAAGTAATCACTAATTCCACAACGGAGTTGAACAGTCCTGGTTTCTAAATACCTCGGAGTGACACCTGAACTTAAATTATTATTATTATTTTTTTTTTTATGAAAACCCAAAACACGAGAGGTATTAGAACCTATAGTACTTAGACGTGGTGGTAGAAGTGCAGCATAAAAACTCAACATAACTCCCAAGAATGTCTAACATAATATGGAGTGGTGCGTTTCCTTCTGTTCTTGGAATCAGTGGCAATGAGAACAGGTCCTTTAAAACGATGAGTCGCTTCGTACATTATTCATAACAGCCTTCATATGCGTTTGGCGAATGCAATTTTGGAACTGGTTCGCAGTACCTACAAGCCCTCACTTCCAGTTCCTACATAGAAATTGTACATACAAGTAATTCCTTAATACCCAAACTGGGGAAATTTATGTTATTCACTGGTGTTCAAAGAAAGTGCATCTACCCTTAAAATTGTAATTATCGTCCTAATAACGTAAGTATATGGCAATATTTCTTACAGATTGCATCAGATAAGATTGACATGCGTAGGTGATGATGTAATATAACATCAGCTGTTACTTTCTGCTAAATAAGCACGCCCTGCAAGAGTTGCAGTCGTTCTTTTCTTGTGTCAGGATGGCGAGTTACCTGCAGTTGACACCACGAAGAAAGAATGCTATTGTTGCTTTACGTGAGGAAGGATGTTCTTCCCGTCATACTGCTTATAGAGTATCCTGTAATCAGTCGACAGTGGGTAGATTTCTTTCGAAACTCAAGAATATTGATTTTGCTGGTTTGGAAAAAGGAACCGGACGCAAACGAGTCTCTATTCCAAAACAGGACCGCGTTTTGAAGCGCTTATGCCTTAAAAACCGTAAAGCTTCTTCGTCTGAACTGAAAAGAGAATGGGAAGAACGTACAGGAGTGGTAGCAAGTGCAGTAACAGTCAGAATACGCCTCTTCAAAAATCGACTTGTAGCCCGTCGTCCTAAGAAGAGCCCCTCCTCACACAAAAAAAATGAAAAAGGCCCGATTAATTTGGTGTAAGGAGCATGTCAAATAGACCCCGAGCAGTGTAAGTCAGTTATTTTCTCGAATGAGAAGAAATTCAACCTGCATGGCTCTGATGGGAGACAAACGATTCGCCTGGTTTCTAAATACCTCGGAGTGACATTCTTTATCGTGGTAAAGAATACCATCCAGACTGAAATTCCCTAACAGCCAAATGATATGAGGGTGCATTTCGTATCGGGGAGTAGGTCACCTGCAGTTTATAAAAGGTTCCGTAAATGCCTATGGATAACTGGCTATATTGGAAGGCAAACTGCTGCCAACCATTAGAAACCATTTCAACCTGCGAAGTAACTGCATCTTTCAGGACGACTCTGCTCCTTGTCATCGGGCGAAAAGGGTAAGCAGGCACTTCTGTAGTTACTTTATCTTCATCAGAGGTCCGACAGTAATGTGTTTGCATTTGTTAGAGGTGAAAAAACGTTTAGAAGAAGAACGGTCCATTACAATTCTTAGCTGGCCGGGTCCTGAATCCTATAGAGAACTGTTGGCATCGTGTGGAATCTGCAGTTGTCAGAAAGAAACCAAAGATCCTCCCTGAACTTCAGGAAGCCATATTTCGTGTTTGGAACCACGAATTATCAGTTGATTATCTTCAGAAATTGATCTTTCCAATACCTCGACGGTGTACTGCTGTCATCAGGGCCAGAGACGGTTCAACTAAATATTAGTTTGCACCTGGTAAACATTTAAAATGATAAACTAAAGAAAACTGAGGGCCTCTGATAACATTTCAGCCATAATTGTCGTGTTTACCAAAACTGTTGTATAAAGGTTGCAAATGCTCATTTTGGAATATTTTGAGAGCACCTGTCAAATATTGCTTAGCTTTGCCTTAACTATTAATAAATATCTTTTGTTTATATTTCTATTTGTGATGCTAGTCATTAATGTAACATACAATTCCAAAAAAGGGTTAGAAATGTGAAATTCCTAGGTGATTCACTTTCTTTGAACATCAGTGTACATGCATTCACCATGTAAAAAATACGTTGAGTATACAAAAAAAATTATAATGTATTTTACTTTCATAGATTTATTTCTAAAATAATTTGTTGTAAAAGTAAATAGTCATTAAGACCATATACACCTGAACTTAAATTATTATTTTTTTTTTATGAAAACCCCAAACACGAGAGGTATTAGAACCTATAGTACTTAGTACCGTGCTTGGTTTGGAGGCTGAGAAGACGAAAGAAGATATTTGTTGACATTAGACTTGAACTTCTGTAGAGTGTAATTTTCAGGAAATACGTGTGAAGGAAGGTTGTTCCAGAAAACGGCAGTTGAATGAATAAACGAGGAAGATGAAAAGTTGGTTCTGTGAGTTTGAAGTTGGACAGTAAATGGATGTTGGCTGGTGGCAGCACGTGTTCGGACTGTTTTGAAAGAGAGAGCGGGAATTAAAGAAGCCAATTCAGAAGAACAGTGCCCATGGAAGTATCTGTAGAAAAAGGCATGCAGCAGAAACAGTAAATCTATGAGACAGCGAGTGGAGAGACTCTGTTACAGATGAGTCATTAATTAACCTAACTGCCCTCTTCTGAATGGAATCTAGAAGCTTGAGAGAGATTTTGGGGGCACCGCTCCAGATGTGGGAACAATATTCCATGGTAGGACAGATTTGAGATTTGTACAGAGTGAACAACTGTTCGGAAGAAAAGTAACGCCGAGAGCGAAAGAGAAAACCAAGTTTTTTAGATGCAGAGGAAGCAATATTTGTAATGTGCTTGTGCCAAGAGAGATTAGAAGTCAGGGTAATCTCCAAAAGAGATATATCAACTTTCCTAGAAATCGGAGTGTCATCAAAGGTAAGAATAGGAGCAGAAGAATCCTTTTTGCGAAATATAAGGCAAGACTGAGTTTCAGAAGGATTTAAATCAACTAAGTTGTCTTTGCCCCACTGGAGAATTACCTGGAGACCGGCATTTAAGGAATTGGTAGCGGATATTCGAGAAGCTGAAGCTGATTGAGCAGGGAAAGGTTTCTCAAAATGGAAAGTGGAATGCAATGTGCTATCATCGGCAAAACTATGGATAGGATTTCCAGTCAAAGGAAGAAGGTCATTAATATACAAGAGCAAAAGAGTGGGGGAAAGAACTGAACCTTGTGGGACACTAGATTAGTGAAGAAGTCAGAAGACAGATAACGTCCACAACTATAGGCACGCTTGCACACACACAACCACCTAGCAGGCCAGTTCACCCAAATAATAATAAAAAACTATTTATTAAGGTCACCCGGAAAATTATTTCATCTACCCATGTCTATTGTGTCTGTAAATTGTGTGTGTTCTCTGGTCGATTTGCCTGCTTTGATAGACGAAAAACCCGGGATTCCGGGAAACAAACCTTGCTATCTACGCCTGAGATCGACTAACTCAGCCACGAAGTGAAAAAAAAGCTCATAAAAGTTCGTCGCGTCATCGACGGAATTCGAAGCCGGGCCTTTTCCAACCCTTTTGGGAAGGACAGAGACGATGCACTGTGCTAACCGCGCAGACTCACACAAATGATAAGTCACTCAGAGACAGTCCCAGAGTTTCTTACTCAAGGAATCTGAAGGCAAGATACAAGAAACCCGCAGAAATGTAGGCCGATCATCTGCCTCCCAACGATGTACAAGATCTTGACCAACTGATAACCAAAAAGATATCAGACCACTTGGAGAGCCGGAACATCATGGCCCTAGAGCAGAAAGGTTGCAAGCGGATGAGCAAAACATGCACGGTTATAGAACAAGCCTACAAGCACCGCAACCTGCACACGGCCTACATCGATTACCGCAAGGCCTCAAAGCTGGCTAACGCAGACGCTGAAGATCTACCAAGTCAAACCGACAGTGACAAACTTCCTAGACGCGACCATGACGAAACGGAGTACCACCATCAAGGTCGAGAACATCACAACCAAACCGATCCCCATGAGGAGACGGATCATTCAGGGAGGTGCCCCGAGTCCACTGTGGTTCTCTCTAGCACTCAAACCGCTATCCACAGTGCTCAACAACAGCAAATATGGATATAACCTTAAAAAGAAGGGAAAACCTGTACAACCTGGCTCACTTGGTGTATATGGATGTCATCAAGTTCTGTGTGGCAACAGAGAAGCAACTCCTCCGGATCACCGAAGAATTCAACAATGATATCAGGATGGAATTTGGTCTAGACAAATACAACACCCACAGACTGCATCAAGAGAAATTAGTCGGAAGAAACTACCTGCTGCAGACTAGTAACGAGATCGAAGCCATGACAGGGTTAGAGACCTAAAAGTATCTGGGGATGATGCATGCTCAGCAGTTAGAGCACAAGGAGATCAGGGCCTGTCTGACCAAAGAAATACCATCAGAGACTCAGAAGTCTACTCAAAGCAAAGATGAGCGGAGGGGACACAGTTAAAGCCATACGCATCTATGCAGTACCAGTGCTAACATACTTTTTCGGAATCATCGATTGGTCTAACACCTAACTGGAGGATATCATGAGAAAGACAAGGACAATAACGCTCAAGAGCCGTCACTACCACCCAAAGTCAGCCGTGGAGGGACTGACAATAGCTCGGAGAGGAGGAAGGAACCTGATAGACCTCATCGAGCAACAGAAGACAGCGATCGCTAACCTGAAGGGTTATTTCTAGAAAAACAGGCCTCTACCAGGCCATAAAAAAGACAGACAAATGGCATACCCCACTGAAACTGAGCAAGGAGTCCCCTTCCGCTCAGACGAAACAAATGAAGCTAAAAAGATAGGGAAAGAAGGTAGATACTACACGGTAGACACTACAATTACCTCCATCAAGATCACATAGATAAAATGGCTTCCAATGCATGGCTTCAGTCTCTTCCCCGAGACTGAAGGATTCATGCTCGGCATCCAAGACCAGGTAATCAACACCAAGAAGTATTTAAAAAAAAAAAAATAGTTATTAGGTTCACCGAGAATGTCACTTCAACTACCCATGTGTATTGTGGTTGTAAATAAATTACGTGTGTCCTCTGGTCGATTTGTCTGCTTTGCTAGACAAAACCCAGGGTTTTCCGGGGGAGGCCCTGATATCTACACCTGAGACCAACTAACCAAGTCACCGAGTGAAAACATCCATAACTGTTCCTCGCGTCATATACAGGATTCGAAACCAGACCTTTTCCAGCAGGTGTGAGAAGAACGGTGACATACCACTCTGCTACCTACGCAAACACCAGGAACTATAGAAAATACATCGCTAACGAGCCCAAAGTGTCATGTGACACATGTCGATGATGCCACCTGGCCTCAAAAACGATCCAACCTATCACTGCAGGATACAAAGTGATCACCCATACGGAAGTCACATCTAGGAGTACGCTCCTATACGCGATCAGGTCAGCTCTTGTGTGTAGCACAGTTGGTATAAGCATCGTCCTCCCCACACTGGGTGAAAAACACCTTAATTCGAGTCCCATCGATGACGAGAGGAATTTTAACGGGTTTTTTTTTTTTTTTTTTTTCACAATGTGGCTGAGTTAGTCGGTCTCGCGCGAGGGTAGAATGGTTCTTTCTCCCGGAAATTCGGGTTTTTCATCCAGCAAACAGAAAATCGGCCACAAAACATGCAATTTACAGACAGTATACACGGAGAAATATGGTCTTCGTTGTTATAAAGTTTTAGGAGCTGATGCTCCTAAAACTTTATAACAACGACCCGGTCGCTAGGATAACATATCAGAAGCTAGCGAAGAAATAGAAGCTGATCAAAAAAAGTGTACCGTATTACAAGTACGAACCTCAAGCCGTACTAGAGACCCCAACCCACAAGCTGTACTGGGACCGAGTAGTCTGCGCGAATAGCACAGCGATATCGTCACCGTCCTCCCCACACCGGGTGGAAAAGGCCCGGATTCAAATCCTGTCGATGACGCGAGGACTTTAATGGGCTTTTTTCACTCCGTGCCTGAAGTCGGTCTCAAGCGTAGATAGCAAGGTTTCCCCCCCCCAGAAACTGGGGGTTTTCGTCCAGCAAACAGAAAAATCGACCCTAGAACACACGCAATTAACAGACATAAGACACAGCACGGCAGATGAATTTAATTATTCGGGTGGCCTAAATATAATAGTTTGGGTTTGTACTGGGACCGCGCCATAATCAAGGAAAAGATAATCCCGCACAACAGACTGGACACAACCTTTGTCGACAAGAAGGAAAAGGCTACCTATCTGATTGACATAGCGGTGCCCAACACTGGTAACTTCCAGAAAACACATGTGGAAAAGATCACGAAACAAATGGACCGAAGACAAGAGATTAAAGCGATATGGTACATGCAACAAGTTACGTCATCATCCCGCTCCTCATGTAAACCCTCGGTATGGTACCAAAGGCCCTACATAACAGTCTAGCAACAACAGGTGTCCCAGAGAACGCATACAGGGAACTCCAGAAAGTCGCAATCCTGAACACCTGTAGGATAGTTAGAAAATTCCTCGACCAACAGTAACACCAGACATAACAACCACCCTGAGCACTTGGTACCAGTACCCGTCATGGGGTGGAAACTCCATCAAGGAGAAATAATAATAATAATAAAAGAAAAGTCATCTGTCTAAAAAAGGTCATTAATACCTGGAAAACCATGAGTAAAATTTGGCCTCGATCTGACTTTTCGTTCTAACGTAATACACGAAATATATTTTAATTTTTATGAATAGATTTCTGTGGTCCGGGAGGGGGGTAAGAATCTATGATTTCTCTTAAAAGTTTCCAGGCACCAACCAAACATACGCTGAAATTGTGATATCGATTTAACTATTTCTTATTAAGTAATGCTTAAACATCCGATAACATACTTCTATTACAAGTTAGGCAATGCACGCAGTGCGTTTCATTTTCAAGCAAGTATTTTTTTCTAAGATAGATTTGCTTCATGGTTCATTAGCATATCTAGCAGTGGAGCCTTTAAGTGTAACTGTGAGCAAAATTGTGCAATAACAAATTTATCACCAGAAACTTCCAAGAACAATATCAACACACAGCTGTGTGTTGATATTGTTGATTTTAGCCATTTTTTCCCCCCTATGGCATGCGAAAATTGTTATAATTTTGTTTCGGATTATTTTTGGCACGCGGACCGTAAAAGTGTGTCACAAGGGTCGCCACACTGTGTTTGGCCATATAAGGCTCAAATGCTCACTGAAACATAACCCCGCATATAGTTCTGAAAACCAGCCAGTTACTCTCGCGTGTAGAACAGTGGTACAATCGTGAAGTCATTCATACGGGCTTGTCCATTATCTTCTCCTGGATAGCAGACTTGTCAGGGCCATTTCCGTACCTCGTTTGGTTTGTTATCAATAATTCCAAATCTCTAAGCTGGTTTTCCTTGATTTAGGTTCCGCTGGACCACTTTACACCCAAGTTCATCTCTGCAGTACTCTTCGTTCCTTATACTTCTTAATTTCACCATCCTCAACTTTATACGGTGCTCTATTCAAGAAAACACCACTCGAAGTGAAGTCTGTGGCTCTAAAACACTTATTTTCACATCACGAATTTCCGCACTCTAAAACTGCTTTCACATGCCCGACTAACTACCGTGAATACACACGAACCTCCATTCCCCTCTCTGTGAGAACCCTGGTTCAACCAATGAACTTCTAGATCAGGGGTAGCCAACGAGTCGATCGCGGATTTAATTTCGGTCGATCACGACGAATTTTAAATATACAGTCATCTCTCGATTTGTGCAATGTAATTTTTGAGATGGTAGATCGCGGCACATTTTGAAGGAAAGAAGTAGATCGCATCACAAATTAAGTACGCCACTCCTGTTCTAGATGAATATTTCCATAACAAAAAAAACACAAGAAATTAAATGAAACTCTGGTGGAGGAAGTCAATTCAATGCAAATTTAAGAGAAAGAGGCAGTTTTCTACCTATGTCACCTCAAAGTTAAACTGGCTATCCTCTCTTTCTGAGAAGTTCGTCTGTCAAAAATTCTACTGTATTGTAATTCCTGATAAATCTGCTACGGCAGTTTTTCTATTTGTGTCGAGGATTTTCATTGAGTTGGCTGTTGTTCAGTTACTCAGTCATGAGTCATTTATTTCAGTGTAAACATGAGCTGAGACAAACATTCGCGCATCTAGAATCAGAAGTGTGCCCCCGCCTCCTTTTCTGATCTTTTGCGGTGTTTGAATTCGAGGAATTTGTTCCAGTTAAGGCTTTCTTTGAGGATAAAGAGTAACTAGTATTTCATATTTTTATATCGAAAAATCAGGATACTATTTTCAACCTGTAAGCAAGGACGTAAGCCTGAAGCTTAATAAAATTTATATGTACTGTAACATATCACTATATTAGTATTATAGCATACCCTCCTAATCAACCTGCCTGTCTTGGAGTGAAGCACTGGAACTCAATCAGATCCATCAATTAAGTAAATACAAGTTGTGTTTGATAGATTAACTGTTTTCGCCTAAGTAAAGACGCGGAAGTGGAACACGATATTCACTCAAGATGGACGCTACTCTGATACGCAGGTATCAAATTTCCGGGCTCTGAACGTACTAAAAACAAAGCTTGAAAATATTCAAAAATGTAAATGAATAGCAAGTAATACACACATAATTTTTTTTTTAAATTTTTAACACTATTTGTACACAAAATAAATAGAAATACTGTATATATTGTGTGCATGAGCACGTTTAAAATTGCGCGAACTTCACGGTCTTTTCAATTGGAAAATGGACCAACCTAACAAAGGCATATCCATATTTTATGACTAAAGCGTTTTTTTCTTTTCTTTTTTTAAGAAGAATTAATATATATATATTTTTTTTTGAAAATAACAAATGATAACAATAAAAAAAACACGGAATTTTTAAATATTTAATTTTATTAAAAAATAAAAAAACGTTTGGGTGTTTTTAAATTCTGCTTCTGGCTGCGGAGGCGCCAAGATACTACAGCAGCTTTTAACTTATGGAAACCCTTACTCAGTATTTTTGTTGTAAACGCTCTCACAAAAGCAGTCCTCACCTGACGGGACGAGTTTCTAAATCTTTATCAGAAGCTTCCTGCTCTTTTGACCTAACTACAAAAGGATTTCAATGATAATTTTCTGACATCCTCAGTTGTTACTTCCAAACTGAGATCACCACCCATCTCAACAACAACTGTAATCACTTCATCGAATGGCTCTGGTAAGCTGGCGCTCGTGAGTAATATGGTTAAAATCACTGTCCTTCCACCGAATGACGCGAGGAATTTTTATGTCTTTTTTCACAATGTACGTGGGTTAGTCGGTCTCAGGCAAGAGTTGCATGGATTTTCTTCTGGAAACTCGAATTTGTCGTCTAACAAACAGCAAAATGAGAGAAGAATACAAGTAATTACATACATAATATACTAATGCCTCGTGGCCTCAGTCGCTTTGGCTCTTAACGCGCGCATGCACACACAGACACACATCCTGGGAAACCGTGGGAATTAAGCACAAAGTCAGAGCATAAAAGGGACGCCACGGTTTGATTTCCTTATCTAGATTACAAACCTCATTGATGGTCTTGAGTGCATTAAAAATGATGAGACCTCCCCAAGAAACAAATTCTTTTTATATGATACACGGCAGTGTTTGAAATATTTAACGTTGTGATTCAAATTGCTCAGAAACACGGGATGCTTCAGAACGCTGTTTAGAATAAAATATGCCTTAAATGTCATATTTGTTTTCTCAAACAACATGTTTCTACACTAGGCAGAAAGTAATCACAGAACCACTCTTTGAACACACTGTGTCTGCAAACTAGACCTTTATATTAGATTTTCATATCAATTGGGATGGGGAAATCCCTGCAACGCCCTTTCAGTACGCTACAGTTCTGGCAATGATAAACTAGCATGGTTTGAATTTAGTCACCAGTCACATTAGTAATTAACAATAATGTTAAGAAAAAAAGAGAAACTAATCTGTGCTTATCCTCTTTGGAGCCAGGAACGATTTCTTTTTCTTCCAGGCTATATAGGCTATATTTGAAGATATTTTTACCAACACTACCCTATTTTGTGTAAATCGAGTTCTGTTTCACTTTAAAGCATACGAACCAATATTTTCTAGCAATAAACGAAAAGTCCTCAAAAAAAGACCTAAATGTTTTGATCTGGATTATAGACAGGCTAATAAAATAAGCACACGACGCTGGTTTTGATTCTCCTTCTAAATTATGAGAAATTTTTCCATCTCTGCAATAAGACCATTGTGGGTTTTAACTGTTTATACTTGCTTAACAGCTCAGCCTTTAACCTGCTAAAAATTTCCAACCTGACCATTGAGAACTGTCACCAGCATTGTATGAGGCACATCAAATGCTCAACCGATTTCGGTATTGGACCAGCCAGCTTCTAAATTCTTTATTGTGTTTAATTTAATTTCAAGAACGTGATACCTTTTTCTATCAAAAGAGCCTCAATACTGCTGCACTTGCTTTTCTCTAACATGGTTAAAGAACAACACAAATGAAAACAGAAAAGCCCAAAAAGCTGGGATGATGAGCAAGAGTGCCATATTGTAACGGTATTAAACTACATACTATAATGATATTATTCTATAAATAACTAATGATCTGGGATGGATAACTGGGAAAAACGTCTGAATTACCACCACTATTTATCAACAAGCACTTTAACTAACCGAGAATACATTCATAGTCGTAAGTTCATCTTCTCAACCTTCGGCCCATGCACGGTACTAAGTACTATAGGTTCTAATACCTCTCGTGTTTGCAGTTTTCATAAAAAAAACGTTCATCTCCCACATGAACAATATTATCCATTCTTTAAGTTCAAAACAGCGCCAGTTTCACATGAACATTCGGATCCAAAAAATGCTCATTCTCATGCTATAAATCAGTTAAATGTGCTTAGACATACGTATACTTAAATTATAAGAGGAAACCTCATACCTTTTTAATAGGACTATAATTCTCTCGACACTCAATCGCGGATGAATGTATTATTATATGAACTCACCCCACGTGCTTAGTCTTAAATAAATAAAATTAAAATAGCTACTAATTAAAATCATCATGCATTCAATTCACATATCACACCAAGCGCATCGAGAAGAGTCATGGAAAGTCAGCAGCCCCACCAAAAAACCAACCAATATCGCATGCTACCATGAGAATTGAAAAACAATTGTCGCAAAAAAAATCTTAAAACCACGACACAAATAAATATTCACACAACAAACAATTTAAACTTTAAGACCGTTTACAACTTCTTTTAAGTGACCAACTTATTCGGTTTGTTACCGCGTTCACAAGAAGTACAAAAGCCCATTCACAAAATTAAACATATACTGAATTTAAATTCGGAGAATACAGAAACACATTAATACACAATACTAAACTCGAGAAACATTACTTATAAGGCATCTGAACCAGGAAAGTATAATACAATAATACACTGAATGTCAAACACAAATTTCACTCTATTGTATTTGTACAGCAGATGACTTGAGTGATGCCAAGTTGGAAAAATGCAAATAAACTATTTCATTTCCAATAAGATATAAAACAAATAGTAGATTATCAATGTCAAACGTGGTACTACTGTACTGTATAAGTTGTCGGATAAATGAATCTGGTACCTTATAAATGAGTCTATGTCGCTAATTATTTAGCGATATCAACTCTTTTGGTGTTCTTGATATTTTGTTCTTCAGAAATTCCTCATCATCCAACTGAAACTGTATCTTCGGATAACTAGAGATTACTGTATTTCAAATATACAATAATCTCTCATTTTAATAAATAAAAACACTAAATGGGGATGATAGCATAAAGGCTTAATTGTCGGCACTCACCTCAATTGATCTGCTCTGTTACATGATGTTCAGGTGGAATAGGATTAAAACTAATGTATAATATACGTGTATATTAAAATTTAAAAATTCTTTTAAAATTAATAAATAAGGACGAAATATCTGTGGTTAAGATTTACCCTGGGAAGAAGTGCACCACATTATTCCAGGTTGTCATATATGTGAAATATTAGCGTGAAAGATAGATGAGTCCAATAGTCGTAACGAGAGACTTTCGTATCTTCGGTTGGCAATGATGGGTAAAAGGAGAACTATGTATTTAAAGAGTTCTCCTTTTACCCATCATTGCCAACCGAAGATGTTTATACGAAAGTCTGTCGTTACGACTATTGGCCTCATCTATCTTTAACGTTAATATTTCAATTATATGACAACCTGGAATAAGGTGGTGCACTTCTTCCCGGGGTAAATCTTAACCACAGATATTTAGTCCTTATTTATTAATTTAAAAAAAATTAATTTTTAATATATATTCTAAATTAGTTTTAATCCTATTCCACCTTAACATCATGTAACAAAGCAGATCAACTGAGGTGAATACCGACAATTAAGCCTTTATGCTATCATCCCCATTTAGTCTAATTCATATACGGTACTTTAAGACGTTCTATTAATCACCTAAGTAAATAAAACATTATTTCAAAATATT
Source organism: Mastigoproctus giganteus (assembly GCF_048544385.1). Taxonomy (NCBI): domain Eukaryota; kingdom Metazoa; phylum Arthropoda; class Arachnida; order Uropygi; family Thelyphonidae; genus Mastigoproctus; species Mastigoproctus giganteus. Next base: position 148,009,204 of record NC_143586.1, on the reverse strand, counting down.
GTTTTTTTTTTATTTCAATTAAATTAAAATATATTAGCTGGCAATTTCAGCTCATATGTTAATAGTCACTATCCACTGTATCACGTTCTGTCGTTTCTGCGTACGAGTAGGAACGACACAGCCTGAACTTAACATTATGCACTACACCCCATTCACAAAATTCAAGTAACTCACATCGCCTAACAAATTCGGAATGAAATGTTTCATGGCAATAGTTCTGAGGAATTTTGTAGTTTTTCACATGCACACATTTTGAAGATATTCAATTATTTGACACAAAATAAAGAACGTCTTTTTATCACTGCATTATTGTTTTTATTTATCATTTATAGTTTAGGGCAATGTTTTTCAACATTTCTTTAATAACGGCACCCCTAAGCATTGGTAAGTGAAAACGGATTTTATCTAAGCGATATTTGTACTCTAAGAGAATATATTAAAATTTACTCAATTTTCTGCCTGTTAGATCCAATTCTCTCTCTCTCTCTCTCTCTCTCTCTCTCTGTGTATATATATATATATATATATATATATATATATATATATATATATATATATATATATATATATAATATTAAAAATATATATGTTATATGATAGTTATTACAATAATATAATTATAAAAATTACATTTCATAATACAAATTATATATATACAGTATATAATAATTGTATTCTTTATATAGAGGTACTAAATAAACATCAATTATAGATCACCACAAAATTAAAAAGATACTGTACACAATTTTATAATTAAATAAACATATCAATTAAAAAAATAATAAATTTAAGTAACTTAAACCCAAATTACGTGGCACCCCTGGAACGTTGTTAGGGCACCCTAAAGTGCCGCGGAAACCCGGTTGAAAACCACTGGTTTAGAGTATAAGCTATAAATATTTATCATTTATTTATAGCTTATACTCACCAATACTTTACATATGTAAAGTAAAGCATTGGTAAGTGAAAACGGATTTTATCTAAGCGATATTTGTATTCTAAGGGAATATATTAAAATTTATTTGATAATAGAGCTATTAAGTGCTCGATAACGTACAATTAAAATTTATAAAGTTTTATAGAAGTCCATAAATCATATTAATTTTTATAAGCCTTGCGATTAAGGAGACCGTGTATCCTTGCCTAAGATACTAAATTTAATGCATCTTTCAGTAATGCGGAATTTTTTTTTGTGTGTGTGTGTGTGCACTAGCACGCCCCCCACAACTACCAAAAACAGCACACGCGCCTGCCTGAAGTTCATTTTGTGGTTTCGCTGCATAACAAAAGAGTCGTAAGGTGAAGCATCATTCACAGGTGCCATCACGAAAATTCAATTATTATGCATAGTTAGAAAAAACAAAAATAAATGAATAAAATAAACTTTTTTGTGTGTGTTTCTGATGCAAATTTAATAAATTAATAATTGACAACAAACCTGTTTCACAATAAAAACTAAAAACTACTGGAAGTCTAAGAAAGTTTGATAAAACAATGATTTATTGCACACGATATAATATTATACAACATTCCTAATATGACTTTTTTCTTATTTTAATATGAAGATAAACAATAAATGTAACGTACAAGTAAATATATATAAGGGCACTTTATGACCACGTGGAATGGGAAAACAAATTAGGTTTTTAATGAATACTTAACACAATGTATACACTAAACATTTCGCAGAGTGTAGGTTAAACAGGAAAACGAATTTACTAAATATCATTTACAATTTGATTACATTAGGTTGACATTAAAAATCTCAAAGGAGGCGATTGTAATAATATTAAACTGGACATAATGTTAAACAGGACTATTCTGTATAAGACACAAATTTGGTGGTAAAGTCATTATTTGTAATATGTAATATGTACGGATCACATTACATTTACATACCATTTGCTCTCAGATTGCAAAGCCTAATTAAGAGCAAGAGTTATTCTAATTCGATAAACTTTTCAAACATAGTTTAATTCTAATTTATGCTCTTTACTAATATACTTAATGTAAGTTAAATGATAATTAACTAATAAAATAGTTAATTAAAAATAATTAAATAATGTTAAATAAATTAAGGAATTCAGAAAACTGAACCTAATGCAAGAGTCTTCACTAGTTCTACTTATTCAGAACGCTGCTAAATCGAGGTAGGAATCCTTATAAAACTAGATCTAACCACAGAAAATTACAGTTAAGGCATCGGGCCGAGGTTAAATAACGGAATTAAGTCCTACACCACGGGAGAGAAAAACAAGTCAAATGAAAAAGAAACAGAAAGATATTCTTAAAATTACACAACTAAAGGCTTAACCAAATATGGAATTAGCTAATGCAAAGGCTACGTTTGTAGGTGCTACAGTTTCTAAGAAAGTGTCTTCCAGAACTCTTGGTGTCGTGTTCCTCTGTCGATGTGATGACCGTTGTTGCCTCCGCTTCCTGTGGGGTCGATTTTGGAACCTTATTGTGAATATGTGGATAGTAACGTCAGAAATGGGATTGTGGTGAACACTGGACTGGTTCCACTTCTTCATATCATATTCGATTCTTCCCTTGAAAAGTACTGGATGTCAAAATTCGTATCTTGTTTTCTGTCAATGGTGAGCTCGCCAAAGAGGCACAAAAATGCCACTTTAAAGGTTCTTTCCTTGTAGTTGGGCACGATAGCAAGAACTGAATTTTGTTTAAGTTCCGGCATTGGAAAACAAGGAAAGTTGTTTTGGATCGGTCAAACTTACCATACTGGATATCCTTATGATTTTTTTTTTTTGATTTGGTAGTTGTTGGCGCGTCGGCTTCTGTGGCCATATTGCACCTCCCAAGGTTTTTGCAGTACTTTTGATCCAAGCCCGAGGCGGGAATCGAACCCGCGACCTTTGGGTTGCCGGGCAGGTACTTTACCCACTCGGCTAGCCCGATCGGCTGGATATCCTTAACATGTTCATCTAATCTGGATTGTAGCCGTCAATATGATTCGCCTAGGTAGGTGCCTCTACTAACATCCAAACACCTATTTATAGAAAACCTCACAACACTGACTCATCATACAGTTCAGCTCTAATCATCCCATTCCGCAAAAATTGAAGTTTTGAAATCATATATTCTTCGATTCTTCGGATATGTAAAGGAACCCTTCTCCGAAATGAGCGGTCTGCAATAACACAAATGGCCCTAAATAATGTATATCCCTCCAATAATCAAGAAGATCCCAGATCAAACCACCAGAAGTTTAACAAATCTAAAATTTAGGAGAAACTCTCCCCCCCACACACCTGTATTCTTACATCCCATGAATCAGCGAAAGCATCGCAAAAATAGCTAGAAAACAAGAAGTAAGTGGCCAAGGAACAGTAAAGAAGTACCTCCTCGATCAAAAGCAATGTCTAAAATTACCGGACAAAAATTCTAGAGGTCCTGTATAGCGCATCAGCTGCGATTGTGGGGACTCTTACATATACGAATATTAGCGAATTGGAAAGCTGTTTTCGTTCAGGCAGAACGAAAACAGCTTTCCAATGCAAAACTTATGGAACTTCAAATAAACATCACTTCCTGCTACCGACCACACCTACAAGAGAAGAACCTTCAAAGAGGCCTTTTTATCTATCACTCTTTGGAGACCTCACCATCAACTGAAAACAATGTACGAATTTTAACATCCAATATTAACACCATTTCAAGGGAAATACTGAAGAAGACACGAGGAAGGAAACCAGTCCACCACAATCCCATCCCAGTAAATACCAATCTAAATATCCACAGTGTTCCAGAATCTACCCTACAGGAAGCTGAAGCAACAATGGTCAGCATATCGACAGAAGAACATATCAAGAACACTGCAAAATACTTCCTTAGACACCATAAAAACTTAAAAACGTAGCCGCAGAACTAGCTAATATTTTGTTATTTTTGTGTAATTTTATTTTTGTATAATTTTAAGTAAGGTTTCTAAATTACTGGCATTTTTTAATCTTCGGGAACCAGGAATGGGAAATTGCGGTTCTCGAGAATTCCCGAAAATTTTACTTTATTGATTAAATATTTGCCATCTTTTTTATAAGAATTTTTGTCCTTATTCTAGTCATAAAACACTATAATAATGAACTGCACGTTGTGGTGTATAAGTAAAAAACTAAAATTTAAGGAGAATTAGATATTAAAAAATGAGATTCATGATTTGATTTTATTACATTGATACAGCGTACAGATTATTCTATACATTTATTCGAAACACTAAGTTTGAGGTTAGCATAAAATAAATCCTAAGTAAACACTAATACTCAAACAAAACAAATAAATAATAAGGAAAACTAATATTAGCATTTAAACCTTTACAATTATTGTTAAAATGAAATTTTAAAAAACACAGTGCATTAATTGCTTGGTCGGAAAGCCTGGATCTTTGCTTAGTTACAAATAAGCCTTAAGTCGAAAAATTCTTTCATTTTGTGTTGAAGTAGATCTAATTGTTAGAGGTGCATCTAATAAAATTTTTGGATTCAGCGTTAGTGTACATATCGCTTCATATAAATTCATCTCACTTCTTAAAGATGAAAATATCACTGATTACAAATTACAGAACAGTTCAGGGCTAAAGTCTCAGGTTACGTAGGGAGCTAACTAGCGTACAAGTTAGTGCAATTGCATCATTTCTTTACTTAGCCAACTGCTTAAATAGTTATGAATTGGCATCATTAAGTATATCTCATAATGTGAATACCTTCACAACGAGTTCCCATGGTATTACACTACTTTGAATATGCAACGCTTCACCATAGTAGACGACTATTGTACTTATCTTCAGAGAATACCATCATCCATACGGTGCCGTTTCGTAGCTTATTGGTTCCTCATCAGTGGGTGGTACCCGGGTACGCCATCAGGCATCTCTCATATTGTGAAGTTATACTTCACAACTGGGTTGTCATCATTGCAACACCAGGGTACCTGCCCGCCCATCCACCGATGAGGAGTCAATAAGATCCGAAACAATACCGTATGGGTGTTGCCATCCACTGAGAATAAGTATCAACAGTCTTCTCCTATGGTGAAACGTTACTTATTCGAGGTAGTGCAATACCATGCAACTCGTTTTGAAGGTATTCACAATATGATATATACTTAATGAGCCAATTCATAACTACTTAAGTAGTTGGCTACGTACAGAAATGATGCAATTGCACTAACTTGTACGAGATGAAAATATCTTATTTGATTGGATTGGTTCTCCTTTTGTCGTCGAAATGGATATATTTCTTCCTAGTTCTGTTTCTAGATCCGCTTCTATTTCCCCGAGTTCCGAATTTTCCATTTCTTTGTTCGTATTATTTTCTCTTTAAGACTCTTCTATTGAAGTACACTTTTCTTTGAAAATCTGTTCCATTATTGATTTCGCAAATCGCATGGTTTCATTTTTATTTGCCATAGAGAAAAAAAAAGCATTATTAATCTCATTTAAACTATTTGAGGCTAACTAAACTCCGGATTATGGGTACACCTTATCACCACGTTGCGGGCATGGCCAAATTCGAGTCGGATTAAAGCAAAAGAAATGTTTTTTTTTAATAGACTCACTTTTGGCTAGTTGAAAAAAGGTTAGATTAGTTTACGCCAGTAATTCGGGACAGGTTCAAGCAAAAGAAGCCACTTCCTCCCAGGTGTACCCATAATCTAGAGTATAAGTATGGATTGCTTAAATATCTAATAAGGGACACTTAAAGACTTTATCTCTACGTTTCAAAAGCTGCTGTTTAATTTCCTTTAAAATCTTATTACTTAAAATAGAATTTAGATTTTCCAAATTACGAAAGAGGAATCTAAAAATTCCTTAGCTTGTTAGTAAATGTGCTTTCTGATTACTTCAACTGCGAGTCGCACTGGCTTTAAGCAGTTTAATATATCTTCGACGATATTTGGATATCCGTCCTTCCATAGATAAGGGAGCTTTAATTCATGAAAAGCAATTTTTATTGGTGTTAAAATCCTTATAAATCTCTCACTTTCTAATGAAATCGTTATTTGCAACTACAGTATATTTAAACAAAAATTAAGCATTTTAAAATAAACTACGTAGCAGGTTGTATATTACAAAAACAATTTTTGTAAAATAATAAGAGGAGTTTACCTCAATATAGTACGTAGAACACTTCTATGATACGGAAGTGTTCTACGTACTATATTGAGGTAAACTCCTCTTATTATTTTACTAATATTAATATCAACGTAGAACGTACTGAGCATTACAGCTCTGATTCATCCTATCTAATTACAAAAACAAAAAAATCTCAATTTCTCAGGAAATGTTTTTACTTTTCCCGGGAATTGGGAATTTTAAAGTTAGGATTTTTCCCGGGAATTCTCGAGAAGAAACCCTAATTTTAAGGATACCCTTATGTTTCTTTTACACATATCTCTCTCTATGACTCAATTCCTTTATTTAATCTCGGCTTGATGCCTCCTTTAATATCAAGTATTACTCTTAAGTCTTCCCTCTCTTAATTATCAACTTTAGTTGTCTGCTTCCACATTTTTTATCATTTAATAATATTTTTATCACCATATTATTTAATGTGTTCCATAAATATAAATTAAACCAAAATTCATTTTTTAGCGTGTACATTCTAAATCCCAACAGAATTTGAATCCAAAACAAAATATGCAATATTTGGAATTTATGTGGAATGTAGGGCAATCTAGTTTTACAATTCGTTGAAATAGAAGCTTAATCTTTAAAGAGCAAATCAAAATGATCTTTAACCAAAACTTTCAGAATAAATGACAAAATATACTTAAAAATTTGCCGGGTACTAAATAATGCAGTAAATTTGAGTAGTGTGCTCCAGTATCAACGGTAAATTATTCATTCAAATTAGTAATGTTCTTCGGGGTTTTGAAGAGGATGCAAAACTGCAAATTGTGATGGAAGATATATATATAAATAACTCACCATGGATTTAAATTTCTTGCAGTTCTTTTCCTTCTTATGATTGAACCCATTTTTCTTGAATGAAATTACTGTTACTGCTACAGGAGAAATAAAATTTAGAAACTGCCAGAAATTACTTTTTTACAATTTACTTTTCTTTTCTGAATGTAATCGTATTAATTAAGTTACAATAAATGTAATATCTTTCTGTTATCTTTGTTTGAAATTCTCAATAAAAATGCAAACTCCTTTTTTTTCCTACTGTTATTATCCAGTCACAAAAAATTGTGGCTGGATAATAACAAAAATAAATTTTGATGATGATATCAAAAGGAGTTTCACAATGATATTAACTTCGGTTATAGGGCTAATTTAGTCACTTAGCACGCGAGGTTGTTCAATGTCCTAAAATGTATTCAACAGTTTGCTAGACACATATGACTTCAGTGCTGTACTGTAGTTGTATGATTTTTCTAAAATCTTAATTTTTGACCTCAAGATGCACTGCTTGAGGTCAAAAAATAAGCTTTTAGAAAAATAATACAACAATACAGCACTGAAGTCATATGTGTCTAGCAAACTGTTGAATACATTATAGGACATGGAACAACCTCACCTGCTAATTGACTAAATGAGCCCTATAACCGAAGTTAATCTCATTCTGAAACTCCTTGATATTGTTATCAATTTTTTTATTTCTCACAGCACACTTTTGAAAAGTTTTCTTTCTGATCTCTCCACCCCCCCCTTCACACACAATGTATCCATTTAACTACGTTTCTGGGTCTAGAATAAAAGGTGCTCAATGGATGATGAACAGGACTGTCGGAACACCTTTACAGTATCCCCCTTGTATTCAGCTAATACCATAAGTAATATCTGCTCCTTTGCTCAGATTCTAACTGGCAGTTTATATTTCTCTAAAATTGAGAACCTTACGATCAAGACCACGTCCTGAATGCAAGCATAACCAAGAGTGAGCTGGATAGGAAACAGGGCTGGCGACAGCCTCTTGTTAAAATTTTGGGATTGTCCAAGCCTCTCTTTAAAAAATTATTTGTTAGTTAACCGACTACTGTACCCGGGAGGAGCCTTGGCTAAAATTATTCAGGAGCGAGTTCATTATTAACAAATTGCCAGCATATATCTGGGCACAATTATTCCCATAGTTTATGTACTGCTCTACATAACAGAGGAATTAGGACCAATATTCCCTGCTAACAACCTGAAAACATTTTGAAGACAAAAATCGAATCCTAATGTGGTGAAATATACAACAAACTGAAAATTTAATTATAAAACCTTAAGAAAAAGGATAGGCTAAGGCGCATTTAGGGCTAGAGCCTCAAGCTGCGAACAAATTTAGACTATGTATATAAAGTGCTTAGCATCATAATACACAGCCATTTCTGAATAAACAGAAAATTTTTAAGGTGGCATCGTTTTAGGTTATATCTCATATTGTGAATGCCTTCACAACGAGTTGCCATGATATTGCACTACTTCGAATAAGTAACGCTTCACCTAAGGAGAAGACTAGTGTTACTTATATATATATATAACCTAAAATGGGTGGTGGTACCTATCTGAGAATAAGTAACACTAGTCTTCTCCTTAGGTGAAGCGTTACTTATTCGAAGTAGTGCAATATCATGGCAACTCGTTGTGAAGGCATTCACAATATGAGATATAACCTAAAGTGGGTGGTGGTACCTATCTGAGAATAAGTAACACTAGTCTTCTCCTTAGGTGAAGCGTTACTTATTCGAAGTAGTGCAATATCATGGCAACTCGTTGTGAAGGCATTCACAATATGAGATATAACCTAAAACGATGCCACCTTAAAAATTTTCTGTTTATTCAGAAATGGCTGTGTATTATGATGCTAAGCACTTTATATACATAGAAAAAGGATAGGATAACACGTTCTTATAAACTCTGTATGACTCTATAAAGAACATTGTTTAAGAGAATTACAATTCTGAAAATACTCAAAAAAATTGACAGAAGTCTGCACACGGTATTTACTTCATGTAAGTCAACTAATTAACAATAGTGTATATACACTCAGCAATTACTGAATTATGACCACCCACATCCGTAATGGGCTATGACGCACAGCTCACATTATAAAAAGGCGAACAGTTTCATACACTAGAGCGGTGGAAATTTGCATCTGGTCGTACAAGTCAACGTGAAAAAGTAGTCATACAAGTCAACGTGAAAAAGTAGTCATACAAGTCAACGTGAAAAAGTAGTCATACAAATCAACGTGAAAAAGTAGTCATACAAGTCAACGTGAAGAAGTAGTCATACAAGTCAACGTGAAGAAATAGTCATACAAGTCAACGTGAAAAAGTAGTCATACAAGTCAACGTGATAGTGTAGCAATTATGGGATGTAGTACAGATATCACGGAGTTTCAAAGGGACAAGATTGTGGGAGCTCGTGGGTCGAATGCTTCCATATCGGAAATGGTACGTCTTGTCGGTTGCTCACAGCTCGTTTTGGTTAAGGTGAACAAAGAATGGTGTCGAACGGTCAAACCACCTCCCGCCGACATAACTGTTAAGGATTACGTTCCCGATGAACGAAGGGTGCAGTGCGTTGTAGAGGCTAAACAGCAGATTGTGTCCCTACAACATCGTACACTGTGTACAGAAGAATAATATCCAAAATGACGACGCACCGCATACTCAGATGTATGGGGTTCCACAGCAGACGACCCAAAAGACAACCACTCCTCACCGCTGATTACGGTCGAGGGCTAATGCTGTGGTGTCAACAACATGTTGGTTGGTCACAGGAGGACTGGACAAAGGAGTGCTTTCCCCTTTACACCACCTGGTGTAAAGGGGAAAGCACTCCATTTGATTTATGATTGTATTTTTCTGCCGATTGTTATGTATGGTGCATCAATCTGGGTTGGTGCATCAATCAGAAAGCTTTATTCTATACATCGAGTTATGTTACTCAAAATGATTATGGCCTGCAGAACGGTTTCCACAGGAGCTTTGCAAGTATTAGCAGGCAAGGTGTCACTTGATTTACAGTTAGTATTTAGAGGCATGTCCTTTTATTTGAGAAGATGTATACAATCTGAGTTGATGGGCATCGAAATAAACACTTCAAATAATAATAATAATAAGATTCTTTATTAACATAAATTTTATACACTAGTGATTCCTTACACAGAAAGCCAGAGGAATCTTAAAATTAGTTGTTTATACAAGTGATTTTGATTTATAAAAAAAAATAATAATAATAATAATAAAAATAAATAAAATAATAATAACTAAATAATAATTAATAGATCAAAGCAAAGATAATAGTCAAAATGTAAAAATGAATGAAGTAGTAATTACAGCGAAAAAGGAATAAAAGTTGAGCAGAAACAAATTACATAAGTTAACTAAGATCGGCACTTACACAAATGTCCTTTACAAACAGCAAGATAGGATCAGATGCCATCTCGGTATGCCTTGTCTATCGTCCACAGGTCGATGTCGATGTTGAGCGAGTTGAGAGTGTCCAGAGTCACATTAGGGAAGTGTCTCTTGAAATTCTGTAACCGCTGGAGCCTTGAGCATAAGGAGGGAGTACTACGGAGATGTCTGCCTGGCAAACGCCAACCAATGTTCCAGATGTTGATGTGATCCTGCTTAGCTGAGCACAGATGAAGGAATGACTTTATTTTTAGCACATGGGCTCTGTGGACTATGGGCGTATATTGCAGGTTGCAGCAGAGAGTAGATTTAGATGTTGTGTAGTTCTGGTGCGACCACAAGTTGGCCCACTTCAGCACCCAGAATTCGAGGCCCCATAGTTTCCTGAGGCTGGTGGGTGGTGCCGCCGACCAAACTTCCACGGCATAGGAGAGTACACTACAGAAGTAAGTTGCAAGGTACTTCTTGATTATTTTCTTATTGTGCGTTTTGCACAGATCAATTTTCATTCCCCAGAACGCTCTTAGGGCTTTGGAACACTGAGCTTGGATTTGTTTTTTATAGGTGAGGTTGGCATCCAGGATTACTCCCAGGAATTTGACACTGTCTGTGGGAGTCAGGACATTTCCTGCCAATTCCGGAAGTAGAGAAGATGCAGTATCAGTAGAAGTGATCCGACTAGGCGTAAAGATGAGATAGTTTGACTTCTCTGGATTGACTGACAGGCCAAAAAATTTAGCATACTTATAGAATGTATTTAGGTAGCTGTTTAATGATTCAGAGGCGGGTTGTCTTTCTTGTGAAGGACCAACATTGCGTTTGCATGGCAAGTAGCAAACAATATCATCAGCATACGATAGGAACGCTGGAATTTGATCCATTAGTGGAACGAATATTGCTGCAAATAACAAGGCTGAGAGACAACCACCTTGTGGGATCCCTACTTCGACGCTTTTAGTGACTTTAACGCCATCGGCTTTGAAGTGAAGCATTCTCCTAGATAGCAAATTATTGAGGATCTCGAGCATATTTCCGGATATCCCATAGAATCTCTCAAGTAAGGCAAGAAGGGGTGTTGTTTGGACTGAGTCGAAAGCAGATTTCATGTCGAGGAAAATGGTGTGAAGATCTTCGTTGTCATTCCAGGCCTGAAGTATTTTCTGTGATAATGACTGTAGGCAGGTTACCGTAGATCTATTAGGCATAGCATAATGGGTGTGTTCTGGCCTATGCGCAAAGATTGCGAGTGCTACATCATTATAGATGCACTTCTCGAGGCATTTCAGGAAGGGAGAGGCAATTGATATTGGTCTGAAGTCAGCCGGTCTTTTCGCATGAGGCTTTTTCGGAACTGCCACGACTCTGTATGATAACCAGTTTGAAGGCACCTGTGCAAATTTGAGTACTTTGTTGTAGATTTGAGTGAGTTCTTTGCTGATGAAATGAGAAGCAATTTTTAGACTAAACAGAGGTATTGCGTCAATTCCTATGGTGGACTTGTCAGGTAGTGAATTTATTATTTTTATTAGTTGTTCTTCGGAAATTTCTGTATTACTAGTAGGTGAAGAAATGTTAAACGCTTCGTTCCAAGGATATGCTTCGGACACACGGTGATCTCGCTTAAAACGCAGCACATGCTCACACCATTCCAGGACATCTAAAGATAGAGGGGCGCAAGTATGGCTAGTGGACCACACACGTTTTCCCCTGGATAGCCGGCCGTTCATGAAACTGTCAATAGAAAATTGTTTCCTCTTCTGGAAATCCATCCTTGCTTTGGAAAATCTGGCGTATGACTCTTGTGAAGGCGACTTCTTGTAAGAGGCATGGGCTGCCTGTTTTTCCCTAAAGGCCTTGGTCAGGAGGTCATTCCACCATGGCTTTGAGTGGGGACTAAGGATGCAAGTTTTGGACATTGCAGACCTTGCAATGAATTCCATCCATCTCGAAAGCCAGTAGGCAGCCTCATTTATGTTAAGCTCAGCCAGTATGTTCCATGGATAAAGTTGGAAAAGGGTAGTAACTTTTCCAATGTTGATGTATTTTGGATTGTATACTCTCCTAACAGTGTTCGTATTTTGTACTTGTGTACGTTCATCCTTAGGTGCCTGCAGAGATATCATCGCAACAATCGGAACATGATCGGATGGGAGGAAGTTCTCAGTTATGGTCAGGGTTTCCTCTACTAAACAGTTTGAGAAGATGCGCTGCAGGGTGGCATCGCCGTGTGAGGGAGGAACATGAATAAGACCAATGCCCATTTCCGACATGTTCAATGACAGAGTATCTAGGCTCTTCTTTGTGGCTGGCAGTGGAAGGTTAAAGTCTCCGATTATTAAATGGAAGGTTAAAGCTTTTGCCGATTATTGATTGTGGATGACAGCCATGCTGTCAGATTAAGGACAGAATCCTCAGAAACTGGTGGAGGTAAATAAACGGCACACACAGAGATCGACAAACCAGCAATTCGGTAGATTCCAAGAACAGCTTCTATGTCACCTCCTGGATAAGCTTCTATGTCACCTCCTTGGATGCCTTAATCAGGGGTAGTGAACTCCTTTGACAGATTGCTACACCGCCACCTCGTCTCCCAATTCTATTAGCAGCCAGCGTGTGATAGCCAAGATTTGAGGTGAAGGCAGCAATTTCCATTTCATCTCTGAGCCAGGTTTCAATCAGAATGAGAAGTCGTACTCTGAGCAGGAAAGCAAATCAAGTAGACCATCTAGCTTGTTTTTGACACTCCTGATGTTTTGTCGGAAACATCGAATTTTTACTTCGACAGAAGGTTGTACTATGGTGAGATTACTCTTGGAACAGTATTTACTTTTTACATAATGATCTGAAATCTCGTCCCGCGATCGATGTCGCGTTCGATGTGCTCTCATTCTGGATATTCTAACTGGAATGCGATCGGTCCGATGTTCGCTCGTCATCTCCACGTTAGACATCCATAAGTTGCACCCGCTCTCGGATATAATTTGGAAGACTCCGCTAGAGAGGACAGGTAGCTATGCTGGTGTAGTTATACATTGTTGTGGAATGGGGTTCGAGCTTGATAAGTTCTTGTTCTTTGGTGTCCCATAGTATTGCATTACCAACAGACCTCTGGGCCAGTATTCTGCATTGAGGTATTGTTGGTAATTAGGAACATCAATCTGAATCCTAAAGGAAGCATAAGACGGATGCTTGGTATTGATTTTGAAAGGCTTACCGGGTATGCCTAGTTCCATCAATAGTGCCTGAATTTCTTCAACTCTTGTCAACGGATCCAGCCTGCTAATGAAGATATTTGCATGAGTATTGCTGGTGGCTTGGCGATCTCGTATTCTGAGGCTAGTGTTAACTACTCTCGTGCCAATCAAGGTGGTTTTGCTGTTTCTGGAATACCGTTGGCGTGGGGATGCTTGCTTCGGTTGAGGTCCGGGCATCTGGCCTTGCTGTGCTTCATTCATGCCTGCAATGTCAGAGTTCCGTTTCGCTGATATTAGCATGGCGCTATAGGCGCTGTCTTTAGAGAGTGTAGAAACGAAAAGAAGAGGATTTGGGAGCTCCATTTACAAAAATGGCGAAGCAGATGGAATTGTTCGGAAAAGGGTAGAATAACATTAAACTTTTTCCCTTACGTTAATGGTATAAATTATATTAAACCTAATCTACGTCGTACATTCTTATTAACGGGTCAAGGAACTTTTTTGCTAAACTGAATAGTTTTGGAATCGTAGAAAGATGCATCTGTACGTGTGGTGATCTAGAACACGTTGGAATTTACTTATGCATGGGTAATGCACATACATCATTTCTACTACCAAGGTAGTTTTAATTATATCTCATACTGCGAATACTTCACAACGAGTTGCCATGGTACTGCACTGCCTGGAATAAGTAACGCTTCACCTATGGAGAAGACTAATGTTAGTTATCCTCGGTGGATACCACCACCCAGACCGCACCGTTTCGAAGCTTGTTGGCTGCTCATCGGTGGGTGGGCAGGTACCCTTTTGTTGAAATAGTGACAACCCAGTTATGAAGTATAACTCCACAATATGAGAGATGCCTGATGGTGTGCGTGGTTCATTCTAAAAGGTATTTCTTGGCTAAATGCCTAAGAGTAGGAAGAAATTTACTTAATTCCTTCATACTCTTAGGCATTTAGCCAAAAAATATCTTTTATATGGGAACGTGTTATTTTTAATTGTTTGGAATATGCTGATTTACTGAATAACGTTGATAATTTAACTCGTCTGGTGGATGGGATTGAACTATTACTTATTAAAACAAGGGATAATTTTAATGCCTTTCAAAATTTTGCAAATTCAGTTTTGGTGAGAAAAAACGAAAATTCTTTTGCAACTGGAAGATTTAATATTGAATAATGGATGAATTGGTGGACTTGTGCCCTTTTATTTACACGGAATAGTATGCTACTTTTTATACAGGAACGGAGAAATTTGTTTGCAGAAGTGAACAGGATGTCGGTACTCTGTTTCCTTCATGGGTGGGTGTCCACTTCTGCTCCTGCCAACGCAGTTGGCAAGAAGCCTTTTAGTTGTTTTTCTTGGGTTTGAAACTGCAATAACACCTTCCGGCTTGGATTTGCTGGTTAATAGGAGTAACTTCTGTTGAGCTCTCTGACTGCTGGTGGATTGCTGTTCCTTGAACTGTTTATCTTTTGGAAATTAAAGTCTCTAGGATTTGATGCTCATCTGTGGACAGTGTCTCTTCATCGGTTTCTGTTGTAGCCTGCTTGTCCAGCTTGTTGTGCTGTAGCTGAGTTCGGGATGACCACTGCACAGTATAGTTGGTTCGTCATGTGCTAATTGAATTAAATGGTATGTACAATGTTTATAAGAATATTGTTAATATTTGTAAATGGTACCATGTCTATATGTATAGCGGATTTGTTAGATTTTTTGGCTAGGGACCACTTTATTCAATAAATGAAATGAAATGAATGTAACACGCCGACGGACGCCTTCGTGTGGCACAAGCAACACGAGTCCATGGACCCATAATGAATGATGCCCACTATTCAGACAGATGGTGGTGGTAGCTGAATATGGGGCATGTTATGCTGGCAAGAATAGAACCCCTGGTGCGTAAAAACCAATATTTTACTATTGAGATCTACTAGCGGTTCTTAGGTGACCCAGGACGGAGTGTGAATCCCAATGATGAGATGAATTTGAACGGGGTCTTTTCAAGACGTAGCTAAGTTAGTTGGGCTCAGGAGGTCACATAGTTTACTCCCTGAAACTCGGGTTTTTCGTCCAGTAAATAGAAACCGACCGAAGAACAAGTGGGATTACAAGCATAATATACTGGCGTCTCATATACTTTGTTGCTTTGGCGCTTAACACACATTAATCTAAACCTATTATAATCTAGCTAGATACTCATTTCTGGGGAGATATCGCAAAGCGTTGCTTCAATATTATTCACAAAATAGAGCAAGATGCCAGTTTATATCGTTACAGCCATCTCGTGAGTTAGAAGAAAATATTTGTTATAAAATAACTTATTTCATAAAACATGGCCTGCACAATTGGCATTCGCTGAACAAAAGATCTAGTTTTTAATTTTTTCTACTGTAAGTTATAGCTTATGTTTGCATTAGTGATGTTAAGATCTCCTGGGCTGGAGAAGTGCCAAAATCTTGGCAATCTACAAGGAAGAAGACAAAGAAGTGAAGGCCAATTATAGACCAGTGAAATTAACTTCGGTGGTTAAAGATTATGGAGTCTGGTTATAGCCGCAATAAAGAATCATCTCGACAAGAATAACATCCTAAATGGAGCTTGGCATGGTCTCGTGCAAGGAACATCTTGTCAGATAATCTAGAAAATTACGAAGACGAAATTATAAACCAGTTGGATTCGAGAAATAATTTTGACGTAATATATCTGGATTAGAATATATCTGGACAAGATGAAATTTTATTGGAATTGGGAAAATATAAATTGGATGTGAATGTCTTAACTGAAACAAAGAAGAAAGAGAGAGGAGAAGAAATGACTGGAGAATATATTTTCCTTTGGTCTGGTGTCGACCGACATGTCATAGCTAAGCCGGATGTGGCTGTGTTTATTCAAAGAATCTCAGAAAGTTTACTGAAAAATGGAACTTTGTTGAAGAACGAATCATGATCTTTGAAATTAAAATACTGTATATGGAAGACAATTACTATTGGGTATACGCTCCTAATAATAAGTCTCCTACAGACATTAAAGAAAATTTATGGAAAAAACCTAGAAAAGATTAGAAGCAATTCTATGTTGTAGAGAGATAGTCATAATGGGGGATTTGAACTCCAGAGTGGGGCAAGCTGCGAACAATGAAGTTGTCGGAAGACATGGAGAAAATGTAAAGAATGATAATGGAGAGAGACTGATAGAACTTTGCTCTCAATATAAGCTGAGGATTAGTAACACCTTCTTTCAACATAGAGATATTCATAAGTTCACACAGTTCCAAGAAACAAAGGGACTAAAATAAATAATTTATTATGTGATCACTAAACAACAAAGCACAATTTCGGCGAGAGTGGCCGATGTCTCCGACATCGCCACCCTGTTTTCGACAAAATTTAAGGAAGAATTGGATAGGCAATTTTGAAGATAGTAATAATGTGAATTTTTTAGCAGATTCAGAAAATTTCGTTTCATTGCATCATTATGCTATTTTAATATTAACTAGGGAGTTTCGCTCGCCAATCCCCGCTGTTTAAGATTCGAACGAGAAAACGTTCGAGTCTACATCAGTTCTTTTCCCTCTTTTAACTCGTTCCATCAACGCTTCGTCGTCATAAATGTAGATTTGGCCGAATTGTGGAACGTCTCTAACGGACATTAAACTCGTCGTTCCTTTCATCAAGGTACCTCCTCATATCCGCCTCGTATAAGGGCCGCCGCCACCTTGAAAGTCCGTGTTTTCGGCATTAAAAGACGCGAGGACGTAAAGATTGTTGTAGACTCGAACGTTTTCTCGGAAGTGTTATCAAACAACAAAGTCTTTAAAGCGTCTGGATAGGTATCTGCAGTCGGCAAACATACCATTCCTCCGTGACAACACGAATATGCGGCTCTTCCGAGTTCGCCGCGAAAAGCTAATCGCTGCAATGTTGCATTGCGGCGGATCTACCAAATCACTATTGGCCTAAGTTAGCCTATCAAATTAGCTTCAGGAGTAATACGCAGCAATAAGATACTTCAGTGGTTTCTTCGTTATCAGGATCTTGTGAAGATCTTATGTTACGTCTGAGCTGTTTAAAGGTTCGCTGAGTTTTGTCCTGTTTTTCGTCCATATTAGCTACCCGCTTCCTGTAGAATTTGAATTTTCACTTGCTCCGTGGTCACTGAACTTATTCTATGATTAGTTCGTAACCTTTCAGCATGTTTCTCTCTATATTTCCGTGAAGACTCATGACGGCGTCATTTTCTCTCGGAATCGGTGATTGCCAATCTAGGTCGCGGCATTATGTTAATTACTACGTTAGTACGTATAATTAGCAAATCAAAAGTCACGGATTCCAGACATCCGTCGAAACGCACTGATCGATATCTAATGAGGAAATGACCTATGTAATGCATGACCAATATTGTTGCATCCGAAAGAGCGAAATATTTACAAACTATACAAATATTTAAAATATTTACAAAATACTAAACTCTTTACAAATATACAAACTATATTGGATTCCTTCATCAGCTGACATTACAAAGGAACATCAAATGATGCCGGGCGTGGTCATGTATTAGATAGTGAACCTTGTGCACAAGGTTGTTGAATGTTTATGGAGGCAGTTATGGCTCAAATACGAGACGTAATTGCTCCGCCCTCTTCTCCCATTGGCTCGAATAAATATCACTAAGAGGAAAACGTTTTTAATGTATAGAGAGATACTAACCCCCAATTAATTTCTGCTCCCAATCTAAACTCAAAGGATGAATGCATCAGTCTCTGAAAGCCTTATCCTTTTTGGAAAATAGTCATGTAATCTTAAATATAGTATTTGATATGTGTATGCATTGAATTTTCGTGTTTACGGGCCACTTTCAAATCTCAGATGTAATCCCCCCCCTCAGTTAAGAACCACTGGTTAACTTCGATGTAGAACAGTAAAACCAATAAAAATGCTATTTATTATAAGTCCTAAAAAATAAATTAGTGTCAAAAAATTTAAAAACTTAGCAGAAAGCATTCAGACAATCGTACTGAAATTCCATGGCGCCTCCGTAGCCAGGTGGGAAGGAGCAGCAGTGCGTAGCACACGTTTCTTGATTAAACCGGGGTTCGAGCCCGTCACCACCAAATACGGAGGATGCGGAAAAGGTCTGGGAATGACCCCCGCATATCCCGGAGCAATATGGCCTTAGTTGCTAATGCTCCTAAAAACCAAATCACAACAACTGAAATTCCACTCATTCAAGATTAAAGTAAAAAAAAAAGTAAAGTGCAGCCATTATCAACCCACTGCAGGATGGAAGCCTCCTCAACAATTCATGTTGAGGGAAATGGACCATAATCTGCCACGCTGGTCCAGTGCGGGTTGGCAGATCGACCGTATTCAGCAGTCAGGGGCTTGAACCCCGGTCTACTCAAAGAGCGTGTGCTACTGCACTCCCGCTCCTCCCCACTCGGCTACGGAGGCCTGAACTATAAATATAATCTTTCGCACTCAAGAAATAAATAAACTGAGTAGTTTCCGAGAGTAAAGTATCACTTCTTTCAGGCGGTACATGATTTACAACAGACGCGAAAAAATCCACGTGGTTTACAACATTTTTTTACTAGTGGCGACTGTAATAATGACGTGGTGGATAATGGATCTCAGTACCATATATCAACAAAAAACTAGACAAGGTTTATCGTTTATCGCTTTTTCCCTCATCTGATTTTCACAATTTTTAAGCTTCCAATACATCAGCCACCTGTCTGTTTTAAACTCCTGAATACTCCCCTGCCGACAAGAATATGGAGACAAAAGAAACGATCGCGTTTCTTTTCTTTTTCATAGGTGTCATTTACCACATCTTCAATCTCTCGACAACCAGATATTACAGTGTGAAATATAGCCAGGAGCGCAACGTTCGATTATAGGAAGCCGGATGGCTCTTTTTCTTAAGAGGAATATCAATGAAGACTCAAACATCCCCACGAGGAACATTAAAGAAAACATTCAGCTCAGGGCTATCGTACATTCTGGTAATAAATGATTAATGGTGTGGCTTCTGACAGCGGCGTATGATCTACTGATGTTAGAAAGGCACTGCTGTGTTATCTGGCCCTGCAAACGAGAAAAATATTATCTTCGATAGCCAACGTCGGCACATAAGTTTTGTTTTACAAGTCAGTCTCCTCCTCTATGACTAAAGAACCTTATGTACTGGGTCTCAAATAGATGTTACTATCCACAAAGCTTAAAGGATCGTTTCTCCTGGAAAAGTCGCTTATGGTCATTTGAAGGAAATCGTAAGAGCGGATTATCACATTTCTTTCCATGTGAATTGCTTGGTATTCTTATGACATTAGCATTAGATCATTTTCTATTATTCTAATACTTCCATTACTGTTTTATTATTCAGATTTTTGTAGTTCTGTTACTTACCACCACATATTTCTAAAAGCAACTGCTAGTCCCTTGCAATTTTATGCAATTCTTTTATGGATGACCCAATATTTTCTAAATATAGAAATATTTGTAACATCAAAATATTATTTTAGAAATATGACGTGTACAGCATACGTCAGTGTTTTGAATATGGCTATAAAAACTATCTACGGAAAGGAGATGAAACACATCAATTTTAGCGGCATAGTAATGTCCAATTTATGGAACTTATAGGCAGGCAATAAAATATTCAATACAGTAACAAAGAAATCATTGCATAACTTATGGTATGACAGAAAACGGATTGATTGTTGACAGCTCACAGCTGTACCATGGTAAACAAAAGTATAAGTATATAACATCGAAAAAACTATCGCAAAAATCCAATTTCCAAACAGGAGGAAGGGGGGGGGGAGAGAGAGAGAGAGAGAGAGAGATTTAAAATATTACGTGGAAAAGTATCAAATAGTGTGTCATCACAATTGTTTAATAAGTGGAAATTTGTGTCCCTCACAAAAGGAAAGTTTCACAGTTATAAAACGGAATTCTTAAAGTATATAACTTGAATGACAATGAAGGGTAGATAGTTTAAGTGTCCGTTGGTGTCAAAAGCGTTCTGAATGAGTACACTGACCTCCACGGATCTTGGTTGTCATGGGAACGAAGCGCATAAGATTGCAGGGCAGGTCAAGTGAGACGTGAAGACAAAAATTATTACAAGAGTCACTTAAAATTTCCCATGACAATTTGAATTATTTTCAGACAAATATCACCCCAAAAAGTATCCTTTATAAATTCGTAACAATGTTATATGATACACAAGTACAATCAGCAACATGAATACCCAAACACAGGCCAAAATATTAGTCACTTCTGGTATTCAGGCATATAACAAATTAAACATGTGTATCTTGTACACGTGCTTGCTTTCAGCACTAAAATTAGAGAAAATGGTTAACCCGTTTTCTCTATCTACAAGTTCTCTATCTGTTCGCTCATAAAAGGAATTGCTTTTTTTTTTCTTTTCTTTCTTTTTTTTAATCATGAAATAGTGCTATTTGCTAATGCACCTGAAATGTGTACATTGGCTAACTTGAAGATATTTGTTATTGCTTCACAAATAACGAACGAAACTAGAAAAATGAAATCCTGAGTAATCATTGGAAATTTATACGTTTTAATAAAGATTGAAATCCATTTTGTCAGTGAATCGAAAGTTTTGCATAATTTTTGTGTCTGTTGGTGAATTATTTCAATAGATAGGCCTATTGTTGTCATCCAGGTGTAATAGTATTTAAGATAAATTAAGCGAACAAAAACTTGTTCCAAAGTAATCTGACACACTCGCACATGAATATACAACATACGTTAAACAAACCCTACTTTCACTTTTGTCGTAAACATAATTGATTCTTGTCACAGCACCAACCACCACCTTCCGGTAACTTTAATTTCGTTACCATAAGATCACAGTAGCGGAAAGACCAACACCTCTCTGTTGGGAATAGATGATAAGCGAAACCTGTTTGATTAACTACTTTCAATGAATGTCAAGTTCGGCACGCCCTAGCGTTCCACCTGGGGAGGGTTTGCGTGCATGGGATATGCAAATATAAAAATCATCAGATATTAGTACCATTTATAAACTAGTCTGTAGTTACGTGAGACATCACACGTGGCAGTAAGGTATTTTGTATTCTGGTAAGGTATTCAACAGGTATTTCATCAATAAAAAGTGTCTAATTTCATTTTAAAAATCCACAGATATATTTATCACCTTACTATTCGGTTAAGAGGAATTTTAAAATATTACGTGGTGCTGACTGTTGTAACAAACCCTGTTAATGTCCAACAACTCAATAAAAAATGACATGTATGCGGAAATTAGGACCTTAATTATAAAAATATCACATAAAAACATTAAATTTCTCATCACACAAAAAAATATCTACCGATATTACATAAACAACGCCATTTAAAATGGCAAAAAATAAGTTTAGCATTATTGCATGAAAAGGTACTAATCAAAAGTCTCTATCATAAGTCGATAATCGTATTATTAACAATGAGAGTACAAATTCCTGAATGATACTCGTGTCTTCAGCTTCACTCTTGTCTCCACTCCTCTAACCTCCAAGGAGGATTTAAACAGCAAAACTCATAAGAAGACAAAGAATGACGAAATATAACTTATAGAAATGGACCGAGGTCCGGAAGAAAATTACAGCGGGAGAATCGACAGAATGACAAAGAAAACGCTGTGCTCGTGTGGCGCCGGACAATGACACAGACTGTCATAAATGCCATCGGACTCGAACAGTGAAGATGCCCCCGTACGATGAACCATAAGCCGCTTTGCTACAGAATAACGTGGCTCCATAAAGTTGCAGGGTGGTGAAGTAGATTGCCATCTTCGTGTTTGTAGTAAACACTATACAGCAGTACGCATTCCTTTCCTAGAAGAAGCCCACTTAGATCATAATTTGGCTGATAAGTTCCCTTAAGATTACATTATCTGAGAAATCCATTCTTCGTTACATAAGAAAGAAATTATTCTCTAATTCACATTTCCCTAATATGTAAATTAGAAAAATTAATTACGTAACTGAACTTCGCATAATTTTTAATTACGATTTTCTAATTCTGATAAAGAAAAAATTAATACCTAATAAAATATTAGGAACTCTAGGGCTATTAATTTGCCAATTTCTACTATCATTATTACGGAATCGTAATTTAAATTTTTTCTTATAATTTTAAGACTATAATAATAATAATAATAATACGATAATAATTTTAATTTTACCATAATTTTGGTAATTTTAATAATTACCGTCAATTTTACGACTCTCCATATTTTATATAAATTAAAGGAACCTTATAATCTTATAAATTTTGTAATAAAATTTAACAAATGCACAACTTAAAAGGGGTACATCTTTAGGTTAGGAGAGGTTCGAATCTGGAACGTTTCCACTTGGTTTTACCGTTTGCCTTACGTATTGTCTGTATTGGGATATACAGAAATCATTATTACCTTCAGGTATGATAATAAATCAATTTAAAAGAAAGAATCATTTTTAAAACATTAGTGAATAACTATCAGAGGTAGGAAATGGGATACATAAATAAATTCTTGAAAACACCGACCGACTGGAAGAAAGTTTTTATAATAAAATGTACAAATTAAGATAATAATCACTGTCATTGAAAGCATTTAAGATATAAATCTACTTAAAATTTACTGGCTAAAAGTGTTAAAAATATATCACAAATAATAAACAAATACAATAGGAGCTTTCGGCTTCCGTATGGAGCCTTTCTCAACTAAATAAACATGAGTAGTTAGGTTTACCTACTTTAGCAGACTGGACATGAAGTACTGGCCATCATGTGAGCCTAAGTCTGTGTAAGGGAGGAGGAGGAGGAGGAGGAGGAAAGGAAACCAACACTGCTTATACCTAAGTAATGGAACTAAGACGTAAGCGAAGTGCAAAGACAGAAAGGAGAATTGATAAATAAAAGGGGGAAAACATGCGAGGGGAAAGTCAAATAGAAAATGAAAGGAGGGGAGAAAGGAAGGAGGGATAACCCGCACTTTTCTTGCAAGTGTTTGTATAGTACGGATGTTATAACTTCGCAAAACCCTGGGTACACTCTCCAATATATTTCGGTGAAAAAGGAATAAGAGCAACTCCGATGAGGTGACAGGCCCTCCGCGTCTAGAAGAACGGTATGTGACGTGTCCTCATTGGTCTGAAATGAGATTAACAGTGATTTCCCAGTAATTTAGAATTTGCTTCAATAAGCAAATTCTAAATTACTGGGAATCATTTTTGATTCCTGAATCTATAATTTGTTAAATAAGCAATGAAATTCTGTACCAGGTACATAATGTATCTTGCCGCTAGCATATTTAACGTGTTTTACTTTAAGAAGTCATCAGCAGGCGTTAAAAACATTTTAATTTTCAGATATTAATAAAATTCATGGATAATAATATAACAATGTTTTTATTTTATTAATAATAATTACATATCGGTTACTAAATGTACTGGTCTGTGATGACTAAAGTAGGATATATAATTTTTACATTGAAGAGTTCACTACTAAATATACCATCTATAGTTGTTCCATTACGTGTAGTATTTATCGAAAGATCTGATGACATGTCCAAGTTGAAGAATGTTTTCATAAATGTGAAGAACTCTTTTCAAGCCTCAGAAATTGTAAAGAAAAAAATTACATTCAATCGGAAAACATCAGGGACGTTTTCGAATTAACGCATTTCCTAGTTTCCGAAAGTTTTTTTTGTATCTTAAACCTTAATATTTCTGTTTCTAAATTCCTCAGCTTTCCAACAATTATTACGTGAGAAAATTTTCTTGATCACATGTTCATATTTTCCGCTATCCTGGAAAAACTACTGCAATTTTCAGAGGTTTGCAAGTTTTTCCTCTAGTATAGAGCTAAGATGACGCTCCTTGCAAAATTTCATTAAATTTGGTCCAGTAGATGATAAATTATTGTTGCCATCATACAAGTATGATCGCAAAAATACAAGTTACAATAATTCGCTTCTGGCGGAATATGAATAATCTGACCTCACTTCCGTAACGCTTTTTGCATGACAGTTTTTCGTGACAAAATTTTTGGAATAACGCCAGTAAAAACGTTTTTAACGTCAACATAATTCCCACGTAATCGAGAATCTGTTAAAAGTGTTTCTGAGTAATCTAGATTTTCTACCCAGGAATATTGCAGGGTATTAGCATTATTTATTATTATTATTATCTTTATTTTCTCCTAAGAGACACCCGCTTACGGCTATTAACCCAGGGGGTGCACATTCATATATACAAATATAAGTTATATACATAATTATTCATTTATAATTTATACATATCATTGTCTTAATAAATTATACATTGTCTAATTAACTATATTGTACATACCATTGCCTTATTTTTACATGACAGGCAGATAGAAGGAGAGCACAAGCATAATTTGCAATTTTACAAGGAATTAGAGAATATTCACATCTACAGCACTATTTACAGCGAAATAACAGAAAGACAGGACGTATAATGTAAACATAACAGGAGCAAAAACAGTCTCGACCAGTTCATTCTTCATTTCCTGCATTCTCTTTTGTTTTCATCTGTGGGCTTCACTCAACATTTATAGGTGGATTAATGCATTCTGAAACATTTCAGTCCTGTACCTCTTCTCTGTGCAAAGCCTTTCTGGATCTGCTTGAAGATCGTTGTACAACTTAATGGTGTTAGAAGGAAAAAATCGCTGAAGGCTTCCCTGCCGTGTTAGCGCGCTACTGAGTGGAGGGGGATGGTGTCCTATTCGCCCACCTTTGCGTCATGCATGCGGGGCCGAGTCAGCAGGTAGTCAGTTTTCGGCGAATCGAGTCTCCCGGTCAGCAGTTTTGCAAGCGTGAGAATGTTCTTGGTGACAATTATGTGAGACCAAGGCGTGACATCCAAGTTGGCATATAAAACAGCCCTTGAGATTGTAAATGGCTGCATAGTGATTCTGTTTAACCATCTCAGTATCCAGTACTCTAAACCCAGGAAAGCCTTGATGGTAGCATCTGGGGCAGAAGACCAAATCTGAGATGCTTAGAGAGGGATGGGGATGACGCATCTTAAAATATATTGTTTAACAAGGTCAGGATTCCTGATACCTACCAGTTCCTGTCTGGAGGTCCATAGCGCTACATAAGTTTTCTTCTTTACATGTCCAAAATGGGGTGTGAAGTTTAGGTTTTCGTCCCATTTCAGACCAAAATCAATATGTGTCCTGACTTTTTTTGACCACGCTGCCATTCACTTGTATTGATATGTGGTTCTTTATTACCTTGTTGGTGAAAACCATTTGTGCCGTCTTGTGTTCATTTAGTCGGAGCCCCATGCAATTAAGGTAATCTTGCAACTCGGCGATTTTGGAGTTTTGTTCGTTGTTGCGTTGTAAGGATGTGTTTTGGTCGTTCGAGGTGATGAAAATTTTCAAGTCGTCTTCCTTTCTTTAAATACGACAAATTGTTTTTGATTTTGGGTCAGGAAAGGATGCAGTGCTGTTGCAAAGAGAGTAGCAGAGAGGACACCACCTTGTGGGACTCCCCTGTTGACTTGGAAAGTCTCTTTGGAAATTCCATTTATGGCAGTGATGTGTCTCTCCCTCAAAGAACTCGTTATTATAGCTAATACGTGCCCAGTTATATGGAAATATTCCTCCAAGATGATAGTAATAGCCGAGATGGATATAATTTCGAAAGCGGATGCAACGTCTAAGAAGACAATACATAATTGCTGTCTGAGGTTAAGGGCGTGTTGGGTTCGAAATAGTCTCCATAAGATTCGTGGTAGTAGATCTTTGTGGGATCACTGAATGAATGTACTCCAGTCTATGCCCGAAGCAGTGATTGATGGTATTTAAAATGGATTTCTCAAATATTTTTTGAAGCGAACATCCAATTGCAATAAGCCTGTAGTTTTTTTGCGGATTTAGGATTGTTATTTTTGGTAACAGGTTTAAAGAAGTACGTATTCCTTATCTTCGGAAAGTGGTTTTCACTTAAAATTTTGTGGGAAATGTGAAGGAGCAGATCTATGATGTACACACTGCCGATCTTAATCATGAATAGCGGGAATTTATCAGGCCCAATTGTGGCTTTATTCCTGAAGCTATTCACAGCGGCTTTAACATCATCTCTAGCGATATGATTTGAGACAGTTCAGCACAGACCTCTGTCTTCAGTTTGCTGATTTCTTCACGCATTTTCTTTGTGTTGGCTTCACTGTCAACTTGATTTTCTGCCAGAGGAGTTCCAAAGGTGGCTTGGGTCCATTCTGAGAAGATGTGCTCGGGCATTATATCCGTACGCCTTTTCTTATTAGATATTCTGCTTCCTTTCTTTAAATGTGATCGCACCATGTCATAGTGAGCTTGACGTTTCATTCGAATAAACCGTGCTCTAGCTTCTTTATTAGTATTAGTATTAGTAACGGCCGCATGGTGCAAGAAAGCCTATGGCTTATGCTGCACCAGCCAAAAAAAATCTGAACAAAACAATGATAAAAACAAAAAATAAATAAATAAATAAAATAAATAACTAAATAATAATAATTAATAAATAAAAAAAATAAAATAAAAAATAAATAAAAATAATAAAAATTAATAAATAAAAAAATAAAATAAAAAATAAATAAAAATAATAAAATAAAAAAATAATAAAATAAAATAAAATAAAAAATAAATAAAAAGGAAATTAAACCTATCATCCTATGCGCTTCCCTTACCCGAAAGTACTATCCAGATGACCTTTGAATTTCCCCAAACTGTCGGCCTCTACCACCCATGAAAGCAACTTATTCCAGTAATTTATAACTCGCTGGCTAAAATAAAACTTCCTGCAGTCCAATCTAAACATTTTCCCCCGTAACTTGAATTTATGTCCCCTAGTTCTAGCATCATTTATAATCTTGAAAATTTTGTCCTCATTCATTTTACTGATGCCTCTCAGGACATTAAACACCTCAATCAAATCTCCTCTAAGGTGTCTAGTTTCCAAACTCTGCAACCCACATATTCGAAGTCTTTCTTCATAAGGACGCCCTTTTGCCGATCTCACCAGGCGAGTTACCCTTCTTTGCACCCTTTCAAGAAGCTCGATGTCTTTCTTTAGGTGCGGTCTCCATACTTGAACACAGTATTCCAAGTGTGGTCTAACATAAGCCTTATATAATGGGATTATCACGTCCCTATCTCTACTTGCAAAAGTACGATAGATCATCGATAGGACACCATGGGCCTTCCTTGCTACCTGTTTACAATGCTCAGAGAATTTCATGTCTGACCGTATCGTAACACCCAAGTCCCTTTCCTCCAGTACTGGGTTTAGTTGAACTCCATCAAGTGAATAAGTTATTTTGGGATTACTGGTGTACAACAAAGTGTAAGGTATTACAACAAAGTGTAATACCTTACACTTTGTTGGATTAAAGCACAGCTGCCATTTTTCTGACCATTCCTGAAGTCTATCTAAGTCTCTCTGAAGAAGCTCAGCTTGACAGTGATCATTAACTACTCTACCAATTTTAACATCATCTGCAAATTTAGACATCACGCCCTCTATCCCTTCATCAATGTCGTTTATGAAAATTAAAAACAACAGTGGTCCTAATACTGATCCTTGGGGAACCCCACTTCTTACATCAACCCAATCTGAGGAATAGCCATTTATCACAACCCTCTGCCTCCTGCCCTGAAGCCATCCTTCTATCCATCTAAGGATTTTCCCAGTGATTCCAACCTGTTCCAGCTTATAAAGCAACCGCTCATGTGGGACTGAATCAAAAGCTTTGCTGAAATCTAAATAAACAATGTCGAAATTATTCCCTAAATCCAGCTCGTGAGTGACCCTTTCGAAATAGCGAACCAGATTTGTTAAACATGATTTTCCCTTTACAAAACCATGCTGAGTATCCTTGAGAATTTCAATTCGATCCAAATGATCCTGAATTCCACCCTTGATTTTCCCTACTACTGAAGTCAGACTGACAGGTCGATAATTTCCAACTTCACTTTTAGAGCCACCCTTATGTATGGGAGATACATTTGCACTTTTCTAATCCAAGGGAATCTCCCCAGAGTCTAGTGGTGCTCGCATAATTAGCCTCAATGGTTCAATGCACTCGCTTGCCGCCTCTCTTAAGATTATAGGGTATATTCCATCAACTCCAGGAGCCTTACTGGTCTGTAGGCTCGAAAGTTTTTTCATTAAATAATCTTGCGAAATTTCAATATCATTAATTACATATTTTTTAACTTCGCTGATATTGAATATAATCTGTTGGGTGTTCAGATTTTTTCCATTTTCTGAAGAGTTTTTGCTTGTTCTTGAAAGCATGTTTTACTTGTGGACTAAACCAGGAATTTGCTCGATCGGAAATTTTAACGCGTTTTGATGCACCCTCAAAAGCAATAAAGTGAAGTGTATCCGAAAATGCTTCTAAGGCATCGTCTACGGGGAGTTGGAAGAGATTTTGCCAGTTGAAATTCACGAGCCGTTTCAAAATTACGTCTGGTTTTACATACTTGGTTGAGAAGATAACATCAGCGTTGTTTTCCCACCTCCAGTTCTCTTTTTGTCTACAAGCTTGACTTCTTAGATTGGCTTGAAATGAGAGAGGGATCAGAAGCGAAGCGAGTCGTACTGTCAGTTAATGTGATGTCTAGAGTATTGTAGTATACCAGGTCAAGGCGCAGTGTACCTCTTGTGAGTGGCGTTTCAAGTTGTTTCATCGAGAGGGTTTCCATAGTACCATCCAATTCGCTCTTTGCATCTTTGTGCTTAGGAAGAGGCATGTTCAAATCTCCCATTGCAATAGATTCTACATTTGGGTTTAAGTTTGCGACGAGCCAAATAAGGAGTTCATTTCTGGCTTCGCTGTCATGGTTGGGTGGAAGGTATAGAATACAAATTTACACATTCTTTGTAACTTCTCTGATGGTTGCTGAGACGGCTTAAAAATTTCACGGGTGTGACTCTTGGTTTTTAATTACAGAGAAAATATTCTTATAGAGTACCATTACTCCTCCTCCTCTTTTGTTTTCTCTTCCTCTTGTAACGCATTTAAAACCAAAATTGTCAGCCAGAGCATCTAACTGTCTATTATTTTGAAACCAGGTTTCTGTCAGGCAAATGAATTCACATTCCGAGCTTAATAGAAGGTTCTGAAAGGTGTGAAGTTTATTGGCTATGCTGCGCACATTTTCAAGGAAAAAAGAGACTCGCATATTTTCTTTCGAGTCGGATGAGGAATTCCTTAATTGCTACTGCGCTACTCTAGTTGAGGGCCTCGAAGCACATTCCCTGAAGCGTTTAACCGGGGTGCCACTGGGCCAAATGGTTTTGTCTAGTAATCGTGCTTCGCAAGTGATAGGGCATAAGATAGTGAAGGAGGAATATGCTGGATGTCTTGTTCGTACTTGTCGTACTTCTACGTCGATACCCATCCCCTCTACGCACATTTCTTTGATGACGCTCGGTGTGATACTGGGTTCAATCCGCGAGACAAATAGCTTTCCTCTTGTTTGAACTAAGATGATGCTGTATCTTTCTGCAAGACATTAGTGTTTCGCCTATCCACTCGCTCCAAACGTTTGCCCAGTTTTCCAAACGTTTGTCCACAACGAATAATATATTTAAGCTCCAAATTCCAGAACAACAAATATTTGTTGTAGAAATCAACCACCCGCTGGCTAAAGGAAATTTTCTGCTCATCCATTCTGTAACTGTCTTTTCTCAATTTGAATTACCAGTATATCCGGAGTTTTTGTATATCCAGGGTTCTACGACGTTGTAACATCGGTATATACAAATACCTGGAAGAAACCGGACTATATACTTTCCCCCTTCCTTTGCCTTCTAAAAGCGCCTATACCACGAATGAAATTGGGATGGGGCTATTTATCGCATTTCTGGCAGATTTTACAATGCGAGTCACACCGTTGAGACTACTCATCGTCTGGAGGGCCGACCCCAGGATCATCATAACGCTACTGAGACAGCCAGTTTCGCCCAATCAGCAGTAGCCGTGAATTACTGGCAGGAAGGATATAATTTTATGTTGGACAATGTGTTCATTACAGAT
Organism: Mastigoproctus giganteus; assembly: GCF_048544385.1. Classification (NCBI taxonomy): domain Eukaryota; kingdom Metazoa; phylum Arthropoda; class Arachnida; order Uropygi; family Thelyphonidae; genus Mastigoproctus; species Mastigoproctus giganteus. Next base: position 147,978,553 of record NC_143586.1, on the reverse strand, counting down.
TACGGAAAAAAAAAAATTTAAATCCGCCACTGAGCATTTCTCGCCTAACCACTAACCATTCAAAACTAGTTCGTAATCCCCCTTCCCTTTCATTTCCATTCTACTTTCCCACGCATGTTTTTCATTTTTTTTCTTTTCTTTTATAAATTAGAATTAATAATTCTCCTTTCTCCTTTTTTTCCGAAATATGGAAAGGAAAAGGATTTCTAGTGACAAATGGGCCTGGAGTACTGGGGTCCATAGTTTAACAAATAGATATTTATTTAAAGTATACCCAGTATAAAATAAAATAAAATAAAATATTTCAGAAGCTTTCGGAACTCGTGTCCCTTCGTCAACTGACAAATTTGAATACATTACAAGCAGAGTGTGGCACGTTACTCATTCGTCATTGTTGTAGCACGGACGTGTGCTGCCTTGCGCCAGTGATCATCCATCAATAAAACGGTTGTCTCCAGGATTGGATGTATACGCATGCCTTTCTGGCGATTTAATGCCTTAGGGTTGTTCGTTATGTTTAGTGACTCTAGCCATAGGCGGTGGCGAAAGTGTCGCGCGTGGTCCACTATCTCAAAGTCGCGCTTGGGGTCAAGATCGTGGTTGGTAGCCCAAAAATGTTCTGCAAGCGCGGACTGGTCAGTTTCGGCAAGCCGGATTGCTCTGTCGTGTTCCGTGAGGCGATCCTGGAGACGTCTCGATGTCTCACCTACGTAGCAACTGTTACAGGCCCTACAGGTGATACGGTACACTACATTGCTGCGTAAGACAGGTGTGACAGGGGTCTTCACACTGGAGACAAGTGAACGTAGGTTCCTACCTGGTAATTGTACACATTTGATGTTGTAACTTCTCAGGATCTTCGAGATACGTCCTGACACTCCTGGATAGTACGGAATGTAGGCGGATGATATGCCGACTTGCTTCGGAGGTCTTGGGTTGGAAGTAAGTTCTTGTGCCTGTAACAAGCATCTGTTTAGTACATGGGATGGATAACCGCATCTGGTTAGGTCCGCCTTCACACGGGAGATCTCGTTACGTCTAATTGTGTCGGTGCTGGAATGGCTCCAGGGCCTGGAGCCATTCCAGCACCGACACAATTAGACGTAACGAGATCTCCCGTGTGAAGGCGGACCTAACCAGATGCGGTTATCCATCCCATGTACTAAACAGATGCTTGTTACAGGCACAAGAACTTACTTCCAACCCAAGACCTCCGAAGCAAGTCGGCATATCATCCGCCTACATTCCGTACTATCCAGGAGTGTCAGGACGTATCTCGAAGATCCTGAGAAGTTACAACATCAAATGTGTACAATTACCAGGTAGGAACCTACGTTCACTTGTCTCCAGTGTGAAGACCCCTGTCACACCTGTCTTACGCAGCAATGTAGTGTACCGTATCACCTGTAGGGCCTGTAACAGTTGCTACGTAGGTGAGACATCGAGACGTCTCCAGGATCGCCTCACGGAACACGACAGAGCAATCCGGCTTGCCGAAACTGACCAGTCCGCGCTTGCAGAACATTTTTGGGCTACCAACCACGATCTTGACCCCAAGCGCGACTTTGAGATAGTGGACCACGCGCGACACTTTCGCCACCGCCTATGGCTAGAGTCACTAAACATAATGAACAACCCTAAGGCATTAAATCGCCAGAAAGGCATGCGTATACATCCAATCCTGGAGACAACCGTTTTATTGATGGATGATCACTGGCGCAAGGCAGCACACGTCCGTGCTACAACAATGACGAATGAGTAACGTGCCACACTCTGCTTGTAATGTATTCAAATTTGTCAGTTGACGAAGGGACACGAGTTCCGAAAGCTTCTGAAATATTTTATTTTATTTTATTTTATACTGGGTATACTTTAAATAAATATCTATTTGTTAAAAGGATTTCTCCTTTCCATCTTCTGCTTCTTTTATTCACGTCTTCGTTCCTTCCCTCTTCCCTTCCGTTACATGTGCAACGTTGGTTCTTTCCTTCCTCCCTTCCTCCATAACACAGGATTGGGCCCACATGGTAAATAATGTTTTATTTAGTTGAGAGAGCTCAATGCAGAAGCCGAATGCTTCTGCATGTAGATTTACATGGCAGTTTTAAGACTGTTAGTAAATATTTTAACTAACCTTTTTACCTTCTTCTGAAAACTGGCATGTGATGAGAATTTACTCTCTCTCTCTCTCTCTCTGTTATGTATTCAGGCAAAAATACACAGTTCTAGGTCGGCACGTATAGGTATGTAGTAATCCTCTTCAAAGACATTAATTACCATGTTTGGGCTGGAAAGATTTGATGTGAGGAATGTACAGCTGCTGCCGTCTGGTGGTGAAATTCAATAGTAAAAACACCCACTTATGTATCTTATCTTGGTGCACCATTCGTTATCACATAGGGTTGTAGTATCCATAACCGTGTAGATGAGTTACTTTTAAAAGAAATGTGCCAAAACATACGAAGAGTTCCGATCCAGTTCGTTCGTGCCAAATTTAAATCAGTATTTAAATTCTATACGGTGAGGCCAACTGATGATGTTACCAACAGCAAATTCAAAATGAGAGGCATTCAAAGAATTTATTTTGAAAGCTACTAGGCTTTACATACCAACCAAGAAAAATTGTTCGACGTTTAGGCTTAATGGATGTCAGATGAACTAATGAGACATATGGCAGAGAAGAAAAATGCATGGGATACATATAAATTAATGGGTGACATGGAAGCCTATGAGAGATATAAGCTGGTCTGTAACCAAGTCACAAAGGAGATTAGGCAGGCAAAGGCATATTATGAGAAATCTTTGGCAAACGATGCAAAGAAAAACAGCAAAGAGTTCTTTACCTATGTAAACTCTAGAAGGAAAGGGATGAATCAGATTGGTCCACTGGATAATGATGTTCAACTGTTGATGATCCTGCTCAGGTGGCTAACAAACTAAATGAGTATTTTGCCTTCTACATTCACACATGAGGAGATATTCAGGGAGGGGAATACCAGAGGTGAATTAAACTCTGGCAGTGAGCTAGATGATTTTGTATAACTGAGAGGAAAGTGGAGAAGAAATTGTTGAAGATAAACATAAAAAAGGCACCCGGGGTGTATGGGATCTATTCAGTTATATTAAAGGAGGCAGCAAAGGAAGTAAGCAAACCCTTAGCCATAATTATGAGAGCTTCCATGGACTCAGGGGAGGTACCCATGGACTGGAGATGTGCAAATGCGACCCCAATTCACAAAGGAGTATCAAAGGGCGACACAAGTAATTATAGATCTGTTAGATTAACTTCTGTTCCAGGAAAATTAATGGAGGCACTGGTTAAAGAAGCACTGCAGGATCATCTAGACATGACTTCAGTTATAGCTAGGACACAGCATGGTTTGTTAAGGGAAAGTCTTGCTTGACCAATTTGATTGGATACTATGATGTGGTCACAAAGGAACTGGATCAGGGAATAACCTTGATATGATATATTTGGATCTTAGAAAATACTTTGATACTGTTGCACATGGAAGACTGCTGCACAAATTGGAGCAGTGTGGCATTGGAGGCAAATTGCTGCTATCGATAAAGGGATGGTTGAGTGGGAGAAGACAGAGAGTGGTAATCAATGGCCACTACTCATCATGGACTAATGTTATTAGTGGAGTCCCTCAGGGTTGAGTCCAGTGTTGTTTTCTGTTTTTATAAATGATATTGATGATGGTATATCAAACTTAATGTCCAAGTTTGCAGACGATACGAAGGTTGGCAGGGTTGATAAGGACACAAATGACAGTGCGCTGCTGCAACAGGACCTAGAAAAGTTGAGCAGATGGGCTGAGAGGTGGCAAATGAAGTTTAACATTGACAAATGTAAAGTACTACATATGGGAAGCAGTAAACCCAGAGTAAAGTATCAACTCTGTGGTACTACACTGACAGCGGTAGAGAATGAAAATGACCTGGGGGTAATTATGCAGGCAGATATGAAGTTTTCTGAGCAATGCAGACGGTCTGCAAGAGTAGCTCATGGTGTCTTGTCAATGATATACAGGAAGTTTTCTAGCAGGGATAAGGAGGTGATTATCCCCTTTTATAAGGCAATGGTCAGGCCACACCTTGAGTACTGTATACAGGTTTGGAGGCCTCATTTTAAGAAGGATGTAGAGCTGTTCGAACGAGTACAGAGAAGGGCAACAAGGTTAGTGAATGGAACAAGGGGTTGCTCTTACGAAGAAAGACTTAAGTTTTGCAAATTACAGTGTCTGGAGACTAGGCACCTGCGAGGTGATCTGATTGACGTGTATAAAACCTTGAATGGTTTGAGCATGCTCCATGCTGATGGGATGCTTCCTCTTTCTCAGAATAATCACCTGAGAGGGCATAAATTCAAATTGAGGAAAGACAGTTGTAGGATACATGTGCGGAAGTTTGCCTTTAGCCAGCGGATAGTTGGTTGTTGGAACAGACTTCATCCTTTGTTGTGGAAGTCGATAGCCTAAATAAATTTAAGGGTGAGCTGGACAGGTATTTGGAACGAACGGAGGGGTGAAATGGGAGTGGGTTTGGTTTTTTTTTTTTTTTTTGGCTGATGCTGCATAAGTTTGCTTTCTTGCATCATATGCCTCTACTCATGCTAATTCTCAGCTATATTTTCTTCCTGCATGTATGCTAAGGCATTTGATAAAGTCCCTCATGAGCAACTTCTTTAAAAACGTAAGCTATACGGTATCCGTGACCTTTTACTCTCATGACTACGGAGTTATATTATGCACCGTTCCTTCAGCGTTATCATCAACCAAGCGAACTCGGAACCTTTTATACCACTAATTGAAGTACCTCAAGGATCCCCTTGTTCTCTGTGAAGATGACCTTAAGACCTACACAGCAGTGGAGATAACCGATTCTTAACAGCTTCAATGCGCTCTCAATAAATTCTCTCTGTGGCTATCTTTGAATGGCTTGTTTCCTAACCCCTCGAAGTGTAAAGTAATCTCTTTCTCATCCTGCAGATCCCCACAACTAATAAATACGGAGCAGACTATTAACTCTGGTCATCAAAAGGTGTGACCAAGTCAACAACTTGGGGGTTCTCCTCTCTAGCAGTGCTAAATTTGATGCCCATGTCCTTAAAATCACTAGTAAAGCATTCAAAACACTGGGATTTATCAAAAAGGAACACCTACAAGTTAATAAAACTACAGATATGCTGTATCCTATATAAAACCATTGTTCTGCCAGTCCTTGAATTCTGTTCACCATCTAGAATTCTCACACCAAGAGTTTAATTAACAAAATTGAAGCAGTCCAAAAAAATTTTGTCCGATACCTTACGTTCCGTAACCCTCTATTTTATCACTCAGTATACTATGAATCGCTGTGTGATTACTTTCGTCTGAGGCCTCTAAGTACTAGAAGAGTTATTGCTGACATCACCCTTCTAGCAAAACAATCACTTGAACCTATGAAGCATCTGATATCCTTAATAAAATCAATTTCCATGCCCCTCTTAGATAAGTCAGGAATCTTACGCTGTTTCGCCTTGACTCTTCCACCACGGACTTTATAAAGTTCAGTCCACTAAACAGAATAAGCAAAATCAGCAAATGACTATCTCATTGACTTTTTTGACAATTGTCGATCACTGACGAACTCCATCAACAAGTATGCCTGTTCTCTTGAACTGCAAAGTTCAAGATTCTCTCATTTAATTAACGTACTTTTTTATTTTTTTTTCTTTAATTTATTTATAATATTATTTGTTTTACCCGTAACTTACCTTAATAATACTTCTTTTGTACATATTATTTTAATGTTTGAACCTATGTCAATGGTTTATATATCTTACTGTTGGATTTCTCATTATTATCAACTCTGCTCATTTTTCTGCTCTCAAATACACTGTTATCTGTTGTACACCTTGTGTACCTTGGTTACCTGTTGTGTACCTTGTTATTAATAAAATAAAATAAAATTATTATATCTAGCATTTCTTCTAGTTGGGGATACGTAACTAGAGAAAACGCTAGATACAATAAGTTAATGAATGAAAATGATATCCCACAGACAGCAGCTGGGCTTTCTGAAAAGTAGATGGGAACTGATCCCAGTTAAGGTTCTAAAAACCATTGAATGTTTTATCTCTCTCTCAAGCTTAAATTGCTCCATCTGCGCAAGCGGTTTTCGCATGTAGCTTAAGACAAGTACTGTTGTATCAGTCAAAAATGATTCATCATATCAGAATTCAGATTAACTGGCTTATTACCTTTCAGTATTTGAAAAATTATTTAGGAAAAAAAGTTTTCTACGGAAAAACAGCATTATCCATCCTCAGCAATGTAAATAAATAAATAAATTATCTTTATTGTACATAACCCTGTACAAAATACCGTTCAAGGCATACGCCAAGGGTTTACATTCAATTCTGGGAACATGAAAGATGGAGAGATCAGTCATATACATTAAATTTAAGATTTACTTAAGATTATTACTATATTTAATACCACGTGAAATTAATAATATATTTTATTAAGTTATTCGCCTAAACTACTATACATTAAGGTAACGTTTCGGGTATCTTACCGATACCCATCATCAGATCCTGCTGCTGAGAGACTCCTCTTGTTGATGCTCCCAGAAACCTGATGTGTATGCAGGAGCACTTAAGCTCAGATAACTAAACATTCAGTCGTTAAATCATGCATTTCATTCTGCTCTTAAAAGCAGTGTCTGTTCTATAAGAAGTGGCAAGCCAACATTTTATCTGTTATATATTACCTTCGTCCCATCTCAAACTATCACAGATCGAAGTTATGTTATTTTGGCCAAACACTTGTAAACTTTAAGAGCAAGGATATTTCATCTGAATGTAAGCAAGTCAATTATGTATCCACCATACTACGAAGATGCCACTGGATGAATCATACAGGTGTGAGTAAGAACATTAGTTGGGAGGACAGGTTAGTTCTACAGTTTTACTGCATTTATTAGGGAGCAACGTGTATAATTTGTGTCTGTCTGTCTTGGATGAATTTTCAAACTTAATTCGAATCAAAATGATTACCAGAAGGTGTAACAGTTGACTTTTGGTCAAACATTATCGACAACCTTACAGAAAGAGTGTTGGCTATTTATTGACCGTACCTTCTGAAAAATCTGCATAATACAGGCATTTATGGAAACATCAGTGACCTCATAAAAGATTCTCTCCCCCAGCATCTTTTAGCAAACAGAATAAACAACAGTTTGCCTTTTCAATATTTCAGGGGATGTGCTACAAAAAAACTATTTCTCACTCTCGCGGGTAACAATGTTTATAATCACTGTCCTTCGATAGCGAGTGGAAAAAGGCCTGAGTTCGAATCCTGTCAACAACGCAAGGAATTTTTATGGACTTTTTCATAATGTGGCTCAGCTGGTCGATCTCAGAAAAGGGTTGCATAATTTACTCTCCCAAACTTGGGTTTTTCGCCCATCAAATAGTAAATCGACTGAAAACTATAAGCCATTACAGACATAATATACTGATCCCCCCATATAACCTAATTTGATATGGAAATAACACACACTTAATCTAAAGTAATGAGAACTCTTTACTGAACCCAGCATTTTTTCGTTCTCGATATTAATGACCTGCTTCAACTCATCCTAAAAAATCCACCTCGTTATCTACATATATACAGTAGTGGATATTTCCTACTCTTAACAGAAGATCCAACTGTTATACAGATAGGTGCAATAGCATAATTTACTACATAGGTGTATAAATAAAATAGTCTGCATAAAAGGCTTCACTGAACAACATACAACATTTTTTGTGAATCCGTTCACAACGAGTTGCCTTACTCTTGCACCTCGAATAAGTAACCCTTCCCCGACCACCTATGAAATCCGACAATCTCCAAAACGGTGCCGCCTGCAACAGTGGCATTCAGATGAGAATAAGCAATATACAACTCCTTACGGGAAGTGCTAAGGTGACAAAATAAAGCAATTCATGAGAGGATTCGGAATACGTCCCGCAAGGTGGTATCCTCTCTCTCTCTCTCTCTCTCTCTCTCTCTCTCTCTCTCTCTCTCTCTCTCTCTCTCAATTTGTTCTTTATGCAGATACTTAAATTTTTCGTCACCCTGAACGATCAGAAGACAGACAAGCAAAGCAGCAATGAAGCAAATTCCACAATCAGTGAGGTGGAAGAATACCTCAATTGCATTGAACTCCGATTAAAATGAGCACAAGACAGTACAAATGGTTTCAGAAGCCGTTTGTTTTAAATGGTTTCTGAAACCATTATCTGTGACTGAAGTTGGATGACAGTCTGTCGTGCCACAGTTGAAACACATAAAGAAGAAAATGCATACACACTCCGGACCGCTAGACAAGAGCTGGTGGACACTAAGAATCCCGACTTTACTAAGAAGTATATTTTAAGACGCGTAATAGCTATCACCCCTCTCTACACACTCAGGTCGTCTACGCACTCAGATTTGGTCTTCTGTCCCAGAAACTACTATCGAAGCTTTCCTAGGATTAGAGGACTGGGTGCTGATATGGCTAAACTGGTTCGCTAAAGCCAAGGGCTGTTTAATATGCCAACTTGGATGTCACCCCGTGTAAACATAATCATCACAAAAAAAAAATCTTAACACTCGCAAAACTGTTGACGGGAAGACTCGACTAGCTGAAGACTGTGGACTTACTGACTAGGCCCTATGTGAGGCAAATGTTGATGAATAATATGCCATGGCCGTCAATCGGAAGCGAGTTCACGTATGTATTTGAAAAGTCTGCATTTTTTTTTTTCATTCAACACTATCAAGATCTCAACAATCTGCAGGTATATCCAGAAAGGCTATGCACAGAGAAGAACTATAGGACGGAAGTTTCAAAATGTATACCTCCATTTTTAAAAGAAGCAATTAAGTGAAACCCACAGGAGAAATCCGAATGCAGAAAACAAATAGTGAAAATGAGCTGAGGGAAAACAAACTGAATGTATAAACAGTTAAAAAATTAATTGTAAAATCCTCATTTTGTATCATACTGCATTATTGCCACCTAGAAATTACGTTGTTTTATTGTACTGTCCTGCTGTAAATATTTGTGTTAATGTAAATATAGTTAAATGTTCCTATAATTTCTTATAAAATTATAAGTTAAGTTTAAATGTAAAAATAATAGTATAATAACATGAGCTATTCTATAATGATACCTTTAATGCAAACTCTACTATATTTATACAGCCGCTTTATACTACTATATATTATACTAAATGATGCTATAGAACTACGTTACGATAGTTGTACACTTTTCTTCATTGAAGCTTTGTGCTCTGAATTTGTTACAGATAAAGATCCTCAACTACTCGAAAGTATATTAAACATCGTCTTGCACATTCTTGAAAAGGTCGCCAAATAAAATTAACACTGCATGCAGATATTATCTTCTCAGAATAAAATAACTCAAAACTAAAAGTTCAATCTGCCCTGTAATAATATCCACGCTGAAGTTGCGGAACAAGATTTTTAATTCCATAGAATTTCATTATCCAACCATAGTCGGATAATGAAATTTCTGGACCAAGGGACACCTCTGATACAACACGCATTTGCGTGCTAAGCTCTGAAAAATTCTAGATTCCTCCATCACTTTAAAAATTAATGAACCAATGAAATATTTGCTTCAAAGCTCAGATACTGCTGTAGCAGAGTGGTCAATAGCAAGGGTACTTAAGTACACGCGTTTCTTTGCTATCATATACAGACTGCTACCGTACACAGAAGAGGAAGCAACACTTCTGCAAAACTTAATATATCTCAGGTGTCAAGGTATGAAGAAATCTCGTGTAGATTTTTTATACCCTCCCACCATACACAAACAGGAATCTGGCACGTTAATTTTCTGGTTCTTTCTAAAGCAGTCTCACATACTTAATGGATTCAGTAAATGACTAACCGGCAAGAGAATTTTGATTAAGGAACATGGAATAAATACTTTGATCACTCCTCCTCACGATTAACACCAATTCCGTTTGGAACAGGACTCGGTTCGATTCAGACCGCACACCGAAGATGAAGAGAAAATACTTCCCTTCGGGAAATTTTTTGCAAGATTTTTATAGAATATAAACTCACTATAGAATAAAAACAATTTACAGACACAATACACTGATGGGCGCAATTCTAAACAACCGAACCCTTACGGTCACCGACAACGTCTGTGTTTCAGATTAATGAGCAATAACAAACTTATCATCTGCCCGATAGATCTCTTACTTAAAATATGTTACTGCTATTTTTGAATCGTGCTAGTAAATACAAACTGTACTAGCTTGGTATACGTGTGTTAATTTATAAGCAATATACCGCGCTAATGACATCTTTCGCAATATATTTACATACATGAGGTCCTTCAACCGAATCTCCAAATAAAGTACTTTGGCTGTTTGATTCCCTTTCTTTTTGATATTACTCTCTTCTACTATATCGTAATATTGCTAAATGTCCTCCGATATCGATATTTTCTGCCATTCGGCCTTCAAAGAAGCGACCAGCTTAGCTCTATTCTTTTGGGCAGTCTCTCCTCAAACGGGAGAGACTGCCCAAACGATCCAATTCGTCCCAGAGGTTCTCTGTAGGACTTAAGTCAGGGCCCTGGGTTGGCCAGATTAACCTTTCGCCGCTCACATCCTCAAACCAATCCATCATAAGCAGAATGACATGGAACGTCGTCCTGCTAATATAGGTATGGGCCTTCCATGATGTGCTGCCACAATATAGGTAACGCATTATTGTCAGGAACGTCTAAATAGACCTTAGCATTCGTAATTTTGTCCAAAACAACCAATGGGCTTTGGCCAAACCATATAAGCAGCCCCAGACTATCACGCTGCCTCATAAACTTCACTGACGGGACAAAGCAGTCCAACAGATAGCTTCCTCCAGGCATCCGCCACACCTAGACCATTGACCATGACTAGTCACTCAAAAGCGCAGATTTCCATTGCCTTATGGTCTAATCGGTGGTCCTTAAAGACTTGATAGCATCGTGCATTAGTCGGACTATTATGGCTTGTGGACGGCTACATGACCGTGGTAACAATCCATATCATGCAGCGTCCTGCGCACTGTATTGCTGCTGACATGTGTCCCAATCATCTCACTGCGACAAAGTCAACCTGCTTTCCAAGCGGACGATCCTTTGCAGTGCTCTCCTTTCACGTTCCATCAGCTTCAGAGGTTTCCCGGTCGTTTTGTAACGATTTCAGCAGCAGTCAGCTTCCATTTGGAGATAACATCACCAATTATCGACCTAGGGAACTTCAGAACCGTTGAAATGTCACACAAACAGACTGCTTATGCGGCACCCTATTACCATTCCGCGCTGGAAATCTGTTAAATCCATCGATCGCGACATCCTGCATTCATAATTGTACTGCTGCCTCCTCGAAGGCTTACAGCATATTTACAGCTGTATCTGGCACGTGGTGCTTGGCTAGAGAGTGACCAACTACCAACGGAGTGTCCGTATATTAATAATGGTAGGTTATTATTACTCATATTGTTATAAATTCGAATAAAACTAAATAGGCCTCTTATTCCGGGATCCATGGTATAAGAAGTATAAATATTGTTCTCCACCAGAGGAACAGAAATAGTTAATAATAATAATGAAATTGCAAGTACAAACAAGGTAGTAACCTTTAAGAGAAACTACAGGTACAAAATTAAGGTAAACTAATGAATGGAATAAATTAAATTAAATTAAATTAAATAAAGCAAAAGTAGCTTTCGAGTCTGAGGGACTCTTCATCAGCTTGAACATAAACGTTATCATGAAACAAAGAATATACTTCTTATATTATAAATCCGTTTATTGAAATAAAAGGTTCGTGTATTATAGTCACCACTTCCCATAATCAATGCATTCGACAGCTTGAACCGAACGGGACCATGCCAGTTGAAAGCAAGTGCTTCCCACTGGAAAGGGTAATTCGATTGCCGAATGAGATACCTTAATTTTGGTCCTGTTGCAATTCAACTACAGTCGTAAATGGGGTTAAGACACTTTTGTTGGTGGATATATGCTTTTTTTTGTAAAATAAACCTACCAAAAATTTTTATCATTCTAATCCTGGGTGGGTGGAAAAGTAACAGCAAATAAATAAATCTATTTTTTGTCAAAATTAGTAGGTGCTTAAAGCTGGTTAACACTGATGATATATAACAGTTGCATAGTTTAAGCTTCCTGAGCACCTGAAGACAAGTGTAATGCATTAATCGAAACGTCATGTTGTAGTTCTAAGTAGCTGAAGTTTTAACCCGATGAGCACGTTTAGTTTTTGCATCCTAATTACATACGAGCCTTCCTTCTTGTAAAAGGGCGTGCCTATAATAATCGGTACTTGTTCTGATCAACGCAGCTGATAAGGGTCAACCGCTCGATCAATAACTACCCACAGTATCGTACTGCAGACCACCAACGGAACAACCTGCCCTGTTTCATGTCTCCAGAATCACTCCCACCTTCTCCAACAGGTGTTGTTACGGATGCAAACTAAACTAAACTAAACTAAACGAATGGCCACAGTGTGTCTGCTACTCACGAGACATTTTCCCTGGAGGGGCGTATGAGTGACACTGTGTAATTGGGTAATTTATAAATTTCCGTTACGCTTGGCTTGGTGGCTTGCACAGAGATGAAAGGCGATAAAACGTGATCAGCAATCGCAGACACTCAATCACAGGTCAAAAAATGTTCATCTCTGTTTTTTTTTCTGATGATCTTAACTTACACCCTCTTCGAGAGAAGCTGTCTAAAACAAGTCTACTTTATGGCGATTTGTACTTGCAGTCAAGTCATAAATAATCTCCCTTTCCACTTAGCAACCGAATGGAAAATTAATATACAGCAGACAAAACGAAACGTTTCAATTGTTAGAAACTGCGTTTAAGCGACATACATTAGCAAAGACGAGTGGAGAGCATGGAAACTGTCACGTGTTATTGGTAAGCAAATATTCTCTCTTTTTTTTTTTTTTTTTTTTTTTGCTTTAACATTCCATAAATATTTCTCTTACAGACGTACAAGTTAGTGCAATGCATCATTTCTGTATGTAGTAAATTACCCGAAGTTAATTACGTGGCATTTTTTCGTTAAACCTCACATCGTGAATGCCTTCACAACGAGTTGCCTGTTCGGTTATACTTCAAATAGGTAACACTTTCCCAATAGAGAAGACTACTGTCACTTATTTTCAGCGGATACCACACCACCTTGACGGCCGTTTCAGGGCTATTTTGCCCTTCATCGGTGGGTGAAATAACGACTGACAACCCAGTTGTGAAAATAACTCCACAATATGAGAGATGCCAAACGGTGTGGTGGATATATTTAGTCAACATTTTAGGGCTAAAAGCCTCTGTAATAAGTAATTTTTCCCTACTCTGAGGCTTTCAGCCCTAAAATTTTGACTTAATATTTCTCTTATTTAAATCTGCAACTAAAACTCATTTTAAATGTGATGTTTGCAAATTTACATGGTTTTCTCATTTCTTGATTCCATTGCTCTCTCTCCTACTACTACAGTTCTCAGGATTAAGTCATGATCACTGTGAAACAATTATCTTTAAATCAAAGCACCCTTACAAAAAAAAAAAAAAAAAAACCCACTGCTATAGACTCATTTGTTAGATTAATCGAACTCTCAGCACGCGCAACAAACGCGCGGCATTAAGCCCTATCAAGGAGCGTCAAGTTGAGTAATGAGAAATGTGGTGCGCCCAGTCGCGGCAAACTGACATGAAACATGGCAATTCATAAAGCAATTAGCAAACGAAACCGATGGTTAGTTAGCCAAGTCGACTACCGCGTGCATTATTTGATATATAATGTGTAGGATTAAACGTGTCGTAAAGTATCATTGAAGGAACCTCTCGGAAGTTAACAACCTAGAATAGTTGGCATGAAAGAAATAAAATGAAATTGAATTGATTTTATTGGAAACAGAAAAAGAGATAGTATGAATATTTTTACTGAACTTTCCAACTATTTTCATTTAGTAATCAAATTACTATTCGATTATGAAGTTTAGAGAAGTTTTAGCCCAAGGATGCGAAATATCTTTCTAGTTTTACTACTTTTAATATGTCCTTTTATTATCCTTTTTGAAATTTTATTCACCCACAACATTCTGTTTGTTTACCTTCGTTCTCGGAGACCTGATTCATTTTTATCTCTCCTTAACTGCATCATCCCTTCTTACTTTTTTTTTGTTTGTAAGCTTATTTTAGCTCAGTTTTCGTGTCTCTATCTTCTTTTTCCTACATTTCGTCCTTATTCCTCCTCACTATTAATATCATCTTGGCTGTTCGGAAAATTGACAAGCTGCGAGAGCTGGCAAAAAAATACATTCTTCGGTCAATCCATCATTTAACATTTCAGGGAGTGACAAACAGGTGAAAACATCCATCACCAACCAACCCTCTACCAGTCTGGTGTGCTGACACTGATTCCTGTAACTCACAACACCAGGGATGACCTGTTATTGTTGGCACTTCGAGACTACTAAGCTAGCGCTCTCGCTCTCTCTCTCTCTCTCTCTCTTAACAATCCTTTCTTTTCCCCTGTCCTTCGGGTAAATGATAGCATAAGCTGCTAGTGATGCCTTAATCGTGGTTGCCGGTAATCCTTCATTTTATAGCGTTGTTTTTCCACTGCATAAGGTAGTTATAAGATCGTAATGATCGAGAGTCTTGTTCTGGCGGTTTACGAACACCGAGTTCTAGAATCGTAGAATAGCGGCGAAACGTCCCGAATTGCGAATGGTAACAGAACACCAAGCTATCGTAACAGCCCTGCTTATACCTTCTCATAAACACTGGCAAATTTGAACATATATCTAACGGTAAGCATTTCTCTGAAACTGTTGTGACATGCACACAGAAAATTAAAATATTTTAATTCTCTGTTTGCACGTCGATACAGTCAATATATACATAGTATTTATTGTACAAAGAGCCATAAAAATTGCTGAAAAATATTTAATTACTTTTTTCACTTCGCGCGTATTTAATCACTTTTCACTTTTTTTTTTAATTTTAAAATTGTATAATTTCTAAAAGATATTACAGCTTAAGCTTAAACACTATACCAATGTGGTAATCGATTTATTTATTATTTCATACTAATAAATTTAGTTTATTAAATTTCTTGGTAATTTAATAAACTCCCCTTGGTAATTTAACAAGCTCCCCACCCAGTACATAAATTTGTTAAAAAATTTTCAGGCTACGTTTCAAGAGCACCATAAGAATCTGTTTTCGGGCCCAATAGGAGGGGGATTTATATATATATGCTGTATGTATACTGTACTAATATATATATATATATATGTTTAATGTGTATATTATTAAACTTAAATTAATTCTTACAAAGTGTAAGAAATCTAATTTAATAAAATTTAAAATTAGTTCTGAAGAAGTTTAGAAATTCTAAATTGACTCTTGAAGCTGATCTAAAACTGTTTAATAAGGTTTAGTTATAACTGAAAACCAGCTTCGCTTCATCCTGTCCTGTCTGTACAACTTTTCCAGAAATTAAGGGGATTACTGCTTAAATGGTTTCAAGCAAGCCTCAAGAGTTCGTAGTTATATATATATATAATTATTTTATTTTATTTATTTTTTTATTTATTTATTTTTTATTTATTTATTTTTATTTATTATTTTTTTTTTTTGTAAATGTTAAAAGTCATTGTCTGGCTGTTTAGCCAATGTGAGGCGAAGTTTGGAAGGTAATAAGGATAAAAATAGACGCTCCTGCTCTCGTATTGCAGCAATAGCTCAGAGTGTGGAAGAATTTTAGTTGTAGGAAGAAAACAGCACATGATTAAAGAATATAAAGCTGGTGCTCAGATTACCTGGGAGTGCAATTTCCCGTCCGTGTTAGTAGCGGCCCTGAACATGGTAAATTTCGGCATTCGGAGCTGGTTGTGTGTATATCTACATGTTCGAAAATCTTATACTTATAATTAAAATTATACTTAAAATTAAAATTCTATTTAACTCTTCAGGATGCCACATCGTTTCACTATTTCAGCAATATACGTTGAAATAGTCCATATATATATATATAAAAAATTTAAAACGAAATTAATTTATTTAAATATGTACAGGCAACTGTGCAATTTACGTTATGTTACCTTTACTTTAAAAAAAATAATTACATGTGAAATTTGTTAAAAATAAAACTAAAGATTAATCAACAGCATCGTTCGAAATAAAATCAACAGTAAAATTTAAAATTAATAGTTATTAATTAAAAATTAATTAATGGTTATTAATAAAGAATGTCAAATGACGAAATATGTTTTTAAAAAAAAAATTCTAAGCCGCTGCAAGGACTTATCGTGCCGCACCGCACCGCACGTTGCCGAATGAACCAAAAAGTGATTATGAGTTACTTTGCTGCGTTGAATTTCGAGATTGCAGCCCTCTGTCGTGGACTTAAGCGGCGACCTCTTATGGACCAGGATTAACCCTATGTAATCCGGGAAACATATATACAGTGATTGGACAGAAATCATGGAATACCTACCTAGTAACGGGGTAGGCCCACTTTTCGCCGGGATAAGGGCAGTCACACGGCGAGGCATCGAGTCCATTAGTTCACGAAAGTATTCCATAGGTATTTCCATCCATGCTTGCTGCACCGCTGTCCATAATTCCTTCGCATTCCTGGGTGGAAGATCCAAAGCTCGAACGGACCTTTCCACAGCATCCCAAAGATGCTCCACAGGGTTCATGTCCGTTGAACGGGGGGCGTAAAATCTGCGGAATGCTTTTCGAACCATGGTGGTAAAATCTGCGGAATGCTTTTCGAACCATGTTCTACTCACCACGGCTTTGTGGGGAGGCGTATTGTCCTGCTGGAAGAGTCCATTGCCCTGTGGGTGCGCAATGACCATGAAGGGATGCAGATGGTCTGCAAGAATGGACTCGTAACCTGCACCGTTCAGAGATGCGTCTAGACGTACCAGATGTCCCAAGGTATGCCAGTTGAACACGCCTCAACAGTTCCTTGTTGATATGACGGGTGCAAAGATTCGTGTGGTTTCCACCAGATACGCACCTTTCCGTCCGCTCAAAATAACTGCAAACGGGATTCATCAGACCAGAAAACCCGTCTCCAATCATCCAAGGTCCAGTGCCGATGTTCTTTTGCCCAGTTTAGGCGTAGAGTTCTGTGTGGTGGTGTTAGCAATGGGACTCAGGTGGGTCGGCGGCTCCCATAACCTACTGCGGCTAATGATCGCCTGGTGGTCTTGGTTGAGATGTTTCTGGCGCCTCCCTCGTTGAAGTCGCCGGTGATTTGTGCCACTGTCGCTCTCCGGTTGGTTCAAACAATGCGAGACAGACGTCGACGGCCACGTTCATCACCACCTTTCTCCGCCCACAGCGCTGTCCACGATGAGATGTTATTCCGAAAATGGCGTATTCCCGATTCACTCTTGATACTGTGGAACGCGGACAGCGCAATTTCTGTACCACCTCAGTGATAGAGCGACCCATGCGTAAGGTACCCACTACATTGCATTCACGTATACTGACATCGAATTACCGTCTACGTGAATGCAATGTACCTATATACTTGCCAGGCGTGCGATAGGTTCGTCTACTAGCTAGAGGGGGGTGATAGCGTCGCGTTGCCAGGAACCAGGTATCCCATGAATTCTGTCCTTTCAGCGTATATGTGTGAGGTATATAGTATGGAGATAATAATTAATATATGGCATTTATGGGCTAGTGCTATTACAGGGTTATATATATATTAAGTTCAGGCATAATGAAACTTGGCAGTGTCAAGTTTCATTATGCCTGAACTTAATATATAACTTCCTGCACTTTTCACCACGTCCAACACACAGAGGTGGCCACTTTCCAATTCTCACTAGAGGGCCCCACATTATACACGGCTCCGTTTCTTTTTTGGCTACAGTGAGGTCCACACTTGGTTCTTTTGCTTGGACATGGTAAGTCTGCTTTTACTACATGCTTTAGTTTTTAACTTTATATCCTCGTTTTCTGTTGGGTCAACGATGATCAATGTGTACTATGCATTATATAAATTCGAAATATCTTATTTTCTGTTATATTTTATATAATCCTAAATTCTATTATTTGTTATATAAATGATGGGCCACAACTATGTGTAATCTAACCAAATGACAGGCCCAACGCCACGTGGAGGTGGGCCAAATTCTACTGAGCTAACGGTCGAAAAAAGTTTGATTTTGCCGTAGTACATATTGATCACTGCTCAAACAAAGAACCCCTTATCGTTGTTTTACCTTTCAATTTGGGCGGCTGATCCCGGAAGAAGTCACTCAAATTATAAGTATCCGGCGAGAAGTTTTTGTATATTATCCTTTCTGTATACGTAACAAACTTTGCCTATGTGTTCTCCACAGATTTATCTGGGTATGTCTTAGGTACGATAATCTTCCCCATAAACTAATACACATATTTAACAAAATAATATGGTGTATATATATTTATACACATTCAGGGCTAGATTTCGTGTTCGTAGGCCCTAGGCACTTTTATTCCGAAATGTGCTAAAAAAATGTTTCTTCTATTTTAACACTTTGGCTGCGAATTATATCAATTAATGTGACTCAAGTTTCAACTATAATAAATGATAAACCACCTCAATTGATGGAGCGACCTTCACTTCGACTTTTCTAGTTTTGAGAACAGTCACTAGATAGCACATGCGTATTGGACTGAAGCTCCTAGAGCCAATTGCGCACGTTTTCTCAGCTCGTTTTTCGTTAGTCATAGTAAAAAGAGTGAACTGCTGTAATTTTTTAAATTTTTGCCTTCTTTCGTAGGCCCTAAGCACTGTGCCTATGGTGCTCAAAGGAAAATACGGCCCTATATGTATAGAAAAAGTGCGAAAAAAAGAATAAATAAACGAGGACAGAAGTGGAAAAGGAAGGAAAGTTGGAAGGAATATGTACCTAAGTTTTTTGTAAATATTAAATATAAGGCAAATACAGCCAATAAATAATAAATGAACAAGTTGCACAAGCGCCACCTGATCGGGCCGAGGCAAAAAAAGTTGAAATATTAAAAATACAGTATACTATAAACCAATCATAATAAAAAAATAGATAAAAATAGAATAAAATCAACAGACAAATAATAGAAGGCCATTGGATACAACAAATAATCATTTTTTCTTTTGTGGTTAGTCTAGTATCATATTTGTGATATTTCACACTTTTTTGGACTCCACGCCGTGAGGTATCGCCAGTCTAAATTTATTATTTGTTGGCTTATAACTTTGGCTATATTTTCCTTATGTTTAATATTTTCATTTATATATATATAAAGCGCCATTAAAAAGGGGGGAAAAACACATACACTCACATATATATATTCCTTATGTCCACTCTCCTTCCTTTTCTACTTCTGTCTTCCTTAATTATTCGTTTCTTCACTCTTTTCTGCGCACTTCTTCCATATTTTTTCTGTATTACTTATTGTATATTATGTGACATGGCGTTGGATATTGTGCATGCAGCAACTTATGTTTGCAGTCATCTTTCTCTTTCTTTATTTTTACTCTTCTTCATAATATTTTCAGATTATATAGAGGGTGATTCCGAACTCTACCGACAAACTTTAAGGGGGTGTTCGGAGGAAGTATCTAAATGTTTTGAGATAGGGAACCCATGAGCGGCGAAGCCTCCTTACTACGTAATCGGACAAAACGTGCTGGGCCGTATACAAGTCAATAAAACATGATAATTGCATTATGGTGCATTGAATTATTACAATAAACATGCTTTACAGTAGTTGTTCAAAATGTCCACCATTAAGATCACAGCGCCGCACTATCGACTGACGTACTCGCTTCAGCATTCCAGGGGTTGTGCGCACCTCCTCGCAGGCTGCGATAATACGAGCAAGTCATCTCAGATTGAACAGGAGTCTCGTACACCAAACTTTTGATATGCCCCCATAAAAAAAAAGTCCAGCGGTGTTAGGTCAGGTGATCTTGTTGGCCATGCGACAAGACCACCACGACCGATCCATTGGTGTCCCAACCTTTCGTTGAGGTGATTCCTGACATCGACGGCAAAGTGTGGTGGCGCTCCGTCATGCTGAAACCATATATGCCTTCGGATCGCCAGAGGCACAAACTCTAGCAGCTCAGGAAGGACTTCTTCCAGAAAAACTCTGTACACAATACCAATCAATCTGCGAGGAAGCATGCAAGATCCTATTACATAGTCATGTACGATACCTGCCCAGATGTTAACAGCAAATGTATACTGGTAGGACAGACACAGGACTGCATATGGGGTTTCCTCATTCCAGATGTGGCTGTTTCGGCTATTGAACATTCCCTCTCTTGCGAAGACTGCTTCGACTGTGTGCAATACATAAGCTGGAAACTGAGGATCTACTGCACAGCGCTGAAGAAACCAATTCGCAAACTCCATTCTGTGCGGAAAATCTTCCGGTAGGAGTGCTTGCATCTTCTGAGGATGGTAAGGGTGCAACTGTTGCTCATGTGCAACCCTCCAAACAGTTGATTGACTTACATCTAAGGCACGTCCAACACGGCGAGTACTTGTAAAGAGGATGTCGGAAAATGTATGCAGAATCATTTCTTCCAAATGAGGTATTCGTGTAAGAACCCAATTCTTACACTTATCCTAGAGAAATAAATATTATAACATAACAAGAAAATATATGTATATATTAAATAATATTATTTACATAGGATGATTTTCAGCTTAGATCGCAATCGCTCTGTACCGTACAGTTAAGTAGGGGAGGATTAGCGTAACAACGGGGGGTAGCTGAACAGGGCACAAAAGTACAATGGGAGCACCGTAAAAGGCAGTTCAAGTCACTATAAACAGAAAGTGGGCAGCTCTTTGGAAGAAAAGAACAAGGGAACCGACTCCCCCTTGTGGAGAGGAAGAATTTTAAAGACAAAGAGGGTGGAGGGGAAATGGCTAGCCTCTTGATAAAACAGACTGACTCCTTGAGCACTTACTGATTTCAAGGAGCGGTGGAGAAAAAATGGAGTGGACTAATAAGGGGTAAGTGCATCGGAATGATCACAAAGAAATATCTAGAAATTTCTAGACGTCCGGAAGTTCATCGAAGCTTCTAGAAATTACGAGAAGTCGGATGTTTCCCCAGAAAAGGGAAGGGCCAAGAAAACAACGTAAGTGGGAGAGAGCGAATGTGAATAAAGGGATGATGAAGAACGAACTACGATTGGATCAGAATAGAAGGGGTGGCTGAAGCAAAAAAGGAGATGGAACAAGAGAAAGTTACACAGTTCCAGTTTTTTGACAGTTTGTAGAGTTTCTGGAAGTTTGAGAGTTCCTGTGGGTGGGCCTGAGTGATGTGCGGCTGGAAAGAAATTCCGAGAAGTGCCGGGAGAATCGCTGGAGAGTAGCGGACAGAGAAATTAATTTAAGGGAGTGTTTGCAGTGAGAGAGTTTTAGAGTTTTCTGGAGTTGTAGAAGTTTTGAAGAAGGTGGATTCACAGAGTTCTTGTGAATCGCTGGAATGTGGTAGTGGGAATTGAAGCAGTTTGTCGCAAAGACAATTCGTTAGGCAAGTTCTGGGAGAGGTCAGCCGCAACGTAGAAATAGGAAGGAGATGCCCAATGAAAGATGGAAACACATATGCTGGAGCTGAATGATAAGGATCGAAAAGTCTCGGTATAGAAAGATAAGGAAGAGTTATACAGTCTGGCTTCTCGATAAAGCAGTAAGGAGAGTCTTGATAATTTTATTATGCACCCCAGTATCGTCGAGCTGATCAGACGCCCAAAGCCGGCCAGAGCAACCCATTTATGGAGAAAATAGTGAGTTCCTGAACGAAGGAGAATTCCTGCAGATGAGCAGCAGTTCCTTAGCCGATGACTAGTTCCAGTAGGAGTCAGATGATGCCCTATATTGATGATGATGGCCGCCCCTGGGGCTGAGAAAAATGATATGTAAAGAGTGATCCCCTAAGCTGTTATGTAAGTACCAGATAATAGTTTTAAGCTTAAATTGAAGGAAAGGACTCCAAGGATTGTTTTAAATTAGTTGATAGTTGATTTGATATTGTTTAGCATAAAGGGAAGGAGAAAGATCATAAAATATAGATATATGTACTTCAGCACAAAGATAAGTTAATAAGCAAGGAAGATTTAGATATATGTACTCGAAACTAGTATGTTTTAAGTTGAGACTATGTTCTATGCACATGTAATTATTTTGGAAGGGATAATTAAAGAAAGATTATAGCGGGGATTTATAAATCTAGGAAAATACACATATAGGTGTTATGCTCACTGCTGTAATCCCAGTTGGGAAGTTTAAATTGTTAGAAGACAAGAGAATGTTATGAGTGTAACCTAAACCAGAAGGAGAAAAGGCAGAAAGACATGAAGAGACATGATATATGAGTTATGATTATCCTTACATCTTAGCACACATATAATGCTAGAAATTAACATAATACCCAATTGATGATGTATGATATATTCTTTTAATGTATATACTGTGAATAAATAATATTGTATATGTTTATCAAGAGTAGTATGAGTCATTCTGAATACTCAGCCAGTCCAGAGGAGACATACACGAACTTCTATTCCCCCCAGAATCAGTGATCTTCTGTGCAGTATACAAGTCAGGTGTTAATGTGTAGGGGGGTAAATTAGGGGGAAATTAAACTGGGAAATACAAAGTTAAGAGAGGTGGGTCTGAAAGTATTAACGAGATTTATTAATTAAACTTCTATTCCCCACAAAATTGAATTCCCCCCCCCCCCACATTCGAACGTGCCGCGAACGACCAGTATCGTACATAGGAACACGGACCGATCCAGCATCTCGTAATCGTCGGTCTGCCGACAAAATTGTCCTGTGATGAGGATGCCGTCGCAATGGATATTTCACTTCATAGCGTCCTCTAGCAGATCTCCCATTGCAATCAGCTCTATCATAAACAAGGTGCATATCAGCCAGCTCTGCATAGGTAAAACGTTCCATCGTACTAACTCTTGAAGTAACAAGCAGGGCGGTGTGTGACACAATGAAGGAACATGTAAGTAGGGGATGGAAAGAGGGCAGTAGTAAAGACGCTGGTATAAGACAAAGTTGTTGTAAGATGTGATCTTACAAATATGGAGAGTTAGAATTTATGGGAAATTTTTTTGATGTGGGAATAAATTATTCTTTGATATGGTAAATCTTTGATATGGAAAAGGAATTTTTGACATTTAAGAGAAGCGTATATGGCAAGAATACTAGATTTAGAAATAAGCGATTATAGATGTGTAAATTGAAGAGCACTCAAATGGAAGAGAAAGGGGTGAACTGACAGTAAACAAAGGCAGCGGCCCATACTAGGGAAGGAGTGGTCATCCTTCCCTAGTTATATAAGTACAGTAACTCTAAATACAGTGTTTTAATTTATGGGAATTTGTGTACAAGTAATTTAGCTGAATGATTAGTAACAAGTAGGGACTTTAGGATACTGAAGGTTGGTCTACAAGTATATTGTAACAGTGTGGTGAGAACAAAGAGCTAAATGATGAATGCAGCATATTTGATTTTTACTATATGAAACAGTACTGTATCCAGGAGTAAAGAAAATAGATATAGTGAATGTTCAAGTGTTAAGAGTTAATTAGGAAATAAGGCAAGAATAAATCATGTTGTAAGATGTAGATCTTACAAATTAAAATAGAAATATTTGTTTTGCCAAATAAATCCAGGTAGGGCAATGGAAAGCGAGAATTAGCATTAATGCCCGAGTATTCATTTAAAGATAGTAAATTTTAAGATTGGATATTTAGTTTTAAGGCAAATAACGTTAAAGTTTGAAGACACTGGAATTAGTAAAGGACAGTTTTAGGAGTTTAGTCTGCAGTCTGCCAACATATTTGGCCTCCATTTTCCCGGATAAATAATATATATATATATATATATATATCTGGGGAAAGGGAGGCCAAATATGTTGGCAGACTACCGTTGGAATCTCGTACAGGAGACAACAATGGACAATTACAAAGCGCAAAAATCGACAAAAATAAGTGATTTTTTATCAGATAAACCAATATGAAATTTGAATTTTTTTTACTACAAACTTAGTTTATGACTTTAATCCCTTCTCCCTTAAAATTGGTGAGTGTTACAGCAATATGGATGCAGTATTTGAATTCAGCAACGTCAAATCGGAAAAAAAAGGTTTTTTTTTTTTTTTTTTCCAACTAGTGTAATTTATTATGCTCTGAGGTGAAATTAAAAACCATACTTACGAAACTCATCCTAAACAAAATGAATCATATTCACAATACATACACTGATACAGCAATAACACTGTGTACAATGAATGCATTATAAGACTATACTCATTTCCTTGACATTATTTATTTATTTATTTATTTATTGCAGAGATCTGAGTGGAAACGACTTGTCCATACTTCCCGAATGGATTTTCAGAAAATTAAACGTCTTACAAGAATTGTAAGTTTCAGAAAATGAAGTATTTCACAGAAAATGTTTAATTGAAACAGTTTAACAATTTTTCATGTACTTTCTAGTCCTAACTTTCTAATCTCTAATGTATTAATATCAAAAATGTTAACGCAGTAAACCCTCGCCATAACGGATGTAAACTTAAATGGTTCTAAAGTCCAGCCTCTTAGCGAGTCGACATCAACGGAAGTATCAAAATAGAATGTCATCTGAACCTGCAGAGAGGATACTCGAAAGTTCTTCACATATGGAATAAGCTTTATTCGAATTGCCTACGTGGCAACTCTGATTAAAGCTTGACTAAAATATGACAAAATTTCAAGTTGTACTACTGTGCACATGTGGGTGGTAAGTGCACTAAAACACTTTATACTTTTAATGTTTTTTATTTCAAAGTACAGCACTTTTTCATAATAGTCTAACAATTTGCAACTATACATAAATATATCTTTTTAAAGTTTAAGACTGTCTGCATTGAAGACAATCTAGCAGCGAAAGGGTCTTACTCCTATTGAGTCGGAAAAGCGAGGTTTTACTGAAATGAAAATTACTAAAACTTGTTATAAATAAAATTAAATTGTTATTATAAAATAAAATTGTTATTTCGTTTCGAATAAGGATTTTTACAATAAAATAATAACTTTCAGGTTATTATAAACATATAGGTTCCCAAGCTAGTTTGTGTTCTGTGGTCAAAGCCAACTAAGGCCTAAGCTAGTTTGTGTTCTGTGTTCAACGCTAAAGCCAACCAAGGCTGTGAGACCTCAGTAAATTACTTGTATTCTGTAGTTGATTTGCCTGTTTGCCAGACGAAAAACCCGATTTACGGGTTTTTCGTCCAAAGAGGTCGCATTTTTCTCAAAGAGGTCGTTACCTTTCCTGGTTAACTTAGACATCTTTCATAACTCTTTGCTTATCGTACTTAGCCTTCCCTTTTCTTTGCTACTCTTAACTATTTTCCCCCTTACTGTCTCTGGCCCTTTTGCACTCCCCACATTCCTGCACTTTCCGAATTACTTTTTCCAATCCGTCTTCACGATCACTTTTTCAGCCCACTTCTCCCATTTCATTCCACACTGACGACCCCCAACTTTTTCTTCGTCGTTTGAACCTCCTCCCACAGGACCCTCTACCAATCCAAAGAATTCACCTAACCATTCCCTCTTTTCAGAGGCGGATTTAACGGCGGGCGCACCGGACGCGCGCCCTGGGCCCCGACTTCTTAAGGGCCTACGCAAAACCCCAACAAATTATTTGAACATATTAGTTCAAAACTTTGTGATTATTATTATGCTATTATTAACTATATTATACATATATTATATTCAAATTTTATTGGAAATAAAACATCAATAGTACATAATATTTTTTATTTATTTTAAAAAATGGTTAACATGTATTTTTATTTTCCCTGTCTCTCTCTTTTTTTTAAGGGGCCCAATATTTTCTTCTGCGCCCGGGGCCTCGACCGACCTTAATCCGTTTCTGCCTCTTTCCTATTTGTTAAAAAAATTACCATAACCCTTTTCCCCCCGTGTGCAAACCAAGCCTTTTTACCTGTAATTTTCTCGTTTATTTCCCAGGGCAGCATAGACCTTTTATGTTTGCCGATCGTTTCCAAAGATAGCTGTTTTCGTGCTTTCACATTTGCGAAATGTTGTTAACTTCCAAAAAATCCACCACAGCGACTCGGTCTTTTCCGATACAAACGCCAGCCTGTCGGGACTTATGTCCAGATGTCGCATACATCAAACATTTCTTAATCAACCGCATTTCACTGTCTCTTTGTTCTGCTTCTCACCTGTTCGCAAATGACCACTCCTTCCCTAGTACGGGCCACTGTCTTTGTTTACTCTCAGTTCACCCCTTTTTTTCACGTATCTGCATTTACTTCTCTTCCATTTGACTGCTATTCAATTTACACATCTATAACCCCTTATTTCTAAATCCAGTATTCTTGCCATATATACATCTATATACATCTCTTAAATGTTAAAAATTCCCTTACCATATCAAAGACTTACCATACCAAAGAATAATTTATACCAAAATCACAAAAATTTCCCATAAACTCTAACTCTCCATATTTGGAAGATCTATATCTTACATAACACACTATGAACTAATGTTCCAAGAACTGCCCTGTCACAGAATACATACAGTCAAGGCGGACATTGCTCTTGCTGTTTCTGAGCTGTACTGGGTGATTTGTAATGTCACTGTGCTGCGTCATCAGAGACATTACAAATCACCCAGTACAGCTCAGAAACAGCAGTACTGGGTGATTTGTAATGTCACTGTGCTGCGTCATCAGACGAAACACATGACACTCATCAGCCCTCGCAGTAGCACAGTTGGTATAATCGCCGTCCTTCCGGTGGAAAACACCAGAGTTCTGAGCCCCATCGATGACGTGAGGAATTTTTATAGGCTTTTTTCACAAATGGCTGAGTTAGCCGGTCTCAGGCGAGAGGAGCATAGTTTTGCGCCCTGAAACTCGAATTTTTCGTCCAGCAACCAGAAAATCGACCACAGAAACACGCAATTTACATGCATTATATTATATATGGAGCAATATGGCCTCAGTTGCTAATGCACCTAAAACCCAACAACAACAACCATTCCGCTCTCGAAGTCGGAAAGATCTCTTCTCATAGACACTGAAAAACGGATCGCCACGTGTGTGAACTACAATCTTTTTTTTTTTTTTTTGGTAGTTGTTGGCGCGTAGGCTTCTGTGGCCATAATGCACCTCCCAAGGTTTTTGCAGTACTGTACTTTGATCCAAGCCCGAGGCGGGAATCGAACCCGCGACCAGGTTTGGGTTGTCAGGCAGGCACTTTACCTACCCGGCTAGCCCGGTCGGCATCTACAATCTTATATAAGCCGTTCCCGACTTTGAGCCTTCACCAGCGTCACAGACCAGTCCATCCACAAGGGGGTGTTGCTAATGCAAAGCCAATTCAGCGTGTATATATATATATATAATAAAATAAATAAAATAAAGCATCATTACTCTCAACAGACGTGTTCACAAAAGTCCATACGGTGGTACTGTAAGGATGCTTAAATAACTAAAAAAAAAAAAAAAAAAATTCCATACATGCTTTATTTCGTTTTTTGCAATGCCTTACCTTCAAAGTCCAAAATGTTTAAGTAATAAATATGTATATTACTTCTGTTACTGATTTTTGACCTGCAGTGCATTCATCTCTTTTTTTCCTGTGCAACTAGTTTTGCTATCGTCATCTTCTCCCTTGTTTGTTGTTGTTTGGTTTTTAGGAGCATTAGCAACTAAGGCCATATTGCTCGGGGAATATGCGGTGGTGATTCCCTGACCTTTCCGCATCCTCCGTATTTGGTGGTGACGGGCTCGAACCCCGCGGTCTAATCAAGAAGCGTGTGCTACGCACTGTTGCTCCTTCCCACCTGGCTACGGAGGCGCCATCTTCTCCCTTAACTTGCCCGGTAATATTTAACTTGAGTCATCGAATGTCAGCTATGCTATAATTCTGAATTAGCTGTAGAAAGGAAATGAGTAGTTTCTCCTTAAATCAACTACACAACGAGACAACTGAACAACGTGCAAAAGCCAACTATGCTTAATCAATATACACAGGATATATTAAATGGCAATTATTATTTCAAGATCTCACATGCAAACACTTCCCTAAATTTCAAAAAATCCTAAGAAATGTAGTAACCAGAAAAGAATTCTCTGGTCCCAACTGAACAGGTACAATATTTAGCAATTTGATCCTTCACAGCCACAAAGCCAGTGATTCTCAGGAAGTGACAGACAGGATGGAATCCAAAAATCATAAGAAAAGGAATCCAGATCGAGAGTGAAAAAGAGTAAAATTAATATTGAATAAATAAATAATATATGCACAATACCAACAAGAATAAATAAAAATAGAAAATAATAATAATTACACAGCATAACTTAAAATGAGGAGTAAACTATGCTGAATATATAGTCTGAAACTCAGTGAGAATTACATGACATCGAATGGAGACACTCATATATTTGTATCTTGATAAAGGTCGAGAGACGATAGCTGAAAGACAAAAAATCTACACATCGGCACAGCTGGTGGCAGCAAGCGATTAAGAATTACGAGGTTGAGAAGAGACTTAATTGAGAATGTGTTTCTTATACAATTCCGCCTAAAAGTTTGGAATCACAGCATATGACAACAGTTTCGTAATTTAAAAATTTTTTTTTTTATTTTTGAAATTAGCTATGAAAATATGTTTTAATATAAAAAACATACACATTACAAAGTATTGAAGATTTTCTATTACGCATTGAAAAAGTTACAGCAAAAAAACATTGAAATGATTAAAATTAACAACTATACTGATTTTTCTTCAAAATATCCTCCACGAGATTTTATCATTGCCTTACACGAAAGTGGCATTCTGAGTCTTTCTGACAATTAATTTTATAATAGTATCTTCACAAACATCATGCCATGAGATCTGCAAGGTTCCCATAAATTCTGTAAAAAGATGGGCAGACTTTACGGACTAGAACGATGATCCTATATAAGCTCTATTGGGTTTAAGTCAGGCGATTCGGGTACCACACTACCCACAATTTGCATTACTCTGTTGTTTAGCTGCTAGAAAGTCCCTGCACAGCTGTGCAGGGACTTTCTAGAGCTGTGCTTCGGGTCAATGTCTTTTTGTAATATAAAATTTCTTCCACAAAGTCTAAGTACAGAGGATATTGTATTCAAGAATATTTTAATAGCCTTATTTTCTTAAAATTCCTTCAATTATGAGGACATCACCCACTCCAGAAAAACAGAAGCAACCTCAGATCACGATGGAATCACTACCACGCTTGATCGTAGGCACTAAACAATGTGACACCAGTTTTCTTCAGTTTATGTCTCACGTAAACTCTACGAGTCCAAAAATTTAAAATTTGGACTTATCCGTCCACAGTATGTTTTCCACTCTTCAAATTTCCAATGTTAATGACTCATAACCCAAACCAACAATTTATTTCGATTTTCCGGTTTCAATAAGCATTTTCGGACCGCAACGCAACCGTGAAGTCCTGCTTGTTTAAGACGAAGATTTACAGTGGATGCATACACGGAAGTTTCTCTGTTCCTATTGAACTCAGCTCGGATTTCATGTGCAGTAAGCCGTCGACTGCATTTAGAAATCGGGAGTTATGGTCTTATTTTGTGCTTCCATTGTTACGCGCTGTCGTCCTGATTGTGATTTGTCCTTTAAACTGCCTAGAATGAAGCCCAGTTTTTTTTTTTTTTTTTTACCAATACTTCTTATGGATTAACTTAATTTATACAGAGTTATAATAGCACTACTTTTTTTCAACGTTCAGTTCTTATTTCTTGCCACGTTTATCATGAAACACACAAAACTTATACCAAACATTTTTTCTGAATGGCAGGTGTTCGATTTCATAAGTTACAACTCTTACTTCTGAATTTATATTATTGCAAAACGCTCTAGATCATCTAAAATCTTCTATAATATTGAAACAATACACCCACTTATTAGAATATTCTAGCAGCATCTACAATGTTCTACCACATTCAGGCATATTCTACACCTTTCTGGAATATTCTCGAATATACATAATAGAAAATATTTTAATAATAATTATTAAACAAGCTGGTCCATTTTTTTAAAGAAAACTTTGAAAATTAAGAAAAATGAAACGAGATTCCAAACTTTCAGGTGGGAGTACAAATTCTGTTCTCTGCAGAAATGTTGAAGTCGGCGTCCAGCTCTTAAAAAAGTGGAAGCATCGTGGGAACATAACTCAGGAGCTGCCCTAAAAGCTGCTAGCGGAACTCTCCAGTAACATGTATCCCAGAAGGACAGTGTGGAAATTTGTCTAAGTAATTTATATCTAGCGACCAGCTTGCGCGTACTGATAAGCGTAGTCTGCGCGGAGCACAGTGGTATCGTCACCGTCCTTCTCACACCGGGTGAAAAATGCACAGGTTCGAATGCAGTCGATGATGCAAGAAACTTTAATGGGCTTTTTTCACTCTGTGGCTGAGTTAGTTGGTCGAAGGCGTAGATAGCAAGGTTTTTTTCCCCAGAAACTGGAGTTTTTCGTCCAGCAAAACAGACAAATCGACCATAGAACACACGCAATTAACAGACAATAAGACACACAGTACGGCAGATGAATTTAATTATTCGGGTGGCCGAAAAATAATAGTTTGTTTGTTGTACTGATAAGCGTTGGTAACCTTCGCATGTAGAGGGTTTGAGGCAATACTGTTGTTCTACACTGTGGAAGTTTTGTTCGTGTAAACAGCCCATTTTAAAAGTCATAAGCCAGATTCTGATGAAATCATAATAGTAATCATAATAAAGATTCAGACTCCTAAAGTACTTGAGTAATCGCTACTCCAAACTTGGAGTTTGTGACAGAAAATGAAGTAAACGACTCCCAGAAAATAGACATACAACTGAGATAGCAGAGAACCTTACATCACGTAAGTCAGAACTTCAAAATTTTCCTCAGGACCATTCACGCAACCCATTCCACCCAAAAATATATACAGTATATATATTAGTATTAGTAACGGCCGCATGGTGCAAGAAAGCTATGCTGCACCAGCCAAAAAAAAAAAAAAAATCCGAACAAAACAATGATAAAAAAAATAATAATAAAAAATAAATAACTAAATAATAATAATAATTAATAAAAAAAAAAAAAAAAGAAAGAAAATTAAACTTATCATCCTATGCGCTTCCCTTAACCGAAAGTACTATCCAGATGACCTTTGAATTTCCCCAAACTGTCGGCCTCTACCACCCATGAAAGCAACTTATTCCAGTAATTTATAACTCGCTGGCTAAAATAAAACTTCCTGCAGTCCAACTAAACATTTTCCCCGTAACTTGAATTTATGTCCCCTAGTTCTAGCATCATTTATAATCTTGAAAATTTTGTCCTCATTCATTTTACTGATGCCTCTCAGAGCCTTAAACACCTCAATCAAATCTCCTCTAAGGTGTCTAGTTTCCAAACTCTGCAACCCACATATTCGAAGTCTTTCTTCATAAGGACGCCCTTTAGCCAATCTCACCAGGCGAGTTACCCTTCTTTGCACCCTTTCAAGAAGCTCGATGTCTTTCTTTAGGTGCGGTCTCCATACTTGAACACAGTATTCCAAGTGTGGTCTAACATAAGCCTTATATAATGGGATTATCACGTCCCTATCTCTACTTGCAAAAGTTCGATAGATCATAGATAGGACACCATGGGCCTTCCTTGCAACCTGTTTACAATGCTCATAGAATTTCATGTCTGACCGTATCGTAACACCCAAGTCCCTTTCCTCCAGTACTGGGTTTAGTTGAACTCCATCAAGTGAATAAGTTATTTTGGGATTACTGGTGTACAACAAAGTGTAAGGTATTACAACAAAGTGTAATACCTTACACTTTGTTGGATTAAAGCACAGCTGCCATTTTTCTGACCATTCCTGAAGTCTATCTAAGTCTCTCTGAAGAAGCTCAGCTTGACAGTGATCATTAACTACTCTACCAATTTTAACATCATCTGCAAATTTAGACATCACGCCCTCTATCCCTTCATCAATGTCGTTTATGAAAATTAAAAACAACAGTGGTCCTAATACTGATCCTTGGGGAACCCCACTTCTTACATCAACCCAATCTGAGGAATAGCCATTTATCACAACCCTCTGCCTCCTGCCCTGAAGCCATCCTTCTGTCCATCTAAGGATTTTCCCAGTGATTCCAACCTGTTCCAGCTTATAAAGCAACCGCTCATGTGGGACTGAATCAAAAGCTTTGCTGAAATCTAAATAAACACAATGTCGAAGATGAGTTTTCCTTTTCATGGCCGCTTCCGCTGCGTTGGTGATTATTCAGGTTATATCTTGTGCGAACTGTCTGGGGTCTATCCTTTCGCCTTCGGTCTCCCGTATGTCCAAGTCCTCCACGTACTGTCTCCCTTGGGTGGATAAGAAATTGCAGTAGGCGTCCTAATTTGCTTTCCCGATTGTTACTCTGTTTGCCAGGTATTTTGTGGCGATTGTTCTAGCCTGATTCCTTCGTATGCTGTAAGTGATGGTGGTCAGACATAGTTATTCCCTAAATCCAGCTCGTGAGTGACCCTTTCGAAATAGCGAACCAGATTTGTTAAACATGATTTTCCCTTTACAAAACCATGCTGAGTATCCTTGAGAATTTCAGTTCGATCCAAATGATCCTGAATTGCACCCTTGATCATTGCCTCCATGATTTTCCCTACTACTGAAGTCAGACTGACAGGTCGATAATTTCCAACTTCACTTATATATATATATATATATATATATATGTATATATATAAAGTTTCTACTCTGAGTTATAATGTAAAACAAGCAATTTATACCCAAAGCAGTATCCATTAATTTTTTTAACTTGCCGCAATGTTTTATTTCAGTTATTTGATAACTTAAGCAATGAATAATTATTCTAAACACTCTTTTTTTTGTCATTTCTGAAAATATTTTTTAGGAATTTAGCAAGTAATAGACTGGAATCTCTTCCTCCCGCCATCTTTTCAACCTTGTCTAGCTTAAGGATGCTGTAAGTATCATAAAATAGAATAGATTCATAAATAAGTAAACATCCTACCGTCCGAAAAGTATTCGGACACCCGGTTTCATATTCTGGACCCTCGCGAATTAATAAATGATTCAGAGCTGTATATAAGGAAGGCGTTTAAGCCACATAGGTTACTTTTTCTCGCCATGGCACATACAGCCGATCTGACTGATTTCGAATCGTCAGTGACGTTATCGTGAAAAGGAAACATGGCGATACTACCACCGTCTAGCAACGCACAGGAAGACCTACAAATCAAAAGAAAGTCCTAGGGAGGGTAGTACAATAATCTCATCAGATATCCTTGCACAATATCAAGCAGGAGTTCAAAGAACTGAGGTCTGTCGAACACACTGAGTACTCCACGGCCTCGGATTTAGTGGAGGAGCGGGGGCGCCTAA
This sequence comes from Mastigoproctus giganteus, assembly GCF_048544385.1. Lineage (NCBI taxonomy): Eukaryota > Metazoa > Arthropoda > Arachnida > Uropygi > Thelyphonidae > Mastigoproctus > Mastigoproctus giganteus. The sequence continues at coordinate 147,944,981 of NC_143586.1, read as the reverse complement.
GCCAAATATCAACAACCACAATCAGCAGTCTCGCCTTGTATTTATGCAATAGTCCATTGTGCTGTTATGTTTTTGTTATTTGGTTTTTAGGAGCATTAGCAACTAAGGCCATATTGCTCCAGGATATGCGGTTGTCATTCCCTGACCTTTCCGCATCCTCCGTATTTGGTGGTGACGGGCTCGAACCCCGGTCTAATCAAGAAGCGTGTGCTACGCACTGCTGCTCCTTCCCACCTGGCTACGTAGGCGCCTCCATTGTGCCGTGGAAAAAAGTTGTGCCAAAAAAAATGAAGTTCATGGTATGGCATACACTCTTTGGTTGTGCGGGATAAGTGAACGGTGACGCTTAACTTAGCATTGTGGGCAATTCCACACTCCCTACGATGATAAGGGAGTCCTTTAATACAGATGCAGTATAGCACGGGACATGTCCTGGTGAAACAAATATAAACCTTTGAATGGCTGGCACAGAGTCCGATTTGAACGCTATGGAACACCTGTGGGAAATTGAACGATGGATGAGGACCAGACCAACAAATACGAGATGGAAAGCTTAACTGGCCATTGTTCTGCAGAAAAGATGGGTCTATACCCATTACAGTCCATAGCTGGTGGAAAACCTATCCAGGTGGGTGGGGTGTGCCAGAGCGCCCAAAGGAGGATCTATACGCTATTGAAATAAGTGGCTGTCACGTCAATGTGAAACCGACGTATGTCCAGATATTTTTTTGGAGAATGTATACTAGTCAAAGATACACTAAGTAGCACCCCTGGTTAGCTTATTGCCTAATTAGAGAATGAGATCCTATTGTAAAATGCTATTACATCTCACGTAGAATGCGGCTTTTTTCCTTAAAGTTACCTAAGTGAAAGTATACTTAAACTTATGGGCATCTCCGTAGCCAGGTGGGAAGGAGCAGCAGGTGCGTAGCACACGCTTCTTGATTAGACCTGGGTTCGAGCCCGTCACCACCAAATACGGAGGATGCGGAAAGGTCAGGGAATGACCACCGAATATTCCCGGAGCAATATGGCCTTAGTTGCTAATGCTCCTAAAAACCAAATAACAAAAAAACAATTTAAACTTACGTGATGACTCATTCTAATAGAGGCTGATTAGAAAAAAAAAAAACAATAAAATAAGTAAGATTTGTAAGATTCTTCGCTGAAAATGAAAGATAGCAAAATGTTCTTAATAGTATCAGTACTGCCCTCGAAATTTAGGTAGCCTTCGCAGAATAAAAATGAACCCCGACCATCTTTCGTAAAGTGCCCTCATACACATACTCACTTGGGTTCCGCCGCCATATTTTTTGAAAATGAATAAGCAATTTTCTTCGCACGATTTGCATCGCACAAACATTCTCTTTTTTCTGTTAATTAATTCAAAATGAGACTTGTTAATCGAAATAACTCATGTCCATCACCGTTCGTCATCCCAATCTCTATATTTAACGCAACATGACAGAGCATCATTTTAACTTGCCTCGTTTTGAAACAGCTTCTTTTTCCGCATTTAGCTTTTCACGTAGCTGCAATAATCCAAATATGAACGACGATAAGCCAAAGATGGTACGCTGCTCTTTTTTCTGTGTGCCTGAGACCATTCTTGAGCCAGCTGGAGGCTACTGGTTGTTAACTGTTGTTTGGCTATACAAGATAGCAATAGTTAGCGAGACGTTTTACGATGCCAAAACTGGCCTTCTCGATTGCCCAAAAATTCACAGTTTTTTAACTTTTTTTCCGCGTTATTTTGTACTAAATGCCTCAATACCCCAGCACGATGAGCTATTTCAACTTGGCAGAGCTATTTTAACTAAGTAACTCAAAGCATTTTCCAAAACAAACTGATTTGACACCGATGACTATACTATTACTGGTAATTCCACCAAAACAACGCCATTTATATCGATGAATCACGAGAAGTGACATGAAGTTCACTGCCACTGGAAAGCATGCGAAATATGTAGCGATTTTCTCGAGAATCTCGGTCCTCAACAAATGCTATTTCGGAACCTATATTTTTCCTGACTCCATAAAATAAGAGTGTTTATAAATTATATAATAAAACTAAAGTAGTGGATATATAAACGAACAATAATCACCTAAAAACTTCATTTTTCTACAGCGTAAAGTCAAAGTGGGTTCTCTACATTTTGAACACTATTATATATGCATATTACATCTCTTAGCTAATAAAAGCAAATATATATTAAAAATATTAGAATAATGTGAAATAATTTTGCTCTGTTTAATTTTTTCCTGTATTTACAGATCCTTGCAAAACAATAAATTCAGATACCTGCCATTGAGAGCGCTTCAATCACTAGTTAATCTGGAAATTCTGTAAGTATCAAATGTTATTTAGATTATACGAACTTCACGATTTCCCGAGACAAATTTGTAAAACTTAAATAATAATAAAAGTATATATTATTCCATAATATATATTTTTATGTTATATATTATGGAATAATATACACAATAAAAGTTACAATACGTAGAGCAGTTATTAAAAACATTTTTAGCAAAAGCTTATTTTCCAGTACTCACCTCTCAAATCCATATTATCGATTCCATAGGAAATAAAAGTGAAAGTAATAAAATTATCTAAATGAGTAAGATTAAGATCATGCTTTGAGGAAGAAGTGCGCTGCTTTTTCCCTGGTGGTTGTTTATAAAACTGCATAAAAGGAAATACAATGTAAAATCAATTTCTTTTTATGCAATTTTATAAACGACAACCAGGGAAAAAGCAGTGCACTTCCTCTTCCCCAGGGCATGATCTTAATCGTACTGATTTAGTTAATTTTTTCACTTTTTCCTGTAGAATTTAAACGATAATACGGATTTGAGAGGCGAGTACTGGGAAATAAGCTTTTGCAAAACATTTTAATGAGTTAACAGACAGTACTTTAAGTCTTAGCTACAAAATTATACAACTGTAGAGCAGTTAAATATAAATATACAGTATATTCTTCTACCAAAAGGCATGGGACGCTTGTAGTTATAAACAAAACATGCATTTAATCAAAAAAAATTAATAGCGTGTTCTTTAATTGTAATGATGGCTTCATGTATCAGGGAAATTTTTCTAATATCTAGCTAGTGAACCTGTGTCCCACCCTTCCTTACAAGCAATGATGAGCTCTTAAACCGAATCGAGATCTATACCATTGGCCCATGCAGTTCACATGAAGAAAACGTACGAGAACCTACAGATTATTTTGCAAAAATTATGCTATCAAGAATACAAATTGGACATCTTGCCGACCTAAAAGTGGCAGCGTTGCTGACTGGATTGCAAGGTGGATACATAAAATACTGCTGCTTTCTATGCGAGTGGTACAGCCGAGTGAAGAATTGCCACTACAGAGTAAAAAACGGCCAGACCGTTCAAGAACTATAGTTTTCTGACCGTTCACCAGGTCAGAAAACTATAGCATATCCTCCTTTGGTGGATAACTCAAAAATTTATTTACCTCCATTGCACATCAAGGCTACAACAACAGGTTTGATGAAACAACAGGTTTGATAAAAAAAAATATTTGTGAAAGAGAAGGACAAAAAAAGGAGAAAGATTTTCCTGTTTGAAACAAGAGTTTCTCGAATCAGTGAGGCTAAAATAAAAAAGGCAATTTCTGTGGGTCCTCAAATCAAACTGCTATTCCAAGATAGATGAAGAATTCACTAAAAAAATTAAACACTAGAGAACTAAGGGCCTGAAAGGCATTCGAAAACATCTGCTGGAACGTTTTAGACAATGAGAAATCTCAAAATTGCAGTGAAATTGTGGATCAGCTAATTTTAGCTTACAGAGAGTTTGGATGCAATGTGCCGTTAAAGCTTCATTTCTTACATTCCCATTTAGACTTTTTTCCTGAAAACCTGCGAGCCGCCTCCGATGAACACGGTGATAAAGGTTTCACCAAGATATTTCTCAAATGGAAAAAAGATACCCGGGGAAATGGAGTGTGCCAACAGTAGTCTCGGACGAGAGACACGAATTGACCATTATAAAAGGCAAAAAACGTTAAGGTTAACAAAAAACGCTAAGGTTAACAAACCCATTGATTAATATTTATAGTACTGTATGTAACATTTTCTTAAAATATATGAAATATTTTTTACTAGAAACTTAGTTTTGACTTTAATCGCTTCTCCCTTAAAATTGGTGGGTGTTGCAGCAATATGGTTGCTAAATTTAAATTTAGCAATGCCAAGTCTACAAGAATCACCCTGAATTTTAACAGGGAGCGAAAAAATGTGGGGTTTTTTCCCCCTACCAGTGTAATGTAACTATTAGGTGGCCCTAATATGATGGACTTTTTTTTTTTTTTGTATAAGGTAATAGTTAGGTCACATCTTGAGTACTGCAGACAGGTCATGAAAGCTGAGACCAATATTCCAACCGATCCACATCCCTCCGTTTTAGAAAGGGTACGGATCTGTTAGAACGGGTGCAGAGAAGAGCAATATGATTAGTCAATTAGTCAGGAGCACAAAAGGATATTCTTATCAAGAACTTCAGTTCTGGTAATTACTGCGTCTGAAAACTAATCACCTGTGACATCTGACTAAGATCTTTAAGGTTTTGAATGGATTAAGTAAGCTAAATGTTAATGGCATCCTTACTCTTGCTCCGTCAACACACATAAGTGAGCACAAATTTAAACTGAAGAAGAATGATTGAAGGGTAATGTGTAAAAATGTTTTCAAGCCAGTGGGAAACTAATTGTGGGCAGTTTGAAGAAAATTCAAGGAAAAGTTTTAAAAATTATTAGAGAGGATGGATTAATGAAAGAGTTACATCACAAGAATTAATTAATTATTTGATGCGGGAGGTGAGGGTTTTTTTTTTTTTTTTTTTTTTTTTTTTACTAATTCTGTATTAGCTTGCCTCATTGGATCATTTGCCACTACAAATACTGCTTAGTAGTGGCAAATTGGATCATTTGCCACTACAAATACTGCTTAGTAGTGGCAAATGATCCAATACAGACTAACACATAATTCACAGTTCAATGCACTGCAACCAGCGGACTTAATTAGTCCGTACTACGACAAACAGCCAGACTATTCCACCTCCACCAAACTTCGCAGCGAGGACAACACACTCAGGTAGTAAGGATCTCTATTAATGATATCCAAGCACGTCCATGAGACTGGAGAAGCAAATAGCATGAGTCATCGCTCTACAGGACTGATTTCTATTTATCTAGGTTCTGTGTGTCTTGCACCATACCAATCGACGGCGGCATTTGTTTTCGTTATGAAAGACTTGTGGTATGCAGCTCTTCCGTGAAGTTCATGACATGCAAGTCTCTAGGTGTATTGAATACATTTATAGGTTTGTCTGTGGCAGTTGGCAGCTCTAAACTCAGGTTCTCTAGGATCTGATGGAGAAATGAAGTAACCAGCCGCGTCAAGGTGCGTAAACTTTTGTCGCCTTTGGGCTTCCATTTCATCAATATGTTGCCAATTTTCTACCTAGGAATGTTTAATTCCTGAGCATTGTTTGGCATACTTTTTTCATTACACATTTCAAATGAATAGGGCAAAATATTAATATTTCGTAGTATATTTCACACACAATTTAATATTTCACACAATTTCTTACAATAAAAGGGGTTTCCCATGACTTTTGGTATGATAGTATACACACAGATGTACCACGGATAGAGAGCGTATACCATAAATGGCGTAGCCTTGGTGAACTCTCTGTTCACAAAATTTATGCATACTCATATTCAAACTTTGTTTTATAACTATCATATGGGTTTCATTAATTTTTTTCCCTTTTTGTTTTCCAGCCATCTCAACGTGAACCGACTAACATCGCTACCTCCAGGAAGTTTGATTTTTTTCCAACGACTACGAACACTGTGGTTGGACAGCAATAGTTTTTCTGAAATACCATCTAGTGCAATTGGAAATCTGTCCCAACTGGAAGCGTTGTGAGTTGAACTTCGGTACTGACCTTTCACTAACTGAAATTGTCCCTTGTGGCTGGGAGGGAAAACGTGAAAAACTATCGGAGTACATTAGCCTAAAAAATTAATTCGTTTTCTTAATTTTATAGACATAAAATAGCATACTTGGCTGCACTTAAAGCTTACAAAGGGAACACCTTCCCCATCTTTACTGGTGTTATATACTGAATAAAATGCAATAATGCTGTTATTGTTGTAGTGATCTATATAATGTATAACCATCCCATCCTCACTGGTGTTATGCATTGAATAAAACGAAACAATATTGTTATTGTGGTGATCGTTTAAGAACCGTCACGAGTGCTTCAACATATTTAAATAATTACTTGGTTGAACAGCATCTCGTAGCAGAAAGAAGAAAATAGTGTTCCATAGGTTGTCATTTTTCTTGATAATGAAATAAAATCTCGGTCCATTCTGCCTTTAGCAGAACTACTAAATGCCTAGCAGATGTTATGACCTTCCTCCTACATCCTTGCATACCGGCGCCTCCGTAGCCAGGTGGGCAGGAGCAGCAGTGGTAGCACACGCTTCTTGATTAGACCGGGGTTCAAGCCCGTGACCACCAAATACGGAGGATGCGGAAAGGTCAGGGACTGACCGCAGCATATCCCGGAGCAATATGGCCTTAGTTGCTAATGTTCCTAAAAACCAAATAACAAACAAACAAACAAACCTAAAAAAAAAAAAAAAAAAAAACCAAACCTTGCATACCACATTCCTAACCGGTGAATGATGCGTTAAGATTTCCGCGGGGATTATGTGATGATCGGACTCCCTCTAATATGCAAATAAGATCACGCGTGTTCCACTCACTGACTTGGACCTTTGTACAATCACGGCAACTATAGTGGAGAGAAATAATTCAACAGGCGGTTGGAGGTCATTCGTTAACTGCGCTCTTTGCTCTCATTCCGTATGCCTTTCAACCACAGAATTCGTGGAACCGACTGCTTACGTAAGCAGTGTATTTCTCAGGCCAACTGTCTAACAAGTGACCATGCTTTGCGAAACAGAGAGAAAGAGACTCGATACAGTACTTTCAGTACTGGGATTCATCCAGTGTGAAAATCGAGTGCTAACTCCTTGATTTAGCACTATCATAATACTCTATTACAAATCAAAAGTGGTGAAGTGGCACTACTGCAAAAAAGTCAGAGGACTCACTTTCTACGGCTTCCTATTCTAATATGAAACACAGTACAATATATCGTGAAAATAGTAACATGACAAGATCCTTCAAAATGTTCATATTTTGAGGGGGACAAAAAAAGAAATGCAATTCATCCAGCGGTTCTGCAAATCTTCGATTTCGCTTTGAAAAAAAATCTTTAAAGAGCTTTTATGTCAAAACAAACATCAAACATCAAGTCACTGTCACCTGAAAATTTCTTTCCCTTAAGGGATTCCTCTAGTTGTGGCTGGTTGAAGTATTTTTGGCCAACTACTGCATTAGTGGTAATGCGTCACGACAGGTGGTTTTATAATGTATTATGTCTGACTATAATAGATAACAAAACAAGTGGGTTTCTTTTATTCCCGAACCGATTTAAATGTTGTGCATGCTGAAAAGCCTTATATAGTCCAATGGAGAAATCCTGCTCTCTTAGATAACTACAGACCCCGTGGGACCAGAGAATTTCTGAAATCTCTATTGGAATTTGAACTCAGTCAGTGCAATGTCACTGAACTGCCTCTGTTGATATCCTCCAGAAGTATATCAGCTTATTTAAAAGAAAGGTACTAACGAAACCCATAAAATCTAAATTATAAACTGCACATTTACGACCTTAGTACGAGTCCCTAGTACAACTCTAGTAAAATTTACGACACTCCTAGTTCTTGATGCAAAATGATGTGCAATTGTTCACTGGCCATATACTTCCTTCCTTCCATCCAGTGTCGTGTGTGTGCGCGCGCGCCAAAATAACAATGATTATAAGACATAAGTATACTGGGTCGGTAAACTGCATAAATTACGGAAGTAGGGGAATGTGAAAACTTTCAATAAAAATCCTCCCGTCTTGAGGGGATTCCAACCTAGGCTTTTTCCACCCGATGTGAAAGTACAGCGATCGTGATTAACGTGCTACTCGCACATTAGGCTTCTAGAGTAACGTAAGGCTGTCGCTGAAAGACAGGATAAAATAACGTATAATATACCATACATACTTTTTTTTTTTTTTTTTTTAGCCTTTGGCCTTTTGCTAGCTGAAACATTGTTGGTGCCCAGGTTTATCTCATGGATGGCTGGCATCCTCCGGTCTTGCACTTTTATCAGTGAATGCGGTTTTTTTTTTTTTTTTTAAGAATGGTTCCGAACTCGCTTTGGGCTTTCAGAACGGGACAGTCGGGTTTACCACGGTTCATGCGTAGTTGTGGTCTACCTCCTCCTGGTGTAGAAGGAAACTGGGCAGGCTTTCCAGGTGATCGCCTTGCCGGTGGCAAAATGGCCAGGAACAACACAATACACATCACAAACATACGAATAGCGTGCGCGCACACACACACACGCACACACACTGCATAGGATAAGGGTCGGCAACATTTTTTTAGTAGAGCTGTTGTTGTTATGTTGTTTTTAGGAGCATTAGCAACTAAGGCCATATTGCTCCGGGAATATGCGGTGGTTATTCCCTGACCTTTCCGCATCCTCCATATTTGGTGGTGACGGGCTCGAACCCCGGTCTAATCAAGAAGCGTGTGCTACGCACTGCTGCTCCTTCCCACCTGGCTACGGAGGCACCCTTGAGTGGAGCCATTTTTGATCTAATTTTAAAAAAAACAGAGACTCCGAAGAGCCGCGCTTCAGCTGGGGTAGTTGGGGGGAGTTCTTTAAGAAATGGAATAGAGTGGGAAGGTGTTTTATTAAAAATATATATATTTTGAAATATTATTTATTAATACTGAAAAAACGTAACATTCAATTAGGTACGAATTAATGTGCCTTTTGCTGCTGAACTTCTTGAGCGAGTCTCTCAACATCAGGCGAGTATGCCGTAATTTTGATCTTTAAACATGCTGAGAGACTTGCATTATTCAGACGGTTTCTTGATTTATTTTTAATATAGTTCATGTTCGAAAATATTTGCCTGCATAAATACGTCGAACCAAACACTGAGAGAAGTCTGAACGCAAATATTTTCAAATTTCTATACGTGTCCTGTAAGCTACTCCACATCTCGAACACAATTTAGTCTTGCTTTTTCAACTCACTATCGCCGTCCATTTGTGTAGAATTGCAAGGGCAGCCTTTTGCCTCTCCAAATCCTCAATTTCAGTTTTAAGACATTTTAGTCTTGCACTCCACGTATCCTTGATTTTTAAATCCTCTAACTCCATTTCATATTGTGCTTCATGTGGGCTAAACGTTAAAGTGCCGCAGTAACATGCTCAAAGAGCCGCATGCGGCTCGCAGGCTGCCGACCACCCCTAGCATAGGATATTATAACATGTCTACATACCGTACATACATGTCTACATACCGTACATTTTTTAATCGTTTATTATACTTCTCTCCTATTTCTCTTAATATTATTTTTCTTTTTCACTATTTTATTTTTATTCTTATTTTCCTCTTTTTTTTTTTTTTCCTTCTGATACTGCAATCGCTGATGATTGGTTTCTGCCTTCCTGTAGATGTGGAGTCTTTAGATTAATCCTTATGAACTGATCAGTAAGTGCACAGTAGTGGCTTGTCTTCTCAAAGCATTGACGCATACTAGGAAACAGCCTTCATCGTGAATGCTGCTTTCTGATATCAAAGTGGCCAGAAACAACTCAACAAAATAACACACATACTACACAAACATAACATTACGCTCATTTCTGTTTATTTATAGAGTTCTGATTCATCACAGAGTACTATGACGAAACTGAGCTAGCGTTCAGCAGCAACCCGACCAAAAACACAAGTCCATACCATACTATCGTCCTCCGTGATACTATTTTTATTATTATCTTTATTTTCTCCTAAGAGAAAATAAAGAAATACTATAATAGTTTCACCACGTGTCACTCGGTTGTAGAAGTCCCTGTTCGAAGACTGGAGAAATTTCCAAAGTCATCTTCAATCAAGGTTGTACAAATTTGTATTAAGCAAATCAATGGTGGAGGGAACAGGCTTTTCTCCGTGAGTTATTCCTGGGTTTTAAGCTCGTACTACATGCAAATCGGCGTGAACACAATTCTACAGACACGATAAATATATATGGATTTGGGCAACGCGAGGGGATCGTTAAAATTAATAACATACAGTAGACTTTCGAAATAACGGCATCTTCGTAGATTCACGGTGCCGTTTTTTCGATTTTTCCATCTTTCTGGAAAGAAAAATAAATCTTTCTAGAAAGATTTATTTTTAATGTATTTAATGCAGAAATAATGAGGCCAAACTAGAAATAGATTAAAAATGCCATTTTATTAACTGCACATAAAAAAACATAAGCATGTTGATCCAATGTTATATTCTGCCATTAATACACGTCTGCTTAGGCCGCGTTCTATTTTCTTTATTATATCAAGTTTAGTCTGCGGGTGTAGCACAGTTGTATCGTCACCAACCTTCCCACACCGAGTGGAAAAGGCCCGGGTTCGAATCCCATCGATGACACGAAGATCTTGTATGGACATTTTTCACTCCGTGTTTGAGTTAGTGGATCTCGGGCGTACATAGCAAGGTTTTTTCCCCAGAAACTGGATTTTTTTTTCGTCCAGCAAAATAGGCAAATCGAGCAGAGAACACGCAATTTACAGACAAAATACACATGGGTATATTAATTAACATTCCGGGTGACCCTAATGCAATAGTTTGGATTATACCAAGTTTGTCACTAAGCTTTAATGTCGTTCTTCTTTTCTTCTCTGTATGAGGTTTATTAACTTTTGGAGCCATAGTAAGGGGTTTTTAATTTAAAATAAATATAAAACAGCGGTATAATCCGTGATATCAGTACTGAATCCACTTTGAAAATGGCGAGCGTAAACAAATACAGTAATCACGCGACTTGCCATTTTCATTTTCCGGCACTGCAAGACATCTGCGCTGTATGTATACGCACAATCTAGATGTTCCGCTATTTCGAATGTGACGTCATTTGGGGTGCCGTCATTTCGATAGTCTACTGTATCACCTGAAACAACACACACACATCTGGACGTTTTGGAGTTCTCTATCACCACAGCATGAACTGCAATTCAGGAGCCGACCTGCATAAGATATTACACGTTTCTACATAACACACTGAAAATCCTCTATGGCAGCTTAGTGGGCATGATACATAGCCATCTTCCACTCGTTTGGTGACTGGAAAGTGTAGTTTCCCCATCAGTTATTCAGGTTTTTTTAGCCCCCATAACATTTAAATCAACTCGTGCTCGTGGGCCTTCGAGGAGACAGTAGCCGATTGTGAATACAAGGTGTCGCTATTGACGTAGTTAACAGACTTTCAGCACTTTTTAAAAGTGCAGAAAATATATTTCTCAATAGTACTTTTTATACTTTCTTATTTGACACAATGAAATTTACATTTTAATTTTTGGGGAAATATTTTTGGACTTTGCACCTGACGCAAAAATTCCTTCCTGTGGCAATGATTATAGCATTACAGTTTTCTATTATTCACAAATATTATTTACATGTCTCATGTTCTATAGCAGAGTTTATTATTTTTAAAGGCATGAGATAAATTACACTCAATCCAGAAACCTCGTGTAGCGTTAAGTGACTTTTCGCCCGAAAAAAAAATTTCAACAGAAGCTACGAATATAAAGGTAGTTTCTACTTACAGAAAAAAACAACCAACTTTGTAATATTTTTTTTCTCTCTCTTGTTGTTGTAGGGTTTTAGGAGAATCAACGACTAAGGCTATATTGTTACCTTGTCTGTATATTCTCTTCAAATTTCCGGTGTTCTGAGATCGGTTTGCTGGGAGAAAAACCCGAGTTTCCGGGAGAAAACACCATGCTACCCTCGCCTGAGACTGAATAACTCAGCCACGTTGTGAAAAATACCCATAAAAATTTCTCCCGTCATTGATAGGATTCGAACTCAGGGTTTTCCCACCCAGTGTGAGGAGGACGGCGATCCTAACAACTGTGCTACACACGAGGGCTTTTTCTCTCTTATTCAATTCTACAAATATACTGTTTATTTATTAAAGTGTCTTTTTTGTAGTAAAAAATGCAAATTTATTAAAATACAAAACTGATTGTGACCTTAGGAGTGACAACTAATTTTGTATCAACAGAATCACAGGTCCATATCGCCGGGAAAATGCAAAGCTCCAAAGATACTGATTCCGCTTTAAGCAGCTATTGGAAGGTGCATTTCCTACGAAAACTTTAAAAGTGTATTACTTTATCGGTATAAAATTAATTAATATATTTAGGCTAATGTGCATCGATCTCTAGAAACTACTTTATGACTGGTTGATATGTAAGGGTAGTAGTAGCATATCACTCATCCATACCCTCCAAGAATTTTTCTAGTTATTATCATTATTATCAGTTTATTTATCTAACACCCCTGTACAGACATTATTTAGGAGGGTGGCTAATACAGACATCCTACAACAAATTAGACGGCAACCCTGAAAATCAGAAAATACATAAGAATAAATACATCAACAGTAAATTGACACAAAAATCGTTCATTACAGATGATTAAGAGTACATAGGCACAAATTCCACAGAAATGTATACTTCATTAAATTTGTAGTGTAGTATCATCATCATCATCATCATCATCATCAGCCATTTTCAATCCACTGCAGGATGAAGGCCTCTCCAGCAACTTTCCAGTTGCTTCTGTTTTGAGCACTGGACATCCATTTACTACCCACAAACTCATGAATTTCATCTATCCATCTCCGCCTTTGTCTTCCAGGTTTTCTTCTAGCTCCTCTTGGATACCATTCTGTTATTTTCTTAGTCCATCTGTCATCATGTCTTCGAGCTATGTGTCCTGCCCAAGACCATTTTAGTTCTTTAGTTTTGATAAGAATGTCCTTTACTTGAGTTTGTTGCCTAATCCATGTGTTTCTCTTCTTATCTAACAGTCTTATTCCCAATATGATTCGTTCCATTCTTCGCTGTGTGGTTCTCAGCTTCTCTTCCATTCTTTTGGTGAGTGCCCAAGTTTCACTTCCATAAGTCATGGTGGGGAGTATACATTGGTCCATTATTTTACGTTTCAGCCAAACTGGGATATTGCTCTTCAGTATGTGACTATATTTCCTGAATGCTATCCATCCAAAATTTATTCTTCTCTTGACTTCCAGCCATTTATCATTATTACAGCTAATAACTTGTCCCAGATAAGTATATGACTCCACCTTTTCAATTACTGCTCCTTCAATCATTATTTCCCTTTCTGTGGCATACTTGTTCACCATTACTTTTGTTTTAGCCATATTCACCTTTAGTCCAAAATCCTTACTAGCTGTGCATAACTGATTAAGATTTTCCTCTAATTCTTTGGGATCATGGCTTATGACCACAATGTCATCTGCAAATCGCAAATGGTTTAGGTACTCTCCGTTCACATTGACTCCTTTCTGCGACCAGTCTAATCTTCTGAAAGCTTCCTCAAGGGCAGCAGTAAACAGCTTCGGAGATATTGTGTCTCCTTTTCGAACTCCTTTCTCAATTTTAAATTTCCTACTGTCTTTGTCTAGTCTAATAAAGGAGGTAGCACTCTCGTATATTTTCTTCAAAATCATAATATATGGGGTATCAATGCCTTGTCTTTCCAGTGCCCGAAACATTGCCTTATGCTGTATGGAGTCAAATGCCTTTTCATAATCCACAAATGCCAGGCATAATGGTGTTTTATATTCATTTGCTTTCTCAATTAGCTGTGATATTACATGAAGGTGATCCATAGTTGAGAATCCTGTCCTAAAGCCAGCTTGCTCTTTCGGTTGATTCTCATCCAGTATTCTTTCTAATCTGTTAGTAATGACCCTTGTGAACAACTTGTAGATGTGGGATAACAAGCTAATTGGTCTATAATTTCCAATTTCTGATTTATCTCCTTTCTTATGCAGCAAAACTATGATTGCATTATTCCACTGCTTAGGCGTCACACCTTTTCTAATGCACTTTGTGAAGAGCCTTGCCAGTTTTTGTGTTATGTCTCTTCCTCCCAATTTTAACAACTCTATAGTAACTTCATCTTCCCCCGGCGCTTTCTGATTCTTCATTTTCTTCAATGCATGTTCTACCTCATCAGGAAGAATATTGGGTATGTCGTATGTGTTGCTACTTTGCAATCCATCTTCCCCACTGCTGGCATCATTCCCCTGCTCCTTGTATAATTCTCTATAGTAGTCTTCTGCAATTTCAATTATGCCTTCTCTGCTGTTTATAAGTACACCATCGCTATTCTTCAGTTTCAGTATCATTTGTCTTTCTGTATTACTGCTCATGGCTGCTGATTTAAATCCTTTGTTTTCTCTTAATGCTTGTTCTACTTTTCTTGTGTTAAATCTTCTTATGTCCTCTCTGAGTCTCTTTCTAATGGCTTTGCATAACTCAGTATACGCAATTTTCTCCCTGTCAGTGTTTTTCTTGCTTTTCATTTGTCGTCTTCGGTTCATCATGACAAGTGTTTCTTGACTAATTTTTTCTTCTTTGGATTTCTTTTTCCCTATAGGTTTCTTGGGCTTTATCACTTTCAAAAAGTTGTAATATTCCTCGTCGATATCTTGGTCCTCAGCAGTCTGCAGAAGCTCAAACTTGTTCTTAAGTTCCAGTACATACTGCTTTTTCTCCTCTTCTGTTATCTCAAAGACCTTTGTATTATTTACTCGAGTCAGTTTTTTCCTTTCCTTTCCTACATCTATATCAAGTGTACATCTTACCATTCTGTGATCACTTCCAACATTTACCTTATTCAGGACGGTGACATCATTCACAATATATCTTCTATTAGTGAGGATGAAGTCGATTTCATTAGTAGTTAATCCATTTGGACTCTTCCACGTCCACTTTCTGTTCACCCTTTTCTTGAAAAAAGTGTTCATTATTGACAGTCCTTGAGATTCTGCAAATTCCACAAGTCTTTCACCTCTTTCATTTCTTTCACCAATTCCAAAATTTCCTATAGTTCCCCTTTCTGTGCTGTTTTGTCTTTTTCCAACCTTAGCATTGAAGTCTCCCATAATAATAGTGTAGTGGGTTTTCTGCTCATCTAGAAGACTCTCAATTTCAGTGTACATTTCTTCAACCTCTTCATCATCATGGCTCGATGTTGGTGCATAAATCATTATAATCTTTAGCTTGTACCTCTTAGAAATCTTGAGTATTAGTCTTGACACTCTTGGTGATGTACTTTTGAATTCCAAAATGTTGTTTTTAAAATCTTTATGGACCAGAAACCCAATTCCACCTTCACTCCTTTCACTGTTTCCATTGGTGTACAGCAGATTTCCACTTGATAAACTTATAAGTGATTCATTTCTTCTTCTTGTTTCAGCCAAACCGATGATATTCCAATTCACATTTTCTAATTCCTTTTCCAGCTCTAATATCCTGTCTTCACCGATGAGTGTTCTTACGTTATAACAGGCCAAGTTCAGTTTCCGTGCATGGCAGCCTGCTCGTACCCAGAGATTCTTAGCACCCTCTGCTTCCACTCTAATCCTCTCGCTGCCGTAAGAGGGAGAGTGAAAGCTGCTGGGGACTGAGGGCCATTTGTTTTGTCGTGCTTTCATATTGCTGGAGGGGTTGGTCTTTTCCTCTTCATGCTGACCAGGCATCTTGAAGGGAACCACTCTACACGTTCGTTGCCACCTCAGTGACGTATACAAGTCTGCTACTATCAGCTTCCTGTAGGTTTTGTGATGGCAGTACCTGTTCGGGTCGATTTTGAAGCCCTAAAGAGCTTCAGAGCTTGTGTGACGTAGAGCGCTTCGGAGACTATGAGGATAGTAAAGCCGGGTCCCAGGGCGTGGCCTGACCACAAGATTATCAATTTGTGGGGCATCTAAACTCCCAGTCAGAAGTTGTTCAAGAGTGCTGATGTTACGCATGGTGACCATCTGTATCCATGGAGCTACGTTTAAGTTTGTATACAGTATGGATTTTGAAACTGTAAAGGGTTTCCCGGCAATCCTTATTCAACCACCGGAGCACTCAGTATTCCACGCTGAGAAACTTCCTAATATATGTATTTGGGGCAGAAGACCAAATAATTGAGGCGTAGAGGGAAACAGGAAAAATAAATCTTTGGATGTTCTGGTGTTCTGAAAGTGCCTTTTAAAGGTAAGGCCTTCATCCCACGTCAATCCAAGGTCAGTGTAGGTGCAGACTTTCTTAATCTGGGCTCCATTTATAGATAACTCAATTCTATATGTTTTTTTTCTTATTATTTGTTATTGTCAGTTGTGCTGACTTGTCAGAGTTTAGCCATAAACCTATTTTACCTAAGTATAAATGCAGATCATGAAGCTGAGCGTTGGTGTGGGAATTGACGTTGGACACAAGGGCGAGTTCGTCCTTGTGTCCGAGTTAGTTCTTCCTTCAATTTATTCAAACCATCTGCTTCCACCACAACAACAAATGGAAGCCTGTTCCAACAATCCTCGAGTACTGCGTGCAGGTCTGGAGGCCTCATTTTAGGAAGGATGTAGATTTGCTTGAGCGTGTACAGAGAAGGGCAACAAGATTGGTGAGGGGAATGAAGGGATCCTCTTACCAGGAGAGGCTTAAGTTCTGAAAATTGCAGCAGCTGGAGACTAGGCACCTGCGAGGTGATCTGACTGAGGTGTATAACGCCATGAATGGGGTGAGCACGCTGAATTCTGATGGAATTCTTCCACTTGTTCAGATTACGAACCTAAGGGGGCATAAATTGAAATCGAAGGACAGATGTAGAATAGATGTGCAAAAATTTGCCTTTAGCCAGCAGGTGGTTAATTGTTGGAACAAACTCCATTTGTCGTTGTGGAAGTTGACAGGTTAAATAAATTTAAGGAGGAACTGGACAAACATTTAGAGGGGATTGTTTTGTAATTTTTTTTTTTTTTTTTTGGCTGATGCTGTATAAGCTCATACACTTGCTTTCTTGCATCACATGCCACTACTACTAATCCGCTGGCTGAAGGCAAACTTCAGCTCCGCACATCTTTCTTGCAACCATCTTTCTTCAACTTGGATTTATGACCCCTCGTGTGTGTGGTCTCAAAAAGAGGAAGAATTCCATTAACATTTAGCTTAATCAATCCATTCAAGGCCTAAACGCCTCAATCAGATCTCGCCATAGGTGCCTAGTCTCCAGACGCTGCAATTTGCAGAACTGAAGCCTTTCTAGGTAAGAGTACCCTTTTGTTCCCTTCAGAAATCTGGTTGTCCCTCTCTGCATCTGTTCCAGCACATCAACATCCTTCCTAAAGTGAGGCCTCCATACATGTATATACTACTTAAAATGTGGCCTAACCATGGCCTTGTACAAAGAGACAATCACCTCCCTATTCTGCTAGCAAAGTTCTTCTGCATCATTGACAAAACCCCATTGAGCTGTCCTAGCTGCCTGTCTGCACTGCTCAGAAAACTTAATATCTGATTTCGCAATTACCCACAGGTCTTTTTCCATTACCCTGAGTGTAGTACCACACATATTCAAAATTTTTCGTCTGCTCAGTTTGTATTCTCGTACCCAAGTCCATTACATCACTTAAACAAAATGTTTAAGTGGCGTTCATGATATACCCTATAAGCCAGTTATCCGGTATTTATAAGGGTGCCGGTTGCATGAATTTGCCAGTCAGATGCTAATTAACCAACGTTACTCTTATAAACGCCTATATTGCACGATGAAATGCCGTAATGTGAAGATAAACTTCTTAATCACCCCCCCCTCAATGCATAGGCCATACTTTATTTCCTCTAGCTTAATTTTAAAATACTTCTTTTCACACTACTTATCACTGAAGAACTCCCAAACAAACCCGGGATCAGACATATATTTTGATTACAATACAGTATTGTGATAATGGACGTGGAATTAAAGTTTAAAAGGATTATAGGGACATAGCAGGATAAAAGATGGAACATGGCTGTCGTTGGGGTTAATGACACAAGGGCTGAAGGGCCAAACTGTGTCTAAATAACGGTTAAGAAGAAAGGGGCAAATGGAACATGGAGATAATAATATCAACAAGGAAGGATATGGCATGGAGGCCATATTTAGGGACAGAATACATCACTGGAAAGGGACTGATCAGATGGATAATATAAGTATAAATGGCAAATGGATAAGTTTAAGAGACAATATAAAGAAAACAGCTGAAATGAAAATAGGATACAGGCACCCATAGTTTCCCAGGGAATAAGACCTGGGAAACTATGGGTGCCAGACGATATAATAAAATAAATGGAGAAATACCTCCATTTATGCACCTTCCAAGGTTTTTGCAGTACTTTGATCCAAGCCCGAGGCGGGATTCGAACCCGCGACCTCTGGGTTGCTAGGCAGGTACTTTACCCACCCGGCTAGCCCGGTCGAAACATTAACAATAAGCTTAGAGGAGTAACAGATACATGCGGAAGGATTCTAATGCACTCCAAAACCCCATCCCATCGGTGGTATGGGTTTTGTAATGAATTAGAAAATATGATGTGTGAAAGAGTAAGGAATGTGAGCATGAAGAAGAAGAGAAGAAGGCCAGAAGGAATGAGAAGGTACTAATGAAACCAAAGGTGATAATGGGGATATGGGTGGAATATAATGAATATGTATGGTTCAGACGAGCGGAAGGAAAAATTATTTCGCTAATGCAGAAATAGCGGATCTGGACAGGCTGCGCCAATCATTTGGAGCAAGAGGTAATCGCAGGAAATGAAGGAAAATAAGGTAGGTACAAATTTTGTATTAATGGAATTCCAGTGGAGCTTATATGGTTGCTAAGGGAAGTGAGCTTAAGGAAATCACCAGAATTATGTACGGTAACGTATGAACAACGGGAAATATTTTAGGACTACAGTAATGATACTAGACCGGGGTTCGAGCCCGTGACCATCAAATACCGAGGATGCGGAAAGGTCAGGAAATGACCACCGCATATCCCCGGAGTAATATGGCCTTAGTTGCTAATGCTTCTAAAAACCAAAATAACAACAACAACAACACTAATGATACCAATAAAAAAGAAAGGCCATGCAGTGGTATGTAAAGATTTTAGAACTACAGTTTGGCAAAGAAACGCTAAGAATGTGAAATAGAAGGACAAAAAGAAATAAGACAGAAGAATGATTTGTAGATTATATTGGGGATAAACAGTAATAGGATAAAACAAGGTGACAATGGAAGTATCGAGATGGGATGAGGTGTGAGACTGCGCTGTTGTCTATCCCCGACTTTAATATATATATATAGAAGAAATGATGAGCGCTCGAGAGTAGCGCAGTTGGAAATATCGCCGTCCTCTTCACACAGTGTGGAAAAGACCCGTTTCCAAATCCTGTCATTAACGTGAGGAATTTTTATGGGCCTTTTTCACAAAGTAGCTCAGTTCAGTAGGTTTCAGGCGAGGGTACCATCGTTTGCCTGTTTGCTGAACAAAAACTGTTTACGTCCAGCAAACAAGTAAATCAACCACAGAACACACGCTATTTACAGACAATATAATACGGCCTAAGTCGCTGATGCGCCTAACTCTATAACAAACAAACAGAAATAATTAATAAATCGGTCAACTACTGAGTGCCGGGCACTCAGGATGAAGGGTCCGTAGTATCTAAAATAGACAACTTTATGGTAACTGAAAAAATGTTTCTAGTACACCCCAACTTGGCCTAAAACTGAGGAACTAATGAAAACGTCTATTTGAGTCTTTCTAGTTGTTGTGAAATGACAACGGTGAGAGAAGCGACTCCGACTTCTTCCTGGAGCAGCGATTAAAGTCTTTGGGGAGAAGCGACTGGCAGGTGAGGGCCGTGCAAGACTCCGCGCAGGCGTCTCCCCACCACCGCCGCCTCAACGCTGGCTCTCTGAGTACCTCCTTGCCGGAACAACTCCAGCTTTGAAAATTGTTAAAAAATACTTCTCGTTGCAAATTTCATGAATGACCTTTATAGAATTATTAACTAACTATTTAGCAACCTTTTGTTAATTTTAACACAAAAAGCAAATGATAGATTTCAATCGGAATAGTTTTCCCTTGATAAGTATCGAATAACGCATAGTTAATGTGATTTTTAAATTTTTAGCTCTATTAGCGACGGAAATAGAGGGGTGATTACTCACATTTTACTGTCTGGCGCCGCCATTTTTAATTTTAAAATAATTTAAAATTATATTTTAAACCTACTCGTTGAGCTCTTTCCAATGGCGTATAATAAGCTATAGGTTGTCGACAACATTTTGCCCCCCCCCACATTTTACCCCACCCCCAATTTCTCAGACACATTTTTGTGAACAACGATCAATATGGCGTTACGTTGGCCCACATGATGTACAAATCCATGCAAAATTTCAAGTCAATAGGGTGAGTGGGACGTTAAGGGACGGACAGACAGACAACCGAGTGACATCATAAGGGTCCTGCGCGTTAGACTACGAATCCTAAAAAAGGCAATTGGTAGAGGAAATAGATTAATGTGGGAGAAAATTTATTGAGAATGTTATATTTGCAGGCGATCAGGCACTGATAGCAGATTCTAAGGAGGAACTGAAGAAATTTGTTAACAGAATTATAGAAAGTCGTCGTGACAGATTTATGACGAAAAAATATACAGAGGGGGAAAAAAGTTATGAGAGTGGGAAAAGAAAGGTGCAGGTTAAATATTGAAACAGAAGGAGAGAAAACAGTGTTAATAAGTGAGCAAGCATAGGTATTTGGGAAGCCTAATAGCAGCAGAGAAATAAGAATAGCAATGGGCAAAAGAGATTAGGAACTGGTTTCAGAAAAAGATTAGTACGATGTCAGGTATGGAGTGTAGTACTTTATGGAGCAGAGTCATAAACTGAGAATGAAAGATAGTAAAAGACAAACGTTGTGGCTTTGTGATGTGAGTATGGAGGGAGGATGGAAAAGATAAGATAGGTCGATAAAATGAGAAATTAAGAGGTTTTGAGAAGGTAGGCGAGAAGAGAAGTTTGACTGAAATCAGAAGGAGAAAACTGGATTATACATGTATTGCGAGGTGAGAGAATGGTAAAGGATGTGACGGAAGAAAAAGTTGAGGGAAGAGGACCAGAAGGGAAATTGAGAAAAATTGTAATTGATGAATTCAGAGGGGATGATGCTGGATATGGGGAAATGAAGAGGAGCGTTGAGGGCAGAAAGATACCGAGAAGTTGTTTGAGTGTATGCCTGGACCTGTTCTTGGTAGAGAACTGATGACGATCATTGAAAACTTATTAGTGATTGTGCTTTAATATCATAAAGTGTTGAAAGGCCAAGACCATAAGTACGCTTTTTGGCCTTCTTTTGTCTTCTACAAAAATTCATTTCTGTTTGATGGTTTACGCAACCCGTCTACGTTTTTCACCGTCTTTCTGATCTGTTTTAGATACTATAACAGATGGATGGGCTACGATATAACGATATAAATACACTTGCGCAAAGTGATACTTCAATGGCTTCGACTGGGCGTAAAAGAACAAACCTCAATACCTCAGGTGATCAGTTTTTATTTAAAGTAAATACAGTTTTCCAATTTATTAAAAAAAATTGGAGTTAATTTTTAATATAAATTGGTACATTCTTTTTAATGTTTTTATTTAATACAAATAATCTTCTTATTGTTATTCCTAGTCTTCTTTTTCCATTAAGTATGCTGCTTGTTGGGTCTGGACTCCTCATATATTACCACCTATCGTTGTGATGAGGCTCGTGCACCCAATGACCCTGAGAGCTATGCTAGCAGGAGCTTAAGCTCCTAATAGGGTCACCCAAACCAGACACGTCGAAGGATAGGGGAGAGATGAAGTGTAGTCCACCATCGAAGAGAAGGACTAGCAACCCACATTTTAGATGTAAAATTAAAATGCTCAAAGAAAATTAAAGTATAGAAAGGATGTAAATAATGTTTTTATTTAATGTATTTTTGTAACGTTTAATTATTTAATTCACAGATTCATTTCCTACTCGGTAGGCAGCTCATGCAATTGTATTTTTTTGTTTGTTTTTTTTTTTTTTGTTTTTTTGTTTCATATATGATTTTTAAAATGTGCCCAATTCATGAGCTTTTCGGATAGCTGGATATAAAATTCTATTATACACTAGAATTTGTTTAGCTTCCGCTAGTGGACTGATATCTAGTTGCATGTATACATTTTGTGATGTGCATAATGTGATGTTTATAAAGTGTTTCAGTATCGAATACAAAGAATCCTCGAATTCCATGCTGATATTTAACCAGAACATCACCTTCTTTCCTTAAAAGGTGCCATGCCTGTTTCTCCAAATCTGTGATGATTACTGATGAAGCTACAAACTGACTTAATGGCCTTTGGCTACCGTTGGGCCGTAAAACCTCCAACAACAACTGACTTAACAAATTGCACTCAAGCTATACTACACTAAAATATAAAATATTCCAGCCAAAGTTCTAAACTTGAGAAACGATCTTTCCGCTCAGGAACTGGATTGACTTCGGCTCACGTTCACATCTTTACTCGCCAGCACTGGAAACATGAATTCAAAGATGTCATCTGGATTCGCAATGAGACATGAGCTAATCAGTGGTGTCCACTATCTCAATGTCATGATCAGCTTTAAAGTATCGCTCGAAACAAAATCAAAATCCATCACAGACCCAACCTACCGAGGCATACCAAAATGCACCTTTGCAGCCCCTTAAATACCATGAATGCTGTTTATATAACTGAGACTTGAAGCTTGTTACCTTCCCCATCCCCAGAAGATCCAACTCTAGTCGACCACTCATTATACACCTTCGGCACTCTCCCATACTAGAACAGCAGCGCTATACACTTGCGATACCCAAGAGGGACAAATTTCTGGTAGAAAAACTCATGTTAGCCAGTCGCTTTCCGGTAACTACTTAAAACTCACCATGGTATAAAAAAAGCAAATACGTTTTTTCCTGTTCTAAACAGATATTCTCACTTTCGGGCAGAAATGGGGGGGGGGGTGAATTCAGGCCTTTCCCACACAGTACGGAATAACATTAGTAGAAGTCACTGTGCTAGAAGCGAAGGCGGATGAGGTTGTTGACTGTTTAAAATAAGGCTGAGAAAACTAAAGAGTCACTACGTCGTGTATATAAACTGCATATCATTTATATTCAGATTTTTATTTATTTATTTTGTTTTGGGCTACACAAATAGGTTATGGCTTTGAAAGAAAAGGAAGCCGTGTCAATTGTGCAAACGGCCTGGGTTCGAACCCTGTCGCTAATAGTAACTGGCGAATACTTCCCTCAGGAAGTGGAGAATTTTGTGTTTTTTTTCTAATTATTGTAATTCTCGGAAACTCGAATTTTTCATCCAAAGAGATAGCAAATCTTACGAATTTATAAACGCAAAAACCATTAGAAAAAGAAAAGGTAAAAGGAATAGTTAATATATAAGGTAGAAAATAGTTAATATATAAGGTAAAAAATAGTTAATATTATATAAATTAAAAATAACTAGATAAAAAAGAAATTTTTAACAAAGTTAAGACAAAGTAAAATGTCCAAAAAGAAACGACTTATTTGTGGGGGAGTGGGGATTAAAAAAGAGTCTGAAATAGTTTCTGGTACGTTTCTTACATTAATTTTTAATCATGGAGCTATATAAAATATAATAAGATTATTATATTAATAATAATAAGGCGCGATGGTCAAGTGGTTAGGACATTGGACTACCAGCCTGATGGATCAGAGCTCGACTCCCGCTTTAGTGGAAGCGAACGCGCCTCCATTGCACTAGGAGACCGTCATAATAATAATAAAACCCATCACGGAAGTCGCTTTAGCGAACGTATCCCTCCTCCCCTCCCAAAAGTCGAAGTGACGGCTGGAGTTGGTAACGGCGCCATCTGATGCCACTCAAAAGAACTAACAATACCACAGGAGAATCTTTGTAAATTAATAGGTTAATTTACACAGAGCTTTTTTTTTTCTGGCTCCCTGGTTTGGGCAACCTGGGAGCGGGATTGCTAATGCCTACCGGTATTGCACTGTCTCCGGTGGGTGCGGGATTTTGTACGTTTCAGCACTAAAGGTGATAGTGGACCCAAACCAGCACATTAGGCTGACACACGAGCGCCAACACTTTTTCGGCCCGCTCTGCAGAGGTTCTGCACCAACACAGATGAACAAGGTGGAGATGGGCAAACGCCTAGGAACTACCAGCGATACCACATACACACACCACTGGACGTAAGCCGAAGCTAAACAGTTCCACCATCCATAATAATGTCGACGAGAAATAATAATGGGTGTGGCACAGCATGAAATCAATCACCTTCAGGCCTTAGGCAGAGGGGTCGGTCTCAAAAAGTCGGAGACAGTCTCCGACGAAGACAGTGGAGCAAGGGGCTCTGCTCCCCCCCCCCCCATATGGCTACCACAAGGGAAGGGCAACTGCGCTAATGATCACCCAGCAAGGAAGAAAACGCCAACGCGTGAAGTGGAGCATCGAACGATTCGCGGATATACAGGTCACCAAACAGCGAATAGCTAACCAGAGAAGGACCATCGTCACGAAGAACCTAATAGCTGATGTAAAATCTTCCAAAAAAAATAAAACAGGACGTGAAGGAACTACAAACAACAAAGAATATGGACAACGTGGAACCAGAGAAGGAAGAACAAGAAGAACAAGAAGAAATACAACCTAGAGCAGCTGAAGTGGAAAAAGACGAGGTCATGATATCAAGAATATAAGACGAGTGAAAGAAGGCCCTAACAGAATTCGAAGAAATAGATCCCACAAAGACCCACGTGATACGGAAGGGGCCCAACAGAATCCTGTGAAGAGTAACAGACCACCTCAATCGACAAATAATACATTACTTCGACAACCATGGTGCAACACTGGACGCTATCGACAGCCGTATACTATGCTGTCATAGCTTCCATTAATCCTATGGCTGCGATGGCAGCACAGTATACAGAAAGAAAACACAGCAGAAGAGAGAAGAATTAAGAGTCAAGATGGGCCAACTGACTCAGTACTAACAGGGTAATACGATTAAGAAACTGACTGGAAAAGAGAAGAGCATCCTCAGGAGAGGGAACCTCAGCAAACACGAGACCAAAACTCAGAGAACAGGAGAATACTTCGACAAGCTGAAGTAGAACCTCCTCGCACTCAGCTAGAGACTACGCCGATACAAAGAGAGCACAGAGGAAAATAAACAACCGAATCTACGATAAAAACAAAAGAGCCTTTTACGCTATCGACATAGCCGTATACTGTGCTGCTATAGCAGCCATAGAATTAATGGAAGAGAAGCGAGAGACCAGCTGAAAAGAAACGAAAAAAAAAAAAACAAGGAACCACCAGCTTGGGAAAGTAACTCCCGATTGGAGAAGATGGGACAGACGGAAACGGATCACCCGAGCAGAAGACGATAGAGGAGTTCTGCGGCACATATGGAACACTGAAGTGACATAACAGCCAAGCCTCCTCGATAGAACTAGAATTCAGAAAACCAAGGACGTACAGGAGGTGAGAGAATGAGGGATTCGAGAGGAAGATTACTTCCAGAACAACACAGCAATCTACCAAGCAATAAGGAAGATAAACAAGAGGCAATTGATCAGGCGAACCCCAGGAATAGATAACGTCCACAACTATTATATACTTGCACACACTAAGCACGTAGCAGAGCAGTTCGCCAGATTGATTAGGCACCCAGAGACAGTCTCAGAGTTTCTTACTAAAAGAATCACATATCTGAAGGCTAAAGATCAAGATACAAGAAACCCGGCGAAATACAAGTAGATCACCCGTCTCGAACGATGTGCAAGATCCTAACCAGCTGCATAACCAAGATATCAGACCACTTGGAGAGCCAGAACATCATGGCGGAACAGCAGAAAGGATGCAAGCGGATGAGCAAAGGATGCAAGGAGCAATTAACTATTAATACCGCAATTACAGAGCAGTCCTGCCAAAAGCGCTGCTACCTGTACACGGTTACTACATCTATTACTGCAAGGTCTTGGACTCCGTGCCTACTAACTGGCTAACAGAGACGCCTGAAGACCAACAAAGTCAATCTGACAGTGACAAGTTTCCAAGAAGTAACCATGGCAAAATGGAGTACCACCATCAAGTTCGAGAATATCACAAACCAAACCGATCCCCATCAGGAGAAGAATCTTTAAGGTAGCTGCCCTGAGGCCCATGTGGTTTTGTGTAGCACCAACCCGCAATCCACCATGCTCAACAACAACAAGTATGGATATAACCTCAAAAAAGGAAGGAAAAACCTGTACACCCTATTCCCACCGGATACATGGATGACATCAAGCTCTACGCGGCAACCGAGAAGCAACCCCAGCAACTACTCCGGATCATCGAACAATTCAGCAACGATATCAGGATTGAATTTGGTCTCGATAAATGCAAGACTCGCGGTTTTCATGAGGGGAAATTAGTCAGCCGGAACTACCAGTTGCAGACTGGTAAAGAGATCGATGCCATGACAGGGGAGAGCCCTACAAATACCTGGGGATGATGCAGGCTTAGCAATTAGTGCACAAGGAGATCAAGGCCTGCCTGGTCAGAAAATACCATCAGAGAGTCAGAAGCCTACTCAAAGCAAAGCTGGACGGAAGGAACAGCTTCCGTTCTGCAGTTCCAGTGCTATCATACTCCTTGGGGATCACAGCTTAAACTAACACAGAGTTGGAGGATATCATGAGAAAGACAAGGGCAATTATGACTAAGAGCCGCCAACACCACCCGATGTCAGCCGTAGAGGGACTAAAAATAGCTCGGAAAGAGGGAGGAAAGAGCCTGATAGAGCTCATCGAGCAACAGAAGACAGCGATAGCTAACCTGAATGATTACTTCCAGAACAGCACAGCAATCTACCAAGGCATAAGGAAGATAAACAAGAAACATACTCTATTAAGCGAGGAGTTCCCTCCCGCCCAGACGGAATACGTGAAGCTAGAAAGATGGGCAAAGAAGATACTCCATGGTAGACACTACAATGACCTCATCAAGACCACACAGATAAAATGGGTTTCAATGCACGGCTCACGAACGGGAGGTTGCTCTTCCCTCAAGATTGAAGGATTCATGCTCGTCATCGAAGACCAGGTAATCAACACCAGAAACTATAGAAAATACATTGCCAAGGAGCCTTCAGTGTCAGGTGACAATGCCACCTGGCCTCATCAACGATCGATCACATCGCCGCAGATGCAAGGTGATCACCCACACGGAGTACACTCGCGGACATGACCATATTGACAGGAAAATACATCAGAAGCTAGCGAGGAAATACCAGTTGATCAAAGAAAGTGTACCGTATTACAAGTACGAATCCCAGGCCGTAGTAGAGACCCCAACCCCACAAATTGTACTGGAACCGCGCCATAATAACGACAAGACAATCCCGCACAACAGGCTGGACATAACCCTTGTCGTCAAGAGGGAAATGGACTACTTATCTGATTGACATAGTCCTAGTCCAACACTGGCCAATGTCCTAGTCCAACACTGGCAACCTCCACAAAATCAATAGAAAAAAATTAGGAAGTACACGGACCTAAGACAGGGGATCGAAGAGATGTGGCATATGCAAGAGGTGACGACCATCCTAAACATCGTGTGAACCACCGGTATGGTGCCAAAGACCCTACATAAGAGCCTAGCAGCAATAAGCCTCCCAGAAAACACCTACAAGGAACTCCAGAAAGTTGTAATCCTGAACACCTGTTGGATAGTCAGAGTTCCTTGACCGACAGTAATAATAGTACCTGGATACAACCAACCACTCTATGCACTTGGTACCAGAACCCGTTACGGGTAGAAAAATCCTATAGAAGGGGGAAAAAAAAATATATTTTTTTTTATAAAAATAATTATAAATAATAAACTTAATAAATAGGAATAATATAAATAAATAAAATAATCTAACCCATGCACGCGCTAAGCCAAAGGACAAGCCGCACACAGTATGTAAAGAACAATGTGATTATAACAAAGATACTGGCGCCTCCGTAGCCAGGTGGGAAGGAAAAAATCCTATAGAAGGGGGAAAAATATATTTTTTTTATAAAAATAATTATAAATAATAAACTTAATAAATAGGAATAATATAAATAAATAAAATAATCTAACCCATGCACGCGCTAAGCCAAAGGACAAGCCGCACACAGTATGTAAAGAACAATGTGATTATAACAAAGATATGGAAAGAAACATTAGCTGAATTAAACATTATATTTTTCAAAGAAAGCATACAATAACTGAGAATTTTTCATTTCTTTAATACAAATACAGCCTGCACAGAAATGCGGAGTGATACTATTTCTTAAAATGCTTACTGATAGCATCGATATTAGATCCAGCAATAATTATCTTTTTTTCTCTATTTTACAGAAACATAGCAACCAATAAAATTAGAGAAATTCAAGATTTTGCATTCCAGTACCAAAGTAATCTGATTATTCTGTGAGTATCTCTTTGTACTTATTTGATTTAATACCCTTATTTCTTTATAATCAAGTTTTGAAAAGTAATTGATTCCAAAGCTTTCATTTTACATTGGAAAATTTTTTTTTTAAATTTTTCTCATAATAAAATATATCACCCCTATGTTAATATATTTTCTAGATGCTAAATACAAACTTGACCTTAAAATTTCCTGTCACGTCTAGTTTTTCAGAAAATGGACAATCCTGTTTTATTACTTTATTAACAAATCATTTAACACTCCTTAATAAAACGTGAATTTTTATGAGCTTAAAATTTTTTGAGTCCAGATTTCTGCTTGCATGTTGTCCTCTGGCTTCCCTCATAAATGTACAGCAATAATCGGCAATTAAGATCGGACTCTGCCTTCATACTGTTTTTGTATGCAAGAAATGTCCTAGTGAAATATTTCCCCGTGTTCATCGCTGATTGACATCACTGAAGTTCAATAGGGGAAGATAAAGATGAGAATGTAGAAAATGAAATTCTAAACTCATACTGCAACCAAGTCCTTCATATAATTTCAGGGGGTTGATTTCCTAAAAGTTTTTGCACAGTGAGTTTTTTAGCGTACATTGCGAGGTAGTGTCAAAAGAACTGTCTTTCATTAACGTAGATTGTCAGCCAATGAATATTCAATTTTCATGGTATCATGGATCGTGAAATATTTCATGGATCGTGAAATATTTGTTTCAGCCATTGAAATTTACGTACTTTGCCAGAGCTTTTAGGAACTTCTCATTAAGCTTAATTTGATATGGGGGACAATAAAATCTTTTCCCTATCAACTCGTGGTGGATGATGAACACTCTTCTCTCCTTGGAATATACGTTGTTCAAATGAAAGTTATACAGTGTTTCAAAAGTGATAATCAATAATTTAAAGGTGAACTATACAGACTACAGTATGCAAAAAAAGCCGAGTAAACATGGGTCCTTAAGTGAATCGTTTTCGAGATATTGCACATTGCTAGTTGGGATCCACCACTGACAAGGTGAACTGTACGGAGCTGGGATCCAACACTGACTTGTTTGTTTAGGTTATGTTCATTCTCTCCCTTTCCCCTTTATCAATGCTCTGAGACGTAGCAGTTATACTAGTACTTGTCAAAGGATAGTCAATATGGAAAGAGGTTACAGCAACGAAGAGTATGCGGACATGCACTTCATGTATGGTAAAGCCAACGGCAGTGCACTCAAGGCTGCACGTTTGTACCAAGAAGCATTTCCACGCCAAAGCATTTTCCCAACAGGCGCACATTCATCAGGATACATCAACGCCTTATAGAACATGGGCGCTTCGCACATGGAGTATGAGCAGGTAGACCCAGAAGCATAACATCTGATGTTGAGGAAAGGGTGTTATAAAGAATATTATTATTTTTTTTTATTATTAAAATTAAAGGCGGGACCCAGAACATAAGTTCAAATCCGCCTAACAACTCTCAACTGAGTATCTTACATCTTTCATTAAATAAATAAAATACATGTATTGTAAAAATATAAAATATATAAATTAATTAAAAAAAGGAAAAAAAAAAACAATGCATAAAATTTACACTAGCAACTCATTCATATCTTAAACAATTGTGGCTATCAAGAACTCTAACATCAAAAACAGACTTTTAAACTCTAAGTATTGTGCAGGTCTTCTTGGTGAAACGAATCTTATTGTCCAATTTTATCTTCAGGCGATTGATTTGGGACAGAACCGGGTTCGCCCGCAGAATAAGCCTCTTCCTTCGAGCAAAAACTTCTTTTGCAAAGGCCTGGAGTGCTGCGAGATTACTTGCTGTTTGAATTAGCTGTTCCAGTACAGTTGAGGAGAATCATTGGGCGTTATTCCTCAACTTTTCTCTGGATTCATTATACGTGTATATTGCATAGTCTAAAAGTATATGGGACCCGTTCTCCTTTGCTCCACAGAAACAAAGGTCTGACTCTGAAAGTCTAAACTGAAACAATTTCTCATTGAGGGCCCCATGTCCTGTGACTAGATAGGAGGTTTCCATTGTGAGAGTAAACCATTTCGTAACAGATTTCGCCACTGCAAAGGTAACATCCGGTATGAAGTTTTTCGTGACTAGTCCCTTGCTGGTTGTGTCCCATCCCGTCTGCCATATATAGCAGCGCAGCTTCTCTCTTTTCACGTCCGTGTCTAAGTTAAGGTGGATGCCTAGGATTGCTGCAGGCATCCTCGTCCATATTCTGTAGCATAGTCCCCTATAAACTACAAAGAGGTCCAGTGGAAGAACACCTGCAATGACTTGTGTTGCCGCTGTGGAGACTGTTCTGTAGATCCTATGGGTGGCCAGGAGAAGTCCCCGTTGGACAGAGTTCGGCTTCTCTTTAATTTTACACTTAATTGTCCGGTGAAACCACGCCCCTGCAGCGAACGTGACTATGGGGAGGAACACTGCCCTGTAGTAAAGGAGTATTGTGCGCTTGGAGAGCCCCCAGTCACTCCTGGAGATCCTGACTATTGAGGCTGAGAAGTTTCTTACTTTTATGTTGAGTTCTGAAGGTGTTGGAGGAAAGTAAGTCTATGGTTAGTGATGACCCCTAGGACTCGGGTTTGGGTCACAAGAGGTAACTGCGTGCCTTGGATTTTAACCTGGGGAGGCCTCGGAAGGTCGAGTTTGGCTTCAAGGATCATCATATTGGTTTTTGTTGGGTTGATTCGGAGCTTACTGGTTTGAGTCCAGTCCGCAAGAACGCAGTTTCCAGTGGTCTCAAGGGTTCGCCGAGAGCGGCCCGAGAAGATGATGGTGAGATCATCTGCGAAGGCAATGATCTTGGTACTGTCGAAGCTGCATCATCATATTGGTTTTTGTTGGGTTGATTCGGAGCTTACTGGTTTGAGTCCAGTCCGCAAGAACGCAGTTTCCAGTGGTCTCAAGGGTTCGCCGAGAGCGGCCCGAGAAGATGATGGTGAGATCATCTGCGAAGGCAATGATCTTGGTACTGTCGAAGCTGCGGCGAAGCCAGTCCTGAAAAACCAGGTTCCAGATTAAGGGGCCCAATACAGAGCCCTGTGGACATCCTCTGTAAATTGGTCGTGTTAATTGCCTATGTCTTGCTTGTACTGTAATGGTTCTATCGGTGAAACAATTCCTGATTAACCAGTAGAGTTGTGGTGGGCAATCAGCAGAGCGCAGCCTCTCAAGAGCGCTCTCCCACCATACCCGGTCAAAGAACCCCTCAAAGTCAATAAAGACGGCCAGTTCGTACTTCGCTTTGGAGGTTTCCAGATGGAGTATTATTTCTGGGAGTGCATCCTCACAGGAGCGACCTTGTGTGAATCCATATTGCGAAAGAGAGGCAAGTCCTTTGTCTTGAAATAAAGAATAGAACAAAATCCAGAAATTTCGACTAGGAGGGGTGGTCTGCAAGAGCGTGTACTGAGTCATAGCAACGTGTGGCGAATTGTACATCACGAATTACTGTACCCCTACCATATACAGCGTGTACAAGGTCTCAACAATACAGACTACTCTCCCAGAGTGCTCCCATAGTCAGTAGCGGATTTTAACGGAAAATGTGCATTATCTCCAAAACGGTTCATTTGCGGCCCGATGTTCACTGGGACTATTTTGCTTATTTTAGTTTGTACTTTTTTACCTTTAAATTATTGACCATCATTTTTGAAACACCCTGTAGACAGTATAATGATTATAACTAATGATTATAACTCTCTGCTATCAAGTTCATGAGGAACAGCAAAATTCTGTGAAAACAAATTCGGAAAAAAAAAATAAATAAACGTGTAACCATTTTGAGACCACAACAAATTTTCCATTTATGCCTTTTGTAATAAATTTTTTGAGGAAGAATTCCATATACAGTATTCACAGGTTCCATAAAAAAGAGAGAATGTCCAATTGACATGGAAGAATAGGCATTTCCATTATGAACCAGCATAATCTTTAAGGTGCCAATGGCATCTGTGAACTGGGCGGATTGCCGAGGGATAGCGAATATATTTTAATTATGGAATACTTTTAAAGCAAAAATCACAGAAGCCATGAACGCATACATACCTTTAACATATCTTTCAATACATATATACATTTAACCTCAGTGGCTCTATACAACCCCTCGCGCGCTCTCTCAAAACTACAGGATATATGCCATCAACTCCGGGAGCCTTACTTGCCTTTTTGCAAAAGTTTTTTTTAATAAACAATCATCTGTAATTACGACATCGCTAATTTCATATGGCTCAGCCTCACTCGCGTAGCCTATTCTCAGCATGCAGGGTCTTTCGTCAGTAAAGATAGATACAAAGTACCTGTTCAGTTCATCCGCAACATCAGCTGAGTTGTCTAAGGCTTTCCCACACCAAATGTACAAGGGTCCAATCAGATTCGCTTTTTTCTTCTTTATATTCAGATACATGAAAAATACCATGTCTCCATTTTTTGCTCTCTTAGCCAATGCTTTTTCATACGCAGCCTTGGCCTCACTGACCTTATTTGTGGTACTATTATATGTAGATATGTATGATATCTTATGTAGGACGGCACCTGAACGTCAATTCAACTCCACCTTGGTACACTGTGATGAATACAGAACTCTGTAAAAGGCCAGAGGTGTGTGTAGTGTTATGTTTGTGCAGTATGTGTGATGTGGTACTATTACAGATCAAATTGTACCTGTTGTAGGCTTCACTACTTTTCATCGCTCTGTAACTGTCCCATGCTGTCTTTTTCTGCTCTATTTGACCAGCCAGTTTCGCAGTCACCCATTTCGGCATCCTCCTTCTGCAATATTTTGTTAAACGGGTAGAAGGCCTTATGTCAAAATTTGCTGATGACGTAACAATTGGCAGAGTCGTTAACGATCAGCGCCAAGCAGCGCTCCTTCAGGATGACTTGAACAGACTTCAAACGTTGATCTGAGAAGTGGCAGTATTGTTTTAATGCTGCTAAATGAAAGGTTGGGGAATAGCACAAATAAATTGTACACTTGGGGTTGAATTAAAAAACAATGAATGAGGACAGGGATCTGAGAGTTACAATACGGGCAGATACGAAGTTTTCTGAACAGTGTAAACAGGCAGCCAGGAAACCTATGGTGTCCTATCGATGCTTTATCGAATGCTATCCTGTAGAAATAGGAAGATCATAATCTCACTGTATATAAGGTAATTGTAAGGCCGAATTTAGAATACTGTGTTCAAGTATGGTGACCTTATCTGAAAAAATACATCGAACTTCTTGAAAGGGTCCAAAGACGGGCAACTAGGATGGTGAGATGGGAAGAAGGACGACCGTGCGTGGAAAGACTCCGATTATGTGGGCTACAGGGCTTGACAACCAGGCACCTCAGTGCTAGTACGTCAAAAGCCTGTGGCTTCCTTGCACTATAGGGAGATTACTATTACTAAACCAGTGTTATCTACCATTATTAATAACTTCTAATAATTTAAGGCCAAATGATTTTGCCACTCTTCAAGAAAACAAAATTTTTAAATTAAACTGTAATTTATTTCCCATAAATATAGCTTTTAATATAAAATAATGATTTTTTTAAATCATAACACTGGCATGACAGAAATATTTTGAGGACGTTTTCATAAACAGAGAGAAAAAGTGAATTAAAAGACATACTTTACCAAAAATATTGTGTTTAACATACGTGTTACTTGTTGATACAGTATAATTTATACGGTCTAATACTATTTAATTTCATGTAATTTAATTTTAAAATTACTATAGTAGTTTCATAAAAAATAAATATGGCATCAGTGTTTTTTTTTTTAAACCCTTGTCCTCTGATAGAGAAAAAAATAAATTTCCATGTTACTGGTAATTAAATTTTTTTTATACCTTAGGAAATTTTATGATTTGTGCTATTCCAACGTCATCGTTAAATTTTTTACATTTCGGCACAAATATGATTCTGTAGCTTGTAGAAGCGTCCACTAGATGAATGAAATTGTTTTATGTAAATAATAAGCAGATGCTAACACGTATTACTTTTTCAGGGTGCTACATCAAAATGAGATTAAACACATCGGTCTACGAGCGTTCGAAGGACTTCACTCGCTGAAAGTGTTGTAAGTATAATCTTTACATTTTAGTTGTGTGTGTTCAATAGCTAGTACACCGAGATCATTCAAATCTGGTTTTCCCTAAATAATTATTTCGTTTGTAGTTGTATTTATTTATTTTTTTAATTTACCAAATGACTTTTAAAAGCTAAAATAGTTATAATGTAAAAAGGCTTAGTGATCACTAAATTATGACCACTCCATCAGTAATGGATTATGCGCATAGCAACGCGTTGTACGAGCTCAACGACAGGTCGCTCGCTGTGCGACAGTTGATATCGTAATACAGTATGGGAAATGCAAGAATAATATCCCAAATGACGATGCGCAGAACACTCGAACATAGGGTTCTAGAGCAGATGATCTAAAAGACACCCTCTCCTCACCGCTGATCATCGTCGATGGCGAATATTGTAGTGTCAACAGCACGCTGCTTGGACACGGACTACTGGAAAGGAGTGTACTTGTCGGACGGGTCCAAATACCTGGTGCAACACGCCGATGGACGCCTTGGTGTGTGGGGCAATCAACACGAGTCCATGAACCCACCGTGCATGGTGCCCACTATCCAGGAAAGTGGCGGTGGTTGCTTAATATGGGGCATGTTTTGCTGGCAAGAACTAGGACCCCTAGTGCATATGGACCAACGTAACGATGGGTCCATGAAGTCGTGTTGATTGCGCCACACAACAAGGCACCCGTTGGAGTGTTCCAAGTATTTGGACTCATCCGACCAGCACACTCGTTTCCAGTCCTCCAGTGTCCAAGTCTACCAGCAGCTCAGAATTAAGACCTATTTTTTCGCACACTGCATAATTTTTCTTATATTTTCCTAAAAGTCTACTCCTTTCATTTCCCCCTTTTCTTGATGTAGCACTCCTAGTATAGTATAATTTGAGGCATCACATGTAAAATAAAATGGTTTTCTTAGATTTGGGTCATCCAGCAGCGGTCTCTGAGTAAATACTTCCTTAAGTATACAAATTCTGTTCTGCTATAATTAATAGTACCAGTTACTTTCTTACTTCTCTCATGGTTAGTGTTGGCTTTAATTTCTCAACCGTTTCTTTTTTTGTTGTTGTTAAACTTAATTCCTGGAGCTGAGATAGTGACCCAAGTAATCAATTTCTGGAATCAGAAATTTGAATTTTGATGCCTTTAATAACAAATGGCCTTCTGATAACCTTTGAAAAACACTTTCAAGTAATCTTTAGGCCTCTCCAGAGAGTGGAAGAGTAGATAAGAATGCCATCAATTAAGCAAATAACTTAATTAGATCAAGCAGGTTTGCTCATTTTTTTTTCATGAGACAGTGAAAAGAAGTAGCTGAATTTGTTTAATGGAAACCTGGCTGAACCACAATAGATATACTGACACCCTTTGCCTCCCTTTGAACTATGCTGCACAATCGAATGGACGGGCCATTCGCCGCGGATATGAAGTAGCATTCATCTATAAAAATTCATTTTCTCGATATAGGACCAACTTAAGTAGTTCTGAAAAATTTTAAGCTATTTCTGTAATTCTTGATCTTGATGAAATTATAATAGAGGCCTGCACCATCTACCTACCTCCAGAACACACCCTAGAGGTTAGAACGTAACTAGGAGCCTGGATTACTACTACGTCCCTACAACGTCCCTACTATTCTCGTAAGGGATTTCAAAATACCCCTGCCACGTTACGTTATTCAATGGCTAGGACTTCTTTTGAAAACATGCTATATATGCTCGACCTTCATTTCCCTTTTAACCCCCCAACACGGGGAGATCAACAACTCGACCTTATTTTCCACCACATCCATCAAGCAGAACTCATCATGCCAACCTTCTCCTTCAAATCAGAATGTCAACCACTGCACTGTGAATTTTATGCCCACCCTAACCTCTCTAGTCCCTCGGTTAAAGGATGTGGTCTTCTGAATACGATAAGAGTGTTTTAATCATGTTCATAAACTAGGAAATAATACCCCAACGCCTCACTACGTGTGAATGGAACTGTCTCTTAGAAAAGTAAGGGTCTGAAGCAGCTTCCATCCTGGCTGAAGTAGTTCAAATAGCTTGTATCGGTGCGACTAAGGAGTTTCGGATCACACAGCAGTCTAATTGGTGGTTTAACAAAAACATCAAGGAAGTGTTTGTAAGAAAACAAAAGTCTTACAGAAATGGCAGAAAACCAGAACCCTTGAAGACTACATTGCTTACAAAAAAAAGAACCGGCTTGGTTCTTAAAGCACAAACACCACGAGTACAACTTCCCTATTTCTAAAACACTTAAACAGTCCAAAAGAATCAACAGCAACTAAAATATCAACTTCACCAAGGTCGAAACCTTATTTAAGGAATGGGCAAACAGTACCTTCGGAATCTCTACAGATCCTAAATCAACGTTTAACCTTTCCGCAGCAGACAATACCGGTTGGCTAGTAAACTACATGACTCCGTCCGTATCCAATCTTGACATTAGACCTCTCCTAACAGAAATCATCATAACCAAAGAAAATGTAATTCAGACATTAAATAGTGTCCCAAATAAATCCACTTCTGGCACTGATATGTTCCCTCTCTTCACCATTAAAGTATGTAGTCGATTTATCATTGAGGTCTCGCTTCACATATTTAGAGAATCAATTCCACACTGGAGTTATCCCTAAAATATGGAAACATTATATCGAAAAACCCATGCCTAAAGTCAAACATCCAAAAGACAAGAAAGGCTTTTCGTCCCATCTCTAAAAGCTGCAATTTATTAAAACTGTTCGAGAAGATACTGCTGCCAATTATTGTCATTGCTTCCCGAAAAGACCTCCATATTTACACACTGTGATTCCAAAGAGCATGACTGTGACAAATTTAATGGACACCCTATTCAGACAACTCTGAACACTAAAGGACTGATTGGTGTAATCTTTTTAGACATTAAAGCTGTTTTCGACAATATCTAAATCAATTCCTTGACAACATTTGAAAGGTATTTTGGAATACAGGGGCTTATTAAAAATCCTCGTTTCCGTTCTCAAACAAAGGCACATGAGGGCTGAACACAGGACCTTCCAATCGAACCACATCATCTACAGAGGAATCCCCAAGGTGGCGTCCTTTCTGCCCTATATTTGCTGCAGCTTTCGATCCCCTTTCTCTCTGCGCATCCTTATTTCAGCACTTACGCAGACGATATAAAAAAACTCTTCACCTCATCTACACAGTGACAAATCTGACGCTATCAATGCCCATGCCACTGCCGTAATAGAAAACTTGACCTTTATCTCAGGTCTATCCATAAACCTAACCAAATCAGATCAAATAACTTTCATCAACTTGAAGACGAACAACCCAGACATATAAATCAATGGTCCAGGAGGTCTCGCATCACATTGATCTAGGGCTTAAGTGGGATGAAGGCCTGGCCGTCCAACAGCACTTGGCCAAAAACTCCGTCAGCAATGGGGACGAAAAGCCTGTAAATTACTGGAATAAGCAACCACAAACTTGCCACTTCGTATATAAATAAATAAATAAATAAATATTCATTTATTGCAAATACAGCAAGCCCATTACAGCACATGGCTAGGGGCAGATAAGAATACAAAGGAATGATATAAAGTATATGTACATAGCAAGTTTTATATAGATATTAACAATGGTTAGAAATTTTAGTTATGAATTTAAAAATTGCAGAACAGGGCATTTAGCTTTCAGCTGCCATTACTGGTTGGGTTATTTTTCTTCATTTCATCGGAGATCTGACTCCTGTAGGCTGCAGAGTTGATTAACCTGTTGCAATCAATGTTGTGATGATTTATGAGGTGAAGAAATGCATTGGGGAACATTCTGTCCATTTGTTTGAGCCTGGAGAGGCTGGATTTGAATCGCTGGTTTCTTGTATTTTCCCTGTTGGGGGCAGCTATTATATTGCCTAAATTTGGTGAATCGCATGCAGAGGTGATTATCTTTGCAAGAAGCATGACTCCAGACTCGTTGATCATCTGTTGCAGAGGCTTTGTTTTTAGGTTTTTATAAAGCTGTTGCCTCGATATTGTATGGGGAAAGCGAAGCTTCCTATTGAGCCATCTAAGAACCCAATATTCCAGGGCAAGGAATTTCTTGACGGTTACTTGGGGAGCACCAGACCAGATTTCGGAAGCATAGGACAGAATGGGAAAGATGCATCTTTGAACATGCTTAATGACTGTTTTTCTGTCTTGAATCGCTGCTGTTTCTTGTTTGATTAACCATTTTGCTTTTTGAATTTTTTGAGCAACATATAAATAGTGGGCATTAAAGGAGAGATTTTTATCAAAAACAACTCCAAGGTCTTTGTGAGCGTAAACATTTGGGATTGGGACATCTGCAATTTTTATTTCTATGTGGTTGGGTTGTTTCTGAAGGGAATAAGTAATTTGAGCAGATTTGCTTGCATTTATATTCAGATTGAGATCTTTCAGGTACTTGATGATTTCACAAATCTGTGAGTTCGCATCATTGATAACTTTGCGAATATCATCACTGGCTTTGGAGGTTATAAATAATTTTAAATCATCGGCATATGCCAGTAGATTTGGATTTTCTTGTAGAAGTGGTTGAAGAGATGCTGAAAATATTGTACTGGAGAGAACGGCTCCTTGGGGAATGCCTGTTGAGGTTGTGACGAGAATATCGTCAGTATTAGTGGGGAAGAGGAGAAGTCTGCGATTTAGGCTGTATTGAAGATAGGAAATAATCATTGCGTCAACGAGAAAGTGATTTTTTAGTATTTGAAAAGCTTTTTCGAGATCTATGTTGTCGAAAGCACCTTTGATGTCAAAATAAAATACGTCGCATTGTGCCTTGTCTTGAAATGCAGTTTGGATGCGTACAATGGTGGCGCCTCCGTAGCCAGGTGGGCAGGAGCAGCAGTGCGTAGCACACGCTTCTTGATTAGACCGGGGTTCGAGCCCGTGACCACCAAATACGGAGGATGCGGAAAGGTCAGGGAATGACCACCGCATATCCCCGGAGCAATATGGCCTTAGTTGCTAATGCTCCTAAAATCCAAATAACAAAAAACAACAAAACAGCGTACAATGGTGTCAGCTAGGCTTGTTGTTGTGGAGCGCCCTCTGGGACCAAAATGCATATTGACAGGTGCTTTGGCGAAGATTGCATGTTGAAGATATGGGAGCATGATTTTTTCAATAATTTTAGTGATTATTGACGAAACAGCAATTGGTCGATGGCCGGAATGGTTATTTCTGCAAGCTTTTTTAGGAATCAGCGTAATCCTGAAAGTTTTCCACTGTCTTGGAAGGAATGGCTGGCAGATGCACCTGGAAATGATATGCACTAACGAATCAATGATGTATACGCTGGACAATCTAATAATAAAACCAGGGATGCCGTCAGGGCCTTCACTACTATCAGGGCGTATTTGGTTAACTGCATGCTGAACTGTATTTTTGTTCACAAGTTGGCTAACTAGCAGGGCTTGATCCGGAGACACATGTTGCACTTTGTCTGCTTGTTCATAGGAATTAAATGCTATAAATCTGTTTTGTATACCTTCAGTGAAAATGTCAGATCTGCTTGTTTTCATATTGCATCTTATCCATTCAACAACTAGATCATGCTGTAAGGTAGCTGTTGTTTTTGTAGAAAGTGCTCTTTTATTGTGCTTTAGCGTGGACATAACATAATTTTTGTATGACTGAATTTTTTTGAGTTGAAACAAAGCTCTGCTCTTTTTATATTTTATGTGTGCTGATGAAGTGCCGTATTTCTTCCACTGCCTGTGGTATTTTTGCTTACTTTTAAAGTATGGTTTCAGGTGGGATTGGAACCAAGGTTTGGAGTGAGAAGATATTCTAACAAGTTTGGATGCCGACTCTGTTTTCAGTTGATTCAGCCATTTTATAAGAAGAAAGGTGGCGTCCTGTATAGGAATATTTTTGAGAGAATCCCATGGGTAGTATTTTAAGAGCTGCAAAAACTTTTCTTTCTGAAGGAATTTAATTGATGATATTCTTTTAGTGATTTCCAGAAGGGGGCGAGGATTCCTGCAGCAAATTGTTGCTTGCAGTTCTATACTTTTGTGGTCAGATTGAAATGTAATGTTCGTACTAAGTTTTTCATGCAGTGGAAAGTTAGAGTATACAAGATCAAGCGCTTGATTACCTCTTGTAACAGGGACATTGATTTTGTTTGCTCCTAGAACTAAAAATGAGTCAGACAGCAGCTTCATTTGTAGATTATATTTGGGCAGGGGAAGGTTAAAGTCGCCCATTATAATGATGTTAGTTTGAGGCTTAAGAACAGTGGTGATCCAGGTTATTACTTCATTAATGATGTCATCAGTAGGTCCAGGCGGAATATAAATATTATAAATTTGAAGCAGAGATTCCTTAACTTGAATTAGTAGGGAAATTCCTTCAAAGTTAAAAGTATTAGAGTTGTATGTGTTCAAAACTTTAAATTTGGATTTTAAAATTATTGCTGCCCCACCACCTCTACGATTAATTCTTGATGTCATGAATGGCGTGTAGCTGAGATTCTTCGGCAGTAGGAAGACATCTTGTAAAGATTCCTGCATCCACGTTTCAACTAAACATATGATGTCATGCGATTCTTCAACCATTAATGAAATAAGCGTAGATAGTTTATTTTTTATGCTTCTTACATTTTGAAGAAAAATGCTGAGATGGATATTTGTGTTAGAAGGATGTTTGCAAACAGATGTATTGGATGGCAAGTTAAATGATGGATTAAGATGAGAATTAGGAATATTATTCTCTAGCTATGCAGAGAATTCAGCAGATTGAGAATTAGTTGGTAACTTTTCACTAGGGTTGTTGACCGATCCTCCAATAGCTCCATAAAATGGCATGATGAGTAGACCATTTGGCCAGATATCAGGATTTAGATATTGTTGTATGTCACAATCCTTTAGCTCAATTCTAAATGATGAATATGTGGGATGTTTCGTTCTTATTTTGAACGCTCTACCTGGAATTTCTAACTCTAATAGTAGTTGGTCCATCTGCTGGGAAGTAGTATTCGGGTCTAGCCTGCTAATAAAAATGTTATTATTTCTAAGCGTCGAACTATTTCTGTTTCTAATTTTAATACAAGACTGCACATTTCTTGTTCCTATTATGCTTGCATTTCTGTTGTTTTTGCGAGGAAACTTAAAACCTGGGGAGTTTGTAAGCAAGCCATTATGGGAAGGCACTTCAGGATATTGCTCAGTGCGATAATTTTGATAGTGCACGTACAAATTGCTTGGTTTTTGTTGATTACTAATAGAGGTGGATATAGGTTGTCTTCCTGTGTCAACACGTTGCGAGGAAACACGATTGTGTTCTCGGACAGAAAGAGAGCTAGAGCTTGATTTTTGGTATCGCGGAGCTGTTTTTTCTGGAACGAATTCTTCAGCATCTGGGCTGAGGGCTGGAACTGCAGAGGTCTGATGAAAAGAAGGGTGAGGCACCGGATGGCTTTCGACCATAGCCTTTAGTTCGAGAAGCAAGTGGTAGAATTTACATTGCTGATCTTCAATACGAAAAAGATGTTGTTTAATATCTTCATTTTCTCTAAATTGTTTCCTCAGCATATGTTCCAGAGAGGCAGATGAGCGATCATTGTTTGGGGCTGTTGAAGGCAGGGGGGACAGAGAGGAAGCGTCATCCGTTTGGGCGGAGGCATCTTTAGTTGACTTCCTTGTATGGTCTGAGGGCTTAGGAGATTGTACTATTTTGACGGGGGAAGACGAGGGATGGTCAACGTTGCTAAGGAGATCAGCATCTGTTGGGGTATCTTGGGAATTCAGCTTATGCTGATTAGGAGACTGTAAGTTTGCATTCCCCTTGTTAGTACTTTTGCATGAAGGGCATCTGAAATTGTTTTTTAAATTACTGGATTTAGAAAAGTTCTTTATTAATGAACATGCATCACAAAAAACCATACTGCAAATTCCCTTGCAGATAACCCAATTCCGTACTGTTTTTTGACAGACATTGCATGAAACCGCTTCTTTGGGTGGCATGTTGAAGAGTTGAGAATGGCTTTAAATATTAGCAAAAAGAATGTAACAAATAAGCAGGTGAGCTGTTATTGACACAGCAGGGGATCGAAGAGAAGAGTATTAAGCCTGAAGAAATAACAAAACAGTTCGGACGTGGGAGTGGCGGACTGCAAAATTGCTAGAGGGCTGCAGGACTTTAAGCAGGAACACTGTCAAGGTCACGAACAGCTTTGTGTCAAGGTAGGAATTTCAGGTCAAAAGTCAATAACGTTGCTGTTTGTAGCTATGCTAAACAAAGGCTCAGATACTAACGTTGCAGACTAAAAGTTTAAGCTTAAATATATAGTACTTATCTTGATGAAGACTTCATAAAAACCATCTGAGTTGCTTGATAGTCATCTATGGAACATGCCAATACATAGATTTTATAAAGATGCCATTTAAAAACTACTTAAAATCACTATAAAGCAGGAGCTGAATCACACACGTCTAACACCTAGGCCACCTGGCGGCACATCTTCCCTCACTAACATCAAAAATATTCATGGATATCGAGTACTGTATTTTAAGGCGATTGAACCATGTAAATTGCCCCTTTCATCATCCCGAGATCTATAATGTATGCATATCTTGTCTGCACCCCTTGGAATCAGCTACTCATCGCAGGAAATATATGCATCCTCTGTCAGATCCTCACCGATCGTCTTGACTCCCCAAATGTCCACAATCATGTTGCGGGCCCCACACAGTCTCGCGTCCTTTGCAATGACGCATAGAATCCCCTAAGAAGCTCATTACAGGATTTAACCATGCTTAGATTTTTTCTAGCTAACACCCTCTGCTGAGGAGAATTAATTTGCTTTAAATTATATATATATATATATCCAATATTTTAAATTAAATAAAATAAAACATAAGCCAGTAGTATGGCAAAAACTGTAGAGCGAAAATTAACATAAAAATAACCCAAATAAACAAACGAACGAAAAGAAAGAATAGACATAAATAGTAGCCCGAAAACCCTTATATAATTTCGAGTTTTAAATCCAATTAACAAAAACTGTACAAATTTTAGGATAATGCCAATTACATATAAATTTAGCGGTACCCCCCGAGAGGTACCAGTTCCGAAAGACGTGAAATATCACCAAAAGAGGGTTAAAGGAACTACCAAACGATATCAAAATAAATTAAATCAAAATAAAATAGACTTCACCATGGCGACGATTTGTGTAGCGATTGAAATGCAGCGATTCCATGACCATTATTGGCCTCGTGGTCCTCTGTCGATATGGAGCATAATGGTCAGTCCATTTTAAAATGGAATGGAAGTCCATTTTATTTTGATTTAATTTATTTTGCTTTTGTTATCGTTTGGTAGTTCCTTTAACCCTCTTTTGGTAATATTTCACGTCTTTCGGAACCGGTACCTCTTGGGGGGGGGGGGTTACCGCTAAATTTATATGTAATTGGCATTATCCTAAAATTTGTACAGTTTTTGTTAATTGGATTTAAAACTCGAAATTATATAAGGGTTTCCGGGCTACTATTTATGTCTATTCTTTCTTTTCGTTCGTTTGTTTATTTGGGTTATTTTTATGTTAATTTTCGCTCTACAGTTTTTGCCATACTACTGGCTTATGTTTTATTTTATTTAATTTAAAATATTGGATGTATTTCAGCTTCATATGGAGGAATTGCATGTCGCTGCCTCTAATGAATGCTTAATTATTTATTTATTCACTTTATTATAATTTAACTTATGTTAATATTTAATATGATTCAATGATAGTATATATATATATATATATAT
This sequence comes from Mastigoproctus giganteus, assembly GCF_048544385.1. Lineage (NCBI taxonomy): Eukaryota > Metazoa > Arthropoda > Arachnida > Uropygi > Thelyphonidae > Mastigoproctus > Mastigoproctus giganteus. Next base: position 147,900,511 of record NC_143586.1, on the reverse strand, counting down.
ATATAACGATACGTATGTATTTATATGTCTCTACCTTGAGCTTATGTCACTGTATACTGCATATACACTGTGCTGCCACTATATTAGGTACACCTACCTAGTAGCGTGTTGAGCCTCCTTTAGCCTTCAACACATCCTGAATTCGTCCAGGCACAGATTCAACAAAATGCTGAAAACGTTGTGCAGGAATGGAGTACCATGCAGACATGAGTGTGTCACGCAGTTCGTTGAGATTCGACAGAGTTGTAACCCTGCAGCGAACAGCCCTTTCCAGTTCATCCCAAAGATGTTCAATAGGATTGAGATCCGCTGACTGAGTGGGCCACCGCAGCAAAGAAAAGTCATTGTCATGTTCCTGGCACCATTCCATAGTGATTCGGGCTTTGTGCACCAGCGCATATTCCTGCTGGAAGTAACCATCCGACTGAGGATAAACTGTCAACATGAACGGATGCACTCGGTCACAGCAACGACATTTAGGTACGATGTGGCATTCAGACGTGAATCTATGGGTATGAATGGACCCAACGTGTGCCAAGAAAACATTCCCCACACCATAACACTTCCCCCACCACTTGCGCAGTAGTCGTCAGATATGACGGGTCCATGGATTCATGTTGTTTTCGACAAATTCTGAGCCTTCCATCAAAATGATGCACCAGGAACTTCGACTCGTCAGACCAAGCAACTGTTTTCCAAACCTCGATAGTCCAGTGTTGGTGTTGCTGTGCCCAGAGGAGGCGTGCTCTCTCGTTCTTCATTGATAACAAAGGTACACGATGTGGTCGTCGGCTGTTGTAGCCAATTCGCGACAAAGCGCGATTAGGGGTCCTTTGCGATATTTTGTTCTGCGCACCAAGGTTATATTCTGACGTGATGTGTGACATTGTGGCCCGTCTGTTTGCTTGCACAATTCTAGCCATCTCCTCTGACCTCTCTCAACAAGCGATTTTCTTCCAACGGAGTGCCGTTGTTAGGATGTTTTCTGTTCGTTGCATCATTCTCGATACACCCTTGAAACTGTGGTGGGTGAAAAGTTCAGGAGAACTGCCGTTTCAGAGATGGTTTGTGCAGCACGTCTTGCACCTATTACCATGCCACATTCGAAGTCCGTTAGATCACTCCTTTTCCCCATTCTTGCTACGGTGTGTACGCTTAACTGATACTAGAAAGGTTGTTCTGCTGCATTTATATCCATAACTGTGGTCATGTGACTTGTAATGTTGTGGGAGAAACTATTTGTGTGCATAGCAGGGATGTACCTAATAAAGTGGCAGCACAGTGTATATTCTTTATATGCTCGTATTGGCTGTTATTTGTTGTATTATTTAATGTAAAAACTAATGTTTATGTATGCGTATTTTATGTACGATTTGTATGTTTATTGTCTTGTCTATAATGTGCAAATGTATGCAGGCACCTCCCTTAGCTGAAGGCTGTTCAGTAGTGAAGCATACTGCAATAAATTGAGTTAATAATAATAACAAATTCAGCCACGGAGTACAAAAAAAAAAAAAAAAACCATAAACGTTTGCTACTTTATTGACGGGATTCGAACAACCGAGGCCTTTTAAGACCAGGTGTGGGAGGCCGGTGATTATAGCCAGTGCTACCCTGCACAGACAGAATCACGCAGTGACACCCGAATTACAAGAGTGCAGAAGTTCAGGAATCGAAATCAATATCGATTTAATCTATCCACAAGAAACCCGCCTTAACAATAAATTCATAGGTTATGCGTTATCGTTCAGAGTTATTAAAAAAACACATAAGGCTCTTGCTATGAAGCCATTGATGGTTCCCAATAATGATATAGTCACAAGAATCCACACCCTCTGTTTCTCACACGGCGTTTGCGCCTCCATTCAAAGTGACACAGAATCTTTCTATATTGTATCCTTATATTACCTATACAGTGACAGTTATTTGCATTCCAAGTACTTGAGGTACAGCCATTTCATTCAAAGTGCCTCTGCCTCGAGTAATTGAAATGCTAAAGGTGAAAAGGTTGAAGAGTTCATCTTAGTAAGAAATTAATGGTGCTAAACACACATAACCATCATATAACTTTTAGTACCAGAAATAGTGACTCATATACTGATGTCACACTTTGTACGGCCTCCATTACAAACAGGATTACAGAGCAGACCGTCACTGGTCTAAGAGCGATCACAAATGTATATACTTTAACATAAATGAGTAAATGTCCTTAACCGTATATAACATCAATATTTAAAATAAAATGTGCCAAATGGAACATATTTTAAAAACACTTCCACCTAGAGTCACTTTCAATTTATACAAGAAAACATTATCCATGTTTATCTGGTTGCTATGAGACGGAAGCATACCACTAATAAATCATTCCCCGTGTGGTCCCCTGTGTTAACTATCCTAACAGCTCTAAGTTCACTCCGCCAGGTGTGAATTTCAGTTATAGTAGTAGGATTTTTAGGAGCATATGCGGCTAAGGCCGTACTGCTCTGTGTATACTGTTTTTAAATAGCGTGTGTTCTGTGGTCGTTTTTCTGTTTGCTGGACAAAAACCCAAGTTTCCGGGAGGAAAAACCATCTTATTTCTTAAAGGACATCTGCATCCTCGCTCATATCGCGATGTGAAACTGCAAGGTCAAGCCCTTATCTATACCAATTCACATAAATTGCTAGGAGTTTTTCAAACACATTCAGTACATTAGGGAATTTTTTTTTAAATAATGCTAAATTATCAAGAATCAGCAGTCGGGACTGATGCTTGAAATTTCAGCCACTCAGTCTCCTATATTGCAACATATGGGGCCTGCATCTGGTTTAGGAGGGCGAATAAAGTGGATATAAACAAAACACCTTGACGCGATGCAAAGTTGTATCCTATTCTCTATTACCCGAGCACGTCGAACGGTTTCAACTGCTACACTCCAAATTAATAATGGAAAATTTTCCCTATATCTAGAGATCGTTTTTCGTAGGCTAAGCTTTCATATCAGAAAATAAATAAGTAAACCTGCTGGATTTTTTAGAATTGGCCTCAACTGTAATACTGGTGTCAAAAGGAAAGGGGCTATACAAAGCTTACAAGAACTACTGCGGATTTGGCAACTTGGATACCTATATAACACCGAAGGCAAACAATGAGTTTCCGTCCAGAAGTAACCTTTCATCACTAAAAAATTGAAATGGTTCTTCCCAGGATTACATGGCACATATTTCCTAAGTTCTGATTCCCTTCACTATTTGTGTTGAGAATGGCTGGAGGCATGTTCTCCATATCTGTCCCATATTTCAGATCCACAGAATTGAACTCTCTCATCACTTCTGACCTTGTTCGTGACAGTAACCTCATCTGTAACCAAAACAAGTGACATTCTTCAACACCGTCGGATCCTCTGCTGGCGGTTTAGAACATTCTTCCATACCGTGGGATCTACTCTGCTGATTACACTCGTTATATATCTACTGATCATGAAAGATGTCTTTATTTTTTTATTTATTCATTTTTTTTTCAATGCCGAGTACTCTCCAATATGGAATCTTGTCACAGCTCTGTGGCAGATACGATTCCATTATTGATATAGCAGGCGAATTATGGCCCACCTCCTCTAGTCATACAACACCAAACTAAACACAAACCCTAAACAACACTCACGAATGGCTTAGCAGTATTCATGCTTCTTCAGAACGGCACTCGACGATTTTGTGGGAAACCCCTGGTTTCCCACAAACTCGTTCTCTCCCTTCCTCCTTAATAGGATGTAGGGAGGGAACGAGTTTCTCTATTGAGATTAATACGGGGACGAAGCCGCACATCAACATGAAGCGCCCTCTGAGGGATGACGAGAATCATGTGCGCGGTCAAAAATTTCGGCATTAGAATGTGGGTTACAATTAATATGCTGCTCACACCAATAATATTCAGCAACAGCGGAACATGGAAAGTTGGGTAAGCGAAGAGCCCTCCTCTCATGCTCCGAGATACGACTGCAGCATGAGGGGAGGGGGCTGTTTTCCAGGCCCAGCAGAAATGAATCGAGATACAATTCATTCTTCACGGGTTAGAGGTGCTGTTCTTCCAATATCTCAATTCCTTGTCGTAATATATCTCTTTTACCATGAAGTTGCGGACAGATCGTGCTCTCCTGTTCCTGGATATCTTCGTTCGACGTTTGATTTCAGATTGGCGATCTCAATTTATAGAAAAAAAATGTGCACCGAACTAAAATTCGATAATTAACGTTCGGCGCAGGCCCCAATACATCTGCTCAGCACTGCACAAGCCGAAACAACAAACCATAAATATCTATTTATTTATTATTATTATTATTATCATCAGTTTATTTCTCTTAGGAGAACACCCGGTTACAGCCACTGGCTAGGGGGTGGTCATACATACACAACTATGTTACAAAATATAATACAATTATAAAATACATGAAATACATGATATCTGATTTATAAGTACATTTCATCTGGAATATAAAATATTTGAGTTATTAATTTTACTCGCAAAGGCTTTTACTACTTAACTACTGTAATCTGGTAAGAACATAATACCGTGACAATTGAAGCATACCTTCTGCTTAAACACACACAAGTGGGAGTTTCACCATATTTACATAAACACAAATATTTACAGCCAAACAACGTACAGCATATGAAAGAACATGACAACAGGAATGACCGCGATACAATAAAATAAAAATTTGAAAGTTCGATTTTCCAGCAGTCGTCTTCTTCTGTGGGGATTAGAGTGAGGTAGGTAGGACAATCCTGACACCTATTTCTTGATGAGGTCAGGTTTCCTAAAGCCCGGTGTCTCGTGCCTGGCCGAGCAAGATGCTGAAACTGTATCCTTACATCTGTATTTGCAAGTAAGAGTTTCTGAGAACTTACTTTCTGTAAGATTTGCAATTGCAGAGCTTTTCAGGATTGATATTGAGGTTGTTGAATAGCTGGATGGTGTTTACTGGAAAGAATCTTCCGAGGCTATCCAACTGCGTAAATGCCGCTTTGAGTTGCGGTTCCTTATCTGCAACTCGTCATGGTTTTTCACCGGGTATTATTATCCACTCTTGGGCTTTCGGTGCATCCAGTCGTCCCGTTAAAAGCTGAGCGAGGGTCATTATGTTTCTTGTCGTGATTATTTGTCTCCAGGGTGTGACCTCTAAATTGGAGTATAGTATAGCTCTTGAGATGGTAAAAGGCTTAGCTGAAATTCTGTTCAGCCATCTCAAGAACCAGTATTCGAGTCCTAAAAAGGCTTTGATACTGCTTTCGGGAGTTGAAGACCAGATTTGTGCCGCGTATAGGGGAATAGGAGTAACACATCTGTTGATGTATTGCTTCATCAGACCGGGGTCTCTAATACCGGTGAGCTCCTGCCTGGTTGCTCAAAGCGCCACGTATGTTTTGTTACGGATGTATGCGAAGTGCGGGCGGAAGGTCAGGCCTTCGTCCCACTTGAGTCCAAGATCGACGTGTGACTGCGCCTTTTGGACGAGGATGCTGTTCACAAATATTTCCATTTTGTTTGGCTTTATTTTATTTGTGAAAGTCATTTGTGCCGTCTTTTTTTCATTCAGCTGCAGTCCGATACAATCTAGATACTCTTGAAGTTCTTTTATTTTAGTATTAGCCACTTGGTTGTGGTAGTCAGCTGATTTCTGATCTTCTGAGGCAAAAAAAAATTTTATATCATCGGTGTATGTGATGAAGTGCTTCTTGTTCTGGGCTAAGAAGGGTTCGAGGGCTATGGCAAAAATTGTGGCAGACAATACTCCGCCTTGCGGGACACCTTTATCAACCTCATACGTTGCGCACATGTTTTCGTTTGTCACCGTAATTTGTCTGCGCCGAAGAGTGCTCTTTAATAAATGCAGGGCATTTCCTGTAATGAGAAAGTAGTCCCGCAGAATGACTATGAGAGCTGGGATGGATATGTTATCACACGCGGCTGCCACATCTAAAAAGACTACGTCCAACTGCTACTTGCTGTTTAGTGCTTGCTGGATCCTTAGCAGTGTCCCCATGAGGTTGGTGATGGTCGATCTTTGTAGAAGTATTGAGTATTCTGGCCTGTATTCTGAGTATTCTGCTTAAAACAATGCTCGATAATGGTGCGCAGGATTGTTTTTTTCAGATTTTTTTTGCAAAGAGCATCCGACAGCGATTGGTCTGAAGTCTTTTACAGATTTTGGGTTTTTTATTTTGGGGATAGGTTTTACAAAATAGCTTTTCCACAGCTTCGGGAAGTTCTCCTCCATCAAAATTCTCTGGAATATGTGTAGTAGTACATCCAATTGTTGCTTTATTTAGGAGGCTGTTGATTGCACTTTTTAAGTTGTCTCTGCTAATACCGATTTCCTTTAGATGTTCATTGTTAGTTACAATCCGATTACTATTGATAGATTCCTTAAACCTCTTGATTACATCTTGTATCATGTTACTGTTTGCTTCGTTGTCAATTTGTATTTCCTTGAGGGGTGTTCCGAAAGTGGCTTCGATACATTCCTTAAAGGATGTCTCAGTCATTTTATGCACGAAGCTTTTTTTTTGCTGACAATTCTTTTGCCTTTTTTTTAGTTTTGCTTTAGCCATGTCTATGTGTGCCCGTTTCTTCCCCTTCATGAAACGTGCTCTTTCATGTTTGTACTGGGTGTGGTCCTCTGGATGCCCAGTTCTTTTCCATTTCCTGAACAATTTTTGCTTATTTTTGAAGATTACTTTCAACTGTGAGTTGAACCAGGGCTTTGCCCTGTCTGATAATTTTATTTCCTTAGATGCTCCTTCAGCCATATGCATGAGTGATTGTGAGAGCGCTGATAAGGCATCATCAGTGCCCAAAAGGTATAGGGTTTGCCAATTATATGCCATCAGATGTTTCAGAATGACGTCACTTTTAATATATTTTGATGAAAAAATATCTTTGTCCAGACCCTAAACACACTTTACACTTTACTGCGTCGACCGGGCTAGCCGGGTGGGTAAAGTGCCTGCCTGACAACCCAAAGGTCGCGGGTCGATTCCCGCCTCGGGCTTGGATCAAAGTACTGCAAAAAAAACCTTGGGAGGTGCATTATGGCCACAGAAGCCTATGCACCAACAACTACCAAAAAAAAAAAAAAAAAAAAAAAAACACTTTACTGCACAAGCCTTATTTAGTCGAACATGGTCCTGCTGTGATTCCGTTGTCGAGATGAATGCCAAGATCTCCAAGATCAGAAAAGATTTGTCCAGGTGCGGATAAGTGGATAAGCCCCCATTTACCAGATAGAATCAGGTTTTATAAGAATACTGTATCCAATCCAATCCCAATCGCAAGAGTGAATTAACTGCCACTGCTTCTATTCTCCACCATTCGGAAGTTTCTACGCGTCTCCCTAGGGCGTTACAATGCCACCTTATGTCGAGAAATAAATGTCATGCCCCCGCTGCAATGAGCAAATTCCGTTTATCGGCTCACGCATCCGGATTGTGGGGTGTTATACTGCTGAGACAAACTGTAGGCTTTATGATCGTATCTCGGGGCATGAGGCGGATTATTCACAGGCCAGGTTCTCACGTCGCGCTGTAGCTTTCAATTTATAGAAGCCCACGCAAATTTTTTACTGCAGACATATAAATTCCCTATATTTTTTTTTCCTCTTTTTTCTTTTCACTGTGCAGTTTATGTTCTGAGTGAGTGAAGGAGAGACTAAAAACTTGGATGATGTGATTATGAAGACTTGCTAACTTTTATTTATAGAAGCAATATGAAGAACAGTGTGATGCACAAGTGAAGAATTCGTAATTAGTTTTAGTAATGTTATGAGTATATTTACATTTAACACTAGGGATTCTAATATTTCGCTTATCTCTTTCAGAGAAATCCATAATAATAAGCTTCTAAAGCTTCCAGAAGCCATTGCAAGTCTTCCTAGCTTAAGCGAACTGTAAGTATGATCTGCTTCGTCATTCACACAGCAAATTTTTACTGTAGACATATAAATTCCTTTTTTCCACTTGAGGATCTATATTAATCACCAAACCACAGTCCAAAAATTTTAAATCAGGCCTAAAATTTCCTCCCAGTTTCATCGATGCGAAGATATCTTCAGTTAGTACAGCTGAAAATAATTTTGTCCTTTGCGTTTTATATAACCGATGTCCATGCTTTATTTTTTTAAGCCGAGAGCTAAAACTTTTTTTCAATTACAACTAGGGGCTCTGCCCCCTGCTAGCTTTGCTTGCCAACCCCTGCGCACGCTTTCTTACGTAATATGTAGAGGTATGACAGAGTAAGTCAAATCTTTTCTACGTAAAAGACACACCTCTCGAAACGCACTGATCGATATCTAATCTAATACATAAAAGAACATAGAAAGTGTAAGAAAAAACTATAAAAAGTAAAATTGTGTGAATGTTAAGTGAATGAAAGTTATTAATTGCATATTCTATCTTAGCCTCTTCACCGGACAGACTGATGGCTATGCAGGCCCTCAGGGGCCTCATGGTTATCCAAGCTGACAGCATGCCGTAGCTTTTCCTACCTGGCATGATGTGGGATGCTGACACTGGCCATTAGGGTAACCCCCAGGCCAGTATGGGACAGAACTGCAAAAAACACGCTCCACTATAGGAATCTCTTTCCCTATGTTCTTTTATTCCTAACACTTGGGGTGGTTGAGTCTCTTTCCCCAATCCCCTTCCCCCACTCTGTGTGGTCCCTAACCCCTTTTGCCTGGTGGCTCACCACACCACCCAATTTCAACTCCCACCCTCTGGACCAAGATGGGCGTCCTGTACCAGGGTTTCTCTTACTGTCGCCCCTTTTAAATCAGGCGAGTGCCTCCTATAGAACAAGAACTCTTTATTGTATACAAAAGGCACACGCCGTACACAACTCCCTTCACGGCTACAAGCCAGGGGTTCACAGTAATAGCTAATATAATCAAGGATAAGATAGGAGAAAAAAACAATATTATTACTAATTATAAAAATGTAGGATTAAACATTGGAAAAACGAAATTGTAAATTTACATATGAAAATATATACACAACAGCATGTTATCAAGTCAAATTATTCAACAGAGAGCAGTCCTTTTACAGTGCTGGAGTCATCCGAGCCGGCGCAGAAAGTTGGAACAGGTCCTCGGGAGCGATGGACAGGTCCTCGGGAGCAGGTTCTAATGTCCTGTGACCTGATCCTGAGAAGGAAGTCGATGGAGTAAGTTCTGCCTATATTTTTTATCCAATACGAACTTGTAGGGGTCGCCATCCAGGGAGTGTATGTACTGCAGCATTTGCATGGGTAAGAACCGATCGGATAACTTTAACCGGTTTGGGGTGGCCTGAAGGACTGGATTGGCCCGAAGACTTGGTACTGGGATTCTCCATCCACAGTTAGCCCAGAAGTCTGGTTCCGAAATAATACCAACCATTATTTTCACAGAAAAGACGAGTCTTCTCACTCATGGATAATGGCAGGAAGACGTCTGATGTTTTTAGATTTTAGTGTAACTAGAACTGCGTCGAAAGAATCAGACTGGCACGAAACTGAGTGGAGGATAGGAAATACCTGCTCAATGAAAAAAATTACGACTCCTCCTCCCCTCCGGTTTTCTTTAGATGTGCATACCATCTGATATCTTGCAGGCCAAGTAGAAGAAAGTGTTTCTTCACTGGGATCAAGCCATGTTTCTGTGGAGCAAACCATGGTTATCCAAGGAGTTCTTGCTGTCCATTGGACTAGACAGCAAGACCTCCTCAACTTCATTCAATTTGTTCCTTATGGATCGCACATTTTGAAATAGGAGTTGGAATGAAGCTGTTCTCTTGACCTTGATGGGGGGTGTACACTGTCTGATCCGTCTGTGATGTGTCGCTGGTTTTCGATATGTTGAAACCATGACAGGGATCGTAAAATTCGGAGATAGAGATGACGGAAATTTTGAGTACTGTAGTTTTCAATCTTATTATTTTCAATCACCGTTGAGAGCCCCCTTTCTGTATGTATGTTAAGGGCGAAATATGGAATTACCTTTTCGCTAGGGCCATTCCCATGTAGAGCAGTCCGGTTGTCAGTTGGAAATAGAGATACATCGTCTAGTCAGTCTGGACTGTTGTGGACACCTCTCGGGGGTATTTGAGGTTATCGCTTCTTTTCTGCTTCGTGTTTCATAAAATGGCCTGATGATGGTGCCGAGGGGCCATTTGGTAGTACACGTTCCAATCCTTTCAAACTGGCTTCTGTCACAATAGATGCAAAAAGAAGCATAAGATCTGCTACGAGTCGCTGAATCTTTAAATCCAATTGGAGTTCCTCACAGTACATTGGTGACGAGTTTTGTTGACGTGTCCTGAGCCAAACTCGATACAATTAAACTGCTGGGGGGAAGTCGGGGTGATGAACCAACCAGTTTGAAAGGCTGAAGCTTCGAAACTAGTGCGGTGCCCGTCCAAGTATTTTTCTTCCTATTCGAACTGTTTTGACTGGCTGTCTTGCACTTGGTAGCCTGGACATTTTCCGGTTTGGCACACAGCGCCAAGTTGATGCCACCTGATAGCGGTCCGGGTTTGTTTAGGGCTAACTGACGAGTGAATTCCTGGGTACAGTTCAAGAGCATATGATTTGGCATTTTGGTTTCTGGACTGATCACGGCTTACTTGGTTGGGTGGCACATGAACACCGTTTGTTTCCTTGGGCAGGTTTAGCTTGAGCACATTTAAATATAATTTAGCTCTCGCAGAGGGGTGTTCAATGCAATCTCTTGTTTCTCTATTACGCTCATAGACAGTAATGGGCGGCGTGTTCACGACTGCGCCTTTTGGTCGGTTTCCCGCTTCAACGGCAGAGCTAGTCGTCGAGAAGGATACACGTTCAACACAATATTTCCCAACTGAGGAGATAGTGTTAACATCTCTGCTAGCTAGTTTTGAGATCTGAGGAACCCGCAAAAATGATCGTAATGCGGATCTCTCCTTAGCATAACATTGCTCTTCAGATCTATCATCTCGTTTTTCAACAAGCTCATTTCCTTTCTAATTTCCTCGTTCTGTGCATGAAGCTCTTGGTTTATACTGAGTAGAGTAGATAAACATTCATAAATATTTGGAAATTTCTCCTCTAAAATGTGCATATACTCTTCAGCCTGCATAGCAACAGGTAAACAAATTGCGTAACTGCTTCCGCTATTACGCTGTTAAGGCTATTCAGGTTGCTGAGATGTGAGGTATGTGTCTGTTCACTCACTACATCACGGGGATCTGCGTGTACGGAGCAGCTACGACCAGCATTTTAGCAGTAGTCAGGGCAGATACAACAAAAACAACACGATTTGTTTATAATAGCGGTGTCAAGCTGCATTTGTGAACTCACAGCTTTTCCCTTACCATCGTTGGGTTGGCCATTTGTCCGGTCTAGTTCATATTCCAAATGAAGAGTAACTTCCTGATCCAAATTACTTTCTTTATTCTCCAAGTCATTGTTTTGCATATCAGTGAAACGGTGAGGGGTTACGGAATTGCCCTCTTCCAAAGTACAGTATTAAATATATCTACCGATGCATTATCTTCTCTTCGCGGAGTGGTATCATCCTTCCTATTGGCCGTTGATGTGGTTCCTATTTGTTCACTCTTTACACAACATTTTCCCAGAAACCCTTTCCTTTTGCAAAGTGACAATCGAGAGAGGCTTGAATACCCCGAGCATAACAGGCATATTCTGTGCATTGATTTTCTGCAGAAGTATGACAGAGGTCACATGTCCCAGAAGTTACTGCGAGTGTTGTGTTCTTAGTCATTATTGCCGTTAGCAAGCAGTTCCCTGTTTTTGCTGAATTAAAAGATTAAAAGAATTAGAGTCCCTGAGGAAAGGTAGCAGCCGTTTTCGACTCCTAAGGCTAACTAGTCAAATAGCTCTATTCATGCAAGATCAACGCTAACCTTGAAAAAAGGTCAAGCGGTTTTATGGCCAACATCCATAGTTCAATTACTATTAATATAAAAATATTAATAAATAATTACCTGATTAAGGCACAGGTCAAAGAAGAGTATCACTATGTAACTGGTATCCTTAGGAGCATATAGATACTACACATGGAACTGTCTATTATGTCTATCTCCCCATTATCTCCTTTCAATTTTTTTTTTTTTTTTTGGGGGGGGCTCTCCTTGGATGCCTAGGCTACCGCGTGATTCACCCCGCCAGAGCTTTCTTCTTTCCTAATGTGTCCTGGCCCGCTTCCCCGTGCCGGTGACGGAAACTGGGGTTGTTAGTGGCTCTCCACAGCCCCCCCTAGGCTAAGTGGCCAGAGGAACAACACAACCCACACTTCACAAATATAATACTTCAGAAAACACACACCCTGGCCTTACGCAGAGTACTGTATTCTACACAGAGTAAAAACGCGGAGTTAGGGAAGACCCAGTGCCGCCAGACAAAAAACACTATGTCACTGTGATCGACATCTAATCAGGAAATGACCTATGTAATCATTTACCTGTGCATTTGTAGTTCGCGGCATTTTCAAGGTCGAATAAATATCACTATGTAATTATTTACCTGCGTTCACACAGTTCACTTAGGAAAGGGCCTTTTGCTTCGGATTCCCATAATGCATTAGGAATATTGTTGCATCCGAAAGAGCAGGACTAAAACATTTAACTAACCTACAAACTATGGGATTCATTTAACTAAACTACAAACTATACAAATATTTAAAATATTTACAAATTACTAAACTATTTGTACAAATATAGAATATTCATTAATAAACAAAAAACGTTACATTGAAATATCAAATGTTAGACAGCGAAGCACATGCACGAGGTTGGTGAATGTTATGTTCACAGTTGTCAATAATTAATTGCATTTGTAGTTACATAATTGCCTCGCTCTCTTCTCCCATTAACTCGAATAAATATCACTAGGAGGAAAACTTTTTAATGTATAGAGAGAGAGATATGTAATTGTCAGAACATTTAGTTAAAGAAATCTTGTACGCATCAAAAATTGTTGCACGAAGCCTGCACATGTGGTAATACCACTTGCACTGTTAGAGATCATAAAGATTACTGAAACGGAATTTGTTCGTTGTAGGAATTTAATAAATTTGTGTGCCCAAAAGCTGGGATAAAGATATAATTATCATATCTTTATCCCACCTTAATGCAGATTATCTTGTTTTGTTTCATGACTACTTAATTTTATTTATATCATGGTAAAACCGTTTCACTGTTGTGCAGAATGGTCCGGATGTCCAGTGATCCCTATAATGTTTATTTTTATTAGTATTATTATTTTAACCACGTGCATTGCTAATTTTTAGCTTCCGATTTGTGGTTTTGTTCTATTAGGTACAGTCAGTATGCGCTAGCAAAGCATTCGTTTGTAATTCAACATCATACTGTTTGTATAATCATTTAGCAATATTGCGTTATCTTATGTATTTGTATAATTCCTCGAGGCACATCTGTACTAGGAATTTTTCTCTTCAAATAATAATAGAAATTATTATTATTAAATTACTTGTATAACAACTGACGGGCGTTGTACATTTTATGAATATCATTATTAAATCGTTATTTTATTAATATCTTTATTTGTGTAGAATTATTTTTCTTGCAAACCATGCTGTCTCATCACGAGTTTGGGCTCTGGGGAAAGGTTTGTTATGGATGCCTAAGGACTTTTAGAAAAGTATTTTTAAAAATGTGCATAATAAACAAATTTTGATAAAATTAAAGTATGTGAACTATTATATTTGTTATTTCGGATACTTAATATATATTAAATACGTATATAGTAAATACGATATCCGAAACAGCAGGGATTTGATATTTTTATCCTTTCGAAAATGTCAACTTTTTTTTTTTTTTTGTGTAAAAGCATATATTGAAAACTTAAATTTATTCTAACGTTAAGTATCAAAAATAAAGTACAAGACCGAAATTTATTTTTCTTTCAGAGTATAGGTTTATGCGTTAAAGTTCACAATGGCGAGGCGAACAACAAAGAAACACACTGATTCAAACACACTGATTCAAACGATTTCGTGGACGCTATCGATTGTGGTCCACAGAAAACCCATGAACAGTACACCATACAAGAACGTGTTACTATGGGATATGAAAGTATACCGAGCAAACTGAAAGAGTTGAGTTTCCACAACATGAATTCACATGTCATACATTAAGAGCTACAATAAAAAAGTTGTGGGATGTGCCGCCAAAAATATTCCTTTCGCAAAATGGAGATATGATTTGGTCTCTAGAGTTAACAAGATCAGAATTCTTTCTGATAGATTAACTGAAGTAGAGAACATACATTTTCAAGCCAAGAAAATTATGCGATTTCAAAAAATAACGTAATGTCAAAACAGGAAAAACTGATTTCTATGATGGATAATATTATTATCCATCATAGAAATAAAATAAAATAAAATAAAATAACACAGCTACACTTGAGGGGGGAAAAAAATCGGTCGACTAGAGTGCCGGACACTCAGGATGAAGGGTCCTTGGTCACGAATGGTCGTTAGTGTAGTATCTAAAATAGAGCTTTACGGTAACTGAAAAAAGTTTCTAGTACCCCGGCTTGGCCTAAAACTGAGAAACTAATGAAAACGTCTATTTGAGTCTTTCCAGTTGTTGTGAATGACAAGGGTGGGAGAAACTCCGACTTCTTCCTGGAGAAGCGATTAAAGTCTTGGGGGAGAAGCGACTGCCAGATGAAGGCCGTGCAAGACTTCGCGCAGGCGTCTCCCCACCACCGCTGCCTCAACGCTGGCTATGAGTACCTCCATGCCGGAACAACTCCAGCTTTGAAAATTGTTAAAAATATTTCTCGTCGCAAAATTTATGAATGACCTTTATAGAATTATTAACTAACTATTTAGCAACCTTTCTGTTAAGAAAAGGAGTTACTTATTACAAAGAAGCGCGCTATCGAAGTGCAATAAAAAATTGTTTTTTTAATTTTAACACAAAAAGTAAATGATAGATTTCAATCGGAATAGTTTCCCTTGATCAGCATCGAATAACGCATAGCTAATGTGATTTTTAAATTTTAGCTCCATTAGAGACGGAAATAGAGGGGGGGAAGACACGAAATTACTCACAGTTTCCTGTCTGGCGTCGCCATTTTTAATTTTAAAAATATTTTAAATCTACTCATTGAGCTCTTTCCAACGGTGTATAATACGCTATAGGTTGTTGAAAACTTTTGTCCCCCCCACATTTTATCCCCCATTTCTCAGACAAATTTTTGTCAACAACGATCAATATGGCGTTATATTGGCCTACATGATGTACAAACCCATGCAAAATTTCAAGTCAACAGGTTGAATGGTTCCATAGATACAATGCGGTGGCAGACGGACGGACACACAGTCAACCGAGTGACATTACAAGGGTCCTTTGTTAGACAACTGACCCTAAAAAAAGATAAAATAAAGGAAGAAGAGAAAAAAAAAAACATTATCTAATCCACTTCAGACCCAAATCCAGGGGCATTGACCACTCTATATGATCTCCTCCTTCGAGCAAACACTTCTGTAGCAAAGTTGTGAAGAGCAGATAAATGTTCAGGGGTTAGGAGTAATAGGCCTAATTGATTTTCAGATATTGGGATGGTGTTCACTAAACCTTGCCTCAGATCTTTGTACAGAATACAGTCAAAAAGGAGGTGCCTCCAGTTTTCCTTGGCTCCGCAGTAACACAGGTCAGTCGTGCAGAGGCCTAGTTGGTGCAGTTTTTCATTAATAGAGCCATGTCCTGTAACCAGGAAGGAAGTCTCCATGGTGAGGGAAAACCAGAATTAGACAGAATTAGAAGATGTAAACGTGACATCAGGAAGGAATCCTCTGGTAACCATCCCAACCTGGGATGTATTCCAACGGGTCTGTCAGATATTCGCTAACTCATTGTAGCATCTGGCTTTCTCAGCTTTTGGGTCGGCGTCAAGATCAAGCTCGATGTCGAGGAACTTAGTGGGAATGTTGTTTTTAATTGTAAATACTCGTCCTCTGTAGGCGGTATGCAGATTCAGAGGAAGAGTTACAGCTATGACCTGGACGGCTGCTGTAAATACTGTTCTGCAGACTAAGGGTTGCCAGTAGCATTGTACGTTGGAGGGAACTCAATTTGTCTCTCATCTTGACCAAGCCAACTCGGTGAAACCAGGCACCGGCCGCATATGTGACGATCGGCAGGAAGACTGCTTTATAGTAGAGATGAAGGGTCCTCTTGGAAAGGCCCCACCCATTCCTGGAGATACGAATAATGGAGCCAGAGAGCTTCTTGACTTTTGATCTGAGGTGGATGAGGTGTGGCAGGAAGCTCAGTTTGTGGTCAATAACCACTCCGAGAATGGTAGCTTCAGTAACTATGGGTAGCCAGATTCCATAGATTTTAACCTGTTGGGACGCCTAAGGTCTAGCTTGTGCTTGAAGAGCATCATTTTGGTTTTACTTGGGATAATGCGGAGTTTGTTCAAGGCTGCCCTGGAGAACATATAGGACAGGACCAGATTGGCGTTATGTCCAATGGCACTCCTAGATTTTCCAGACACAACGATCGTAAGGTCATCGGCAAAGGCTACAACTTTGGTGTTCTCAAAGGAGTGGGAGAGCCAATTCTGTAGAACGATATTCCACACTACAGGACCCAAAACCGACCCCTGGGGGAATTCCCGAGAGACAGGACTGAAGACATGTTGATACTTGGATTTTAGGATAACATTTCTTTCAGAGAAGTAGCTAAAGAAAAGTTTATATAGTTGATGGGAATAGGAGGCAGACCAGAGGCGCTCCAAGGCGCTGTCCCACCAGGCAGTGTCGAATGCTCCCTCAAAATCAACAAAAATTGCCAATTCAAACTTGCCCTCCGAGTTTTCTATAGGTAACACCAGGTCCAAAAGGGCCTCGTCACAGGAACGTCCTGGTGTGAAACCATATTGATATGGAAAGATTAGATTTTTCGCTTGGAAAAGCGCCGAGACTCTTAGGACCATGAGGCTTTCGAGAATTTTCCCTAGATTTGCCAAGAGTGTAATGGGATGGAAGGAGCGAGGATCTGAAGGTGGCTTATGTGGTTTATCAGACGCAGAAGAGTAGTCTTCCAGGCCTTGGGAGAGGTTTCTACCTTTCTGGAGGCATTTATTGTACAACAGGAGGAGATATATCTCCTCCAGTAGACGGAATATGAAGGTGTACTCTATCAGGTTTAGGCCAGGGCATTTATTGGAGTTTATTTTCTGTAGTACTACGATCATCTCCTCCAGGGTGAATGGATCCGTTGTGCTTTCCGTGGCGTAGCGGCGATTTGCTCTTCTGATTTTTGTATACTCTGGGAGATGCTCAGCAACATCATCTGAAGGAAACAACCTATGAAGAATTAGGTTGGCTGAATCATGCCAGTTGGAGGTTTCCTGGGAATTAGCCTGTACAGTGTTGAAAATTTCAAGGGTGAAGGTTTTATATAGATGACGGTCACGTGCTTCACCATAAGCCTCACCTCCCTTTCTAAAACATCCCACAGTTGCTAAATTGCATTGAGGTCAAGAGAATTTGTAGGCCAATCAAGATGGGTGATATCTTCATTGTGTTCCTCGAACCACTCGCGTACAATGCAGGCACCATAACACGGTGCATATTGTCTTGGAAGATCCCGTTTCTGTCCAGAAAAAAAAGGGTGGGGGAGGCAACATGGCAGGGTGTACATGGTCTCGTAAGAGCTGCCGGTAGATCTCACCAGTGAAATGTCGGTGTCGGTACATACGCACCAGAGGTCCTAGTTCTTGCCAACAAAACATGCCCCATATTAAGCAACCACCGTCACCTGCCTAAATAATGGGCACCATACACGATGGGTCTATGGATTCGTGTTGCTTACGGCACACAAGGAGCATGACATGAAGGGTTGTCATGCTAATTCGACATTAGAGAGAATGCAAATCTCGTGGGATAGAATTTTTCACAGCGTGGTCTATGCTTGTTAGCAGGATAGACTGGTTTTACAAGGATGGGATACACTTGAATAGAAGGGGTGCAAGAATGTTTGCTGATGTTATCGGGGCTATAGGCGGATCGAAAAACTTGGGAGGGGGGAGATACACAAACTAATAAATTAACTAGAGCAGCAGGCAGAGACGAAGTAGAGTCTTGCTCTGATTGTACTGGAACACGCAGAAGCCTGGAAAGTAAGGTGTTTGGGATTTCAGACCCTGCTGTAGGTCATCATGGAACAATATATGGGCTGTGTTAGGGTAACTAAGAGTATAAACAGGTGCATGTATACTTGCATGTACACTAATGCTAGGAGTATTGTAAATAAATTTGATGAATTTAAAGTACTGATTAAGTCATCAAATGTACACATTGGTAGGAATAGCGAAGACATGGTCACTCAGACATAAGCGATGCTGAATTTGAATATGAGGAGTAAAACGTATACAGGAAGGACAGGGAAGGAGGGGTTAGGCTTTTAATTAGGAAGCATATTAAATCTAAGGCAGTGCATCCAGTCGACATGGGTGACCAGCGCATTGTCAGTCTTCAGTATCAGATCGATTTCGCTCGATTATACTGCAGTTGAGGGAGAAGGGCTCATGTGCATTTGTGATATTTGGCTGTTATTTCATAACAGCATTACTATTCTTACTTTGAAAAAATCGCTTATAAAATTTGTTCAGCCCTATAGCGCAACGTGCCGTTGGAGGTTTGACCTTTACCTTTTTCCCCCAGTCACACCTCCTCTGACACAGTTCATCCTTCCCCTGTTCCTCCGCGATTTGAGATTTTTTAGGTTTTAAGGCATTCCATCTATTTATTTAATTTCAGAGATGTTAAGGATTAAGTAAGAATTATCAAAAGTATATACGTTAGTCCAAGGATCCAATTATTCTCTGCTTAGTGGGCGAGTTCTAATCACAACTGTTGCATAGAACTGCAGCCGCAAAGTCCTTACCTACGACGGGGTTAATGAAATGGTATATCCGAAACCTTATGGTTCCAGAGTAGAGGAATTAAATATAATTTCCATCATATTTAATCAATATACTTTTGTATCTTATTTTACAAATTTACATCTTTCAAAACAACTAGAAGGAAAAGTGACAAGAATATCTCAACACTGTTGCGTTTTCATAGTGCCATCTGAATTCTTTCTTACTTGTATTCTTCCTGATTTCAATGCAGTGTAGCAGACAACTATATAGATAGTCCCTACACTTCTTTTGATGGGACCTGTACATGGCATCCTCTCTACATTAGTTATTATATTTCTAATAGAAATCAAGAATTTTATGATATTAATTGCATACACAAATACCTTGGCCATATTCCCTAAAAATTATTATTATTTTTTTATATTTATTTTGAAATAAAATAAATAAATCCTAGAAATAGGTATTGAGTTCCGCGTAAGTACGAACTCATTTAAAAAAATAACATATAACTACGCCCATATTTTATGTAAATTTTTACTTCATTTTCTTTTGTTCTTAAAGCACATGGCCGTGATTACATGCTCACCTTGCACCCCTCCCCACTTTGATGACAGGCTACTGTTTATTTGTATAGTATCAAACTGTCTTAACTGTCTATGAAAATTAAACGTTTGTTTCTTTTCCAGGACTTTTGCTGACAACTCTATTAGTTTTCTACCTGATTCTGCTTTCAAGAATAATAAAGAGTTGGTGGTAATCGAAATGTCGGGAAATCCAATAAATACGGTTGGAAAATATGCTTTCTCAAACCTTGCATACCTCACAAGACTGTAAGTTTAATTACTTAGACTTTCTCTCACCTTAGTCAACGTATTGTCTGTTCATTCCACTTTGTGACAAATTTATATATTAATCTTTGATTCAAGTAAACAACAAAATAAAAAATATGCAAATTAAGAGTAGATATCCCTCTCGAGCCTATCAAAAAAAGAACCACATACAGTCGTCCATTATACCCGTAGCTTCATCCAAAAATCCAAGTGAGAATGCAATAGCAGAGTTTGATTGGCATTCTCATCCCATTTTTCCATAATTTTTAATAAACTTATCAACTAGTCCTGTAAGTTTTGTACTTACAGGACTAGTTGATAAGTTTATTAATCAGTCGTTTCACTACAAGGTGAAACGACTGATTAACTCGTTTTGTCTTCCAGTTCTTGTGAACCCAATATCTGCTTAACTTGTGGCCTAATAAACATGCCACTTTTTACTTCTCATCAAAATTTTGGAAACACAGACAGAACATGCTTAAAGGTGTTAACCATGGAGTTCCAATGCTCTAACAAACTGTTTGAACAGTCCCAGTTTCATGTGGAAGAAATATTTCTTAGATTCGTTTACTGAATTGTGTGCAGGTCTGCAACTCAATTCTGGAAGATTGTTCCCTTCTCCTTTAGTACTCATCTAAAGAAATAAACTATCTCTCCCAGAAGTAGAGAACAGGAACTTATTGAAACCATCTTGAAAACCAAGAAGAATCCCAGCACCTTGAAATCCCCACAAACATCCCACTTTATCTTCTCTAATGCATACTTTGTACTTCGGTAGTCTTTAATACACAGCTTTAAAACTTTTATTTGAACTGTCTAAGAAAAGCCACAACTCTTTCGGTTTGTTACTAATACAAATTTAATTTCTTCACAAAGAAATAAAATCAAAACAGCAGACGGATTCTATAGCAGTACAAAAAAGACTTATCTTTTTCTGTACGTGGAAGTCTTGCAGCTGGGATCTACTAGACTGAACTCTTTTTAAACGAGATATCCGGAGCTCTGCAATGGATTTGGTAAGACCCAAGTTCCTCCCTAAGTCATCCAATTCTTGATGATTAGGGAAATGTGGCACTTTATATGAACAGATTTCTGAGGTGTAATCCCAATTATCCCGTTCACTAGATTCATCACGCAATTCTGAAGACCTCTGGAAAGAGAAGTGGGTGTGAGAAGCTAGTCTTCCTTGTGTGGAACCGGGACAATAGAGGATAATATGATGGAATACTGTATATCTTTTCGATCCACCCACTTTTTAAGCCTTTATATATCCACCATGCAAAAGTATCAGTCCTCTTGATGGTTTGCAGGCTATTTCCATTCAAGGTATAGCAAAAAGCATATACTTTTTACTACCATGGAATTATCCGTATAATGTCGACCTGCAACAACCATAGCAGAAATTAGGTGCTGACAACTTGTCTTGAGCACTCATAGACATTCCAAAATAAGCTCCATATACACTGCAAAACTTGTGTCACAACAGCGTGTGCTTCATCTGAGATGGCCCTGTATGATTTGTGCTGTTGCTTGTTAAGCGCCAAAACAACTATGCCTAGGAGGCGTTAATATATTTTGTCTGTAATTGCGAGTATTCTTCGGTCGGTTATGCTGTGTAGACTAAGACCATAATGCCTCAGTATATGTCTAAATTTTATATTCTATGTTCGAATTGCGTGTACTGCTGGTTTAAAAATCCAAGCTTTCTGAAAAATGCGCCATGAAACTGTTGGCAAAGACCGACTAACTGGGCCACAATGTGAGAACCCTCTAAGAGAGTTCAACACTAAGTTCATAAGTAGGCCATTGTGAAACCTCCGAAATATTTCAAAATTCAATGACTCGTTTGCGGGATGAAAATTCAGGATTTCAGGAAGAAAAAAATCACTTGGAAGGCATTTTCCTGATTTCCGTTCCTCACATGTAGGGCTGGGCTCTGAGAGAACTACTATAAAGACGATGTCTATGCTACCTGCAGTCCCTAATGGCATGAAAAGGCCAACCCAGGTTGAAGAGAAAAAAAGAAAAGAGAAACAGTAGAAGCCATGGAGGTTATACCAGATAGCAAAAGGGAAGAAAGTGGGAGACTTTCCCTGAAATACGTGAAGAGGAAAAGGGGAATGATAAGAGAGAGAGGAAGAGTAAGTTATGGATATAAAGTAGGGGAGGTGAGCAGAAGGCTTCTTCTAAGAAGAGAAATGCTGGTACCATTCATCTATAACGGGCAGCCAGAGGTACAGCAAGGAGTGGGGGGAGACGAAATCCCCTGCCGTAGAGTACTGGGTTCTAAGATGGCCCAAACTTAGTTTCTCTCATACAACATCCAAGCAACAGTTTTATAACAACTTAAACACGAAGCCTCTGCAACAGATCACCGAGTCTGGAGCCACGCTTCTTGCAAAGTTGATTACTTCTGCAATCAATGCACCAACATAATAACAGCAGCTCCCAACAGAGAAAATTCAAGAAACCAGAAACAATTCAACACTAACCTCTTGAAACTCAAGCAAATGTACAGAATGTTTCCGAATGCACCCTTTCATATCATAAATCTTCAAAACATTTGCCTGCCAAAGATTATTATTAGTGCAAGGAAGTCTGAGTTTTATGCTGCACCGTCCGAAAAAATTTTCAAATTTACCCTGAGAGAGAGAGAGAGAGAGAGAGAGAGAGAGAGAGAGAAATTTACCCTGAGAGAGAGAGAGAGAGAGAGAGAGAGAGAGAGAGAGAGAGAACAAAGGAATCACCAAGAAAGAAAGAGAAGAATAATGATATCAGCTCAAGGACCCTGGGTGTGTCAACCCATACTCACCATATGTGAGCCCCTGGAACAACCAAGCTTCTTGGAAAGTAGGCATTGTAATTCCTTCTTCTACATCTTCATCTTCTATTTCACCCTTATTCTGCTTGTGTGTGTGTGTTTTTTTTATCCAGTTATAATTGGCAAAGGAATTTGCCAACTCTCAAGCATACAACAACCAGATTTCCAATTAGGTGAAAAGTATAAACAGCAGCCTGCCTGCAATCAAGAAATTAGCAATTCAATGTATAATGTACGGTAATACAACTATCTCATTTTGCTGAAACATGAACACAAATTATATTCATTTTTATGTATATACTGTATGTATACCGTTTTTTCACTATTTTGAACAAATGCTTTGAAGGGCTTACTGTAATATGCAATAAACGAATAGTTACTTATTTATTGAATGCAGCTCCGATCCAAATAGACAGGAGGCGGTGTTAAGAAAAAATTAAACCGTATTTTAAAATAACAAGAGCTTAAAATGTCGAGAATTATGACAGAAAATATATGCTTTAGTCAAGGCTTATTAACACTCAAGTCGATGTTAAAGCTGAACGACAAAGAATTTGGCAAGAGTTAATCAACTTGTGGCAGAGTAGGTGGGATGGCACAACACTGGGCAGTGTAACGCGTAAGTTTTTTCCTGAAGTTGACTCTCTTACGGATAAAAAATCTGCAGTCTGGTTTAGCCTTGACTTGTTTACCTCTTATTTGATATCAGGACACGGATCATTAAATAAGAAATTGTTTAAATTTCGCTTGTCTCCTACGGAACTCTGCCATTGTGGTGGTGTGGAAGATTGGCAGCACGTGTTGTACTCTTGTCCCTCATACAATGAATTTCAAGTAATTCTGCAGAATGCAATTCCCAACTTTTCATCAGGATTGGAACCTAATTTTATATCAAATGCCACGAGTTATCGCGCTCTTCAGGATTTTGCTAAGGCAACCTTCAATAAAAGGCTCGCAATCCTTTCTGCAATGACTACACATGCGAATGTTTCAAATTCAGCTCAAGACTCTTCACCTTCACTGCAATGACGTACATTTTCTCAACAAGATCTACAATTCTGGACTTGTGCTCTGTGTGTTGTGTTTTTTTTTTTTTGAAACTCTACAAGTGTCCTACAACTCAAATTGACGATGAAAATTCCTGTGCTCCTTTGCTCGGATGGCTGTTAACTGACAGTGACTCCAACGTGACTGTGACTTTGCTACTAACGACTGCAGGACTTACTGGATTTAACCTCAACTGTTTATAAGGTTTGCGCCTGCTTCTGGGCTTGTGTAAAGTTTTGTCGGTTGAATGGTACTGTTATCCTTAATTATTTTCTTTGAACTTTTTTTTTTATGTTAATATGCATAAGATTACTTTCATTGTTTACTTTGACATTTCAAAGTATCATCTGTGTTTACCTCAATCTGCTGAGGTTATCTTTTGTACAATATTTAATCTTTGTATAGTTGTATAAGTTCCTTTTTTTTTTTTTTTTTTTTTTTTACTATTTTTGGCTCGTACTTTGTTGGGCTCTTGGCGTCCCTCTCTTCTGCTGCCGCCGGTTGGTAGCCCCTTGGTCTACCTTCCCGTGGTGGTGGTGGTGTTGGCGCATCTCCGACCTGCTCACTCCGGGTAGCCAAACAGCCAGTTCACTTCTGGCCATTTCTGCAGAATCCTCTAATTTAAAAGTGAAACGAGGCGGAGATGAACTAACGTTCCAGGTGCCGCCCAAGACAAATAAATACATACAAATACCTACAAGACTTAATAAAAACGGCAGTCACCTCAATGATCCGTTATAGTTACATGAATTGTCAAAATGGGAGGGACGACTAATTAAAAAGCTAAAAACAGAAGTTAAGAATCGTCGACTAGAAACTGTAAATTAAAGAATTAAGCCCAGAAGAGGGAAAGGTGCACCGCGTCATCCTCTAGAAAACAATTATAGTACTGTAAGGGTTATGTATATTAAAATGGGGGATAAGGCCAATATTATTATTATTGTCATCAGTTTATTTAACATTCACCCCTGAACAGAAATTATCTAGGAGGGTGGCTCATACATACATCCAACTAAACTTATTAGAATGTAACACAGAATAAAATATCAGAAAATACATAAAATAAATAAATATTGGGGAAAAATTACAGAGATACAGAAATCATACATTCATAGAAAAATTTAAAAATATTATACATAAGTAGAAAAATTAAAATTACAAAATATTATACATACACAGAAAAACGACATACACTGTGCTGCCACTTCATTAGATACACCTACATAGTAGGTAGATGTACCTAATAAAGTGTTGAGCCTCCTTTAGCCTTAAAAACAGCCTAAATTCGTCTAGGCATGGATTGAACAAAATGCTGAAAACGTTGTGCAGGAATGGAGTACCATGCAGACATGATTGTGTCACGCAGTTCCTTGAGATTCGAAGGAGGTGCAGGCCTGCAGCGAACAGCCCTTTCCAACTCATCCCAAAGATGTTCAATAGGATTGATATCCGCGGACAGAGCGGGCGACTGCAGCAAAGAAAAGTCATTGTCATGTTCCTGGAACCATTCCATAGTGATTCGGGCTTTGTGCACCAGCGCATTATCCTGCTGGAAGTAACCATCTGACTAAGGATAAACTGTCAACAAGAACGGATGCACTTGGTCAGCAACGATGTGGCATTCAGACGTGAATCTATGGGTATCAATGGACCCAACGTGTGCCAAGAAAACATTCCCCACACCATAACACTTCTCCCACCACCATCCTGCACAGTAGTCGTCAAAGATGACGGGTCCATGGATTCATGTCGTTTTCGACAAATTCTGAGCCTTCCATCAACATAATGCACCAGGAACTTCGACTCGTCAGAACAAGCAACTGTTTTCCAATTTTGCTGATGTTGCTGTGCCCACAGGAGGCGTGTTTTTCGTGTTCTTCATTGATAACAAAGGTACGCGATGTGGTCATCGGCTTTTGTAGCCCATTCGCGACAAAGTGCGACTAGTGGTCCGTTGCGATATTTTGCTCTGCGCACCAAGGTTGTATTCTGACGTGATGTGTGACATTGTGGCCCGTCTGTTTGCTTGGACAATTCAAGCCATCTCCTCTGACCTCTCTCAACAAGCGATTTTTTTCCACAGGCGTGCCGTTGAGAGGATGTTTTCTGTTCGTTGCACCATTCTCGATACACCCTTGAAACTGTGGTGCGTGAAAAGTTCAGGAGAACTTCCGTTTCAGAGATGTTTTGTGCAGCACGTCTTGCACCTACTACCATGCCACGTTCGAAGTCCGTTATATCACTCCTTTTCCCCATTCTTACTACGATTTGTATGCATAACTGATACTAGAAAGGTTGTTCTGCTGCATTTATATTCACAACTGTGATCATGTGACTTGCAACGTTGTGAGACAAACCATTTGTGTGCACAGCAGAAGTGTACCTAATAAAGTGGCAGCACTGTGTAGTTATTTACACTATGAACTGATTCTGATAGTCAATTCTGTTGAATAAAAAGGAATATCCTCAGTCCTATATACAGTATATATATATATATATATATATATGAGTCTTTTGAAGACACAATAAATCGTTCGTTTCAGATTTTTATTGGTTCAAGAGCGCTTGAAGTCTTTCTCGAATTACATTCTTCATTATATTTGTATTTTCGTATACAGATCCGCTGCAATGAGCTCCCTGCAGTTTCTACAGGCAGTACTTGTCCGGGTCTATTTTGAAGTCTCTAAAGAGCTCCAGCCCACATGGCACCAAGGCAGGAAACAGCCGCCTTAATCCGTCCGTGTTATGGAGAGTGCTACGCAGACAATGAGGGTAGTGGAGGCGGGCTCCAGGACGGGGCCTGGCCACAAGATTTTCAATTTGAGGGGCATCTAAAACTCCCAGTCAGTTGTGCTGGAGTGCAGATGTTACGTAATGTGACCATCTGGATCCACGTAGCTGTGTTCAAGTTTGTATACAGTATGGATTTTGAAATTGTAAAGGGCTTCCCAGCAATCCTATTCAACCACCGGAGCAACCAGTATTTCAGGATGAGAAATTTCCTAATATAAGTATTTGGAACAGAGGACCAAATTGTCGAAACATATAAGGATGCAGGAACGATACATCTTTGGATATATTGGGTCACTACTGCTGGTTTCCAATCCCAGTTATTTCCTGTCTTACAGCCCATATGGCACCAAGAGTTTTTGATCTGGTGTTCTGAAAGTGCCTTTGGAAGGTGAAGCCCTCGTCCCACGTCACTCCTAGGCCGGTGTATGAGCTGACTTTCTTAACCTGTGCTCCATTAATAAATAATCTGATTTGATTTTTTATGTTCTTATTAGTTATTGTCAGTTGTGCTGACTTGTCTGAATTGCCTTAAACCGAATTTACGTAGGTATGTCTCTAGTTCATACAGCTTAGCGTTGGCGTGAAAATTAACGTCGGACACCAGAGATCCTTCGTTAACGACAACAAAATATTTTATATCGTCGGCATAAGAAATAAAATTTTGATTCTGCGCTAGAAAAGGCTCCAGGGCGGCAAGGAACAGCAAAGCTGATAAAACACCTCCCTGTGGGATGCCCCAAATGGGTGTATTCTGCACGAAATTCTTGGTGTTGTACCAATTAGGTGCCTTGGCTTCAAAATGGTCTTGATGATCTAAAATAGTTTGCCCTCAATGAAGAAATAAACTTTCAATATATTTTCAAGTGCAAGTAACGACACATTATCGAAAGCTGCCTTTATGTCAAGGAATAAGATCTCAATTTGGGCTTTTTCATTTAATGCGTACTGCATTCTGAGGAGAGTCTCCAACAAATTAGTAGTATTGGATCGTCTCGGCATTACGGTATGGAGGTGGGGTGGCCTGTGCGCAAAACACTGTTGGGTTAAAGCAGGAAGGATGCCTTTTTCAAAAAGTTTTAAAAGATAACAACTGATAGATATAGGTCGAAAGTCTGAAGAGGCTTTAGGTTTCTTCTTTTTTGGCACCGGCCACACAAAGTAGTGATTCCATCTTTGGGGGAAATCAATCTTTCAGGATGTTTTGGAAAATATGCAACAACATAACAATATAGGCGGCGCTGCATATTTTTAAAATAAAGATAGGGAACCCGTCGGGACCGATCGTAGAATTGTTAGGCAAGGAATTAATAGCATTGATGAGACCTTCTCTAGAAATAGTGACTGTGGATAAAGCATTCCCACAAACGCCTCCTCTCGCCCCTCCTAACCTCTTTGTAGCGTGCATGTCGCTTCTTTTGCAAGAAAATGGCTCTTTTTTTTTCTTATAGTTCGTGAGATCTTCATTAAATCCTGAATTTCTCCATTTCCTGTAAGCCTTTTGCTTGGCCACAAACGCCTGTTTTAAATACTTGTTGAACCACGGTTTAGTTTTATCAGTAACCCTTACCTCTTTTGAGGCACCCAGGTCAGCAATAAATAAAATCTTTCTCAATAGTCGTGAACGACGGACTTTCGTTGTGATCATCTGCAGTTGGCACTACAATAAGATATGGAACAGAGAGTCGCTGTAAATTTTAAGTACCCGAAATGTTTTGCTGAACACGCGGTATTTTAACTCGCGCGAAATTCCAAATAGGGGAAAAGGAAACCAGAAGTTGATGTTTAAGACGGCACCATTCTATCATAAGGGTTTCATATTGAAGGGGCTTATAGCTTGAATTTAATTTAATAATAGCAATTGTCGCGTCAACTGAGGGATTATGGTTATAAATGTGTGCGTGTTGAGAGAGCTCTGTATTTCCTTGTTGTGTTCGAAAGCTGTTAACGTGATAGTATGCGCGTGTATTTGCGATGGTGGATAATCCAAATTTGTTGGTGGTGCTCCCGATGTAACACGCGTTGCAATCAGACTGGCATTTGATTAAATAAACCATATTATTAATATCTTTCGTGTCATATAAGTGGGCTTCTTTGTCAAACTCTTCAACCATTCCCAGCAGGTAATAAATTTTATATCCGTTATGCTGACGATGTTCTAATAATTGGAGACAAAATTACCATTAACAATCTCTTTACCTTTCAATTCATCCCAGATTAAAATACACCTTGGAGGTAGAAACAAATAACACAATTAATTTTCTAAACCTATCCATATATAAGCTAAATAATAGGCTAGGTACGAAAATCTACAGGAAAAAAAAAAAAAACAAACACAGGTAATTTCTACACTTTCATTCGCATCATCCCCCAGTGTAAAAAAAAATCCGTTCTCTATAATCAAGTTTTTAATGCTTTAAAATAATACCATTCACGGGATGATTTGGCCATTGAGCTAAAATATCTTACAGAAAAATTTACACCCAGAAAATAACTCCATAAAGCTAATTCAACAAACTATTTCAGCAGTCAAGGATAAGATTAATAATTCTAACAATTCTGTTATAAGAAAATCTAATCTCGCTAGACGTCTACGTCAAACCTTCATTAATATAGATATTTCCTTAATTTTTTTCCACTTATAATAAATTAGGAACCCCCTTTAGCAAATACAAAGACACCCACGTATATGACACGTAAGATATTGATAATATAGTTTATTTAATCAAATTCCAGTCTGATTGCAACGCGTGTTACATCGGGAGCACCACCAACAAATTTGGATTATCCACCATCGCAAATACACGCGCATACTGTCACGTTAACAGCTTTCGAACACAAGGAAATACGGAGTTCTCTCAACAGGCACGCATTTACAACCATAATCCCACAGTTGACGCGGCAATTACTACTATTAAATTAAATTCAAGCTATAAGCTCCTTCAATATGAAACCCTTATAATAGAATGGTACCGTCTTAACACCAACTTTGAGGTTCTAAACGCCAACTTCCGGTTTCTTTTTCCCCTATTTGGAATCTCGCGCGAGTTAAAATACCCGTGTTCAGCAAAACATTTCGGGTACTTAAGATTTACAGCGACTCTCTGTTCCATATCTTGCTGTAGTGCCAACTGAAGATGATCACAACGACAGTCCGTCGTTCATGACTGTTGGCCTTAACCCCCATTTTAATATACCATAACTCTTACAGTACTACGTATAATTGACAACTAGAGGATGACGTGATGCACCCCTCTCCCTCCTCTGGGCTTACTTCTTTAATTTACAATTTCTAGTCTACGATTCTTCACTAATGTTTTTAGTTTTTTTAATTAGACTTCCCTCCCCTTTACACAATTCATTCCGTTTTTATTAAGTCTTGACTAAAGCATATACTGTATTTTCTGAAATAAATTAAAGTAATTCTATATTATCTCTACGAAAAAGATATGACATCTTTATCCTCGAGCTGCTCTGCAGTGTGTAAAATACACCATGCGCCTAATCGTGAAACTTTCTGATTTTTTACGGCTCTAATTCTCAATTTATAACAAAATACAATAAAAAAAAATACTAGAGGTCACATGATCGTCACTAATAGATATTTTAAATGAGCTAAAATATCTTTTTTTTTTTTTTTTTTTTTGTGTGTATAAAATTAACGCGCGCACCTGATTTACTAAAATTATATTTGCATTACTGCATTTCAAATATTTAAAAAATATATTATGAACACACTCCTTAAATTCACCAAAACACATTCATTCTTTCCAGAACTTTGTCAGAAGCTCGCCAGCTGCACGACTTTCCGGACTTTACTGGGACTACATCTCTTGAACATCTGCGACTAGATCGAGCAAAGTTATCCTCTGTGCCATTTGACCTCTGCCAGACAATACCACACGTCAAGAGTTTGTAAGTAACTAAACTGTAGTTAAAATACGCTCACGTATTCAAATCTATGCATGATTATATATTAAAGAGAAAAATCTGTAATAAGTACGACTTACTGAAACTAAATAATCATGTGCATAATTTCAGCTAGTGTGATTTACTGTTTAATGCTACTAATTAAATAAGTTACTACCCTAAACGTAATTATTTTGTTAAATGTCTTGCTACTTAATTATCTGATAACAGTTTTTTTTTTTTTTTTCAGGAACTTAAAATCAAACCACATTTCTTCGTTACCTTACTTGGAGGGATGCACGGAGCTGAAATTCTTGTAAGTATTTTATATATCAAGTTGTGATAATCAAGTGAAGCGATAACAGGGCTTCGAAACGCACATTCATACATGATATTCTTCCAAAACTTCGTGTTCAGATTGTTCTGGAGTTTTTCAATGACGAATGCGAATCAGAATTTCACTGATAATTATTATTCTGACATAATCATCGAATAAGTTTTGAAGGTTCTTAAAATACAGTGCACGCCGCTTATTGTGATAATGTCATCATTCATGTAATGCCATCACTTTTATGTAGTCCCAATCGGACGTGTACGAATACGTAGAAATACCAGGTTTACTGTAATCAGTGCTTCGGTTTATGTTATCCCTAGTTTGCCTTATCGCGGTTTAAGCATGTGCAGTGAAAGTGATAAGTAACATCCCGGTTTGTTCTTAAACTCCAATGCGTTGCGTGTCCAGTTGCTGCTGCTTCGTACAATTAGTTATGACTGTCGGTTTACAGAAGAGCATTAACACATTCCTAATTCTTGATTTTAATATTTTCTTTTTTTTAATGGCTTGTAAGGATTTCCAGAAACATTATGACAGTTTCATTATTGTCGATAATTTTCTCGAAGAAATAGTGACTGGTGAAATTAAAGTATTTTATACTGCTTTATTTTAATGCTTTCTTTCTGTGCATTCCAACTTTTTATGTACAAATTTCTGCTCTGCATCAGTTAAATTACGCTGAACAACTGCATTCTTGTTTCATCGGTTACTGTTATCATATACGCTGTGTCCCGAAGTGATCCCAAAAAGCGGCGTCCACTATAATCACATTCTGGGAGCTAAAAAAAATTGTTAGTACATCTTAAAATAGATTAATCTACTTCTGAAGAGAATATCTTAAGAATTTCATTAGCTGAAACTGAACTACAATTCTTTAAAGCAGTCGTTAGGCACACAACATATCCTGGGAAGAGTAAGCGAAATCGTAAAAACATACAAAATTGAATACGACGGTGTGCCGTTAAGTTCTTAGCCTATAACAAATAGAAACAAGGTAATCCAAATATATACGTAGTTTATTCACCAGTTTGTGGAGGTGAAAGGCCTTTGTAAACCTCTCAAATAAAAATCGAAAGACTGCTCCTCGAACCAGGCTTCTTTTGCTCGTATGACATCATTTGATGAAAATCTGCTACCTTTTAAATGTTTTTTTGAGATTTAGAAAGAGACAGTCCATGAATTTTCTTTTCCATGAGGGGGCCCAAGCAGGTCTTGAAATCCCCGAAACACCTTGCTTTCCAGGCTGCAGCATGTTCCAATAGAAGCAGAACAAAAATCACTTTTTCCTTAGCCTGCGGCTGTAGTTAATCTATTAGTCTTTGTGTCCCACATACTAAATAAATAAATTTTCTGTTTATACTTCGGGACGACCACACGGTCAGAGGAGTTCACAAGGTAGACAGACTACAAGAAACAGCACCGTATTCAGCAGTCACGGGCTTGAACCCGGGTAACTTCAGGCATGTGTACTTATGCACTGCCCACTCGGCTACGGTGGCCTCTGAATAACACTGCCTCGACAGCATCAGCAAATATTCTTGCGCCTCTACTGTTTAAGTGTATCCTATTCCTGTATAAGCAGTCTCTCTTGCCAAAGAGCAGAGATAACCCTGAAAAAAATTTTACTCCATGAGTCTTGCACAGTCTTTCCAGCGCCGGACTGCTTGAGAAGACTCTCAACATGTATTCCCTCGTATTGTGTCTGGGCAGAATTGTTGACACTCAAATTTAACCCTAACTCGCGACTTTTTTCTCAACGTTGTCCTATAATTGTTAAGTTAGTCCTCAGATCACCTACACTTAATACCATTAGTGCTAACGTGCATAACAGTATCACCTTTCTTGCTCTTAAAAGATGATATCTGCTCTACAACGTTATCGACTTTTGCTCCTGGACAACATACCCTGGTCTTATTCCACCTATCCGTTTTGCACATATTTCAACAAAATCACCGACAATAACTACCTCCTCGGGACCAGCGTATTCTGCCTCGGTGATTGCCGCAATGTTGCCTGATGTACGAGTGTAAGCTTGATGGGTACACATTTCAGTTCCTTCAAGAACATCAGGCGCCTCCATAGCCAGGTGGGAAGGAGCAGCAGTGCGTAGCACACGCTTCTTGATTAGACCAGGGTTCGAGCCCGTCACCACCAAATATGGAGGATGCGGAAAGGCCAGGGAATGACCACCGCATATCCCGGAGCAATATGGCCTTAGTTGCTAATGCTCCTAAAAACCAAATAACAAACAAACAACAAACATTCAAGGACATCCAACCTGTTCTTTAAGCTCTCACAAACGACCATCAGACTGCTGAGTTCGCACCTAATTTCCTCATACTCTTTGCATCAGAGTCGCAAGCACACACACACAAAGACATCTCCCTTTAACTGTATCATGTCCCGTTTTAGTTAATTCCATAAACATTGAACAAGCAGCACGTTTTGTAAGGCGGATATTCATAGGAAAGCTACCCCTTCTTTCCTCCCCAGAGGCACACCACTCCCACTACTTTGAGCCCTTTGCTTTGCTGCTCTAGTCTCAGGCATGATTTCCACTTAAATTCAATTTACTATCAGAATACTACACTAACTAATAAATAATAACACTGAACAGCAAATTTTGGGCCATATCTTGTTACGAGCATGAAAGTCAGTTTATTTTATAGATTTTGGGGTGCAACACAAAAATAGTGATTAAAATGGCAGATTGGCTCTTGTTTTCCAAAAAAAAAAGTATTTTTTTTATATTTATACAAAGTATTTTTTTTATATGGCACTACGAACATACCTGTATTAAACACGGGACCTTTTAACCTTTAGCTTATATTCAGCTTCGGGAGCATCCCTTTTTACCATCCAATAATGCAATTAATAACTTTACTCTATTTACAGGTTATGCAGCAATAATACGTATCAGGCTAGCAAGTTTACGTTATCATATACATAATACGCTATCAGGTTTATGTCGCATGTATTACGCTGTATCGTTAACGTTCATAAAGTTATAAATTAGTTATAGCCTTACTAGATAACAAAGTAAATAAAACTTCAGAAATTCTTTCAGTCTTCGATGGAAATCGAACCCAGACCTCTCCAAACGAGTGGGCGGCAGACGGTGATGTATCGTGCTGACTAGGCCGCCACCGAGAGCAATCTATAGGCTTATTCTGTTGTAAAGCAATAAACAGTGTTTAAAGTTTTATACCGTATTGTTCATTTTTGACTTTTCAGACGGCAATAATAACTAAGAAGCCATTAATGATTACGAAATGCAAAAAAGGAGAGGAAAAGGATACACAAAACTTTTATCATGCATTACGGAACAATCACAAGAATATTATACAACAAACTTTCATAATAAATAATGTGACTTGAATTAGAATATTTCATAAGTAATAATGAACAAGGGGGTGGTCAAAGCTATTGTCATGAAGTGTTACTCGGTGGGAAAGGATGTTCAGAAAATTAAAAATCGCATTATGCGATTACATAATAATCCCTAAATTTACTGTGTCGTCGTCCGCGTTTCTGTATTATGTTACAGAATATAATTCCAACTATAGTTTTGCATTGTGTATGTACTCTGTGACAGTATGTATAATGGTTCGTCACTGCCATTCGTTTGGGGAGGTTTTGGTTGAGTTCGTCATGGAGTGGAGGAATTCTCTGCGCGGTAGCACAGTGGCATCATCATCGTCCTTCACACACCCGATTGGAAAAGGCCGGGGTACGAATCCCATCAATGACGCGAGGAACTTTTTTGGACCTTTTTCACTCCGTGGCTGAGTTAGTCGATCTCAGGCATAGACGGCAAGGTTTTCTTCCCCCCCCCCCGGAGACTCAGGTTTTTCGTACAGCAAAACAGGCAAATTGACCAGAGAACATGTGCAGTTCACGAATATAATAGATTTGGGCAGATGAATGAATATTCCGGGTGGTCCTAGTGTGACATTTATTTTATACATACTGGAGAAATTAAAGGCTTAAAGACTTCTTCCATCGAGGCTACAGTTAGCCGATCTGAAAGAGGGAACACAGTTATTCCTCCCCCACTGAGTTGTTCAGGTTTTTCAGCTTGAAAAGTATTAAAATCAGCAACGAACACGCACTTCTATAGACATAATACACAATGGCGAAAATGCCTAAGTTGCTGATGCACTTAATAACCAACTGACTTAATTGTATTACACATACCAGTGTACTGTACATAACTTACTGAACAGTGTTTTAAAACTCTTACACAGACTTATAAAACAGAATTTTCGTTGGAGAAATTTTTTTATATTTTCAGTTTTGCATAAAATCTTTTAAGTTAAAACATTGGTTTCCCTAGTGCAGTGCACCAAGATACGTGAAGATATTTTGTACAACACGATGAAATACTGTCAGCTCATCAGATATTGGTTATTAAGCAAAAATAATACTACTTCCAAAAAATTACTTAATATTTACAAGAAAATTTAAATATATATATATATATATGCTGTATAATATTATATAATCAAAGCAACTTTTATGTATTTTCCCTAGGGATCTCAGTTATAATTTTATTGAGTCGCTAAGTGGAGCACCATTCCGCCAGCAGAATAAACTGATTGATTTGTTTTTAAGTAACAACTTGATAGAAGTAATCACAGAGGATTCCTTTATTGGTTTACAGAATCTTCAAGTTCTGTAAGTAGGTAGATCACTGAACTTCCTTATTCAGTTTTCTATAATTAACATATAAGGTGAACCATAGTATTTTTCTATTCCGTAAGATCCGAATTTCTCTAGATGAAGTTTACAAACAGACAAATTTTCCATACCATTTACTTGTTGTTCGAACGAATTTACACTTTGCTATTTCTTTATAAACAATGTCGAAGGAAACAAGAACTGCAAATTCTCAATATCATTTATACGACATAAAATAAGTACACTTTTTAGAGGCCTACACATGTTGCCAAGTCCTCTGGTACAGTACACT
Organism: Mastigoproctus giganteus; assembly: GCF_048544385.1. Classification (NCBI taxonomy): domain Eukaryota; kingdom Metazoa; phylum Arthropoda; class Arachnida; order Uropygi; family Thelyphonidae; genus Mastigoproctus; species Mastigoproctus giganteus. The sequence continues at coordinate 147,864,889 of NC_143586.1, read as the reverse complement.
GGTTTCGCCACTTGTTACTCATTTGGAAATACGTGGGTTCAAATACCGTCGATGGAGAAATTTCTAAAGGTCTCCTCAATCGAAGCTGTAGTTAGCCGTTCTCAGATGGAGGGTTAGAGTTTTCATAATCTGAGTTTTTCCTAGGTTTTCAACCTACATAATATGCAAAATCCACCCATGAAAACAAAACTGCACAATCGTAATACATAGCACAATATGGTCTACAGTAGAGAGAATTTCTTTAGAGGGGTCACAGTCATTATTAGCTATAAGGTGCAAGGAAGCCCGAGGCTTATACTGCACCAGCCAAAAAAAAATTTCTGAATTACCCTGAGAGAGAACAAGAGTCAGAAGTAGAAGGGAATCACCAAGAAAGAGAAGAATGATGATATCCAGCTCAGGCCAATGGGTGTGCCAAGCCCATACTCACCAGATGCGAGCCCCATTCACTAGCTATTCTGCGAAGCATTCACCCCTTTTCATTAACCCACCTTTTCATCGTTCAAGCTATAATTCTACCCCAATTCTATCCCTTTCATCCACCTAAAGTGTGAGTCTAAGAAGCGTACTGCTTATGTAAGCAGTCGGTACCGCGAATTATGTGGGTAAAAGGTATACAGAATAAGGGAGAGAGCGACAGCTAACGAATGACCTCCACAACCGCCCGTAGAATTTCTCTGCTTTTAGTTTTGTTGCTGATGCACCTAAAACACAGGATGCTGCCAAAAGTCTTTTTTATGTACTCATAATTCTCCCATACTTGAGAACTTTCCAAATTTAATATATTTCCAATAAATAGAAGGTATTTAAATTTAAGAAAAAGGATGAAAAAGTCTTCCTGTGTTAGAATAAATCTGTATTTATATCCTAAGGCACGGGTGGCGAACCTTTTTAAGGGTGCGTGCCAAAATTGGCTAAATCTAAAAAAAAAAAAAAAAAAAAAAAAAAAAAAGACTACCCTCGCGTGCCCAGAGAACAAAATTGGCTAAATCTTAAAAAAAAAAAAAAAGACTACCCTCGCGTGCCCAGAGAACAAAATTGGCTAAATCGCGTGCCAAAATCGGCTAAATATTTTAAAAAACTACCCTAGCTTTAACAGAAAATGCATAATGCTTTATTATCCTTCTTAATCAAAGCAAATCTTTCACTCCAAGATTTTTGAAATTCCCTGCTACTCCTCTCTTCTTCATTTGAACTTTTGTTTCTTTGCTGGTGGAACTGACATTCTGAAAAATCTGCAAAGGGCAAATAGCAATTAAAATATTTATGACAATTTACAGAAATTAACGAAGAATAATCTCCAATCTCCGTGCTACATACAAACCGTAATTGACAATGAAGAGTGCTACACTAAATACTGAATGTGGATAATGCTTTGAGTGACCGGGGTTCAAGCCCGTGACTACTGAATACGGTACTGTTTCTTGTAATCTGTCTATCTTGTGAACTCCTCTGACCGTTTGGTAGTCCCGGAGTATAAACAGAAAATTTATTTATTTTATTTATATCTCACATAACTTTACCAATAACTTATGTTCTTAATAAATGTGTGAAAATATGATTTTCTTTCTTAATTTAATTTCACAATTTAGTCAGTACGTCTCACCACTCAGACTTCAAACGAATCACTCCATGAAGTTTGAAAAAAATTTTTGGATCCTCTGAATTCCGCGTGCCCAAAAAATTTGTACGCGTGCCATGGGTTCTTCACCCCTGTCCTAAGGAATATATACAAAAACATTTTTCGTGATATGGTCATCTATCATATCTTCTGTGTCTCGTTGCTGTATTTGTGTTCACTTCCATCCATACTCATTTAAAACTGGCCCAAAAGTTTTATTGTTGCCTTTTATCATAATGAAGTGGTTGGGGATAATTCCATGCTTTTGTATACATTTCTTTGGAAATAAATACAGATTTGTTTTAATGTACAATGCAGTGCCCACCTCTTTTCTTAAATTTAAGATCACTGATTATACAGTACTTGCACAACCTACCACTCAAAGATCATATTAGTAGAAACTTCAGATATACTGTTTACTACCGAAGCAAATCAAAGAAAAAATGCTCTGGTACGAGAGAACCAGATTTGTGAGTAATGAGGAGCCATTTCAATTCCTCAGTTTGAATCGAGCAAGGAATGTTAAACTGGACTTCGAGAGACAGGATCGTTTTAGCCTATTTCCGTTGACTGGAGAAAAACTGAACTGTCTAAACACTTTTAGAGGAACAGGTAGAAGACACGATCAAGGAGGATCTTGGAACTAGCACGAGAAATGTAGCATCAGTACAGGGCCGACGCTAAGCAGTATCCATCACCAAAGGGCGTACGAGAAGAGGGCACACCTATTCTCGTGAATCTTGTGATAGATGAAGGGAAGGGGACTAATTTAGATTTTACCTATAGGCGCCAGATTAGGTAGCGCTGGTACTGCAGCAGTACACCACGGAAATCTCTCTCTCTCTCTCTCTCTCTTTCTCCCCCTCTGGAGTGGGGCCCCCAGAGGAATCTGGCCCACCTTTTGGCACATCAGGTGGGTCAGAATCTCGAACTGAGACAGTGTGAGCACTATTGGGACTGGCCCACCTTCCCGTGGTGTGGACGAGTACCCAGAATTATCTCTCCTGATAATGGATGCTTCTGGGTAGCCAAGTGGTCTGACACAACAACAAAATACACACAAACCTACATTACTCACGACTGGCCTTTTGCAGTAGTATTGTTCTTCACAGACATACGAGGCGGAGAAGAACTGACGTTCTAGGAGCCGCCCTTTACAAAAACACGTCCATGGTACTGCAGCAGTATTAGGTGTTTCATACTCAACTGCCGAAAATTCTTTGTGAACAGAACTGTGCCCATTTTATGTGCAGCGAGTGGAAGGCCCTCTCACAATATGATTTTCATCCAGGAGTCGTGTTTTTTACATGGCTTCTGCAGTAGTAATGAGCCTTCTTTTCTCATTGTCTATTTTTCACAGATGAATCACTAGAGATACTTTATGTATTTTCATTATGAGTATTTTTATTATTTATTTATCCCTACTAATTATAGACATAATGTATGTATTTTTCACAGTCACTGATAGGCACTGTAAAATCCACACGTTATCAGCCAATCTCGGCATTAGCAGCATTAGAACATTTGGGCTAGTATCATTGATGAATACCAAATGATCCACTTTTCCTGACACCTACTATGCTCAATGGCCAAAACTACAGGCTTCCTTGGAAGAAATTCCACTGGAAGCACGCCGTCAAATGTGATTCATCTAAGATGGTGTTCCAGCATATTTTAGCCTCACTGCTCGATAATTTTTCAATAGATCATTGGATTAGTAGGGGTGGATCGCATGTTATTCCTACGGGGATACCTCAAGGCTCGTCTTTGCGATAAACCCAGTTCGTAATAAACAAGTTCTCAGAGAGCAGATTGTGGATAGTTGTTGTTGTTTTAGGGCTTTATTAGGCGCATCTGCAACTATGGCCATAGTGCGCCAGTGGATAGTTGTTAAACAATTCAGAACACTCCAGTAATTTTCGAAAGTGTTCGACAATTTATGAGAAGACGCTCTGAGGTATATATACTGATGATCAAAGAGGCCATTTCGAACACTTGCAGTAAAAGTAACAAGTGTCCTTATCCTCACTCTATAAAAAAGGGGCTATACTCGGAATGGAAGAGTTTCTGAACTAATGTCCATATGAACTTTTTCATCTCTATTCTCGATAGAATACACTCTCAAAGATTGGCGAGACCTTTTAAAAACACCGTGTATATATTGTATTATATACGCTTGTGATATGCATAATCAAATTTAAAGATTATGATAACCATAGTGATGTTTTGCTAGAGTTCGTTAAATCACGCTGTAACTACAGAAATGATGTAATGCGTATAAGGTAAAACAGCATAAATTATGTAAAGTGACTCCTATTCGATAGTCTTAACGTGGCACCACTAAAGTAAGAACCCCTGATTGAAAATATGATAAGTATGCCCACACCCCATCTAACATAAACCGTCTTTCACCTTGAAACAAAACGAAATGGGGGCATTTTGAAACTAACACCAAGAGGCCGGTCTATTACGCGCCGCATAGCTCTTTAACCAACGAACTGTAAACAATGATTAAACAAATTAAAATTGTAATTAAAACTGAAATTACAAATAAGACAAACCAGGATATTAAAAAATTAGTTTACTGTTTCTAAAAGGTAAAAATTAACTAATAAACTACACAAATACACTGTTCGACAAAATTAACAGAACCTCCGTATTTGGTGGTCACGGGCTCGAACCCCGGTCTAATCAAGAAGCGTGTGCTACGCACTGTTGCTTCTGCCCACCTGGCTACAGAGACGCCTCGTACATTATGCAAATTATCCATGCCTATAAAAATATCATTTCATTCCGTTTTTTGTCGGTCATTCAGTCGTTTAGATGATTCTTAGATGATTGCAAGTCGTCATTTAGATGATTCTTTGAGATATCGGGGCCATTTGACGACTTGAAGCCGGGCAGTCGCAGGCGGCACGTTGGCTTATTGCAGCGATTCCCAACTTTTTTTGACTCGCGAGCCCCTTTCGATGTAATATTTTTTATCGCGAGCCCCTTTCGATGTAATATTTTTTATCGCGAACCCTTTTCAACATAATATTTTTAATGCGAGAACTACTAAGACTATATTCTCTGACATCGTATATTTCTGAATTTTTATTATAAAATATTTCCAGTATTACGTTTTTATAAGCGACATTGCATAATAATAAAAATTATTATTAAGTATTATTTATACATTGTAAAGCAGTTATTAATCAGTCCAAACTAGATTTCGAACAGGATAAGAGTAGAAAGCTTGCTTTTAGTCCAAATAGTAGCTGAGCATTCTGTTCTCTTGCCAAAGCTATTGGCCGCAATTTTTGCCCATCCCTGTTCCCACCTCCGACAAAAACAGATGGTTCTGTTTCTTCCAACTCATGTATTGATGATCTTTGTAAATCACCTCAAACTATTCCCAGTACACTCCATTCAATGCCCTCTGTGGGCTTCCGTCAAAAGGATATCAGAAAGATGAATCTGATGCTAAGAAAACTCCAGGTCCTGATGGTCTTTCTTCACTTGTTCTCTAAACCTGCGCTCCTGAGCTTGCTCCTGTTTTGTGTCGTCTTTTTTCACTTTCTTATTACAAAGGTCATTTTATTTCTGCTTGGAAATTTGCTCATATCCAGCTAGTTCCTAAAAAGGGTGACAAATCAATTCCATCCAATTATCGTACCATTGCGATTACTTCTACTCTTTCCAGAGTAATGGAGAAATCAATTAACCGCCACCTCTTAAATTATCTGGAAATCTTTCGTCTGATCAACGATCGCCAGTATGGATTCCGTCAGTGTCGTTCCACTGGTGATATTCTGACTTATGTTACCCATCTATAGACACATTCAATGGAAACGTTCAGTGAAACTCAAGCCATTTCTCTTGACATTTCAAAGGCTTTTGGTGGTGTTTGGCATAAAGGTCTTCTAAATAAGCTTCCATCCTATGATTTGCCAGCTGTTCTTTGTAATGGGTATCCAGTTTTCTCTCTAACCGCTCACTGCAGGTGATAGTAAACGGCTCTCTGTCTTTTAACTTGTCCACTAATGCTGGTGTTCCCAAGGTTCAGTTCTTCCCCCACTCTTTTCCTCTTGTATATTAATGACCTTCTTCCATTGACGGGAAATCCTACCCATAGTTTTGCTGATGATAGCACATTGCATTCCACTTTCAGAAACCTAGCCCTGCTCAATCAGCTTTAACTTCTCGAGTATCCACTGCCAAATCCTTAAATGCTGATCTCGAGGTAATTCTCTAGTGGGGGCAAAGATAACTTAATTTCAATCCTTCTAAAACTCAGTCCTGCGTTATATCTCGCAAAAAGGATTCTTCTGCTCCTATGCTTATCTTCGATGATGCTCCGATTTCCAGGTAAGATCTTGGTGATTACCCTGACTTCTAATCTCTCTTGGCATAAAGCACATTACAAAATTTGTAATATGCTTTATGCCGACAGCAAAACAGAAAACCCAGTTTATTTGATGCAGAGGAAGCAATATTTAATATTGCTTCCTCTGCATCAAATAAACTGGGTTTTCTATTTTGCTGTCGTCGTTACTTTTCTTCCAAACAGTTGTTGACTCTGTAGAAATCGCAAATCCGCTTTACCATCGAATATTGTTCCCACATCTGGGGCGGTGCCCCCAAAATCTCTCTCAGGCTTCTAGATTTCATTCAAAAGAGGGCAGTTAGGCTAATTGATATCTCATCCCTAACAGAGTCTCTCCACTCTCTGTCTCATAGACTTCTTTCTGTTGCATGCCTTTACTATAGACACTTGCATGGCACTGTTCTTCTGAATTAGCTTCTATAATTCCTGTTCTCTCTTTCAAAGCAGTCTGAACACATGCCGCAACCAGTCAACGTCATTTTGCTGTCCAAGTTCAAACTCACAGAACCAACTTTTCTTCTTCCTCATTTATTCATTCAACTTCTGTTTTCTGGAACCACCTTCCTTCATACGTATTTCCTGAAAATTACAATCTACAGACGTTCAAGTTTAATCTCAACAAGTATTTTCTTTCAACTTTTCAACCCATTCACGATACTAAGTACTATAGGTTCCAATAAAAAAAAGAAATAAAAAGTACCTATACATAACAATGATCCTTGAGAATGAAAAAAAATTTAGTATGGAAAACATATTTATTTAACATGATGTACTTTAAGATAGTAAACTAATTCTCAGGAATAATGGGAGATGTGGTTTCTTTCTTTGGAAATTTTAACTTTTTATTTAATTTTATTTTGCTTGTTTATTATTAGTTATATTTAAGCTTTTTTTTTTTTTTTTGTAGTTGTTAGCGCATCGGCTTCTGTGGCCATAATGCACCTCCCAAGGATTTTGCAGTACTTTGATCCAAGCCGAGGCGGGATTCGAACCCGCGACCTTTGGGTTGCAAGGCAGGAACTTTACCCACCCGGCTATATTTAAACAGACGCCATTACAGAATTTTTATTGCGAACCCCCTGGAACACTTTCACGAACCACCGGTTAGGAACCGCTGGCTTAATGGGTCAGGCAGTGACATCGCGGCACTATGGAAACAGTTTCAGGAGACAGGAAGCATTACAAGAATAGCTGGTCAAGTTCGCCGAGGGCTACATCAACCAGAACAGTTCGATATCTGTTTCTAACAGCAACACGGAACCCCATAATGCCCTGTCATCAACTGTCTCTTGAGGTTGCTGCGGCCACAGAGGAAAACATTTCCAACTGGACTGTGTTAAGATTCAATCTGGTTTCCTTGTTAAAGAGATGCAAAACCAGTGCTTTGTATCTCATTAACCCCAAACCACCGCAGAATTCGTCGAAACTAGTGCCATGAACATGTGACTTGGAGTCCTGACAAATGGAGTACAGTTCTCCAATGAGTCCCGTTTTAGCCTCCAAACAGATTTAGACGTGTTTTTATCTGGAGACAACGAGATATACGCCGTAACAGCACATAGGTACCGAGAACAGATCCGAGAACTCTATGTGAGACTTTTTAGTGGTGCGGTTTGCCAGATTTTCTTTTCGTGCAAAACAACTCCACTGCACATAGAGCTCAAGTGGTGCAGGAATATCTTGAAACTGATGATATCCAACGACTATCGTGGCCAGCACGAGCAAGACTTAAATCTGATCGATCGAACATGTGTAGGACGCACTTGGGTGTCGTACTGGCACTCCGACAGCCAACTCCTCGGTCACTTAATGAGCTAATATTTGTGCTGATTACACCCCATACTGATGTCATGTGACCATATTTTCGAGCAGCTTGTATTGACTTCTATAATGTGACCTTTTTTGGTAATTCTTATACAACTCCTATAAATGTCCCTTATATCTGTCCAAAGTTTCTCTCTGTCTCCTCATTTCATCGTTCTTCTATGGCACACCATACCAAATTTTGTCCTGCTTCATCGCAAGCTGTGCGAATTACACCACGCTTTCTACGTGTTCTGTTCATTTTGTCGAGCAGTGTATGAGTGGCAGCCTTTCTACTGCATGGCCATCTTAAGCTGCCCAGAATGAAATAACCTATATCCATAAAAGAATCAACTAACACTTAAGTGAACGTCTTAAGATAATGCTTTAGGAGATTACATATTATACTATATTCCAAATTAACCAGCAATACTCTGCAGGACCAAACCTTTGAATATTCTATATAATATAACAAATTAAAGTATCTATTTTAGGTCCTGGTATTATTATAGGTTCAGTAAATCAAATGCTTCTGTGAAACTTCGAAAAGGAATTTCGAAGAATATCCTGAAGAGGCGCAACCTACTATAACAAATTTAAAATATAAGAAGTTATCTTGTTATGACCAGTAAGGCGGTCCAAAAACGGTTACCGATTTTGTTCTTGCAAAAAAAAAAATGCAAGAAACCGGCTGGAAAAATAAATAAATTTCTATTTATACTCCGGGACGACCACACGGTCAGAGGAATTCACAAGATATAGAGAATGCGAGAAAGAGTACTGCATTTAACAGTCACGGACTTTAACCCCAGTCACTCAAAGCACGTGTACTTTTTCACACTTGTGCGTAACGACTCGGCGACCTGTCCCAAATGGTTATGACTCAAATCCCATCAATGCCGTGAGGAATTTTTATAGGCCTTTTTCACAAAGTGGCTGAGTTATTCAGTCTCAGGGGCGACTGTAGCATGGTTTTTCTCCCGGAAACACGGGTTTTTCTCCAGCAAACAGAAAATCGACCACAGAACACATGCAATTTGCAGACAGTATATATGGAACAATATGTCCTTAGTTGCTCATGCTCCTAAAATCCTACCACTACGACTACTGCTACTTAAAAAAGGGTTGTCAAAAGCAGAAAGCAAAGAAACACTGCAACTGACAAATAATTTGCTCTGAAATGTGTTAAGACATTTAGTCATATACTTGTAAATGAAGACAAGACAAATGAAAAAGAAACTTTGACTGTCTTAAATTTAAATTACGAACCGCAGTGGATGTAAATTTAAGGAATGGTACTAATGTTTCTACTGGGCAAGGGCACTTAGTCATTTACTATAATATGCGCAGGCTGAAGAGAGAAACGCAGCAGCAGGAGCAAGATGGAATACACAGTGAAGAGTGCGTCCAAGCCAGCGTAATGTGTTGTTTCTTCTCTTCGGCCGGAATTCCTCAGCGTATGGAAAAGGTGTACATCAATAACTGTTTGTCAAGCCTTAATTTTTTTTTAATGATTGTTAATTAAGAATGTATAAGAAGTTATAAAATGCATTGCAGAAAAGTGTGCTTGACTAATGCTCGGATAACACTCTCTTTTCAAGAGGTTGAATGAATGAATACATGGTATGCCAAAAAGTATACGAATGAGCAAATAGTTATCATGAAGAAAAATATTTCGAAGGCCGACTCAACACCGGTTTCACAAAAGAAAATACTTTCTTGACAGTGTCACCTGGGCGAATCAGTATACGAGAATCGATGTGGCCAGGGAGCTGGATAGCAATCATGAGTTTGCCCGAATGCACGTACTCCATGACATACTGCAGTAAAGGAAGATCTACAAAAAATAGGTTCCCACGTGTCCAAGCGCGATCATAAACGGCTCAATGCACTATGGTACATATCCAGAAACTGCATTGGGAAATAATTGTGCATTCTCCATTCACCTGGAGATTTTCATATCTCTGGTACAATTAAATTAAAAATGATCTGGCAACCTTCGCTTGACTCAAAAAATGTGGATTCGACCCGGATAAATAAGTGAAGGAAGCTGTTAAGTAATGGTGCCAACAGCAACCAAAGGACTTTTATGAGCAAAGTATAAAGAATCTGATATACATGTGTGATAAGAGCCTAAACTTGGTTAGGAAAAAAAAAAAACTCATTTCCATAATTATCGTAATTCTTAAATAAATTTCCGTTTATACTCTGCAGAGCCGCCGCCAGCCATATATGTTAACAATTTTATCATCATTCTTTTGATTCTAGCCAATAAATCAGCGCAAATTGACAGTGGCCCCTGCAATTTTTTGAAGCAGCTCCATTCATTTCCTTCCTTCCTTCCAGTTTTGTGCCTTTCAGTTGACAAGCACGGTCATTTTGTCCCCTGTTTCTGTACATTTATATACCACTGCCTCTTTTAAAAAGTTTTTTGGTTGATGAAGATCACTAGTACTTGAAAGACTCTGGTAGAAGTTTCTTTTGTTAACTTTATAATATTAGTGTATTTGAAGCGTATCTGTGTGTTTTATTCTTCTATTATATATATATTTGTATAGAGCTTTATTTGTTTAACGGTATTTAAAGAATTTATTTATTTTTAACAAAAATAAGATTAGCATAACTTAGGATTCTCCCCCACTCTCTCTCAATAAATAAAAATGACAGTGTATTGTAGGAATTGTGTAGAAATTCAATGCTAAATGTTTTTTTTTTCTATTTAATACGTCCTTTTATTAATCTTCAGCGACCTGCTGAATAATAAAATTATTGACATCCATCCAGAAGCCTTCACTCCTATTAAAGAGCTCAGAGATCTGTAAGTATCACATAGCATTTAGTTTTATAATTATTCTTCAGTATGAAAAAATACTATAGTCTGGATATCTCGAAAATGCTGTAGCATCTTACAACTCATAGCTGACATTACCAACTCATTAAGCGTGCAATGAGTTCATTATTATGTAAAGACTTAATTTTAAAAATATTTTTATCATGCTTAAAATTATACTCATGTTTTATTCATTTTTTTTTTATATTGTAAAAGAAGTGGCGGTTCTTCTGTGTTAAGACAACCTAAATGCTTGAATACCAAATCATATATTATACCCCACAGCTTAGATTTTTGTTAATTAAAATTGCCTACGAATTTGAGTACTGATTATGAATTTAAATCATTTTAGTAGGTAATGCTTTAAAACCGTAATGTTCAAATTCCTTTTACAACGTTAAACAAAATCTGAAGAAATTCTGCTAGAAGTACACATGAAATAAATATTGATATTTACTAAGATTATATTGATATTTACTAAGATATTTACTGCAATGATGATCTCGTTCTGCGAAGGCAGGGACGATGTATACACGTACGCAGATGACATAAGATCTTAACGACCATCCAACTGTCCTTGTCTAATAGTGCATTGTGTGACCAGATCAACCATACGCTTATCGAGCTATTCGTATACTTGGATAAATTTGGTCTAGCCCTAAATCCGCAGAAGACTGTACTGATGGTGTACTCTCTCCAAAAATCACCAACGCTCGTACATCCAAAAATAAATGGAATGCCTATTCCAATTTTCACAACTCATACAGATCTGGGGATAATATCTGACACCGAACTTACATTCAAGTCGCACATTGATTTACTTGTAAAGAGGATGTACAATGAACATCCAAACAACGCCTTTTGCACGTGAGACAAGCTGCGACAACCGAACGATACATAAGAAAGACACTTCAGAGAACAAGAACAGGCGTTGGATTAAGAAAGGTTTAAGAATAAGAGTGAGAGAGGTATTTTTCTTAAATTGAATTTAACAAAACAATGCAATGGTGCTAAAACGACTAGAATCGTAAGGTATTCAAGAATTTAATGTCCTGGCTCATGAAAACAAAAAGGTTGCGGTAGGGGGTTAATATTTCTTCTCAGTATGAGGAAAAATTCTAATCGGTATGATAAAGAACCACCAATATATATTCACTAAATGCCATTTTATTTAAATTTCAAAGAAAATCCTCAAATAACTGTAAGGAAAGTGACAAATATTCTCCCAAAGGACTGACAAAAACTCAAAGTTTTAGAATGCAAAATTGTCCACAACTTAATTAGCATTTCCCTGTGACCGAGTGGTAGGCTCTTTCCGTTTCCTGAGTGTACCTGTGTTGTTCTTATCGTTTGCATGTGCCTGTTTAAAGTCCTCTTCCTCTGATTCTTATTTTTTTTTTTTTTAAGTAGGAATAAAAATACCAAGGTAATAAAAAATTTGTTAGCGCTTGTTCACTTTTATGATACCAAATTCTGCCAGAGCTTCCGATGAAATAAAACGACAAAAGAAAGCAATAAACCATATATTCAGCTCTTTCACTTCCTCTCTCTGCTATTACTACTTAAGCTTCGCACAAAATGCATTCCACAGCTCTGAAACAAGCATCGATCGTAAGCAACGCCTAGTTTGCAAAATACACATTTTGGACTTCGGGTTTCCCAACTTTCATTTTACATATTTTTCCACTTAGAAATTTTAAACCTCGTCGTTGCATTGTACGTGGTTATTGTCTAAATTGCTTTTAAGGCGAGTTCACAAATACGCTGATACTAATCGTCCTTATGTTCGTCCAACCGCATGTAAAAACTCGACTCCTAGGAATGGAATTTTCACCAAATTTTAAATATGGCTCTTTTAGAAAGATTTGTCGAACCATCCAAAACTACACTGAAATCGGGTAAATAGAGATCCAACGGTATTTTTATACATATCTGGAGAAACCTATATAGAGAGACATCAGTCAAAAGACAAAATTATCTGTTTTAATACAGTTCTTAAGCTCATTTTAACTTATTGTGTTGAAATATAGCTAAAAAACAAAGAATGATCAAAAATCTTCAGAATTAAAGTTAAGAAACTAAACGGGAGTAAGAGATGAAATGGCAACAACATTTCAAAATTATGATCAGAGAAAAAAAAATTCCGAGTTAAGAAATATCTAGCATTCCGAAAACATTACTGTGCATCCGTCATATACTGCCCCTTTCTTTCTCTAATCGGCGCACGGCCACAAGCATAATTCAACTACAATATATGGTAGTTGAATTATATAAACAACATATAGGTATATGAACAACCTAAATGATATGTGTTTAAAAATAATAATAATAAATAATAATAATTGCAGGACTTCTATTCTGATTTTAATGAAATTTGGGAAAGTTGGGCAATTCGTTCCAAAAGAGCCAAATATAAAATTTCATGAAAATCCATACAGTGGAAATCAAATTATTACATTGCGACGAACAAAGAAACAATAATATCCAGATTTTTATTGGTCCCCATTTTAATGCAATTTGGGACATCTTGATAAATCTTTCTAAAAGGCCAAATATGAAATTTTATGAAAATTCATCCACTAAGAATGGAATTATTATGAGCGGGCGGATGGACGGATAATTATGGCGAAGACAAGGAATGCTTAACGATATATGTTAATGCGCCTAAAAAGCTACTTTAAAATAAAACATTTTTTATTATTCAACAATTTCTGTAACATGTTATTTTCATTATAAAATAACCTCAAATAATGGGCACGAAAGAACAATCTGAAATCTTTTCAGACGCGTTAGCATGAATGCCAAAAGCGCCTATTGTCTTCCCAATGTCCTGTCTGTCTGTCGGCATGTAATAATTGGACTCCCAGTGGATGTATTTTCATAGCATATTATATTTCGCTCTTTTAGAAATTCAAAAATCGTTTAGTAATTCCAGATTTCATTAAAATCGGATCATTAGAAACCAGCCATTTATTATTTCTTTGTTCGCCCGCATATAATAATAACTCGAACCCCAGTTTATTGATTTTGATAAAGTTTTATATTGGGATAGCGTGGAACAATTTGAGGAGTATCCCAATTTCATTAAAATTCGGCCAACAGAAGTCCGGAAATTATTATTTCACTGTTTTCATACATTATCATATAGGCTATCCATATACCGTATATTGTATCTGAAGCACTCGAAATTATGATTTTTTCCGTGGGCTGATTGCAGGAATAAATGAGCAACATGGCGGATGCTAAGAAATGTTCTCAATTCGCGCATAAATGTCTTCGTTTTCTGCTAGTTGTTTTTTTTAAATCAGTTTACTAAATACATAAGTGAATTACACTATTTATTTATTTATTAATCACTGCAGAAAAGTTAATAACTCTTATATTTCAATTGTTATTAAAATCCAAGAATAAATAAGTAAACTACATTATGAAAGCTTTGGTAGCGTACTACAATTGTTCAATTAATTAATCACACAGCCTGGAGTACGTGTTACACTTCTTTGACTGTCGATTAGAAAGTATTACAAAACGTGAAATGCATATTAGCATTAGTTGAGGCATATGATGCAAGAAAGCAAGCTTATTGAGCATCAGTCAAAAAAAAAAAAAAAAAAAACCTTCCCATTTCACCAATCAGGTCACTCCAAATGTTTGTCTAGTTTAGACTTAAATTTATTTAAGCTATCAACTTCCACAACAACAGATGGAAGTCTGTTCCAGCAACGAACTACCCGCTGGCTAAAGGCAAACTTCCGCATATATATTCTACAACTGTCATTCCTCAATTTGAATCTATGCCCCCTCAGGTTCTTAATCTCAACAAGTGGAAGTTTCCCATCAGCATTGCGCCTACTCAAACCATTCAAGGCCTTGTACACCTCAATCAGATCACCTCGCAGGTGCCTAGTCTCTAGATGCTGCAACTGAAAGAATTTAAGCCTCTCCTGGTAAAAGAACCCCTTTGTTCCTCTCACCAATCTTGTTGCCCTTCTCTTGTTGCCTCATTTTAGGAAGGACATCCTTCCTAAAATGAGGCCTCCAGACCTGCACGCAATACTCAAGGTGTAGCCTGACCATTGCCTTATACAAAGATATAATCACCTCCTTGTCTCTAGCAGAGATGAAGAGAACTTCATCTCTGCTAGAGACAATTGTGCATTTGGATATGAAGTTCTCAGAGAACTTCATATCCCAAAGCACAATTACCCCAGGTCTTTTTCATTCTCCACCTCCCTGAGTGTAGTACCAAACAGTTGGTACGTTTTTCTTGGGCTACTGCTACCCATATGCAGTACTTTGCATTTGTCAATATTAAACTTCTGTTGCCACTTCTCAGCCCATCTACCTAACTTTTCTAGATCCTGTTGCAGTAACATACTGTCTTTACTATCATTAACAACCCTGCCAACCTTTGCTTCATCTGCAAACTTGGACATTAAGCCTGACATACCTTCATCGATATCATTAATAAATACAGAAAACAATAATAGGCCCAGCACCGAACTCTGGTGACTCCACCAATAACATTAATCCACGTAGAGCAGCGTCCACTTATTACCACTCTCTGCTGTCTCCCACTCAACCATCCCTTTATTCATTGCAGCGACTTTCCCTTAATGCCATACCGCTCCAATTTGTACCAGTGCAACAGTACCAAAAGCTTTCCTGAAATCCAAGTACTGTATATGATAACAAAATTATTTTTTGTATCCAGATCCTTTGTGACCACATCGTAGTATCCAATCAGATTGGTCAGACAAGACTTCTCCTTAGCCGAGTGGTCAAGCGCGCGGGTACATAAGTACACATGTCTTGAGTGACTCTGGTTCAAGCCCATGACTGCTGAATACGGTGCTCTTTCTGGTATTCTCTCTACCTGGTGAACTCCTTTGACCATGTGGTCGTCCCGGAGTATAAACAGAAAATGTATTTATTTATTTGTCTAGGTGATCCTGCATCACTTCTTTAACCAGTGACTCCATTATTTTCCTCGGAACAGAAGTTAAACTAACAGGTCTATATTTATTTTGGTCGCCCTTTGAATTCCCCTTTGTGAATTGGGGATACTTCTGCACATCTCCAGTCCATGGGGACCTCCCCTGAATCTAAGGATGTTCTCATAATTATGGCTAAGGGTTTGCTTACCTCCCTAGCTGCCTCCTTCAATATAACTGGATAGATTCTATCTGCCCCAGGTGCCTTTTTTTTATGTTTAAATTCAACAATTTATCCTCCACTTTGCTCTCTGTTATTACAAAATCATTTAGCTCCCTGTTAGATTTCAGTAAACGTCTGTCCTCCACTTCCTTACAGAATTCCTCATGTGTGAATGTAGATACAAAATACTCATTCAGTTTGTCAGCTATCTGAGCAGAATCATCAACAGTCGAACCACCAACATCACGTGCCGACCGGGCTAGTCGGGTGGGTTAAGTGCCTGCCTGGCAACCCAAAGGTCGCGGGTTCGAATCCCGCTTCGGGCTTGAATCACAGTACTGCAAAAACCTTGGGAGGTGCATTATGGCCACAGAAGCCGATGCGCCAACAAATAACTAAAAACAAAAAAACAACCAACATCAAGTCGATCAATCTGATTCATCCCCTTCCTTCTAGAGTTTACATAAGTAAAGAAGTCTTCATTATTTTTCTTTACCAAGGATTTCTCATAATCAGCCTTCGCTTGCCTAACCTCCTTTGTGACTTGATTACAGACTAGCTTACATCTGCCGTAGGCTTCTGTGTCACCTGCTAATTTATATGTATCCCACGCATTTTTCTTCTCTGCCACGAGCCTCATTAGTTCATCTGACATCCATCTAGGCCTAAATCTTGAACAGTATTTCTTAGTTGGTATGAAAAGCCTAGTAGCTTCCAAGATTAATTCCCTGAAGGCCTGCCATTTAGAATTCACTGTTTTTATCATCATCAGCTGAACCCATTGTATACACTGTATAGAATTCAAAAACTGCCTGCGACCACTGTATTCACCTTTACGAAAACAATAACTTACTTTGCACTTTTCTTAATCACAGAAAAAGTAAAAATTCAATTAATTTAAGAAATAAAAATCGAATGTACACGGTACGTACATTAACGTAGTACGTACATCAACCGATGTTTCTTTTTTGGTCAAATATAAATTTATGCAGTTGTGTCAATGCTATTTACAAAGAGGAAGATCTAAAAGATGTTTAAATAGTATTACACACTACCGTACAGTGACGGATCCAGAAAAAAATGACAGGAGGGGCATTTGTGACAGGAGGACACTATTTTGTGTCTTGTTTATGCACAAACAAGGCACAAAATAATGCACAGAGCAAAAAAAAATATGACACTCAAACATAATGTGACCAGCGGACACAGCTAAAGTCTGAATTAATTGGATGTAAACATTGCGCCGACCAAACTGCGTGACACCTCGAACTAGAATGGCGATCACATCAGCATCAGTGTTGCCACTGTAATCAGTTGAAAATAGATGAGCCATAATGCAAAAATAGATAAAATCCTATGTTAACAATGAAAAAAAAAAATTTTGTAGCTAAAGAGAATTTAAATGATTGACGTATATTCTCCGAAAAGCGACAAGGGGGGGACACGTGCCACGATGTCCCTACCCTGAACCCGCCACTGCTACCCTACAAAACAACTGTACGGTACTTTTGTGTTTCCTTAGGTGAACTCTCTATACCTGCACAGCCAGTTCAGACGTTCGGCTTTGGGCCAATGGCCAACCGAAAATTAAATTTGGCAGTTGTCGAGTGGTTAGTGAAATTCGTCTCTTACCCCCACCTTCTCCTTTCTAAAAATAGCCGGAAAATGAATTGCTGTATTTCGGGGCTTCCTTTGTATAATCGTTTTCAATCCCCTGAAGTAAGTTACTCAAGGGAATTAATAATCGAACGAGCCTGAAATGTAACAAAGCTTATATAACTTAACTTGTTATTAGGCTTTTCCTAATAATGCTTTTTCTTCTTCATTTGCTGTTCTCGATAAACACGACTGTGTGGGTTAACATGTCCATTCATCTTGAAAACTGCCTCATCACACCACAAGATTTTATTATTTATTCATTATTTTATTTCAAGATTTCATCATATCTGGAAAAACTATTTTTTTGCATATCAACTTTTCTATCTGGATCGTTCTCATTCAGTGCGTGATGTAGTTTTCATTAAATAAATGTGCTCTATTTGCAATCACACCATACAAGCACATAAACAAGGTTGTTTATGTGCTTGTATACTCAGTGTAAAGTGTATTTGGGGTCAAATGGCACCAGGGGTTCCCCCCATCTCCACGTAGTTTACCTTGATTTAAAAGTGTATGGATCTTGAGGTATGTGTTGTCCTCTGGCCATTTAGCCGCCAGACCACTGCTGAGGTCCGACGTTGTTCCACTTTCGCCCTGTGGAGGCAGACAAGGTACCCAGTAGTTTGCTTTTACTCTGGCAGGCCCTGTCACCTAATTTCCTGAGATATATCGCGCCCGTTTGTATGTTTAACACATACATATTGTATTTTCCTTATTTGGCGGGGGTGCCTTGAAGATTTAGAGGCCGAGGAGTGGGCGAAATAATTTAGACAAGTTAAAAATTTGGTTTAGGCGCTGGTGTGCAGACAGAAAGAGAGGGTGGAGACTGAAGGCTGAGGGGATAGTTAGGAAGGACTGGGGTCAATAGAGTAGATGACCCCAGCACGTGTCAGTGGGGAATGCCCCACCAGAGGGAAAGAGTGGGATGGCGAGGAGGGGAGAAGATAGGGGACGTCACCCCCCCAGGGAAGGGAGTAAAGTATGCCAGGCAAGAGAGCCGGCATAGATCGCCAAAAGGCTCAGCAGCAGTATGTCTGCTGTTTGGTCAAATTCTTGGGTCGAATTTTAAATCCGTGGTTGTCACTTCCAGGTGTTTGGTCCAGTACGTGGTGTCACACAGCAGCAGTGTGGCTGCTTCTTGGTCAAATCCGTGGGTCAAGTCTGTGGGACAGATCTGTGGTTGTCAGCTTGCATACTAAGACTGCTAATAGTGTCTCTTCAGTTTATGCGTAATTCCTTTCCCGAACCTCGGACAGAATTCCATAGGTGAATTCAGAAGCGTTGCCATTTATTTGGATAATGTAAATGTTAACCAAGTTCTAAAAAAAAAAAAAAAAAGGGGGTGACTTTACTCCTTCCAATGAATCATAATCCTGACACGTGGAAAAGTGCCATTCAATAATATTATATTTACAGTTAATTCTCCACGTAATGTCCTTTACAAACTGCATGAATTAATGTTTGAAGGGTGAAGTTTAAAAAATGAATATAAGACTGATTCAAGACAGACGCAGCTGAGATCGAGATGGAAAATTATTAAAAGACAAAGAAGCTATACTGAATAGACAGATACAATATATGTACACGATTTATATATATAAGAGGTGGAAGTAAGTATGTGTGAGAGTGAGAAAGAATATGGGGTTAATGAGGATAAATTAGGTCTAATGGTAATCAAAAGAGATTAGAGACGCATTTAGGGAAATGAAGACTGGAACCGACGTGCTACGAATGAAAATACTTGAAGCAACATAAATGCAAGGATAATAGAAATAGCAATATGTACACAGATATATGAGAAGTAAAAATGGTCAGAGAATTTTAGGGATTATTTCTATGACATTTTGTTCTTACGGGATTTTATCTCCTTCCCTCCCCCCATGACGGGTACTGGTACCAACTGCTGGTGGTTGGTTGTGTCCGGTTACTAATATTATTATTACTGTTGGTCAACGAACCTACTGACCAGGACCGTGCCGAGCCATTTTAGCACCTGAGGCAAGAATGAAAAATTGGGTCCTCCCCTAAAATATATATTTTTTTAATTTAATTAAAAAATATATGATTTATTTAAAATACATTTCCGGTACACATTTTAATAAAAATAATAGGATGACAAAAAATAAAATAAAAACTGCTTAAAGTGATTTTTATTTTCATAAGCAGTATTTATTATAAATATATAACTGATTTATTTATGCGTTATTAATTTCAAAAATTATTTAATCTTTTTTGGCGCCGCTTTTCAACTTTTAAACTGAGGCAAGAGCCTCGTTCGCCTCACCCTCGGCACGGCTCAGCTACTAACTATCCTACAGGATCGCGATTTACAAATACAGTATTGTATTTTTGTAAATATTTTAAATAATTGTACAGTTTCTAAATATTTTAAATAATTGTACAGTTTCTAAATATTTTAAATAGCTGTATAGTTCGTAAATATTTCAGTCCTACTCTTTCGGATGCAACAATATTCCTCATGCATTATGGAACCTGAAGAAGCTAAAATCTACGCACGACTGTCTTCTTCTACGCACTTCCAAAGACTCTCTCAAAAAAAACTTTTCTTTCTCCTCACTCTGAATTTCAAAATTTCCTACGCTTTTCACTCTGGCCAATCGCTGACCTGTACATCCCTTCCCCTGTAATTCCCATTCTTGTCCTATACTCTTCCGTGGGCGTGTCTTCCATCCTTTATATGAGGACGTCCGGTTTTCCAGCAATTTCTGGAACTTTC
Source organism: Mastigoproctus giganteus (assembly GCF_048544385.1). Lineage (NCBI taxonomy): Eukaryota > Metazoa > Arthropoda > Arachnida > Uropygi > Thelyphonidae > Mastigoproctus > Mastigoproctus giganteus. The sequence goes on along the minus strand of NC_143586.1, from coordinate 147,844,713 downwards.
TAGAAAGGTAAACGGAAGTTCCGGTCAGCCAAGAAGTCTCCAGATCTTCTTTGTGACCTCACATCCACACCGATCTACGCCCTGTATTTGCCTGGATACACCTGTCGTTAATTGCCCCATGAAAATTTAAAGCGTGTACTTAAATTTCTTGAGTATCTCCATTACTGAGCTCCATCTCTATCTTAATTGTTTTTGTTTCGGCTCATTGTTCTTTAGGGGTGAAATGTTTACTCTGATCTGTGCTCATTAGCTACGGTCTGCTCCATCAGTGTTTCCTATTGAATCGCGTGTTCGAAACGCTTCCCCCCGTTGCTATGTTAATTTTCCTCTTGCTTAAAGGTAATAGGCGAAACGAACACAATTAAACCTGGACTTATCTGAACTATTGTATACAAATTCTGTTATTAGTTTTGACCATATATATTTGAATTGGTTGTCTGTATTAATATTCCTTAATAATTTTTCAATATCAATAACTCTCATTATCAAATAACAGTTGTAAGGACAGGTCCTTACAGAACAAAATGGTAAGCGTAACAACTGACGGAGCACCAAGTTTGACAGGTAAAAATGTTGGAGCGTTAAAGAAAATTCAGGATAAAAATTTGTGAAAATTATCCTGATTATAATTTAATTACAATTCGTTGTATTATACATCTACAAGTATTATGTAAAAATGCGTTAAAAGTTGAACATGTCACATCTTGTATTATTAAACTAGTAAATTTAATACGATCGAGGGGGCCTGAAACACAGAAAATTCGTTAATTTTCTTCAAGATATTGAATCCGAGTACACAGATATTCCTTATCATAGCCAAATTCGATGGCTTAGCTTAGGAAAAGTTCTTCGGCGAGTATGGGATCTTAAAGATGACATCGTTCTATTTTTAAAACTGAAAAATATTATGGACTTTCCCAAATTAACTGATAATAACTGTATTTGTGATTTTGCGTTTACCCTGGACACCGTGTTACAAGGGAAAAATTTATACGCCCATGATATGGTAAAAAGTTTGAATGTATTTTAATTAAAACTCCAGTTAGTCCTTCGACATTTATTGATTAACAAGGTAGGCCACTTTCCAACCATGAAGTTGCTGAAGATTCCAGAAAATAAATTTGAAAAATATTGTGAAATTATTAAGGCTTTGAACGACGACTTTTCACGAAGATTTGGCGACTTCCGAAAAATCGAGACAAGTTTGGCAATAGTGCGCGACCCATTTTCAATAGAAATTGATAGTGCACCGAGTGAATTACAGCTTCAGATTATAGATCTGCAGTGTGATACCAATTTAATGAAATTGCACCATCGTGAGGAAATCTGTAAATTTTACAATACTCTTTAATTCGGACAAATTCGACGAACTTAAAGATTTTGCCCGAAAAATGTTGGTTATATTACGATCAACCTACATATGTGAACAAACATTTTCCATCATGAATCTAAATAAAAATTCTTTACGATCAAGCATCACCGATGAACATTTACAAGCAGTTTTAAGAATCTCAACTACAAAATTAACACCCGAAATTAAAAAATATTAAAAGATGCAAAACAGTTCCATTCATCTCATTAAATTCTTGGTTGTTAGAGAATAATTTTGTTATGTTATATTTCTTCTTCATGATAACAAATAACATATATCTAAAAATAGTATTTTACGTGCGGCCCGCCTTCTTTTTGAATTCCTATTGTGGCCCTTCAGCCCAAAAGTTTGCCCAGGCTTGTATTAGACAATACTCATGCACGAATTGTAATGAAAAACCGTCATGCGAAAAACGTTACGAAAATTTATTCCAGTTTAATTTATCTTCTACTGGACCAAATTTAATGAAATTTTGCACGGAGCTTCATCTTAGCTCTATACTAGAGAAAAACTTTCAAACCTCTGAAAATTGCAGTAGTTTTTCCAAGATAGTGGAAAATATGAACATGTGATCAAGGAAATTTTCTCACATAATAAACGGGATAATGTGGACGCATGTGGGATAGGTGGCTGCATATGTTTAACGTCCCACTTACATTGTGCAACGGTAATCTATTTTACCCTTAATTTGAGCTTTATAATTGCCTAACGCCCAGAGGCGGAAACAAAGTACAGTACACAAAGTTGTCTCTCGTAATCCGCTTGTTATATGGAAATTTTCTTCATTCTACAGAAACTATTAAATGTAATTACCAAAAGAAATTCAAAAAATTCGCTATAAAGAAGTTCGTTAAACACAGGTTCGACTGTAATTAAATCAAAAATGAAGCTATTTTAAAATATATAACTGATCGAATGCGCTCTTAAAATGCTGAACCTTGGGCTGGCGCCCCACTCTCCACACCCTAGTTCCAGCTCTGGTTATCATTTTTATTATAAAGAAAAAAAATCTGATTGAAATGGTTATTCACTGGAACCATCCAACTATTCACAACTTTCTCTGTTAACGTTTAAAAGCAATTTCCTGCTAGAAAATCGGTCTGATTTATCTCTGTCGGTATTCGATATAGAAAATATGTTCTCTATATCGATATCTTCTCACCTCCAAGTATAGAGAATATGTTCTCTATATCGATATCTTCTCACCTCCAAGTGTAGAGAATATGTTCTTTATATCGATATCTTCTCACCTCCAAGTATAGAAAATATGTTAATCAAGCTTTCTCATAAGTCACATCTTTTTGATCTTTTGAGTGAAATTCCAAATATCAAAGCAATAATGGAGAGGTATGTGTAATTAGAACAATCAATGGAAGAGGTTAGTAAGCCAATCTCTTTCATATCCTCTTTTGATTCAATTCAACAGAACATTAGTAAGTTACAAGACAATAGTTTGTTGTCTAAACATTATACTTCTCTTGATGCTTCTTATACAAATCAGAAATACAGACTTGTTGAAATTAATGAACGAACTGAAGTTTTAGAAAAGTTATCAATTTTACTAGAAGTAAAATTGATAACTTTTGAAACAATTGTACAGAATCTGGCTGTCTTATTATAAATTCCTTTGGTTCAAAATGACATTGCTCAAGTATACTCTTATAAAGTTAGAAAAATGCCAAATCAGTCTTAAGTGGTTATAAAATTTCAGAATGCTGTTACAAAATTAAATTCGTTCATGAAGTCTAAGCAAGTTAAATTACTGCACAAGATTTATTTCATAACGGATCTAATAGTGTGATTTTCGTTGAGAGTCCATATTACAAAAATATTTTATGTAATACAAAACAATTTGCTAAACAAAATTATTACAAATATGTATGGTGTAAAGTTGATAGAGTGTATATTAGAAAAGATGAAGAAAATTAAATTTTAGAATTAAAAATTTAAATGATTGTAACAAAATCATCAGGAACTGAATTTTACAAAAATATGATATACTTTCAAATGCGTTTGTTTCTTGTTTTTTCCTTTTTTCTTAAAATTTATCATGGATAAATGTTTTATTTCCTTTTCACAACTGCTAGACAATGATTTAATCAAGTCTAAATTAACTTGCAAAAGTTCATTCTCTATTTTAGTATTAGTAGTGGCAAATAATGCAAGAAAGGAAGCTAAACAGTTTTTTGTCTAGTTCTTTATTATTAGCCATACGGTGCAACCAGCGTCACCTTTTGCTGGTGCATAAGGCTAACTGAGATCTCATTTAAGTTCCTTGAACTTATATGAGATCTCAGTTAGTCTTCTTGAGCTGTCCTGGCAGCCTGTCTGAATTGCTCAGACAACTCTATCTATCATTGCACAATTACATCCAGATCTGTTTCATTTTCCATTACCCTCAGTGTATTATCACACATTTGGTGGATTAATCTCCGATTAATGCTACCATATGCAATACTGTACTTTGCATTTGTCGATGTTAAACCTCAATTGCCATTTCTCCCAACTGCCTAATTTTTCTAGATCTTGTTGCCATAGCATACCGCCATTACAACCCTGTGAACCTTCGTGTCGTCTACAAACTTAGATATTAAGCCTGGTATACATCAATATGATCATTAAATACAGAAAACAGCAATCGGCCCAGAATTAGTATCATGATTTCATTCAGCCCAATGAGGAATCATAACTTTCCATATTATAATGGGGGTTTGTTATTGTTTATTTGTTTGTTTGTTATTTGGAGCATTAGCAACTAAGGCCATATTGCTCCGGGATATGCGGTAGTCATTCCCTGACCTTTCCGCATCCTCCGTATTTGGTGGTAACGGGCTCGAACCCAGGTCTAATCAAGAAGCGTGTGCTACGCACTGTTACTCCTTCCCACCTGGCTACGGAGGCGCCTATAATGGGGGATTTTAACTTTCCAGATAACTGGTATTTGCTATTGGTCACACACACACTAGCAAGACTCGTAGATATCTTGGATGACTATTTAATACAGCAGCATGTTAGATATGCAATGAGAGGACGCAATACTCTTGTAAATATCTTGGATGACTATTTAACACAGCAGCATGTTAGAGACGCAACGAGAGGAAGCAATACTCTTGTAAATATCTTGAATGACTATTTAACACAGCAGCATATTAGAGATGCAACGAGGGAAGCAATGCTCTTGATCTAGTTATGCCTTCTTGGTGATTCTCTTTTCTCTCTCAGGGAAACATGGGAAATTTTATTATTATTTTTTTTTTTTTTTTGGCTGGTGCAGCATAAGCCTCGGGCTTCTTTGAACCATTTAATTATTAATAATAATCATTATTAATTATTATTAGCAGTGATTCTTCGTGCATTAAGAACCAGCATCAGCAAATATTAAATATTTGCTGATGCTATCGAGGCAGTGTTAGGTGGGTCGGAAAACTGCTAGCTTGGGGGAATACAAGGACTAATAGATTAACAATAGCCACTGGCAGAGGTGAAAGTGATTCTTGCACTGCTTCTATTGGAATGAGCAGCAGCCTGGAAAACAAGATGAAGGGTATTTCAGACACCGTTGAATTTGAGGTACTGCTCAAAATCAAAGGCAGATATTGTTGGGATATCAGAGACGTGGTGTCACACAGATATAAGGAATGCAAAACTGGAATTTGGGGAGTACAATGTGTACAAGAAGGATAGACAGGATAGGAAGGGAGGAGGGGTTGTGCTATTAATTAAGAAACACAAAATCCAAGGAAGTGAAGCCAGTCGACATTGCTGGACAATGCAGTGTCGAGTCAGTTTGGTGTGACATAAGCATTTTGGGATATCAAAATTGAGAGTAGGGTGTGCTATAGGCCTAATGACTCTGATGAGTATAATAAGAAACTGTACAGGGAAATAGAGTGGACCAGTAAATCAGAAAGTCTTATAATGGGGGATTTTAATTTCCCAGATTAACTAACTGGAATTAACTTTAATTATGTGGGTTGGTCACTCTCACACTAGAAGGGCTTTTGTAGATTTATTGGATGATTGTTTTCTACATCAGCATGTTCGGGTGGCAACTAGAGGGAGTAATACTCTTGATCTGATTATCAGTAGTGATTCTTCATGCATTAAGAATCTGCAGAGAAAGGAACCACTAGGTGGTAGTGATCACAATGTGCTGAAGTGGGATTTACTCAAAGAGGTAACTACCATCAGGGATAAAGGGAAGGGTTTTTGCTTTCGTAAAGGCGACTACAGTGGTCTGAGACAGTATTTAAATTCTGTACGGGTGGACCAACTCATGATGCCAACAGCAAATTCAAAATGGGAAGCATTCAAATAATTTATCTTGGAAGCTACTAGGCTTTACATACCAACTAAGAAATATTGTTCAAGGTTTAGGCCTAAATGGATGTCAGATGAACTAATGAGACATATCGCAGAGAATAAAAATGCATGGGATACATATAAATTAATGGGTGACATGGAGGCCTATGATAGATATAAGCTGGTCTGTAACCAAGTCACAAAGGAGATTAGGCAGGCAAAGGAAGATTATGAGAAATCTTTGGAAAAGGATGCAAAGAAAAACAACAAAGAGTTCTTTACCTATGTAAACTCTAGAAGGAAAGGGATGAATCAGATTGGTCCACTGGATATTGATGGTTCAACTGTTGATGATCCTGCTCAGGTGGCTAACAAACTAAATGAGTATTTTGCATCTACATTCACCCATGAGGAGTTATTCAGGGAGGGGAATGCCAGAGGTGAGTTAAACTCTGGCAGTGAGCTAGATGATTTCGTAATAACTGAGAGGAAAGTGGAGGAGAAATTGGTCAAGATAAACACAAAAAAGGCATCCGGAGTGGATGGATCTATCTAGTTATATTAAAGGAAACAGCAAAGGAAATAAGCAAACCCTTAGCTATAATTGTGATAGCTTCTTTGGACTCAGGGGATGTACCCATTGACTGGAGTTGTGCAAATGTGACCCCGATTCAGAAAGGAGGATCAAAGGGTGACACAAGTAATTATAGACCTGTTAGTTTAAGTTCTGTTCCAGGAAAATTAATGGAGGCACTGGTTAAAGAAGCACTGCAGGATCATCTAGCCAACACTTCAGTTATAGCTCGGACACAGCATGTTTTGTTAAGGGAAAGTCTTGCCTGACCAATTTGATTGGATATGATGCAGTCACAAAAGAACTGAATGCAGGGAATAACTTTGATATTATATATTTGGATCTTAGAAAGGCTTTTGATACTGTTGCACATGGAAGACTGCTGAACAAATTGGAGCAGAGTGGCATTGGAGGCCAACTGCTGCTATGAATAAAGGGATGGTTGAGTGGGAGAAGACGGAGAGTGGTAATCAATGGACACTGCTCATCGTGGACTAATGTTATTAGTGGAGTCCCTCAGGGTTCAGTGTTGGGTCCATTGTTGTTTTCTGTACTTATAAATGATACTGATGATGGTATATCAAGCTTAATGTCCAAGTTTGCAGACGATACGAAGGTTGGCAGGGTTGTTAAGGACACTAATGACAGTACGCTGCTGCAACAGGATCTAGAAAAGTTGAGCAGATGGGCTGAGAAGTGGCCAATGAAGTTTAACATTGACAAATGGAAAGTACTACATATGGGAAGTAGTAATCCCAGAGTGACGTATCAACTCTGTGGTACTACACTGACAATGGTAGGGAACGAAAAGGACCTGGGGGTAATTGCGCAGGCAGATATGAAGTTTTTTTGAGCGGTGCAGACGGTCTGCAAGAGTTGCTCATAGTGTCTTGTCAATGATATACAGGAATATTTCTAGCAGGGATAAGGAGATGATCATCCCCTTGTATAAGGCAATGGTCAGGCCACACATTGAGTGCTGTATACAGGTCTGGAGGCCTCATTATAAGAAGGATGTAGTGCTGTTGGAACGAGTACAGAGAAGGGCAACAAAGGGTTGCTCTTACGAAGAAAGACTTAAAATTTTCAAATTACAGTGTCTGGAGACTAGGCACCTGTGAGGTGATCTGATTGAAGTGTATTCGAAGTCTTTTGCCGATCTTACCAGGCGAGTTGCCCGTTTTTTGGGCCCTTTCGGGGGGCGGTTGGTCGGGTGGGGTTCGCCGGCCTTAACGGAGAAGGAAAGACATGGCAACTTGGGTGTGCGCTCTGCTGTCAAAAAGTATTGAGGTTTTTAAGGCTCTGAGAGGCTTAAAGTGAAATGAATGAGGACGAAATTTTCACCGTTATAAATAATTCAAGAACTAGAGGCCATAAATTCAATTTACCGGGTTGTTTAGACTGGACTGGAGAAAGTTTTATTTTAGCTAGCGAGTTATAAATTACTAGAATAAGTTACCTACATGGGTGGTAGAGGCTGACAGTTTGGGGAAATTCAAAGGTCAACTGGATTATTACCTAAGGGAGGAGAGTAACACATAGGTTGTCTATTTTCTTTTGTCTTATTAATTAATTATTTTTTATTTCCTTTTCTTCTTCTTATTATTATTATTTTTTTTTTTTTGTCTGGTGCAGCATAAGCCATAGACTTCCTTGCACCATGTGGCCATTGCTAATACTAATACAGCCTTTAATGGTTTGAGCATGCTCAATGCTGATGGGATTCTTCCTCTTGCTCGGAATAATCACCTGAGAGGTGATTATTCCGAGCAAGAGGATTCATAAATTCAAATTGAGGAAACCATGTAGGATTGAGGAAAGGATTCAGATGTAGGATAGATGTGCGGAAGTTTGCCTTTAGCCAACGGGTAGTTGGTTGGTGGAACAGACTTCCATCCTTTGTTGTGGAAATTGATAGCCTAAATAAATTTAAGGCTGAGCTGGACAGGTATTTGGAACGAACGGAGGGGTGAAATGGGAGAGGTTTTTTTTTTTTTTTTTTGGCTGATGCTGCATAAGCTTGCTTTCTTGCATCATATGTGTCTACCAATGCTAATGCTAACCAGGACGTAAATGACTCACTGGGTGACAGCGATCACAGTGTACTAATGTAGAATTTACTTAAAGACATAACTACTGTCAATGGTAACGGGAAAGGTTTTTGTTTCGTAACTACAGTGGTCTCAGACAGTTTTTAAATTCTGTGCAGTGGGACCAAATGATGATGTTACCAACAGCAAATTCTAAATGGGGGGTATTCAGGGTTGTTGTTGTGTTTTAGGAGCATCGGCGACTAAGGCCATGTTGCTGCGTCTATATTGTCTGTAAATTGCGTGTGTTCTGTGGTCAGTTTTGCTGGACGAAAAACCAGCGTTTCCGAGAGGAAAAAACATGCTGCCCTCGCCTGAGACCGACTAACTCAGTCACTTGTGAAACAGGCTCATAAAAATTCCTCCCATCATCGACGGGATTCGAACTCAAGCCTTCTCCGCCCGGTGTGGGGAGGGCAGCGATCCTACCAACTGTGCTACCCACGAGGGCGAGTATTCAGGAAAGTAATCAAAGAAGCTACTAGGCTTTTCATACCAACTAAGAAATGCTGTTCAAGGCTTAGAACTAAATGGTTGTCAGATGAATTACTAACACAAGTGGCAAAGAAAAAATGAGATACATATAAATTATGCATGAGATACATATAAATTATCATGTGATACGGAAGCCGATGGTAAATGTACATTAGTCTGTAATCAAGTTTTTATTATTATTATTATTAGCAATATGGTACAAGGAAGCCTGAGGCTTATGCTGCACCAGCCAAAAAAAAAAAAAAAATTCCCGAGTTACCCCCTGTGTGTGTGTGTGTGTGTGTGTGTGTGTGTGTGTGTGTGTGTGTGTGTGTGTGTGTGAGAGAGAGAGAGAGAGAGGCATCACCAAAAAAGAGAAGAATGATGATATCCAGCTCAGGACCCTGGGTTTGCCAAGCCCATATTCACCAGATGTGAGCCCCTGAGGTTAGAATTACAAAGAGCACAGCTCTTCGTGGAACAATGTCATTATTGTTGTTTTATGAGACGTCTCTGGCAAAGAATGCAAAGAAAAACAGCAAAGACATCTATGCTTATATTAACAGTAGAAGGAAGGGGTTGAATCACATTGGGCCACTTGTCCATGGGTTAACTGCTGATGGCCCTCGTGGGTAGCACAGTTGATACCATCGCCATCCTCCCCACACCGGGTGGAAAAGACCTGGGTTCGAGTCCCGTAAATGACGTGAGGAATTTTCATTGGGTGACAACGTGGCTGAGTTAGTCGGTCTCAGGCGAGGACAGCATGGTTTTTTTTTTCTCTCGGAAATTCAGGTTCGTCCAGCAAACAGAAAATCGACCTCAGAACACACGCAGTTTACAGACAGTATATATGGAGCAATATGGCCTTAGTCGCCGATGCTCCTAAAACACTACTAGGGTTGCCGATAAATTGAATATGTGGTTTACATCGACATTCACACATGAGAAATTCTTTAGGGAAGAGGACATCAGACATTTATCAAACTCTAACGAGGAGCTAAATGATTTTTGATAACTGAAAGGAAATTGAAGGAGAAATTATTATTATTATTATTAGCCATATGGTGCAAGGAAGCCTGAAGCTTATGCTGCAGCAGAAAAAAAAAATTCCCGAGTTACACTGAGAGAGAGAGAGAGTCAAAAGTAGAAAGGAATCATCAAGAAAGAGAAGAATGATGATATCCAGCTCAGGACCCTGGGTGTGCCAAGCCCATACTCACCAGATGTGAGCCCGAAGATGGATGTAAAGAAGGCACCTGAGGTGGATGAAATCTGTCCAATTATATTAATGGAGGAGGCAAAGAAGGCAAGCAAACCCTAGCCATAATTATGAGGGCATCCTTAGATTCATGGGGAGGTCCTTGTGGACTGGAAATGTGCGAATGTATCTCCAATTCATAAAGGGAGATTAAAAGGCAACATGAGCAATTACAGACCTGTTAGCTTGTCTGTTCCAGCAAAATAATGGAATCACCGGTTATAGAAGTATTGCAGGACCATCTGGACAGACATCGGATGATACTACAATCATGGATTTCTTAAGGGGCTGTCTTGTGTAACCAATCTGACAGATTTGTATTATGCAGTGACCAAGGATGCAAAAAATAATTTTCACATCATATACTTGGACTTCAGGAAGACTTTTGATACTGTTGCACATAAAATACTTCTGTATAAACTGGAGAAATGTGGTATTAAGGGCAAGTTACTGCTATGGATAAAGGGATGGTTAAGTGGAAGACAGAGAATGGTTATCAATGAGCACAGCTCTTCGTGGAACAATGTCATTATTGTTGTTTTCAATATTTATCAATGATATTGATGAAGGTGTATCAGGCTTAATGTCTAAGTTTGTGGATGATACAAAGGTTTACAAGGTGACTAACAACAGTCAGAGTGAGCTACTGCAACAAGATCTGGAAAATTGGGTCGATGGGCTGAGTAATGGCAGTTGAAGTTGAACATTGATAAGTGCACATGGGTAGCAGTAACAGCAGAGTAACTTATCAATTGTGTGATACTACACTTAGGACAGTAGAGAATGAAACAGAACCAGGTGTAATTGTACAGTCAGACATGAAATTCTCTGAGCAGTGCAGACATGCTGCCAGGACAGCTTATGCAGTGTCGTCAGTGATATACAGAAACTTTGCTATCAGGGATAAGGAAATAATTATCTCCTTGTATAAAGCCATGCTTAGACACATCTTGAGTGTCTGGAGGCCTCACTTTAGAAAGGGTGTAAATCTGCTGGATCAAATGCAAAGAAGGGCAGCCAGATTAGTGAAGGGAACAAAAGGGTGCACTTACCTAGAATGACTGCAGTTTGGCAAATTGCAGCATCTCGAGACTTGCCACCTGCAAAGAGATCTAACTGAGGTGTTTAAAGCTTTTAATGGACGGAGTAAGCTGAATGTTAATAGCATTCTTCCACTTGCTGAGAATACGCACATGAGGAGGTTATAAATTCAAGGGTAGATGTGCAGAAGTTTGCCTTTATCTGGCAGGTTGATTGTTGGAACAGGCTTCCACTTTTGTTGTGGAAAATGTTCAATAAAATTCAATTCTTGGAGGGTACAGATGGGTGAACTGTGTTTTTTTTTTTTTTTTTTTTTTTTTTGCTATTTAGGCTTGCTTTCTTGCATTTGCCATTTCTACTACCACTGATACTATTGGGATCACTGCCACCTAGTCATTGTTTTATCAGAAAATTCTTAATGCATGTATAATCACTGCTGATAACAGATCAACAGTATTACTAGTTCTTGTTGTTTCTCAAATATGCTGCTGTAGAATACAGTTATCCAATAAATCCACAAAAGTCTTGCTAGTATGTGAGTGACTAACCCACAAGTACCAGTCAACTTCTGGAAACTTAAAATTCCCATTATAAGACATTCTGATTTACTGACCCACTATTTCTCTGTACAATTGTTCATCGTACTCAGAGTTATTAGTCCTGTAACACACTGCTACTCTCATTTTTGCTTTCCCAGGGCTTATGCCACACCAAACTGACCCAACATTGCACTGGCCACCCATGTCAACTGAATGCACTGCGTTCAATTTTGTGCTTTAACCCCGGGGGCTCACATCTAGTGAGTATGGGCTTGGCAAACCCAGGGTCCTGAGCTGGATATCATCATTCTTCTCTTTTTTGGTGATTCCTTTCTACTTCTCTCTCTCTCTCTCTCTCTCAGGGGGTAACTTGGGAATTTTTTTTTTTTTGGCTGGTGCAGCATAAGCCTCAGGCTTCCTTGTACCATATGGCCATTAATAATAATAATAATAATAATAAACTATGAGCATAACCTGCTCTTATTCTGCCTGCCCATTCTGTACACACTTTACCCCTCATATTCTAATTCTGCATTCCTTATATCTGCCCATCACCTTGCTTTCTGGGGTACTGGTGTACATGCAAGTATACATGCATCTGTTTTTACTTTTTTGTTTTCCCTAACACAACCCATGACATTACCTGGTTCATTATTACTTACAGCAGGCCTTGAAATCCCCATCACCTTGCTTTCTGGGGTGCTGCACATTCCAATATAAACAGTGCAAGAATCACTTCCACCTCTGCCTGCAGCTATTGTTAATCTATTAGTCCCTGTATCCCCCAAGCTAGCAATTTTCCAACCCACCTAATGATGCCTCAATAATATCAGCAAATATTCTTGTACTCTTTCTACTGAAGTGTATCCTATCCCTAGACGATCCTAACCCTGTTAGCTAGCACAGACCATCCTAACCCTAAAATATTAGACACTAAATATAAGATCTGTCAAAAAAAAAAAAAAAAACAGGCTTGACTTTTTAAGGTATATTGGTAGTGTTATACACTTCATTTATTGCATTAACTGAAGTTAACAAGAGGATGAGATTGATTTTTTTTAATATATCTGGCTTTAATAAGGAAAAGAAAAGTGGTGCAATAATTATAGTATGTTTTTTTTTTTTTTTACCTATTTCCTATTAGAATTGATATAGATTTTGTGAAAATCTTTCTTAGGCTCTGTGGTTGTGATAGCAGTTTGACATTTATAATATGTGTTACCATACTTCCTAATTTATCTACTATTGGCTTTTTCCATGAACTAGAGAATAAAATTCTTTTTCACATTGAAATTCAGAACATTAACACAAAATACCTTGGTATTAATTGATTTAGGTTATCTTTACCTATCATTGCTTAATTTTATAAATAGAATCTATTTTGTAGGAGATTTTAATTTGAGTTAGTTAAATTTCTCAACTGAGAAATTTAACAATTTAAAATTAGTTTTATACTGAACAAAAAAGGTTAGAACACGTTACTTATGGCATAACAGGCATAACATTCCTTGGACTCAGGGGACGTCCCCATGGACTGAGGGTGTGCAAATGTATCACACAATTCACAAAGGGGGGTTCAAAAGGTGACACAGGTAACTATAGACCTGTTAGTTTACCTTGTGTTCCGGGGAAAATAATGGAATCACTGGTTAAAGAAGCATTGCAGTATCATCTAGACAAGACTGCAGGCAGTAATAGTTAAACATGGGTTTGTTAAAGGGAGGTCTTGTCTGACCAATTTGATTGGATACTATGATGTGGTCACATAGGAACTGAATGCCAAAAATAATTTTAATATCATATATACTTGGATTTCAGGAAAGCTTTTGATACTGTGCTGCACATGGAAGATCTTCTGCTGTACAAATTGGAAAGGTACGGCATTAAGGGTAAATTGCTACAATGGATCAAGGGATGGAGGAGTGAGAGACATCAGAGAATGGTAATCTCTGCTCTTTGTGGATAAATGTTACTAGTGGAGCTCCCCAGGGTTTGGTGTTGGCCCATTGTTCTTTTGTATATTTATGAATGATATTGATGACATTTTCAGATGATACAAAGGTTGGCAGGGTTGTTAACGACACTAAAGACAATATGCTACTCCAACTGGATCTAGATAAGTTGGGCAAATGGGCTGAAAAGTGGCAACTGAAGTTTAACATTGACAAATGCAAAGTACCGCATATGGGTAGCAATAACTGAAGAGAAACGTACCAACTGGGTGTTACTACACTCAGGGAAGTGGAAAGTGAAAATGACCTGGGGGTAATTGTGTAGTCCGATATGAAGTTCACTGAGCAGTGCAGAGGGGCTGCCAGGGCAGACCATGGAGTCTTGTCAATGATATATAGGAATTTTTCTAGCAGGGACAGGAAGGTGATTATCCTATTATACAAGGCAATGGTCAGGCCACACCTAGAGTACTGTGTACAGGTCTGGAGGCCTCATTTTAGGAAGAATGTAGAGTTCCTAGAACAAGTACAAAGAGCAACAAGATTGGTGAGGGGAACAAAGGGGTGCTCTTACCAAGAAAGGCTTAAGTTCTGCAAATTGTATCACCTGGAGAGTAGGCACCTGCGAGGTGATCTGACTGAGGTGTATAAGGCCTTGAATGGGTTGAGCAAGCAAGCTGAATGCTGATAGGACTCTTCCTCTTGCTCAGATTAAGAACCTGAGGGAGCACAGATTCAAATTGAGAAAAGACAGTTGTAGAATAGATGTGTGGAAATGTGCCTTTAGCCAGCAGGCAGTTGACTGGTGGAACAGACTTCCATCTTTTGTTGTGGAAGTTGATAGCCTAAATAAATTTAAGGCTGAGCTGGGCAGGCATTTGGAACAAATGGAGGGGTGAAATGGGAGGGGTTTTTTTTTGGCTGATGCTGCATAAGCTTGCTTTCTTGCATCGTATGCCTCTACTAATGCTAATGCTATCAGGAATCCATAGTTAGGTGTACTGTGCCATGCTTAGATCATAATATCACTAATGTTAAACTAAACTTTATCAACATGTATTAACAAACTCGTTTTAAGATTACAATATCATAATGGCTACTGCAATAAAGAAAACACCTGAAACACCCTTAAATAATAATAAAGTTCATCAGAAAAGAAATGCTGGATTCATTAACCCTATATTATTAACATCCTTGGTTTAAAATACCTTGCAAATTGATTACTTCTATATTGTATTATTTTTTGAATAGAATCTATCAAGCTATTACCACTTTAAAACAATCTCACCCACTCATTACTTCTAAAGCCAAATCATGGATAACTTTGGAAATAAAACAATTAATGAATCAAAGACATATTTTTCAAGCCCTCTAAACTGACTCACTGTGCTAATTATTAGATATTAAGAAATAAGATAAACTCATTAATTGTTAAACCTAAGAACTTATATTATATAAAACTATTTGGTAACAAATCAACACCTCAGAAACAGAAATATAATGAGATTAATAAAATAATTCATAAAAGAGACATTTTTGTTCTTCCTCTTATAAAATTGCTACCTTCCTTGCAGCAAAAAGATATCCTTGCATTAGCAAATAAGTTTCCTCTAAACTTTAATGCCTCGCATTTAAATGAGAAGTTTTGTTTTCAAAAACTAATTAGCAATCTGAATAACTTTAGTACTATAAACTCCTATTCTTTAATATTACCTAACTTGGATGATGATCTTGAAATGTATAAGAAACTTTAAGGATATCATATCAAAATGAACATACAGATTTTTGCAAAATTAATTGTTCCTTTGATTGCCAAGATGCCATTAATTGGGCAATATCATTACACAGAGCTCATGAACTACAGACCTATCCATATTGAATAATATTGAAAATTTATTACTGTCTCAAATATCAGATTATTTCAATAAATAAGTTAATTAATTCTAACATATACTCAAACCAGAAAAACAGGAGTACTCAAACTCTGCTTGTTGAGTCAAACTCTTCTGTGTAATAATAGCATGTAATAATAATTACATGCTATTCTTATTCACTGACAAAGGCTTTTGATCTTGGGAACTACTGTATTATTCAAAAACTTACATTTATATAGAATTAGGGGTAACATATATAATCTTCTAAATTACTATCTTATCAATAGAAAGATCACTGTCAATAAACTTGATAAATTAATTAAAATTTTCAAAATAAAAAAAAAGGTATCCCTCAATGGGACTCATTCAGTCCTATTCTCTAACATTTTTTTGAATGTTCTGATTGTAATGGTCAGACGACTGGATCAGCGCATATCCGAATCAGCACAGCTGGTGGGTGGCTCACGGTCAGCCATGGTTAGTACCTACCGAAAGTGGTCCGAGCAGGGGGAACCAACGAACCACCGGCGAGATGTTGAACGACCACGGCTCATCGATGCTCGAAGGCTCTTCCAGATGGTACCGTGGCAACAGAAGGGCGACTGTGGCGCAATGCGCCAGTAATTGGAATGTTGGTGATGGGAGTAATGTGTCACAACACACAATAAATGAAACCCTGCTGAAAATGGAGCTGCGTAGCAGCAGGCCGTTCCGAGTGCCCATGCTAACCACGGTTCACCAGCAACAGCATTTACAATGGCCATGTGAGAATCGAAACTGGACCTTGAGTGATTGGAAGAAGATTGTCTGGTTCAATGAATCACATTTCCTGTTGCACCATGTGAATGGCCGGATTCGTCTGTGTCGTTTATCTGGGGAAGTGATGACGCCTGGATGCACCGTTGGACGAAAACAAGCTGGTGGCAACAGTGTCATGCTTTGGGTGATTTTTCTGCAGGAATACCCTGGGTCCAGTCATCCATGTGCCGGGCACTCTGATATCTACCACCTACTTAAACATCTATATTTTCATTCCTGTGATCACGACATACGGTCGAAAAGCGTTGTCAGCTTCAGGAAGGAAAATCGTTTTGAATATTTTCGTTAGATTCTTTTAATTGCGTTAATTTGATTTTTAATTGTTTTAAATTGATTTGAATTGTGTTAAATTGATTATTTAATTATTTATATTTTACTCTAATGTACCGGTAAGTTGTTGATTTTTTTGTTTTTTCCGTTTTAATATCTGGAGGGTATGATACGGAAGTGTTCTACGTACTATATTGAGGTAAACTCCTCTTATTATTTTACTAATATTATTATCAACGTAGAACATATTCAGTAGTACAGCTCTGATTCATACTATCTACTTAAACATCATACGTTGATCTTTTCAGTGCTGTTGAACTTGGTGCTGCAGTGGCCAAGTTGAATCCTAAAAGGTGTTTAGGCCTTGACCTTGTAGAAAATGCAGTCATCACCAGATTTCATGAGCTCTACCCTAATATTTTGTTAAATCTTTGTAAGTGCCTCTTGGAAGGCATATGCCCCAATTTCTGCAAGCAGGCACTGCTTAAAATTATTCAAAAACCAGGAAAACCTAATACCGACCGATGAGTGCACCACCCAATCTCTCTGTTAGCCAACCTGGGAAAGGTGTTTGAAAGAATGATTGGTCTCAGAATCCAAACTATCCTAAACTTACAAAACTTTTCATTCAAATCGCAGTATGGCTTCAAGAAAGGATTCTGCGAAAGATGTCATTGCAGCCCTTGTAGAACACTTTACACATTCCACAGCAGTCTATGAGATGGCCATCTTTGTGGATTTTGAGGATGCCTTTGATACCCTTTGGTGGGAGAGTTCCCTCAGGTCCCTTAAACTGGCAAACTGCAATCAATATCTTTACAAACTCACTTATCTTTATATATCTTTAAACTCACTGCCCAACACCTGTCATATTCAAAATTTATAAACAGAGGTTGCCCACAGGGTTCAGTGCTAGGACCACTCCGTACTTGACCAGTAGCTCGCCAGAATCTTTGACAACTTCGTCAATTTCGCCTATGCAGACGACTTGGTTATTTGCATTGCAGGAAGATCCAGGAAAACCCTTGAGGAATGAGCAAAGGTTGTCCTGGATGACCTGGTAAGCTGGACCCTCACAAATAAATTAAAAATATCAAACACAAAAACAAAGCTAATGATCTTCAAAATCAGGTTGGATTACAGCAAACCCCCTAAAGTGCTTATTCACAGGAAGAAAATTCCATATGTGGCACAAACTAAACACCACGGCATAATATTGGACGACAGGCTCAGTTTCAAGCCACACGTGAACAGTTTAGCAAACAAAACCAAAGATCTCCAGTTCGGACCGGGGACTCACCAAAAGAACCCTATCTCTCTACCATAAAGCTGTGTTCTTGTCAATTGCCTCCTATGCGGCTGGGGTCTGGTTCCATAGGGTCACTAACAGTAAAATCCGGGCCAAACTCCTTTCCATGCAAAGAACCATGCTGCTTGCGACACACCGAGTACCAAGAACAACCTCAACTAATGCACTTCAGGTTCTATCAGGGAACCCTTTCCCTGGACCTATATATAGCTTATAGTGGCTTCATCTACAAACACAAAAAAGCCTACCAACCTCACTCCTTGGAATAGACTGCAATCCTGCTACAAATATAAAACAGGAAAAAAATAAACCTATGGAATAAACTCCTCTCCCTTTGGCAGGTTAGATGAGATGAAAGTCCCACTGGAGAGGTCACCAGACTTTTTATCCCGGATATCACCTTTTCCATGAATAAGCCGCATTGTAATTGGTTCTAACCATCCATGAGCACATTCTACATCCTAACAGGGCATAGTGCTCTTAAAGCGAAACTGTTCCAATTCGGACTGGCGACAAATCCTCATTGCTCCTGTGGGGAAGAGGAATCCTGGAACTACATCCTATTGTCCTGCCCCACCTACGAAGAACAACGGGCAACACTTAAAAACAAGGTTCAGAACATCTCAGAAGTCAATCTTAAAGCCTTAATTTAAAATGAGACTAACTTTCAAGTCCTTCAAATCTTCACCAACGACGTCTTCAGCAGAAGAATGCAGATGCTTCACCACACTGGATAATTCAACAAGCTCTTGCTGAGCTGTTCCCTGTGTCACCAACCAGTCATCCTGGACTTGAATTCTTTTGATCTCTTTATGTTCGGCTCCACGTGCCTTGGGACGGGCATCAGGCAGCAGTTGCTCAGGCGTTGGCTGCTCACATTTCAGGCCCCAATTACACAGATTCTGTAGTCAAAGCAGAGATAATTTGGGGTGCGGAGATGGACCCAGGTCCTGGAGCCACTAAAAACTGGCCACATACATAAATGTCATTGAGTGTGCATACATGCATTTCTTTTACTTTTGAGTCTTGAGCGTTTTGTTGTGTTTTTCAATTTTGTAAGAGAAGCTCCATTTTCTGCTGGAGTTTCTTACACAGTTTCGAATGATTGTAAATAGAGAGTGTTTATGTATTTTTGTATTTATGTAAATAAATAAAAAAAAATACCTAAACATCACTGCTGACCAAGTACACCCTTTCATGGCAACGGTCTTCCCCGCTGGCGGTGCAGACTTTCAGCAGAATAATGCGCCATGCTACACCGCCCGAATTGTTCGAGACTGGTTCGTGGAACATGAGGAAGGCTTCCAGGTATTGCCCTGGCCTCCAAATTCCCCAGACGTCAATCCCAACGAGCATCTGTGGTTTGTGTTGGAACAATAACTCCATCCTGCGGCGTCTCACCCACGGACCTTACAGAAGTTAAAGGATCTGCTGGTTACGTGTTGGTACCAGATACCACAAGACACAATTAGAAATCTTGTAGCATCCATGCCTCGCCGGATACGAGCTGTTTTGGCTGCACGTGGAGGACCAACATTATATTAGGTAGGTGGTCATAATGTTTTGGCTCATCGGTGTATATCTCGTGTCTCTAAATAGGCTTTAGAGACATAGTTTTCTTATTTTTAGCTGTAGCAAACGGTCCTACATTTGTTCCGTGCAATTTTGAAATACCCTTTCAGAATCCACGCGAGGAGAGTATTATGGATCTACAGAACCCGGGCGTCGAGACTTTAATATTACATTTTACATTTTTAAGTAATTAAATTCATTTTAATGATCAGCAAAAAATTCCACAAATATAAAACAGTAAAAATGTTTTATTTATTTTTTATTGTATTGTTTTACTATATATTAATAACTGCCTTTTTAACCTTCAAATCTACATGTGGGGACGCATACACACAAGGCGCCTCCGTAGCCAGGTGGGAAGGAGCAGCAGTGCGTAGCACACGCTTCTTGATTAGACCAGGGTTCGAGCCCGTCACCACCAAATACGGAAGATGCGGAAAGGTCAGGGAATGACCACCGCATGTCCCGGAGCAATATGGCCTTAGTTGTTAATGCTCCTTAAAAAAAAAAAATAAATAACAACAACAAGCATACACCCAAAGTAACGGGTTCTCGCCACCTATTTAGCACCGGGACCACCTTTGCTCTTGACTTCCCGGTACGGTGTATATATTCTGTATTATACAAAAAATATTTACACTTCAGAACAACCGAATCAAGAGGGATTTACAAGGATAAAAATACAGATAGAAAATTGTTACACGTTGTAATTTTTTTAAATTTACACTCTTAAAACTTAAATAAAAAAAAAAAAAAAAAAAGTAGGTTGGGATATTAATGATCCTCTCTATATCAATAAAGAAGCTGTTACTAATAACAAACTAGAAATGTGGAAAAAAGCGATCTAATTTTTTAAATCTTATTCCCTCAAGAGTTCTTCTTAGTGCGGGTTTTTTTAATTATTATTATTTTATTTATATATACAGTATATATACAGGGTGTTTCAGTTAAACGTTTCAGAACTTCTAAGAGGGGTAGGGTACATCCTGACAACTCGAAATCATATAGCAATGTGGGGTCGGAAATGCTTTCCTGAAGCGGTGTTGTACACAGAAGCACCATAAAGAAAAGAGACCGTAAGTGAGAAATCGTTTTAATAATACATGAAAAGAAGCAAAAGGTACATGGATTAAAGTAAGTGTTCGAAGTTTCTTCCACGGGCTACAATGCACGCCTCACATCTCCGACGCATGGACATCCGAACATTCTGGAATACTCCAGGCGAATTTCGAATTTCTTCGGCAGCTACTGCGATTCTTGCAACCAGCTCCTCAGCATTGTCAACAGGGGTGTCATAAACTAGCGATTTCATATGACCCCAGAAATAAAAATCAAGACATGATAGGTCGGGTGACCGAGCAGGCCAACGCACGGGACCACCACGTCCGATCCACTGTTGACCAAATGTGACATCCAGGTAGTTACGAACATCTCCGCTATAATGGGCAGGGGCTCCATCGTGTTGGAACCACATTGTCTGTTGCGTCGATGCAGAAATCTGATCATCTCTCAAAGGTTGTGGCAATACTTGCTGCAGAAAGATCAAGTAGATAGGTCCGGTTAGACGACACGGTAACAGGTAAGGTCCGATGAGGTGATCTCCCATAATACCGGCCCATACATTGACCGAAAATCGAATCTGTGCTGCACGACGTCGCACGAAGACTTCTGTGTACAATACCGCTTCAGGAAAGCATTTCCGACCCCACATTGCTATATGATTTCGAGTTGTCAGGATGTACCCTACCCCTCTTAGAAGTTCTGAAACGTTTAACTGAAACACCCTGTATATATATATATATATATATATATATATATATATATATTTTTTTTTTTTTTTTTTTTTTTGGAATTTTACCAGAAACAAATGGCCCAATACAGAAGAAATCACGCTCTCCGAAAAGAAGTTTGACAAGCTTTAATTCTTATAACTTATTTTTAAACAAATCAGTGCACTCCATTTCGGGAAGTAATAATTTATGATCAATAACAAAAAAAAAAAAAAAAAAGTGCAAAATGCAAGACTTATGCGCGAAACATTTCATTTTTGTACCTCCGCCATATTGCCCATTCACTCCTTCAATCAGCGCACATGTCCAATGCTTGTAGTATGGAAAAAAAAAAATAATAAATAATAATAATAATTGCCGTGTTTATTAATTGGTCTGATTTTAATGACATTTGGAATGGCTCGACAAATATTTCTAATAAAAAAAAAAAAAAACTGAATATAAAATCTAATCACTAGACGTAGATTTATTATACAGTACACGCAGACAGATGCTTTACACACATATGCTAACGCACCTGAAAGTGAAATTCCGTGAATTTCACTTTCAGGATGGAAGTTGCAGATAACTAAAAATTGTTCATCTTGAGAATGACAGGGTTTTTCACGGCTTTGCTGCTTATCCATCTGAATACTGGTAATATATATTTATTACCATATAATTTCCGATACCCTTAAATTAATTTATGGGTTTCGGAAATTATAGGTAGGCGACGGAAAAAATTACAGAAAAAAATCATAATAATAAAAATACCGTATTATGCGTAGAAAATGTAATTCCTTTCGTCATTTTTCACATTCTAATCCTGGATGAATGAAAATATGGATCACAAGAATCAAAAGAAAGAACTTAATAACACTGCAGAATACCGTATTTCCCCATGTATAAGACGCACCTTTTTTCGAAAAATTTGGGGTTTAAAAACTGGGTGCGTCTTATACAGTGGTAGTAGATTTTTTTTACTTGCATTTCCCGCTTTTTTCGCGCTTGTTGTCTTTGCGCTCATTGTTTTGCACTTGTTACCGGTATATTGGGTTACCTTTTACCACATTCTGCCCAGAAATGGCTCAGAAAAGATTTTCGTACAGTGCTGAATTCAAGTTAAAAGTGATCCAGTTTGCAAAAGAGAATGGAAATCGTGCTGCTGAACGTAAGTTTGGTCCTCCTCCAACTGAGAAAACAATCCGAGACTGGCTGCGGGAAGAAGAAGCCCTACCGAAAACGCCATGGCAGAAGGCCATGAGAGGCAAGTCAGCAAAATGGCCTGATTTAGAGAGGGAATTGAAGATATAGATTGAGGAGCAAAGGGCAATTGGAATTCCCGTGTCCACAAAGATGGTTCAGCATGAGGCAAGAAGAACTGCTGATGAAAAAGAAGTTACTAATTTCAAAGGAGGACACAATTGGTGCTTCAGGTTCATGAAACGGAATGGACTAAGCATGCGTAGACGCACCAGACTTTCCCAAAAGATGCCTGAAAGCTATGAGCAGAAGGCCCTTGAATTTCATCGTTTTGTCATTCAATGTCGGAAGACATCAGTTTGAGTTGGGACAGATTGCAAATATGGACGAAATCCCCATTCAATTTGATGTCCCAAGTAACAGAACTGTTGATAAGAAGGGGGTGAAAACTGTAACTATGAAGACAAGTGGACATGAAAAGAGCCATTATACAGTTGTTCTAGCTTGTTGTGCGGACGGAACCAAGCTACCTCCTATGCTGATTTTCAAACGCAAAACAATGCCAAAAGAAGACATTTCTCGAGGAGTGATTGTCCACGTTCATGACAAGGGTTGGATGGATCAGGATGGGATGGATCTGGTTTGGAAAGCTTGGAGCAGGAGACCAGGTGGGCTCTTACGCAAACCTGCCCTATTGATGCTTGATCAGTTCAGGGCACACATAACAAAAAATACAAAGAAGATTGCTGCAGAGCAAAAAACAAAACTTACCATCATACCTTGACATCCCAGCACCAACCACTTGATGTCAGCATTAACAAACCCTTCAAAGCTGACATGAGAGACGAATGGAACCAATCGATGAAGTCTTCTGGGGACAATTTGACACCAGCAGGAAGAGAGAAGAAAACCAACGAAAACCAACTATAGGAGAAGTTTGTACCTGGGTGAAAAGATCCTGGGATATCAAGATTGAGATCGTTGTCAAGCCATTTAAGAAGTGTGGCATTTCAAATGCCATAGATGGAACTGAGGACGAGGTAATATATGAAGACAGTGATTCGTCATCAGACAGATGAGGACAAGCTAATGGATGAGAGTTTTGACAGTTATGAATTTTATGATGAATAAAACTTGAGTTCAATAACGTTATGTAATACATTTTTTTTTTTTTTTTTTTCAAATTTCGGGCCCCAAAATTAAGGTGCGTCTTATACATGGGAGCGTCTTATACATAGGGAAATACGGTACATGACCGCCTCAGCACATAGTATTAGAAGTCACAAAATGGCAACATTAATATTGTTTGTCACCGGAGCTGTTTATGACTATTAACTTTATTCTATTATCTTTTCGCAGTGATAAGGAAATTATATTCCTAACGTACACCACTTCATTATCATATCTGTAATACTCCCCGTCATATCAAAAACTATTACCTATATTACAGAATATAATATACGACAGACCTATGTATTTTTTGCTTTGGAAGATATTATTTTGTATTTGTGGGAGAATCCTTCATGAGTTTGAATTTCCATGATATCGGAAAACAAAAAATATTGAACTCAGAGAAAATTAAATTTCTATTATACTACAATTACATAATTTCAGTATTAATCCGAAGAGTATAATTTTTTAAACTGTAGTCTGCACTGAACGGCATTACAGTTGGTTTTTTTTTACAGACTGTTAATTCACATCAACAATTTATGTTGTTGTTGTTGTGGGGTTTTAATGGCGTATAAGCTACTATGGCTATAATGCGCCCCAACAGTTTATAAAACGCTGTGCTTAAAATAAATAAGGAGCATTGCTATTTTTATTTTTTTTATAATAGTGGTGGGAAATATGATTTTTAAAAAATCATATTTCGTGTGAAAAATGTGCGATACGCCGTACTTGTGGATCGACGGATGGCCAGTGGAAATGGTGGAGGGGGGATAGAAACACCACCAATTTGGCTAATCCAATTAGGAGCATCTGTAAATAAATAACTGAGCAATGTATTGACAACAGTTTTAAGGTTTTAAAAAATAAATATTAATAATATAAATATCATACCTCTTCACACCATTTACTGAAGAAATATTGGCATATTATTGTAACCATATTGTAACATTATACATAATTCAAAATCACATTCACGACAGTTGATAATTATCATTTAGGCACATCACTTTATATATAACAATCACTTTCTTATTTATTTCAAAAAGTTTTGTATAATCACCTAAATTTTTACATCAGTTCTGACATTATTGCAAAGTTTTGGTAGTACGCCCAAATCAATCAAATATAGAGCAGAATTCATACTTTACATAGCAGCCAACATATTTAGCTTCACTTCCTTCACCTTATTGTCTAAAATCACCCGATTTTGGTAATACCTATCCCCCCCCCCCTCTTCCTGAACCGTTGCATGTACCCTTGGGCGAATCCAACCTATATTATAGGTAAGGCGTCATAACGATGATAAACACGTATATGACTAAGGTAAATCAAAAAAAAGTTCAAATTTGGCTTCAATTTTTGCTCGAAGTTTTACCCACTTATTATCCAGTATAAGTATAACACGAATAATTACTATACAACACTATCATAAAATGCTTCCATTTACCCTGTTTACTCACATTCCGAAAGGGTATTGAATCTGCCCCAGATTCGCCACTGCACAAATATCGCCAAAGCCTATTGCTGCTGACTGGAATATTCTGCTTAATTCATACACAGTACCAGATTACAACATCAACATTAAAATATCTAAAAGAAAAAGTACTCACTGTATTATTCACACCATACTGCTACACTGTCTCTTCATAACTATCTAGTTTATCTCTTTTTATATTTATTTACCGAATCCACCATAACAAATGTTCTTCACTAGATAATTTCCATTATTTTATGTATACAATTCTGCTTTGATTGGCAACTTTTAAAATTAAATTAGTCTACTAAATTTCTAGACCTCGCTTTATCACACATACAAACTAGAATGCGCAATTTGTAAAACTTCGTCTGCTACTCACGTCATATCTTCTTTTGGCGGTTAGCTCTTGCAAACATAAACATTAAAAAAAAATACAATATAAGTTAATCTTGAATATTTGTCCAAGTAAATTTTCTTGCAAAAAAATAATAAAACTTTTCCATATTAAAAAAATAGCAAATTATTAATCTATTGAAAAAAAATTATCATTCTTTCATACAGCGCCACTATGCCCAATATAAATACAGTACTTGCATGAACAAATATATATATTTGGGTATACGTAGTGTCATACAGTACAGTATTTGGAATAATATAATTTACGAGATGAACATATTTTTAAAAAACTTCAGCCAATAAAAATCAGTATATTCATTCTTATAAAAGTTTTAAAGGAAAAACGTATAAACAACAATAATAAAATATATAGTAATTATAATTATTATAAAATCCTAAACGTTACGAAGTATACACATTACTATCTAATTTAATATCCTTATGGTTTCGTGAGAAAAAAAGATGAATAAAACTGTTTGGATTTCAATTTCAGTACTTTCAACAATACTTTGGCGTGTCTATAGCTTACAGTGACCACATACATCTTCGAAGGCAGATTACGAGAAATCTTTGGCAAGGGATGCTAAGAAAAACAGCAAGTATTTCTTTACTTATATAAACTCTAAAAGGAAGAGGATGAATCGGATTGGTCCACTTGATATCGATGGTTCGCCTATTGATGACCCTGCTCAGATAGCTGACAAACTGAATGAGTATTTTGCATCTACATTCACACATGAGGAGTTATTAAGGATTGAAAATGCCAGAAGGTTATCAAATTGTAGCAGGGTGCTTAATGATTTTGTAATAACTGAGAGCAAAGTGGAGGAGAAATTGTTGAAGTTAAACATAAGAAAGGTACCTGGAGTGAATGGGATCTATCCAGTTATATTAAAGGAGGCAGCAAAGGAAGTAAGCAAACCCTTACCATAATTATGAGAGCATCCTTGAACTCAAGGGAGGTTCCCACGGACTAGAAATGTGTAAATATATCCCCAATTCACAAAGGGGGATCGAAGGGTGACACGAGTAATTACAGACCAGTTAGTTTAACTTCTGTTCCAGGCCTCCGTAGCCGAGTGGTTAAGAGCGGGAATGCAGTAACACACGCTCTTTGAGTAGACCGGGGTTCAAGCCCCTGACTGCTAAATACGGTCGATCTGCCAACCCGCACTGGACCAGCGTGGCAGATTATGGTCCATTTCCCTCAGCAATGAATTGTTGAGGAGGCTTCCATCCTGCAGTGGGTTGATAATGGCTGCACTTTACTTTTTTTTTTTTTTTTCCAGGTAAAATAATAGAGTCACTGGTTAAAGATTCATTCCAGGATCATCTAGACAAGACTGCAGCAATAATTCAGATACAACGTGGGCTTGTTAAATGAAAGTCTTGTCTGACAAATTTGATTGGATATAATGATGTGGTTACAAAGGAACTGGATGCAAAAAATAATTTTGATATCATACACTTGGAGTTCAGGAAAGCTTTTAAAACTGTTGTGCATGGAAGACTATTGTATAGATTGGAGCAGAATGGTATTAAGGGTAAGTTGCTACAATAGATAAAAGGATGGTTAAGTGGGAGAAGACAGAGAATGGTAATCAATGGGCGCTGCTCTTCGTGGACTAATGTTATTAGTGGAGTACCACAGGGTTCGGTGTTGGGTCCACTGTTGTTTGTATATTCATCAATGATATTGATGAAGGTATATCAGGCTTAGTGGCGAAGTTTGGAGATGATACAAAGGTTGGCAGGGTTGTTAATGACAGTAATGGCAGTGTGCTACTCAGTATATAAGGTATAAGGTATAAGGTATGTTAGTGTCTAACGGCTCCTGGGATTTCTCCCATCTCCGCGGGTGTACATTGTATCGGGGCCAGAGATTTGAAGTGTGTGGGGGTCATGTGCTGTGTATTGTGTTGTGCCCTTTGTTCCTCCGGTCTATTAGCCGCCGAGCCCCTAGTGGGACCCGACGTTACCACACCATGCCACGGGGAGGCTGACCGGGTGTACCACTGTAGCTAGAGTACTCTGGCGGGTCCTGCCACCTACTTTCCTGGGATTTCAGTGGCTAGGACCAGATTTAAGAATGAGATGATCGCTGTTTCTTGAGCAACGGTTGTAATTTTAACAGAGCGTAGGGTTGTTCGCTGATAACTTGTTCTAGGGCCAAATAGGTCGGGCAGTAATTTTGATGTTTTTAGATTTAGACCTGTGGGGGCATGAGTGTGTGTGTATATAAAAATATATATACACACACACCCACACACAAATATATATATATATATATATAAACTAAAAAAAAAAAAAAAAAAAAACGTTGTGCAAGAGAAAAGTAAGGGAGGAAGGCAAAAAGACTGGAGGGTAGGAAACAGAAGAAAGGGGCCAATAGAGAAGATGGCCCCTGATGACAGTGTGGCATGCCCAACGCCTCACCAGAGAGAAGAGTGGGGTGGCGGGTGGACGAAAACCACCTCCCCACAAAAAAAAAAAAATAAATAAAAATAAAAAATAATAATAATAAATAAATAAAAAAAAAAAAAATCATTCTGTAAGAGAAAAATAGGGGGGGGGGGAGTAAAGAACGGATGGCAGGAAACAGAAGAAAGCCGGAAAAAAAAAAAAAAAAAAAAAAAAATGAGAGAGAGATATACCCCGCAAGTTCAGGGTAGGTACAGCTAGCACGGCCAGTCAGTTGCAGCCGACAACTTGCTGGAAATCCAGCAGTGTGAGTGCTGCTATGGTGGATGGGTCATGTTCAGTAAGGTCTAGTTCAGGTGCCGTCATTGGGACTCCATTTGGTGAGTCTTTGTCGCATCCAGACTGAAGGCTGGTCCAGTAGTCCATCAGAACGAACAGTGGGGGTGGTCAAAACCGGGAGTCCAAGATTAATGGTCAAGTCCAGGTATCGATGCTAGGCCTCTTCTTGATGAGATGTGTCACGTCTGGTCGAGAAAAGTTTGTCCAGGAATCAATGATGAGGAATTTGTCAAAGTATGTGTGGACCCTGTCTTTGATTGCACTGCTGGTCAAGTCTTGTGCAAGTTGGTCCAAGGCATTAGCATTCATGGCTCAATGATGAATAGCAACAATTGGCAGTCATGGTTGTTATGACCTATTGATTCGGATACTAAGGTGGTGGTAGTGCTTTCTGCCTGGTAAATAAGTCCATTGCAAATTGAGTCAGAGCTCGGTAAGTTTCTTCATTCTGTAGGGTGAGGTGTTCTTGATTTTGGTAGTTGAAGCGTAGTTTTGTTATTAGGATCCTCCTGAAGTCCTCGTAGATTTCACAGCTGTGGGCAAGGTGCTCCCACGTCTGATCCTCTCCACAGTGGCAGCGGGGTGAGTCTGAAATTCTGAAGTCATGTAGTTTTTTCTGGAAGGAGCCATGTCCAGTGAGGAGGTAGGTAGCATAGAGTCCTGGTGAAAACCAGACAGGTGTGAGGGGGTAGAAGGCCCTGACATCAGGGAGGAATCTTTTGGTGACAGCGCCTTTAGTTGATGTCTGCCATCTTTCTTGCCAGGTGTCTGTTAGATGTTCATTAAGTCTCATCTTTTCAGCGTTTCTATTATTTGCTGGGTCAGTGGTGAAACCTGCACAAGTAACTGCTCTTCCTTTGGCTATTTGGTAGAGCAACCCATGACGAACAATCTCCAGGTCCAGAGGAAGAGATCCAGTGAGGACCTGTAGCGCATGGGTGCTGACAGTGCGACAAGCACGCGAGGACAGAAGGAGAAGAGAGCGCTGGATAGTTCCTAGGCGCGATCTGTTTACTACGGTATTGGCCTTCTTGTACCAGACTCCAGAAGCATAGGTGATAACCGGGATGAAAACTGCCTTATAGAAGAGTGACAGCGTTCTCTTCTTTAAGCCCCAGTCCTTCCGGGCAACTCTTGAGACTTGGGCAGCATACTTCCTGATCTTAATCCTGAGTTGGTCTAGATGAGGAGTGAAGGAAAGGTTTTTGTCTAAGATCAAACCTAGATATTTAAGCTCTGTTTTTAGTTTTACTGTAACACCATTGACCTTGATTTGGGGTGGTCTTCTCAAATCAAGGGTGCCTTTTAGTAGGATCGAATTGGTTTTCTCTGGGGAGATCTTTAGGTTGTTATGCTCTGCCCAAGCTTGAAGGGTGGAGATGGCCTGGTTGGCAGTTGCTTCTAGTTGGGTTCTGTTATTGGCAGAAAAGAGCATGACCAGGTCATCTGCATAGGCCTGGGTTTGTACATTGTTGAGTTTGGTGTTCAGGAAATCATCCAGCACCAGATTCCAGAGGAGAGGCCCCAGGACAGATCCCTGAGGGCATCCCCTGAAGACTGGTCTGGAGACACTGCAGTGGGGAGCAGACACGACAACTCGCCGGTCCTGGAGATAGGTCTTGATGCATCTATATAAGTTTTCTGGGACATGCGCTCTTCGGAGTCTGCCCAGGACGCTGGGCCACCAGAGGGAATCGAAGGCACCAGCAAAGTCAAAGGAGATTAGTAGAAAGTATTTGGAGTTGCAGTTGGTAGCAGCTTCAATGATTGTTTCCAGTGCATCAATCGTGGAGCGTCCTTTCCGGAAACCGTACTGCTTAGGTGAGGAGAGACCAGCGTCATTGTAGTGGGCTTCTATTCTATGGGAGATCATCTTTTCGAGAAGTTTGCTGAAGACTGGCAGCAGTGCAATGGGCCGGTAAGATTGTGGCAGATCATGTGGTTTGGTTGCATTCTTCAATATAAGTCTAAGGATTGCAGTCCTCCATTGTGTGGGGAAGAATCCTTGGTGGAGACAGTGGTTTAACAGGTTGAGTATTGTAGTGGGAATAAGTTCAATGGCCTTCTGGACGATTTCTGGATCGAGCATGTCTCTGCCCGGAGCCTTCTTGTTTCTGATTCTAGATGCAGCTAAGTTGAGCTCGGTTGTGGTGAAGGGTTCTTCAATTGCAGTTGTGTGATATGTTTCATTTTCCATGCAGAGCTGTAGCTGTTCCGGTGTGTGTGGGTCAGCAGGCTGCTGAAATGTAGCGTCTAAAATATTATTGATAGTATCTTGCCACGATCTGGTATACAGTCCGTTCGGTAATTTTGTGGTTGATACGACCTCGCCTCTGGGAAGCTTGTTAGTGGTCACTTTGTACACAATCCCCCAGGGATCGGCGTTCCCTTCAGTGCTTACCAGGGCTTCCCATGAGCGCCTTTTGCGCTGTTTTATTGTTGTGGTATACTGGTTCCTGGTCACTCGATATTGCTGCAGTAAAGCCTCTGTTTCTTCTGGAGGCCATGTTCTTCTTGCACGTTGATAGCGTTTTCGTCGGTAAATGACTTCGCGTCTAAGAGCCTGGAGTTCAGGTGACCACCAGGGGACAGCACCAGGTGTGAATCTCTTCTTTTTGATAGCCTTGTTTGCAGCATTACTGACGAGCTGTGTAATTGCACATTGATGCTGGTCTGGGCTGAGGCCGCTAGGATTGAAGCGGCTGGCTGCACTGGTCAATTCCTCCTTAAAAAGGTTCCAGTCAGCCTTATTCAGGGCATATCTTCTTTGTTGAGTTCGGTTGGTTGGTTGTGTGACTAGTGAACGGTGTAGTTGGAAGGTTAGTACCCTGTGGTCAGAGGTGGTCCAGTCCTCACGGACTGTCCAGGAAGCAAGGTGCTGAGCAATGGAGCTTGAGGCTAAGGTGATATCTATTGTAGCTTCCCACAGGGTACTGGAGAAAGTTGGCAGGCAGTTAGGTTTGTTTAGAATGACCAGGTTGCTGTTAGACAAGTAGTCCTCAAGACGTTGGCCATTTCTATTTCCTCTGTGATTTTGAGTTCGGCTGTGCCAGGCTGGGGACCTGCATGCTACTCAGTAGCGTAGCTACCCTTTTTCGGGCTGGGAGGCAAAGAACATGTTCGGGCCCCTACTTAATTAATGAAAATTGCAAAAACAGGAGACCGCCAAACACGCCGTGCCCCTAAAGGGCCCGGAGGCAATTGGTGCCTTCCTAGATGGTAGCTACGCCACTGGTGCTACTGCAACAGGATCTAGAAAATTTGAGAAGATGGGCTGAGAAGTGTCAATTGAAGTTTAGCCAGCGGTTGGTTAATTGATGGAACAAACTTCCATCTGTCGTTGTGGAAGTTGATAGGTTAAACAAATTTAAGGAGGAACTGGACAAACATTTAGAGGGAATGGTTGTGTGAATTTTTTTTTTTTTTTTTTTTTTGGCTGATACTACATAAGCTCTTACGCTTGCTTTCTTGTATCACATGCCACGATTACTATTACTATTTCCCGTTGTCTCGACAAAGATGAAATGGGAGCCCAAATTTTCTTTTTTTTTCTTTCCAGTGTCACCTTATTTAGAAGTTATGTGATGAGGAGGGTGAAATTTTAACAATCGAGCGATTACGTGATAAATTAGATGCATAATACAAAACATGCATAAAGACAATAACAGAAGACAATATATCAAAAAGAAGAGAATGTTACTGAAGTGTTGTGATGTTTTGAACGATCACCAAAACAGTCCATACGATGATGGGCTAATCTAATCCCATCTGTTGGTGAAGGTACGTGCGAATCTGCAACAGACAAATCTTCAGTCACACTGTAACGCTAATTCTCAAACTCTTGTAACTCGACGCGCCCTTGAGTGAAAACTGTAATCATAGCAAACCTAACAAGCAACTTTTATTAATCACATTACTAATCAACCTTCAATAATATCTCATCATTTTCTTATGATATTATATTTATGATTACGAAATATAATATCAGTGTGAAATAATTTTATTAATTAGTATTAATGAAAAAATAAAATCCATCATATTTTGGAGTGGAACAGTTGTTTACAAATAAGAAATAGATGTTTGGAAAGAAATTATTATAAGGCATCGCACATTTAAGCACTCGCTAGTAGCGCAGTACATATAACACTGTTCCCTGACACCTCGTGTAACAGGCCCGGGTCCGAATCCCATCACGACGCGAGGAAATTTTGTGGGCTTTTGTACAAGGTGACTACAACATCTCTCATATAAAAAGAACTTGAACTTTTGCATTATTACAGTGCAAGGTTGACCAAGTTGACAAATAAAATATAATGTTGGCGACAACTAAAATACTGTATAATGTTGTTGACAAATAAAATAAAATACTTTATAATGTTGTTGACAAATAAAATATAATGCTTATTATTTGTTTTGAAAATCTCTACCTAATCATTGACGTAAAGTGGCTAAATTTTATTCGTATCTTACAGAAATCTAGGAAATAACCAGTTCTCAACGCTTCCCAGTAAAGGAATGCAAAACCTTCGTCAACTAAAAACCTTCAATAATCCTAATCTTAAAGAATTTCCTCCACCTCAGACATTCCCTCGAGTTCACACACTGGCTCTTTCTTATGCTTATCACTGCTGTGCTTTTCTACCTCTTGGTCAACATGCATCGCCGCGACCAGCAACCCTTCAAGAGACCATCGTATGGTTAACGAAAGATGACGTCGACATGAGTATTTGGAACACCAATATCACAGACGTGTGGCCAGGATATGGTAAAAATTCTTTTTTTGTCATTGTGGTTCATATAAAAAGAAAACACAGTTTTATAGCTTGACTGTAAAAACTGATGCATGCACCCTCAAAATATTTTTAAATTTCAACTTTTCTTTGAAAAGGAATTTAAAACCTTAATTGCAGTTTCGTATTATTAAAACAGTAAATCCCGATTATTTTATGTTCCATTCATTACAAAGCGTTTATTTGTCCAAATATCCTGGAATTATCTGACTTATGAACTTTGAAGCCAACGTTGGATGTCTTTAAATAAATACTGATAACTTATCATTAACATATTACTGAATTATCCCGACGAGATGACAGAATTCCATAATATAATTCATAAACGTCGCCATATTAATTTATTTGGGTATTGTACAAGATTATGAAATTTCTAGTCAAGCAAGAAAGCGAAAGACTGTTGATTCTTTTGTAAAAAAAAAAAAAAAAAAAAAAACTTAGACGGACTCTTTTCCTCACTGAGTTTTATGGAGTCGTTTTTTGCCATGTTTCTTCAGAAAAAAGAACCCGTACCATTAATTTTTTAATGACACGTTGACCAAAGTTAAGTAGCTACATTCTTCACAGTAGTTAAAATTGCGTATTGCTTGATAATTTGAGGGTTCAATTGCCGACTAGTTATCCTAGTTATCATTAGATTGAATATGTATTTGAGCCGAATGCAGTTAATTTCAAATAATTTTTTTTTAATATCTATATAAATGTTGGAATTTATTACCAAAAAAATTAGTGATGAGGGTTTATAATCGAAAATTTGGTAAGGAAAATACTTCTCTTTTAGACATATATTAAAAACAGAAGTACGCGTTCCGTGATATAAATGTTAAAGAATTTAAAGTAGCCAAGAATAAGGTCAGGACGAGCTGCATTTGATAAAGTAAGATCATTTACTATTTTTATTTCATAAAAACCAAATGAAACAAACGAAATAGGAAGTTGAAAAGCGTGATTCAAAGACCATTAAGTTTAACACCGGGGGCTCACATCTAGTGAGTATGGGCTTGGCACACCCAGGGTTCTGAGCTGGATATCATCATTCTTCTCTTTCTTGGTGATTCCTTTCTACTTCTGATTCTCTCTCTCTCTCTCTCTCTCTCTCTCTCTCACTCAGGGTAACTCGGGAAATTTTTTTTGGCTGGTGCAGCATAAGCCTCTGGCTTCCTTGCACCATATGGCTAATAATAATAATAATAAATAAATAAATGGGTAAATCAGTTTGTTTCTTGTCTATAATCTAACTCGGAGCTGAGATTCTCCTGCGAATTAAGAGGAGAAAATGTATTTTTTTCCAATCGAGGTCCTCTCAGACATAAAGAATTCAATGTTGACTTTTAAAATGATAGAAAAGGCTTTTGCCCAGTTATAGCAAAACATATTCTGCAGCGAAGATCTCTCTTATTTAGCATTATCCTGGTATATCATTATATCCTGTTGGCATGAAAACGACATACATGAACTGTACTATATTGATTAGACCATGAATGGAACTTGTATCATGATGATTAGTGACCATTGAACCTAATTTACATATGAAGAAAATCTAAAGTAATGTTAGCATCGTGATATGCTCCGCCTAAAACGTTCCATGTATCCAACATACGCACTTTCTACGCACACTTACATTTCTGCAGTTAAGTGAGGATCATAACATATACTGCCATTCCAACTATTAACGACGTTTAATGAGTATTATGTACATTTATTCACTTTTTTTTTATGAACCATACCATAATGAGTGTACTTATTTTTAAAAAAATAAGTGGCGTTGGTGGCGTTGAATTAAAAACAGTAGAGGAAGAAAGGGATCTGGGAGTTACGATTCGGGCAGATATGAAGTTCTCTGAGGCGGCAAGGAAAGCACATGGTGTCCTATCGATGATTTATCGAACAATATCCTGCAGAGATAGTGATATCATAATCCCATTGTATAAGGCAATTGTAAAGTAGCATTTGGAATACTGAGTCAAAGTGGGAGGCCCTAATCTGAAAAAACACACTGAGCTTCTTTAAAGGGTTCAAAGATGGGCAACTCGCATGATGAAATCGGCAAAAGAGCGACCGTATGAGTTAAGACTTCAGTTATGTGGGCAAACAGGCACCTTAGAGGGGACCCGATTGAGGTTTATAAGGCTCTGGGAGAGCTTAATAAAATGAATGAAGCCGGAATTTTCACTGTTATATACAATTCGAGAAGGTCATAAATTCAAATTACAGGCGAAGAGATTTAAACTAGATTGTAGGAAGCTTTCTTTCAGCCAGCGAGTTGTTGATTACTAGAATAAGTTGCCTCCGCAGGTATCGAGGCTGACAGTTTGAAGAAAGCCCAAGGTCCATTTGACCTTGGGCTTTGAAGGAAGTGCATAATTTTAATTTTCTTATCTACTTTTTTTCTTTTTTTTTTTTTTTTTTTGTTCGGTGCAGCAAAAGCTTATGGCTCCCTTGCATCCCAACCATATGGCAAATACTTAATAGTTCATCATAGATTTTAATTCGGAAAGAAAAAAATTTCTATCACAAAATATTTTTTTTCTGGTAAGCATAGTGTTTTCATTTAAAAAATTGGCACCTCATTAGCACATAATTAGGATTTCCCATTACGTGAAATAATAAATAAATTTCGTTTATACTGTGAATAATCACACAGCGTCAGAGGAGTTTACGCTAGAGAGCGCAAGATGATAGAGAGTTCAAGCTCGCTGACTGCATTTAGCAGTCAGCGAGCTTGAACTACGGTTAATTCATTATGTCAATAAGGATCTTTACAACACCCTGAAGCAATTAAATTACCTTGTCGATCAGCCAAGAATGTAGGTCTTGTCGATCGGTCAAGAGGTAGGTCGCACCCTCCATGCCTATTTGTGATCAAATTCTCATCATATCAGCTGCAGTATTCACATATGTATATACAGAGTGTCTCAAAAATATTGGTTGTTGCTGTTGTTGTTGTTATTTGGTTTTTAGGAGCA
Source organism: Mastigoproctus giganteus (assembly GCF_048544385.1). Lineage (NCBI taxonomy): Eukaryota > Metazoa > Arthropoda > Arachnida > Uropygi > Thelyphonidae > Mastigoproctus > Mastigoproctus giganteus. Next base: position 147,808,730 of record NC_143586.1, on the reverse strand, counting down.
TTAGCAACTAAGGCCATATTGCTCCAGGATATGCGGTGGTCATTCCCTGACCTTTCTGCATCTTCCGTGTTTGGTGGTGACGGGCTCGAACCCCGGTCTAATCAAGAAGCGTGGCTACGGTTCCACCACCTGGCTACGGAGGCGTCAAAAATATTGATACAAATGTTTAGGGGAGGTAGGTAACATCTAAAGGAATGTGATTCGCATAGGAACCCATAACCGGAAACGTCACCGTAAGCTGGTACACGGCGCTGTTCATCAGTTCGCGGGAGGGAAATTTTCTGGTTTACTCATTCAAGCAGTAGTCGCCACACGAAGAGCATGCATCGATATACGACCTGTGAGCTGGCAGACATGCACCTAGTGTATGGATTAGCAGAGGGCAATGGACGAGCCGCTCAACGAATTTATGGAGAACGCTTCCCAGACAGACATGTACCGGACCACCGTTTGTTTGCGCGTGTGCATCAAAATTTGTGCGATTATGGGTCATTTAGAGGTAACAGGAGTAGTGCGGGCAGACCACGTTCGACGCGAACTCCCGCCATGGAAGAAAGTGTGTTGAATGCCGTCCAGAATTATCCTACTACCAGCACACGTGCCGTTTCCTCTGCCTTAGGAGTGTCTCGTTGCAGTGTACAGCGTGTCTGGCACGACGATTCCTTACACCCCTTTCATCTCCAAAGGGTTCAGTTACTGCTCCCCCAAGGTTATCCTGCACGTGTGGCTTTTGCGCAGTGGTTTCTCCAAGAAAGTGTTCAAGACTTGAATTTTCCAGCCTATGTTTTGGTCACGGATGAGGCTTATTTCACTCGGGAAGGCTTATTCTATCAGCACAATGCTCATGTGTGGGCTCACGACAACCCACACAGTGTGCGCCCCCATGCGGCACAACATCGCTTCGCAATAAATGTGTGGGCAGGTATGGTCGGTGACTGCTTAGTCGGCCCATACCTGTTACCATCCGGCAGGAACTCCGCTAAATATCGGATCTTTCTTGAACAAGTTCTACCAGAGTTACTTGACGATGTTCCAGCAAATGTGAGACGCAACATTTGGTTTCAACATGACGGGACGCCTGCCCATTATGAAAGGTGTGTTCGTGACCATTTGAACAGGCGTTTTGGGCGTCGATGGATTGGCCGTGGTTGCCTAACCCCCACGCTCACCTGATTTATCGAGCCTTGATTTCTTTCTGTGGGGGCCCTCAAATCTATCGTGTATGAATCGCCTGTGGAAACGGAAATGGATCTCGTGGCGAGACTCGTCTGCGCTGCTGCTACTGTCAAAGAAACTCCAGGTGTGTTCGACCGTGTCCGCCAATCCATGCTGCATCGGTGTCACGCATGGATGGCGTCTCATGGTGGAACCTTCGAGCATCTGTTGTAACATCATGAAATGCACCCATCTCGTACTCCATTGTTAATATTATGTCAAATAAATGTTTGCCACTAATTACTGTCTTGTGTCATTTCTGCTTCTTGTGCCTCTGCTACTACTTTCCCGTGACGTTTCCGGTTATGGGTTCCTATGCGATTCACATTCCTTTAGATGTTACCTACCTCCCCTAAACGTTTGTACCAATATTTTTGATAATACAGATAATATATCTGTATATGATAATATATCGATTATTAATACACCGGCTGGGAACCACCACTGACCACACTTTCCGCCACATTTTATTCCTTGTCTTTTGAGACCTAGTAATAAAATCTGTCCGCAGTCGAGGCGTGAAAACTTCGACGTTGGATGACATTTCATTCAACGAAAGTACCAACACAAACACGTGTCTCTGGGTGCTTGCCGCTAATATGTTTCTGAGTGAATGTCATTCTGCAACTAACGAGTTCATTATCGAATTTTGGCATAACTCTTTTTGAGCGTCAGTAACCCGGTTAGGTTTCCTTTATTATTGTACTTTTACATTTTTGCTTACCTTTCTCTAGGGAAAACTTTCTTCTTTTTTTGCAGAAAATTTCTCTTCAAAATTCGAAGAATTTGCTAGTCAGCTGTGGAAAACTTTTGGACGAGATTACGCTATTCCAGACAACCTAGCACAATATGCAGAAGAATATTTCGAAGACTACAAATCTGTGTACAACAACGAAGAAAATCTACTTTCCCGTTTCCCTCTTCAATGTTTGCCTGCACCAGGTAAGTTTTCATAGCAATAGCAGTAAGCAATGCATCTGAGATGATTCGCAACCCTAATATATCTATTAATTAAATAATTCACAGTTATTTAATTAATAGTTAATCTTGGAGTTACTTGGAGTAACTGCAAGATTCAGTTTATTATGCAGATACAATAAACAATAACATTAAGCACTACGTTTTAGGATGACCACATGATTGATGATCCATCTCCTGCATTCAGAGAATACAGGTGGATCATCAGTTTGGTTATTCCAATCACTTTCGTGAAATATTTTAAACAAAATTTTCACTGAAAACAGCACGAAATTTTTAGGACAGACTAAAGAAATAACCACCGAAACAAAGGTAACTATTTCATTTCATCAATGTGGCACTCAAATTATTCAATCTATGACATCACAACTCTGTCTTCACTGTAGATGATGGATAAGTTTTCGGCAGCATCTAATCAGATATGGGGAAGGGAGCATGAAAGCTTATACAAAGTTGAAATATGATTTGAATAGACACATACGCTACCTTACCAAAAGTATTTGGATACCACTTCCAGTGTAGTGAACAACGCAAGTTAGACCTATACAAAACAGAAATAGGTTGAAAAATTAGCATGCAATAGCTGTAAAGGACAAATCGAAACCGGTCAAAGCGCATTAATTCTCTGGGTATTTTCTCCACATAACAATTGCACTTATGTGGAGGAAAATATCAGATGGGATGGTCCTTCTTCAAAGAGCTCCATTAAAGCAAAGCCCCTTCAAAGAGCACCATCATCTTTGGTAACTGTTTAAGTGATCGTACTGCGCTTAATTGAGTATATCAACTTCTCTCGAAGTATTGCATTTAGTGAGTGCCACGTCATATCGCGAATTTCTGAACACTTTGGGACGTTTTTTAGCAACAAATGAGAGCCACAACAAGACATTCTATTTCAAAGATCCAGATATTATCATTCTTCTCTTTCTTGGTGATTCTCTCTCTCTCTCTCAGGGTAACGCGGGAATCTTTTTTTTTTTTTTTTTTTTTTTTTTTGGTTGGTGCAGCATAAACCTCAGGCTTCCTTGCACCATGTGGCTAATAATAATACTGCCAAAAATAATAATAATACACGCGAGAAGAATAAAATTTCATTCAGTGTCCAAATATATATTAGAGGATTGTGTATAACCTTTATTAAAATGTAATAAAATGATTTCGTGGGCAGCGTTCCTTTTGCTCATTAAAGTAGTTCTCTTTGTCCACCGAATACTGCAAGAAGAAAAATTCATTCTTAAATTTAGCATTGAATAATTCTGAAATTTAAAGTAAATATTAATTCTGAAATTCTTTACAGCTAGATAATGGTACTACCATCACACTGATTATATTAGTTTTGTTTTTGTTTTTTTTTTGTAAAACATTTCCAGTAATAATTTTTTTCTCTTAAACGGTTCTTCTTGCCATATTCTTAGTAAAGATTAATGCAAAAAGAACCATTTCTCTGCAAGATTTCTTCACAAAACAAGCAATCAAATGCATTAACATTAATAGTGTGGAGAAATGAGTTAATAATAATCGCCAACCGTTTTATTAACTGAATTTCTACTAGAGTAACATGTATTAACTTTTAATTACTATTACTAGCAGTTCTCCAACAGTCACTGAAACTTTTGTTTCCTCTTTTTCTTCTTCTGCTTTTATTATTATTGCTATTTTTAATTTTAGTAGACTAATATAAAGATGGTGTAATTGAATTATTTTTAAATAGTTTTCACTGGTTTTAGTCTAATTAATGGACTGAAACTATACTCAAGCGTTTAGGGCATAAGCCTCAAGCTATGAAGGAGTCTAGACTATGTATAAATATAGTGCAAACGCATCAGAAATACATAGCTATATCTGAATAAATCAGAATATTAATAAAACGGCATCGTTTTAAGTTATATCTCATATTGTGAATACCTTCACAACGAGTTGCCATGATATTGCACTACTTCGAATAAGTAACGCTTCACCTAAGGAGAAGACTAATGTTACTTATTCTCAGATGGATACCACCACCCAGACGGCACCGTTTCAGGGCTATTTGGCCCTTCTTCAAGTCTAGACTCCTTCATAGCTTGAGGCTTATGCCCTAAACGCTTGAGTCTAAATACATGATACACCATCAGGCATCTCTCATATTCTGGAGTTATACTTCATAACTGTTTTGCCATCATTACATCACTCGGGTACCTACCCACCCACCCACCGAAGAAGGGCCAAATAGCCCTGAAACGGCACCAGGGGGCGCCTGATGATGTCCGGAGTTTCCAAGAATAGGTAACAACAGCCTTCTCCACTGGGGAAGCGTTGCCTATTCGAGGAGTTTATGAGTTTTTGAGTGGTGTGAGTTGAAGGAGTTATTGTCCCTTTCATTCTTCTACACCGTTTCTTTTCCTCTTCCACTCCTACTATAACTTTCCCTCTACTTTTTGCTTTTCTAAGTCTAATAGGGACAAGTGGATATTCGAGTAGATATTCACATACATACATAAATAGCCCTGAAACGGTGCCGTCTGGGTGGTGGTATCCATCTGAGAATAAGTAACATTAGTCTTCTCCTTAGGTGAAGCGTTACTTATTCGAAGTAGTGCAATATCATGGCAACTCGTTGTGAAGGTATTCACAATATGAGATATAACTTAAAACGATGCCGTTTTATTAATATTCTGATTTATTCAGATATAGCTATGTATTTCTGATGCGTTTGCACTATATTTATACATAGTCTGAAACTATACTTAATTTTTAACTTATATAAAACAATCATCTATTAGACTGAAAATCCAAATTAATGTGACTTGTTCATGTTAATAATTAATGCAAAATTGATTTTACTATTAAAAGTTATTTTTTATTTATTTCTGTTTTTATATAATTAATAAATAGAAATGGTACTCGAAGTTTTTATCTTGTACAAAATTATTTATTAGAAAACAAATTTTAGTACCAATATTGATTCGCTTCGACAAAAACATTGTACAGAAGTTACCAGAATGTTTTGTTTTGTTTTTCCACAAAAGAAAAAAAAAAAATCAAATCCCGATGAACCTGCCTTTGGTGCGAGAGTAAGAGGTTTAATTGTATAAGACAATACGGTACAGTTAGTTGAGGTGAATGGGCGCACTTCTAAAGAGTTTACATATTCTGGAATTTATAATTGTATTCTGACGTCACGTTCGCATTTCTGAATTGTACCAGGACGCCAAATTACATATAAATACAATATCTACACACGTTAAAAACATCGAGCAGTCTCAATGCTGATGGAATTCTTCCTCTTGCTCAGAATACAATCCTGATGGGGAATAAACTCAAATTGTAGAATAGATGTGTGGAAATTTGCTTTAGCCAGCGGGTAGTTGATTGCTGGAACAAACTTCCGTCTCTCGTTGTGGAAGTTGATAGCTTAAATAAATTCAAGGAAGAAGAGGACAAATTTTTGGAGTGAATAGATGGATGAAATGGGAATATATATATATATATATATATATTTTTTTTTTACTAATGCTGTATAAGCTTGCTTTCTTGCATCATTATGCCTCTGCTAATGCTAATATGTGATATTGTTAGACGAAGTTCGTATTTTACTAACAACTTTTGCTGCTGATTGTCCTGTTTTTTTTTTTAATAAGAATATACATGCACACGTATATATACTTTTTTTTTCTGTCTCACAAATTTAAAATAATACTAGTAATAATAATATCAGATCTTTCAATATGTTATAATTTATTTAGGTCCTTTCATGCCATGTGAAGATCTCTTTGGCTGGTGGAGTCTTCGTTGCGGTGTTTGGGTTGTGTTTCTATTAGCAATGCTCGGCAATGGAGTAGTGGTGGTAGTGCTATTATTTGGACGAAGCAAAATGGATGTTCCTCGTTTTCTAGTTTGTAATTTAGCCATTGCAGATTTCTTCATGGGTATCTACCTCGGAATTTTAGCTGTTGTAGATGCTTCTACCCTTGGAGAGTTTAAGGTAAGGAAATTACTAGAAATGCATCTTTTTTTCTTATTATATAAAGTTTTAGTGTTTGGTACAAGATGCTATAAGACAGTGGTTCCCAAAGTGGGCGATACGCTCACAAGTTTCACATAATTGTACCTTGGAACTAGTTAAATCGTTGATTAATTAACCAATTTTCTAATTCATTACAAACATTTTTCTTTTTAAGTAATGGTCTCAGGCATGAAAAAAACAAGTATATTATTTGCTTAATAATATTACAAATAATGAAATTCTGACAATCAACAAAATTTCAATTATAAAAAGATTTAATTATTTGAAGATATTAACCCTAACTACAGAAATTAATGTTTCATCATTATTTCTAAATAGCATTTTAAAAACTTTAAAGTTTAGTTACTGTTTTGTGTTCCTATTTCTTGGCAAAGGTCTTCGCGGATACGAATATAACAACCCCAGCGGCTCAGATCTGGTGAGTATGGGCTTGGCACACCCAGGGTCCTGAGCTGGATATCATCATTCTTATCTTTCTTGGTGATTCCCTTCTACTTCTCTCTCTCTCTCAGGGCAATTCAGAATTTTTTTTTTTCGCTGGTGCAGCATAAGCCTCAGGCTTCCTTGCACCATATAGCTAATAATAATGACTATGGCAGATCAAATTTTGTTATTCACACCGATAATGGGTAAAACTGAGCATGCAATTATTACTATGATAAAAATGAGCATATAGTTTTGTATACTCAAATATTTTAAGTATATTTGCAGAATTTTTCGTCTTCCTTTCTGAAATAATACGAAAGCTCATTAGCCTTACATTTAGAAAGAATTCTTTTGAAGTAAGTTGCAAAAGAAAGTTCAACCGTAAAATGTTAAGATATATCACTCTGCTCGTAAAAGAATAGTTCTATCCAATGTTGGGAGTGATTCCTTTGGTTCATGCTAACTCATATTATATTTATAGCTCAACAACCATCGCTAATAAAGTAAAGTGATGGACTGGACAAACCCTCCGTGAAATATTCTGTCCGCAGAAATTTTTTGAAATTTTACAAAGTGATATTTGCAGCAAACTAACTAGGGTAGCTGCTTAATCCATAAGCGGAATTAAAAATTTACTTCCAGACAGTCACTTATCTTCAATCATATTAACTATAATTCCTTTTTTTTTTTTTTTTTTTTGTAACCCTCCTTCACTCTCATGGGTAGCATAAAATAATTGATATAATCACTATTCTCTCCACACCGGGTGGAAAAGACCTGAGTTTGAATCCCGTCAATAACGCGAGGAATTTTTGTAGGCATTTTTTAACGTGGCTGAGGTAGTCGGTCTCAGGCTAGGGTAGCATGGTTTTACTCCCGGAAACTCGTCCAGAAAATAGAAAATCGACCACTGAACGCACGCAAGTTACAGACATATTATATATAGCGCAATATGGTCTAAGTCGCTGATGCGCTCAAAACCCTACAGCAACAACTCTTTTTCAGTTATTTTTCTGCAAAGGAATATTAAATAATTTTAAAAAAGCTTTTTTTTTTGTTTCAAATACAGTATATTATTATTATTATTAGTAGTAGTAGTAGTATATGGTGCAAGGAAGCCTGAGGCTTATGCTGCACCAACCAAAAAAAAAAATTCCCGAGTTACTCTAAGAGAGACAAAAGTAGAAGAGAATCACCAAGAAAGAAAAGTATTCCATCTTAATTCTAAAATAAAGCATACTTATATTAATTATTCACGATTAATTGAATTTCTCTCCTTAGTAAAGGCGAAGTTTCCGTAAGTTTATAAATTTTTGTTTTTCAACTTAAAAAATATAAAAGTAATGGCCTTGGATATAATGCGAAATCCGACTTTTGTTATCCGCCAGGATCTTTAACTATAACCTATTAAATTTTTAAAAACATTTTTTAATTTGCACAGGCATCTGTAATATAAATCATTAAGTCCTATTTTAATTCTTTTGTTTCCTGTAGGTTTATGCAATTCAATGGCAAACATCTTCTGGTTGTCAGATAGCGGGCTTTCTCGGAGTCCTAAGCAGCGAGCTCTCCGTTTATACCCTGTCTGTCATTACGTTGGAGAGGAATTATGCCATAACCCATGCCATGCACCTAAACAAACGTTTGTCACTGAAACATGCAGGATACATTATGACTTGCGGATGGATTTTTGCTTTAGTAATGGCAACTCTTCCACTTTTCGGAATTAGCGACTATCGGAAATTTGCGATATGCCTTCCATTTGAGACTAAGGGTGTTCTGTCGCTGGGATACGTTGTGTTTTTGATTCTCATCAATGGCGTGGCATTTCTCATCTTGATGGGATGTTACCTGAAGATGTATTGTGCCATTCGGGGATCTCAAGCATGGAATTCTAATGATTCTCGAATTGCTAAAAGAATGGCGCTGCTTGTATTCACAGATTTCATATGCTGGGCTCCTATAGCTTTCTTTTCTCTCACAGCAGTCTTTGGTTTACATCTCATATCTTTGGAGGAAGCTAAAGTTTTTACTATCTTTGTCCTCCCCCTAAACAGTTGTGCAAATCCGTTCCTTTACGCTATCTTCACCAAGCAATTTAAAAAAGATTGTGTTCTCATCTGTAAACGCATTGAAGAATCCAGAGTTACTAGAGGAATTGGTCGTTGTCGTCATAGTTCGAACTTTTCCAATCGTCACACTCCAGCAACTACGAATTCTGCTGCCGAAAAAAAGAGTGGAAGTGAGCATCCCCAGTGTCAGTGTGGTGCCCGAAAAGTAGTATCAGGAACTCGAATAGCACTTCATGAGAGAGGATGGAAAGCATGGGCAATGCGCTACTTGCTCTGTCAAGAAGATGAAGACGAAGAACCTGAGAGTAATGATTACACTTTTGCTATAGCTCAAATCCAGCGTAACATCGAGCGACGTCATAAGCATGCTTCTAGCATTTCCAGTGAGAATTTCTCCTCCCGTTCTGACAGTTGGAGGCAATCTAACATCCCTTTACGTATCTTAGAACATGGTGGAAGACGAAATTCGTGGACAGTTAACCGCAAACCTTCTCAAGACTCTAATATGTCCAGTAGTCGCCAAGATTCTTCAACATCAACATTCCGGATGTCCCGATCAAGTGTTAGTAGCGACAGCTCGAACCCTGCGCGAGTAGCTCTTAATAGACCTCCGGTAGTAGCAACAGGACCCTCGGCAACATTGATTGTTGGAACAAATAGCAATGATCCTTCTTATATTGCCTCGCGATCTACTACAGAGAAGCCAGTAGCCACTGGGGAACTGACTCCTAGGTTGGTGCGATGTATGATGGGTGTGTCAAGAGAGAAACCAAAGTTGTGTCGCCAAGTAGCAATTGATGACACTAATCTTCCTCGTACCACTGTACGGGTTGACAACCGTGCTCTTCCGCGATCGCCGCCCTTCAATGTTTCCCGTAATGAACGAGTGTGTTCTAATTGTGCAAGGAAAGAAGCCAGTCCACCTCTAGTGTTCAAAAACAAGGAGCTGGAAGAAAAGTTCACTTGTTTTTACAACAGACTTGCCGAAACCAGTCACGAAGATAGCAGTGACGTGTCCACATCCAAAGAAGAACAAGTCCTCCTATCAAGTGACCAATCTACTGGTGATCAGAGGCACAGTTTATCAAAGGACAATTTCATCCCCTTCACCGATCACAAAAATGACCAAAGTAAGCCGCATATAGAGATTGAAGCCATCCTTCCGGTAGCTGAATTTTCCCCTTCTGATAACCGCATTAGGGAATATGGCGAAAACGATTTTTCAACTGATAGAGAAAAAGATAAGCTGCAAATGAGTTCCAACAGCATGCCAGGTCATCATCACTTGGCCGTGAGTAATGAGAACATTGATGAACAAAAATCAGTGAGCATGACTAATATCGAAACCGAAATGCAGATTTCTACCAAAAATAAAGCATCTTCGGACAATTCTCTAAAGAGGTTGTCACTAAAGAGCTTGCCAACCATTTTGAAATCGTTTTCTAGTCAAAGTACTCGATGTAGAGGTCACAAGTTAAAAGTCAGAAGTCATAGTCAGCTTAGGCCAAGTCCTGTTCGTCAGCTTCCACTGTCAAAAAGTGAGACAATTATCCATCACCATCATGGATCTCAGGAGTCAGCACTCGACTGGAGGAACGCCCAAGTAATCTTTCGTTACATTAGCGAGGACTCGGATAATGACGATGTCTTCCCTACCAGGGAGGATCAAGTACTCGCGTATCAACCGCAAATACATCGGTTGGTGATATCACCAGAAGTTCATGCGTCGAATACAAATGAAGAGGACCCTCTAATTAATTAAATGCCAATCAGCCTCATTGTACATCTTTGGAGGGACCCATTATTGACGACTGTGATACAGTGTACTATTTACAATTCAATTTCACCTTTCCCTTAGTGCCGAGACCTCGAATCGTGCTTATATATTTGTTTTATAGCTCTGTCTCTGTACAAAGTTAAGACTGTATTGAAGTATGCATACAAAGCAAATTCTGTTAAAATATTATGCATCGATATTTCCATTCCTGCTAGACGGGAACTTTCATTAAAATTAAGTCATTGTGTTTTTTAATTTTTTTTTTTTTATCGCTCACTTCGTAAAATAACATCATCCAGCAACACACTCAATAAAACAGAAGGAACGACAATCTAGCAAATATTTTGATATTTCATTTATGTGATACAGTTATATCCACGATGAGAAAACAAATAACGTAATGTAGATTCAAACTTTGTCTTAAAGAAAAAAAAGACCCCTTCTCCTTGCTAGTTGAAAGGGAGGATGTTGCGTGGTTCATCATCGCAAAGACTATACTGACAAAATAAATACTGTACGTTACGTATTGTACATAACATTGGTGTAAACACACTATAGACAACTCTGAAACAAAAAAACGTTAGTAGTTTGAAGGGCATCATTTTATCTGTATCCCATATTGTGCTCTTCCTTCACGAGTTGCCATGTATTGCACTACCTCGAATAAGTAACGCTTCACTAAAAGAGAAAACTATTGTTACTTATACTCAGTGGGCACCACCACCCAAACGGTACCGTTTCAAGGCTTGTCTGTATATGTGTGGGATAATAACTCTACTATCCGCTTGTCCCTATTACTCAGAAAAGCAAAAAGTAGAGGGAAAGTTATGAGTGGAAGAAGAAAAGAAACGGACTAACTCCTTCAAATCACACCACTCAAAAAGGCAACAGTCTTATAGAAGACTGTTGTTACTTATTCTCGCAAACTCCGTGAATATCAGGCCCCCTGGTGACCGTTTCAAGGCTTGTTTGTAATGTGTGGGATAATAACTACTATCCACATGTCCCTATTAGACTTAGAAAAGCAAGCAGTAGAGGAAATTATAGGAGTGGAAGAAATTGGTGTAAACACACCATAGACAACTCTTAAACAAAAAAAACTATGTTAATAGTTTGAAGGGCATCATTTTATCTGTATCTCATATTGTGCTCTTCTTAAGAGTTGTCTTTGGTGTATGTACACCAATATTATATAGATTATTATACTCTTAAAGTATGCCTTATTGCATTTAATTTTACTTAAATATTATCACGTACACCTTCTGGCATCTCTCATATTGTGAGATTATCTTCACAACTGGATTGTCATGTCTGTAATACCAGGGTAGCTGTCCACCCACCGATGAAAGGCCAACAAGACTTGAAACGGTCACCAGGGGAAGCCTGATATTCACGGAGTTTCCGAGAATAGGCAACAACAGTCTTTTCTACTGGCGATGCGTTGCCTATTCGAGGAATTTATAAGTTTTTTGAGTGATGAGTTGCAGTTACTGTCCCTTTCATTCTTCTAGTTTCTTTCTTCTTCCACTCCTACTATAACTTTCCCTCTACTTTTGCTTTTCTAAGTCTAATAGGGGCAAGTGGATAGTAGTTATTATCCCACACATATATAAACAAGCCTTGAAATGGTGCCCACTGAGAATAAGTAACAATAGTCTTCTCTTTTAGTGAAGCATTACTCATTCGAGGTAGTTTAACACATGGCAACTATTGTGAAGGAAGAGCACAATATGAGATACAGATAAAATGGTGCCCTTCAAACTACCAACGTAGTTTTTTGTTTAAGAGTTGTCTATGGTGTGTTTACATCAAGTTTATATAGATTATTATACTCTTAAAGATATGCCTTTTTGGATTTAATTTTACTTAAATATTGTTCCGTATTGTGAATTCTTAATTCACAATACGGAACAATATTGAAATCCTGCAATATTGTTGCAGGATTTCAATATTGTTTAATTTCAATATCTTTAATTGTTATATTTCAATATCTTTAATTGCAGGATTTTATTGAAATCCTGCAATTAAAGATTTGACCACAATATCTAAACTTACTGCAATTTTGGCTACGTTTTGAGATTCACCTGAAGCTTGTTATCAGACCTGACAGAGTGGGACAGGAAAACAGATGGCACTGAAAATTAGAAACACCATTACCTAATAAATGTGTAGTACATCTCTCAGTGCACCAGCCATGAAAGATGAAGATTGCATTAGGGAATAGGATATCTTAAAAAATAAAATATGCTGGGTGCTATAACCGAACGTTGACATATTAGATAGTATTATTGTGAATATTACGGCATAATAAAATATATATATATATTTTTTTATTGTTAGGAACCTGAATGAAATTTCAGTATTAAATTAAATCTAAAGTTAAATTGCATTAATCATTTAAAACTTTTAAGCAATATTCTGAATTTCTATTCAAGAACGATTTCTGTCTGTGGAGCTTTAATAAAGGGCTGTCAGTTGTCAGCGGTGTTTTATCAGGTACACTCCAGCCTTTTTAATGTTTTAGTAAAGGAAAGGCTTTTATTAGCCTTCTAACTTGAATCTATGACTCCTCCTCCTCCCAATAACAACCTAAAATTTCCTGACTCTGAAAAGAGGGGGAGAGGGAAAAAAAAAATGATACAAGTGAAGAGTCCGACAAACGTACAATCAAATTTATGCCATGTTAAATGCTACCCCGCACACATGCACGAAAAGTCATTCTGCAAAATTTACTGTCCAAGCATCTATTTGCTTCTCTTCTTTAGTTTAACTTTTACATCAATAAATTATTTATATAAATTTAACGTATTTTTGCATTGAATTTCATTTTCTCAAGTACTCTGATGCTACTGTGAATAATTAAAAGAACATTGCACAATATAAAAACAAAATGGTACTTACACTTGAAAAGCTATAACATTACACTAAGAGAAATAAAAGTAACGATAGTTTTAACTTTGAAGCTTTCTCTGTCAGCAGAAGAACCAAACACTAAACTGGAGCTTTCCAAATTTTTTTTTTTTTTTTTAAACGCCAACATACTATGTACGAACTAAAACAATTCAACAACCCCTCCCATTCCTTTTTTTTTTTGTTTTTTTTTTTTTTTTTTGTTATCTTTAAGTAAGCAGCTTCCTTTGTTTAAGACCAAAGACATATCAACAGAAGTAACGGAGGGAGAATGAATGTATGCCGTACATCTTGTACGGTACTAAACTCAAGCTTAACCAAAACCATATGAAATGGTTTCAAAGAGAAGTAAGTGTCCAGAGTATGAAGCATGCAAAGAAATAAATGTAAATTTTTAGTGGAACCAAACTCTGAATCTGTCAATTTAATTATGACATTGAGGTTGATGCAAGATTGAAATAACTTTATATGTTCATATAACTCTGCCTGTACTATCTGTGTATAACAAAATAAGGCTCTAACCTCTTCCAATAGGTATTTTTCAAGCTTTAATGGAACTATTATCATGCCACTGGATTTAATAATAGAATATTTCTCATTCATCCATGGTTCACTTAAATATAAATTTTTCGTATATTCACGTTGGACAATGAAATAGAAACTTCATATGGAGTTTCTTGTTTCTCTTTCATTATCCAACAAAGCGACCTATCATTTTTTCAGAACTTTTTTTTCTCATTGTCCATAAAATTTCTGCACAGCTAGATATTTTTCTCTAAAAATCTTTTTGATAGAGTTGTTTGAAGAAAAGGGAGATCAAATTCAAACTATAGTTAAAATAGCTTTCGTCACATTCTATGTTCAGATAGAAGGCAGATATTTCTATATGAGTACCTGAAGGTACTCATATAGAAATATCTACAAGAACTATGCAGATTGTTGTCAGCATTTCCTTGTAGGATGACAAAAAGGAACTGTAGCACACCATCCCCAATAGAGAAGTAATTCACAAGCAGTAAGCACAGGGATATTCATTGCATTGAAACACTGCTTTTACATCAATGTATAGGCACCACACAAAAAATTGGCCACCTGTATACTTTTCAGTTATTGTGTAACCTGTCTTTCAGCATGAATCACTTCATAAATTTTTGCTGATAGGGATTCATCAATACCCCCTTTCAATAGTTTATGCCAATATTCAGTCATTCTGAAAAGTTGACTCCACAAGGTGCTGTTGTTGTGCTTTCCCTTTTCATTAAGAGTTTCCAAACATCTTCTATAGGATTTAAATCTGATAACTTTGCTGTCCAATTTAGATGCTCATTCCCTTGTGTTAAAACAGCAGAGGCTCACAGTGAACCATGAGAATATAAAAATGAATCACAAAAATATGCCATTTATATTAATTTACATCAACACATCAAGGGCACATATGAATTGATACAAACTAGTATAAATAGCTTTAATTGATTTCTATTAACTATGTATCACACAGGAATGCTAACTGGAATGAATTAATTACTTGTGATATCAGACTGCAGAAATCCTAATGCAGTCTGATATCACACTGGGTTATAATTTCCACCCTACTCAATTTTCATAGGAAGTTTAGTTGCGAGACAAATGGCTCTACCATGTTGAAAACGAAATATTCTGATTGCTGAAATGATGTAATTTAGGAGCTAGACAGGTTTAATAGTACAATAATTCTGCTGTAAGTTACATTTTTGTTTTGACCATTTTCTGACATGTTTTAGAGTTTAAAAACCAATACACAAACATTTTAATAGAACTGAAAATGTTCAATAAGATTCACTTTCACCCTTTGGGGTTCATAAATAAACAAAAATGTCATAATTGGGTACAAGAAAATCTACACGATATCTGTCAAGCTCCTCTCCATTCAGCTAAGTTAACTGTATGGTGTGGTATTTCAATTTTTGATGTGATCAGTGCCTTACCTTTCTGAAAATTAACAAAATAATGTAAGTTACAGCATGACATTATGAATAAAACCAATCCAGCTCCTTGACTGCATCATCTCATTTCAACAATTAGAATATTCAGTTTTAACAAGATGCAGCCACTTCCCATTCAACTAGCTTCTACAAATCTCAGAATCTGGCACAAGCAAGGCATAACTGCACAGGCCAGTAATCCATCAAATGCTGGCCTGTGCAGTGATGGCATGAAACAATTGGAAACAAAAACTCCAAGATCCCACGTTTTGATATCTGACCTTCCACATGACTACATTACTAGTGCATGCAATTTAAAAACTAAATGTGACCATACTTTCTGATGTACTCCCTGTAGTGTTCACTGACAAAGCAAAACTAAGTTACCTATTTTTTTTATACGAATACACAGTGACTACAAAATTAAACTTTAAAGGTGCATATCACATTTTATTGATTGTGCTGACACACACACACATCACATTCCTGTAATATAGTTGCATTTGACATTAAAATCAGTTCATTTAGTTACAAATAAATCAGATAATTTCTTTTATTTTATCACATAACTGATGAGCATTTTTTTCAGCACACAACTCTTAAAAAATAATACTATACTTACATGAAAATATTAAACATCAATACTGCACATGTTTAAAAGTAAACTCTGGAAATTGTCAATTTATTATAGTAATCCCAAACCTTCAAAAGCTACTATTTACAGTGCAGCATGCAGAGAGGAACAAAGAATGCTACATTTACATCTAGACACATGTATTGGCACTTGAATACAAGGTGTGATTTGTGCTGATACATATATGAAGTAGATACCTATTTTATTTTTTTGTTTTTTTGATATTCTTTTAGCAGGATGGCACATGGGTACATCAACCTGAAAGGTAGATCACACTCATCAACATGCGTAATCTACCTTTATTTTCTTAAAGAAAAGATTACACTCCACACAGGTTGAAGTACTCATAATTTGACGAATTTCCAGAAACCTGCTTACATTTGCAAATATAATCAGAAGAGAAAAGTTTCATGTTTTTTTTTATTTTAAGTGCATGTACGTTAATGGTGAAGATGCATGAAGAAAATTGAAACTTAATTACATACAGTATATTATTATACTGTATGTAATTAAGTATTTCCAGGTTGCATTTCATAAAAACAAACAAATTGAGATGCAATCTAGCAAACGTATGTTCATTTTGATGGTTAATGCCATCAATATGAACACAAAGCCACAAATATGATAAAAAGAGTTAAAATCAAATAGAATTGTATTGTTATTTTTTGAAGAAATCAAATTTTCTGCCGAGTAAAGGTCCTTTATTGTATTATCACAGGGTGTTTCAAAAATGGTCAATAATTTAAAGGTGAAAAGTACATTTTTAATTTTTGGTTTCAACACAATAGGATTTTACAGATGTTACAAGATGTTCTTTCCAACACCTTTTCCCCAACATCAGGTGTTACGCTTCTGAACCTACCTACTCTTACTCCATGTGTGAAGTGCCCACGTTCTCTAAGGCGTTGATGTACCCTGATGACTGCCTGTTGGGCTGCCTTCAGTGGGAAAATGCTTTTTAGTACAAACGTGCAGCCTCGAGTGCACTGCTATTGGCTTTACCATACATGAAGAGCATGTCTGCATACTCTTCATTGCTGTAACCTCTTTCCATGTTGACTATCCTTTTACAAGTACTAGTATGCCTGCTACATCTCAGAGCATTGAGAGAGGGTGAAACAGAGAGAATGAGCATAACTTAACCTAAACAAACAAGTCCGTGGTGCATCCCAACTAGAAATGTGTAATATTTCGGAAACGATTCATGTAAGGACCTATGTTTACTAGGCTTTTTTTGCATATTGTAGTCTGTACAGTTCATCTTTAAATTATTGACCATCACTTTTCAAACACCCTGTATATCCACCCCTACTGTAAACAGTGTGAGACAAACATGGACAAATTCTGTTCTGTTTTGGAAATGGCTGATTTAATATAGAAATTGTACATATGCCAGCTCAGACTTTCACATATATAATAAAATCACCATATACAAAAATGTATCAAGAAATGTCAACACGGCAAGAAAGCATCTCATACATGTTTGAGCCAATCTATTTAGACTTGCATCATATACCAGCTCTGATCACGTATCCAGATGTAAGCATAACTTAAGAATGATGTCCCTCAGTTGTGATGTCATAAGTTTTGGTTATTGAAAATATCTTCATAAACAAATACTTTAACTTTGTTAAACTTAATGTAATGCTCGGCTTGCAGTTTATGGTGCAGTATTATTTAAATTATTACAGAATGTTATGCACTTCTTTCAAAAAAACAAACTGTAAGGTATAATTTATGTAATGAATCATATACAAGTATTATAATACAATTTGCACTAAGCAGTCAAACACTGGTGCTTTCTGAAATCATTTTCAGAATTTCAGTATAAAATGACCAACAGTTGCAATATAAAGTTTTTAACAGAACTGATTTTTGAATGGACCTTGCATGCTATTAGAATTTATTACTTGCTGTATGTAAAGATCTACAGCCTGTAGATGTTCAGTTAGCATCTATCTACTGTACCTCAATAAGTCCTTCTGTTTATAAAATGTATGGTTTACTTTAATTTTATTTACCAGAATAAATTTACTCTAACTACATATGCCTGATTAAATTTATTCTAAACTAAATATAGCAGAGAAAAGAATACAGTACGATTCCCTCTCAGAGGTAGAGTAGACGATTACTTTTGTCGGTTGTCATTGTGCAAGTAATGGTTCTTTGACATACATAGAATTTTTTTTAATATCCATTTTGGGAATATGATCATACCAGTGATATATAAATGTTTCACTGTGTGTACACGCACACATGCACACACATACTCGCTTCAAAAGTATAAGCAATTTTCAAAAATTCTAAGGTCCAAAAAGGGGGGGGGATTAAATTTTTCCTGTTTTGGATAGTTGAATTTTAAGATATAGTTATGGAGTTTTGAATGCTAAAAAAAAAAAAAAAAAAAGTTAAAAAAGAATAAACATACATGTACCCAGTATTAATAAACATGTACATGTCTGCACTTTTTGAATTTTGTATAAAAGTACAAAAATAACACTTTAATTTAAAGATGTATTGTGTGCTAGTCAAATGGTAACAGCAATTGAGAAAAGTATCACTAGAAGGAATCAGTTATACCCAGGATAGTCTTAAACAAAACTGTTTAAGAAGTTTAAATGATTACTATAAAAGAGGAGTGTTGCATCCAATGAAGTGTGACTTAAAATTGTACATAATAATTTGAAATTACTGTAAGGTTTTTTGAGGACTATTAAGTTTCAGAATTTAAGTTACACAAAAAGTTATTTCCTCATAATAAATGTTGCAATATACACTTATGGAGAAATCATAAATCCCAATTTAATTTGTAAATAAAAACAAACATTGAAGATAATGGCAGCTGTTATGTACTGTAACATTATTTAGCAATGACAATATATGTTAGTTAAATCTCATTAAAACAGATGTGGTGAAAGAATCTGGCTTAGTGATGAGTACTTTTATACTTTTACATTTCACCTTTACACTTTTCATTTATGGAAAAATACTCTTTTAGAATGAAAATGCATTTTTACACACCATTTAATGCAATTGCTCTGAATAAGACACGGTTAAAGATATCCCCATCACATACAAAAAAGATTTTCCATGTCTGATGTAGGTCTATTATCATTGATTTGACAATACTGCCCGTTAGCTAAAAATTATTGCACTACTAATCTGCTAGTCAGCTAAATATTTCTCTACAATTTAATTTCTTGTCCTACCAGGAAATGTCTAGTATAAATTTGCTAAAATAAATTGATTTCTTCATCCAAACTATGTACTGAATTTTATTCATATAATCTCATTAAAAATGAGTGTCCACATCTTAATAATAAGATATGAACAAGGTACAGTAATTATTTGTTAACAAAATGCATTTTAAATGAAATAACTCTTTCAGATATTTTGTACAGAACATTTTCAATTACAATGCTGTAACATACAGTATCACTAAACCCCTGAGCACTAAATGAATATCACACTGTTCCTTCTTCAAAAAAATAAAGGGAAGAAACATTCATGTCACAGAGATAAACTTTTAAAAAGTGAGTAAAAAAAAAAAAAATACTTCAGCTATAACTAGGAGGACGAGTTAAGTTATAAGAATCATGAACAAGAATACAAGCACTGATAACAATACATATCACTGAAATAATGCCTTGTACAATCTACTTTGGTTTTTATTTACTGTTCATAAAAAACAGCTATTCTAGTGAACTGCATTTGAGAAGGGCTAATTCAGAACGAAGAATTTAAACTGCTTCAGCAAAACCAACACGACTCTGACCATAATCAAATTCTGTATAGAATCGTCCAATAAAAACATCTCCCAAAATCCACAGAGGTCCTGCTGGCTTTGGAACATCTAATCCAAGAAATCCACTTAAACAAACAGTCTGGCCAAGTTGTGTAACCTGAAATTGAAAATCAAAGCTAGATATGTCCTTTATTTAATCAGGTATATACACACCGATGAGCCAAAACATTATGACCACCTACCTAATATGATGTTCCTCCATGTGCAGCCGAAATAGCTCTTACCCGGCAAGGCATGGATGCTATAAGATTTCGAAATGTGTCTTGTGGTATCTGGTACCAACACATAACCAGCAGATGCTTTAACTTCTGTAAGGTCCATGGTTAAGACAACAGATTTGAGTTGCTGTTCCAATGCAAAACCATAGATGCTCGATGGGAATGACATCTGGTGAATTTGGCGAGTAGAGCAATACCTGGAAGTCTTCCTCATGTTTCGCAAACCATTCTCGAACAATCCAGGCGGTGTGGTATGGTGCATTATCCTGCTGAAAGATGGCACAGCTAGAGGGGAAGACCGTTGCCATGAGAGAGTGTACCTGATCAGCAATAATGTTTAGGTAGGTGGTAGACATCAGAGTGCCCAGCACATGGATGACTGGATCCAGGGTATCCCAGCAGAATGCTGCCCAAAAGCCTGACACTGCCACCACCGGCTTGTTTTCGTCCCACAGTGCATCCAGGTGCCATCACTTCCCCAGGTAAATGATGCACACATACCTGGCCATCCACATGGTGCAACAGGAAATTTGATTCGTTGGACCAGACTACCTTTTTTCAATCACTCAAGGTCCAGCTTTGATGCTCGCATGCCCACTGTAGGCACTGTTGCCGGTGAACCATGGTTAGGATGGGCACTCTGAGTGGCTACACAACCCCGTTTTCAGCAGGGTTCGATGTACTGTGTGTTGTGACACATTACTCCCATCACCAGCAATCCAATTACCGGCGAGTTGCGCCACAGTCACCCTTCTGTTGCCATGTACCATCCAGGAGAGCCTTCACTCACCTCGAGCATCAACGAGCCATGGTCATCCAACACCTCACTGGCAGTTCGTGGGTTTTCACTCCTCAGACCACTTTCAGTAGGTACTAACTGCGGCTGACCGTGAGCAACCCACCATTTGTGCCGTTTTGGACATGCTCTAACCCAATTGTCTGGCCATTACAATTTGGCCTTTGTCAAACTTGCTTAAGTCCGCTGCCTTTCCCATCTGAAGAACAAGAGTAACATTGATTAACGGAGTTCACTATCAGGTGGTTTTTTTTTATACAGCGTCCTGACCCACGCACGTGCCGTAGTTCACGTGCAGTTGCTTCGATTTGCATAACGACTTGCTGGTCATAATGTTTTGGCTCATCGGTGTATATTTCTAATACAATTATTGTAATATGTTTTTTGAGGGTAATGAAGGTTTGGTTTTTTTTGGCGCATAGCCACTAAGGCTATAATGCACCTAGTCCGAGAGTAATGAAGTGAAAAAAATTAATCCATTATATATTTATAAATACTTGGCTTGAATGATACTGACTTTTATGTAAAAACAACATCTTTATACTGGAACCTAAGTCATAAGGAGTTGATTACTGATGCAATAAGTACTTAACGTAGTTAAAGTGATTTAACTTAAACCTTAACTCAACCCAACAGTTCCCAAATTGAAGTCACTCAAGGTACCCTTTGAGTTGTTACAAATATGGCTGTTTTGTGATGCCATAACCCTAACAAGTGAGTGTCACTAATTGATATTTTTTAATAATCTTATAGCATCTCTTTAAGAAGTATAAATCCCCTAGTTGAGAATCACTTAATCAAACAACGGCAACTGATTTCTCTGCTGTTTTATCAACTGATGAAAAGTCAAATGTTTCTAGCCTCATTTTAAACGTTTCCGTTTAAATCATATCAATAAGAACATTTAATAATCCCATAATTCCATCTGGCATAAGGAACTATGATAAAAATACCATGATTCTGAAGTTTGTGCAGCAAAGTCATTTTGGACTCTTCTAGACTATCTAATAATTCTTATACATGTACTTTTTAAGGCAAAAACATTTCATTTATCTTTTGTCTTTGAAGTCTTTTTCCCCCCCTTCTTTCTCCAGCTTTCTGTAGAGAATACAAATAACATTTACACTCTTCATTTCCTGATCATACTAGTTACAAGAACCAATTCAAGTATTCCGCTATTTTTATTAATGTTTTCGTCTATCCATTTAATACATATCAATCAGCCAAAAAATCTTGTATTTTTTGCTGTGTGTTGTCTGTTCAAAGCTTTTTTATAAAAGTTCACGGAAACAAAGATTTTATATTGATTTTTTTTCCCTTTCTAGTCAGAAATACTATATGCAGCATTTGGAAATTCAGAAGCAGTATAGTTTGCTACTTGTCTCGATTCATTTATCACCTGAGACTGGAGGAATTCTTAAGGACTTTTTCAACTGAAGTTCTAGTTAGCTGATTTCAGGCAGGAGTAAGGATTAACCTCTCATCCAAAATGTGCTCAAGGGTTTTCCACCTGTGAACACGTGATTCTACAAACATAATATTTAATAAAAATAAAAATGAAATAAAAAATTAAAGTCTATATTGATAAGAAATTTACTTAAAGATATAACTATACTGTCAGGGGTAAAGAGAAGGGATTTTGCTTTTGTGAATGTTACTACAATGGTATTAGTTTTTAAATTCTTTTCACTGGGACAAACTCATGATGCTGCCAATTGCAAATTCTAAATGGGAAGCATTCAGGGAAGTAATCACAGAAGCTACTAGACATTTCATACCAATAAACATTCAAGGATTAGTAGACCTAAACGGATGATAGATGAACTGATGAGAATAGTGGCATAGAAAAAAAAAGTGTGGTATGATTGTAACTTATCAGGGGGACAGAAACCTACAGTAAGTACAAACTAGTCTGCAATAAATTTATTAAATGGGTTAGGCAAGGAAGGCAGATTATGAACGTCTTTGGCTGAGAATACAAAGAAAAGCAGCAAATAATTCTTTGCTTATGTCACTAGAAGTGAAAAGGGTGAACTACACTGGCTGTGGTGACCTATGAGGTAGGTGAATGGTATCATACAGCAAACAAAATCACGATCAGAAGGAAATTAGAGCCCTTGGCAGAGGATGATATTGTTGGCCATAATTAGGGCATGCAGGACCACATCCACCTGTGCCATGTAGTAATATAACAGGAAATCTTCCACCCGAACTGGAAATAATACACAGAGGGTTACTGTATAATCTAATGAAGCAGATGCAGGCTACAATATTGAATTTAGCAATAAATCTGGCAAATAACATAAAAGAAAAGAAACAAATCTGCAAAAACTCCACAGAGTGACATTAGCATTAGTAGAGGCATATGATGCAAGAAAGCAAGCTTATTCAGCATCAGCCAAAAAAAAAAAAAAAAAACACACCACTCCCATTTCACCCCTCCATTCGCTCGAAATACCTGTCCAGTTGAGCCTTAAATTTGTTTAGGCTATCAACTTCAACAACAAGTGATGGAAGTCGGTTCCACCAACCAACCACCCGCTGGCCAAAGGCAAATTTCCGCACATCTATCCGACATCCGTCCTTCCTCAATTTGAATTTATGCCTTCTGAGCTGATTATTCTGAGCAAGATGAAGAATCCCATCGGCATTGAGCATGCTCAAACCATTCAAACCATTATACACCTCTATCAGATCACCTCGCCGGTGCCTAGTCTCCAGACTCTGTAATTTGCAAAACTTAAGCCTTTCTTCGTAAGAGCAACCCTTTGTTCCATTCACTAATCTTGTTGCCCTTCTCTGTACCTGTTCCAGCAGCTCTACATTCTTCTTGAAATGAGGCCTCCAGACCTGTATACAGTACTCAAGATGTGGCCTAACCATTGCCTTATACAAGGGAATAATCACCTCCTTATCCCTGCTAGAAAAATTCCTGTATATCATTGACAAGACACCATGAGCTACTCTTGCAGCTCGTCTGCACTGCTCAGAGAACTTCATATCTGCCTGCACAATTACCCCCAGGTCCTTTTCATTCTCCACCACTGTCAGTGTAGTACCGCAGAGTTGATACGTTGCTCTGGGGTTACTGTTTCCCATATGTAGTACTTTACATTTGTCAATGTTAAACTTCATTTGCCACCTCTCAGCCCATCTGTTCAACCTTTCCAGATCCTGTTGCAGCAGCATAGCGTCAGTGGTGTCCTTAACAACCCTGCCAACCTTTGTATCATCTGCAAACTTGGACATTAAACTTGATATCCCATCATCAATATCATTCATAAACACCGAAAACAACAACGGACCCAACACTGAACCCTGAGGAACTCCACGTTGAGCAGTGTCCATTGATTACCACTCTCTGTCTTCTGCCACTCAACCATCCCCTTATCCATAGCAATTTGCCTCCAATGCCACACTGCTCCAATTTGTGCAGCAGTCTTCCATGTGCAACAGTATCAAAAGCCTTTCTAAGATCCAAATATATAATATCAAAGTTATTCCCTGCATCCAGTTCTTTTGTGACTACATCATAGTATCCAATCAAATTGGTCAGGCAAGACCTGCCCTTAACAAAACCATGCTGCGTCTGAGCTATAACTGAATTCTTGTCTAGATGATCCTGCAGTGCTTCTTTAACCAGTGCCTCCATTAATTTACCTGGAACAGAAGTTAAACTAACAGGTCTATAATTACTTGTGTCAGCCTTTGATCCTACTTTGTGAATTGGGGTTACATTTGCACATCTCCAGTCTATGGGTACCTCCCCTGAGTCCAAAGAAGCTCTCATAATTATGGCTAGGGGTTTGCTTACTTCCTTTGCTGCCTCCTTTAATATAACTGGATAGATCCCATCCACCCCAGGTGCCTTTTTTATGTTTATCCTCAACAATCTCTCCTCCACTTTCCTCTCAGTTATTACAAAATCATCCAGCTCACTGCCAATGTTTACTTTACCTACATCATTCTCCTTCCTGAATTCCTGAGATTAATAACTTAAACTTTAGAAAATTTCCTTAGTTTGCATCTGGGTTGAAATGTTACCTACCTTATCACTGGTCATGGACCATTCAATCAGAAACTCCATTCACAGGGTTTGGCAGATTCCTCACACTGCTCATGTGGAGAAGTGTCTTGGGAACATGTCCTGCACGCTTGCCCTGACTGACTTCCTGAGGAATTTGTTGATATCAAAGGTAGGGCCATTACCAAGAGGAGAAGAATCCTAGCTACTGAGAAATTGGATCATTCCAGGAAATTGTAAGAATCAGGCAAGATTTTAAGACATGTGTAAGGATAGCTGAAGTTATGGGGGGGAATGAAAGTAGAAGAGAAAGTTAAAGAAGCTAGGCATCCTGATTGGCAAGGTAAGGAAGTGGCATGGGTATCCTCCCTATAGTGGGCCCTTCCATTATCAGGAGGGAAGGAGAGGAAAAACAGTACTAGGGCAACGGAGCCTCAGTTGGGGGGGAAGCAATGAGCATCACTATAGACCATGGGAGTGCATTTGAAGCATCCCACAGCAAGAAGCCTGCTGCCTGCAAATATTCCACTCCAGGACACTCTCCTAGTGTCAGCATTTCCTACCCAGGTATAGGATTGGCTCCTTATTTCTTTGAGGGGTTCTCCTGGAGGAATGATGCTATGGTTTTCTTTGCTGCCGATTCTTCTATACTGTATTCATACTGAATTTCCTTGTGGCAATCTTCACTACAAGAAATAACAGCTTAAAACAGGAGCGATGTATGTATACTCAGCATATTCCAGCCATCCAGCAACTACTAATCACCCAGTAGACTGTCTATTCTACAATAGACAATAGATTCTACTGTTGTAGAATCTATTGTCTACAACAGTAGAATTTACTGTTGTAGACAACAGATCTTTGCTGAATGAATGTTCATCACCAAACATGGTGATGAACACTCATTCAGCAAAGTGGATTCCATTAATAGGCCAGACAAACAATATAATCCTACATTACACTACATACCACTCACACTATCTGACTTTTACAGGGTACTGTAAACAAAACAAGAGAACTGATTGCAAAGTTGTGGGAAACCACCAGTGCCACTTGACCCTGAACACTATGTACTATCCTCTTCAAGGGGATGTGATTTTTCCCTTTCTTGCCAGATGCCATTTCATTTTCCCAAATGTTCTGCTTCTTGAGAATAGCAACACACTGTGAAACTATGCTACACAATCACTTTTGTTACTCAGTCTGCAACAAAAAAATTATCACTGCATTTTACGAAGTATATTAAATATACTCTGTATTCAATACCCAATATTTTAGGAAATATTGGGTATCAAGAGTGTCAAAAGATCTCAGAGACCACTTGACATTCTTGATACTGGAGCACTGTCAGTTGTAAGTGTTGCATGCTTATTCTGCCCACAATTTGTAATCAAGTGGGTTCAAACAAGTTTCCAGAGCCCCAACTCAGAACTTCATGAACTGAGAAGTTTGCAAATCGCTGCTGGGCTGTCTTTCAACTGAAGTATTGAAATATTGCAGCTAGAAATACTCAGTTTGCTTAAAGAGTATCATCCAGACACTTCCTTCTCTAGGTCTCTTACACCTTTTCAGAGAAATGCAGCACTGTAGGCATAGGTGATTCCCACCCACCACACACAAAACTGAAGCTGGTTAGTTGGTTGTTCAAGAGTTTTTTGATGCATCAACCTCACAATCATAATATGTTAGTACTTTCGTCAAAAAATCACATCATTGACAAAACAGAGACAAGATGAGCATGACTTTTATATATTCTGAGGAAAGAAGAAATCTGGTTTCAGTTCTACGTTCATATAGGTAGCACAGTGGTTATGGTTATCATCTTCTCACATCATGTGGAAAAGGCTTGGATCTGAATTCTATCAATGACAGGAAGAGTTTTTTTTGCATGCATGTTAGTCTGTATTGGGAGAGGCTGCGAGATTACCACCTTTTTGTCCAGCAAAGTAGACAAACTGACCAGAGAACGTGTGGAATTTACAAACAAAATACACTTAGGTGTATTTTGCTTGTAAATGCCACATGTTCCACAATTCCTTTAACTTGAGAGTATTGCTTCAGTTCTGCAATTGTTTTCCCCACAGCTTACAAACAGCTATGGGCAAACCATTATGAAAATTATGCAAAAAATTTGTTTCTCAAACCATTCTTCAATAATTAAAATTTTTTATTAAAAAAAAAAAAAAGAAAAAAGTGCAGTTATTTGCATGCCAGTGAAGTAGCTGTTTTGCTTAATAGTTTCAAATTTTCCCACAAGAGATGGTCAACACATAGCCCATATTTCTGCAGTAATCCTTCATTCTTAGATCTAATTTAATTAACTGCAATATGTCCCTAATTGAGGTACTCAAACACATTTTAGGACATAACTCATTTATAAATACATTTTACATCCTATTTGGTTGCTATGTGAAGTGCAAAAAGTATCCATAATGTCTCTAGGTAGTTACACAAATCAAATGCACAATCACAGTGACATTCCATATTATGCTATCAAACAGTGAATGAATGAATGTATGTATTTGCTTTTATATTAGTTAATAAAAACATTAAGGGAACACTTCATGTATCAGAAAAATAAGTTCTATTACTTCCAATACTTGAAACGATGCTGAATCCAGAATCACTGTCCCATTATACATGCAAAAACTGACTATAAGATCTCTGGAATGAACAAAAAAAAAAAAAAAAAAAAAAAAAAGGCAAATAACTGTTTTCCCATAAAATACAAAACTTTAATTGAACTTACTTTTAATACATAATCAGATCCTTTGAGAGTATAGTCTCGTCCTCCAAGAGTTAAAGTGATATCAGGCAGTTTAGGGATCAAATTGCAGTCAATCATGTACTATAAATAATATTACAAAAGAATACATTTTTAATAAATCTAGACTCATATCCATTAAATCATTTACTTTTGATAATCTAAAGTCTTTCTAGCATACAATTTGAAACAATACAATAACTGCACAATACAATACAATACTATACAATATTTAGTGCTAAAAGCTATTGTTTAATCTGAGGATTGGGAGGACATTCAGTACAGTACTATGTAAATATATTATCTACACTGCAGACTGGTACATTGTATTTCTGAAAACTATGTAATAATGAAAACTCATGTGGCTAGTAATTGTAAATCTTGCCTGTTTTTGGAGAGAAGGAGGGTGGGGGGAACTATAACTATGGCCAGAGATAAAGTAGAAAGTTTGATTAATTTAATAAATGTAATTTGTTTTCCAACCTATGAAAGTAGTTACCCTGTTTTATAGGAACTGAATTTCAAATAAATTTTCTTTCCAATGACAAAACAGGAGGATACAAGCCTGTTTTTCTTATGTACCAAATCTACAGATTAGTACTTTTTATTATTATTTTTTTTTATTTAGTACAGTTAAACTTGTTTGAAGTGACTATGGATATTATAAGAACCTAGCTATAATGTGACAGTTAAGTCAGTTAAAAAATCTCCATATAAATTCTGTCATTTTACCTTGGTTACAATGTCATTTCAAAATTTCACACTTTCTGCAATGATGTCAAATTCTCCAGTGAACAGATCAGAAATAGTCCACTGGTGTTGCATTTTTGAGTGGTAACTTACTGTATAGAGTCTCAGATATTGTGTATTTAAAGATGGAAGAACCTCTAGGCTCTTCCATCTTTAAATTAAGAACAAATAAAAAGGGTTAAACACAAAGATGAAATTAACAAGGCTTTTCAAACTTCTTTCAGGAAGTAATGTAATAAATTAAAATTCATAATTGTGTCATATTGTCATATGTTTTGATACTGATATTCATTATGTCAGGGCATTTGACTTTCTTAAGACAGGAACCAAAACATAAATACTGAAGGTTGCAGGCCATATGGATTCTCATGGGAAGCAGGCCACAAGAACAGTGGCCTTACCTTTAATTATACATCTTTCGAATTAAATTTAATTTTTGTTAGCAACGTTTCTATTTAAAGTTTAATTTTTTCCATTTAATAATTAAATAGAAAAATCCAACAATTCAATTATTATATAACACCTAACATTCTTATTATTTGGTTATACAATAAGACCTTGGGGATACGTTCCAAGACCTACCATGGATGGCTGAAACCGCAGATATAAGCAAACACCTGCTGATCCCATATATAACGTGATTTTCTTGAACATACATACGTATAATAAAGTTTAATTGATAAATTAAACACACAGTAAGACATTACCATTTACCAGGACACTTCAAGACTCCAACTTTCAAAAAAAAAAAAAAAAAAAAAAAAAAAAAGATCAAAAATCATAAAGTTCAAGTAATAACTAGAATAGGTATAAACAGATGTTTTGCAAGTCGTAAATAAGTTACAAGAACTGGCGTTATAAGTCATCATTGGGAGATTAGTGTACCTATTATCTTGCAACCCCCGCTGTCAAAAAAACACAAAAAAAAAAGACCAACAAATGTTTAGTTTGATTTAGTGCGTTGCATTGACTGTTGCGTTCCGTTACACCGCAAAAGGACAAATTTTGTTTCGTTATTTATGTCAGGGACGTCGGTTTTTTTTTTTTCCCCGTTTAGAAATTGCTAAAATGATGGGCAAATGCAAGAGTTGTGCTTTCAAATTAAACAAAACCTTGAAATTATTCAAAAGTTTGAAAACGGCGCATCCATTAAATTCTTAAAGAACTATTATAGTGTTAATGACCAAACCATACGCACATGTAAAAAATAAAGGGAAGCATCGTGTTGGACACGCGAGTAGTAACGTGGTTAACTGCGAGTAACTGAAAAAGTGGATACGGGGGCACAACTGTAATAATATTATTAAATAGTGAGGAAAATACAAATATCAAAAGAAAGCAAATACAGAAAAATCAAATACTATTAAAAATAAATACTTTCAAAAGTTAGTGGTAAAATTAATTTGTGACACTCCAATTTTAAACTTAACAGGCAGGCAATTCCTGTTATTATGCAGGATTCTGAAAAAAATGGTGTGTAGTAGAAATAATAATAATAAAATTTTTTATTCACAAAATTTTTACACGGATATAATTCCTGTTACAGGCATCCAGAGGAATCTAACAATCTAATTGGAGACATTAATTATATTTATATACAAACTGCTTAGAATATCCATTGAATACATAAATCATAGCGAATATGCACACTATTATATTATATGAATGCACACTGTTATATGAATATAACAGTCATGGACAGGTTCCCCAAAATCTATAAATTACACTACTCTGCATTTTCAAAAATATTCACTGACATTTTCTCAGAAAGGGTGTTTTTCAATCATTTTCTAATTGCTGATTTCAAAAATTACTTCCATTTGTATCCATCACATCAAGTTTCTTTAAAAATCATAAAAGAAAATTTGATTATTTGCAAATTTTTATTAATTTTGGCAGAAAACTTTTGTGCACTGAAATAACAAAATGCTACTTTTACCAGACTTTTATATTTAAATACATGTTTAAAATACTATTAAAAAGGGCAATGTGGTAAAAAGTCCACTAAACCCACACCTCTCATTTTAAAAAATGATCAATGATCAATCAAATTTTCGTTTCTTTGATTTTTCTTACAGATCTTTCTACTACACAGTACCTCTTCGGCATCCAGCAATAGTCAGCCATCATGTTGACATTCTACCTCCCCTGTTACCTCATCTCCATGTCTTTAATGTCCTGGTGAAACCTCTCATGTTGCAGCCCAACTTCTTGAAGTTTTCCAACATATTTTCAAATGTATGTCCAGATCCTTACTGTTCTCTAAGAAGTTCTCAACAACAAACCTGAAGTTAATCCATGCCTGTTTTTCTATTTTATTCATAGTTCCCTCAAAATCTCAGTCCTTCATCAGTTTAGGAATTTCAGGTCCACCAAAAATACCTTGTTTTAGCTTCTCTGGGGTAATCGATGGAATTCAGTATAAAGGTAGTTGAAGTAGGGACCTTCCTGAGGTAAAAAACTTTCACAAACTGTTTCATCAAACCCAGTCTGATATACAAGGTGGAAAAAAAGGACAGTTTTTGGGTCTACCAGTGGTTTATGAACTATGTTCTTTGACCCACACAATAAACTCCCCTCTTTGGCCAGACCTCGGACGTCCCAGTGCTTACACCTTTCTCGACTGTCCCACTCACACAAAAAGCAAGGCATTTTGGTGTAGCCAGATTCCACAATCTCGAAGCTTCAATATAGGTTGGGCAAACTTTACATGGAGACCACTTTTGTCACCAAGTTTCATTCCAAAATAAGCACAATATGCATTTTTCACAAATTCTGTAATATCTTACCTCTGCTTGAGGATTACATAACTTCCACAAATACAACAAAGTAAGTTCAGATTAAACACTTGAAGACATTTTACTCACTTTTCAGTACAAGTTTGACAAGATAACCTCAAAAATAAACTGAGCTTACACTGAAACACTGCTGCATGGAGCTCTCAGGATCACTAAACAAATGAGTGAAGGCAGTGTTGCCAACATGTGAAGATTTAATTTCTGTACAAATTCCCACCATTTACTCCTAACTTTATACATTCAATAATATAACCCATGATATCAACTTAGGTGATTTGTATGTGATAGAAAAAAAAACAAATAACATTCCTGAAATCTGTGTGAAAAACTGAGCTAAAAACAGCTATTAGTTTATAAACATTTAAAACCATGCAGAGTAGTATTATCATTACTTACCCCATTCTCAAACTTATTTTGAACAATACAGTACATAGTACACTGATTGGTAAATAACACATTAACAAGTTATTTCTCAAATAACTTTGTATCGTCCAAGTTTGCAGATGATACGAAGGTTGGCAGGGTTGTCAAGGACACTACTGACACTATGCTGCTGCAACAGGATCTGGAAAGGTTGAGCAGATGGGCTGAGAGGTGGCAAATGAAGTTTAACATTGACAAATGTAAAGTACTACATATGGGAAACAGCAACCCCAGAGCAACGTATCAACTCTGTGGTACTACACTGACAGTGGTAGAGAATGAAAGGGACCTGGGGGTGGTTGTGCAGGCAGATATGAAGTTATCTGAGCAGTGCAGACGGGCTGCAAGAGTAGCTCATGGTGTCAATGATATATAGGAATTTTTCTAGCAGGGATAAGGAGGTGATTATTCCCTTGTATAAGGCAATGGTCAGGCCACACCTAGAGTACTGTATACAGGCCTAGAGACCTCATTTCAAGAAGGATGTAGAGCTGCTGGAACGAGTACAGAGAAGGGCAACAAGATTAGTGAATGGAACAAAGGGGTGCTCTTACGAAGAAAGGCTTAAGTTTTGCGAATTACAGTGTCTGGAGACTAGGCAGCAGCGAGGTGATCTGATAGAGGTGTACAAAGCCTTGAATGGTTTGAGCATGCTCAATGCTGATGGGATTCTTCCTCTTGCTCAGAATAATCACCTGAGAGGGCATAAATTCAAATTGAGGAAAGACAGATGTAGGATAGATGTGCGGAAATTTGCCTTTAGCCAGCGGGTGGTTGGTAGGTGGAACAGACTTCCATCCCTTGTCGTGGAAGTTGATAGCCTAAATAAGTTTAAGGCTCGGCTGGACAGGTATTTCGAATGAACAGAGGGGTGAAGTGGTTATTTTTTATTTATTTATTTTACTTTAATTTTTTTGGCTGATGCTGCATAAGCTTGCTTTCTTGCATCAAATGCCTCTACTAATGCTAATGCTAAATAACTCAAAAGTTATTTCTGATGGCTAATTTTTCTTGAAGGAAAGGGAAGGGGGTTCTTCTTGCACTGGGGCCAGCGTTTTTAAGGAATTTTTTTTATCTTCTAAAATAAATCTGTAACTACATATCAGATCATCTAATTTTCTTTTAAACTGCTTCAATATCGAGATCCTTGTCAGAAACCATATATGCCAAAACTTTAAAACTTCCATTTTTATTTCAATGTTTTAACACTTTCCGTTTTTCTTAACACTATCACCTTTTTTTATTATTTTTTTTTGCATTCATCTTTTACAGCAAGAGTAGTAACATCTTTTACAGTAAGATGTAGTATACATAGGAACTATGTATAAATATTTACACACAAAATATATAACATATCAAAATATGCAATGTGTACTCATGGACAACCATACTCTGTAATGATGCTGGTGACAGTATTAACATGACAATATGTGGGTTTCTACCTATAACTTTGAATTTTTGTGGTAATGGTAGAAAATGTCAAATAAATATGTATAACTTGAAATGTGCATTGTAAAATGATACATTATAGCAAGATGAACAATGTAACACTTAGGGGATGCCTACACGGATACAGTCTGCATGTAGCTTATAGGTTGAAGACTCTTGAGTTAATGTCATCAAGTGTCCACAAATCAGAAATAGTATACAAATGATATACAAGTGGTAATTGTGTCTTCACACTTATTGCTTCTGAAATACAAAGCTTAGTGACTGTTCTGTTATGCTGTAATTCAGATGGCAGTACAAAATTGGTAAGTTTTCCAAGCCAAGATGTTTTAAAGAAGTTAACCAACTTCCCTGTAATTATAAGGCCAATAGAAGTGCTTGGCTTATGGTCACAATTTTTCAGATTTGGTTATCAAAAGTGGACAGAAGAATGGCTTCAGAAAAAAAAGGAACATTTTGATGATTCTAGATCATTGTACATGACATTCTGCCGAGACACTTAAGTTGACATATATATGGCTGTTGTTTTTATCTCCCAATACCACCAGTTTTATGCAGCCACTGAATCAAGGCATTATTTATAACCTCAAGAGAGCATACAGAGCTGCCTAATAAGGTACTTGCTGTGCAACAAAGGAGGAGGGAACAATTTGCAGCCAAATTGGAATGCCTTGGATATAATACATAATCTTGTTATTGCTTGGGACAGTATTGCATCAAGTTTAACAATCAACTGCTTCAGAGAGAATATCACTGAAAAACATGGTCCAGCAGACGAATGTTATAGCAACATTGAGGAATGGGGGAATTGAAGGAGCATATGGATTTTGTCGGCGAATCCGAAGAGTTTGTGAAGGTGGATGATGAAGTTGCTACCAACAACAACACCAACACCAGAAGAGCTGCTGAGCACTAAACAAAAGGATGTTTTTATTACCAGCGACAGTGAAGAAGTGCACGCACATCTAAAACAAATGCCCAAAATGCATTGAGCATAATAGAGAATGTGTTGGCCTGCAGTAACGATAAAGAAAAAACTATTGCATATAGGAGAAAAACTGTGCAAACAACACTGAATTCTTTCTTTAAATTATATTAATTTATTAAAAAGTTAAAGGTTTGTATGTCTTATTTATATTAAGATTGCAATTCTTTTTACTGTGATGCTAAAATATTGTATATATCAAAATATATACTGTACAATATTTTCATTTCCATTAATTGCTTTTCTCTTAGTTTATCTTACAAATAAAATAAAATCTTTAAAAAATGTGTTATTCCTATTACTGTATTGTTAGACAAGGCTTTTGTTTTTATTAAATTTAAATTAATTTATTTTTGATATTATTATTCTTAGATATACAGGGTGATTCAGGAGGAATAGTAAATATTTTGAGAGGTTATAGTATTGATTATTCTGAGTAAAAAAGTTCATATAAACATGTCCAATTCTCAATGGATATGGAGATACAGCTGTTTGAAACTGGTGCACACAGCTTCCTGAATCAGATGTGACCAAGAAACAGTCATAACCTGACCCTGTTTGGTGTTAGAAGTGCTGTTAAGAATGCCGCACATCTTCACACATGTAATTTATTAGTTTTATTATTAGTTTATCAAAATATTCTAAAAGATTTGTAATCACAAATTAGAGTTTCATAAATAAAATAAATTTTTACAAATAACATGGGTAAAGCAACTTCTTTTCCAGTAACTGGTATAAATAATTTTTTCTGTGTCACAGGAATAAGCATATGAAAATATACTAATCTAACACACACAAAATACCTTGCATTCTTAAAATAGCAACAGCTTAAAAACTGGAATAAGCTGTATGAAGTAGTTTAATGTCAAGATAAATCATACAGGGTGAGCACAGTTTATATGCTAAACAAAAGCATGTTCGCAATATTTTTAATTTCTCTGCACTTTGAGTGAGTGTTGCAAATATAGTTTGATCTACACTGCTTGAGAGGAATCCCAAATTGAAATACATCAGCAAGATGGTGTCTGTTAAGTCTGTGGGACCATGAACAAGAAAGTTACCAAGATGCAGATAAGAAGCACTGAAGACTTCAAAATAGCCATTAGGGAGTGTTCACTGGTATTAGCTTTCAACTTGGGGGGGAAAAAAAAAAAAAAAAAAAACAGAAAGAACTTGGACATTGATCAAATAATAATCAAATAATTTGACATTGATCAAATAATAAGCATTTATATTATAAATAATATAAATTTGATTAATATAACATTTAGCTTTGAAAAATGATAATTACTTCACCCATGGCCATTGGAGTTGCCCCAATTTCTTGATTCAGTTTATTCACTTCAGCAGTAGGACCAGCAATTAGTGAAGTGCCTGTATCAGCAATTGCTTCACATCCACCAGCACAATAGACACCTTTTTTACCATTCACAGACATTCTATAAAAAAATAAACATTAAAGTATTTTATATGTGGATTTTAAAGATTTACAGATACCATTTTTTTGTTATTTGTTATTTGGTTTTTAGAAGCATTTAACTTTAGTTGCTTTACGTTGCTTTATTGCATACATAAGGCACACGTTACAAGTCAGGGGTTATGTAATGTTTTGTTGATTAAAGGAAATCTTGAGAAATATATTAAAAAAAAAAAAAAAACCCTAGTGAAGAGCAGCTAGGAGTTTTTGAAAACTGTTTGGCCTCTAAATGCTTAAGCTGAAAGTTAAAACTTTTAGAAAGACTAGTGACAAAAAAAAAATTACTGATAGAAAGGGATAAACAAGAGGATGCTCAATTATGATGTGTGTACAATAACTATTTATCCTCGCCTAGAAATATTTGAGTTGAGAGATCTGATATTATGTATGTATATTCTAATAAGTCTCATAAGTTAATGTATATTTATTTGTTTTTCTAGATCCACTGGTTATTAAACTAGTCAGGAATAGAGTGAGAGGTGATATGATGGCAAAGGTTGAGATCCAATCTGTTACAAAAGTTTTTCATTTGCAAAGCAAATGAAATAAAATAAATCTATAAGGAAATGAAAACATATGTGGAGATGGCTACCCATCACATGAGACTGAAAAATTGGAAAAGCCAGTTCAAGTGTTTGCAAAACACCTGAACACACCCTTTTGGGTGTGCACTTTGTGCACACCCAAAAGAAAGGAAACCTATCTTAGCCACAGATCCTGCCAGTGTGGCTAAAGTGAAACAGCTAGTCCTTGAAGACAGACTTGTAACTATAAATTTTATAGAAATTGAACTGAAAGTTAGACGTGGGTGTTTCTGCCATAATGCACAAGTTCTTGCACATGTCTACGATGGCAACCTGATGGGACATTGACACCTCCTCAAAAAAGAATTCTTCACAATTGGACAATAGTTGGAGTGTTGTAAAGAGAGAGTATTATTGGTATTTTGAGAAATTGTAATGATGGATGAATTCTTGGTTCATCACACTATAACTAGAAACAAAACAGATGAGCAAACAACGGAAACATTCATCTTCACTAACCTCGAGACACGGCAAGGCTCAACTGTCTGCCAACAAGGTCATGTTATTCTTTTGAGTGATCTCTAAAGTTATCATCATTACAGCTTACCTCCCAAAAAGCAACAGCATCACTGGTGAATGCTACAGAAACCTCATGGGAAAGTTAAGAGAAGCTACTGAGTTGAAAGAATGTAGGAAGCTATCCAACAGTGTTCACAGAAACAGTCCATGCATTATGTTATTTTTGAATATTAACAGTGAACATTAATTTGAAAGCTTATGCAAATGGCTTACTGGTGATTGTACATGCTGCATCTTGAGCAAAATTAGAAATGGGCCTAAATCAGTTTTGGTTCAGATTAGTGCTTGGTTTGAGCTTCGTAAGCAAGACATCCCCACCATGTCATCCTTCTGTATGTAAAGTATGCCTACACTCTGTGCCTCTGAGGTAAAATAACAAGTAGAGTATGCCTCCCAATACAAGTCGTCCTTTGCGTACCAAGCGAAGTATCTGAGAGATAAAGTAAAGGTGATTCACTTGATATAAAGTAAAAATACTTTATTTGCATATGTGTCCCAATCATTATTTATGTTTGTGGTGTGTAGTTCAGGAAAACACTAATATTCTGGTCAGACAATATCTTACTTTGTCATAGAGTACATGCAGGACCATCTCAAATGATGCTTGCCATATTCTGATTCATAAGACCCCGACTGATTTAGTGGTACTAAAGAAGAGTCTTGAGTATGCTACTAAAAACAACAGATCTTTTGAGACTCCTGCCCAAGGACAAATACTGATTAGTCAGAAGGCAATATCAAGGATGAAAGCAAATTTATGACAAAGACAGAGAATTTCACAGAGCAGGTGAGACAGTTCAGTAAAGGGCTGGATGACCTATAATAATTCTGGAATAATAATAACTGGGAGAACAGGACAATAGTTAAATAATTTTGGTTTTTATAAGACAGCAACGACAACAGGACCAGGGGCTTGCGAGTTTGATTTGATTTATGCTCTACCCCAGAGGTTTCCTAACTTTCGTGGATCAAGTTGTGCTTGGTTAACACGCTACATTCGTGACTGCCACTGAACATGGCAATCACTCTGTACCGGGTTTTTCCGTTAAGAAGCCCATGGGCTTGTATTTGGTTTTTGCATTTTTAAGGTTCTCATGTCCCTAAATAGAAGCCTATGGGCTTCTTAACGGAAACAGGTTTATTTTGAAATAATATTTATTGATTAATGAAAGGCTATTTTTATTTTAAATAATATTTGATTAATGAAAGGTTATTTTTATTTTAAATATTGCAACAATAGAACAGTATGAAATTAAAAATTATTCTTATTATCTTAAAAAATATATAAATATATAAGACAAATAATAATTGCAAGATGAGAATTATTTATATTAGTAATTTTCATTCAGAACCTGTTGTATCAGAGCAATCTGAGTTAGTAGTGGAAGAATTGTTGTTTTCGTCTTCATCCAATTCCATTAATTCTTCATCACTTCCATCACTAGCAGCCAGATCATCAGATTCAATTTCAAGTCCATGATTGTTTAAGGATAATTTGCAATTTTTGATTTATATTGGTCGCTGGTACTTCTTGTCCATGATGAGTTATTTTACGTGCTCTAATCCGATGTCTCCTAGTCCATCCAAATAAGAACTTGTTGCTTACTTTAAAAGCAGGTGGTATTTTAAGGCCAAATTCTGGTGAGAGAATATAGTTTCGCAATGTGTTATAGGTAACTGATCGGTGGTTATTTCGTTCCTTTTTGAAAAATTCAAATAGTTTTTTCTCAATTTCGGGATAAAACGCCTTCCTTCCTGTGCCCTCAAGACGTTTGTGTTTACATTTTTTAACCAGCTTCAATAATTCTGCTTCTTGTTGCAACCAATGGCGAAGATTTTTCCTGTCAATGCCTGTTTGTTGCGATATCGAATTTTGACTTTCCCCCGCTTTTAAACGTGTCACAAACTATAGTTTTTCCTGGATAGTGTACGATTTTCGTTTACTAGACTTTTTATTTTCCATTTTTAAGGGTTAAATATTCTGACAACGAGTAAAGACGTGCAGTTCACATCTATTGCAATGACATCTCGGGCATGCGCAGAGCGCCGATATACGGTATGTTACGAGAAAGCGCATTATTTATCCCCAATAAAAGCCCATGGGCTTCTATTTGGAAAACAAAATCCTAATATAGGCCTAGATGGGCCTCTTAATGGAAAAACTCGGTAGGTGTATGCTAGAATGGCTTTTACTGAGTGGATTTTTGAGGGTCACAGCAGACCAAGGTGATGGGTTACACAAATTTGAGAACTTGCAGCCTACCTTTACAATGTAGGCTGCAGCAGTCATTCATCCAGTAATCTGGTACCATATGTAAATATTGTGTATGGACATATTTCCTCTGTTTAGATTTCATGTTTTTGACTAAATAGCTACAATTTTCCTGGGCATATTTTGGACTTTTTCTTTT
This sequence comes from Mastigoproctus giganteus, assembly GCF_048544385.1. Taxonomy (NCBI): domain Eukaryota; kingdom Metazoa; phylum Arthropoda; class Arachnida; order Uropygi; family Thelyphonidae; genus Mastigoproctus; species Mastigoproctus giganteus. Next base: position 147,769,748 of record NC_143586.1, on the reverse strand, counting down.
TAATGTTTTTGAAGATAGAGAAGTGTGAGAAGAGCATTATTCACTGCAACAAATTAAAGTGCAACCTAGGGGGATAGTCAGCTTTTTATGAGTATCTGTATGTCTTGTTCTATCACTTTGTTACCTTTATTATTTATTGTCAATCTTATCATTTTCACATTGTATAACTGGAAAATGAAATTTACTGTTTTTTTTGCATTACTGTATTTTATTGGCATATTTATTGTTTGCACATTTTCTATGCAATCTTAGTTTTGCCAACTGTTGATTTTGCCAAACAGCAGTTTTCAGGAATGGACCCCCCCACCCATGGTCGGCAGCAGAATCATAATCTGCCGCCAACCATAATAGATACCATACATTTCTAAAATAACTATGATGGCAATCTGCCTATACGTTATGCAGGAATGTGTCATACTGCCAGTTCAGCAAGTGCATTCCATATTTTATTTATTTAAAATTTGGCTTCCTAGTCTATAATGTTCTGAGAGAAAATAATAAAACGAGTGAAGCTGAAATTGCAGGGTAAGAGTTTTAGACTGAACTGTATGAAGTTTTCCTTTAGCCAGCAAGATATTAATTACTGGACTGAGTTACCTTCATGGATAGTTATGGGTGACAGTTTGGGTCAGCTGGCTCAATACCTAAATGGCAAGTGAAACATGTAAGGAAGCCTTTCATGGCTGTTACAACAAAAGCATACTGCTTTTGTTGTAAAAGCCATGAAACAGTACTAAATCATCACCCAATACATGCCTTTGGTCAATAAACTGACCATGATAACCACTTACATCCAGTGTGGCATCAACTCCATGAAATCGTGGAAAGTATCCTCAGGTATCCTGGACCAGCTGGACAGAAGGATATCCCCGAGTTTAGCAAGAGACCAAGGCAATGGCAAATACTGTGTTCCACTGCATTCCAGAAATATTTGATGGGATTAATGTTGGGGCAATCTGGCAGATGGGATCACATGGAATGCTTGGACATGATCCTCAAACCATTCCTGCACAACACAGGCCTTGTGACATTGTCTTGTTGAAAGTATCCAGGGATCAAACTATCTGCTGTTCTGGACAGTACATGCCAATGCAGTTCACCTCAACTGTAAACCAGTGGTGGTCTCCCCATCCTGCCATGTTGGGTGGTTGTGTGTCTATCTTTGGACCATTCCCACCACACCTTCCCTAAGAACGACTTCACTATGAACCTTCACCTTGAGCAGCTGACAACGCCTGCAGTTGCAAGATGCTGGCTCTGCCTTCCTAGTGACACAAATCATTCCCCATTCAAACTCTGTCAGATCCATCCCTTTCCCCATTCCAGAGGCTTTGCACTGACTTGTACTACCTGTGCCGCACCGGTTGTTACACTAGATGCCTTGGGATTGTTGTTGTTATTTGGTTTTTAGGAGCATTAGCAACTAAGGCCATATTGCTCCGGTGCGGTGATCATTCCTTGACCTTTCCACATACTCCGTATTTGGTGGTGACGGGCTCGAACCCCGGTCTAATCAAGAAGCGTGTGCTACGCACTGCTGCTCCTTCCCACCTGGCTACGGAGGCGCCTATGCCTTGGGATGTTTCCATTCATGGAGACAGGACTGGTCATAATGCTTTGACTCACCGGTATATATTTGAAGTTGAATCTGAAGACTGCATTTACTTGAAGAATGTAATGATAAATATATTTGTGTCAACTCAGGTATGGTATGCAAAAATTAAAATAGTTTTCTTCAGTACAGTTGGTCGTCGACTTACGACCGACTTCCGTTCTGACTGACAGGTCGTAAGTCGATCTGGTCGTATGTCGGCCATATATTTATTAACAGTATTTTTTAACCTTTCTAATCTTTTTATCATCTTTATGATTTATTTTTATAATCTTTTATTTTTCATTTTAAATACAGTAATGTTTTTATCTTTTACTTAGCGATACTGAATATACCTTCGTTTCTACGCCTAGGCTATCTCTCTCTCTCTATGAGGTTAAATTCAAACGTTCTCTACATTTTAATTGGTTTATTATTCATACTGTTTATAAAAAAACAAAACTACAATCTATAATTATATTGTACATAATGTACTGTAAACACAAAAATACAATCTAAAATTAATGTAAAAATTAATACAAATGAAATTTACAAAATCAATTTTCAATCTTTGCTTGTGCTGGGTTGTGCATCATCAGGGCCATGTTCTTGGTTTGAGGTAGGAAATGTTTATTTATAGAGACATTATGCAAAGAAAATCTTTTTTTAAAAACGCTTAAACCACCCAGTACTAGCCTGAAAATCTTCTGTGTAATCGTCTCCGGCGCGTGATTTTAAACTGAAACAAACTTCTAGCCTTTGCTTGCACTGTGTGAAGGCTCATGGGTGTATTTTTTTGTATTAAATCTTCCATCCACATAAACAACAATTTCTCCATTTCATGGATGGGTTCCTGTCGTTGTTTGGTTAAAATTGTAGACTTAATAAGTGCAGAACCTTTCACAGCTTCCCGAATTCTTTCTTTGTCCTTAAGTATCGTCAATACCGTGGAATGTGATAACTTCAAGTCACATGCTATCGTATTCACTTTCTTTCCGCCTTCATACTGCTGGATAATTTTCATTTTACACTCTAAATCAATAGTTTTTCCTTGACTTTTTAGCTGGCATATATGTAGATGAAGTCATTTTCCTTTTACTAAACATTTTATGCGTATTTCAGTAGAATTTTAATTAATACACCACACGCAACAGATACTTGAAAGCGACTGGGTGTATGTGAGAGAGAGTGACCGGGTGTATGTGCCTGGTGCTGTCTTCAGGCCTCCCGTCATCGATTAATTAATTTATTATTATTTTTTTTTTTTGTGGTCGTAAGTGCGGCCGGTCGTAAGTCGCATAGGTCATAAGTCGACGACCAGGTGCATTTTGAAAATAATGGTTTAATTCAGGATGAAACACAATGTATAAGATGTAATCAGAATAGCAAAACAAATCCTTTCTTGCTTACCCATCCATTTTAAATTGCCAATATGCCTTTCTGTCCACTGGAAGGTAAGTGAAATTACCTTTATAATGTGCAGGATCACTACCACCAAATATGATTTCTCCGCCAGGAGTGCTATTTGGATCTCTACAATAACAGAAAACAGCACATATACATTAAATTACAATCTATCAGTTCATTTACAAGAATACCTTAAGTACAACATAATTCATAATTAAAATCACTAATATTTCCATTGTTCGGCAATTTGAAAGACCCATCAAAATAATTAATAATAAAAATGTAAATAAAAAAATAAGAGAATTCTGTACAAAAAGGAATTCAGAGGATAAATGTGGTACATAAAATATGAACAATTGAGCATATTTTCCAATTTTTGCTCTTTTTATTCCCCTCATTTTTTATCCACTGATTAATTGAAACATACAAGGTTTAATCAAAAAAGTATGGTGAATGTTGCAAAAACAAAAAATTAATTTTATTCAATTATAAACATTTACATTGTGACTATTCTTCTATGATATCCTGCAACAAAACACTTGTTCCGTCATGCCTACTACAAAATACTTTTAGACAGTGCATAATGTTTGATTGTATTTCTTGAATCAAGAAATCATTTTTCTTTCATGCCTTGTTTTAATTTCACGAATAACCAAAAGTCACATTATGCCAAATCAAGCAAACATGATGAGTGTGTCACAATGGAAATGTTTTCGTTGGTCAAAAATTTCCAGAGGTAAGTCACATGACAGTGAGCTGTTTAGCTATTTTTTGGGTTAAGGAAGACTGCATCTGTCACTGATTTTAAAAATGTTTGGTAGTAGACAGCATTAACAGTGACAAAATGAATACTGATATCTCAGAGAAAAAATTCTGGTAGCATCATCCCCTTGTCAAAAAATTCAATCAGCATAACTTTCACATGTGATTTTGACTGCAATGCCTTTTTTTTTTTTTTTTTTTTTTAATCTTAGTGATAACATTGTTTTCCATCAGGAGCCTTGAACCTTGGTCTCTGAGTTATATCTATATGGCCAAGATTTGTCACCTGTCATAATTTTTGTAAAAAAAATAAATAATCCACTGCAGCTTGCTTGAACAACCTAGTGGTTTCAATGAGGCCTCAATAATGTCTTTAATCTTTGAGAATGCATGGAACAAACTTTGTGCTCACTAGTATCATGCCCAAACTGAACCAAAGAGACATCTCTTGAGGAATTTCTCAGCCATTAATCTGAATGAATGAATATATGGACTTCACTGATGTTTTGAGGGTTTTGGGAATTTGACAGGTGACCGCTTTTTTTCATCTACAAGCAAAACATTTCCTCATGAAACTTTAAAAATTACCTGAAAACTGTTTTTTTTCATCAGAGCATTCTCTGTAAACTGTTTCCAAGTTTACAAAAAAATTTAATGTTTGTAAGGGGTTCAAAATCTCATCATTTTCAGTGCGTGAGTTGCGAGAAAAAAGGTTCACAAAAAAGGATGCAAACAAAAAACAGCAAAGCCTTTTTTACTTATGTAAACTCTAGAAGGAATGAGATGAATTAGATTGGTCCACTTGATATCAATGGTTCGACTATTGACGATCTACTCAAGTAGCTGACAAACAATGAGTATTTTTCATCTACATTCATACATAAGGAATTCTGTGGGGAAGTGGAGGCCAGAAGTTTATCAAACTCTAACAGGGAGCTAAATGATTTTGTAATGCCCACACTTGTAGGTAGAAGGAATTTGTTTTGTAGAGACGGGACACACTTAAACAAAGGTGGTGCAAATGTTTTTGCCAGTATTATTGAGGATACCTTTAAGGTATCCTCAATAATACTGGCATATATTATCTTTGACCAATATTATCTGATAATATTGGTCAAAGTAACTCTTGCACATACCTTAAGAGTTATTATCTGTTACCCCAACTGGATGTATTATCTAGATGTTCTGTGGGTAGAAACGTTTCACGTGAGCGGGTAGCTAATATCAGGGAAGAGATCATAAAAAACTTCAAGGGTTGTGTTAGGGTTGTTAAATATACAAGAACTGTAAATCTTAATTGTTTATACAGTAACATTAGAAGTGTCGTCAATAAAATGAGTGAATTCGAACTGCTGGTTAAAACAAGTAACGCAGACATAATAGGGCTTACAGAGACATGGTGCCACCCAGAAATTGGGGATGATGAGTTTAAGTACGGCTTGTATAATGTATTTAGGAAGGATAGGGTAGATAGAAGGGGTGGTGGGGTAATGCTTCTTATCAGAAGCAGCCTGAGTGCGACGATAGCTTTCCCAGATTCAGACATTTCACATGCTAGTATAGAGTCTGTATGGTGTGAGATAGTTGGAAACAAAGGTATAATGCGAGTAGGAGTAATCTACAGACCAGGTGATTGTGAAGATTATGACAAAAGCCTCTACATGCAAAAGAAATGGGCAAGTAAGCGTCAATGCCTTATTATGGGTGATTTCAATTTGCCTCTAATTGGAGTAAATGGAAACTCGACATGGGGAACAAAATTTTTAAATCAACTAGATGACTGTTATTTGTATCAACATGTCAAGGGAAAGTACTAGAGAAAAGAATATCCTAGACCTCCTCATCACACATGAATCAGATGACATAACAGGGCTGACAGTAGAGGAACCAGTAGCAGGAAGTGATCACGGAGTTCTACGGTGGATGATGACGAGAGAGGTAGCAGAAGTAAAAGGCAAAGGAATGGGTTTTAATTTCAGAAAAGGAAATTACGATGCCTTAAGGTACTACATGGCCTCTATTAACTGGGTAGATATCGGGCAGAGAATGAATACAATTGAACTGTGGTACGCTTTTAAAACATTAATCACAGATGCCTTGTATGCGTATATACCATTAAAAAAATACTCCACGAGGAGGGCTCCAAGTTGGATGAATAGTGAAGTTGCCACATTACTTGAGCAGAAAAAGGTGGCATGGAAAGGTTACAGAGCAATAAGAAGTACTGAAGCCTATAACAGGTGATGTGTAATAGAGCCACAGAAAAGGTTCGACAGGCAAAGACAGTTTATGAGAAATCACTAGCAAACAGAGCAAAGAGGGAGGATAAAGAATTCTTCACATATATAAATGCCAAGAAGAGCAGGACAAACCAGATCGGACCTTTACGTAAGGGAAAGGGGATAGTATTAAATACACCAGCTGCCGTTGCAGATGAACTCAACAGTTATTTTGCATCGATATTTACAAATGAAAAACCTTTTGTGGCAATGGGAAATTCTGGGAGCGAAGTTAAAAAAATATGTAATTAATGATATTGAAATTTCGCAAGATTATTTAATGAAAAATCTTTCGAGCCTACAGACCAGTAAGGCTCCTGGAGTTGATGGAATATACCCTATAATCTTAGGGGAGGCGGCAAGCGAGTGCATTGAACCATTGAGGCTAATTATGCGAGCATCACTAGACTCTGGGGAGATTCCCTTGGATTAGAAAAGTGCAAATGTATCTCCCATACATAAGGGTGGCTCTAAAAGTGAAGTTGGAAATTATCGACCTGTCAGTCTGACTTCAGTAGTAGGGAAAATCATGGAGGCAATGATCAAGGGTGGAATTCAGGATCATTTGGATCGAATTGAAATTCTCACGGATACTCAGCATGGTTTTGTAAAGGGAAAATCATGTTTAACAAATCTGGTTCGCTATTTTGAAAGGGTCACTCACGAGCTGGATTTAGGGAATAATTTCGACATTGTTTATTTAGATTTCAGCAAAGCTTCTGACTCAGTCCCACATGAGCGGTTGCTTATAAGCTGGAACAGGTTGGAATCACTGGGAAAATCCTTAGATGGATAGAAGGATGGCTTCAGGGCAGGAGGCGGAGGGTTGTGATAAATGGCTATTCCTCAGATTGGGTTGATGTAAGAAGTGGGGTTCCCCAAGGATCAGTGTATTAGGACCACTGTTGTTTTTAATTTTCATAAACGACATTGATGAAGGGATAGAGGGTGTGATGTCTAAATTTGCAGATGTTAAAATTGGTAGAGTAGTTAATGATCACTGTCAAGCTGAGCTTCTTCAGAGAGACCTAGATAGACTTCAGGAATGGTCAGAAAAATGGCAGCTATGCTTTAATCCAACAAAGTGTAAGATATTACACCTGGGAAACAGTAATCCCAAAATAACTTATTCACTTGGTGGAGTTCAACTAAACCCAGTACTGGAGGAAAGGGACTTGGGTGTTACGATACGGTCAGACATGAAATTCTCTGAGCATTGTAAACAGGTTGCAAGGAAAGCCCATGGTGTCCTATCGATGATCTATCGAACTTTTGCAAGTAGAGATAGGGACGTGATAATCCCATTATATAAGGCTTATGTTAGACCACACTTGGAATACTGTATTCAAGTATGGAGACCTCACCTAAAGAAAGACATTGAGCTTCTTGAAAGGGTGCAAAGAAGGGTAACTCGCCTGTTGAGATCGGCAAAAGGGCGTCCTTATGAAGAAAGACTTCGAATATGTGGGTTGCAGAGTTTGGAAACTAGACACCTTAGAGGAGATTTGATTGAGGTGTTTAAGGCTCTGAGAGGCATCAGTAAAATGAATGAGGATGAAATTTTCAAGATTATAAATGATGCTAGAACTAGGGGACATAAATTCAAGTTACGGGGGGAAATGTTTAGATTGGACTGCAGGAAGTTTTATTTTAGCCAGCGAGTTATAAATTACTGGAATGTTGCCTTCATGAGTGGTAGAGGCCGACAGTTTGGGGAAATTCAAAGGTCATCTGGACAGTACTTTCGGGTAAGGGAAGCGCATAGGATGATAGTTAATTTCCTTTTTTTTTTATTAATTATTATTTATTTTTTGTTTTGATCATTGTTTTGTTCGGATTATTTATTTATTTTTTTTGGCTGGTGCAGCATAAGCCATAGGCTTTCTTGCACCATGCGGCCATTACTAATACTAATAACTGAGAGCAAAGTGGAGGAGAAATTGTTGAAGTTAAACGTAAGAAAGGCACCTGGAATGGATGGGATCTATCCAGTTATATTAAAGGAGGCGGCAAAGGAAGTAAGCAAATCCTTAACTATAATTATGAGAACAGCCTTGGATTCAGAGGAGGTCCCTACAGACTAGAGATGTGCAAATGTATCCCCAGTTCACAAAGGGGATCAAAGGGTGACATGAGTAATTACAGACTTGTTAGTTTAACTTCTGTTCCAGGGAAAATCATGGAATCACTGGTTAAAGAAGCATTGCAGGATCATCTCGACAAGACTGCAGTTATAGTTCAGACACAGTATGGGTCTGTTAAGGGGAAGTCTTATCTGACCAATCTGATTGGATACAATGTGGTCACAAAGGAACTGGATGCAAAAAATAATTTTGATATCATATACTTGGATTTCAGGAAAGCTTTTGATACTGTTGCACATGGAAGACTGCTGTACAAACTGGAGAAGTATGGCATTAAGGGCAAGTTGCTGCTTGGATAAAGGGATGTCTGAGTGGGAGAAGACAGTGGTAATCAATGGACTCTGCTCTTTGTGAACTAATGTTATTAGTCCACAAAGAGCAGTTATTAGTGTAGTTCCCCCGGGTTTGGTACTAGACCCATTGTTTTCTATATTTATCAATGATACTGATGAAGGTATATCAGGTTTAATGTCCAAGTTTGCAGATGATATGAAGGTTGCTAAGGACAGTACGCTACTGCAAGAGGATCTAGAAAAGTTGGGCAGATGGACTGAGAGGTGGCATGCAAATTTTAACATTTAAAAATGCAAAGAACTACATATGGGTGCCAGTAACAATGTACCAACTATGTGGTATAACACTCAGAGTACTGGAGAATGAAAAAGACTTGGGGTATTTTGTGCATTCAGATTTTCAGACAAGTTCCCAGAGCAGCTCATGGGATCTTGTTGATGATATACTGAAATTTTGCTAGCAGGGATAAGGAGTTGTTATCCTCTTGTATAAGGCAATGACCAGGCCACACCTTGAGTACTGCATAATGGTCTGGAGGTCTCATTTTAGGAAGGATGTAGAGTTGCTTGAACATGTACAGAGAAGGGCAACAAGATTGGTGAGGGGAACAAAGGGGTCCTCTTACCAAGAAAGGCTTAAGTTCTGCAAATTGAAGCATCTGGATACTAGGCACCTGTCAGGTGTGTAAGGCCTTGAATGGTATGAGCAAGCTCAATGCTCATGGGATTCTTCCTCTTGCTTGGATTACACACCTGAGGGGGCATAAATTCAAGCTGAGGAAAGACAGTTGTATAACAGATGTGCAGAAACTTACCTTTAGTCAGCGAGTGGTTTGGTTGCTGGGACAAACTTCCATCAGTCACTGTCGAAGCTGATAGCTTAAATAAATTACAGGAAGAAATGTATAAACTTTTGGTATCAATGGATGGGTGAAATGGGAAGCTTTTTTTTTTTTTTTTTATGTATTTATTTTGGCTGATTGCTTGCTTTCTTGCATCATATGCCTCTACTAATGCTAAAAAAAAAAAAAAAAATGTTTTTAGTAAGTCCTACTCACTATCTTTTAGATAATACCATCATCCAAGAATTTCAATAAACTTTTTGATTAAGCCTTGAATTTTTTAATGTTCAGAAATATGATTCCTTTTGTTATTTAAATTAAAGTCACTGTTATTAGATACATTTTCGCACCGTTCAAACTGACAGTTAATGACATACAGAATAGTAAATGAAAAAATTAAATTTTTTTTTAACCTGATTCTGAGGTAAAACATTAAAGTTGAATGTTTTATCAGAATCAGGTAAAACATTCAACTGTGTTACTTAAACAACTTAAAACATTCAACTGTATTATTTAAACTAATTTTGTCCTTTGGCTTATTTCTTTTTTGTTTCAAATGGATTTTTTTTAACTGTCTTTCTACTTTACTTATTTTACTGATTATTTCCATGTCTAATCTTTAATCTTCATTAATGACCATTCCTGCTGAGCACAGTTCATAGCCAGCCTGATGAACTGCACGTGATGTGTGAACAGGTGTATTTTCCTGGTGAAACAAAAACACCTTTAGTCAGTTCTCCTGGCTTCTCTGACTTGGTTGAGTCTTATAATTTATTGTTAGTCCCTTTGGAAGACAACTACCATTATTATCCATTTTGAATTCCAGAAGATGGATTCAATGACCTTGCTTGCTGATAGGACTGATCTGGCATTCTTCAGAAGTAGCGAATCAGCATGCTTCCATTGTGGCTCTGGCTGGTAATGATAAAACCATATTTCACAATGGTTACATATCTTGCCAGGAAATATTTAGGATCTCCTTGATAATGAGCAAATAGTTGCTTTAAAGTTTTTAATCAATTGATATTTCTGATTGAGTGTCAAAAGGCAGGGGACACATGCAAAAACCTCTTTTATACCTAATTCATTTGACAATGTTTTTCATCTGTTTATTATTATTATTAGCTATATGGTGCAAGGAAGCCTGAAGCTTATGCTGCACCAGCCAAAAAAAAAAAAAAAAAATCCTGAGTTACCCTGAGAGAGAGAGAGGGAGAGAGAGAGAGAGAGAGAGAGAGAGAGAGAGAGAGAGAGAGAGAGAGAGAGAGAGAGAGAGAGAGATAGAAAGGAATCACCAAGAAAGAGAAGAATGATGATATTTCATTGAGATGCCTGTGGCCTCCACTTTTTTCCTAATCATCCATCACCATATCGTGAACTTTATAGATGTTTTCTGGAGTGGTTGCTGTTCAAGGATATTCACTATGCTGTTCATTTTCAATGCTAGTTCTACCATGCCTAACTTCAACAGAAAATTTTTGATGCTTCATGTGATAAATTCTCTTAATGTATTTACAGTCTTCATTAATCTCAATAAGCACTTTTGTAAAGATATATATCTCTGTCTTTCCAGATTTCTCTTTTGCAATTCTACTAAAGTTTTCTTAAAAGTTTGCCACTTGGCTTAGCTAGTATGAGTCAATTGGTTTCACCTGTTGTAGTTAAAAGGTTTTAGCCTATAATTCATCCAATTTTGTCATCTGAGTAAGATATATATATCTCTGTCTTCCCAGATTTCTCTTTTGCAATTCTACTAAAGTTTTCTTAAAAGTTTGCCACTTGGCTTAGCTAGTATGAGTCAATTGGTTTCACCTGTTGCAGTTAAAAGGTTTTAGCCTATAATTCATCCAATTTTGTTATCTGAGTATATAATTAGTATACAATTACTATCTTCTATATCATTATAAATCGATTTGCATTACTCAAAGATGTACAAATTGAATTCACATAATAATAGCAATTCCAATTCAAGATAACATTCTGTATGCTGATGAATAAAAAAAACAAGAAAAAAAAAAAACAAAGATAGAGAAAAAAATTTCAGCAATGCATTTTTAACAAGATATTACTATTTTTATGCTGGTATACTGAAAGAGGAAATTTCAGTGCATAAGGTAAATAGAATTAGTTTTTCTGCAAGATAAAATAAGTTAATAAAATGAATAAAAACATGCTTAATATTTTCCCCAAAATTTTTACTCAATAAAAGGTTGACTAATACACGGTACATAATGTCCTTGTAAAACAGCTGTTGTTTCTGGCTTCCTCAACTTTAATAAATTCAAATATTTAACTTCTTTTTCCATCAAAAAGGAAATGATCTGATTTTCAAAATGAGAAGGAGCTTTATGGGGAGTTTTTCCCCCCATTTCATTTCATTTCACAAATGGAGAAATAAGTAATCACTGCACATTTTGTAAAAGGTATTGTCTAACCACAGATGTACTTGTGCCATAAGAAACTAAATCAAACAAATAAAATATCAAGAAATAATATTACTTTTTATATCAACATGCTTTAATTCTGCATGCAACACTGTTCATGTACACATGATATACCTGTTTCAGATCATTTTCAGGCCTCACTTCAAAACATTTCAGTACTGATTTTGACACTAGGCACAGCACAATCTTAAATTACTCAAGTATAACCTATCATTTGAACTTCTTACTGAAGAGATTGACCTTTTTGTCTGTTCTTGTGTGAAAAACATAATGCATGCTACAAGCAGGTAGTACTTACTCATAGTATGCATTAATTACCAATAGGTAGTTTCAAATTATATCTTCCTCTAATTTGCTGTTTCATTTTGAGAACACAAAAATCTTAACTGATTGTGGTTAAAATTTTTTGTTCAAGTCTGAGATAAGGACTAAGGAATCATGAATCTGTGACATACACATTGAGCTACCTCACATCTGAGATGAATAATCTCATGTGGAATAACTGTATTCCATTCTAGATGAGGTTTACCACCCATATCCACAATCAGCCATTTAACTAAAATTTTTGGTGCTTAAAGGCTAATATCAGAACTGTGTAACTGCTTTTCATCAATATGACAAAACATAACATAGGTTATGCTTGAACTGACATTTCTACATTACCATCAACAATTATGCATTTGTTAACTACTGTACAAGCAATCCTTGACTTATGTAAGGGTTCCGATCAGGAAATCTGTATCAGAGGCGAGTACCAAGATGATTTTTTACTAAAAATTTAACAGAAATCTGTACATGAATCGAAATTTTAAGTAACTCTGAAACCACCCAAAATCTGTATATAAACATAAATCTGCAATTAAAAAAAAAAAAAAAAAAAACCACTTTATTTATATCTTATAGCATTTGTATATTACAATTACATACTCATAGCATGTGCATTAGAATATTATTTAAAAAACAAAACCTTTAAAGTATGTATACATACAAAACTTATTTCCAGTGTGTGTGTGGGGGGGGGGGATATAGCACTGATATTAGTTGGAGGATGAGGTTGAAGAGAGCTATCATGTTGTTAATATCAGACTGTTTCTGACTTGTCTTCCAGCTCTAAAATAGCTGAATATCAGTAGAAGTACAGTGCTGAACTTGGAATCAAAGAATCTGAAAGTTGAGAAGATTGCTCAATCTTTTTCATGAATTTACCTAGGGAGGTTTGAATGAATGTTTTCTTTTTCTCCTCGTAGATAATTTAAGCATAGTACTAATTTTCTTCAACTATTATGCTTGTCTTCGATGATACTGAGATTAGCATTAGTAGAGGCATTTGATGCAAGAAAGCAAGCTTATGCAGCTTCAGCCAAAAAAACCACTTCCACTTCACCCCTCTGTTCGTTCAAAATACCTGTCCAGCTCAGCCTTAAACTTATTTAGGCTATCAACTTCCACGACAAGGGATGGAAGTCTGTTCCACCAACCAACCACCCTCTGGCTAAAGGCAAATTTCGGCACATCTATCCTACACCTGTCTTTCCTCAATTTGAATTTATGCCCTCTCAGGTGATTAATCTGAGCGAGAGGTAGCATCCCATCAGCATTGAGCATGCTCAAACCATTCAAGGCTTTATACACCTCTATCAGATCACCTCGCTGGTGCCTAGTCTCCAGACACTGTAATTTGCAAAACTTAAGCCTTTCTTCATAAGAGCACCCCTTTGTTCCATTCACTAATCTTGTTGCCCTTCTCTGTACTCATTCCAGCAGCTCTACATCCTTCTTGAAATGAGGCCTCCAGACCTGTATACAGTACTCTAGGTGTGGCCTGACCATTGCCTTATACAAGGGAATAATCACCTCCTTATCCCTGCTAGAAAAATTCCTATATATCATTGACAATACACCATGAGCTACTCTTGCAGCCCATCTGCACTGCTCAGAGAATTTCATATCTGCCTGCACAACCACCCCCAGGTCCCTTTCATTCTCTACCACTGTCAGTGTAGTACCACAGAGTTGATACGTTGCTCTGGGGTTGCTGTTTCCCATGTGTAGTACTTTACATTTGTCAATGTTAAACTTCATTTGCCACCTCTCAGCCCATCTGCTCAACCTTTCCAGATCCTGTTGCAGCAGCATAGTGTCAGTAGTGTCCTTGACAACCCTGCCTACCTTTGTATTGTCTGCAAACTTCAACATTAAGCTTGATATACCATCATCAATATCATTTATAAATACAGAAAACAATAATGGACCCAACACTGAGCTCTGAGGGACTCCACTAATAACATTAGTCCACGACGAGCAGTGTCCATTGATTACCACTCTCTGTCTTCTCCCCCTCAGCCACCCCTTTATCCACAGCAGCAATTTGCCTCCAATGCCACACTGCTCCAATTTATGCAGCAGTCTTCCATTTGCAACAGTATCAAAAGTCTTTCCAAGATCCAAGTATATAATATCAAAGTTATTCCCTGCATCCAGTTCCTTTGTGACTGCATCATAGTATCCAATCAAATTGGTCAGGCAAGACTTCCCCTTAACAAAACCATGCCGTGTCCGAGCTATAACACAGCATGGTCTTGTCTAAATGATCCTGCAGTGCTTCTTTAAACTAGTGCCTCCATTAATTTTCCTGGAACAGAAGTTAAACTCACAGGTCTATAATTACTTGTGTCAGCCTTTGATCCTCCTTTGTGAATTGGGGGTCACATTTGCACATCTCCAGTCTGTGGGTACCTCCCGAGTCCAAGGAAGCTCTCATAATTATGGCTAAGGGTTTGCTTACTTCCTCTGCTGCCTCCTTTAATATAACTGGATAGATCCCATCCACCTCGGGTGCCTTTCTTGTGTTTATCTTCAACAATTTCTCCTCCACTTTACTCTCAGTTATTACAAGATTCTCTAGCTTACTGCTAGAGTTGAATACACCTCTGGCTTTCCCCTCGCTAAATAACTCCTCATGTGTGAATGTCGATGCAAAATATTCATTTAGTTTGCTAGCTACCTGAGCAGGATCATCAACAATTGACCCATTGATATCAAGTGGACCAATCTGATTCATCCCCTTCCTTCTAGAGTTTACATAAGTAAAGAACTCTTTGCTGTTTTTCTTTGCATCCCTTGCCAAAGATTTCTCGTAATCTGCCTTCGCCTGCCTAACCTCCTTGGTAACTTGGTTACAGATCAACTTGTATCTATCATAGGCTTCTGTGTCATGTGTTAATTTGTATGTATCCCATGCATGTTTCTTCTCTGCCATATGCCTCATTAGGTCATCTGACATCCATTTAGGCCTAAACCTTGAACAATATTTCTTAGTTGGTATGTAAAGCCTAGTAGCTTCCAAGATAAGTTCTTTGAATGCTTCCCATTTTGCATTTGCTGTTGGTAACATCATCAGTTGGTCCCACTGTATAGAATTTAAATACTGTCTCAGTCCATCGTAGTCGCCTTTACGAAAGCAATAACCCTTCCCTTCCCTTTACCCCTAATGGTAGTTACCTCTTTGAGTAAATCCCACTTCAGCACACTGTGATCACTGCCACCTAGTGGTTCATTTATCTGCAGATTCTTAATGCATGAAGAATCACTGCTGATAATCAAATCAAGAGTATTCCTCCCTCTAGTTGCCTCCCGAACATGCTGATGTAGAAAACAATCATCCAATAAATCCACAAAAGCCTTGCTAGTGTGTGAGTGACCAGCCCCCAAATTCCAGTCAATATCTGGGAAATTAAAATCTCCCATTATAAGACTCTCTGATTTACTGGCCCACTCTATTTCCCTGTACAGTTTCTTATTATACTCATCAGAGTCATTAGGCCTATAGCACACTCCTACTCTCAATTTTGATCTCCCAATGCTTATGTCACACCAAACTGACTCGACACTGCACTGTCCAGCGATGTCCACTGGCTTCACTTCCTTGGATTTTATGTATTTCTTAACTAATAGCATAACCCCTCCTCCCTTCCTATCCAGTCTATCCTTTCTGTAGACGTTGTACTCCCGAAATTCCAGTTCTGCATTCCTTATATATCTGTGTGACACCACGTCTCTGATATCCCAACAATATCTGCCTTTGATGTTTTGAGCAATACCTCAAATTCATTTACTAAACTCCTAGCATTGGTGTACACGCAACTATACATGCACCTATTTCTATTCTTAGCTACCCTAACACAACCCATGTGTTTACTTGTACCGCAATGACTCCCAGCAGTTTCTGAAATATCCTGCATCTTGTTTTTCAGGCTTCTGCTCATTCCAATAGAAGCAGTGCAAGAATATCTTTCACCTCTGCCAGTGGCTATTGTTAATCTATTCGTCTTTGTCTCCCCCCAAGCTAGCAGTTTTCCTAAACAAGATCACATATCTCTATTGGGGATTACCCTAACTTTTAATCTCTCTCTCTCTCTCTCTCTCTCTCTCTCTCTCTCTCTCTCGGCACAAGCACATCACAAATATTGCTTCCTCTGCATCTAAAAAACTAGGTTGTTTCTTTCGCTCTTGGCATTACATTTCTTCTAAACAGCTACTCAACTCTGTACAAATCGTAAATCCACCCTACCATGGAATATTGTTCCCACATGTGAGGTGGTGCCCCCTTAACCTCTCTCAGGATTCTAGACTCCATTCAAAAGAGGGCAGTTAGGTCGTTAATGACCCATCTCTTACAAAGTCTCTCCACTCTGTCTTATATACAGTTCTGTTTCTATTGCATTCCTTTTTTACAGATACTTCTGTTGGCCTTGTTATTCTGAATTTGCTTCTATAATTCCCCTCTCTCTTCCAAACCAGTTTGAATGCTTGTCACAACCAGTCAGCATCCTTTTATGGTCCAACTTTTTTCATTTATTCCTTCAACTTCTGTTTTCTGGAACAGCCTCCCTTCATATGCATTTCTTGAAAATTACTATATATAGAAATTCAAGTCTAATGTAAACAAGTATCTTCTTTCATCATCTCAACCTTCAATCTACACAAGGTACAAATTACTATAGGTTCTAAATACCTTAAATGCTTGGGGGTTTCATAAAATAATAATCCTTAACTGTAGATTCCACAATTTTTCTATCACAGACTATAGGTCCGTAGCACTGGATCACTATCAGAACCATCCCCTTCCCACAAGGGAGAGATATCAGCACATTTGTGTTCCAATCTTCTAAAGATTGTAACACAAAGAAATTAAATCTGCACCCAGGGATCCCTCCATTATCATGGGTTTGATACTAAATATTATCATGTATCAAAGAATTAAACATGCCTTTTGAAAACTAAAAGTTCTCCAATAAACAGTAATACAGGGTGGGCCAAAAGTAGGTATATAGTACTGATCAGCTCATGGTATTTTTATTTTATTTGACACTTATGGACTTCTGTTTTTTGGGACGAAGCAAAGGAAAGGTTTTTGAGAGGAAGCCCCACACAGTGGACAAATTGAAGGAGCTCATCTCTCAAGCATTTATCGACATTGGTGCTAACCAGAATTTGTGTGTTACTGTGTGTCACAGTGTCGGGGACAGGTTCCAGGAATGTTGCAATGTTGATGGAGGACATTTTGAGCACTTAAGAGACTAAACATGACCCGATCAGTACTGTATACCTACTTTTGGCCCATGTGTACAAACAAATTTTAAAAGAAATCTATAAAAAAATTATGGCATATCTGAGACTTCTTTGCAGAATTCTGGGATTCTGCAGAATACAGCTTGGAAACTGCCACTAGCATGTATCACTGAATCATAATTTTATTACACTGTGGTATTAATTTGAAATCTTTTATTACCAATCACAATACCAAATATATTTCTATTATTACCTGTTCAGATAGAAAGAAAACACTGGTCGATCTACCAACTTTTGATTAATCATGTTTTGAAATACGGGTGTCACATTATCAACTGAAATTGAGCCAAAAGCTAGACCCAAAATACCATCAAATTTTGCTGCCACAAATGTCAACCCAGGTTCTGATACAGCTTCAGCAAATGTCTGGTCTTTCACCTGAGATGAAAAATATAATAAAAATAAAAAAATTATATTTTTATAGTCACTATCTTTGTGTGTAAACAGAAAATTTATTCATTTATTATTATTATTATTCTATCCAGCCATTGCATAACAAGGTAACTATTAAATAAATGATAACACCATATTAAAAACAAACACACATATATATGGAATGTTATTCTATCTCTCAACAAGCTCCAAAAACACACTGGTAAAAACAAATTGAGGATTCCTGCTTTACTGAACAATTTACCATATTGATACTCATTGTGGCTGAAATGACAATATCCATTCATGGATTGACGTGATAATGTAAATTATACTAAGTTCTACAACAAATATAGGTGGGGAATATGAAAATTCAAGCTTGCAACCATTTCATTAAATACTTCGCCATATTATAGACATCTTATTCATGAACATCAGATGCAAAAGACAACACTCCAGTTCAGTATAATTAAATATTTGAAAATGTCATCTCAGACAGATTTGTCTGGGTCTAAGGTTGGTCAGAAGACTGGAAGGACACTAACAATACCACATTACAGCATGGCTTGGTGTGTCACAAAGTTTTATCAGCAGGTAGTGGAACTGTTCCGAGAAAACACAGACTGTTCATGGATATTTATGTTGAGGTCACGGGCCATCAACAATGGCAAGGCAGAATCACTTTCCCTCCACCCACCAACCAAAACTTCCACAACTGATGTTCAAATGTTAACCAGTTACTCGTGTATTTGCAGCAGCTACAAGGGTGCCAACCGAACAACCAAAATCATCTGTATGGATGTAGTCTTTATGTGATAAAAGCTATGTTCTATTGAAGGTCCAATATCATGGGGCCAGAAGAATGTGCACAACCAAATGTCATAATTGAACCAATGAGAAATGGTGCCATGTGCTTTTCAGAGACTAGCCTGGATACATGCAGTAGTAGAATTCTCTGGATCTTATGTGGTATGAAAGAGGAACTCTGAAACATATCTGGCAATTGTTGCCATACAGCACACTAAAGTCACTGTCTGTGCATAAGCCAACAAACACTGTTTCTACAAGTTAACCCATTCCATGCAATTCTGAAACACTGCACAGTACTCTGCTTCTGATGAGTCATGTCTCAGTAAAGCCGTGGTGTTATTGTTCATTCTGAAGCTGCTTTGAAAATGTGACATGCACCTATCTCAAATTTCCCAACATTGTTTGCACATGCTATGATCTCCTAATTGTTTTGACATATGTATATACTCTCGACTTCAATATCAGAATGGGTACTAAAGGAATCGTGTAAAAAAAGGGGAGGTGGAACCATAAATTACAATGTCACTGTCATCAAAATAAATGACATATAAACTCCACAAAATCATTACTGCCCTTTACAGTATACCGAATCAACAGAGGAGAGAACTTTAGCAAGAAATCTGAAAAGTGCTTACAAAAATAAAGACTTACCACTGTATTTCCAACGCCAAGATAATCAGTACTCAAATATCCTGTCATGCTTCCACTTCCATATTTTATTTCAAAAGCAGTGCCATTCTTCTTGTATGTGCTAGATTTTGAGCTGTCGTATTTATTATGTAACACTAGTAAAATAAACAGAAATCTAATTTAGTTATATATAACCTTCTATTAAATAAACTACAATATATCTCAAAAAATAGATAAAAAGAATGAGATACTTTAGAGAAAGAAATTATGAAATAAGATACTTTCACAAACCAGAAAAGACAAATATTACCAGAATATAAACATACAGTAAGAAAGGAACAAAATTATTAATAAGTGAAATTACAGAAATAATATAAAATGCAACTGTGTAATAATCATTAACAATAAAATTTTAAAATACAGGGTGTTTATAAATGATGGGAACACTTTCAGTGATTCATTGCACAAAGACTAGGACAGATATCTGTGTCATATACATACCTTGTGAAAGAGAAAATGTCAAAGTTTTTTTTACATCACATCACAACGATTCAGTGTGGGAACCACATTTGACATGGCAAATGTCCACACAGTAATCTAACTCTTGACATACCCCGTCCAACATATCCTGTGTGACCGTGGTGGTAGCTTCTTCAATTCTCTGCTTTAGTTCCTGGACATCACGTGGCAAAGGTGGTATATAAACACAATCCTTTATGTAGCCCCACAAGAATAAATCACAAGTCAGGTGATCTCAGCGGCCATTTCAAGAAACAATCTTCCCTTTCTTCAGCAAGTCTGATCCAGCGCTTGTGTAGCTTGGTGTTAAGGTAGGCTCGAACATCATTATGGAAGTGGCGAGGGACCCTGTCTTGCTGGTAAATAAAGTCATCACTATCTTGCTGAACTTGAAACATCAACCATTGCTGAAACATATCGGAGTAGGATATGCCCAGTTACAGTACCACCAGTAAAGAAGAAAGGTCCGTACAGTTTTCGGAATGACAAGGCGCAGAAAACATTCACCTTCAGCGAATCATGCTCATATTCAATCATCTCTTCAGATTTCTGGGTGCCCCAGATTCGACAATTGTGTCGGTTGACCTTCCCATTGGTGTGAAATGTGGTCACCGCTAAACACTACGCGATTAAAGAAGTCATGTTCTTCTGTCAGTCCTTGCAGTTCACAACAAAATTGGAAACACTTCTCTTTGTCATCTTCCTTTAACATATGCACTAGCTGCAATTTATACGGCGACATAGAAAGTTTTTTACGAAGAACCTTCCATACTGTCGGGGATACTATTTGCAGCTCAGAAGATGCTCTCTGCACCAATTTATTGGGGCTCCTTGTGAATGTCTCTCTCTCTCTCACTGGTTCCGCATTATCAACAGTAACACTAGGCTGGCCACTGCTCTTTCCCCGAACACAAGCAACCCGTGTTTACAAACTGCTTATGCCACTTGTAAATAGCCTTCCTGGCTGGTGGCTCTTTATCGTACCCACTTTGAAATTTCCTTTGAATGTCTGTTGCACACTTGTTCTTATCAAAACAGTGGCATACAAAATGCCTTCTCGGGACCAGAAGCTGCCACCTTTCAACAACACTATTCCTGTGGTACAGGTACGGTAGGTAACGCCAACTGGTAGTGAATGATGGAACTACATGCCTCGGCAGTAACAACTGGGAAACTTTCATGTTTTCTCTTTCACATGGTATAAATAAGTAATTGCTCTTACTCCATGTGCAATAAATTATTGAAAGTGTTCCCACCATTTATAGACACCCTGTATAAAAAAGGTGTAAAATTATTTTGCCTTTTTACATTTAAAAAAAAAAAAAAAAAAAAATTGGGAGAACAGTGGATATAATTTTTTTTTTTTAATTTAAATAAAATAAAATGAAAAAGAAGGCACAACACATTAACAGATAAATGTAACAAAAATATATCAAATTTAGTTGGCTACTGACGAGCCAGCCAAGGTCTAAACTGTGAAATAGCGCAATTAAAATCAAATCAAATGAACTATTCAGCAAACCATTACGAAAAAAGGGATGACTCAAAAATTAAAAAAGACATCAGTTAATTAATTAGTTGCTGTAGTAGGAGCATTAGCAACTAAGGCCATACTGCTCCATATACAATGTCTGTAAATTATCTTCTGTGGTCGATTTTCTGTTTGCTGGAAGAAAAACCCATGCTACCCTTGCTTGAGACCAACTAACTCAGCCACATTGTGAAAAAAGCCCATAAATATTCTACCAGTGATAAAATGGATGCCAACCAGGTATTTTTTCAAATTAGAAAATAGGCCAAAGTCCAATTAGGCTAGATCTGATGAATGGGGTATGGTCCAAGATTTCAAAGCCACAATCATGCAGCACAGCCATGACAATGACAGACTTGTTTGTTTGTTTGTTTGTTTGTTATTTGGTTTTTAGGAGCATTAGGAACTAAGGCCATATTGCTCCGGGATATGCAGTGGTCATTCCCTGACCTTTCCACATCCTCCGTATTTGGTGGTGACAGGCTCGAACCAGATTTGTGAATAGGCACATTACCCCGGTCAAACAAGACTCTTGAGTTTTGCTCAGCATTTGTCTATCATTTTCATGAAAATACCTCACAAGATCTGTGTAATATGCCCCTGTGATTGGTCTGTCTGAAAGTAATCCACTAAAAACACTATTTCAGCATCCTAAAAAGCCATTTCCATCATCTTGCCAGCAGAAGGAATCAACCTGTGTTTATTTTGAGAAGGAAATATAGCTGTTTTCCACTGTTTGGATTGCTCCTTTGTTTGTGGCTGAAAATGGATCCCCATCTCATCCATGGTCGCAAAACTTCCAAGAAAATTTGCTGGATCTGCTTGAAAACAATGAAAATGTTCACTTGACAACTTGTGTGTTTTTCATCTGCTGTCAACAACTTTGGGACCCATTGTGCTGGTACCTTTTTCATAGCAAGAACCTCTACTATTAATGCATGTTCAGATGAGATACCAAAGATGCTGGAAATGTACCGAACTGTCACTTGCTGATCACTCATGCATACTGTCAACAACCTCTGGAGTGACGGACATTGCAAATCTTCCACAGCATGAATCATCTTTCAAGCCCACCTTCCCTCATTTAAATTCTGCTACCCACTTCTTAACCATGGAATAGGAAGTGCATCCTCACCCAAATTAACCATATCCTCATGGATTTCCTTTGTCAGTTCCTTTTTTTTCCAAACAAACTTTCTTCAATCACACAACTTTGTTGACTTAATTAAAAAAAGACATTATTGAAACTGAATGAAACTTGATCAGTTACTATTTGAAGTGTTATACATTTAGTACAGAAATTTTTAACACTGTACTGCTAACCTTTCATAATCAGGCCACAAACTTTTCAAAAAAAATAAATAAAAACAAAGCAAACCTCATACTTGTTCATCACTCTTACTATGCATCTGCAACATGTAAAATCATTAATTTTATGAGACATTCAATACTAGTTCACAGTGTCGTACTCAGTAGTACAGTCATATGTATTTAGTTTTAAGGCAATTTAAATGCTGAAATCAGTTTCCCATTTATAGCACATATTAAAAAATTTTGGATAATTGCAACATCCTTATCAGAGGCAGAAATTGACATTTTGGCTTAATGCTAGTGGCTATCACTTTGTGGAGATAAGGGATCAGAGCTGCTGTATTATTTAATAAATATATATATATTTATATATATAGTCATAATATTAAACTGTTAAGAAGCAAAATAAGCAGAAAAAGGAAAATAAAATTTATATGTCTAATGCTGCAAAATGTGCAGTGCAGCAGTAAAGAAAGCAAAAGGATATAATGTGTGGTTTGTAACAGTGTCTGTGAAAACGGAAATGAAAAATATACAAAGTGTCTGAACTAAAAGAAGTTTAAGGGATAGTAGAAACTGAAAGTGAAGTAGTGGTGAAAAAAAATAAAATGAAAAATAAATAAATATATATGTATATATACACACTGAGGGGGGGGAGAAAAAAAAATATATAATTATATTTAAATAATGTTGAAAAAGAAGTATTACTTAATAAAAAAAATAATAAAAAGGAGGGTACAGCATACATCAGAGGTAGCAAAAAGCATATTCCTCTACATGATGCTTGAAATATAGTCATATAAATTAGAATAAGGTTTAAAATAATGCCAGCAGTAAATAATACTGCTGGCATTATTTTAAACCTTATTCTAATTTATATATATATATATATATATATATATATAACCAATAATTAATATAAAAAATAAAAATCAAATTATTACATTTGCCAGTAGCATGGCAAACCGTACAGCAAAAAATTAACATAAAAATTAAATCAACAAGACAAACTGTAGCCGAAAGTCTCCAAATAATTTAAAAGTTCAATTAAACCCAATTAATATTAAATACATTTTAAATTTAAAATATAAAGCCAATTATATAATAATTTAGCAGCACCCCCCTTGTAAGGTACCAGTTCCGAGAGACGTGAAATATCACTAAAACGGACTACTAAAATAAAACATAGTAACAAAATAGACTGACCATTATGCCCCATATCGACAGAGGACCACGAAGCCAATAATGGTCATGGAATCGCTGCATTTCAATCGCTAGACAAATCGTCGCAAAGGCAAACCGATCGAAGGACTGAACCACCCCTCCATCCCCTGATTGATCTACAAATGCAGAGGATTTGCATAGTGGTGGTCCTTATGCAGCAAGAAATAAACAATAGAACAGACCAGCACTCCAGAGCAGAGCCATACCATCGACATAATGTAAGCTTAACCAGCTTATATAGATAGAACAAAGAAAATAAAATTATTGGCCTCGTGGTCCTCTGTCGATATGGGGCATAATGGTCAGTCTATTATTTTGTTACTCTGTTTAATTTTAGTAGTCCGTTTTAGTGATATTTCACATCTCTCGAAACTGGTACCTTACAAGGGGGGGCACTAAATTATTATATAATTGGCTTTATATTTTAAATTTAAAATGGATTTAATATTAATTGAACTTCTAAATTATTTGGAGACTTTCGGCTACAGTTTCAGTCTTGTTACCTTTTTTCCCCCTCCCTGTTGATTAAATTTTTATGTTAATTTTTTGCTCTACGGTTTTGCCATGCTACTGGCATATTTAATTTTTAATATTAATTATCGGTTATGTACTGGGCATGATGTGGAGGATGTGCATTTTGCTGCCTCTAATGATAGCTTTATATTTATTTATTTTATTTTTCATTTCATTCTAATTTTTAAAGCCATTATTCATATATAAATATATATATATTGAAGAAAAAAAAAAAAAAAAAAAAAAAAAAAAGATATGTATATATATTTAAATGTGATTTCTTATAATATTTTTGTATTATTTAGTTAGCAAAAGGCATACTTATTTCAATTACGCAGCCATTCACATGCTACTCCCTGAATTACTTTGATGAATTCAGGGAATAGCATATGAACTGCTCAGCGTTCATCCACTAACTGCAGGCATGAGCAGCACAATATACAAATTTAGCCAGAGGATTTAAGTATTTCATTCTGACTTGCATATCAATATATACTTTTGTACTATGTTGCCTACAGGGTTGTAGGACTGCCCAACATAATTCCAAATACCTAATCCTGAAGGCATTTCAACCATTATCGTTGTCAAATGCTTAGAAAAATCCTGTGCATTGGTAGAAACTAAAAAAAAACCTTTACGATTTTCCTGACAAATCTAATTATTAATGAAAACTGATCAGCAATGAAAAGGAAGGTGCATAACTAATTATAATAACAAAATATTTAGCTGTATTTACTTGCACAATGATTTCATTGAAGCCTTTCTTCCCCATAAGATCAATAACTATTCAAACAATGAATGAAGATAAATAATTATTATGACCACTTCCAGGATTTGCATATCTTGGAGATAAAGATGGGTCAAATAAACTTATTTGTCATACCTAAAAAAATTATTGCTAAACTGATTTTACAGTTTTGTCACTGCTGAAAAATAAACTGTGAAGAGCCACAACTCTTTTTAAAAAATCCCTCTAATTTACATTCATGATTATACAGGGTAACTAATGCAATAGCAATACAATTATAGTCTAAGCTCTTTATAATGATTCTCTTTTTAATGTCCCAACACATTGTAATGTGGTTTATTCTGGCCAATTCCTCATTAACCTAATGCTATTTTACATATTCACTATAACAACACTGAAAATAAAAGGATTTCTCTATAACAACCGTAAATTTCTACTTCTTAATCTGGATTTTTACTTTTTTATTACAATATTTGCATTTAAAATGACAGAATGCTTCAAATATATTGAAGTAATTGATGAGCTTGCAGCCTAATGGTGAGAAATTATTTGTTACAATTTCCCATGCTCTTTTCGCAATGCAGTAATGAAATGAACATTGGCTAGAAGTTAATTTCATTAGTTAGAGGTGTATGTTTATTGGTATAGCTCAAAGAAAGTGGATAGCTTTGCCAATTGCAAATAAAATTTGGATTTTGCAAGCTGTAGATAATGGTGTGCATTCTAAGGCTGACATCGCCAAACAGTTCGGCATTGCTAAGAGTACTCTATTCACCAACTAGAAAAAAAAAGATTGTAAGTTTAGAAAAATCTGCTGCATCAGGTAGGATTCGAGCACGAAAGACGAAGTATTCGTATCTGGAAAGGGTACTCTTGGAATGGCTAATGATGCGTGCAACAAACGTTCCTGTAGATGATAATGTTTTAAAAGCTAAGGCTGACTCATTTGCGCATCGAATGTATATTGAAAAATTTAAAAGTTCAGACGGATGGTTACAGAAATTTAAGACTCGTCGCGGCTTGTGTTTCAAAAAAGTGTGTGGCAACAGTGCAACCATGAATATTGACGCTACAAAGGAATGGAAGGAAAATCGTTTAAAAAATGTTTTGCTGACATACAACCATAATGGCATCTTCAATGCTGATGAAACTGGACTCTTTTTTTTTTTAAATTGCTACCGGATAAAACACTCATATTTAAAGGCAAGGAATTTAGTGGCGGAAAAAAGGCCAAACAACAGATTACCATTCTCCTAGTAGCAAACTTGTCTAGCACAGAGAAGCTTCCTCTTTTAATCATTGGGAAAGCCCAGAAGCCTCTATGCTTTAAAGGTGTGAAGACATTACCGACCATGTAGCGAGCAAACCAAAAGGCATGGAGGCATAATGGTCAGTCTATTTTTGTTATTTTGGTTTTATTTCATTTTATTGTAGTTAGTTTAGTCTCTATTTGTGATATGTCACGTAATTTGGAACTGGCACCTTACGAGAGGGGTGCTGCTAAATTCTTATGTAATTGGCTCTAAAAATTTTTAAAATTGATTTATTTTAATTGGGTTTTCTAAATTTATTTGGAGATTTTCTGCTATAATTTTTAGTCTTACCTTTTATTCTCCTTCCCTGTTCATTGATTGTTATGTTTAATTTATTATTTTTCGCTCAACAGTTTTGCCATGCTACTGGCATTAATTTTGATTTATATTTAATATGTTATATAACTAATTTGCAGTAGACAAATAAACAGAACCTTGGGTTCTGTTTATTTGTCTACTGCAAATCATGAGACCACTGGAAATTTTGCTAGTTTTCAAAAGTAGAGAATTTTCAATGAGAAATGAACTATTTATGTGTCTGCTCTGACTGGTTTGCTCCTAACTGACTGACAGTTACAGTTATTCAAATTATACATCATATAAACTTGACAAACAAACAGTTTTAGATTGATATTCTTGAAATTACATTGCTGTCTTCATTATGAATTCATCTCTCAATTGCAAGTATGATCATTTTTGAGCAGTCAGTTACTTACCTGTGGCTTTCAAAGTAGCGCCCAAAGGAAAGTTTTCACAAAGCTTACATTCTAAGCCTTCTTTAGTTAAAAGAAAAAATAAACATGAATTGCTCCCTTTAAAAATTTATATGGTCATGTATGAGTTTAATTAACAGTGAAATATCCAATCACACCATAGCTAGCCATGACTGGATAGTTCATTGATAGTTGACTGACACTGGAAAATATACCGCTTCAGGAAATTAAAATCTTTTATTGTGATAGTACTCAAAAACTATAACAGTGTTCTGCCATGACAGTGGTTATTTAGAATTTTTCTCCCTCTTTCAATTTAAGTTTTTAGTAGTAGTAATGGAGGAATGTGAATGCAAGAAAGCAAGAGTATCAGCTTATGTAACATCAGCCCAAAAAAAAAAAAAAAAAAAACCATTTTTCACACATCCATCCCTTCTAAAAGTTTGTCCAGCTCCTCCTTGAATTCATTTAAGCTATCAACTTCCACAACAACAGATGGAAGTTTGTTCCAACAATTAATCACCTGCTGACTAAAGGCAAATTTCTACAAGTCTATTCTACAACTGTCTTTTCTCAATTTTAATTTATGCCCCCTCAGGTTTATAATCTGAGTAAGCAGAAGAATCCCATCAGAATTCAGCATGCTCAACCCATTCAAGGCCTTATACACCTCAAACAGATCACCTCACAGGTGCCTAGTCTCCAGCCACTGCAATTTGCAGAACTTAAGCCTTTCTTGGTAAGAGGACCCCTTCGTTCCCCTCACCAATCTTGTCGTCCTACTCTGTACACACTCAAGAAACTCTACATCCTTCCAAAATGATGCCTCCAGACCTGTATGCAGTACTCCAGGTGTCGCCTGACCACTGCCTTATACAAAGGGATAATCACCACCTTTTTCCTAATAGCAAAATTCCTGTATATTATTGACAATACCCCAAGACCTGCTCTGGCAGCCTGTCTGCATTTATCAGAAATCTTCATATCTGATTGCACAATTACTTCCAGATGTTTCTCTTGGGTTACTGCTACCCATATGCAGTACTTTGCATTTGTCAATGTTAAACTTCAGTTGCCACTTCTCAGCCCATCTGTCTAACTTTTCTAGATCCTGTTGCAGTAGCATACTGTCTTTACTGTCATTAACAACCCTGCCAACCTTTGTATCATCTGCAAACTTGGACATTAAGCCTGATATACCTTCATCAATATCATTGATAAATATACAAAACAACAGTGGGCACAACATAGAAACATGGGGGAATCCACTAATAACATTAGTCCACAAAGAGCAGCATCCATTAATTACCACTCCGTCTTCTCCCACTCAACCACCCTTTTATCCATTGTAGTAACTTACCCGTAATACCATACTGCTCCAATTTGTACAGTAGTCTTCCATGTGCAACAGTGTCAAAATATGACACTGTTGCACATGGAACAGTGTCAAAATATGATTTCAAGAAAATTTCCCTATGTGTGAGACATACTATAATTGCCATAGTGGCAACACTGCTGAATTGCTCCACTGGAACATTGTATAATCTTTCTACAGTAGTCGATCTGTGTACTGTACTCCCAGTATACAAGTTGTACTTATATAGTAATTTCATAAACCAGAAAGGGTTAAGTCCCAGTGTTGCTGGATTCGTGAGTTCCTACTGTATACGAAAGTGTGAGGGAAAATGATTAGTTCTACAGGAACTCCGACTTACGTAAGGGTTGCTTTCTGCTGAACGCTACGTAAGTCGGAATTTCCCTAAATAAGCATTTAGAGAAATTCCGCACTTAGAACTATGTGCACTGAATTTGATAGAAGCAAAAAAGAAATGTTTAATGAACATGTAAATAGAATTATAAATTTTTTTTTTTTTTTTATCTCATGCACAGGAAAAATTACAAAAGCGTACAAAATTACAAAAATTTCAAAATTATAAAATAACAAAAAGAGAGGGGAAACAGGCATAACTTCAGCAAGTTTTACCTTTCGAACATCACTGCTACAATTAACTCTCCAGCTGATAAGCACACCGCTGTGAAAGTTGAGGGCTGTGAAGATTTAGGAGTTTTTTCCAACACATCACAAAATTTCTCTGCAGCTGCAAAATCGGCATTAGTGACTTCACTGCATATTTTAATGTTTTGGAAACCAGTGCGATGTTAACCACCCGCTGCTTGCCACGAACTTGGCTTGGGGTTCGCCGTACTTATCCTTAATATCTTCATAAATACTTCTTGCTTTTGCTTGAATGGCCATTGGACTCAGGGGCACTCGCTTCTGAATCTGATTTTCCACTCATATTATTAACAGCTTTTCCATCTTTGATATAGCACTTGAACGCTGTTTTGTGATCACTGCTGGGGCGGACTGGCCCCAGTGAGAAATACGTTGATCCTTGAACATCTTTTATACGCATACTGTCCCTTAAAATAGTATTCACTGTTGAAGCAGTGAGACCTAATTCAGTGCAATAGATGACAAACTGTCCTGCTTCATACTTCTTAATTAATCATCTTCATTTCTAAAACAATTGTTTTGTTTAGTTTCTTAGAACTGCCAGCACTTGCACTTTCTGTTGGTCGCTTTCCCTTCATCATTGTAATAAGTAAATAGGCCGCCATAGCCTAGTGGTCAGGCACGCGGGTGCATAAGTACATGTGCCTTCAGTGACAGGGATTCAAGCCCGTGACTTCTGAATACAGTGCTGTTTCTTGTATTCTATCTATCTTGTGAACTCCTCTGACTGGTGGTCCCAGAGTATAAACAGAAAATTTATTTTATAATTTATTTAAATAGGAATGAAGAGAAAATTTATTTATTTTTTTTTATGATTAAAGATTTCAGTGAAGGTGGAACAAAAAAAAAAAAAAAAAAAAAAAAAAGGCGTTATTGGGTTCACATTACAATATTTTCACAATATCTCCATTTATTCCTACAGGATGCAAAATAAGTTTCCAAGATTTTTTTAAGTTTGCACTGGCCAGCAAAAACTTACATAAATTTGAATTTGCGTAAGTCGAGTATTACTTAAGTCCGAGAGTTCCTGTATTTGTAACTAAATTGCACTTTTATCTGTAAACTATACTTCTTGTGAATGAGCAATTTATTAAAACTTACAGCATGCAATATTTGTCCACTTGCAGTTTTTGGAAGGAACCCACAAATTTGATGATCCTGTATCAAATACAACTTTGAAGCTTTGTGGAGGAGTTCCAAGAGTGATTGGTCCATAGTATTGAGCCTACAAAAACATCCAACAAATAACTAAACAATGTTTAAAATGATTAAAGGACAAAATAATTAGTAATATTTATAGACATATTTAACCTGGATAGAGGGTATTCACTTTAATCTTTTGGAAAATAAGAATAAATTTGTAGCAAAAGAGTATGATGCTATTAAAGTAAATTAATATTTGGAGCTATTAAAATAAATCCAAAATGCTCAAATATCAGTTATGACTAGAGTTACAGCCAGATATATGGTTTCCCTTTTTCCATCATCTGTCCAGACTGCATTTTAAAATTGGAGATATGCCTAGCTTTTCCTTCTGGAAAATGCACTGATGGTTTCTTTTGACATATGCAACTGATATTTTATACCATGTCTACTTAAATGAAAAAAAAATAATAATAATAAATAAAAAAAATACACACACACACACACACACACACACACGATATATCAACTATTGAGAGCCTATTCCTAATTGGATGGTGGGCATGGGTATTCAGAGCTACCTTCATGGTGGCACCTGTCCATTTAACTGTGTTTCTTTTATTTTAAATTCAATGATTATGAAGTGAGCTACGAAGTCAAGGTGTTTACCCTAATAAGCAGATTATACAGTGTTTCAATTAAAAGCCACCAAAGTCTATCTTGCTTATTTTTAGGTTATTTGTTGTCCGTAACTTTATTTTATCGTATTTTGGCTGAAATTTTTGAATTTGATGTTAAAATTGGACTAACTATTACTGTTTATATTTTATGATCTTTCTAAGCATTTGCAATTCATTTTTTAGTCTTATTTTATGATCTTTAAATTTAAATTTTATAAAATTAACTTTTTCATTTTTTCAATGACAAAGTTGTTTATCATTGAAAAAACGAAATATATCAATTGAAAAAACTCAATTGAGATGTATTATCAATTGAGATATATAAAGCCCTGAACGGTTTGAGCATTAGCATTAGTAGAGGCATTTGATGCAAGAAAGCAAGCTTATGCAGCATCAGCCAAAAAAAAAAAAAAAAAAAAACACCACTTCCACTTCACCCCTCTGTTCGTTCAAAATATCTGTCCAGCTGAGCCTTAAACTTATTTAGGCTATCAACTTCCACGACAAGGAGCATGCTCAATGCTGATGGGATTCTTCCTCTTGCTCAGAATAATCACCTGAGAGGGCATAAATTCAAATTGAGGAAAGACAGTTGTTGGATATATGTGCGGAAGTTTGCCTTTAGCAAGTGGGTGGTTGATTGTTGGAACAAACTTCCATCTGTCGTAGAAGTTGATAGCTTAAATAGATTCAAGGCAGAACTAGACAAACATTTGGAGCTAGTGGTTGGATGAAATGAGGAGGATGTGTGTTTTTTTTTTTTTTTTTTTGGCTGATAAGCTTGCTTTCTTGCATCATGTGCCTTTGGCTAATGTCTTTTTATGGGTGATTTCAATCTACATGTCATTGACTGAAACAAGTAGGAAAGAACTTTACCATGAGGCACAAAATTTTTAAATCAACTAGATAACTCAAGAGAGTTCATATGCATCAGTATGTTAGAGAAAGAATATTCTAGATCTGATTATCATCCACAAGCCAGATGAAGTAGTAGTAGTAGAGGCATGTGATGCAAGAAAGAAAGCTTATGTAGCATCAGCCAAAAAAAAAAAAAAAAAAACCCATTTCACACATCCATTCACTCTAAACGTTTGTCCAGTTCCTCCTTGAATTTATTTCGGGTATCGACTTCCACAACGACAGATGGAACTTTGTTCCACCTACCCACTGGCTAAAGGCAAACATCCACACATCTATTCTACAACAGTCTTTCCTCAATTTGAATTTATGCCCTCTCAGGTTCATAATCTTAGCAAGAGGAAGAATCCCATCAGAATTGAGCCTGCTCAACCCATTCTAGGCATTATACATCTCAATCCGTTCACTTTGCAGGTGCTGCAATTTACAGAACTTAAGCCTTTCTTGGTATGAGGACCCTTCGTTTCCCTCACCAACCTCCTCTCTGCCCACTCAAGCAACTCTACATTCTTCCTAAAATGAGGCATCCAGACCTGTACTCAAGGTGTGGTCTCACCATTGCTTTATACAAGGGATAATCACTTTTTCGCTACTACAAAATACCTGTATATCATTGACAACACCCCATGACCTGCTCTGGTAGACTGTCTGCACTGCTCAGAAAACTTCATATCTGACTGCACAATTTTTTCCAGGTCTTTTTCATTTTCTACCACTCAAAGTGTAGTACCACACAACTGGTACGTTTCTTTGGGGTTATTTCCACCCATATGCAGTACTTTGCATTTGTCAATGCTAAACTTCAGTTGCCACTTCTCAGCCCATCTGCCCAACTTTTCTAGATCCTGTTGCAGTACCACACTGGCATTACTGTCATTAACAACCCTGCAAACCTTATTATCATCTGCAAACTTGGATAATAAGCCTGATATACCTTCATCAAAATCATTGTGCAGGCAGATATGAAGTGGTTGTGCAGGCAGATATGAAGTTCTCTGAGCAGTGCAGATGGGCTGCAAGAGTAGCTCATGGAGTATTGTCAATGATATACAGGAATTTTTCCAGCAGGGATAAGGAGGTGATTATTCCATTGTATAAGGCAATGGTCAGGCCACACCTAGAGTACTGTATACAGGTCTGGAGGCCTCATTTCAAGAAGGATGTAGAGCTGCTGGAACGAGTACAGAGAAGGGCAACAAGATTAGTGAATGGAACAAAGGGGTGCTCTTACGAAGAAAGGCTTAAGTTTTGCAAGTTACAGTGTCTGGAGACTAGGCACCAGCGAGGTGATCTGATAGAGGTGTATAAAGTCTTGAATGGTTTTAAGCATGCTCAATGCTGATGGGATTCTTCCTCTAGCTCAGAAAAATCACCTGAGAGGGCATAAATTCAAATTGAGGAAAGACAGATGTAGGATAGACGTGAGGAAATTTGCCTTTAGCCAGCGGGTGGTTGGTTGGTGGAACAGACTTCCATCCCTTGTGGTGGAGGTTGATAGCCTAAATAAGTTTAAGGCTCAGCTGGACAGGTATTTGGAACGAACAGAGGGGTGAAGTGGAAGTGGGGTTTTTTTTTTTTTTTTGGCTGATGCTGCATAAGCTTGCTTTCTTGCATCAAATGCCTCTACTAATGCTAATGCTAATGCTAATTGATAAATATACAAAATATCAGTGAGCCTAACAATGAACTGTGGGGGACTCCACTGATAACATTAGTTAATGAAGAGCAGCATACATTGATTACCACTGTCTTCTCCCACTCATACACCCTTTTATCCATTGTAGCAACTTGCCCTTAATACCATACTACTCCAATTTGTACAGTAGTCTTCCATGTCCAACAGTATCAAAAGCATTCCTGAAATCCAAGTATACGATATCAAAATTATTTTTTGCATCCAGTTTCTCTGTAACCACATCATAGTATTCAATCAAATTTGTCAGACAAGACTTTCCCTTAACAAACCCATGCTGTGACTGTATTATTACTGCAGTCTTGTGTAGATGATCCTGCAATCAGAGCCGGCCCGAGGGGGGTGCGAACGCACAAGGCCCCGCGCCGCTGACTGATTTTGCAAAATAAAAATGGTTTCATTTTTTTTTGTTTTAATACTGTCGCAAAATCTAGCAACATCGCCATAAAATGGCCATATTTTTAATATACATAAGAAATAAAATGTCAATAATCATGTTATTAACATTATCTGAAAGCCCACCAAGAATTCTCCAAAGAACACGGAAAAATATATTTTCTTTCAAATATATTTAAAATATCTCTCCTCACAAGTCGCTCAGACGTACAATTATATGTTGCCAGCATTGGCATAGTTATCGTACTCTAAAGGCTATATATACTACCGACTAGGTTTTCTCGGCCCTTTTTAGCTTTCTACCTTCGAGAGATCGAGTGAATTCGAAATTATTCGAAAAGTTCACTTAAATTTTCTTCAGAGAAAATTAAGTTAATAATGCTGGTTTGATCAAAGCACTTATCCTGCAAAAGAATTCCAAAGCACAGTATATGCCCTGCAGAAGCCATAATTTGAATTTAGTTCTTGGAGACATTTCAAAATTGTCTTCTCTTGCAAATTCATTTTTTGGGACTTTACAAAGCATATATAATATTTTTGCAAGTTCTGTGATACGCTAGGATATATTAAAAGAGCATGTCAAACATCTTACTCCAAAACCACTGTCAGCAACGAGGTGGGAATGTCGCCTCGAAAGTGAGAAATCTGTGAGATACGAAGTACCACAATTTTCTCTAGCTTTGAAATACCTTTATGAACATACAAGTGACATGTAAACGAAATCCGAAATCTAATCAATCGAAAATAAACTTACTTCATTTGAATTTTTATTAAGTTTGATCATTTAGTATGACATACTGAATGAAGTAAATATTGTGAGCAAGATATTTCAAAATTCAAATATAGATATCGGTACTGCAAATTCCCATTTAAAAGGGCTTTTAAATTTTTTTGAACAGTATCGTGAATCGGGATTCAAATTTTCTTTAATAACTGCAAAGGAAATAGAATAGAATAGAAATAGAAGGAAATGAAAAAAAGAATTAGAAGTGACATCTGAATTTAAGAATCAAAGAACTGGACGAAAAACAAAGCAATTTTGTTATGAAGGAACCGATCAGCCTATTTCATCGGGCGAAGAATATTTCAGAATTCAATATTTTCTAGTCATAATCGATAGTGCGATTATATCTTTTAAGAAAAGATTTGAAATTTATCACGAACATGAGACATCATATGGTTTTTTATATAATTCGGATAATATTCAAAAACTGACTGAAAACGATCTTCTTAAATGTTGCAGACTTAAATGCAACCTTGCAAGACGATATTGATTGCATTGATTTATTTAATGAAATCAAAATTTGTCATCGAGTTTTGCCTTCCAGGATCACAATATTACAATATTTACTAAAAAAAAAAAAAATTTTTTTTGAATTGTATCCAAATTTTGTTACTGTTCTGAAAATTATATTAACCTTACCAATTACCGTCGCATCTGCAGAAAGATCTTTCTTAAGATTGAAAATAATAAAAAATTACTTGAGATCTAACATTAGTCAAGAACGATTTACCTCCTTAGCCACTTTATCTATCGAATCCGAAATAGCCAAAAAACTAAATTATGATATTATCAACGAATTTGCCATAAAACATGTAAGAAAATGAAACAAAAATCACATATTGTGCCCTTCTTCGATTAAATCGCATAACAAATTGTATTTTATAAGTATATGAAGCAATTTTTCTTATTTGATTTATTAAAGATTTTTTTTGTGATTGAAATGTTAAGTTTATTAAAATAATTTAATTATTTATCATTTTCATGTAATCCTTACTAAACCAATTTGTGCAATGTAATAAATATCAAAATGCAATTAATTATTGCAATTAACTTTGCACCAGGCCCCACTTTTGTTCGGGCCGGCCCTGCCTGCAATGCTTCTTTAACCAGTGATGCCATTATTTTCCGTGGAACAGAAGTTAAACTAACAGGTTTGTAATTTCCAGTGTCTTCCTTTGATCCCCCTTTGTGAATTGGGGATGCATTTGAACATTTCCAGTTCATGGGGGACATCCCCTGAATCTAAGCATGCTCTCATAATTATGGCTAAGGGTTTACTTACTTCCCTCGATGTCTCCTTCAGTATAACTGGATAGATCCCGTCCACCACAGGTGCCTTTCTTATGTTTAACTTCAACAATTTCTCTTCCACTTTGCTCTCAGTTATTACAAAATCATTAAGCTCCCTGTTACAGTTCAATAAGCTTCTGTCCACATCCCTACTACTGAATTGGTCATGTTTGCATCATACAGATCCAAAATATTCATTCAGGTTGTAAGCTATCTGAGCAGAATTATCAACAGTGAACCATCGATATCAAGTGGACAAATCTGATTCATCACCTTCCTTCTAGAGCTTATATAAGAAAAGAAGTTCTTGCTGTTTTTCTTATCATCTTTTGCCAAAGTCATTAGACTAACAGTACAGGAAACATCAGCAAGAAGTGATAACACAGTTACATTGAATGATGAGAGGGGTTGCAATCATTAAATACAAGGACATTGTCATCAAATAAAATTAAATTTTTGAAACATACACACTTTTTGATTAAATTTGATACATTTTGATTA
Organism: Mastigoproctus giganteus; assembly: GCF_048544385.1. Taxonomy (NCBI): domain Eukaryota; kingdom Metazoa; phylum Arthropoda; class Arachnida; order Uropygi; family Thelyphonidae; genus Mastigoproctus; species Mastigoproctus giganteus. Next base: position 147,733,249 of record NC_143586.1, on the reverse strand, counting down.
AACCTTGTATATAAGACATATATAAAAAAGGAATAAAAACAGAAGCAAGAAAGAAAAAAAAAAAAAAAACTGGCAGTGGTAAAGAGCCAACAGAAATATACAATATAACATAAGAGCTTTTTTGTCCATTTTACATGTCATCACAATACTAGGAACTCAACTTGCAACGTCAGGATATACAACAATACACAACTTCAAAACTAAAACTTCTGTTTACTCTACTCTCTAGAGTCAGAGATAACCTTGCTATCATGCAAGTTATTTGATTTTATCATATAAATTTTTGCCGACCGGGCTAGCCAGGTAGGTAAAGTGCCTGCCTGGCAACCCAAAGGTCGCGGGTTCGATTCCCGCCTCGGGCTGGATATCACGATGGTGCCGTGCCGAACCAACCGGTTGGTTGGATATCCCGGCCACGATACACGAAGGAAGCAAGAAAAAACTGGTTCCTTCGTGTATTGATCACATCATACGAAATAAAAGTATAAATTTTTCATTGTTATATTATGAAAAACAAGAATAATATTTCATTATAAAGAAGGATCAGAAAATATTTCATTATGAAGCACAAGAAATATTGCCTTTTACATTTAGCAACCTGTTAAAATTATCATTATAACTGTAAACTAAATCCTAAATTAAGTTGTTTCAATGCAAAATAGCGTTTTTTTTTTTAATAATTTGATACAAAAGAAATCCAACAAAAACTGAAAAATGTAGGTTGATATCATAAATGCCAAATGATTTAATCAAAACAGAGAAGATAACTTACAAAGAAACAGAGAATTATTTTAATCAAATAAAATGGCTGCTAAGATTCCTTCAGAATTATATCACAACACACACAAGGAAAGGCTGGTTAATTAATGTATGCAGCGTCTTAAGCATTAACAAACGGTAATAATGCATGACTTATAGCAAAAAAAAAAAAAAAAAAGCAACAACTTTTATGTGTGAACTGAAAACATCTAGTTTCTATATATCTGCATACATACTATTCATTCCTGCAATCAGTGCATGGCAAAATACATACTATCCAATGCTCCAACTACAATATATAGTACATGGATTGCCTATGTGACAACTATGAAAAAATTCTCTTGGTCTAATTTTAATGAAATTTGGGAAAGACTTGTCAAATCATTCTAAAAGAATGAAATTTATTATCTATATAATATCAGTGTAGATACACCATAGACAACTCTTAAGAAACTACGAAGTAGTTGTTGTAGTAGGCATCATATTATGCCTTGTGCATTTAGTTATTTTTAAATATTGTTATATACACCTTTTGGCATCTCTCATATTGTGTGATTATCTTAACAACTGGGTCATCATATTTGCAATACCAAGGTACCGCCCCATCCACTGATGATAGGCCAATAGCCTTGAAATGGTGCTGTCTGGGTGGTGGTACTCACTGAGAATAAGTAACAATAGTCTTCTCTATTAGTGAAGTGTTTCTTATTCAAGGTAGTGCAATATCATGGCAACTCGTCGTGAAGGAAGAGCACAATATGAGAAACACAGCAAATGATGCCTACAACAACAACTACTTCGTAGTTTCTTAAGAGTTGTCTATGGTGTATCTACACTGATATTATATAAATAATAAACTCTTAACTCAATGTATTATGCCTTGTGCATTTTTTAAAAGAACAAAATATCACAAAATTCATCCATTTGAGGTCAAGTTATTATGAGGATGGCCAGACCAAAAAATAACAACTGCTGGATAGTAAGGTGGTAGATGACTTTCATCAACCGGTGAAATACCACCACTTTGCTTATTGGAGGCTTGAAGTGGTGAAACCCATGTTTAGTCTCTAGAGCAAAGTTTCCGGCATCCTCCTCCCCCCATACTTCTCCTTCAACCCATGCATGGTACTAGGTGCTATAGGTTTTGATACCTTTCGTGTTTGGGGTTTTCATTAAAAAAAAAAAAGTGGACGAATGTTATATTGTCCTATTTTAATGAAATTTAGGATAGTGCTACAAATCCTTTTAAAAGAGCCATATATAAAATTTTATGAAATGCATCATTCACTACTAGTCAAATTATTAGTGTGGTCTGACAGACATGAAGACAATAGGTGTTTTACACATACATGTTAGATGCATAAAAAAAAGAAAAGAATAAAACTCATTACAGATAAAACCACGTACAGTAATACACTAAATCAAAGCAAAACACAAACTACTTAGTACAGAACTTAATGACCGATTACCATACATTTAATTTGCTATTAAGGCATTAGCAAAGGATGAAACATTTAATCAAACAATGACAAAACTTCCACTAAATCTGGCAATATAAAAATAAAAGCGAAATTACCAGGCCAAATTCACAGCAAGTGTCAAAAACTAGTAAAATTGCTAGTGAAAGTTTTTTTAGCAATAATTTGTTACTTGCATGATGGTAAACTATGAACAACTACATGAAAACAATGAAAGGTTTTAGCAGGGATAGTACAAAACTTCAAGGGTGAAATTTTGGACACCAAGCTAAGATTATTCCAAACACACTGATTTTCTCTACAGATCACATTATTGAAGGAAAACATTAATGGGGGAAGGGGAGGAAATTGTTTCATCAGCTGTGAAGTTAATCAGGTTATTCTTGCTCTCCTACCACAGTGAGAAATAGTCTGGGACTAGCTTTCAAGTCCCTAGACTATTGATGAGACTAACGAATTCTATTAAACATTGAACAATGCATTAGTCTCATTAATTCAAATAGAATTGCAATTTTGCTGTTTGATATGATAGACTAGTTGGTTTTCATCCTAAAAATGGTATGCTGAGACTTGCCTATCTCCTGAAAAAAATAAACAAAAACTGTTCCTTCACAAAGACTACTGCAGTACTGTCTAGACGAACTTTTCATATAAACAAAGAAAACGAAACATCACATGAAGTTTAACCTACTGCAAACAGCTTTGAGTTCAAAGTTTGTAAGATAACAAAATGGATGGTCAGAATATAGAAGTATGTCAAATGATTGAAGGTCACACATCACATCATAGCAGTAATATTAAATAACATCAATAATATTAAAAAGAAAACAAATTAAAGTGGGCTAATTTTTATCCTGAAATTAATAACCAATTTAAAAAGTTCCAAATTAAATATTTCAGAACAATTACTAATTGCTTATTCATGAATGTAGTCTGCTTTGTCAATAACTGGATGAAGGAAGTAGTTTTTGCAACTCTTACTACATAATTTAAACACAGAACTATTATACTGATGTGGTTACAAAAAAAAAAAAAAAAAAATTAATAATAAATATATATATATATATATATATATAATAAATTTCATACAGTTCACCCACGTATCATCTATTAATCTATGCTGTTGTAACACTGAAAATTTACATGCATTACAACTTTCTTTGAAAGAAGAAAATATTTGATTTTCAGTTATTAAATCAACAACAAAAACAGTTGAAAAACAGTTTCCTGCTTAATGCCAAATACATTGGTACATGTATTTGTTTACCAAAACAAAACCAAGTCACCATCAATAAACAAGAAAATAGAAATATTTACTGCATTTATACTTGTTATTTATCTAGTTCTCTAAGAATTTAGATTTCTCTACAAAAATGAAGGTAGGATTTTTAACTATTTTAATATATATATATATATATTTTTTTATGAAAACCCCAAACACGAAGGTATCAAAACCTATAGTACTTAGTAGCGTGCATGGGTTGAAGAGAAGTATGGGGGGAGGGGGATGCCGGAAACTTTGCTCTAGAGACTAAACATGGGTTTCACCACTTCGAGCCTCCAAAGTGGTGGTATTTCACCGGTTGATGAAAGTCATCTACCACGTGTTTGCCATCACTATCAAGGAACCGTTAATTACTCATGTTAAAAACATTACTTTGGAAATAAGTGGTATGCAACTAACCTTCTGTAGTGAGAGAAGTGGACAGAGAAAGGAATAAATATCTGTGCTATTACTACTACACTAATTGATAACACAAAATTGATGCCCTCAGTCTCAACTGAATATTACATATAATTTATGTCATGATGTTTTACAGCTGAAGTTCAATTCCACTGAAATGAATACTAATAAATAATTAAAAAAAAAAAAAAGGGACAGTTCCACAATTTTCATATAATTTAACCAAACATTTACTACACCACACTTAAATAATATGCTAAATCAATGATAGTCAATATATATTGTTTACATTCTCCTTAGAACATATTCAAAGGCTGTTAGTACTGCTTAAAAAAATTTAAGGCCCTCTCCTGCAACTGCTATATTTGAAAATAAAACATCCTATATGTGTATTTATTATATGAATTCGGATCCTATGTAGCACCAGCTATATAAGATCCGAAAACAATTAAAACATTTATATAAATAAATATTTATTTAATGTTTTAAAAATATAAATAAAATGCATAAGATTAATTTTTTTTAAAAAATAACAAATTAACTAAAAAATATAAAAAATTAAAAATAAAATGAAGTAACCAGTGTCACTTTTCTCACTTTTTTTAATATTTCTTTCAAGGATTTATACAATCCCTCCTTAAATTTAGATAATCTTCCCAAATTCCAAAGAGTAGGCAGGAGTTTATTCTAACAATCAATCACAATGACTATAGGAAAATTTTTGGACACCTAGTCTAAAATTACCTCCTCTCAGATTAGCAATAGTAGTGGCATATAATGCAAAAAAAAAAAAAAAAAAATTCCGATTTCACCTATCCACTCACTCCAACAGTTTGTCCAGTTCTTGAATTTATTTAAGCTATCAACTTCTATACTAATAGATGGAACTTTGTTCCAGCAATCAACCACTTGCTAGCTAAAGGCAAATTTCTGCACATTATTCTGCAACCATCTTTCCTCAATTAGAATTTATGTTCCACGATGTTCATAATCTGAGCAAGAATCACAGCAGCATTCAGCTTGCTCAAACCATTCAGAGCCTTAAACACCTCAATCAGATCACCTCACAGGTGTCTAGTCTCCAGCCACTGCAATTTGCAGAACATAAAACCCTTTCTTAGTAAGAGAACCCCATTGTTCACCTCACCAATCTCTTACCCTTCTCTGTACTTGTCCCAGAAGCTCTACATCCTTCCTAAAATGAGGCCTCCAGACCTGTATGTGGTACTCAAGGTGCAGCCTGACCATTGCCTTATACAAAGGGATAAACACCTTATCCCTGCCAGTAAAGTTCCTGTATATCACTGAAAAGACCCCATAAGCTGCTCTGGCAGCTTGTCTGCACTGATCTGAAAACTTCATATAATACACAATTACCCCAGGTCTTTTTCATTCTTCACTACCCTGAGTAGTACTGCACAACTGGTACATTACTGTGGGGTTACTGCTACCCATATTCAGTGCTTTGCATTTGGCAATGTTAAACTTCAGTTGCCACTTCTCAGCCCATCTGCCCAACTTTTCTAGATCCTGTTGCAGCAGTGTACTGTCATTACCAACCTTTGTATCATTTGCAAAGGTCTACATTTTGCCTGATATACCTTCACCAATATCATTGATAAATAAACAAAACAACAATGAGCCCAACACCCATTATTATTTTTTGCATCCAGTTCCTTTGTGACCACATCCTACTATCCAATCAAACTGGTCAGATAAGATTTCCCCTTAACAAACCTATGCTGTGTCTGAACTATAACTGCAGTCTTATCTAGATGATCCTGCATTGCTTCTTTAACCAGTGACTCCATTATTTTCCTTGAAACAGAAGTTAAACTACACTAACAGTTTAAATTTATGTCCCCTTGTTCAAGTCATGTAAAACTTCCCTCAGCATTTAGGTTAGTCAAACCTTGAGACGTTTGAGTAACCCAAGATTGAAAAAAAAAAAAAAAAAAAAACACATACACAAGGTGCTACCCAATATTCCTGAAATTTGAATGCTACGTGGGTACTATGTCTAGTACAGACTTGTGGCTCAAAGTAACACTGCATACATCCTTTGTGAATCAGTGTGCCATGTGGCATCAGGCTGGATAGTATAATTGAATATTTATGTGCAGTTCTTTGGCGGTGTGTTTTGCGTAGTTTGCGATTTTTGTGGTGGCTGATATGAGATAGCAACATGCTTGCATCAAGTTTTGTTTCCTTCTTAACAATACAGAAGCAGAAACTCATAAGAAGTTGAAACAAGCTTTTGGTGACAATGCTTTAGGCCAGACACAGACCTACTACTGGTTTACCTACTTTAAAAGTGGCTGAATGTTGGTTGATGATGACGATTGCTCTGGGCATCCATCATTGAGCACAACCCTGGAAAATGTCACAAAAGTTTGGGCAGCAATCCATGAAGACTGCAGGCAGACCATCCATGACATTTGTGGCATTGTAGGACTATTGTATGGCATGTGTCAGACATTTGAACATGAGAAGGATTGCAAACAAGTTTGTGCCATGGTTACTGAGTGAAGACCAAAAGCAGTATTGCATAGAAGTTAGCAGAGGTCTTCAAGAATGGGCCAGGAGTGATCAACACTTCCTTTCTACGGTCATCACTGGTGACGAATGTTGGGTATATGGGTATGACCCAAAAACCAAGCAACAATTATCCAAGTGGAAGAGCACATCTTCGCCCTGACCGAAGAAAGCCCAACAAGTGAGGAGCAATGTGAAGCCCATGCTAATCTGTTTTTTTGGGCATTGACGGGATTATCCATAAGGAATTCGTCCCCCCCCCGGCAAGACTGCCAATGCTAAGTTCCACTGCAACGTTCTGAGGCGGTTAAGGGAAGCTGGAGGAAACGTCCAGAGAAGTGGTGCACAAAGAACTGGATCCTTCACCATGACAACGTGGTGGCCCACACACCTCTCGCTGTGGCGCAGTTTTTGGCATCCGAAAACATAACCGTCCATCACTCCCCCTATTCATCACACCTCAGCCCCCTGCAACGTCTTCCTAAGAATGAAAATCAAGCTGAAGGGTCGAAGATTTGAGAGTGTGTAGAGGAATATCCAAACCAAATCGCAGGTGGTGCTGAACACTATGACGAAGAAGGACTTTCAAGACGCATTCAAATCACTGGAGAAGCGCTGGGATCAGTGTTTAAGCTCTCAGGGGGGACTACTTCAAAGGTAACGGTGGTGAATAAGACCTAGGATATGTACGTGTGCACACACACACACACACACACACACACACACACACACACACACACACACACACACACACACACACACACACACACTAAGTAAATTGTAAGCAAAAGGCCTTGTCGCTATAAAACAATATGTAAAAATATTTTAAACAAAAAATATTTACTCACAGTTTTATTTGTAGATGAACTCCATTCTTCTCTCTTTGCTAGTACTAAAAATATCGGTCACTTTTTCATAGAAATTGTAATTTGCTCTATTTTAATTAATCTTTTCTTTTCAATGGAAATTAAAACAAGTGACGAAAGCCTTTCATTTTTCATTCTATTTCTGGTGAAGATTTTGATTCTTTTCAAAGCTGAAAATAACCTCTCAACAGAAAACTGTTGGCTGGAATTGTGAAAATCAATTGCAGCAGCTTCATGGCACATTTGTTCAAGTCCATTTTGAAACACAAAAGTAAGCAAATTTTGAAATAATTTATCCTGGAACACTTGTGCATTATAAATTCCAACTAGATCAGTTTTGAATCTTATGACATTGAAGATGTCACCATAATTCTTTTCTAAACTTTCTAATGCATCCTTATCAATTTGACTAGCTAGTTTTTGAAACTTTTTACTATTGACTAACGAAATGAATTGTAAATTTTTAAACTCACTGTATCTTGCTTCCATATGCTTCAAGATATCATTCAATATTAGATAGAATATTCTTTCTCTTTCTTCTTTAATTGGATGTTTGTATGACATTTTGATTCAATCAAGTTATTTTCTTGGCAACATTCTTCAAACTTCTCACATATATCATCAAAATGTCTGCGCAGATCTTCGAGCAAATTTATTGTTTCATTGATTCTTTCAATGCAATATGGAATATCTATAATTTTAATGAAAATTATAGATAATTATAGTTTTAATGAAAATTTTATCATAAACCATAAGAAGAAAGTATGTTGAATCTTGCACCCCACGAGGGTCCTTGAGGTTGTCTCAGATTTGCCAGACAAGCTTTACTTGCTACCTGGGAGTCTAAAATGCTGATGGAACTGATATTCGGGTGACACTCAAGTCAAGTGGACCCAATTTTGGCGAAGTCCAGACAGTCTATGACAGCCAAATCCTCTGCTTGCACCTTCACGATGGTGGGATTTTTGGTAATCCTGGGTATAACCTCCATGCACAAGTAAATGGTGGGTGACCACCCAGGTGTGAACTAGGGCTTGCATAAAACCAAGAAATTTCAAAACCGAGTTTAACCGAAGTTTACTCTTAAAACCGGTTTTAAAACCGATTTTCTCAGACTTAGGGAAAATAATTAAAAGCTTATAACACAGGTATTTATTTTATCTTGGGTAGATTGTACAAATCGTAATCAAATCTTTTAAACAAAATCTATCACCTCTTATAGTAAAAAAAATAAAAAAATTAGAATGCTCCAAAAAAGTAACCAGCTTGAGATTATACAAAATTACAAATTGTATTCAAATCCTTTGAATAAAAACTATCTTCTCGTATAGTAAACAAAAAAATAATAAGCCCTATAATAATAATAATAATAATAATAAATAAATAAAAATAATGTGAAAAAAAAAACAGATGGGGAAAGTACTTTACTATTAATCGCTCAGCTTTTTTCTGAAAATGATCCTGTAAAAAACACAGTATATTAAGCATTTTTTCTGATAGACTTGACCTTATTTTTAAAGAGACCAGTGATCGAAAACACTCTCTCAGATTGGACACTTGTTGGTTTAATGGTCAGCAGTGCTCTATAAACTTTTCACTTCTACTGCTAGTTGCCTCCAAAATTTTAAATTTTTTTCTGATTTCCAATTCACTGGGATATTTTGAAGGCTCTTCAGTTAATCTCTTTATTGCACTATCATACTCTCGCATGAGTGTATCTCCAACATCGGAACTAGATGGGTCTGTTTTCTTCTAAAAGAAAAGTTCGTTTATTTTCAGTTTCTTCATTCAACGCTAAGACTCCTTCGGAATGTTTTGCAAATAATATCTGATAAATCTCTTCAGCATGCTTTTTCAAAACTTGCTTACTTGGAAAATCAAAAGTTCTTGAACCTGAATCTTCTTTCCTAAACTTTTTGGGGTTGTGTAGATAGCTTAGCAAAGCCACAGTTTGGCAATTTCATCTTGCATTGTAACGCTGCAAAAGGCTTTGGTGAAACTTTAAAGCAAATGGGTTTTCTGCTGTATTAAGCTTAGCAAGCAGAAATTCTATTGAAGACTGCTTTAAGTAAATCTGTATCTTCCCTTCATTTCAATTCGTCGCAAAGTTTCACATAGCAATTCAAGTGTTTTCCAGTCATTGTCAGACACAGCTTCAGTTGACAGTACTGCACATAGAGCATTTGGAATGCAATTTTTCAATTTCAAAAATTTTTTAATCATATAGAAAGTGCTATCCCATCTAGTCTTGCAATCTAATATAAGTTTACATTCTTTCCCATTAAATTTTGCTTTAACAAAATTTTGTAATGTCATTTTTGGTAGGCGATTTTCGAAAAAGCTTGCAAATTTTTCTGACTTTGTTAATAGTTTGTGCAATATTGGCCATTGGATTGAAGAAATAAATGAGCTCATCGGTAAAGTCGGTTTGATAAAGCATGCTTTGCTGTCTTTCTTCAACTTCTTCATCATCACTACTTTCTTCATTATTTTCATTTTCTTCATTGTCTTTGGGAGACTCAGAGCCTGTGGCACCATAACTGATTGCTTTTTCATAAAGTACATCTATAACTGACAGATGTATCAATGGGCTATATACTGTTCATGATCAGGCGTTATTTGCTTGCCAAACTTAATCATCATTGCTGCTCCATCGGTGGTGCAGGCAACAATATCCTCATCCAAGTTCAAACCAAATTCCTTCAAGTGTCCATTCACAATTTGCTCAGTTCTCCTGCTATCAAGTGAACCATTAATCTCAATAAGACCTAACGACCAATGATTGTCTTTTGAATGCACATTTATATTCATATACCTTTTATTTTGTATAGATGTCTAGAGTCAATGAATACTGTGCACCCAAAACCAATGAATTTTTGAAATGCTGAATGAGTTCTTCTTTCTTAGTTTTATAATAATTCAGAACCATATTTTTAATTCCATTTACTGAGGCTGATGGTAATTTATCGTATTTATTTCTTTGAAGGTGAAGGCTTGATTGTATAAACTCACTCCTGGCAATTGAATTAAAAGAAAATCCATCTAAAGCAGCTAATTTTGAAATCTCTTCTTCCATAGATTTTTTAACGATAAAGTTTTCTAACGTTACTACCATTTTTATGGGAGGTTCACTGTTATCTTTTTTAATGTCAATCTGATGCATTTTCTTTAAATGCAACATCAAAGATGATGTAGATCCTCCAGACAACTTCATTAACTTCTGACATTTCGAACATTGTGCTTCATCTTTGCTTTTTCGAGCAAAATAATTCCATACATTTGATTTCATCTTAGACATATTAAGAGTAATAAATATTAATTAGTAGGAATTTATATCACCGACAATTTTAAATAAAAATATTCAAGATAACAAAGGCACAATACTATGCGTCACTCCCGCAAGCACTGAATGAAGAGTCTAAACAAGGCAAGTTTCAAAATTTTCACGAAAGAAATTTTTTATTTATTTACTTGCAATTTTTTTCCCCCCAATTAAATCTATTGTATTTTCAAAATTACATAAAAGCTAAATTTGGCGAAGCTGCTTTTTGGAGAACATTTGATCACAAATTTAATGGGAATAAAGAAGCAAAAAACTTTCTATGATTGAAATTTGATACAATATTCAGCAAATCTGTTTCTAGTGGGTAACCATCAATAAGGCGTGTTCTATAACTTGCCTGGCGAACAAGATAGATGGAACGGAGAAATGTTGAGCATTTTCTTTTACGCTATCGCTCCGACTCACTCAGTTGTAAATGAGTACACCTGCATCGAGCCATGACACAGGTGGGAAGATAAAAGGTACCCCTCCTAGATTTGGGCCACTTGCCCATGAGATTCGTACCTACCTAAACATAAAATAAATAAAATGTTTAAAACATAAAGCAGTGGAACGATCCAGACAAACGAACAACTCAATACGAAAACCGGATTTAACCGGTTTATAAAACCGGTTTGCAAGCCCTAGTGTGAACCAATGTAAGCAGGGGTCAAGGTGTGGCACCCACACCACATGGAGGAATGCCACCCCTCTATGTTACCAAGCAGTACTAGGTGGTAGATGACTCTCATCAACCGGTGCAATACCACCACTTTACTTATTGGAAGCTTGAAGTGGTGGAACCCACGTTTAGTCTCTAGAGCTAAGTTCCGGTTAACCCTTCCCTATCTCTTCCATCATACAGTATGACTAATGACTTTTGAGGTTATGATGAACATCGTGGCGAGATCCAATATTCCTTTCATTTCGAAGGTACAGCTCTAAAACGTGTTCACAGGCCGGCTGCTAGTTAGTATACCGGACTGAACCTATTGGTAACTCTCTAGGAGGCTTCTGGATCAGCTAGTGTATAATCTTGTTACCTCTACTCTGCCAGATAGTGACTGGAGGGAGTCCGAGTAGTGTGTATGCAGGGAGCATTGTTGAGGCCACGTTATGTCAAGGATCTGGGTATATTCTTATCATGTGTATGCCATATCCAAAAATTTAATTACTTCATACAGCATGTCCCACCCACTTTTTTTACTATCGAATACACCGTGAATTGTCAAACTAATAGAGCAAGCTTATCTGCGAAAAGATCTAAACCTCCCAAGCACTTCCTAATTAATTTCACAAATATACGTGGTCTCAATTCTAATCTCAACGATGTCCAATTCCACTTGCAGTCTGCCAAACCCCATGTACTTTTTCTGACAGAATCTCAGTTATCAGTTGATTCAACTACTGCTCATCTCAGATGCCCAAATTATTTGCTGTATGATTCCTTTCGCCTCAAAGGTGGTACTTGTGCATATGTCCGTTCTGATATTCCCCGTCAGAGACTTGGCGATTTGGAATCTCCTCTCTTTGATCTTCTCTGGCTTAAAATCTCTCTACCTCATTGTGTCAAATTCATCTGTTGTCTCTACCATTCTCCCAACTCTAGTAATCACTTGGAGCTCTTTGACTTCCTCTCTTTGCAACCGGACTTTCTCCAATCCAACTTTCCTAACAGTGAGATAATTTTCCTTAGTGATTTTAAATGTTCACAACTTCAGCTGGTCGAGATGCTGAGGCTTTTGCAATTACTAATGACCTTGCACAGATTGTTTACCTACAAGAATACCGAATAATCCTAATCATACGGCCAACACGCTTGATCTTTTTCTAACAAACAACCCTTCTAAAATAATAATAAGTACACGGTCGAAGTGAGAGGTCCTTTAGGCACTTCAGATCACAACTTGGTGATTATCTCTTCTCCAATGGAGCCTTTATCTCATGGCTATTCCCAAACTTGTGGTGTTTGGCATTACAAGAATGCAAAATGGGATGACCTGCGAGATTTCTTTTCTTCTTTTCCTTGGTTGGATTACTGTTTCAAAACTTCTGATGTCAACATTTGCTCAGATTGTGTCAGTGAAATTATTCTTGCAGGAATGGAATCCTTTATCCCACACTCCACTTTAAAATCTCATCCTTTATCTAAACCTTGCATTTCCAATAAATGTGCTAAGGCTGTTCAAGAGAAGAATGTTGCATATCGTAATTGGCTGGTTTCTAATTCTTCAGTTTCATTTTCTGCCTACACCAAAGCTCGCAACAATTGTAAACCAGTTATTAATCAGTCCAAACTAGAGTTTGAACAGGCTAAGAGTAGAAAACTTGCTTCTTGCCCTAATGGTAGCCAAGCATCTGGTCTTTTGTCAAAGCTATTGGCTGCAAGTTTTGCCCATCTCTGCTCCCACCTCTGTCCAAACTAGATGGTTCTGTTGTCACTTCAGCCAAGGATAAAGCTGAACTGCTAGCATCCCATTTTTATTCCAACTCATGTATTAATGATCTTGGTAAAACACCTCCCACCATTTCCAACACGCTACATTCAATGTCTCCAGTGGTGTTCCGTCAAAAGGATGTCAGAAGGATTTTGACGAATCTTGATGATAAGAAAGTTCCAGGTCCCAACGGTATTTCTCCACTTGTTCTCAAAACCTGTACTCATGAACTTACTCCTATTCTTTGCCACCTTTTTTCACTTTCTTATTCCAAAGGTGTTTTTCCTTCTGCTTGGAAATTTGCTCATATCCAGCCAGTTCCTAAAAAGGGTGACAAATCCCTCCCATCCAATTATTGTCCCATTGAAATTACTTCTACTCTTTCTAAAGTAATGGAGAAATCAATTAACCACCAACTCGTAAACTACCTAGAAACCTTCCGTCTGATCAACTATCGCCAGTATGGATTCCGTCAGTGTTGATCCACTGGTGATATTCTGGCTTATGTTACCCATTTATGGAACAATTCAATGGAAAGGTTCGGTGAAACACAAGTAGTTGCTCTTGACATCTCAAAGGCTTTTGATCGTGTTTGGCATAAAGGTCTTCTAAACAAGCTTCCATCTTATGGTTTGCCAACTGTTTTCAGTAATTGGTTATCCAGTTTTCTCTCTGATCGCTCACTGAGCGTGATGGTAGATAGCTCTCTGTCTTCTCACTTCTCTACTAATGCTGGTGTCCCCCCAAGGTTCAGTTCTTTCCCCCACTCTTTTCCTCTTATATATTAATGACCTTCTTCCACTGACTGGAAATCCTATCGATAGTTTTGCCGATGATAGCACATTGCATTCTACTTTCCATTTTGAGAAACCTTGCCCTGCTCAATCAGCTTCTATTTCTCGAAAATCTGCTACCAAATACTTAAATGCCGATCTTCAGGTAATTCTCCAGTGGGGAATCCTTCTAAAACTCAGTCTTGTCTTATATCTCGCAAAAAAGGATTCTTCTGCTCCTATGCTTATCTTTAGTGACACTTCGAATTCTAGGCAAAATGACATATCTCTTTTGGGGATTACCCTGACTTCTAATCTCTCTTGGCACAAGCACATTACAAATATTGCTTCCTCTGCATCTAAAAAAAACCCCTTTGTTTTCTCTTTCACTCTTGGCGTTACTTTTCTTCCAAACAGCTGCTCACTCTGTATAAATCGCAAATCCGCCCTGCCATGGAATATTGTTCCCACATCTGGGGTAGTGCCCCCCAAACCTCTCTCAGGCTTCTCGATTCCATTCAGAAGAGGGCAGTTAGGTTAATTAATGAATCATCTCTAACAGAGTCTCTCCACTCACTGTCTCATAAATGTACTGTTTCTGCTGCATGCCCCTTCTACAGATACTTCCATGGGCACTGTTCTTCTGAGTTGTCTTCTATAATTCCCGCTCTCTCTTTAAAAACAGTCCGAACACGTGCCGCCACCAGCCAACATCCATTTACTGTCCAACTTCAAACTCTCAGAACCAACTTTTCATCTTACTCGTTTATTCATTCAACTGCCGTTTTCTGGAACAACCTTCCTTCATACGTATTTCCTGAAAATTACAGTCTACAGAAGTTCAAGTTCAATGTCAACAAATGTCTTCTTTCGTTTTCTCAACCTCCAACCGAAGCACGGTACTAAGTACTATAGGTTCTAATACCTCTCATGTTTGGGGTTTACATTAAAAAAAAAAAAAAAAAATTATAAAATCCATTGCTCCTCACTAAGGTATCTGATCCAACAATAAAGGATTGCTGTTAAAAAGTTTACAAAGGTCACTATGGTAGTGTAAAATAGTTTGTATTAGTTTTGAGTGGGAACTCCATCTTGTCGGTGCAGCCTTTGGAATGCGTTTCTGCACTACATCATCAAGAAATTGCATTCGTTTTGTAGAGTGACTGAAAAATGAGGCAAGACCCTCAATGGTCTTGAAAAATATTGTGCATTCAGATATGAATTTCAGTGACTGAGACAGAACAAGATTCAACTTGTGAGCATAGTAATGGGCAAATAATGCTGATGGTGCTTTTTCTCTTACTTTAGCTTGAACACCATTTAAATGTGATACTATTACCAATGCTCCATCATATGTCTGTGCTATAAGTTTATCAGCACAGATGCTGTATTTTTCTAAATTTTTAAATATGCATTCTGTTATGCCAGTAGCTGTTCTGTCTTTAAGTTCGTCAAAGCCTATGAAGGCTTCTTTAATTTCAGAATCCAATACATATCTTAAAACTGTGGAACACAGCTTATTTGAAATATCACTCGTTTCATCCACTTCTATAGCAATGAATGGGGATCTTGCGATCTCTTCTTTAATATTATTTTCTATAGCTGTTCCTACTGTTTCAATCAAGTCATTTTGGATCTTGTTAGAAACACCAGAAAAAAACGAATGATATCTGTAAATGTTGTTCCAATTTTTCATCAAATTTTGCAGTGTAGTTAAGTAACTCAATATAGTTTCCACAATTTTAAGGGATTTGCCTTCATTATTACCGCAAAAAGCAAGTAGCAGATATTAATTTTTACAGTATGTCTCTGTTCTCCATTACCTTTTTATTGTGAATTTCAACGCTGTTTTCTCAGCTTATCTATGCTCAAGTCAATTTGTGTAGATGCAAATTTTTAGTGATATTTGGCTTTCATAATGTACAGATCTTTTGTGTTTACTTAAAGCATTAGGCAAATTATTTAAATCACAATATTCGGTTCTTACCACACACTTTCACTGGATACAGAAAATAACAAGCATTGGAAACAAAAGAGTCTATTTGTTGTAATACAGCCGCACAACCAATCTTTCTTGCTGTACCACACTGTTTGAAATGTTCTTATTATTTTTGTCCCTTTACGCTGTTGAAGTTGTTTCAGTTCCAGTGTTGGTCTTCCATTCTGTCCATATTTGAAAAGGGATAAATTTAGAAATAAAGTATTTGTAAAGTAAAGTATCAGCTCTATCACTAGAGGCAAACGATGCAACAACACACATGCGTACACTCCTCACTCTGCAAAGACCAATGGCACAATTACAATAGTATGTAAGATAAGGATTTAAGATAAAGGACTTGAACAATGTTTAATGTACAATATTGGACAATAAAGGCTATACCATAGAGCCATAAGGCCAAAAAGGAAGTTAAGATTTTAGAATATTCAATATAAAAGTACACCCAGTGAGCCAAGAGGCCAAAAGACTTAGATAGCCTGAGTTAGTTTATTTAGTTATATCCTATAAATATAACTAATAATTAATAATAAAATAAAATAAATACAAGTAAAATAAAATATGAATAATTTGTTTCATTATCATCATTTTATTTTACTTATAATTTTATTTTAATATTAATTATTTGTTTATTTATAGGGTATAACTAAATAAACTAGCTCAGACTATCTAAGCTTGAGCTAGTTTATTTTATACTAGGTATACTTTTATATTGAATATTCTAAAATACAGTTGGACCTCTCTTTAACGAACTTCCATATAGCAAATTTTTCTATGTAGTGAACTTTTTTCATTTCCCCTTGGTCATTGCATTGAAAATAGTTTCTGAATAACAAAGAAAATTTCCGTATAATGAAATGATTTCGAGAGACCTGGGTACGTATTTTTCACACCTCTGGCCTTTAGGAAACAGAGCTGATGTTGTAGAAAGCACAAATTAAGAGCTAAAATGTTTAAGAATTAATTCCTTTAGCTTTTAATAGCTAAAGGCATTAATTCCATGAATTAAGATCTAAATCATTTTACAATTTAATGGTGCCTGTAAAACCCTGCAGGAGGAAACTGGCCTACCACAGTGCGGGATAAAAAAAAATGAAGGTTCTGGGAAGGCCTTTGCCCAGCAGAGGGTCAGCAATGGCTAAAAAATAAAATCTATACAACTTATACACTACTATACTGAGAAGTCCTACTGGTCAGCTATCCACAGTCATTGGCAAAGATTAAGGCATATTCCCGATGTGGGCACTGGCTCTGTCAATTTATTTTCTACCATAAGCATTCTATTAGAGAATTAGGAGAGAGTGATTTTCCTTTATCTCGAAAATTCATCTGTTGTTTCGAAGAAATGAATCATCCACACTTTCGCTAAATTTCACCTGTCTCTGTTTACATGGTAGCTACAAGGTCCCTAATTTCAGCTTTGTTTTTACTGCTGTGCAAGTAACCTTACAGTGTCTAAGAGGAAATCCTTGAATGTAGTGTGAAAAGTAGAAATGCTTAATAGTGTAGATTGGAGCGTTAAAAAAAAAGAAAGTGTATCAACCATTCTGAAAAACCATGTTTTGATTTTCAAACTATTTGAGGAAACGGGATCCAGTTGGAAGCGTGCGAAATTATGCCTTTGAGAAGATGTAGATGAAGCAGTTTTTAAGTGGATGAGGTTGATTCGGGACCAAAACATGCCGATATCAGGGCTATTAATAAAAGAAGACTCTAGAGTATGCATCTTTTCTGGGGCACAAAACATTTCAAGCCAGTTCTGGTTAGCTGGATAAATTTAAAGAGCGTCATAGCTTACACGAAAAAGTTAGTTCTGATGAAAGTGGAGTTGCAATCGAAGAAGACTATACCCATTAGAAAGAAAGTTTTGAAAAAAAAAAAAAAAAAAAATATAGAGGATTACGAATCCAAGGACATTCAAT
Organism: Mastigoproctus giganteus; assembly: GCF_048544385.1. Classification (NCBI taxonomy): domain Eukaryota; kingdom Metazoa; phylum Arthropoda; class Arachnida; order Uropygi; family Thelyphonidae; genus Mastigoproctus; species Mastigoproctus giganteus. The sequence goes on along the minus strand of NC_143586.1, from coordinate 147,715,476 downwards.
GTTGATAAAAAAACAGGTCTATTTTTTAAATGTTTGCCGAACAAGACACTGATTTTTAAAGGTGATAAATGTGTAGGTGGTAAAAATAGTAAGGAGAGAATTACTCTTGGTTGGAAATATGGCTGGTAATGAAAAACTGAAGCTTTTGGTAATACGCAAAAGTAAACAACCCCTATGTTTCAAAGGAGTAAAGTTGTTAGAGTTGGACTACAACAAAAATTCTTGAATGACAAGTGAAATTTTTGGGCAGTGGATTTGAAATTGATAGAAGGATGACCAAATAAAACAGAAAAATTGCGTGACTGTCGACAATTGCCCCTGCCCACCTTCACTCGGTAATTTTGAATCTTACAAGTGTGAAGCTTGTTTTCTTCCTTCTGAATAATTCATCTTAAGTGCAGGCTGCTTGATTGATTTGATTGATTTGGTAGTTATTGGCGCATCGGCTTCTGTGGCCATATTGCACCTCCCAAGGTTTTTGCAGTACTTTGATCCAAGCCCGAGGCGGGAATCGAACCCGCGACCTTTGGGTTGCCGGGCAGGTACTTTACCCACTCGGCTAGCCCGGTCGGCAGTGCAGGCTGCAGCCAATGGACCAAGGCATAGAGGTCCTAAAGGCTAACTCTGTATGCAATAATACACACTTATTCTATTAATTTGGCCTTAGGGCTCTATGGTATAGCTTTTATTGTACAAATCATTTATCTTACATACTACTGTAACTGTACTATTACAGACTGATGTAATGTTTAATAAATAATTTGATGGCATGAATCTGATTCTTTTCATACATACTGGTATCACAGAGATCAAACTCCAAGTCTGTAGCTGATTATTTCACCATTTTTGCCATCTTTGTGAATAGGAAATACATTTGTACATCTCCAATCAACACTCTTCAATTTTAATAGACAGATTCCATCAATCACTGGTTTTGTTAACTTTTAATATCTGTTTCTAGTCCCTTTTCAGTTACAAAACTATTCCACTCACAATTAGTATTAGCTAAACCCGTGATAGGCTCAACTTTACAAATATCCTCACATACGAATGTGGATGCAAAAATATTTATTCAGCATATCAGCAATTCATTCTGTGCGTTATCAGACACTCAGTCTAAAACACTGATGGATCCAATATCTTTCTATTTCAGAAGATTTAGGAGAAGTCCAGTTGGCCTGTCTCCCTAAAATCCACACATGCACACCTTCGATGGTAAGCCTTGTTACGTCACTTAGGTGGCAATGAACATGTAGAGTGGTTCTCTTCAAGACGCCTGGTCAGTGTGAAGAGGAAGAGACCAAACCCTCCAGCACATGACAGCACAAATGGCCCTCAGTCCCCATTGGCTTAGGCGCCTCCGTAGCCAGGTGGAAAGGAGCAGCAGTGCACAGCACACGCTTCTTGATTAGACCGGGGTTCGAGCCCATCACCACCAAATACGGAGGATGCGAAAAGGTCAGGGAATGACCACCACATATCCCAGAGCAATATGGCCTTACTTGCTAAAGCTCCTAAAAACCAAATAACAAACAAACAACAAACCCCATTGGCTTTCACTACCCCTTTTACAGCAGCGAGAGGATCAGAGTGGAAGCAGAGGGTGCTAAGAATCGCTGGGTATGACCAGGCTGACATGCACGGAAACTGGACTTGGCTTGTTACAATGTAAGATTGCTCATCAGTGAAGACAGGATATTAGAGCTGGAAAAGGAATTAGAAAATGCAAATTGGAATATCATCGGTTTGGCTGAAACAAGAAGAAATGAATCAATTATAAGTTTATCAAGTGGAAATCTGCTGTACACCAATGGAAACAGTGAAAGGAGCAAAGGTGGAGTTGGTTTTCTGGTCCACAAAGATATAAAAACAACATATTGGAATTCAAAAGTACATCACCAAGAGTGTCAAGACTACTACTACTCAGGATTTCTAAGAGATACAAGCTAAAGATTATAATGATTTATGCGCCAACATCAAGCCATGATGATGAAGAGGTTGAAGAAATGTACACCAAAACTGAGTCTTCTAGATGAGCAAAAAACCCACTACACTATCATTAGGGGGGGGGACTTCAATGCTAAGGTTGGAAAGAGACAAAACAGTGCAGAAATGGGAACTATAGGAAATTTTGGAATTGGTGAATGAAATGAAAGACTTATGGAATTAGCAGAATCTCGAGGAATGTCAGTAATGAACACTTTTTTCAAGAAAAGGGTGAACAGAAGGTGGATATGGAAGAGAACAAATGGATTAACAACTAATGAAATTGACTTCATCCTCACTAACAGAAGATATATCATGAATGATGTTACTGTCCTGAACAAGGTAAATGTTAGAAGTGATCACAGAACGGTAAGATGCACACTTGATATAGATGTAAGAAAAGAAAGGAAAAAACTGACTTGAGTAAATAATACGGAGGTCTTCGAGATAACAGAAGAGGAGAAAAAGCAGTATGTACTGGAACTTAAGAACAAGTTTGAGCTTCTGCAGACTGTTCAGGACCAAGATATCGATTAGGAATATTACAACTTTCTGAAAGTGATAAAGCTAAAAAAACCTATAGGTCAAAAGAAATTCAAAGAAGAAAAAATTAGTCAAGAAACACTTATGATGAACTGAAGATGACAAATGAAGAGCAAGGTAAACACTGACAAGGATAAAATTGAGTATACCAAGTTATGCAAAGCCATTAGAAAGATGCTCAGAGAGGATATAAGAAGATTTAACACAAGAAAAATAGAACAAGTATTAAGGGAAAACAAAGGATTTAAATCAGCAACCATGAGCATTAACACAGAAAGACAAATGATACTGAAACTGAAGAATAGCAATGGTGTACTTATAAATAGCAGAGAAGGCATAATTCAAATAGCAGACTACTACTATAGAGAATTATACAAGGAGTGAGGGAATGATGGCAGCAGTGTGAAAGATGGATCACAAATTACACATCACAAGTAACACATACGACATACTCGATATCCTTCCTGATGAGGTAGAACGAATGTTGAAGAAAATGAGGAATCAGAAAGCCCTGGGGAAAGATGAAGTTACTGTAGAGTTGTTAAAATTGGGAGGAAGAGACATGACACAGAAACCGGCAAGACTTCACAAAATGCATTAGAAAAGGCGTGACGCTTAAGGAGTGGAATAATGCAATCATAATTTTGCTGCATAAGAAAGGAGATAAATCAGAAATTGGAAATTATAGAACAATTAGCTTGTTATCTCACATCTACAAGTTCTTCACAAGGGTCATTACTAACAGATTAGAAAGAATACTTGATGAGAATCAACCAAAAGAGCAAGCTGGCTTTAGGACAGGATTCTCAACTATGGATCACCTTCACGTAATATCACAGCTAATGGAGAAAGCAAATGAATATAAAACACCATTATGTCTGAAATTTGTGGATTATGAAAAGGCATTTAACTCCATACACCATAAGGCAATGTTTCAGGCACTGGAAAGACAATGCACAGATACCCATATATTATGATTTTGAATAAAATATATGAGAACGCTACCTCCTCTATTAGACTAGACAAAGACAGTAGAAAATTTAAAATTGAGAAAGAAGTTCAACAAGGAGACACAATATCTCCAAAGTTGTTTACTGCTGCCCTTGAAGAAGCTTTCAGAAGATTGGACTGGTGGCAGAAAGAAGCCAATGTGAATGGAGAGTACCAAAACCATTTACAGCTGACATTGTGACCATAAGCCATTATCCCAAAGAATTGGAGGAAACTCTCAATCAGTTATGCAGAGTTGATTTTGGACTAAAGATGGATATGGCTAAAACAAAAGTAATGATGAACAAGAAGTAGTAGTAGTAGTAGTAGTGGCATGTGATGCAAGAAAGCAAGCGTATGAGCTTATGCAGCATCAGCCCAAAAAAAAAAAAAAAAAAATTACAAAACAATCCCCTCAAAATATTTGTCCAGTTCCTCTTTAAATTTATTTAATCTATCAACTTCCACAATGACAGATCGAAGTTTGTTCCAGCAATTAACCACACACTGGCTAAAGGCAAATTTCCGCATATCTGTTCTACATCTGTCCTTCCTCAATTTCAATTTATGCCCCCTTAGGTTCGTAATCTGAACAAGTTGAAGAATCCCATTAGAATTGAGCGTGCTCAACCCATTCAAGGCATTATACATCTCAATCAGATCACCTCGCAGGTGCCTAGTCTCCAGCTGCTGCAATTTGCAGAACTTAAGCCTCTCCTGGTAAGAGGATCCCTTCATTCCCCTCACCAATCTTGTTGCCCTTCTCTGTACACGCTCAAGCAAATCTATATCCTTTCTAAAATGAGGCCTCCAGACCTGCATGCAGTACTCAAGGTGTGGCCTGACTATTGCCTTATACAGTGGGACAATCACCTCCTTTTCCCTGCTAAAATTCCCGTATATATCATTGAAAACACCCCATGACCTGCCCTGGCGGCCTGTCTGCATTGTTCAGAAAACTTCATATCTGACTGTACAATTACTCCCAGGTCTTCTTCATTTTCTATCACCTTAAGTGTAGTACCACACAGTTGGTACGTTTCTCTGGAGTTACTTCTACCCATATGCAGTACTTTGCATTTTTCAATGTTAAACTTCAGTTGCCACTTCTCAGCCCACCTGGCCAAATTTTCTAGATCCTGTTGCAGTAACACACTGCCATTACTGTCATTAACAACCCTGCCAGCCTTTGTATCATCTGCAAACTTTGATACTATGCCTGATATACCTTCATCAATATCATTGATATATATACAAAACAGTGGACCCAACACCGAACCCTGTGGGACTCCACTAATAACATTAGTCCACGAAGAGCAGCACCTATTGATTACGACCCTCTGTCTTCTCCCACTCAACCATCCTTTCATCCATTGTAGCAACTTACCCTTAATACCATTCTGTACAGTAGTCTTCCATGTGCAACAGTGTCAAAAGCTTTCCTGAAATCCAAGTATATGATATCAAAATTATTTTTTGCATCCAGTTCCTTTGTAACCACATCATAATAACCAATCAAATTTGTCAGAGAACACTTTCCCCTTTAACAAACCCATGCTGTGTCTGAATTATTTCTGCAGTCTTTGTCTAGATCATAGGTTCCCAAAGGGGCACTGAAGCCTTCTGGGGGGGGGGGGGGGAAGTGTCCACAACTGTACAAGGCAGTCACTCAAAGGAAAGTAACTGTAGTCATTTGTATTCAAGGACAAGCTATACGGCGATGTTTGAAATGTATAATGCAGTTCACTGGTTAATATTTCCAGGTGGATTATTGAAAAATATTGTTCCGAAAAACAATTACAATAAAGCAAAGAGGGTTTTTTTATCGAATGCACACCGGACAAAAATCTGACTAATCTGAACTTAGGCATCCTATGATGAAGCTGACTTATTAGAACTTTAGCATCTGTTGTGAAACTGACTTACTAGAACTTCAGCATCTGTGATGAAAGTTACAGTTGTGGACCTCTGACAATCTCCTGGCCTTCCTCCCACCAAAAGAGTATTTTTATTTCTTTCTCTCTGTGTCTTTCCCTTTTAACCAGGACAGGAGTCGTCTCTGCTTCAAAGCTCGGAGTCATATCAGATTCTTCAGGCTTTCGCTCAAGGTGTATTTCTTCGAAGGCGTTCAGTGTCGACAGATCTCAACAGAATGCAGCACAATGGTCCTGCTGATGGACTCAAATCCTCAAGAAGTGAAATTTTTCCTTGGCATGCAGACAAAATTAAGTGCTTTCTTTCTCTTTTTTTTAAATTTAATATATTAAAAAAAAAGCACCGCTTTTTTATTTATTTGGCTTTTTTTTTCTTTTTTTTTTTTAGCAGCACCACTACCTTCTTACCTTCTTCCATTTTACTTATTATTTGATTTATTTTATTTCATTTATTTTTATTATTTTATTTATTATTATTTTTTTTTATAAATGTTTTATTTTATTTTCTTCTGCTTCATTTTTATTAATTTCGGTTCCATATCCAGCAACCATGGGTGATAGTTTTTATTTATTTTTTTTCTTTTCCTTTGGAATGGGCCCCAGAGGATCCTGGCCTACCTTCTGACAACATCAGGTGGGTCAGAGTCTCTCTTGAGACTGTACGTGCTTTACATGGACTGGACCACCTTCCCGTGGTGTGGACGAGTACCCAGAATCATCTGTCCAGGTGACTGATGCTTCTGGGTAGCCAAGCGGCCAGAACAGAACAGAACACACGCATAATACATACAAACTGACTTCACACATATCTGGCCCATTTGTAGTGATACTGTTCTTCACAGAGATACAAGGCTGAGTTGAACAAATGTTCTAGGAGCTGCCCTTTAGATATAAACATGTCCACATCTTTCTTTCTCATGTCTCTTTCCCTTAGGATCGGACTAGAAAGGGTGAACTCCCTCCCCTAAGGAGTTTTCTCCCCCAAGTGAATGAAAGGAAGTGGAAATTTCAGGAAAATTAACCCCGTTTTCCTTCATTCAGCAAACAGCAGCTCTGTCAGCGCAAGAGAAGCGAAATTACATTCGCAGCTCAGAATGGAATTCAAGCAAGCAAACAAATGACACTTTATGGTGAATTTTTCGGGCGTGTGTGTAATGATGAAAATTCAATTTTCCCTCAAATTTTTTGATGGTATCAAATGCATATAAAACAATCCGTTACTCGTAGCATATATATATATATATATATATATATATATATATATATATATATATATATATATATATATGTATATATATATATATATATTTTTTTTTTTGTTTGCACACCAGGTAAGATGCATGCGAAGTTCCTTCGACATCAGTTTTCGAAGTTTATAATGCAGCTATGAATAGAAATATTTTCTTGAAAGTTCGTAAGAAGATCAAATATACATCCATGAAACTGCTGTTCCGATTTAATCCTCTAGAAACAATTACAATAAAGCGAACTTTTTTTATAAAATGCACATTGTAGTGATCAGTTTTATGACAGTTTTTTTTTTTCCTTCCGTTTCCAGTATGGCTTCCAATAGATGAATTTTCTATATTTTTTGTTAGTAGATACAATACATACTGAAGAAAGGAAATGCGATATTTTTGTTTTTCAAAACCAATTCATTGCAATTCTTTCATACAACAATTACAAAAAGCAGTAAAAGCAAAATGTTGTGACAGAGCGACAATGCAAAATATTGTTCGCAAGTAATGATGCTCAACTGTTTGTTTTCCACGAAAAGTGTTTACAGTTTTACTTTCTCCTTGGATCACCTTGGTAACGCTAATGACATAAGCTTGACCAGTCAATTATATCTCCGCATCTGTTGATTCGTTTGAGACAGATTAGGTGAATTTTAAACTAATGTCATAGTGCATTTCATCTTCAAAGCTTCCAAGGCCGTTTTGCCGATGTAATAATTCATAAATTGATATGTGATCGTACATTTTTGCTGTTTAGGAATAAGTTTCATTATTTTTTGTGTGCTTTGCCAACAATCATCAGTCGAAAGTATGATAGATAAGTGGAGTCATACAAAGTGTAAATTAAATCTTTTATTTTGTGAATATTGTTGCAAATTTTATTACTTCATTATGTCTGAATCTAAGAAGAAATGTCGACAGTACAGTATTGAGTATTTGAAATACTCAATTTATTCAGTCTCCTATAAACCAATTATTACCTATGTGCTTGATTTGCCAATAGTATTTTCAAATGAAGCAATGAAGCCTTCTAGGCTACAAGAGCATTTGACTAAAATGCATGCTGATGAAAAGGATAAAGATTTGTCCTATTTTCAAGTACTAGAAGAAAAATACTTTAAACATCCAACTATATCAAAACTTTTTGCGTCGTCCACTAAACAAGATAATGACGGATTACAAGCTTCTTATAATATTTCGTTATTAATCGCAAAAGTGGGAAAACTACACACAATTGGTGAGGAATTAATCTTGCCGGCAGTAAAAGAAGTAATAAACACTGTGCTTTATAAGCCAGCGTCAGATATCATCAGGAAAATTCCTTTGGGCAATAATTCAGTGCAAAGAAGAATCGATGAAATGGCTGAAGACGTTGAAAAATCATTGTGCGATTATTTGAAGACATGCCAATTTTCCATTCAACTCAATGAATCAACTCTCCCAAATAATGAAGCACTACTCTTTTCATATGTACGATTCATAAAAGAAGAAAAAGTTTGTCAAGAATTATTATTTGCTAAAAATTTGGAAGCAGATACAAAGGGAGAATCTATATTTAATACCATGAATAAGTTTTTTCAAGAGAAAGACATTCATATTCGTCATATTTTGTCTGCTGCTACTGATGGTGCTCCAGCAATGACAGGGTGCCACAAGGGTTTCATTGTGCATTTGAAACAAGCAGTACCAAATGTACTCGCTATACATTGTGTTCTTCGTCGTCAACATTTGGTTGTAAAGAATTTAAGTGAACGCTTGCATACGTCGTTCCATTACATTATTAGAGCAGTCAACAAGATTAGAAGCAATTCATTGAGTGACAGATTGTTTAGCCAACTTTGTAGTGAAAACAATGAAGATTTCAATCGTTTGCTGCTTCACACAGAAGTTCGTTGGTTTTAAAAAGGTATTTGTCTGAATCGATTTTGCAATTTGTTTGATTCGGTACTAGAGTTCCTAGAAAACAGAGACGACGGATTGCGGGCCAACCTGATTACATCCAAAAATGACATCGCTTATTTGACAGACCTCTATAAAATATTTAATGAAGTCAATCTACAATTACAAGGTGATGAATGGAATTTAATTAAAACAAAAAATGTTATTGCCACTTTTGTGGGGAAACTTCTTCTGTTCAAGCGGAATCTAGGCCGAGGGGAATATAGCCACTTTTCAAATTTATCAGCAGTGTCTCTCAAAAAGGAAGATTTACTTGCATGCTGCCAACACATGGAGGTTCTCCATGCTGATTTCAATGAGCGATTCAAGGATATTCTAAACATGAATATATCAAATTGGGTTCTAGATCCTTTCTCACATGTAAACACAGCAGGATCATCAAATTTAGAAGAGGAACTCATAGAACTCACAACAAATGAAGAACTAAAAATAAAATTCAAAAGTAGATACCAAGAGTTCCGGCTTCAGAAATCAATACCGACACTGTACCCTGGATTATGGGAAATAGTGCAGAAATTTTTAATTGCATTTCCATCTTCTTATTTGGCTGAGCGTGGGTTTAGTGCTGTAGCGAATTTACTATCTAAGAAAAGGAACCGATTGCATATAACTGAGCGTGGCGATTTACAACTGTTTTTAACGAAATATTAACAAACTTTTAAAAATGCATCAGGCTCATCCTTCACATTAATTTGTTATTTTTTCTTTGTAAGTTCAAAATAAACAATTTTCTCATACATTTGATGGTGTTTTAATTATTACAATAAGATTCTTACTAAGGTAATACAATCTCCTAATATGTATTCCGAATTTTCATATTTAAACCATTGCATGAAACTTCATTCATTTGTTATTTTTGCTTTGTATTTTCAAGATTCGAAATAAACAATTTTGTAATATATTTGATGGTGTTTTAATTATTACAATAAGATTCTTACTAATGCATTTGCAATCTCTTAATATGTATTCCGAATTTTCATATTTAAACCATTGTATGAAACTGCGCATAATGTTATTCGAGCATACACTTTACAATCTTTACATATGGGCTATGTTTCATCAAAATCAGTATAGCAATAACTGTGTTCAAGATGAAGCACATATTGGCCACTACTTTTTCAATAATTTAACGGCATAAGCAGTAATGTATCATTAGTTGCTATTTACGTCGAAAATATCAAACGGCTTGAACGCGGAAAACTGTTATAATGGGGGGCATTACAAATTTTGTCTTGCAAAGTGGGCGGTGGCCCGAAAAAGTTTGGGAACCTATGGTCTAGATCAAGGGCGGGCCACATCTGGCCCGCAACGATGTTGAATCCGGACCCCTCGGTAAATGCATAAATATAGAAAATCCATACCTGACTACACTCGCCGTAAATGTTCGGCTTAATTCGGTTCAATCGGGAATCGCGGCCAGTACAACAGTAACCAAGTGATTCTACGCAGCGTCAAAGAGTTATTTCCTAATTATTATTGTAGCATCGATCGAACGAAGTTCCTTTGGGTTTGACTTCTTATTGAAAAAAATAATACTGGTGCAAGATATTTTATGTTTTATGCCTTTTCTAATTATTACAATTTTTAATTTAATATAATTTATAACCCATAAAATGAGCCAATTAAAAAAAAAAGAAAAATTGATGCCGAATGCCGCATTTTCAATGATAATTGGACATTCAGATATTTTTTTTAAAAATACATTAATAATTTGGTAATTCAAGTAATATAACATTTTTTAGGTTCTGATTTTTTTTATTAAATCGTTCAAATCTATTCCGGCCCGCATTATGATACGAAAATTTCATTCGGCCCACTGACGAAAAAAGTTGCCCACCCCTGGTCTAGATGATCCTGCAATGCATCTTTAACCAGTGACTCCATTATTTTACCCAGAACAGAAGTTAAACTAACTAGTCTGTAATTACTCGTGTCACCCTTCGATACCCCCTTTGTGAATTGGGGACTCTTTTGCACATATCCAGTCCGTGGGGATCTCCCCTGAGTAAAAGGATACTATCATAATTATGGCTAAGGGTTTGCTTACTTCCTTTGCCGCCTCCTTTAATATAACTGGATAGATCCCATCCACCCCAGTATGCCACAGAAAGGGATATAATCATTGAAGGAGCAGTAATTGAAAAGGTGGATTCATATACTTATCTGGGACAAGTCATTAGCTGTAATAATAATAAATGGCTGGAAGTCAAGAGAAGAATAAATGTTTGATGGATAGCATTCAGGAAATATAGTCACATACTTAGGAGCAATATCCCAATTTATCTGAAATGTAAAATAATGAACCAATGCATACTCCCCACCATGACTTATGGAAGTGAAACTTGGGCACTAACCAAAAGAATGGAACAAATTATATTAGGAATCAGACTGTTAGATAAGAGAAACATGGATTAGGCAGCAAACTCAAGTAAAGGACATTCTTATCAAAACTAAAGAACTAAGAGGAGCTAGAATAAAACCTGGATGACAATGACAGTAATGTACAGATGAAATTCACAAGTTCATGGGTAGTAAATGGATGGTCATTGCAGTTAGAAAGTTGCTGGAGAGGCCTTCATCCTGCAATGGATTGAAAATGGCTAATGATCATCAGCAATAAGTTCAAGATCATCAATAATGTTGCCACAGGCATCAAGTGGACCAACATGGTGGATTCCTTTCCTCTTACTGCTAACAAAGCAAAGAATTCCTTTCTACTGTTCTATGATAATGGATCGATGGGCAACTGTTTCTCCTCTGCCACTAAGGCCATAAGTTCTTTTGTCATTTGTTTTGAACTTTACTTTTCAAGAATACTTTGTCATTGGCACAAAAGCTTAGTAGCTTCCAGAATAACTTCCTTAATAATTTCCATTTAACATTTTCATTTGTTAAGGTTACCATTTGGTTCCACTGAAAATAACTTAAATAATGTCTAAGATCACTGAAATCTCCCTTGGGGATGCATAAAACATTTCATTTAATAGTAATTATTTCTTTAAACAGATCTTACATTAATACAATATGATCACTGCTAACCAGTAGTTCCTTTATTGAAGCTTCTTAATAGCTGAGGGATTCTTGCTGATAACCAGGCAGATAATATTTCTTTCCTTTGTGGAATCTCTAACATCATGATATAAGAATCAGTCAACTGATGAGAGTCCCTCATGGGAGGTTACTGTATAAGCTTGAAGAGGTTAGGATTATTGGTAAAATCCAATAAAATGGATTGGGGGTGGCTGCAGGGCAGAGGGTTGTGATTAATGGATATTCTTCAGATTAGTGTAACGTCAAGAGTGGTGTACCTCAAGGATTGATTATTGAACCACTGTTGTTTTTCATTTACATAAATGATATTGATGAAGGGTTAGAAGGCGTGATGTCAAAATTTGCAAATGATGTAAAGATTGGCAGAGTTGTTAATGATCAGTGCCAAGCAGTGCTCCTTGAACAGACTTCAAAGATGGTCAGAAAAGTGGCAGCCATGTTTTAATTCTGCTGAATGCAAATAAATTATACACTTGGTGGTGTTGAATTAAAAACAGTGGAGGAGGAAAGGGATGTGGGAATTACAATATGAGCAGATATGAAGGTTTGTGAACAGTGTAAGCAAGCAGCCAGGAGAGTCCATGGTGTCCTCTCAACGATTTATTGAACACTATCCAGTAGAGATAGGGAGGTCATAATCCCACTGTATAAGGCATTGTAAGAAAACATTTGGAATACTGTGTTCAAGTATGGAGTCCTCAAATAAAAAAAGACTGAGCTTCTTGAAAGAGTCCAAAGACTGGCAACTGGAATGGCGAGGTTGGCAGAAGGACGACAGAATGAGGAAAGACCAATTATGTGGGTTAAGAGTTTGGCAACCAGGCACCTCAGAGGTGGCCTGATTTTGGTTTATAAGTATTTGGGAAGGATTATCATAATGAATGAAGGTGGAATTCTCACTGTTCTAAGCAGTGAACTATTCCAGAACTAGGGGTCATAAATTAAAATTACAGGACTTAAGGTTTAGATTAGATTGCAGGAAGTTTTCTTTTAGCCAGTGAGCCACTGATAGCTGAAACTATCTTCCCTTGCAGATAATTGAGGTCGACAGTTTGTATAAATTCAAAGGTCAACTGGATACTTACCTGTTTGAGGAGGGAAGCATATACTGTTGTTTTTATATTTATCAAGGATATTGATGAAGGTATAACATGCTTAATATCCAAGTTTGCAGATGATACTAATGTTGGCAGGGTTGCTAATGACAGTGTGCTACTGCAACAGGATCTATAAAAGTTGAGTAGATGGGCTGAGAAGCGGCAACTGACGTTTAACATTGACAAATGCAAAGTACTGCATATTAGCATTAGCAGAGGCATATAATGCAAGAAAGCAAGCTTATGCAGCATCAGCCAAAAAAAAAAAAAAAACTCCCATTTCACCCCTCCGTTCGTTCCAAGTACCTGTCCAGCTCAGCCTTAAATTTATTTAGGCTATCAACTTCCACAACAAGGGATGGAAGTCTGTTCCACCAACCAACCACCTGCTGGCTAAAGGCAAACTTCCGCACATCATTCCTACATCTGTCTTTCCTCGATTTGCATTTATGCCCTCTCAAATGATTATTCTGAACAAGAGTAAGATTTCCATCAGCATTGAGCATGTTCAAACCATTCAAGGCTTTATACACCTCAATCAGATCACCTCGCAGGTGCCTAGTCTCCAGACACTGTAATTTAAAAAATTTAAGCCTTTCTTCATAACAGCAACCCTTTGTTCCATTCACTAATCTTGTTGCCCTTCTCTGTACTCGTTCTAGCAGCTCTACATCCTTCTTGAAATTAGGCCTCCCGACCTGTATACAGTACTCAAGGTGTGGCCTGACCATTGCCTTATACAATGGGATAATCACCTCCTTATCTCTGCTAGAAAAATTCCTGTATATCATTGACAAGACACTATGAGCTACTCATGCAGCCCATCTGCATTGTTCAGAGAACTTGCTATCTGCCTGCACAATTACCCCCAGGTCCTTTTCATTCTCTACCACTGTCAGTGTAGTACCACAGAGTTAATATGTTGCTCTGGGGTTATTGTTTTCCATATGTAGTACTTTACATTTGTCAATGTTAAACTTCATTTGTCACATCTCAGCCCATCTGCTCAAGCTTTCCAGATCCTGTTACAGCAGCATAGCATCAGTAGTGTCCTTAACAACCCTGCCAACCTTTGTATCGTCTGCAAACTTCAACATTAAGCTTGATATACCATCATTAATATCATTTATAAATACAGAAAACAACAATGGACCCAACACTGAACCCTGAGGAACTCCACTAATAACATTAGTCCACGATGAGCAGTGTCCATTGATTACCACTCTGTCTTCTCCCCCTCAACCATCCCTTTATCCATAGCAGCAATTTGCCTCCAATGCCATACTGCTCCAGTTTGTGCAGCAGTCTTCCATGTGCAACAGTATCAAAAGCCTTTCTAAAATCCAAATATATATTATCAAAGTTATTCCTTGCATCCAGTTCTTTTGTGACTGCATCATAGTATCCAATCAAATTGGTCAGGCAAGACTTTACCTTAACAAAACCATGCTGTGTCTGAGCTTTAAATGAAGTCTTGTCTAGATGATCCTGCAGTGCTTCTTTAACCAGTGCCTCCATTAATTTTCCTGGAACAGAAGTTAAACTCACAGGTCTATAATTACTTGTGTCAGCCTTTGATCCTCCTTTGTGAATTGGGGTCACATTTGCACATCTCCAGTCTATGGGTACCTCCTCTGAGTCCAAAAAAGCTCTCATAATTATGGCTAAGGGTTTGCTTACTTCCTTTGCTGCCTCCTTTAATATAACTGGATAGATCCCATCCTCCTCAGGGGCCTTTTTTATGTTTATCCTCAACAATTTCTCCTCCACTTTCCTCTCAGTTATTACAAAATCATCTAGCTCACTGCCAGAGTTTACTTCACTTCTGACATTCCCCTTCTTGAATAACTCCTCATGTGTGAATGTAGATGCAAAATACTCATTTAGTTTGTTAGCCACCTGAGCAGGATCCTCAACTGTTGAACCATCAATATCTAGTGGACCAATCTGATTCATCCCTTTCCTTCTAGAGTTTACACAGGTAAAGAACTCTTTGCTGTTTTTCTTTGCATCCTTTGCCAAAGATTTCTCATAATCTGCCTTTGCCTGCCTAATCTCCTTTGTGATTTGGTTACAGACCAGCTTATATCTATCATAGGCTTCCATGTCACCCATTAATTTATATGTATCCATGCATTTTTCTTCTCTGCCATATGTCTCATTAGTTCATCTGACATCCATTTAGGCCTACACGTTGAACAATTATTTCTTAGTTGGTATGTAAAGCCTAGTAACTTCCAAGATAAATTCTTTGAATGCTTCACATTTTGAATTTGCTGTTATTAACACCATCAGTTGGTCCCACCGTAGTCGCCTTTACGAAAGCAAAAAACCTTCCTTTTATCCCTGATGGTAGTTACCTCTTTGAGTAAATCCCACTTCAGCACACTGTGATCACTGCCACCTAGTGGTTCCTTTATCTGCAAATTCTTAATGCATGAAGAATCACAACTGATAATCAGATCAAGAGTATTACTCCCTCTAGTTGCCTCCCGAACATGCTGATGTAGAAAACAATCATCCAATAAATCCACAAAAGCCTTGCTAGTGTGTGACTGTCCCAGATATTGACAAATTCCAGTCAATATCTGGGAAATTAAAATCCCCCATTATAAGAGACACTGATTTACTGGCCCACTCTATTTCTCTGTACAGTTTCTTATCATACTCATCAGTCATTAGCCCTATAGCACACTCCTACTCTCAAATTTGATCTCCCAATGCTTATGTCACACCAAACTGACTCGACACTGCACTGTCCAGCGATGTCAACTGGCTTCACTTCCTTGGATTTTATGTGTTTCTTAACTAATAGCATAACCCCTCCTCCCTTCTTGTCCTGCATTCCTTATATCTGTGTGACACCACATCTCTAATATCCCAACAATATCTGCCTTTGATGTTTTGAGCAATATCTCAAATTCATCAAATTTATTTATCAAACTCCTACCATTGCTGTACATGCAAGTATACATGCACCTGTTCCTATTCTTAGCTACCCTAACACAACCCATGTGTTTACTTGTACCGCAATGAATCCCAGCAGTCTCTGAAATATCCTACATCTTGTTTTCCAGGCTGCTGCTCATTCCAATAACTTCCTCTAGGTTCCTTTACTTTTTAGCTTACAATGCATTTAAAATATCATTGCAATTAGTACAATTCCAATATCATAAAGCTCTTTCTTCTGAAGCCTCATACAAGAACTCAAGGGGTGTGTGTGTGTGTGTGTGTGTGTACGCACGCACGCACACGCCAGCATTACTATCCCATTTTAATGCTTTTGCGCATGCACAAGCCTTAAAATCCCATCCCCCCAAAGCGCAAGAGAATCCCTCAAGCCTTGAATTAATCCACAAGGCTTTCAGCATATAGCCTCTTCTATTGTGCCTGGGCAAAATTTCAGACAAATTGTTATGACCTAACTTGACATTTTCCCAGCATCCCCTATATTTATCTAACAAATTGTCAGTAAGTGTGCAATTAATGTCATTAGTCCTAAATAAATAACAGTGCTCTTTATCCTCTGACACCATATTATTAATATCATCAATTTTATCTCCTCACAGACATACCCTAGTTCTAATTGATTTATCTTTGTCACAAAAATGCTGCCCATTTCCCTTCCAGTAAAATCCACTAATAGAACTATTCCTTTCAAGACAGTAGTCCACACTTGATCATTCTCTCCAAAACTGAATTAGGAGTGCATCACCTAGCAAGTCACTAAATACCCAAATCCCCGATGGGTTCCCAAGTCTCAATGAGTTCTAGAACATCTGTTTCTTCAGTGGTTCAACTTCCTCAAGCAATGCACCAAGTTTTAGATCAGTACACTCCTAGCAACTAGCACACAGAACATAAGCATTAGTTGAATTAAGATTATCTACTAGACTGAACTTGGAATACATGCCATGGATTATATAAGCAATGCACTCATGATGCACAGGAGAATCACCAATGGCCATTCCCATCTGAGCCATGACATCCTTCGATGAAGTATTCAAAGTGGATCTTATAGCAACCATTACTGAAATAAGAATTCAACTTGCAAAATAGTCGATTCTGGTTAATTGGGACACAATGGGACTAATGCATCTTGGCCCGATTAAGCGGCTGCCCCACATAAAAAAAAGTTAAAAATACAATGGACCCCCGCTTTACAATTGATTCACTTTACAATCAAATTACATTATGATGGAGTCACCTAAGTAAAGTGTCATTCACTATACGGTGTGTAGTAAGCGCCGGTCATTGTGATCACATTTGTGAATTGAATTTTAGTTCTATTAAACAGCGATTCTAAATAGCGAAAATAGGAGGAATATTATCCACAGGCTATAAAAGTAAAGATATATTAAGCACAAATTTACCCTTTATTACCTTACCAATTAAAAAATTAAATGATATGTGAAAATCGGAAGAATATGCGTTTGTTTTATGGTTTTATGGCGCATTAGCATCTAAGGCTATAATGTGCCAAGTCAAAAAGTTGTAGAATATAAAACTATAATATTACAATTGTTTGTATATTATTGTAAAAGAGTATACGATATAAAACGTTCATAAAGCATAATACGATAAAAATATTCTAGATAGAATTATTTAGATTAATAAGTTGTAAAAACTCAAAAATAGCTGACACATTGTCATTGTCCGATAAAACCTGTCTGAGTGTATAAGGTTCAGACAGATGGCTAAAACATAAACGGTGGTCAATATAAAAGGACGGACATTCAATTAAAATATGATGGACTGTCAAAATGGTGTCACAATTTCTACACATAGGACGATTGTCTGCCCTCAGCAGATAGCAATGTGTCAAGTGACAATGTCCTATGCGGAGCCAAGATAGAACAAATTCCTCTTTTCGGTTCCTGCGCAGACTAGACTGCCAATGTTCAATTACAGGCTTAATCTCATATAACTTGTTTGCAGCCTGTCCATGCCATGAGTGTTGCCATTGGGATACCAGTTTCTTTTCAATTTCTTGCCTGTAGTCTGTATAGGGGACTAACAGGCACGAGTTAAAGAGGGTTGTTTCGCTGATTTGGCTGCCATATCATTTCCTGAGATCCCAATGTGGCCTGGGATCCAGCAGAATCGAACATCAAATTCAGATTGTGCAAGGATCTGCAGCTTCTGCTGTATCCGGATCAGGACAGGATGAGGGTTGAACCTCATTGATGATAAAGCCTGCAATGAACTCAGGAAATCGGTGTATATAATATATTTTTTGTGGTTGGTGGTTTGTATACAATCTAAGGCTAGCTCAACCGCGTGCAGCTCTGCAGTGAATACACTGCATTCGTTGGAGATCTGCTCAGATACCGTGGTGTCTGGGAAAACAGCTGCAGATCTGACAGACATTTCTGACCACAAGCCATCTGTGTAGACAGGCAAGAAGTCAGCATGTTCCGAGTGCTGTGCTAAAAAGAGCTGCAGGTAGACGGTGGATGGAGTACTGTCCTTTCTCCAAATGTTAAGGGAGAAGTTGCAGTTTGGGACACGAGCATGCCAGGGTGGAGAAGGTTCTCTCGGTGATGGGGCAACTTTGTCTAATGTGATATTCAAATCATTGAGTAGCCTTTGGATACGAATACCAAATGGTTGATTGGCAGTCAGGCGAATGTTGTACAGATTTTCCCAACGTGGCTCAAAAACGGGCGTCCACGTCGGATGGTCTGGCAGGGATTTCAGTTTCAAAGCATACTGTAGAGACAACTGTTTCCAGCGAAGCGATAACGAGGGCTCATTCGCTTCGACATATAGGCTATGGACAGGAGAAGTTCGAAATGCTCTAGTGGCAATACAGATCGGCTGATGGTAGATGGGATCCAACCATCGGAGTATGCCGAGTCTAGAGGATGCATATACCTGGCACTCGTAATCTAACTTAGATCGTACAAGTGCACGATAGAGGCGCAAAAGGATACATCGGTCAGCGCCCCAAGAATGTGAGGAGATTGCACGTGGGATATTCAAGCCTCTCGTGCACTTTGCACGTAGTTGATGGATGTGTTGTAGAAAGGTCAACTTTCTATCAAATATAAGCCCCAAAAATCTAGTCTCAGGTACTACTGGAATAGCATTTTGTCCAAACCTCAGTTCAGGTTCAGGGTAAAGACTGCGCTTTCTGCAAAAATGCATGCAAACAGTCTTTTGTGGAGAGAACCTGAACCTGTTATTCACTGCCCATGAGTTCAGATGGTCAATGGCATGTTGCAGTTGCCTCTCAATTACCCTCATGTTGCAGGAATGACAGAATACGCTAAAATCGTCAACATAGAGGGCACAGTTTACAGTTGGAGGAAGTTGTCCTGTGATGGAATTCACTTTGATGGCAAAAAGCGTAACACTTAAAACGGATCCTTGAGGTACTCCCTCCTCTTGGCTAAAAGAGCGAGAGAGAGTAGATCCTACACGGACTTGGAAAGAACAATGAAAAAGTTTTTAATAAAATTGTGGAGATTACCTCTAAGGCTGATGCTGTAGAGGTCTTTTAAAATTCCAAATCTCCAGGTTGTGTCATACGGTTTTTCCATATCGAAGAACACAGACACCAGGTGTTCTCGTTTTAAAAAGGCATCTCGAATGGAAGTTCCGAGCCTGATTAAATGGTCCAAAGTTGACCTATTCCTACGGAAGCCGCACTGCAATCTGCAGAGGAACCCATTTGCCTCCAAATACCAGATAAGGCAGGCATTGACCATTCTCTCCAGAATTTTGCACAGACAGCTAGTCAGAGCAATAGGACGGTAATTCGTTGGGATTTTAGGATCCTTTCCTGGCTTAGGAAAGGCAAGCACGATTGCCTTTTTCCAGGAATTCGGAAACTGCTCTTCTTGAAATATTCGGTTATATAGAAAGAGCAGTTGGTCCATGGATTTTGCAGACAGATGTTTGATCATATCATAATGGATTAGATCTGGTCTAGCAGCACTTGCCTTGGTAAGAGTTAGAGCTGTTTCGAACTCTTCCATGGTAAAAGGCCCGTTATAGGGATGAGATGTTTTAGATTTAAAGTTAATTGGCTGCTTTTCAAGTTTCTTTCCAAACCAGAAATTCTGGGGAGTAAGCAGATGTTGACGAGATGGCAGAAAAGGTCTCCCCAAGTATATTGGCTATTGCAGTTGGGTCTGAAATAACGCATCCATTACACTCCAGGACCGATGAAGGGTGCGATGTATATTTACCCTTCATTTTCCGGATTTTGTCCCAGATAGCTTTACTGCTGGTTGATGGGTAATAGCAGATGTAAAGAGGATCCAGATTCCTTTTGGCTCTGACAATGAACATATCGTGCTTTTGCGCGTGCACGTTTAAAAGCTAAGAGATTGGCTGTAGTAGGATATCATCGGAATATCCCCAAGCTTTATTTTGTGCCTTTTTTGCTGCTGTGCATTCGATATTCTTCCAAGGTTTTGGAAATGGCAGAAACCGGGTAGATGTTTCGGAATTGTAGCTGCAGCTGCATGGACAATGCTTTCTGTAATGTACGTCACTGCATCATTGATAGGCTCCTGACTGACTGTACTAATGTTAAAGCCTACCAGGTGTTGAAAAGTATTCCAGTCAGCCTGATCAATCTTCCATTGCGGTAACCTAAAAGGTGGGCATGGCATCCCTTTAAGTAGGCTGGTTATCACAGGGAAGTGATCACTTCCATAAAGGTTCTCCTCTACCTCCCAAGTGATTGAAGGAAGGAGAGAGAGGGAGCATATAGAGAGGTCAATAGCAGTGAATGTATGGGTAGGCATGTGAAAAAAGGTGTTAGTTCCCACATTTAGAAGGGATAGGTCATTGTCATTGAGCATATGCTCTATGACAAGTCCCCCTTCCATTAATGTTTGCACTACCCCACAGGGTGTTATGTCCATTGAAATCGCCCAGGAGTAAGACATGCACAATGAGATCATCAAGGTGTTTCTGGGAGATATCAGCCCCAGGTGGCAAATAAACTGAACAGACTGTTAATAAGAACCCTGCCGTAAGGCGAACCGCTACCGTTTCTATGTTGGTGGTGAGCGCAATAGTTTGATATGGGGTATGGTTGCCCAGAATTATAGCAACACCCCCATGAGCAGGTCCATCCCCAGTTCTGTCCTTTCGAACAACAGTAGTGTTACGAAGGGAAGGGTTTTCATTTGTCTTCAGGTATGTCTCTTGTAAGCAAAAGCAGACTGGCTAATGCTTTTGCAGAAGGGCCTTGATGTCATCATTGCTTCGCCGGAATCCACAACAGTTCCATTGTAGGAATTTAGCCATTATTTTGGCTTGGTGGGTCCACATCAGGCAGCTTCCGAGGTGCTGAGGGCTTACCTTTTTTCAGTTTTGGCTTTATCCTTCCTGGGGAAGTATGGACACTGTCTAGTGTCTATTTCCTCCTCAGCAAAGAGCTCCAAAACTGAATCTTTGTGTACCTCCTTCTGCTCAACATCCATGTTTTCTTGGGTACTAGGGGGTACTTCACCTTTCTTATTCTTTTCTTTCGCAATTGCTTTTGTTACTTGTGGAGCATTAGGAGGTACTGATACTGGAGTGGCAGCTGATTGGTCTTTCTGTGCAGGTTTTTGAGGACTTAAGAGATAACGTGCGATGGGAGTGAATGATTCTTTTGGAGGAATGGTCATGTCCGTCTGAGTTCCAATGGAACATCTCCCTGCTACCTTCTGGGTGTAGGTAGGTTTGTTGATATTCAGAGGTTTCACCGCCTTCCTTGCCTCCTGGTATGATATATTTAGCTCTGCCTTCAGCCGTTGAATTTCTTTTTCTTCTTTCCACCTCTTGCATGCTCGTGAATAGGCTGGGTGTTCTCCCTCACAGTTAATGCAGGTGGATTTTGTGGCTGAACATGCTGTTGTTTTGTGGTCCTTTGCACCACATCGAGCACATGCAAGGACTCCATGGCAGGCCATTTGAGACTGTCCATACTTCTGGCATTTAAAACACCGTAAAGGGTTTGGAACATATGGACGCACTGGACAGTTGATGTAGCCAGCTTTAATCTTATCAGGAGACTTCGGTGAGTAAAAAGTCAGGATAATGTTTCTGGTTTTAACAAGTTTCCCATCGCTACGCGCATTAATTCTCTTAATGGCAATAACTCCCTGTGGTTTCAATTCCAAGCAGATTTCCTCCTCGGTTACGTCGAGAAGGTCCCACTCTGAAATGACACCGCTTGATGAATTGAGTGTTCTATGTGGTGTCACTGTTATGGGTACCCCTCCGATTGATGTTGCTCGGAGTAGCTGCTCAGACTGCCTGTCAGTTTTGGTTTCAATTAAAAGGTCTCCAGAACGGAGCCTCTTAACTGATTTGGGTGACCCTGCTAACCCATCTAACCCTTTCTGAATAAAGAAGGGTGCCAATCGGTTTTTCGGTGGTCGAGTGTATAATTAAAAACCTTGGAACAGGCCCTGATGATGTTTCAGTTCACTGCCTCTTTGTAGCAATAATACTATCTGTGTCTTAGTCTGTATTTTCAGATAGGGACCGGGTTGGGGTCCCTGAAGAAGTAGGTTTATCAGGATTCATGGAATTTGTGAAGTGGTTCAGTGCCCGGGCTCCCCACCCACCACGGAGCACAAAGGGACGCCCGCTACTTGGCATGTAATAAATGCGCTCGGGAGTGGAACACCAGAGCTACCCAGACTGCATCCTGACCCTCGGACCATGAGGGTACGGGGGAGGCATTGACACGGTTGACCCTTGCAGGCGAGCCTACTAGCTGATTGATCATAGCTGGGCCTTTCAGGACCACCCGTCTTATCTAAGCAGGGGCCAAAGTGGCATATTGAAGCTGGGCCCCTCAACCACCAGGACCCCCCTTTCTGAATTTCCATGGGTCGCAGCGCACGGCAAACACGCCAGATTCCATTGATGTTAGCCTGGAACCTAAGCTGTGGGCATTGGATCCCAGTGATGCTAGTATGGAAGTCCAGCAGCGTCACTGGGAGGTCCCCTCACCACGTACAGGTGCCCAATGCATGATAATCGGAATAATTAATACGAACTGTAATATGTACATACTAACTAGTTGACATTTCTGTTCACTGAAATTTTGGTGGGGGTTAAAATTCAAAACAGTAAAAAGATAAGCAATCAATAACAAAGAACACAGCACACACAAATTGCAAGTAACACGATACGCACAAGTGAGAACAGAGTAACAAGTTAAGAATCTTTAAAAATAGGAATGAAGAGAAGATTATGGAAATTAATTTTTTTTATATGATTGAAGATTCCATGGAAGTGTAAACACATTTCACCATAATAACCCACAGAATTCCAGCTGTCGGTATTATCGCAAATTCAATAAGATCGAGTTTGCTATCCGTTTATGATACATTGCACTAACAGAAAACCCAATAAACAGGTGACTGCTAATTGTTTTTATTGTTTTATGGTTGTGACCTCCAGAAATCCGACTGTACCACGTGGTTCAGTCGGAGACAATCATAGGGTGATCTGCAGTGCTGTGGTCTCCTGCCCTTATTAAAACGGCATGTTGTCCCAATTAAGAGAAGTAAACCCTGGCTCGATTGGGTTCTGTTTTTTAAGATTTGCCCCAAATAAATGGCTGCCCCGATTGACCGGTGGCCCAAATAACTGGAATCCACTGTATTACAGAAATAATTTGGCAAAATATTTCAGTAATTACATTTTTTTAAAAAAAATTACAGAAACTGTGCAGATAACAAAAATTTGGCTACTACTGAAACT
Organism: Mastigoproctus giganteus; assembly: GCF_048544385.1. NCBI lineage: Eukaryota > Metazoa > Arthropoda > Arachnida > Uropygi > Thelyphonidae > Mastigoproctus > Mastigoproctus giganteus. The sequence continues at coordinate 147,691,953 of NC_143586.1, read as the reverse complement.
TAGGAATTTAAACTTATAAAAGGTAAGAATTTAGTTTATAAAATATTACAAAGAATAATTTTACAAAATTGCGGAAATTATATTTACAATATTAGAGAAATTAAACTGTTGCTTAAGCATTAATCCAAACCTAGCGCAACTCACAAGTGTCAAAAAGAGAATCTGCTCTCACAGATATCATAGGTGTCTGCACACAGTGTATTTTAAAATAAATACACTAAGTGTTTATTTTTAATTACTATATGAAATACTATTAATATGAATATAAAAGAACCAAAAGATTTTAGTGAGAACCTTAATATTACTGCGCACCCCTCAAAACCACTGTTACTCCCAAAGGGATGCCTACCGCTACTGCATCATGTTTAAAGTATTATACAAACAGGTTTCTGTATCTACAAAATTCATATTTATATAATTATGTGAACCATGAATTTATAAACTACAATAGAACATTTAAAAAAATGTAGTTCAAAACAGAAATAGAAAGTAGCTCATTTCTTGTAGTTCCTCATTGGAGGAGGAGGAGGTCTCACTTTAGGGAAAGATGTATCATAATTGACATCACAGTGTTCTCCCCAGAAAATTTTTCCAGAGGGGTGGAAAAGTGCAATACTTTGCAATATTATAAAATTTTCTGTTGTTTATAAATGTGACTTAAGCGATCCAGAGCAAAAATTAACTGCATAATTTAACATTATATGCTCCTGTTGCATTGACCTCGATTACGTAGTACGTTCAAATTAATACTGATTGAGATCAGTATCATATGGTACCGCGAGAATCGCTTAAATTTTTAGCCAGGCGATCAGTTAAATTCACCGGGCAGTGCACCCATTCGAAAAGTCCTGGGGAGAACACCATCGTATGTCTAAATTTCAGTAAAGCTTTTAATGCTGTTCCACATGAAAGGCTGCTGAATAAATGAAACAGTATGGCATTAAGCACAAGCTAGAGTTGTGGATAAAGAGATGGTTGGGTAGCAGAAGACAGAGGGTGGTTATCAATGTGTGCTGCTTTTCTTGGACTAATATTAATAGTACATTATCACCAAGTTATGTTGTTATTTTGGTTTTTAGGAGCATTAGCAACTAAGGCCATATTGCTCCGGGATATGCAGTGGTCATTCCCTGACCTTTCCGCATCCTCCGTATTTGGTGGTGATGGGCTCGAACCCCGGTCTAATCAAGAAGTGTGTGCTACGCACTGCTGCTCCTTCCCACCTGGCTACGGAGGCGCCTAATATTAATAGTAGAGTCCCTTGGATTTCAAGTGCTGGGATCAAGTTTAATGTCTAAATTTGCTAATGAAAAAGCTTGGCAAGTGGTTAATAATAGGTATCACGGTATACTATTGCAACAAGACACAGAGAAATTAGGTGAATGGGATGAGAAGTGGAAATTGAGGTTTAACACTGATAAATGAAAAGTACTGCAATTGGGTGGAATCAATCTCAGAATAACATACCAGTTTGGTGGCACCACACTGGAAGTAATAGAGTATGAAAAAGACCTAGGGAAAACTGCACAGTATAACACAGAGTTCTCTAAGTAGTGCAGACAGGATACTAAGGCAGTTCGTGGCATTCTCTCAATGATATACAGGAATTTTTCCCAAAGGGACAAGGAAGTTAATCGCAGCGTCCAAGACAATGGTTGGGTCACATCTTGAGTACTGCATACAGGTCTGGAAGCTTCATTTTAGGAAGGATGTGGAACAAGTGCAAAGAAAAACAAGATTAGTCAGGAGCAAAATGGGATCTTACAATGAACTGAGTTCTGTAAACTTCAGCATCTGGAAACTAGGCACTGCAAGGAAACCTGAATGGTCTCCTTGCATATGCTTTAAACAGATTTCAGTCAGGTAGTAATCTCCAGTATCTCTAAAGGAATGTTGTAACAGTTCCTACTATCTGTAACTGTTGTAAGGATAGGTAGTTTGAATAAATTTATGGAAAGATTAGACAAATTATTAGAGGAGGTGGGCAAATGAGGGTATTTTATTTTCTTTTATTTTTTTGGCTGATGCTGTATAAGCTTGATTCTTTGCATCATTTGCCACTACTGATGATAATAATAATATCCTGATTATATCCAGTGAGTCAGTTTCTATGTAATAGCAGTTAATAGAAAGATACTAATCACAACTAAGGATGCTTAAAATTTCAAAATTTACACATTTGATGATTTAAATAAATCCATCATTCTTCTTTAGTAGATATACCATCCAACTTTTAGAAACTGAAAACCAAAAGACTTCAAGGGATCCAAGGTTTGGCTAGAATGCTCCAGAATTGCTCTTGGACTATCCACATGATGTTCCCAGACTTTTCTTCGAAATTAATGATAGTTATACTCTGTTCACTAACTATATTCCTGGCATAAACAAATAATGAATCAAATAAATTGATGCATTATTTGTTTACTAGTCAGTTGCTAAACAATAGTGATACTTGAATATTGGTCAGTTGCTGAACAATAGTAGTACTTGGGAAAATGGCCACAGAGCTTTAATCAATGGCACATATCTGTTTATGTGAAGATTAAAGTTAGAATGACAGTATAATTAATGCATATAATATGCTGCAGTGGGTATATTACACATGTTGTCACACAAAATGCAATAACTGCATTTTAAAGATCTTTGCTTTACACCGCCCAAAATTTAACAGGAATAAAAAATATTTTATTCACAAATACATAAAGAAAAGTACAGTAAACCCCTGCTATTCGCGGGGGGGGGGGGGTTACGTACCTGAGAAATGCCGCGAATACCGAGTTATGGCCCCCATGGTAATAAAGGGCTTCCGTTCTAAAGTATGAAATATATAAGAAAAACTAGTCTAAAATTTTGTCTATGTATGTACTATACGTACCTTCATAATATGACTATGTACATAGACAGTACATGGTGAAATGCAAGCATATGGCATCGAAATGAAAATAAGAAACAATTTAATATTAAATGTAATATTTATTAGAAATTTCAAACAAATCTTTCAAACCAGCGTTTTTGCTAGCTAAAAAAACTTATCCCGCCAGTTTCGCTAAAGTGTTGATAAAGGAGTTTTGCCTTTTCACGAATGATGAGTGAACTTAACGGAATTTTATTTTGAGTTCGGTCTTCTATCCACAGATTTAAAGCCTTTTCCATTTTTTCTAATTTAATGTCACAAGTTACAGAGCAAATTTTTGAAGCAATTAGCGCTTTTTCACGGACACTACGGCGGATTTTTTCTTCCGATTTTTTGATTGATCATACCGTTGACTCATTGATTTTATAATGTTTTGCCACTGAGGAGACACTTTCACCATTAGAAATTTTGTCTAATAACTCAATTTTATTCGCTAATGTCATCACCTTCTTTGATCTTTTCACATTTCCCTTGTTATTCGTAGCCATATTTTTGTACGGGTTAGAAAGAACTTGTCCACAATAAAGTCACTTTCTTCCGTTAACACACTCGAAAAAAGTCTATTTTACACTGCAAAAACGGTAGATTTATCACTTTTGTAAGCATATCAATTTATAAATTGATAAATTCATTCAATTCATAAGCATATAAATTAAAAGCAAACGACAAAACCTTCCATGACAAGCGCATAACACATACTGAACAAGGATTTGCAAGAAACATCCACGCTCGCTATTTTTTCACCCCTCTCTCCCCACCCACTGAGCGCTGTTTTGACCGGGAAAGATAATTTTAGCCACGCCCATGTTTTTTTATGGCGTAAAATGTTCACGGCGCTTTAAAATTCACATTTTTTTTTAGGTTTCATTTTATATTAAATCAGCAACCACGAATACGCGAATAGTAGGGGTTTACTGTACTGCCAAAACTCACTTTAGCCACTGGTTAAATTTTTGAGTTTTATCTCAGCCCCTTATTTAAAAAAAAAAAATAGTTTGATAAAATTTAAGACTATTTTAACTGGAGGTAACTCTTAGCTGAAATTCTTCAAGCAAACCCCTTGTCAACAAATTGGCATCATACCCCCATCAGTAATGCTGATGCCGTAAGCTATGGATAAGGTTATCTGATGACAACAGAGTTCTCCACACTGATCCATAGCAGGTTACTATATTTCTAGAGATGTGAGGTTTGTCACTAGCCCAGTAAACATGTTTCCCACACATGCTAAACTTCTTTAATGGATTTCACACTTCCAGTACCATTTTATAATACACACCTTCTTTCTTGATTATTCTCCAATATAGCGAAAACTTATTAACATTATAATGAAAACTTATTAATACGAGTTAACTCTTATTTGGTGATCTGACCCAGGATGCCGCATATCAGTTAACTCGGACTGGTATGACTTGCCTTTCAGACACAGCTACGAGTATATTTATAGCAAATACGTGCAACTGATGGATAATAGACTTCTGGGATAAGAATGAAAAATCAACCACGGAGTTTTCAGTTGGTGGTATAGCCTCTAAATAATGAATTTCACATTCAGACCTAATCTTCATTGGAACATTTAGAATTTTTTCTCCAATCAAAGATTCAATGAATGTTTCTCTGAATTTCAGACATTTTATGGTGGAACCTGTAACTTGTTGGAAAAGGATGTATGCATCCTTTTCCAACAAGTTACATATACATTATATATATATACCTTTTCCATATACATTATATATATATATATATATATATATATATATATATAAAAAACACACACACACACACACACACACACACACACACACACACAATATATATATATATATATATATATATATATATATATATATATATATAATTATTCTTTTGTATTATGATGGTTCAATTCGCATTTTATTTTTAATATTCTATTATAGTAGTTTTATTTAATTTCTTTCTAGCTTTTTCTGTTGTCCCAGTAGCTGTTTTAGCAATGCATGGGTACGAACAGAGTACCTATTATTATTCTTTTGTATTATCATTCTATTGTGGTTTAATTCGTCTTTGTTCATCATTAATGTCATTGCTTTACGCCATGATGGCTAATTAAACATTATCCGTGCCGGTGTTTTTTACCTATAGATATTATAGTTAATACATTACTGGTCTTTAAGCTAGCCTATTCTCGGTTATCTTAATTTCCCGTGGCCTATACATTTAGGATTTTGCAACTTGTTGCATATTGCTAAAGAAATTGTCATAACACTTATTGATGAAAAATTGTAGCAATAGGCAAATTATCAATACTATTTTATAACTATATAATAAAATTTATACATTTTTGTACATTATATTTTTATACATTATATTTATATATATATATATTTATTTATTTATTTCTATAATATGTAATGCAATTTTTTTTGGCCATTGATGTTTTTTTCTTAGTGCTGAATAATACGAGAGAATTTGATCAGATTGATCTATGCCGGACATTTTGCTATTGTAATCTCGAATTGTTTGGTTTTATCAAAATTTTTCCATTCCGGTTGCGTACCTTGACCATTTCAACAACATGTTTATTAGAAATAGTGAGAAGTCTACCAATATTTGTAAACTAAATTCTGTTGTGTCCATTTTCAAACAAACATCCTCTTCAAAAATAAATTGTGGAGGATCTTGCGCTATTTCATTCCACAAATTGTCATTATTTGACATACTTGCCTGCGGAGAATTAAGATTATCTTCAGGCTGGGAGCTCGCTTCATCTTCACTATCCTTACTTGAATTGTCAGAAGGTTCATAATCGTCACTGTTGGCACCAGCACAGTACGGGCTCGTCAAAAAGCTCTTCAAATTCCGAATCACTCATATTAGCATAGAGCTCAAACTCTTCTTCAGTCAGTGGTCTCTTCTTATTCATATTTTAGGTTTTTTTTTTTTTTTTTTGTATATATATAAAAAAAAAAAAAAAAAAAATTTAACAAAGTACTAAACAAAACGTACACGACAACGTGTGTAACTACTGCGGATTTACACACAGCGACGACTTATATACAGCGAATTCTACAAGTTACAACACATCTCAGTTAATTGAGTTAACTCTTAGTTGGTTGGAGCAAAGAATTTCCTATTACATATGCTAAAGACAGAGGGTGGTAATCAATGGGTGTTGCGCTTCATGGACTAATGTTATTAATCCATGAAGGTCCACTGTTTTGTATATTTATCAATGATATTGATGAAGGTATATCGGGCTTAGGGTTGAAGTTTGCAGATGATACAAAGGTTGGCAGGGTTGTTAATGACAGTAATGGTAGTGTGCTACTGCAACAGGATCTAGAAAATTTGGGAAGATGGGCTGAGAAGTTGCAACTGAAGTTAACATTGACAAATGCAAAGTACTGCATATGGGTAGAAGTAACCCCAGAGGAACGTACCAACTGTGTGGTACTACACTTAAGGTGGACGAAAATGAAAGACCTGGGAGTAATTGTGCAGTCAGATATGAAGTTTTCTGAGCAATGCAGACAGGCTGCCAGAGCAGATCATGGGGTTTTGTCAATGATATATAGGAATTTTGCTAGAAGGGAAAAGGAGGTGATTGTCCCTCTGTATAAGGCAATAGTCAGGTCACGCCTCGAGTACTGTGTACAGGTCTGGAGGCCTCATTTTAGGAAGGATGTAGATTTGCTTGAGCATGTACAGAGAAGGGCAGCAAGATTGGCGAGGGGAACTAAGGGGTACTCTTACCAAGAAAGACTTAAGTTCTGCAAATTGCAGCAGCTGGAGACTAGCCGCCTGCAAGGTGATCTGATTGAAGTGTAAGACCTTAAATGGTTTGAGCACGCTTAATCCTGATGGGATTCTTCCACTTGTTCAGATTACAAACCTAAGGGGGCATAAATTCAAATTGAGGAAAGACAGCTGTAGAATAGATGTGCGGAAATTTGCCTTTAGCCAGTGGGTGGTTAATTGTTGGAACAAACTTCCATCTTTTGTTGTGGAAGTTAATAGGTTAAATAAATTTAAGGAGGAACTGGACAAAAACATTTAGAGGGAATGGTTGTGTGAATTTTTTTTTTTTTACAACAATAATTTCTTTTACAAGTTTTGGTGATGAATATATATTATAATTTGGGTTTTGAATAATTTAACATGCCTAACTCAAATTGGCCTCGGAGACCCGAGGCCAATTTCAGTTAGGCATGTTAAATTTGTTCAAAATTTGTTAAAAGTTGTTCATTAAAATTAACAACTCTTTTATTCAAACTGGTCATTCTGTCTAATAAAATATGACTACAGGTAGTTCTCGACTTTACAAGTTAATTCGCTCCTAGCGTGTGCTCGTAAAGCGAAACTCTTAAAGCTGGAATTAAATCCCATAGACAATGTTAAAAATAGGGGTTTGTTTTCAACAATGATTGATTTATCCAAAGAAATTAAAACGTAGCCTGTAAAATCAAGCAAATTATAATAATAAAGAAATTATTTATGACTTACAAAATTTTAAAGAATGTTTATTCTTCATCATCTAGTAAATGCACACTCGTTGATCACTTATTATTGGCTTGGCACTCATTGGTTTGTTGCACAAGGAGTCGTCTTCTTCAGAAATGCTTCAAGAGGCTTTGTTTTCAAGATAATCTTCTATTTTCTTTTTAAATTTCAATGGATGCATAAGCATATTTTTTATGGAATGCACAAATTGTAACTAACACAATTTGCAGAGGAATAAGTTTATGAAGCTTAAAAAAAAAAAAAAAAAAGGGAATGAAGAGAAGATTCTGAAAATTTGTTTTTTATATGATTGAAGATTTCAGTAAAGGGGAAACACATTTCACCATAATAACGCAAAAAACCACACAATTCCAGCTATCAGTATTTTTGCAAATGCAATAACATTGAGTTTACTAACGGTTTATAATTGCTTACAGTAACAGAAAAGCCCAAATTGTTTTTGTTTTATGGTCGTGACCTCCAGAAATGTGCTTTAGAAAAATGTCACAAAGGCATTCAAAATTGGTTCTTATAACAGAACATATGATAACGATAAAAAAGTGTAGTGCATTTTAGTGATTTGAATTGGTAAATAATAAAATTTGCACTATAAAAATGACCTTTTAGAGAGTTATATAACGAAAATTAACTTCCGAGGTCGTGGAACGAATTACCAATAAACAGTGTTATTGGGTTCACATCACGATATTTTTCATGATATGATGGTGTCTCTGGAATGGATTAATATCATAAAGCTGGGTACACTGTATTGTATATCTAAGCGCGTGGTTTGAAATGTGGTATTTATGAATGTTTAGCATTCATTTTTTGCAATTAATGTTCATATTTTTGATTTTGTTGATACTTGGAAAAAAAATTTAAAAAAAAATACTTGTAAACCCGTAAAGCAAGTACTGCCTGTATTTGAAGTATTTACACATAATCCCGACTCACTCTGCATAAAATATTTCACATTTTACTTAAATCAGAACTGACAATTTAAAATCTAGAAACACTTTACAGGAAGCCATGATAATTATTCTCCACGTTCAAGCATTTCAACATTCTTAGTCTAATTTAATATTCTTATTTATTGCTTTTAAACTAAGTTTACCACTGCTTACTCTTTTCCTAGTAAAAAATCTAAAAGTTATACTATACGTTATACTTTTCCTAGTACAACATATAGTATAAAATCTCAGAGGTATCTTAGCCAGTGACTAGTAGAAGTTGTTGTTGTTGTTGTTATTTGGTTTTTAGGAGCATTAGCAACTAAGGCCATATTGCTCCGGGATATGCGGTGGTCATTCCCTGAATGACCTTTCCGCATCCTCCGTATTTGGTGGTGAAGGGCTCGAACCCCGGTCTAATCAAGAAGCGTGTGCTACGCACTGTTGCTCCTTCCCACCTGGCTACGGAGGCGCCCTAGTAGAAGTAATAGTGTACATATAACAATATTTGTAAAGTCATGTACACACATCTACTTATCATGAATTGTAAGGCAGGGTAGTGATTTTAAAATATTTTATAACAATATTCCATATTTATTACAAAAACTACAATTAACTGGACTGAATCCAATTAACGAATTCATTATTTATTTTATCCTAATTATTATTATTTTTTTAGTCTAATAAATTCGAATATTATTTAAATACTTCTACAAAATTATTAAACTGAAAACTTGAACTGACTTGATTTGGCTAGTATGTGCTTTGACCAAGGAATAGCACTAATTATACGACTAGATAAACAGATTAACAAAAACATATGCATCCACATAGAAGTGAATGGCAATATAAAAAAATTAATAAAGTTATACAAAAAAAATCATTAAAAGCAAATGTCACTTACATCTAAATAATTAGAGAGTGGCTCAGGGAATGGGCCTGCACCAACAAGATGATTTTTTGGAGCTGCAACAATTAAATCAGTTCCAACATTGTGTAATGTTTTTCTCACAGAGTTAAAACGATGTAGAGGAATCCTGAAACAAGAAAATAAAAATTTTAAATAAATAAATAAATATGGCACTAATACCAAAGAAACTTTTCACTTAAACAAAATTAAAGTAATACACATTGTTTCTCATCAATATTTTAATTATAATACTAAATTAGAAGGTAAACAATATTATATGTAATAATGAGATGCAAATTCCAAATATCCAGTGAAAAACTGAGCTATGTGGATTTCAACAACACACAAATTAACGAAGCCCATAAAAAGAGAACAGCAGCTACCAACCCACATCACTTCGATGACAGCAATCATTCAATTTTACATATAAATAAAAGCCATCATTCATTTAGAACAGGGGTGACCAACTGAATTTGTGATGCGATCAACTTTTTTCTTCAAAATGTGCTGCGATCTACCATCTGAAGAATTTCATTGCACATGGTGAAAAAAGTTAATCAACACATATTGAAAAAAGGTTGTTTATAAATTTTAAAATTAAATACAATTCAGAATTCTTATTTTAAATTTCATATGTATTTAAATTTATGTGAAGTTTGTGTCTTCATGTCATCTGCCAAGCTTTCAAAATTGGGGATATACTGTGATGAGGTCAACCGTAAAGAATCTTCTGTATGCAAGTTCGTAAGAGTAGAGCAAGTCTTCGTCTTTGTTTGTTTCAAATACGAAAAGGCCGATTCACATAGATATGTGGAACCAAAACAGATTTTTTAAAAATTTACTGCATTTTTTACATTTGAATACTTTTCTTGGCAAACATATTTCCAAAGGTCTTTTTCTGATTATCTGGCTTTTAGGAAGATATCGTTTCGCAATGTAATAATTTCATTTTCAAGTAATATTTTCTCCATGTAAAAAATCTCAACGATTTTTTCTACAATTTGTTTCGACATTAAATGGATAAGAAATATATTGAACAATGTAGCTGCTGATAATGACATTGCATATTTGCAAAATTATCGAATTTTTTTATTTTTTTTATTTGTGATCCTTAGCCATTGCCAAAAATTTATATTTATATGCAGAAATACTACTAATCATGTCGCTAATTCCAAATTCAGATCACTTAATTTACTGGTAAAATCTGCTAAAAAACCCAGATCACACAACCACTCCATATCTTGTAGCTGCTGATAATCATCTCCTCCTCTTTGATCAACAATTTTTTTTTTTAATTTCATTCAGCAAATTACATAATCTCTGTAGAAACTTACTCCCACTCATCCACCTCGCATCTGTAGGTAATATCAGATCTGGTTCATTTTCATCGAGGTGCATTCTGAAGTCTCCTTTGATGAGATTGTCTTTTTTTTTTTTTTTTTGTAGTTGTTGGCACATCGGCTTCTGTGGCCATAATGCACCTCCCAAGGTTTTTGTAGTACTTTGATCCAAGCCCGAGGTGGGATTCGAACCTGCGACCTTTGGGTTGCCAGGCAGGCACGTGGTAGATGACTTTCATCAACCGGTGAAATACCACCACTTTGCTTATTGGAGGCTTGAAGTGGTGAAACCCATGTTTAGTCTCTAGAGCAAAGTTTCCGGCATCTCCTTGCCCCATACTTCTCCTTCAACCCATGCATGGTACTAAGTACTATAGGTTTTGATACCTTTCGTGTTTGGGGTTTTTATAAAAAAAAAAAAAAACCCACCCAGCTAGCCCAGTTGGCGAGATTGTCCTCTCGTGGAATTCACGATTTTGAAATCTATGTCCATAACACTAAGTATTTAATCTTTTGCTGGCTAACACTTGTTGGTGGATGATACAGTGGTAACTCAAAAAATCTGGGAATTCATCATCTTGGCACAATGTGATGAATCCGTTACGATGACCCGCCATTGTTTTATCTCCATTTGTTGTTATTGATACGAGCTTAAATGGGGGTAATTTATTATTATTATTTTTTTTTTTTCAATAAAATTTTTGAATGCGTTAAATATATCAAGACCTCTAGTTCTTTCTTTTAATGAAACCATACCCAGCACTTCTTCTCTAGTGGCAGAATCATCGAAAACCATACAAAGAAAAACAAACAATTGAGCTGTATCACTGACATCTGTAGATTCAGCCAGTTGTAAAGAAAAGGAGACAATTAGCAATATGAGCATGCAATTATTCGCTCACATTTTTACTAATTTTTTTGATGCATTGCATCACAGTATTTCGAGATAATTGCAGATCTTGAAGAGCACTTTTAATTTCATTTTATTAACATTTTCGAAAAGAGAATCTGTTATTCTTAAAAATGCATCTTTGATGAACTGACCATCAGAAAATGGTTTGCATTTTTTTGCAAGATGATGCTGCAGTTACTGCTGTAGGTTGTAAATTAGGTGTCATGAAGGAACTCTTGTGCAAATCTGAATTTAAGTTCTTTTAATTTATTTTTTTCTAAGGTCACTATTAGGGGGAAAATTCGATTAGTATTTACCACGGAGTGTTGAAGTGCCTTTCTAAATTTCCTATTTTGGGTATAGCCATGGAAGCATTGCAAATGAAACAATAACATTTTTCTTTTATCATTACAAAAAAGTATTCTAGTTCCCACTCTTCATGAAAATGATACGTTTTACTCTTTTTCATAGTATTCATTTTAAATCAAAGGTTATTAATTTAAAGTATTAGTACTGCCCAGTTATTAATATTAAGTAAGCTAAATAAGAATTCAACGTTATGCTCTCCACAACGTAACTGCATGAATTTTCACAAGAGGCCCTAGCTGACTGCACGGCAACAAGAGTAGTCAGGTGGTTCAACGGATTTGTAATAAGTGTATGTAGTGGGGCACATAATAATAATGACATTTATATTTTGACTAATATATTTTTTATATATATTTAAAATTCGTCGAGATCAACCGAAATTAAAGCCGCAATAGGCTGGTAGATCGTGATTGACTTGTTGGCCACCCCTGATTTAGATTTCCCAATGATGAGGTGCAGGATATTCACATCCCACCTCTGTTTATGTTGGTTGACACTTGAATCATTACCTAAAGTGTACTAGAAGCCTAAATACTAAGCATAGTATTTCCAAGGGCACATAGGAGATAACTAGGGTTACTAAGTCCCACTAGTGTGAAACCATCCTACTAGTTAGTAACAGAAATACTGTGCAAACAGAGGATCTGGCAGTTACGGAACAAGCAGACTTCCCACAAAATTCAACCCAATTGACTTGTAAGCAAAATTTGAACATCAGCTCCATTACCATTTTCAACTTCTAAGTGGTTGCCTTAGCTGCTATAAATGGAAGAATATTTTTGAAACAAACATTAGGGATATCAAATGTACATTATCATTAAAGAAAATTACAAACAAGGGCTCTATAACATATAACCCGAAAGCCTTCATAACACTGGTTCATCCTTAGCGATGTCCAGTAATAATCACTTCTGTCTTCTACATGTCAAATAATTTCTTCAACACGGTAGCATCCTACATGAAATGCCACACTTCTATAACTAATGTAGAAAACAAACAGTGTGGAATTATGTCAAAAACCTTCCTAAAATACAATTATATCAAAATTATTCCCTATATCCATTTTTTTTGCAATTACATTTTAATACTTTACCAGGTTGATTGAGCAAAATTTTCACTTAAAAAATTAGGTTGCTATTTATTACAATTACTACTGATCTGACCCTCCATTGCACTACATGCGAAAGAAATCACAGTTACAGATCTACAGTTGCTGGGATTACTCTTTGTATAAAAGAGAGATTTGCACTCCTCCTTTGTGTAGAAGAATGTGTTGATTCTGCATTATATTTTATTTTGCATTATGAAGGGATATAGATTTTCATATAAAAAGAATATTTTTAAGAGCTGTGCATACCTTTTTGTCAGCTGATTAAAAGTTAAATTTTATATAAGATAAACTAATTAATTTGATAGTATGAATCAGAGCTGAAATACTCAATATGTTCTACGTTGATAATAATATAAGTAAATTAATAAGAGGAGTTTACCTCAATATAGTACGTGGAACACTTCCGTATGATACCCTCCAGAAATTAAAACGGAAAAAACGAAAAAATCGACAACTTACCGGTACATTAAAGTAAAATATAAATAATTAAAGTAAAATATAAATAATTAAATAATCAATTTAACACAATTCAAAATCAATTCAAAACAATTAAAATTCAAATTAACGCAATTAAAAGAATCTAACGAAAATATTCAAAACGATTTTCCTTCCTGAAGCTGACAATGCTTTTCGACCGACTGTCGTGATCACAGGAATGAAAATTACCGAATCCGGCTAAACCTGCAACTTAAATACTGTAGTGATTGTGTCTTCGCGCATGCGCGTAAAGGTCCACGCATCGGAGATCAAATATGGCCGCCGAACATTAACAGAATTCTCGTGTAATTTAATTTCAACGGTTTCTGCAATTAATAGTCGCGTATAATTACGTTGAACGTTAAGTATTTTGGCCTCGTTAAATAAAAAAGTATGTTTTTCGTTAATGGCATGAAAGGCTAATTCTGACGCTGCTGAACGAGAAGCACGAACTGAGGCTTCGTGTTGATTTACACGGATATTAAGAGAAAACCGCGTCGAACCCTGATAAGACGAGTCGCAATCACCGCAAGAAATGTTGTATACTAGATCATTAATTTGTGTTGCGAACGCCGAAAGAACCGAGCGATTGTTCAGTATAGTGTGTAACTTCCGTATAGGCCTAGCTATAATTTTAAATTCGGTATCTTTAAAGAATCTGTTAAGCTGTTTGTGCCACTGTTCAACATATGGGACAGAAATAAAGTATTTTTTGATATTACTATTGTTGATTGGTGCAGTATTTTGTATCTTATCCTTAGCTTGTACCCTAATTCGATTTATTGTGTTAATGGGATAACCCCTGTTCAAGAATCTGCTAGTTAATATTTGTATTTCTGAGTCTAAAGCAGAATCCGTCGTTGAATATTTATAGGCATTTAGAAATTGATTAAAGATAATCGATCTTTTGTAGGTGAACGGGTGGTAGCTATTATAATGTAGAAGCATGCCGGTGTTTGTGGGTTTTCGATAGATGCTAAATTGTATTTTGTTCGAGTCCCGGGTAAGCGTGAAATTTAGAAAGTTTAATGACTTAGTATCCGTATCTTCCCTTTCCAATGTAAATTTGAGTCTAGAATGAATATTATTGAACGAATGTAAAATGTCTTGGATAGTACTACTATCGGTAATAACTAGAACATCGTCTAAATACCTCCCATAGTATGTGATACGGGGACGAAAAGGTGTCAAATGTATCTGCTCAATCGTTGAGAGATAGATCTCTGACATTAAGCCACTCAGGCTCAAACCCATTGGTAATCCAAAAATTTGTTTTGAATCAGGTGCTTTGTCTAATAGATTGTGCTGGTTGGTTGGTTGTTATTTGGAGCATTAGCAACTAAGGCCATATTGCTCCGGGGATATGCGGTGGTCATTTTGCTGACCTTTCTGCATCCTCCGTATTTAGTGGTGACAGGCTCGAACCCCGGTCTAATCAAGAAGCGTGTGCTACGCACTGCTGCTCCTTCCCACCTGGCTATGGAGGCGCCTATATATGTATATGAATTGGTTTGTGATAGCATTGTTTTTATATATATATGTGTGTGTGTGTGTGTGTGTGTATACAGGGTGATTCACTACCAGTGCGACAAACTTGCAGGAGGTGTAGGGGGCACAAAGACGAATCGGAATCACATAGTATTGCAGGGTCCGAAATGCCTTCATCATGCGGTAGAGGACGTTGAACAGGAGGTCACGTGAACAGCGATCCCGCTGGAAGTCAGCATTTGCAAACCGGTTCCCGAGGCAATAGGATGGACGAGTATTCAAACGTTGAACTGGCCGACATGCACCTCGCATATGGAGCTGCGGACGGTAATGGGTGCGCCGCTCTGCGCTTGTACCAGGAACGTTTCCCACACAGGCGTGCTCCTCATCATACAATTTTAATCGTATGATGAGAGGGTTACAAAAGACTTGTTGTTTCACGAGAGGTACCATGAATTGAGAGTGAACGACGAGGACACCAGACAATGAGAATGTCCTACGTCTTGCAGAAGGCAATCCGAGTACGAGTACTCAAGTTATAGGCCAACGATTGGGTATTTCCCAATCCACTTTATGGAGGATATTGTCAACAAACCAAATGATTTCATACCATCTGCAATGCATCCAATCATTGGATGCCTGCCGACCGGGCTAGCTGGGTAGGTAAAGTGCCTGCCTGGCAACCCAAAGGTCGCGGGTTCGATTCCCGCCTCGGGCTGGATATCACGATGGTGCCGAACCAACCGGTTGGTTGGATATCCCGGCCACGATACACGAAGGAAGCAAGAAAAAACTGGTTCCTTCGTGTATTGATCACATCATACGAAATAAAAAATAAATTGGATGCCTGCGGATTATCCACTCTGGAGGACTTTTGCTACTTAGTTTCTTCAACAGAAACGGTTCGCAAATGCCGACTTCCAGGGGGATCGCTGTTCACGCAACCTCCAGTTCAACATCCTCTACCTCATGATGAAGGCATTTTGGACCCTGCAATGCTATGTGATTCCGATTCATCATTGTGCCCCCTACACCTCCTGCAAGTTTGTCGCACTGGTAGTGAATCACCCTGTATATATATAAAATATTACTAGTATAAAATACATTAAGTAGATGTTTATGCATGGAAATGAACTAATGAAAATACGGTGTACCCTGGGAGCGATATATGTTGTGAACGAAGGTGGGAAGAAAGGAATCGGAAAAATAATTGTAATGATAGAAAAGTAAACCAAATATTTTTGAAGAGACGACCTAGGTGGAGATAGCATTGCAGAGTAGCACTATATCGCTCCCAGGGTACACCGTATTTTCATTAGTTCATTTCCATGCATAAACATCTACTTAATGTATTTTATACTAGTAATATTTTATATATACATTATGGCTATAGGGTACTTTTGCGATAGCAGTGTCCCTGATCCATAATTCACGTTATTATAATTCTGTCTTATCTAATCTTATTTAATTCTTAATTTTCTTCCCCCTATAGCATATAACTTCTATTGTATTATTCTTGATGATTATATATATATATATATATATATATATATATATATATATATATATATATATATATACACACACACACACATACTATCATTGAATTATATTAAATAAAGTTAAATAATTTATATGATAATTTATTTAATTTAACATATTGGATATATATATATATATAGGATGTCTCAAAAATCTTGGTACAAACGTTTAGGGGGAGATACGTAACATTTAAAGGAATGTGAATCGCATAGGAACCCATAACCGGAAACGTCACCGTAAGTCGGTACACGGCGCTGTTCATCAGTTCGCGACAGGGAAAATTTCTGGTTTACTTATTAATGCAGTAGTCGCCACACGAAGAGCATGCACTAATATACGAACTGTGAGCTGGCAGACATGCACCTAGTGTATGGATTAGCAGAGGACAATGGACGAGCCACTCAACGAATTTATGGAGAACTCTTCCCAGACAGACAAGTACCGGACCACCGTTTGTTTGCGTGCGTGCATCAAAATTTGTGCAATTATGGGTCATTTAGAGGTAACGCGAGCAGTGCGGGTAGACCACGTTCAACGCAAACTCCCACCATGGAAGAAAGTTTTGAATGCCATCCAGAATTATCCTACTACCAGCACATGTGCCTTTGCCTCTGCCTTAGGAGTGTCTCGTTGCAGTGTACAGCGTGTCTGGCACAACGATTCCTTACACCCCTTTCTCCAAAGGGTTCAGTTACTGCTCCCCCAAGATCATCCTGCACATGTGGCTTTTGCGCAGTGGTTTCTCCAAGAAAGGTCTCAATCAGCACAATGCTCATGTATGGGCTCAAGAAAACCCACATGGTGTGCGCCCCCATGCGGCACAACATCGCTTCGCAATAAATGTGTGGGCAGGTATGGTCGGTGACCGCTTAGTCGGCCCATACCTGTTACCATCCCGCATGAACTCCGCTAAATATCGGATCTTTCTTGAACAAGTTCTACCAGAGTAACTTGACAATGTTCCAGCCAATGTGAGAGACAATATTTGGTTTCAACATGATGGGGCACCTGCCCATTATGGAAGGTGTGTTTGTGACCATTTGAACAGGCGTTTTGGGCAACGATGGATTGGCCATGGTGAACCCGTTGCCTGGCCCCCACGGTCACCTGATTTATCGAGCCTTGATTTCTTTTTGTGGGGGCCCTCAAATCTATCGTGTATGAATCACCTGTGGAGACGGAAATGGATCTTGTGGCGAAACTCATCTGCACTGCTGCTACTGTCAAAGAAACTCCAGGTGTGTTTGACCGTGTCTGCTAATCCATGCTGCATTGGTGTCACACATGCATCGCGTCTCATGGTGGAACCTTCGAGCATGTGTTGTAACATCATGAAATGCATCCATCTCGTACTCCATTGTTAATATTATGTCACATAAATGTTTGCCACTAATTACTGTCTTGTGTCATTTCTGCTTCTTGTGCCTCTGCTACTACTTTCCTGTGACGTTTCCAGTTATGGGTTCCTATGCGATTCACATTCCTTTAGATGCTACCTACCTCCCCTAGACGTTTGTACCAATATTTTTGAGACACCCTGTATAGGTAGTAGATTCTCGATTTTCCGGGATAGATGGTAAAAAACAAATCCCGGTTAATCGATTTCCCAGTTAATCCAAAAATACAGAAGTCACCGACATACGTTCCAGGACTTCATACTTCGCCGAGTTTTACGTAACTTGGGAATGACTAATAACATATTGCTACTATATTATTATTGACAAATCTGAATTCAGTGCGATACTTGTTAATGGTTGACCATTTTCATACATTATTATTAGTTTAATTTTCTGATCCAAATCTATCGCTTTCCTTTTCTTGGTAGATTTACTAGTACCGCTGTCACTTATTCTTTTAGTCGGCACCATGATAATGGTCAAAATGAAATTTTCTGTAAAGAATTTCACAGGGTTAAGGCGAAAACTCACTATTATCACCCCGCGCAAGCTCACATTTTGCTAAAGCACATTTCTGGAAGTCACTACCATAAAGAAAATAAAAACAATTTGCACTTTCCGTGTTATTGGGCTTTTCTGTTCGTGCATCTAATTATAAACGGGTGGTAAACCCGATCTTATTGCATTTACAAAAATATCGATAGCTGGAATTCTGTGGATTTCTACATTATGGTGAAATGTGTGTCCCCTTCACTGAAATCTTGTCATATAAAAAAAAAAAAAAAAAAAACAAGTAAATTGTAAGAATCTTTTCTTCTTTCCTATTTTTTTGCTTGTTACTCCTTATCTCACTTGTGCAATTTGTGTGTGCCGTGATCGTCGTTATTGATTGCTTATTTTATTTATTTTGTTTGTTTGTTTTAAATTTTACAATGCTAAAAAAAAAAATAAATAAAATAAATAAAAAATTGAGTGAAAAAAAATTTATGTAAATCCGTAGTTGCGTAAGTCGGAGACTTATAGTATCGAAAAATGTTCAGCAAAAAATATGGCGATTTATAAAAAAAAAAAAAATAAAAAAAAAACTTACCACGCACTATCGCGTGTCCAATATGATGCTTCCCTTTATTTTTTGCGATGTTGATTTTAAGTCTATAGCTTTCCTATATTTTTTACAATGTTGCGTATGGTTTGGTCACCAACATTATGGTTCATTACAGATTTAACCGATGCAATTTGAAAACTTGAAATTATTCAAAAGTTTGAATAATTTCAAGTTTTTGTTTAACTGAAAGCAGACTCTTCTGCATTTACCCATCATTTTCGTGATTTCTAAACAAAAAAAAAATTTTTTTTACTATAAAAAAAAAAATTGACGTCCTTGACATAAATAACGAAACAAAATGTCTTTTTGCGGTGCAACGGAACACAACAATCGCCGCAACGCACTAAAACAAACTAAACATTTATCTTTTTTTTTTTTTTTTTTTTGAGCGGCGAGTGTGAAGACAGCAGGGGTTGCAAGATAATAGGCACACTAATCTCCCAATGACGACTTATAATGCCTTTATCATCAAAGTTCCTTGCGACGACCGATTAACTGGTTAAAATAAATTTATTAAAATAAAAATGATATATACATATTTGCATGTTTTGCAAGTCAATCTGCTATAAAACCATCCAAAATAAAAAAAATTTAATTTTAGATGCAATTATCAAATGGTTTTTGAGTCGCCATAACTTATGATATTGATCTTTATGTAGTGTTTATTTAGGCATAAAGAGATGTGTAAAATGCACACATTTTACTTTCCATTTTGCATATCCCCCCCCTTCCTTGATGTGCCCCTTGTGCTGAAGAGTTGTTTTTGGTTATTCCAGTGAAAACATATCTAGTAACTCACAGGACAAACTTGACTACCAATCCGCAATAGCGATAAGAGTCCAAAAGTCGGTAGGGTTGAAATTTCGCATGTTTGGATATCACCCTTGTATAGTACCAATTCCCCTGGTCACTATGGCGATGACTCTAGATAAGCAGCTGCTACAGACACGTTGAGCTCACTAGTCCAGAAAAATATGAGCTTCGCTCTCCCTGACAAATACTGGTCAGTGTGTCTGATGTTGACCGCGTGAGAAAAGTGCCCCACCCTAGACCAAGCTCCGGGGAGGAGACGAAAGTTCACGCGATAAGGGGGATATACTTGAGTACGTGGAGAGGAAGGGCAGTGGTAGTAGAAAGAACAGTAGTGTGGTACAGAAGAGTTTGGTGGTCAGAGAGCAAGTTTGGCAAAAAGTGTAAAAAAGGAGAAGAACGAAGAGAGACGCAGAATTATGGAAGCGCAAACTGCAAGCCCCGCACTCGGCCGAAGGAGTCAACTTTACTTCGGTAAGTTATAACATTCTCTTGCAGCTATACATAAACCTTACTCCTCAATAATATAATTAATTATGTTAGCATTGATAAATTGTAAAATGTCCTAATACTGCTATCTTAAATAGCGCATCACTTAGATTGTCGGTTTCACAAAATTAACGATAGGTAAAATGATGTATCTTAAGAGTGCTATCCTAAATAGTGCGGTATATTAGTATTGACACCCATCATGTTTGTATAACTATTATGTCACATGCCAGTTCTTGCCTGAGATGAAGTATCCACACGAAGAACACCTATGTGAAGAACCCATTAATTTCCAAAGTATCAATAATGCTAAGAACTCTTAAATACTTCCATAAAATCAATTTATATTATTGTAACCAAATGATTTAGGATTTGCTTGTCACTGCCACTAGGGCGGTAGTTATTAAATATGTACCATTTCTATAATAGATTGTATTAAACTATGTTTTGTTTAAACATATGCCTCAGACCTATCCTCTATTCACACGACGATCAGTAGATAAAGGATTAGAATAGAACTGATATCGCGGGTACTCAAATTTCTACCTAAAATTGGAAAGAGTTTGAGTATTGTCACAACGCCTTGGTCAAAGCTGCAGTTCCTATTCCCTTCCGCTGGGTAGGATTACCGGGGGCCGAGACCATTGTCCTAATATAAAAAAAACCACTAGACAGTCACATGAGTATACTGGGGTTATGACAGAACAAATGATCAAGGAAGGAAAACGTCCCGCTATACAGATGTGTTGTCCAGAGAAGTCCGAACGATAATAGTAAGCAAGTAAAACACCCAGTATAACAGATGTTTTAATAGGCTGTACAGTTTGTTTGTGCTGCAAGTCAGTTTCCTGGATAATGACTTCAGCTGTTTAGAATTCTTTATTCTGCGAGCACTTTTTCAACATTCAGTTATGTTCTTCGGCTTAATTTCCTTCAGGTATAAAAGTATTTTTCTTCAACCGAATTGTGATTACTCACAATTGTAATTAATCAACCGAATTGTGATTACTCAGATACACGTACGCATGCATGCACGCTAAAAGTTTTATATCACTATGTTTTTTTAAATATTTGGTTGCAAAAAAGTTCAAATTCAAAAGGGAAAAAAAAAGGAAAAATTCCTGATATTAAAAAAAATGGGGGGGGGGGGGGAATTAGCTGTGAAAAATACAGACAAAAAAATAGTATAAAAGGATAATTCAAATCTAATATAGTTTATCATCTGTTAATTAATAGTAGCTGCAGAAAAAAAAACTACAATATGTTTGCACAGAAGTTTTAATTGAAATATATTTTTCATTAGCATTAGTAGAGGCATTTGATGCAAGAAAGCAAGCTTATGCAGCATCAGCCAAAAAAAAAAAAAATAAAATAAAAAAATAAATAAAAAATAACCACTTCCACTTCACCCCTCTGTTTGTTTGAAATACCTGTCCAGCTGAGCCTTAACATGGTACCATGATGTATAAAGCTTATTTCGCTGATCGATTTGTTCAAGAAAATTAGGGAATATAAGTATGCTGCCAAATAATTTGTCATGTTTCCACAAAACAATCATTTGTGTCAAAAAAATCAATAATTATTTCAGGGAAATTTTAAAAACTGCAAAAAAAAAAAAAAAAAGTTAGTTTAATGCACACATTGTGTACATTCCAAGCACATTTTTATTTCATAAACTGAATTTTTTTTTCTGTGATTAACAGAAGTAAAAAGTAAATAACTAATTATAACTACTATTTGATTAATAACATATAAGGGTAACCGTTTTCCCTTTACTGCATATACCTCGCAAACATAATATTCAAACATATTAAGAGTAGGAGACCGGCAGAATTACTTAACAAGTACAGGTCAATGTTGAAAAAAAGCCGTGAGTTAGGGTTGAATTTGAAAGTGTCTGCAATTCTGCAGACACGATAGGAGGGAGTATATGATGAGAGCCTTGTCGATCAATTCAGCCCTGGAGAGATTGTGCAAGGCTCAAGGGGTAGAATTTTTCTCAACCCATTCTGTGCTTTTTTTTTTTTTTTTTTTTTTTTTTTATGTGAACCCCAAACACGGGAGGTATTAGAACCTATAGTACTTAGTACCGTGCTTGGGTTGACTGGAGAGACTGCTTCTACAAGGATGGAATACGCTTAAATAGAAAGGGTGCAAGAATATTTGATGATGCTATCGAGGCAGAGTTAGGTGGGTAAGAAAACTGCTAGATTGTGGGGGGGGATACACGGGCTAAAAGATTAACAGTAGCTGCTGGCACAGGTGAAAGTGATTCTTGCACTGCTTCTATTGTAATGCAATTGAGCAACAGCCTGGAAAGCAAAGCAATGGGGATTTCCAGGACTGCTAGGAGTCACAGTGGAACAAGTAAATACATGGGCTGTGTTAGGGTAACTAAGAGTAGAAACAGGTGCATGTATACTTGCATGTACACCAATGCTAGGAGTATAGTTAATAAATTCAATGAGCTTGAAGTGCTAGTCAAGACATCAAAGGCAGATATTGTTGGGATATCAGAGACATGGTGTCACAGACATAAGCAGTGCAGAATTGGAATGTGGGGAGTACAATGTGTACAGAAAGGATAGACAGGTCAGGGAGGATGGGTTATGCTGTTAGTTAAGAAACAAAATCTAAGGAAGTGCATCCAATTAATGTTGGTGGACAATGCAATGTTGAGTCTGTTTGGTGTAAAATAAGCACTGGGAAAGGAAAAATGAGAATAGGTGTGTGTTATAGGCCTAATGAATCTAATGAGTATAATGAGCAATTGTGCAGAGAAAAAGTGGGCCAGTAAATCAGTGTCTTATAATGGAGGATTTTAATTTCCCAGAGATTGACTGGAATTTGAGGGTTGGTCACTCGCACACTAGCAAGGCTTTTGTGGATTTATTGGATGATTGTTTTCTACAGCAGCATGTTTGGGAGGCAACTAGAGGGAGTAATACTCTTGATCTGATTATCAGTAGTGATTTTTCATGCATTAAGAATCTGCAGATAAAGGAACCACTATGTGGCAGTGATCTCAGTGTGCTGAAGTGGGATTTACTCAAAGAGGTAACTACCATCACGGTTAAAGGGAAGAGTTTTTGATTTTGTAAAGGTGACCACGGTGGTCTGAGACAGTATTTAAATTCTATACAGTTGGACAAACTGATGATGTTAGCAACAGCAAATTCAAAATGGGAAGCATTCAAAGAATTAATCTTGGAAGCTACTAGGCTTTTCATACCAACAAAGAAATATTGTTCAAGATTTAGGATTAAATGGATGTCAGATGAACTAATTAGACTTGTGGCAGAAAAAAAAAATGCATGGAATACATATAAATTAACAGGTGACACAGAAGCCTATGATAGATATAAACTGGTCTGTAACCAAGTCATAAAGGTTAGGCAGGCAAAGGCAGATTATGAGAAATCTTTGGCAAAGGATGCAAAGAAAAATAGCAAAGAGTTCTTTACTTATGTAAACTCTAGAAAGAAGGGGATGAATCAGATTGGTCCACTTGATATTGATGGGTCAACTGTTGATGATCCTGCTCAGGTAGCTAACTAACTAAATGAATATTTGGCATCTACATTCACACATTAGGAGTTATTCCGGGATGGCAATGCCAGTGGTGTATTAAACTCTGGCAGTAAGCTAGATAATCTTGCAATAACTGAGAGTAAACTGGAGGAGAAATTGTTGAAGACAAACATAAGAAAGGCACCTGGGGTGGATGGAATCTATCCAGTTATATCAAAGCAGGCAGCAAAGGATGTAAGCAAACCCTTAGCCATAATTATGAGAGCTTCCTTGGACTCAGGGGAGGTACCCATGGACTGGAGATGTGCAAATGCGACCCCAATCCACAAAGGAGGATCAAGGGGAGACACGGATAATTACAGACCTGTTAGTTTAACTTCTGTTCCAGGGAAATTAATGGAGGCACTGGTTAAAGAAGCATTGCAGGATTATCTAGACAAAACTATTTATAGCTCTGACACAGCATGGATTTGTAGGGGAAGTCTTGTTTGACCAATTTGATTGGATACTATGTAGTCACAAAGTAACTGGATGCATAGAATAATTTTGATATTATATATTTGGATCTTAGATAGGCTTTTGATCCTGTTGCACATGAAAGACTGCTGCACAAATTGGAGCAGCATGGTACTAGAGGCAAATTGCTGCTATTGATAAAGGGATGGTTGAGTGGGAGAAGACAGAGTGGTAATCAATGGACACTGCTCATCGTGGACTAATATTATAAGTGGAGTTCCTCAGGGCTCAGTGTTGGGTCCATTGTTGTTTTCTGTATTCGTCAATGATATTGATGATGGTATATCAGGTTTAATGTCCAAGTTTGCAGACAATACAAAGGTCGGAAGGGTTGTTAATGACACTAATGACAGTACGCTGCTGCAACAGGATCTAGAAAAGTTGAGCAGATGGGCTGAGAGGTGGCAAATGAAGTTTAACACTGACAAATGTAAAATACTGCATATGGGAAGCAGTAACCCCAGAGTAAAGTATCAACTGTGTGGTACTACATTGACAGTGGTAGAGAGTGAAAAGGACCTGGGGGTAATTGTGCAGGCAGATATGAAGTTTTCTGAGCAGTGCAGACGGTCTGCAAGAGTAGCTCATGGTGTCTTGTCAATGATATACAGGAATTTTTCTAGCAGGGATAAGGAGGTGATTATCCCCTTGTATAAGGCAATGGTCAGGCCACACCTTGGGTACTGTATACAGGTCTGGAGGCCTCATTTTAAGGATGTAGAGCTGTTGGAACGAGTACAGAGAAATGCAACAAGATTAGTGAATGGAACAAAGGGTTGCTCTTACGAAGAAAGGCTTAAGTTTTGCAAATTACAGTGTCTCTCGACTAGGCACCTGTGAGGTGTATAAAGCTTTGAGCATGCTCAATGCTGATTGGATTCTTCCTGTTGCTCAGAATAATCACCCGAGAAGGTATAAATTCAAATTGAGGAAAGACAGTTCAGTTGTAGGATAGATATGCGGAAGTTTGCCTTCAGCCAGCAGGCGGTGGATTGCTGGAACAAACTTGCATCTGTCGTTGTAGAAGTCGATAGCTTAAACAGATTTTAGGCAGAACTAGACAAACATTTGGAGAGAGTGGATGGGTGAAATGAGAAGGGTCTGTGTGTTTTTTTTTGGCTGATGCTATATAATCTTGCTTTCTTCCATCATGTGCCCTTGCTAATGCTAATATTTCGTAATATCCTTATAATCTATAGTGCATAAATGACAACAACCATTGCATCCAGTGCTTCAACTACAACATCAATATATGGTATATGGATAGCTCGTGATATGTACTAAAGAAAGGAATAATAATTACAAGATTTCTATTAGTCTGATTTTAATTAATTTTTTTTAATTTGGGAAGGCTGTACAAATCTTTGTAAAAGAAATAAGTTTAAAATTTCATGAAAATAGATCCACTTCAAGTCTAATTATTACATGTGGATAGCTAGACAAAGAAATAATAATTCCTGGTTTTCAGTTGGTAAAATTCTAATGAAATTTGAAATCACTTGACAAATCTTTCTACAAGAGAGATAGATAAACAATTTCATGAAAATCCATCTGCTGGGAGTCAAGTTATTACCTGAAGGCAGACAGATGGACTGACATGTTGAAGACAATAGGCACATCACACACATACAGGGTATTCACTACCAGTGCGACAAACTTGCAGGAGGTGTAGGGGGCACAAAGACGAATCGGAATCACATAGCATTGCAGGGTCCGAAATGCCTTCATCATGCGGTAGAGGACGTTGAACGGGAGGTCGCGTGAACAGCAATCCCGCTGGAAGTCAGCATTTGCGAACCGGTTCCCGAGGCAGTAGGATGGATGAGTATTCAAACGTTGAACTGGCCGACATGCAACTCACATATGGAGCTGCGGACGGTAATGGGTGCGTCGCTCTGCGCTTGTACCAGGAACATTTTCCGCACAGCCGTGCACCTCATCATATGATTTTAATCGTATGATGAGAAGGTTACGTGAGACTGGTTGTTTCACGAGAGGTACCATGAATCGAGAGCGAACGACGAAGACGCCAGACAATGAGGAGAATGTCCTACGTCTTGCAGAAGGCAATCCGAGTACGAGGAGCGATAGGCCAACGATTGGGTATTTTCCAATCCACTGTATGGAGGATACTGTCAACAAACCAAATGAGTTCATACCATCTGCAATGCGTCCAATCATTGGAGCCTGCGGATTATCCACTCCGGAGGACTTTTGCTACCTGGTTTCTTCAACAGAAATGGTTCGCAAATGCTGACTTCCAGCGGGATTGCGGTTCACGCGACCTCCTGTTCAACGTCCTCTACCGCATGAAAAAGGCATTTTGGACCCTGCAATGCTATGTGATTCCGATTCGTCTTTGTGCCCCCTACACCTCCTGCAAGTTTGTCGCACTGGTAGTGAATCACCCTGTATATGCTAACACACCTAGAAAGCAATCTGTAATCTTCATTAACATTAACTATTTGTATTTTTTTAGCTCATTTAAAGGGAATTTCAAATAAGGATTTTGAATGAATAAAACAAACTTTATGATACTTAAAAATCATTATAAGTTAATGCAATTATAGACTAACTCTGTCATGGGTTTTTCAGTCTCAAGCAAGAGATGAATGACTTTTTTTCATCCAGAAACTCAAGAGGTTTCCCCCCTTCCACAAAACAAGGAATCCAATTAACAGACATTAAATAGTGACACCTCATGGCCTTAGCTACAAATTCTAAATAACCAATCAACGAGCTCATAAAAAGGATTCCACGTTGGACTCTGATAGTGCTGAATTGATCTTTTGGTAAGTGCCTAAGCAACTAAAGGCACAAGACATCAGCACAATCTAAAGGGAATTAGTAGTAGGGTAATGTATTCAAAAGCCATCAGAAAGACTAGGTGCTAACCTGGGAAGAGTGAGAGGAGCTTTGGCCCTCTCCAAAAAGACTCAATCAAAACAAAACAAAAACTGAGTAGTTTTCTCTAGCTTAAATCAGCAGCAGCTCTAATCCTCAGCTCCGTCCAAAGAAAAATCCTGCTTTAGCATTCCTCAAAGAGATTTGATCAAAATTAAATGATCCTCAACATCCTCCAAAGAAAAATCCTGGGTCTACTACTGACAAGGATCACATTATTTTGTAATGTAATGTTAATGGTCCTTGAGGCTGTCACAGACATTCACTCGGATATGCCAGAAAAGCTGTACTTGCTACCTGGGAGTCTAAAACGCTGATGGAACTGATATTCGGGTGACATTCAAGTCAAGTGGACCCAATTTCGGCAAAGTCCAGACGGTCTGTGACAGCCAAATCCTCTGCTTGCACCTCCACGATGGTGGAACTATTAGTAACCACCCAGGTGTGAACCAACGTAAGCAGGGGTCGAGGTGTGGCACTCACACCATATGGAGTAATGCCATCCCTCTGTGTTATTAGGCAATACTAGGTGGTAGATGACTCTCATCAACCAGTGCAATACCACCACCTTGCTTATCAAAGACTTGAAGTGGTGGAACCCATGTTTAGTCTCCAGAGCTAATTTCCAGTCAACCCTTCCCCCATCTCTTCCATCATGCAGTATGATGACTGATGACATTTGAGGTTATGAACATCATGGCGAGATCAAATCATCCTTGCATTTCGAGGGTACAGCTCTAAAACGGTGTCCACAGGTCAGCCGCTAGATAGTACACCACACCGAACCTATTGGTAACTCTCTAGTAGGCTTCCGGATCAGCTAGTGTATAATCTTGCTACCTCTACTCTGCCATATAGTGACTGTAGAGAGTCCGAGTAATGTGTATGCGGGGGACATTGTCGAGGCCACATTATGTCAAGGATCTAGGTATATTCTTACGTGTACGCCATATCCAAAAATTTCATTACTACATACATCATGTCCCCCTCCCCACTTCTTCTTACTATTGAATACACCACGAATCATCAAACTAATAGAGTAAGCTTACCTGCGAAAAGATCTAAACCTCCATAACACTTCCTAGTTCATTTCAAAAATATAATTGGGCTCAGTTCTAATTTCAACGATGTCCATTTCTACTTGCAGTCTGCAAACCCCATGTACTTTTTCTGACAGAATCTCAGTTATCGGTTGATTCAACTACTGCTAATCTCAGTTGCCCAAATTATTTGCTGTATGATTCCTTTCGCCTCAAAAGTGGTACTTGTGCATATGTCCATTCCAATATTCCCTGTCAGAGACTGGGTAATTTGGAATCTCCTCTTTTCGATCTTCTCTAGCTTAAAATCTCTCTACCTCATTGTGTCAAATTCATTTGTTGTCTCTACCGTTCTCCCAACTCCACTAATCACTTGGAGCTCTTTGACTTCCTCTCTTTGCAACTTGACTTTCTCCAATCGAACTTTCCTTGGTGATTTTAATGTTCACAACTCCAGCTGTTTGCTGTTTTCTAGTCACACCGACCCAGCTGGTCGAGATGCTGAGGCTTTTGCAATTACTAATGATTTTGCACAGATTGTTCATTTACCTACAATACCAGACAATCCTGGCCATACAGCCAACACGCTTGATATTTTTCTCACAAACAACCCTTCTAAGTACATGGTCGAAGTGACTGGTCCTTTAGGCACCACAGATCACAACTTGGTGATCGTCTCTTCTCCAATGGAGCCTTTATCTCATGGCTATTCTCAGCCTCGTGCCCTTTGGCATTACAAGAATTCAAAATGGAATGACCTGTGAGATTTCTTTTCCTTGGTCGGATTACTGTTTCAAAACTTCTGATGTCAACTTTTGCTCAGATCGTGTCAGCGAAATTATTCTTGTAGGAATGGAATCCTTTATTCCATACTCCACTTTAAATTCTCGTCCTTTATCTAAACCTTGGTTTTCCAATAAATGTGCTAAGGCTGTTCAAGGGAAGAACGTTGCATATCGTAATTCACTTGTTTCCAATTCTTCAGTTTAATTTTCTGCCTACACCAATGCTCGCAATAATTGTAAAGCAGTTATTAATCAGTCCAAACTAGATTTTGAACAAGCGAAGAGTAGAAAACTTGTTTCTTGCCCTAATGTTAGCTGAACACTCTGGTCTCTTGCCAAAGCCATAGCTTTTGCCCATCTCTGCTCCCACTTGTGTCAAAACCAGATGGTTCTGTTGTCACCTCAGCCAACAATAAAGCTGACCTGCTAGAATCCCATTTTTCTTCCAACTCATATATTAATGATCTTGGTAAAACACCCCCACCATTCCCAACATGCTCCATTCAATGCCTCCTGTTATCTTCCGTCAAAAAGATGTCTGAAGGATTTTGAAGAATCTTGATGCTAAGAAATCTCCAGGCCCTGATAGTATTTCTCCACTTGTTCTCAAAACTTGTGCTCCTAAACTTACTCCTGTTCTTTGACGTCTTTTTTCACTTTCTTATTCCAAAGGTGTTTTTCCTTCTGCTTGGAAATTTACTCATATCCAGCCAGTTCCTAAAAAGGGTGACAAATCCCTCCCATCCAATTATCGTCCCATTGCAATTACTTCTACTCTTTCTAAAGTAATGGAGAAATCAATTAACCGCCAACTCTTAAACTACCTAGAAACCTTCCATCTGATCAACAATCGCAAGTATGGATCCAGTCAGTGTCGATCCACTGCTGATATTCTGGTTTTTTGTTACTTAATATTGACAAATTCAGTGGAAAAGTTAAGTGAAACACAAGCAGTTGCTCTTGACATCTCAAAGGCTTTCGATCGTGTTTGGCATAAAGGTCTTCTAAACAAGCTTCCATCTTATGGTATGCCAACTGTTTTTTGTAATTGGTTATCCAGTTTTCTCTCTGTCTTCTAACTTCCCCACTAATGCTCGTGTCACCCAAAGTTCAGTTCTTTCACCCACTCTTTTCCTCTTATATATTAATGACCTTCTTCCATTGACCGGAAATCCTAACCATAGTTTTGCCAATGATAGCACATTGCATCCCACTTTCATTTTGAGAAACCTTACCCTGCTCAATCAGCTTCAACTTCTCGAATATCCACTACCAATTCCTTAAATGCCGATCTGCAGTGGAGCAAAGACAACTTAGTTGATTTCAATCCTCCTAAAACTCAGTCTTGTCTTATATCTTGCAAAAAGGATTCTTCTGCTCCTATAATTATCTTTGGTGACACTCAGATTTCTAGGCAAAATGATATCTCTTTTGGGGGTTATCCTGACTTCTAATCTCTCTTGGCACAAGCACATTACAAATATTGCTTCCTCTGCATCTAAAAAAACTTGGTTTTCTCTTTTGCTCTCGGCGTTATTTTTCTTCCAAACATCTGTTCTCTCAGTGCAAATCGCAAATCCGCCCTACCATGGAATATTGTTCCCACATCTGGGGCGGTGCCCCCAAAACCTCTCTGAGGCTTCTAGATTCCATTCAGAAGAGGGCAGTTAGGTTAATTAATGACTCCTCTCTAACAGAATTTGTCCACCTGTTGTCTCATAGACGTACTTTGAGATACTACAGATACCTCCATGGGCACTGTTCTTCTGAATTGGCTTCTATAATTCTCACTCTCTCTTTCAAAACAGTCCGGGCTGCCACCAGCCAACATCTATTTACTGTCCAACTTCAAACTCACAGAACCAACTTTTTATCTTCCTCGTTTATTCATTCGACTGCTGTTTTCTGGAACAACCTTCCTCCATACGTATTTCCTGAAGTCTACAGTCTATAGAAGTTCAAGTCTAATGTCAACAAATATCTTCTTTTGTCTTCTCAACCTCCAACCCAAGTATGGTACTAAGTACTACAGGTTCTAATACCTCTCTGGGGTTTTAATAAAAAGTAAATAAATAAAAGAATTTATTGCAAACCAACTAAGAATTTTAAAATCTGAAGTGAAAATGAAATGCATCATCATCAGCCATTTTCAATCCACTGCAGGATGAAGGCCTCTCCAGCAACTTTCCAGTTGCTTCTGTTTTGAGCACTGGACATCCATTTACTACCCACAAACTCATGAATTTCATCTATCCATCTCCGCCTTTGTCTTCCAGGTTTTCTTCTAGCTCCTCTTGGATACCATTCTGTTATTTTCTTAGTCCATCTGTCATCATGTCTTCGAGCTATGTGTCCTGCCCAAGACCATTTTAGTTCTTTAGTTTTGATAAGAATGTCCTTTACTTGAGTTTGTTGCCTAATCCATGTGTTTCTCTTCTTATCTAACCGTCTTATTCCCAATATGATTCGTTCCATTCTTCGCTGTGTGGTTCTCAGCTTCTCTTCCATTCTTTTGGTGAGTGCCCAAGTTTCACTTCCATAAGTCATGGTGGGGAGTATACATTGGTCCATTATTTTACGTTTCAGACAAACTGGGATATTGCTCTTCAGTATGTGACTATATTTCCTGAATGCTATCCATCCAAAATTTATTCTTCTCTTGACTTCCAGCCATTTATCATTATTACAGCTAATAACTTGTCCCAGATAAGTATATGACTCCACCTTTTCAATTACTGCTCCTTCAATCATTATGTCTCTTTCTGTGGCATACTTGTTCATCATTACTTTTGTTTTAGCCATATTCATCTTTAGTCCAAAATCCTTACTAGCTGTGCATAACTGATTAAGATTTTCCTCTAATTCTTTGGGATCATGGCTTATGACCACAATGTCATCTGCAAATCGCAAATGGTTTAGGTACTCTCCGTTCACATTGACTCCTTTCTGCGACCAGTCTAATCTTCTGAAAGCTTCCTCAAGGGCAGCAGTAAACAGCTTAGGAGATATGTCTCCTTGTCGAACTCCTTTCTCAATTTTAAATTTCCTACTGTCTTTGTCTAGTCTAATAAAGGAGGTAGCACTCTCGTATATTTTCTTCAAAATCATAATATATGGGGTATCAATGCCTTGTCTTTCCAGTGCCCGAAACATTGCCTTATGCTGTATGGAGTCAAATGCCTTTTCATAATCCACAAATGCCAGGCATAATGGTGTTTTATATTCATTTGCTTTCTCCATTAGCTGTGATATTACGTGAAGGTGATCCATAGTTGAGAATCCTGTCCTAAAGCCAGCTTGCTCTTTCGGTTGATTCTAATCCAGTATTCTTTCTAATCTGTTAGTAATGACCCTTGTGAACAACTTGTAGATGTGGGATAACAAGCTAATTGGTCTATAATTTCCAATTTCTGATTTATCTCCTTTCTTATGCAGCAAAACTATGATTGCATTATTCCACTGCTTAGGCGTCACACCTTTTCTAATGCACTTTGTGAAGAGCCTTGCCAGTTTTTGTGTTATGTCTCTTCCTCCCAATTTTAACAACTCTACAGTAACTTCATCTTCCCCCGGGGCTTTCTGATTCTTCATTTTCTTCAATGCATGTTCTACCTCATCAGGAAGAATATTGGGTATGTCGTATGTGTTGCTACTTTGCAATCCATCTTCCCCACTGCTGGCATCATTCCCCTGCTCCTTGTATAATTCTCTATAGTAGTCTTCTGCTATTTGAATTATGCCTTCTCTGCTGTTTATAAGTACACCATCGCTATTCTTCAGTTTCAGTATCATTTGTCTTTCTGTATTACTGCTCATGGCTGCTGATTTAAATCCTTTGTTTTCCCTTAATGCTTGTTCTACTTTTCTTGTGTTAAATCTTCTTATGTCCTCTCTGAGTCTCTTTCTAATGGCTTTGCATAACTCAGTATACTCAATTTTCTCCCTGTCAGTGTTTTTCTTGCTTTTCATTTGTCGTCTTCGGTTCATCATGACAAGTGTTTCTTGACTAATTTTTTCTTCTTTGGATTTCTTTTTCCCTATAGGTTTCTTGGGCTTTATCACTTTCAAAAAGTTGTAATATTCCTCGTCGATATCTTGGTCCTCAGCAGTCTGCAGAAGCTCATACTTGTTCTTAAGTTCCAGTATATACTGCTTTTTCTCCTCTTCTGTTATCTCATCATGCAGTATGATATAATAATATCATACTCAAGTGTACATCTTACCATTCTGTGATCACTTCCAACATTTACCTTATTCAGGACGGTAACATCATTCACAATATATCTTCTATTAGTGAGGATAAAGTCGATTTCATTAGTAGTTAATCCATTTGGACTCTTCCATGTCCACTTTCTGTTCACCCTTTTCTTGAAAAAAGTGTTCATTACTGACAGTCCTTGAGATTCTGCAAATTCCACAAGTCTTTCACCTCTTTCATTTCTTTCACCAATTCCAAAATTTCCTATAGTTCCCCTTTCTGTGCTGTTTTGTCTTTTTCCAACCTTAGCATTGAAGTCTCCCATAATAATAGTGTAGTGGGTTTTCTGCTCATCTAGAAGACTCTCAATTTCAGTGTACATTTCTTCAACCTCTTCATCATCATGGCTCGATGTTGGTGCATAAATCATTATAATCTTTAGCTTGTATCTCTTAGAAATCTTTAGTATTAGTCTTGACACTCTTGGTGATGTACTTTTGAATTCCAAAATGTTGTTTTTAAAATCTTTATGGACCAGAAACCCAATTCCACCTTCACTCCTTTCACTGTTTCCATTGGTGTACAGCAGATTTCCACTTGATAAACTTATAAGTGATTCATTTCTTCTTCTTGTTTCAGCCAAACCGATGATATTCCAATTCACATTTTCTAATTCCTTTTCCAGCTCTAATATCCTGTCTTCACCGATGAGTGTTCTTACGTTATAACAGGCCAAGTTCAGTTTCCGTGCATGGCAGCCTGGTTGTTTGTTTGTTTGTTATTTGGTTTTTAGGAGCATTAGCAACTAAGGCCATATTGCTCCTGGATATGCGGTGGTCATTCCCTGACCTTTCCGCATCCTCCGTATTTGGTGGTGACGGGCTCGAACCCCGGTCTAATCAAGAAGCGTGTGCTACGCACTGCTGCTCCTTCCCACCTGGCTACGGAGACGCCTAGCCTGGTTGTACCCAGAGATTCTTATCACTTACTTATGCTCTTTATGTAATGTCATGTTTAACAGTTTTAATTTTTGTATCATAGCATTTTTTATAAATATATCTTTTTTTTTTTTTTTTGGTAGTTGCGCATCGGCTTCTGTGGCCATAATGCACCTCCCAAGGTTTTTGCAGTACTTTGATCCAAGCCCGAGGCGGGATTCGAACCCCACGACCTTTGGGTTGCTAGGCAGGTACTTTACTCACCCAGCTCGCATAAATATATCAATTAAATATATTAAATTAAATTATGATAACTTAAGGACATTATTATTTAAAGTGACTCCCGGTACAATATGATCAGTGCCATGATATTATTTGTGCATCAGTAGCAAAATGTTTAATTAATTTTATTTATAATGTAATTATAAAATTATATCATGGTATATTAATGTTTTATTAATTTAATTAATTTGCATATTGATTTTCTTGATTAGTAAATTGTCCTTGTATATTTAATTAAATTTTACCTCCTTTTTGAGTATGGTAGTATTATTTACTTCAGGAGTAATTAGGTAATACTTTTTCTTAATAGTATTACCTAATAACTATGAAGAACTCCTCCAACTGTTCATCTTTGATATCATTAGTACTAGTAAGAACAATACACGGGTGCAACAATTCTCAGTACTGGGAGATTGAAGGAATCTCTCTCAAGAGAGAAAATTTAATCTATTTTAAATATCATATTCATTAATACATATTTAAATTCTTTGTAATGTTCATTATAAAGAATATTTAAGATTAAATATTCTTTATAATGAACATTACAAAGAATTTAAATGTATTAATGAATATGGTATTTAAAATACTCAATTTTCCATAAAATCGGTCTCACATTTTCTAAACTATTTTTAAAATAATCACTTGCTTTAGCAGCAAAGCAACTGAACAAAGTGTGTGTGGGGGGGGGGGACTAATCCAAACCTCATCCATTAGTTATGCAACTGCAACAATATCATGTGTGGTGTCCTTTAAGTTACTGGTCCCCAATATCATTCACTTTCACCACTGACAGATATATCCTCAATCAAATAGTGTAATCAAAGAACGACAGCCCAATGCAATCATAGGAAAGATAGTTGTAGGATAGATGTGCGGAAGTTTGCCTTTAGCCAGCGGGTGGTTGATTGCTGGAACAAACTTCCATCTGTCGGTGTAGAAGTTGATAGCTTAAACAGATTCAAGACAGAACTAGACAAACATTTGGAGCAGGTGGATGAGTGAAATGAGAAGGGGGTGTGTGTGTGTGTTTTTTTTTTTTTTTTTTTTTTTTGGCTGATGCTATATAAGCTTGCTTTCTTGCATCATTTGCCCTTGATAATGCTAATAGATCAGAGCCCTCCCTTGTGATAATGATGCATAGACTCTCTCGCAGATTTCGCAAAATAATTATTACATTGATATTTCTTGGCTGCCATTGTTGTTTTGACAATATTAACACCACTATAAGTGGCCTTATATATTATCCACATAACTTTCCCTTCTTTGAAGCAGATATTGCAATCAATGTCATAACATCTCACTAAGCAATCCTTACAAAAGGAAGGAAGTAATAATAGTGATATTAAGTGAAAGCAAAAAACAAAGTAAAGTAAAGGGTAAAGCGTGTTAATTGTCTGATGGCACTGGGGGAGTTTCCCCCCATCTCTGCATTGTGCACTCTGTAAGACAGAACTCAGTGGAAGCCAAAGATTTAAAAAATGTGTGGGGAGTGGTTTGTTGTGTAGTGTAGTGGTCCCAATAGGAGCCATTGGGCCCCTATTAGGACCCACCATTGCCCAAAGAGCAAAAACAAAGTGAGGAACTTCTGAACAGGTTTTGGTGGCAGACTAACACATTCAAAACTTAACTACCTGCTAGTGTATTCATTGAGCTGACCTAGTCAATTTTTTTATTAAATGATAGGAAACTCCCTTTCATGACAAGCCCTGATGCCCTCCATCAGTTACATCAGCATGGTTACTGGACATATTAGCATTCGCATTAGTAGAGGCAATGCAAGAAAGCTTATGCAGCATCAGCCAAAAAAAAAAAAAAAAAACTGATTTCACCTCTGTTCATTCCAAATACCTGTCCACCTCAGCCTTAAATTTATTTAGGCTATCAACTTCCACAATAAAAGATGTAAGTCTGTTCCACCAATCGTTCCACCACCCGCTGGCTAAAGGAAATTTCTGCACACATGTCCTACAACTGTCTTTCCTCAATTTGAATTTATGCTCTCTTAAGTGATTATTCTGAGCAAGAGGGAGAATCCCATCAACATTGAGCATGTTCAAGCCATTCAAGGCTTTATACACCTCAATCAGATCATCTCGCAGGTACCTGGTCTCCAAACACTGTAATCTGCAAAACTTTTGTAAGGATTGCTTAGTGAGATGTTATGACATTGATTGCAATATCTGCTTCAAAGAAGGGAAAGTTATGTGGATAATATATAAGGCCACTTATAGTGGTGGTCACAAAGGAGGTTCGGCAGGCGAAGGCGGATTACGAGAAATCTTTGGCAAAAGATGCTAAGAAAAACAGCAAGGATTTCTTTACTTATATAAACTCTAAAAGGAAGGGGATGAATATGATTGGTCCACTTGACATCGATGGTTCGACTGTTGATGATCCTGCTCAGATAGCAAACAAACTGAATGAGTATTTTGCATCTACATTCACACGTGAGGAATTATTACAATTTGAAAATGGAAGAAGGTTATCAAATTGTAGCAGTGTGCTTAATGATTTTGTAATAACTGAGAGCAAAGTGGAGGAGAAATTGTTGAAGTTAAACATAAGAAAGGCACCTGGGGTGGATGGGATCTATCCAGTTATTTTAAAGGAGGCGGCAAAGCAACTAAGCAAACCCTTAGCCATAATTATGAGAGCATCCTTGGACTCAGGGGAGGTTCCCACGGACTGGAGATGTGCAAATGTGTCCCCAATTCACAAAGGTGGATCGAAGGGTGACACGAGTAATTACAGACCAGTTAGTTTAACTTCTGTTCCGGGTAAAATAATGGAGTCGCTGGTTAAAGATGCATTGCAGGATCATCTAGACAAGACTGCAGCAATAATTCAAACACAGCATGGGTTTGTTAAGGGAAAGTCTTGTCTGACAAATTTGATTGGTTATTATGATGTGGTCACAAAGGAACTGGATGCAAAAAATAATTTTGATATCATATACTTGGATTTCAGGAAAGCTTTTGACACTGTTGCGCATGGAAGACTACTGTACAAATTGGAGCAGAATGGTATTAAGGGTAAGTTGCTACAATGGATAAAAGGATGGTTAAGTGGGAGAAGACAGAGGGTGGTAATCAATGGGTGCTGCTCTTCGTGGACTAATGTTATTAGTGGAGTCCCACAGGGTTCGGTGTTGGGTCCACTGTTGTTTTGTGTATTTATCAATGATATTGATGAAGGTATATCAGGCTTAATGTCGAAGTTTGCAGATGACACAAAGGTTGGCAGGGTTGTTAATGACAGTAATGGCAGTGTGCTACTGCAACAGGATCTAGATAATTTGGGCAGATGGGCTAAGAAGTGGCAACTGAAGTTCAACCTTGACAAATGCAAAGTACTGCATATGGGTAGAAGTAACCCCAGAGAAACGTACCAACTGTGTGGTACTACACTTAAGGTGGTAGAAAATGAAAAAGACCTGGGAGTAATTGTGCAGTCAGATGTGAAGTTTTCTGAGCAGTGCAGACAGGCTGCTAGGGTGGGTCATGGGGTTTTGTCAATGATATATAGGAATTTTGCTAGCAGGGAAAAGGAGGTGATTGTCCCTCTGTATAAGGCAATGGTCAGGCCACGCCTTGAGTACTGCGTACAGGTCTGGAGGCCTCATTTTAGGAAGGATGTAGATTTGCTTGAGCGTGTACAGAGAAGAGCAACACGATTGGTGAGGGGAATGAAGGGATTCTCTTACCAAGAGAGGCTTAAGTTCTGCAAATTGCAGTGGCTGGAGACTAGGCACCTGCGCGGTGATCTGATTGAGGTCTATAAGGCCTTGAATGGGTTGAGCACGCTGAATTCTGATGGGAACCTTCCACTTGTTCAGATTACCAACCTACGGGGACATAAGTTCAAATTAAGAAAGGACAGATGTAGAATAGATGTGCGGAAATTTGCCTTTAGCCAGCGGGTGGTTAATTGCTGGAACAAACTTCCATCTGT
Source organism: Mastigoproctus giganteus (assembly GCF_048544385.1). Classification (NCBI taxonomy): domain Eukaryota; kingdom Metazoa; phylum Arthropoda; class Arachnida; order Uropygi; family Thelyphonidae; genus Mastigoproctus; species Mastigoproctus giganteus. The sequence goes on along the minus strand of NC_143586.1, from coordinate 147,653,535 downwards.
CGTTGTGGAAGTTGATAGGTTAAATAAATTTAAGGAGGAACTGGACAGGTATTTGGAGGGAATGGTGTGATTTTTTTTTTTTTTTTTTTTTTGCTGATGCTGCATAAGCTCCTACACTTGCTTTCTTGCATCATGTGCCACTACTACTACTAAAGCCTTTCTTCGTAAGAGCAACCCTTTGTTCCATTCACTAATCTTGTTGCCCTTCTCTGTACTCATTCCAACAGCTCTACATCCTTCTTAAAATGAGGCCTCCAGACCTCACTTATATATTCCCAGACAGATGATTTAATAGTCGTTTCTCTAACTATTAAATCATCTATAGTTAAGTCCTGTGAAATCTGTCCCCACAACTAGATATACGAGAGTAGGCATCAGTACTACGTTCAACCCATTAGCACCTATGAGTCCCCCCCCCCCCCAATTGAATTCTCTCCAGAGCTTCAAGTTTTTCTTTCAGGCACTCAATAGAAGCAAATCAGATAAAAGAAATAAGGGTAAAATTGGCATTTTTGCCTGAGATTTGACAGAGGCATTTTCCATCATAATAGCCAATTTTCCCCCAAATTTCTTCTCTGTTTTGCTTCTATTACACAAACATGATTCATCTATCGAAAAGTTTACAACCCACTCAAGACTAAGTCCGTACGTTGCCACAACAAATGGGCATCCTGTTGCTAACTGAGATGCTAGCAAAATCGAAGCCTCAAAAAAAGAAAAAAACAAACGACTAGCCTGCAGTAATTCTAGTTACGTCATCATGAGTCATGCTAAGTTTACTTCATCTTATTCTAGCAATACTTATACGAAAAACGTTTAAGCTAAATTCATAGAATATTACAGTACTACTACACATTACACTATGAAGCAATACATTCGACAAAATATTATTTTTATGATGAATATATATTTTTAAATATTCTACACTGCAGTTTTAAATACTGAACTGAACCAAATTGAACTATATCAAACTATCGAAACCCGATTTTGTAACTCTTCCACTATCTAATCGGTATACATGTTAAAAACAGGCCATAGTGCGCCGCTAGTTTGTACGTTATTTATCGTATGACTGTACAAGAGTGAGTTCATGACTCAATTTACATTTAGCGGGCTGGGAAAAAAAAAAAAAAAAAACAGGAATAACTCAAGAGTTAGAAACCCTACTCCCTCAACCAGAGACCGGATAACGACACACGTGCTGAAGAGTGCTTCACAAGATTGAAGTCACGACTTCCCAAGTCAGTGCCAAGCTGAGAAACCACTATACTAAATTGCTGAAGCGGACAATTTCTGGAAAAACCTATACCATCAGTGACCTACCATCCTTTGGTGCAGTAGTGCAGCTGCACTAGGAGCCTCAACTGTGGTGAGGGGAGGGGGGGAAAGTTACATAAAAAAAACGTGATTAAATTGTACCAGGAGGACCCAAGCTAAGGATGATATGCCATGTATATCACAAGGGTGTGTGTATATGTATACATATATAAGATAATAAAAGTGCGAAGAAATACATAAAAAAAGGGTAAATACGTCAATAGGCCCTTGCCCATAAATATCTTTTTTCTTTTTCTTCTCTTTATACAATATTTTGTTTATATATATATATAACTTCAGGATTTTTTTATTCTACTTTTGCAGCGATTTGTTCAAATTTCAAAATCCCCTATAATAAAAGAACTGAAATTTTAAATATTAATTTCCCCTTTTGTAAATTATTGCTATTGTTAACACTCAACAAAACCACAAATATTAACCACTTACCTCAGCGTTTTCTGGCTGCTGGCAAATGCCAGGAAACTTAAAACCAACACAGCAAAATTAAACTTCATTTGTGTACTTCTTCACTCACAAGAATGACAAACACTACCATAAAATTTGTGTTTTAACCAGCAAGATGCAATAACGCAATCAACATCACATGGGCATAACGCAACCGACGCACTTGATCACATGACGAACGATCGCCTCGCCACCAACAAAATGAAATCATTAAAAACAAAACAAGTAAATGCAACCAGTGCAATGGCTACGTGACTAAGGTTTTATTCTCAAATCAGTAAATAGTCCATAAACAAACAAATTAAATAAAAGAAACCTACAACAGAAAAACTTAATATTAAAAATCTGTTTGCTGGACAAAAAACCCGAGTTTTCAGGAGAAAAAAAAAAGGTTACTCTCCCTGAGACCGACTAACTCCGCCACGTTGTGAAAATATAAATAAATATTCCCGGCGTCATTAGCGGATTCGAAATCAGGTCTTTTTGACCGGATGTGGGGAGAACGATGATTATACCAACTGTGTTACCCACGAGGGTATGACATAATGGTTCCTACCATAACGATGGATCAAATATGATCACATTTTGGATCACACACATACGGGGGATGAGGGGAGCTAAAAGCGTTATTGCAGTCAGATTTTTCAGTCAGAATGTCCATTTTTGCATCATCTGAGTGCGGTAATTCCACTGACTATCAAACCCCTGCGATACGGCAATTCACACTTCTTTAGCAACAGTTAATCTTCCAGCCATAACAGATTATCCTGAAAGGGAATAAAGGAAAGGAAACAGAACAAAATAAAATTAAATAAATTATCTTTATTGCTACTAAGTACGGTACAAGTATTAGAAACAATAATACTCATCACGGCGACATGGCCAGGAGTTTTATATTAAGTCAGAAAAATGATACACGTGTTTAAAATTGGGACAATTAGAAGTTACATAGGAAATTATGTTACATAAAAATAAAAGCATATTAAAAAAATGAAATTATAATATGTAGAAAAATATAAAGAGAAAAAAAATGAACGTCATTACATAGTTTGGAAGAATTTATTCCAGTTGAACAGATGCGATCCACTCAAGGAGAATGCGACAGTATTTGCAATCGGTAGCCATTTTTTGCAGGTTAATTCCAAGACGGAGCAGTAGCTGAATTTTGGTGAGTGTCTGGGCAAGTAGGAAACGATCACAAAGTTTCAGACGGTTGTATTTGAGGATTAGTGTGGGGTCAGAACTCAAGAATGACAGACGGTTGTGCCACTGACATAAATCTCAGATGTTCGGGATGTTTATCACTCCTGTGAACATTTTTGCTGTAGTCATTAAACGTCACAACAATTAAACGCCTGATGTCATTTAATCTTGGTAGCCTGGGTACATTTAGCTGCGCAGCCATGTCAGTTGTTCTCAATTGAGGGGGTCAGCGATGCTTATTTGTGGATTTTCGCATGTTAATATTGGGCCCATGTAGGGCCCAATATTAACATGCGAAAACAGGTTTTCGAAGTGAGGCCGAAGCAGATGCCCATTTTTCAGCAGCATATAAAATAACTGGATAAACTGTGATTTGAAGATATCTAGTGGTAGTTGTGGCATCGTTGGAATGAAGTAAGTGTTGTTACACTCTCCAGCGTAAGGTGATAAATCGCTACCGGAGGTATTTTGTGTACGCATCAAATCTCAGCTTTGGATCAAAATAGATACCGAGGTCCTAATGGCTGGTGACCACTGGGATGAGTGTGTCACAAACTGGTGGTTGGTCGCTGTTTCAATGAATAAATCATTATTGCAGATTTTGGAGGGTTAAGGTTAACCCAAAAATATGCAATCAAGTTGAAAGAGCAGTCAGACTCTCTGTGATTGAAGATGCAATTGCTTTGGGTTTGCAGAAGGTAGGTTTCAGGTAAGCAGCTTTATATCATCAGCCTATATTAGACAATCATCACGGGGACACATAAAAGGAATTAGAATGGTCGAGAAAAAAGGAGGCCAGACAGGATGCCACCTTGTGAGACTCCTGCAGTGATTTTTCGGGTAAAGTGGGTCTTCTTCATTGTGAGGTGGACACTTCTATTCCTCAATAAAGCGGCGAAGAAAGCTAGTAGATCGTCATTAATCCCGAAGAAGGATTGCAGAAGACTGAGAAGGGCTGTGATGTCTAGGCTGTCAAAGGCAGCTTCAATATCTGCATATACAATAGCTAATTCGGATTTTGTTTCTAAGGCCTGAAGAATTGATATCTGTGCCGCCATGAGGTTTGTTATGGTGGATCTATTTGCGACTGCGAAATGGATCTGTTTCGGTTTCTGTGGTATGAGCTATTTGCTTAATGCTGGAAGGAGTACCTTTTCTAGGATCTACCCTCCTCAAGAAGGTGGATGAATCTGAGATTGGTCTGAAATCTTTTGGGCTTTTTGGCAAATCGAGTATTCATTCCATTGGGCAGGGAATACCCTTGTGGAAAGGACTGAATTGTAGATTGAGAGCAATGCATCTAGGTTGCAGAGGATAAGGCACTAAATTAAGAAATGCAGTACTGGCATTAGCATTAGCATTAGAAGAGGTATATGATGCAAGAAAAAAAGGTTATATAGCATCAGCCAAAAAAAAATAATAATGATAATAAATAAAAAAATAACCTTTCCCCTTTCCCGTAAGGACCAACGTTTCACTGGTGAGGTCTACTGGAAACTCTTAGGAGACCATGTGCATCCTGCCATGTTGTGTTTCTTCTCCAACAGAAAGAGGATCTTCCAGGAAACTCTGGTTTTTCGTCCAGCAAACAGACAAATCAACCACAGAAACACACACACACACGCAATCTATAGACATATTAAATACCGCGCATTATGGATTAAGTTGCTAATGCGCCTAAAACCAAACAAAAAAAATTTATCACATGGATATCCATATATGCCTGTACTGCCTTGAGAATGAAACCAAGGTCACCACCAAACATAATCTATTAAAAGTAGAGGGATAAATGGACTAAGGAAAAAGAGAGTCAATGCAGATATTATATTAAACTTATAGACCAGGATCGAAATTAAATCAGTCTCTTCTCTCCATTATTTCATTATTCCTAATCATCCCATCGCCCCTTTCCTTCTAAAGCATAATGCATCTGAGTTCATTCTCGTGGCGATACCACTACCTATTGTAGCTGAAACATTGAATATTTTGTTTGTTGCCATAAACATAATATTCGTTAGTCTCATGGAGATGTCCTCATGGTAGCACAGTTAGTACAATCACCTTCCTCCCTACCACCACCGGGTGGGTGGAAAATAGCTGAGTTCGAATCCCGTGCGACATTTTTATGGGCTTTTTTCAAAACGTGGCTGAGTTAATTGGTCTCAAAGGAGGAAAACATGGCTTTCTTCCCAGAAAATCGAGTTTTTTTTTTTCAGCAAACAGAAAATCGACCACAGAACATGTGCAATTTACAGACATATTATATACAATAAAGCCTAATTGCTGGTGTTCCTAAACCCTGAACAACCAGCCAGCTTGCACATAACCAGGTACAGTGGGCGATAAGTACTAATCAAAGCCTACAACAATTCTTCAAAAAGGGTGAAAAGTAAATTATAGCTAAAATACAAATTGTTCAATATTTACATTAAAATCACATAAAATAGAATAATATACAAAAATCAATTCCAATTGTTGCAGTGGTAGGGTGTTAGGAGCATTAGCTCATATTGCTCCATATATAGTGTCTGTAAATTGCATGTATTCTATGGTCGGCTTTCTGTTTGCTAGGCGAAAAACTCAGTTTCGAGGAGAAAAAACCATGTTCTGCTCGCCTGAGACCCCCCTCAGCCACTTTGTGAAAAAGGTCCATAAAAATTCTCCACGTCATCAACGGGACTCGAACTCCGTTCTTTTCCATTTGGTGTGGGTAGAACGGCGGTACTACCAACTGTGCTACATACGAGTGCTGTCAATTCCAACCAACCCGCTGCTATAGCGTGTAGTTATAATGCTCAGCAGAATTGCATAACACAGATGGGATTTTTCACCTGAAATGCAAACTATAAGTCACTATTAGTTTTTGAAAGCACAGCTTGTAACAAAAGCTTGAGTATCTCCAAATATTGTATTTTGGTGAGCACTGTTTCAACCGGACTGGACATCATTACTAGAAATGAAAGCAGCGCACAGAGAAAACGACTGTAATGAAATGCTCCGATCGGTTTGTGTACTGCATATAGGTACTAGGACTGTGCGATTCGGCGTCTTTAGGCGGACTGGGTTTCAAATTTATCCATATCCATTCCACTTGATTCCAATGCTTGAATAAGTGGCAGTAATTGTGAATATGTGTATTATCAATCTTTAAGCTTAATTCTACATAACTTTGACAACAGCATTGAAATTAATTTCAAGGATTATGCAGGGATGCGATGGGTACAGATATCCCAGAAATATTGAGGTGAAATGACAGCAGTTAGCAACTTGATGGAAGATGTGAGCTTTCTGTGGTTTATGGTGGTTTGGTAGCCTCGATTACCATTCCTTCACGGGTACAGATCACCATTTCGGTCATCTGTACCCGTGAAGGAATATGATGTTCACGAAGTGAGGATCCATTTACTGTTGGCTGCTAACGCCCAAATCTTTTCCATAGAGCACCAATGAATTACAGTCTGGATATATTTCTTCGTTGTTCTCATGTCATTTATACAGGTTTTGTTTGACACACCATTGAATTCTACTCCTTCTTGATACTAGGACCTCAATAAGTCGACAAACTAGAAGTTTTTGGTTGAAAATAACTCAATGGTGTTTGTTTCTTTACTATTGGGTTCTCGGCTTCACAGAAAGAGGGAAGAATTTTAGCCGGTGACTATTTTTACTATTTGCTAACATGCATGAAACATAACACACTGTACATATTATCTAACTTATGTTTGTTGCAGTGAGTTCATTGGATGATGAATGGGCAATATGACGGATACGCAGAAGCGAAATGCTCTCGGTTCTTGTTAAAAAAAATCGTTATTTTTTGCTCTTTTTTGTTATAAAATATGAAAAAAATCTTTTGCTGAAAGTGAAACCGAGTTTTTATGGGTATTTTTCACAACATGGCTGAGTTAGTCGGTCTCAGATGAGGGTAGCATGGTTTTGTCTCCTGGAAACTGAAGTTTTTCGTCCAGCAAACAGAAAATCGACGTCAGAACACACTCAATTTACAGACAGTATACACGGAGCAACATGGCCTTAGTCGCCGATGCTCCTGAACTCCAACAACAACAACTAACCAAGGATTTCCGCTGCTATTTTAGATCCTAACAATCGCTAATGGAGCGCTGCATAGGCGCTGTTGGAGAGTACTTTGAAGAGGACAAACATTGAAGCTGTTGTATTTAAAATAATAAATTATTTAAAAAATATTTCTCGTTTCTTTTTAGCCATACCTTATACATTCCTAAATTGTCTTGTTTGCATTCTAGATTTGGACAAGCGCTGAAGAATTAATGCAGCAATTGATGTACATTCAGATGCATATGGTAACTCTCGATACTCACTGTACGAGGAAAAGAACACCGTGTAAAAAGGGCCTGCCTCATGTTATAGCCTTGTGTTTTATTTTTCCCAAGCAGTAATTATATTTGCCATCTGTTTTATACCATCTGAAAACAAGCAAGTGTAAGAACGCGGAAACAGGTTTTGAAAATCTAAAACAAACTATGGAATTATTAATATTCAACAAAAGAGAACATCAGGAAGGCGTGAAAGGAAATGGATCATTTCCTTTCACACCTTTCCGGATGATGGTTATTGTTTTTCAGATGCGCACAAGTACAAAAGCAATAGCCCACTATTGCTTTTGTACTTGTGGAGGAGGGAAGGAAAGGAAAAAAAATGTCATATTCAGCTCAGTAATTTCAAAGAACTATAAAAAATAATAAAAAGGGACAATATTGTTTTCGTATTCACTGTGTCAAGTTTTACATTTCAACTCATTGTTTTCTGTAAAACACAGCACAACGTTTTATTCAATGTGGCACGTGGTTACACGACAATTTTAAATTAGAAACAATTGTTCAGGGCAGGAGCCGATAAGTAGGATCAGGCGGTCGCTTCGGGGTGTCAGAGAAAGAAACCGACTGTTTAATGATAAATAATATACATTATCCTACCAAAATTGTTCATATACCCCATCTCAGTCTCTTAAACCATACGAAAGATATGTATGCAACGCAGGAACAGGTTTATCATCGGGTGCTATATCAACAATTTGTCACTGTATGCAACAGTAAGATATTTGAACTTCGTAGAGTTCATCGATCACGACGGACGCTGCGAAGGATTGCTTATCGGATGCCATATCAACAATTTGTTACTGTGTGCAACAGCCACCAGCCACGTGTTTGAACTTCGCAATCGACGTATTAAAAAAAAAATGGAAGAATGAACTATAACTTTTTAGACTTATTCGTCATCTTCTACTTATTAAACGAACGGATAGTGGACGGTGGGGGGGGGGGATTCAATTATAAATTCAGTTGATTTACAATGCCAAATTACAGTCAGTTTCGGATATGGAATGCTATCAATTACAGGGACAAAAGAAAGAAGACAGCAAAAAAAGAAAATTTACGTATATTTAATGTAGAAAAAAAAATAATAATAGCAACATGCTTATATTGTAGCAGGCATTAAAACACTTCACTTCACTAGGAGAATTTATTGGACTTATAAAATTGTACACTGAAGGACGGAATTTATGGGATACCTGGCTCATGAACAACGCGACACTGTCACCCCTCTTGCTAGCACACGAACCCACTGCTTGCAGGTGTATAGGTACACTGGATTCACGTAGATGGTAATTCGATGTCAGATGGATAAAGGATCATGAGTTAACCGCCTTTGAAAGAGCGATGATAGTGGGTGACCGACGCATGGGTCACTCTATTGCTGGGGTGGTACAGAAATTGCACTATCCCCGTTCGACGCTATCAAGAGTGTATCGGGAATACGCCTTTTCCGGAATAACATCTCATCGTGGTCATCGCTGTCGGTGGAGAAAGGTGGTGGATGAACGTGGCCGTCGACGACTGTCTCGCATTGTTTCAGCCAACCGGAGAGCCACAGTGGCACAAATCACCGCCGACTTCGACGAGGGAGGTGCCAGAAACGTCTCCACCAAGGCCATCAGGCGATCATTGGCCGCAACAGGTTATAAGGCCGCCGACCCACCAGAGTCCCATTGCTAACACCACGACACAAGACTCTTCGCCTCAACTGGGCGAAAGAACATCGGCACTGGACCTCGGATGTTTGGAGACGGGTCTCCTGGTCCGATGAGTCCCATTTCCAGTTATTTCGAGAGGACGGGAGGGTGCGTATCTGGCAGAAACACTGTGAAGTATATTTACGATGCTGTGGAAAGGTCCGTTCGCGTTTTGGAACCTCCTCCCAGGAATGCGACAGAATTATGGACAGTGGTGCAGCAAGCATGGAGGGAAATACCTGTGGAATGCTTTCGTGAACTAGTGGACTCAATGCCTCGCTGTGTGACTGCCCTTATCCGGGCGAAAGGTGGGCCTACCTGTTACCAGGTAGGCATCCTATGATTTCTGTCTACTCAGTCTATATATTATAACAATAAAGCCACATACTCCACAAATTACATCAGTGCTTTCTTCAATGGCGCCTACCTAATTAAACCATTAATTGAATTTAAACTGAAAAATTAAAATTAAATTAAACTGGAATTAAGTATTAAAACAGGCTGTTAATAGAATTTCGGCAGAAACCTCAAGTTTTGAATAGCTACTAGGTGTTAACAATTTATTAACTGCTTCATTTTGCAAAACTACTTTAGAAACCTGTGCGGTTTTTAAAATATATTTTATAATTTTTTAATTAACAAACATATTTTTAAAATATTACACAAAGTATACAACATGCATTACAATGCATGTTAGACTAGATATCATGTGTGCCATATCACGGATACTATCTAATCCTCACGAACTTGGAACATCCAAGTCTAAGGACAACAAAGAAATGATGTTCTGTACTAAAAGGATCTTTTATTTTTTTTCGAGTCAGGACTATGATTAATTGACGTTCTTTGAAAATGGTTCCGTCATCCTAGGAAATATCTTAACTGTTCGTCTGTGCTTTCAATTAGAGGGGGTGTGCGGTCTCTAACTGATAATGCTTTATCTGGCACTCTTAGAATTTAGATCTTCAGCTTTTCAATTGGTAAAGTCTATCATCTGCTACTGAGAGAAATGCGTTCCTCTCGGGCTGAGATCTCTAGGGTAGCTACTACTGAGGTAGCCAGTATTGTTAGATGCCAAAACGTTGAACATTATTCTGGCCGATCCGTTTCAGTCCTGTGGAAGACCTATTTGGTGTGCTGCTGGAAGTTGCTCTGTAGGGAGACTGCTTTATTCTGAAGAATGGTTGTGTGAGCTGGGGGGAATACTGTCGGGCTTGCTACGGTGGTCTCCTGGTGGAGTGGTTGAGCAGTACTAATGAAGGAATAGTCATCCCTCCTCTGTTCCTGTTAAAATTCCTGTTGATGGAGTGAATCTGCATCTTCTTCTGTTGTGCACTTTTGATAAGAGGTTGAAGGAAAACCTTTTAGTTCACCACAATACTGTAGTGAATTGCCTCGAAGGTAGCATCACTGTTCCCCCCAAGCCAAGCGGAAAAGACATGAGTTCGAATCCTGTCAATGAAGCCAGGAATTATATTCTTCTTTCACAAAGTGGCTGACTTAGTTTCACGTAATTGGTGCATTTTTTTTTTTTTTTTTGGCCAAAAACTTAGGATTTTCTTCCAGCAAGCCGATCTAAGGATACATACATACAAATATAAAACAATATATTAATTCCTAATAGCCTTAGCTGCTTTGGCTCTTCACACACACACACACACACACACACACACACACACACACACACACACACACACACACACACACACACACACACACACACACACACACACACACACACACACACGCACGCACACACACGCACACGCACGCACGCACGCACACACACGCACACACGTAAGCAGTGAGCCAAAGTTGGTTTCAATGAAATGTTCATTTATTCTGGTATAACTGCCCAATGTAGGTCTTACACTGGAAGTCAGCCAAGTAAACTGTATCTTAGACCCCTTGCAAGCGAAAGGGGAACAAATTCGCGGAATCTGAATTTCCTGTTCCCAGAAACCCATTTTAAAAATAATGAACAACAGCGCGAATTAATGTTGGCCCCAGGATGAGGTCCACCACGAATTCTAACATAAATATGAGGATAACAGGACAAAACCTAACAAAAATTTTAAAGGGGACGGGAGAAGGATAACCTAGAAGAATAACCTCGCAAACCAGAGAGAGGTCTCATTCAAATCAGTCAGTCACGCTATCATTACCCAAGATACAGCAGCCTCCGCTTGACAACTATCTAGGCATGATTATTTCAACATAAACTCTGATCTCCCTGTGATGTTAGCACACTAAGAGCATCTCTCTCTCAGTGACACAACAAGCTGTAAAGCACGATGCTATCCGAGAGCACCAACATTAAAAGGTGAGGAACCACAACCAAAGGAAACGGACGAGAAGTCAGGAACTCTCAGGAATCTAATACCATTTCTCACAAATCTCAGAAATTCACGGTCCTGGTTCTGAAGAGAGACGGTCCTTTTAGTTCAGATCATCAATTCTTTGTTGCCTTCAGATAGTAATGCTTGTTTGTTTGTGTTAATCACAAGGCAGCTAGGGACATGAGTTATCACGTTGTTGTAATTCATGATTATCAGTTATGTTGTGTTTATAACTGCGTGCATCCTCTGATCGGTTTGTCAGTTTCGCTTGTTGAAAATCACGAATCTTCGAATGAAGGTACGCAACCCTTTGCTTGAGACCGACTAACTCATCTTGGTATTAAAAAAAAAAAAAAAAAAAAACAATAACTCCTTCCTTTCGATAGAGAATCGAACTCAGGTCTCCTCCTTACAGTGTGGAAAACCGACGATGATTCTCTTGGTCTGCAAGGGCGACCCTGAAAGGTTCGAAAGGTTCCAACTTCGCCAGGACTCGGTAGCATATAAAGTGGCCTTCAGATTAATATTTTCCTGCAGATAGCAAATATTTATGATCAGCACCCTTCCACACCATATGGAAAGCACCGACTTCGAATCCCGTCTTTGACGGGAGGAATTTTTATGGGCTTTTTTCGCATCATAGCCGGGTTAGTCGGTCTCGGATAGCAACAGCATGGTACCTTTCTCTTTCCTGGATGAAGAACGTAGGTTTTTTTGTCCAGTAAACCAACCAAATAACATACATATTTCAGGCACGATATATTGCAGAGCTTCATCTTGGGGAAAAGCTAATATAAAAATATTTATAGAGTAATATATCTATGTTAATCATAATGATATATAATTTAAGTTTCTGTTAATGTTTTTATTTGTAAACTATCTAAAGAACTGAAGTATGTTCTTCGTGAAAATTACAATGTATATATATATATATATCACGTATGGTTTTATAGTTAATGTACATAACGTCCTTAATTTCTGATAAATTCTCCTGGCCAAGAAGGCTGTGAAGCATTTTATATCTGTTCTAGAATATGCACCGCAAAGTGCCCTTTAACCACCTTATTAGGAATATCAAGATAATCGATATCTTTAACCTAGGAAGGGTGACTACTGGCGTAAGATATGAGCAGCAACAACTGAATTGGAATTATCGCCAAATATGTACGATTATTCTCGGAAAAAGACAAAAAATAATGATAGAGCATTTTGTAATATTATTAGTGAGATAATAAAATCACTGAACACGTTATAAGAAAACAATAAAAAATGTAACTCGGTTTTTATCAATTAGAAGGTCATATAAAAGTCAACAGGAGCAATTACAACACAAAGAACATACTTTCTAGCGCTGTCTAATCTAATTATCGTTTTTTCTTGTTTTTTTTTTAATCATAAAGCCTTTTTTTTTAAATTGCGTGATGAAATTTACTTTCTTTTCTAAGAACATTACTTACTTTCCTATACCAATGATATACTTTCTTTAGTAGACTAATTGAGTTTTAGTGCAACACTTTAAATAACGAAACAATTTTAGTTTTTCAAGAGAGCAATCAAATTTAATAGCAAAGTAACTTGATCACAAAATCGCTTCGCACATGGAGTCTGCACTCGTCCGGTGTTCGAAGATTAAAATCATTCAGTTCTTTAACGAATAGAAAAAACCCCAAATAATGCGCATTTAATTTAATTTTCTAATTTGGCTAATTCAAGCTATAACCAGATACAGTACTGAAACGCTGGTAAATGACAGTAATAGTATGCGACATTTACAATGGATTTTATTTTATTTATTATTATTATTTATTTATTTTTTAATGCATTGTTGTTGTAGTAGGGCAGTGGTTCCCAAATTTCTTTTTTGCTGGCAACCCTATATTTTTATTTTTTATATTCCTCGTGACCCTTAGAGAATATAATTCTTACCATGACACACTTAAATGCAGGCTATATAAGCTTTATTCATCTAACTAGAATTAAATAAATTTTAATTTATGTAGAGATTTTTGTTTATAAATATATTGGATTTTTGTATAAAAATATATAAAGATATATATCTGAATAACTATTACCTTTTATTTCTCATATTTGGAATTAAAAAAACAAAATTAACATTAAATTAAAACAATTTGTTTTAATCATTGTTACAGTCTTCAGTAGCTACCATGCTGCTGTTTCATTTTGCTTATGAGCTTTTGGAGTTGACAGATAGCGCACATCGCAAATCATACTGAGGATCCATACGGTTTCTTGATTTACTCTTGATTGCAACAAGACTTGGAATTCGTTGCTCACAAAGGTATATCGTTGGGAAACGTATATCGTTCACAAAGGTTGTAGAATAGCGTTTTCAGCATCCTGAGATAGAACAGTCTTATTCTTGAGCTGTGCCCAAAATTCTGAGAGAGAGGCTTTAAAAAAGTTCCTTTTGCACTTGGTTTTTCTTGAAGATCTAAAAGCTCTTCTTGAAATCCTGGTATATCTTGGTAAATGTAATCAACCTTCACAGAAAACACATTTCTAACAAAATTATATTGATGAAGAGTGATATTTTCTGGGTATATACTGTTAATTTCTTCCTGAAGATTCTTGAAATGACTATCAAAAACAGACCGAAAGTCACAAAGTGATATCTGTGATGAATCTTCAAGCACCACACTCAATTCTGGGAAGGCAGCTGTTTTCCCTTTGGTTATTTTGTCTTTTCGGAGCCCAAGCTTTTTTGTAAAAGAAACAATTATTCTACCGATGTCAACCATGGTTTTTTTTTTTTTGGCCCTATATCTCTAAATTCATTTCATTCAAGTGTATGACGATGTCAACAAAGCAGTATCCTTGAATTTTTTTAAACAATGAATGCTACCTCTCCATTAGGAAAACTTCTAATTTAGTTCTCAATTCAAGAACTTGTTTCAGGATCATGCCTCAAGAAAGCCAACGGAACTCAGAGTGAAACAGCAACACCTGGTGATGTGATCCCATTTCTTCACAAATTTTATGGAAAATGCGCCAGTTCAAAAGGTTGGCCTTTATAAAATTCACAATGCGGATAGCTTCATTATGAACCACTTGTAGCTCGGGCTGGAACCGTTGGGAGGCCAGATTTTCCCGATATCAAAAACAGCGAATTATGATAACGTCAAGATTTTTCTGCCTTAACTCTACGTGCAAATCACATATTATATCATTTCCAATCATAGACGGAGCTCCATAAGTGCATACAACCGTCTGCTGAACCAATCAAGGCAATGTTTCTTCAGAAAATTATTCATCATATCAAAAATATATTTTCCAGTGGTGGTGTCTTTGACATGGCCCAACAGAAGAGAAATTCCTCCACAAAGACATCCTCTCCTTTGTACCTTAACGAAATCCGTGTTAGCATTAGCATTAATAGAGGCATACTATGCAAGAAAGCAAGCTTATGTAGCGTCAGCTAAAAAAAAAAAAAAAAATCCCCCCATTTCACCCCTCCATTTGTTCCAAATGCCTGTCCGGCTCAGCCTTAAATTTATTTAGGCTATCAACTTTCGCAACAAGACGGAAGTATGTTCCACCAATCAACTACCCGCTGGCTAAAGACAAATTTCCGCACATCTATTCTACAACTGTCTTTCCTCAATTTGAATTTTGGGCCCCCTCAGGTTCTTAATCTGAGCAAGAAGAAGAATCCCATCAGCATTCAGCTTGCTCATCCCATTCATGGCCTTATACACCTCAATCAGATCACCTCGCAGGTGCCTACTTTCCAGGCGCTGCAATTTGCAGAACTTAAGCCTTTCTTGGTAAGAGCACCCCTTTGTTCCCCCTCACCAATCTTGTTGCCCTTCTTCGTACTTGTTCTAGCAATTCTACATCCTTCCTACAATGACGCCTAAAGAACCAGTACACAGTACTCTAGGTGTGGCCTGACCATTGCCTTTTATAACGGGAAAATCACCTCCTTGTCCCTGCTAGCAAAATTCCTATATATCATTGACAAGACTTCATGACCTGTCTTGGTCGCCCATCTGCACTGCTCAACGAACTTCATATTTGACTGCACAATTACCCCCAGGTCTTTTTCACTTCCCTGAGTGTAGTACCACACAGTTAGTACGTTTCTCTTGGGTTATTGCTACCTATATGCAGTACTTTGCATTGTAGCAACGGGTCTATAGTTACTTGTGTCACCTTTTGAACCCCATGTGAATCGGTGATACATTTGCACACCTCCAGTCCATGGGGACCTCCCCTGAGTCCAAGGAAGCTCTCATAATTATGGCTAAAGGTTTGCTTAATTCCTTTGCTGTCTCCTTTAATATAACTGGATCGATCCCGTCCACCCCAGGTGCCTTTTTTATGTTTAACTTCAAGAAATTTTTCTCCACTTTGCTCTGTTATTACAAAATCACTTAGCTCCCTGTTAGAGTTTGATAAACTTGTGGCACTGCCCTCATTGAATAACTCCTCATGTGTGAATGTAGATGCAAAATACTCATTCAGTTTATCAGCTACCTGAGCATGATGATCAATATTCAAACCATCTTGGGGGTCATTTACAATCATCCCCATTGCAAGGAGTTGGGGATCATTTTCAATGTTAACAGTTTCATCGATCTGCAATGAAAGTTTTCTAGGTTTTTTTTCAGAGCCACTACTAGTTCAACCAAATTGACCACTGACATAAGATCGAACCGTCGTTGAATAGTACATTATTATTGGAAAGTGGTACTGCTTTTAGTTTTGTGACTGTATCTGCTCCACTGCTATTTCCACTGGCTTTACCATATCCTCTCTAATGTTGAGGCTTTTTGCATCTAGCAATATGCCATGCCTCTACAAAGGATGCCTAGGACGTTTTCTTCATAGAAAAGGCTGAACTCGATGAGTCATCGAGCCGACTTCTTATTATTTGTTTTTCTTAATCTTTTCAAAAGCTGGAGTGGCTTATTAACGAGATTAGGATAAACCAAAGATATATGACGTTTCAGTTTATTTTCTTTCATCGATTCGGTTGCCAGTACTTATACGCATTGAACACCAGTAGCGGATTAAGGTCGGTTGAGGCCCCGGGCACAGAAGAAAATATTGGGTCCCTTAAAAAAAAAGAGAGAGACAGGGAAAATAAAAATAAATGTTAACCATTTTTTAAAATAAATAAAAAATATGTACTATTAATGTTTTATTTCCAATAAAATTTGAATATAATATATGTATAATATAATTAATAATAGCATAATAATAATCACAAAGTTTTGAACTAATAGTTGAACATATTAGTTCAACTAATTTGTTGGGGTTTTGAGTATAAAGTTGGGGTTTGCATGGGCCCTTCAGAAGTCGGGGCCCAGGGTGCGCGCCCGCCGTTAAATCCGCCTCTGTTGAACACACTGGGTTCGAACTTTCCAGATCATTCTCGCAGCTCCGTGAAGCTGTATTTTAAATATTCTGGCTTATATTGTAATTTTCGCTGGCCATTGTGTTCAGGGTTAACAGTTCACACCTAAACAAATAAAAAAATTGACAAAGCCGTATTTCGAAATATAATATTAATTATTATTGAATTTTAAATAATTTTAAATATTTTTTGTTTATGAAAATTATGAACTCATATTTACAAAAAAATTTTAAAATTATTTTTTAATTTTTAATTTTTATTAAATTAATAAAATCGATTTAATAAATTAATTTTATTACTTTAATAAATTAAAATTAAAAAAGTCAAAATATTTTTTTAAAAGTTTAATATTTTTAATCTTAAAAACTTTTATATCAAAAATTTTTATTTCTTGATTATAGAATAGAAATTTCTCGATTCGAGAAGAAAAAAAAGTAGAATTCTCAACGCAGAACCTCTGTGCAAAAGCATATATAAGCTAGACTAAGAACGTTAATAGAAGCATGCACATGCCTGCAAACCCACATAAAATTGTCAATATTAGCACTGTAGTAAATCTTAGCACACATCTTATTCATACTAATGTACAAGTTAGTGCAATTGCATCATTTCAGTACATAGCCAATTACTTAAGTAGTTATAAATTAGCAACATTAAGTATATCTCATATTGTGAATACCTTCACAACAAGTTGCTATGATATTGCGCTATCTCGAATAAGTAACGCTTCACCCTAGGAGCTTACTTATTCTCACCCGTATGGCACCGTTTCGGAGCTTATTGGCTGCTCATCAGTGGGTGGGCAGGTACCCTGGTGTAGCAATAATGACAACCCAGTTGCTTCTTGTTGTTGTTGTTTTGGTTTTTAGGAACATTAGCAACTAAGGCCATATTGCTCCAACCCAGTTGCGAAGTATAAATCCACAATTTGAGAGATGCCTGATGGTGTGGAGTAATTTAGATAAGGGTATACCTGTACGTTACTCCACACCATCATGCATCTGTCATATTGTGGATTTATACTTCGCAAGTGGGTTGTCATCATTGCAACACCAGGGTACCTGCCCGCACACCGATGAGAAGCCAATAAGTTCCGAAACGGTGCCGTGTGGGTGATGGTATCCGCTGAGAATAAGTAACAATAGTCTTCTCCTATAGGGAAGCGTTACTTATTCGAGGTAGTGCAATATCATGGCTACTCGTTGTGAAGGTATTCACAATGAGATATACTTAATGGTGCCAATTTATAACTATTTTAGTAGTTGGCTTATGTACTGAAATGATGCAATTGCACTAACTTGTACATTAGTTAAACTCTTTACATAACCCGAGGCTTTAGCCTTAAACTATACCGTAATCTTATTAAAGCTTAGTTTCAGTTCTTCACATCTTCTAATTTGGATTTCTGAGTTTAATTATATTAATATTTCTTATATTTTTCCGAGATCTACTAGCGACCCTACTGAAAGCTTTGGCGACCCTTTGTAGTAGGGAGTTTTAGGAGAATCAGTTACTAAGGCCATATTGCTCCGTGTATATTGACAAAAAAAAAAAAAGGAGAGAGCAGTATGGAAGAGAGATTTCAGTGCTTTTTCACTTTAAATTATTTCAGTGCTGAAATAATTTATTCTTTAAAGTCACTTTCAATACACACAGAAATAAAAATAATAATAAATAGAATACTTAAGTTAAGAGGGTTTACTCATTCTCTAGCAATTATACAAAACTAAATAATTGGACAATACCATCTCCTCCGTAAACTGCTCTTTGATGGATCAGTTTCCGTTCCTGAATTGCAAACTGTTCGAGGTGCAAAACTTTGCCTGAATGATTCTCGATGTCAAATTCGACAAGATGGCTGTTCCACAATGTTTTCGTCCATCGTGTCCTGTGGCTTCATGTTATTAATTTTCATGTAATGCTTCCTTTGATAGGTACAGTACCGTTTATGTAATGTATCGTGCATGCACAAGTTTGTAATTATTTATGGACATGTTTGCTGTATCTTATGTAGAGCAATTCCTGAAAGTTAAACAGCGCGTAGTATACTTTGATGGCACAGAATTCTGTAAAATGAGTGCAGACAACCCTCTTCCACACTTTTTACTATATTTTTTATTTATTTTATTTTTTGGACCAAAGAAAGGAAGGTACTGGTACCTGTATAATGTATTGCGATTTAAACAAACATCAGTAACGAGTTACAAAGTTGACAATTCAGTTAATTAATTAAACTAAGTGAAACTAATTAAGTTACAATTTACTATATTTAGTAACGTTTAACTTAACTGTGCCCCCCCCCCCCCAAATAATCCAATAAGTTGAAAAATCGTGTTAAAGTAAAGAATTCACGTTGCGTGAATTCAGATGTGATCCTTATATTTTATAATAGTAATAATTTTAAGTAACTTTGTTACCTTTCGTGAAATAACATAAAGGTTGCTTTTAAGACTTTTTGTTTAGATTAAAGAATTCTTTTCAAGCAGCTCAGCTCTATTTAAAATGCAATTCTCATTTTAAATAAAATGAAGCAAATAAAATAAAATGAACCTGAAGCGACGTCCAAACTGTTTATTGGCGGCGGAATTGAACACAACCGATTAAATACATTTTAAACAAGGATCAGCCAAATTAGTAGAAGGGATGGGCAAATGAAGGTAATTGGACTTTTTTTTTTTTTTTTGCAAGTGCTGTATAAGCTTTGCTTCCTTGCATCATGTTACCAATACTAATACTAACATAATTACATCAGATAAAAAGATCTAACAAACGATTTACAGGATGTCATGTGCAACTTCCTGTAACAGATTTCACTAGTTGCGATGATTAATAACTTGTAGTCATTTTAACAATACATGATGTCAAGTATTGTTCTTTTTGGGAATTGATTTCTTTTTCGTTTTTTTTTTTTTTTTTTTTTTTTGAGCAGTTTGTTTTTGAATTCTCTGCAATGTAATTTTCCTGCTATACGCTCTCATTAGAGAACAGTTTACAAACATTTCGGTACCACAACGGGTTTGGTCAGGCTGACACGTTTTAGAGGCCCTAAAAGTAAGATCGAAAAGAGTCCCAGACCAACAGTAATTGCACTGTTCCTGCAACCTTGGGCGCTAGATTAACCGAACCACTGTAACTCGGTAAGTTCTGGCTTCGACCACTACAGACGCATAGGAAAATTTTTTGTCCGGTTGGCTATAGCCAATTTTCAATAACTATGTTCAAACACAAAATCTCATACTAAACGAACGAACTTTTTTTGCTCAGTTTAAATTGAAAGTTGGAATGCGCAACACGCGAGTAAAGGTCCTTTGAAACATGATTTGAACCTGATTTAAGTTAAACAGTTCCTATGAATGCAAGAATAATACACAGCATGCAAGAAAACACAGTTTTTTTTTTTTTTAATAATTAATCCTTATTGCAGGATATATTACAAGGGCTTGCAGATCCAGAACAGCTAGAAGTTCAATGAAGTAGATATTGTGTGTGCATTGGCATTACATTTCAGACGCGTTCAATTATCAAACAACACATCTCAGGAATTAAAATCTATACTCCATTATATTTAAGAAGTGGTTATAAAAACTTCCCCATCTGACGTTCGTCAGATGGGGAAGTTTTTATAACCACTATTTATTTTTATAACCACTATTTAGTTTTATAACCACTATTTATTTTTATAACCACTATTTAGTTTTATAACCACTATTTATTTGAACCTTAATTTTCATTAAGGTTCAAATAAATGGACAGACTTTTTAATCATGAATTGGAATAACTGATCAGTTAAAGCAGGTTACAAACTGCCCCTATGGTGTTTTTGTGGAACACCACACAAACAAAACATAACATAACACAACATAAAAAATAAATCTGAATTCTTAATTAAGTACGTTGTGTATCAATACGTAATAGTGCATATCAATAATCCCAAAAACTGTATTTCCAGTAATAACATAAATGAATGACAAGGTTTCTAGAAGTACTGTTTTTTCAGGAAACAATAAAATTCAAACTCTTAAAAATGAAGGTGACCTGGTTGCTTTGTGTTATTTTGATAAGATACCTGTGTTTAAAATCAGGTGCTTTTTCCGGGTAGGCTATATCTTCTACGATTGCAACTGTGGTTATGGCACAATTCAAGGAACATATTGCTGGACTTTCTTGCAACAAATAAAGTAGAACGTTTGTCAGCACTACTTCATCCGACAGTTATTAGAGTGATAATATATGTGCATGTAACATATGGCTATCATTCTGTCAACCATTTATTCTTCAATTCAAGCAGGTTTGTATGTATCATTTCCTTATTTTTCAAGCAGGTGGTTTTATCTCCTGAAATAAAGTACACATTTCCAGTACGACACTATCAGCATGTAAAGTAATAAACTTTGAAAAGCAACCAACTGTCGTAACGAAAACATTCCCAAATTTCGCTATGTTGGGCGTACGTGAATGGATATCTACCTCTTACCTTTTTATAGATTATATACTTAACTGGATTGCATTTTTATAAGTAATCATCTTGATTTAGTCTAATCCATATACGGTACTTTAAGACGTTCTATTAATCACCTAAGTATTAAAATAAATAAATAATAAAAATAAAAAACCTAAAAGAGTTTCGATTCAGGACCTGAAAAAAAAAAAGAAAAAAAAAAAAGTTAAATAAGCACTGATATTTCCGTGTTCCAGAATTTATCCCACTAAAAAAAAAAAAAAAAAAAAATACACGCATATCTCTTAGTAGGCAAACATTACAACAGCGTAAGTAGGTAGGAATAAAACTGGATTGTTCATCATCTTGAAACACTGTCCTTGCGGTAATACAACGGTTATGATTCCCGCCTCGGGCTTGGATCAAAGTACTGCAAAAACCTTGGGAGGTGCATTATGGCCACAGAAGCCTATGCGCCAACAACTACCAAAAAAAAAAAAACAACGGTTATAATTACCGTCCTCCCCTTACCGGGTGGGAAAGGCCCAGGTTCGGGTCGCGTCAATGACGCGAGGAACTTATATATATATATATATTTTTTTTTTTTTCCTCAGTGGCTGAGTCAGCCAGTCTAAGGCGAGGATAGTAAGGTCTTCCACCACGCCTCCCCCTCCACTCTCAGCAAAACAAGTAAACCGACCAAAGAACACACTCAGTTTACAGACAATGTACAAGGGAGATGGGGTAATTCTAGGGCGGCCCTAATATGACAGTCACCCCTCTCCCAGTTTTTTTTTTAAATTTTGAAACTGGCAGACATCACAGATTTCCACAGCGTGAAGATCGCATAACGAATCCCATCAAGAAGAGAATTTTTCTGTATTTTTTCACACCGTGAACAAGTTTGTCCGTCTAGGGCGATGGTTCCCCTAGATTAATCTCCATCCCCAACCCTACAATATATATATATATGCTATTTTTATTTAGAAAAATAGGCGAAACGTATCTGTATATGAAAATTTTATCGCTTTAAAGTGGAAAGCTCTTCATAACATAAAAGTTAGATAGTATGAATCAGAGCTGTAATACTCAATATGTTCTACGTTGATAATAATATTAGTAAATTAATAAAAGGAGTTTACCTCAATATAGTACGTGGAACACTTCCGTATGATACCCTCCAGAAATTAAAACGGAAAAAAACGAAAAAATCGACAACTTACATTCCTGTGATCACGACAGTCGGTCGAATAGCATTGTCAGCTTCAGGAAGGAAAATCGTTTTGAATATTTTCGTTAGATTCTTTTAATTGCGTTAATTTGAAATTTAATTGTTTTGAATTGATTTTGAATTGTGTTAAATTGATTATTTAATTATTTATATTTTACTTTAATTATTTAATTATTTATATTTTACTTTAATGTACCGGTAAGTTGTCGATTTTTTCGTTTTTTCCGTTTTAATTTCTGGAGGGTATCATACGGAAGTGTTCCACGTACTATATTGAGGTAAACTCCTCTTATTAATTTACTAATAACATAAAAGTGGAGGCATTTCAGAAAATTCCGCGGATTGTTTTACAAGATTGCAGAATTATGTATGCCAGGTGACAACTAGTATTGGGAGCCTTTCTGATTTGCGAAAATGGAAAATAAAGCAAACTGCAGAATCCATCATATGAGACCTATGGCTTTGACTTCTTTCTCAGAATGAAAGTACATTTCCTGAGGAAGCGCTACTGCTAGGTGGAAAGCACCTTGCGAATAGGATATAGCGCAGCACCTTCTGAATGCTGCGCTATATCCTATTAATAAAATTTAAACTTTTTCTTTTCTGCCAAACAATTTTCTCTAAAATCAATTTTTTTTTTAAAATTTATTATCACGCCAAATTTCGTTCCATCCCTCCCTTGCTGTAAGGTCACCAATTGCATACTTACATTCAAGTATTTCCAAATAGGAGTCTTTACCCATTCCAGCATTTAGATATTGTGCCTTTTATTTATGTGTCATAAATTTCATCCATAAAATTACTAGCACTCTTTATATACCCTTCCTCTCTGAAACGAATTCCTTTATACAGAAATGAACTCGAAAGAATAGTTCACGTTGTTAATTTGGTAAGTCATTCTATAGTTCTGTTTGCTTGTCAGTCGAACTATAAAATGCTTTTGCTCTTGAACAGTACACTGAAAGATAAGAAAGGTCAAAGATTAAACTTTTACAAAGAGTGATTCATATATATATATATATATATATATAGGGTCCTGAGCTTCTCTTCTCTTTCTTGGTGATTCCCTTCTACTTCTCTCTCTTAGGGTAACTCAGGAAATTTTTTTGGCTGGTGTAGCATAGGCCTCAGGCTTCCTTGCACCGTATGGCTAATAATAAAAAATATATGAATAGTATGAGTAACTATGCCAGGACTAGTTTAATTCTTGTGGTATTATAAATAAGAAAGGAAAAAAAAAAAATTTGTCCATTGACTAATGTGTATGGCAGCAGCAACAGTTTCTCTGTATTGAGAACTAATATAAAATAATGCTCATCATTAGAATTAGAAATAAAATAAAAAAGGAGCAAAAGAAAGTTACAAGACACGTTTCAGTAGTGGAAAAAAATTGTCTGGAAGGTGGGGGGGGGGGGAGTTTGTTCCATATCTGTCGGTTTTATAAGCGTCAATACTACAATTACATGATGCAATAAAATGCTTACAACAAACTTGAGGTGAAAATCCATAGAAATTTTATCGTGGGTGCACGAATCATTCGTTGTATCGAAATTTTGTTCTAATGAATATCACTGAAAATTGTTTCAAAAGAATCATTATTTGTAAAATTAAATTCTGCTATACTTTTTTTAATATATAAAATAATAGTAATATCTGTTTATATATCGACTTTAATATCAATGAATAAATAGAGTGACGAAATATGACTACTACATCGTAAAAATATTTTGCTCAGTACGGTTACTTGATCTAGAATTTAAAGGCTAGGACAAAATTGGAAAAAAACTAGGTAATTTTTAGTTTTAAAAATTATATTTATTACTAACAAAAAAAAAGCATATTTGACAAACCCAGGTCCTGAGCTGGATATCATCATTCTTCTATTTCTTGGTGATTCCCTTCTCTCTCTCTCTCTCTCTCTCTCTCAGAGTAACTCGGAAATACAGGCTTCCTTGCACTATGTGGCTAGTAGTAATAATAATGTCCTCGGAAACGAGTGTGTCTGGTAACCCTATGCTCAGATACATTGTTTTGAAAACATATTTTATATTACTAATTTGATTTCCATTTTATGATCCGGGTTTTATGTTGGGAATGTTATTACAGACTCATATTTACCGTCTTTTTGCTTTAATTGCCTACAGTTAAGTAGGGACGCTAGTGAGCTTCTTAAAACATCGATTCTGCGAGGATGAACATTTATTCATTACCTATATTACATTTATTTATTGGGAATAGTGCATACATTGTTGTGCTCAAACATTAGTTCACCTGTATGAAACAAGTGAACTAATCTATAAACGAAAAACTGTTTTAATTTTTTTTTTTTTATTACAGTCAGTCGCTTGGCATTTTTTTTTTAGGTAGTTATAAAAACGATTTGATGGCGCTCTATCAATAGGAGAGGGAGAGTTTCTAAATTTTCACCGAACCCATTTCCAGAATCATATTATGCAGATGCTGCAGGAAAA
Source organism: Mastigoproctus giganteus (assembly GCF_048544385.1). Taxonomy (NCBI): domain Eukaryota; kingdom Metazoa; phylum Arthropoda; class Arachnida; order Uropygi; family Thelyphonidae; genus Mastigoproctus; species Mastigoproctus giganteus. Next base: position 147,628,639 of record NC_143586.1, on the reverse strand, counting down.
GTTGGTAACCACTGGTGTAAACCAAGCGAAGAGGACATTATCGGAATGAGGGAAACCATTGAATTTTATTTAAAAAATAAATAAATAAAAATAAAATATTATAAAGGGGAAAGGAAGGACAGACGATTCCTGTCTTAGAGTGCTTCGTTAATAAATGGTCTTCAAATTTGAAAAGTACTCACTTCGATAAAATTAGCTTAATGGCTGCCGTAGCCTAGTAGTCAGGCGCGCGGGTGCATAAGTACACGTGCCTTGAGTGACCGGGGTTCAAGCCCGTGGCTGCTGAATACGGTGCTGTTTCTTGTAGTCTGTCTATCTTGTGAACTCCTCTGACCATTCGGTCGTCCCGGAGTATAAACAGAAAATTTATTTATTATTAATAAGGAATAACACAGGATCACTGATTAGAAAGAACTGTACAAAGAAGGTAAAGTGGAAATTAACGGAAACTGATTCAAATGCAGCAGATATATCAAGAGATGCCGAACGGGCTAGCCGGGTGGGCAAAGTGTTTTTGGGTTGCGGGATTCAAACCCGCGACCCAAAGGTCGCGGGTTCGAATCCCGCCTCGGGCTTGGATCAAAGTACTGCAAAAACCTTGGGAGGTGCATTATGGCCACAGAAGCCGATGCGCCAATAACTACAAAAAAAAAAAAAAAAAAATCACGAGATACAGCACAAACGTCCATCTCCTCATTCATAGTTAGGATGTTAAGAATTTAAGCATCTTAACATGTTACGCTAGATCGATTTCTCGCTCTATAAAGGGGTATGTATTGGTTCTTTCACTAAAGATTTGGGGATAAGTGGTGAAGCATACATTTTTCTGGTACATAGATTAGGGTGCCACTGGACATGGCCAACGAAAGGCTCGAAGTGAATGACGTGTTGCTCCTCCTGTTATGTGCCGAGTCATAGGGAAAGGCCACGAGACGGACGTGAACTGAGAAAAATGGTTGCGGTTAGAAGCAAAAACCAGTGAAGGAGCAAAATTAAGACGCAATAAGTTAATAAAAAAATACAATTTTTTTTTTGGGGGGGGCTTCTGCTAATATTAATATAAATGGGATTCCCCCCAACCACTTTCCTTGTCTACCGGATTGTATTAAAAAACCCACACTCCTTTTAACTTGAATTCGTACCGAATTAGTGGCGTACTAACATAACCTTTTTTTCGCTAAAACGAATGTCTATTTAATAAACCCCATAATTCTTTTGCTTGAATCCGTCCCGAATTAGTGGCATAAACTAACATAGCACACCCAGGGTCCTGATCTGTATATCATCATTCTTTTCTTTCTTGGTGATTGCTCTCTCTCTCTCTCTCTCTCTCTAGCCTCAGGCTTCCTTGTTCCATGTCTAATAATAACAACCTTTCTTCACTAGACGAAAATGAAAGTCTATTAAAAATGTGACCTTTCCCTGTGTTTATTTCCTTCGAATTGCAACTATTTTTCTCAGTTTAGGTCCGTCATATGACCTTCTGTTCATCACGTGGTCTTTCCCTGTAACTTGTCATGTGACACGTGGAGGGGCGGAACCAGGGGTGTTCCTAGGGTTTTTGGCGCCCGGGTTCCAATTGAAATTCGGCGCCCCTTTAAAACTTTCTTCATATATGTATGTAAGTTTCAAGTTTTCATGCGCCCAGGTGCAGTGCACCCCTTGCACCTTCAGGACAGCCCGCCTCTGGGAGGAACAATCACTTGGATTGTTCGTCGGCCACGCCCAATGATACCATAATCTAAATTTAGCCATTTTTCTAATAATCTGAGCAGCCAGACTGAGGAGAAAATCGGTCGGTAATCCAACGGACTGATCTAGAGCATTTGTCTTGGACACGGGAATCACTCCGTACTCAAGCCAAGGAGGAGGAAGCAAGACTTCTGCGAACATTCCGTTGATCAAGTTTAGGAGAACGTCAATGCAATAATAACGAGTAATTTTAATGACGTAACTTTAAAATTGTTTCCTAGACTAGAACAATTCAGTAACTGAACTTTATAAGAAATACGGTACAGCAAACAACTTCTGTTACTTTTTGCATATTAATACTTCAGTTTTATTTTTAACCTTTAAATCCCCCCCCCCAACAGATTAAAACGGCAATTCGATTTTAGTGCAATCGCAAACATGTGGATATCAACAGGGGTGAGAAAAAAAAAAGGAACCATAAACATTCAAAAATGTGGAAAACGTAAATGGTATGATAACGAATTCTTCTGCAGTCTTTTTAAATACTTGCTTATATATATACATTTATATATATATATATTTTTTTTTTACTTTGAAAATAACTTTTTACTGAAATTTTCATCAACTATTTTGTTCAAACGAGACTTACAAAGCGTTCATAATAAGGAAAATCTGCAAGGACCTAGGGCATTTATTCCTGAAGCGCATCCAGGTCTTCAGATTGATTGTATGCTTCCAGTGATGATCTAACAATAATAATAAATTTAGACGAGTTAGAATATACACTCAAACCAAAATGCTATGGCCCCTCCTGAACCACGAGTGGACACATCCTACAGCACCTACGGGGTGACGTCCCGACCGGTGACATATACGTATACTGTGCTGTATATAGTTACAGAACATAGTGCCAGTCAGTTCATTAGTACGAAGCCTATGCAGTGGGGAAAGGGAATGATTTGATATAGTAATACTGTACATATACGAGTGTCACAAATTTCACACTCATAGTATACGTGTCTGATGAATGGAGGCACATGGAACGGCAGTTCAACTACACCGTGTTTCGCTGTCGTGATAGATGACATGCCTGCAGGTAGGAAAAACAGAAATTAGGAATTCAATTTGAAGGAAATTTTGTTTAGAGTTAGATTTTCTTTAAAAATAGGAGAACCATTTAGAGAAAGATAACTGGAAATAGTTAAGTAAAGGAACACCATTCAACTGTTTCCAAGAAAAGGAATTATACAACCTTAAACAAATAGTTATAGAAACTGTTTGCAACAAAAGAATATTTACAATATTATGCAGATATAAAATATACAGAATTATACAAAATAAATGATTCTTATTCAAAAAAAAAAACGGGAAAATAACCATTTAAATTAATAAATGTCCTCTCCAAAATTAATGTCCAATCAGTCCAAGACACGAACACAATAAATTTTACAAAATAATGGCATGCTATGTTATTGTATGTAACAGTTCATAACGTTCAAGTTTTGATTAGAATCAAATAAACATTGAAGGTAGTAAACAGCATACTTAACCACAAAATCTAAAGAAAACAAAGGCGTTATTTAAATATACAGCTAATCACTATTTACAAAATATGAACATATTTACAAAATGTCAAAAAGAATTTGGAGCAAACAGTTGAGATAAATGTTACAGCTTATCGAATTTTTTTTTTTTTTTTTTTTTATAAAAACCCCAAACACGAGAGGTATTAGAACCTATAGTACTTAGTACCGTGCTTGGATTGGAGGTTGAGAAGACGAGAGAAGATATTTGTTGACATCAGACTCGAACTTCTGTAGACTGTAATTTTCAGGAAAGACATATGAAGAAAGGTTGTTCCGGAAAACGGCAGTTGAATGAATAAATGAAGAAAGTGAAAAGTTGGTTCTGTGAGTTTGAAGTTGGACAGTAAATGGATGTTGGCGGCACGTGTTCGGACTGTTTTGAAAGAGGGAGCGGGAATTATAGAAGCCAATTCAAAAGAACAGTGCCCATGGAAGTATCTGTAGAAAAGGCACACATCAGAAACAGTACGTCTATGAGACAGCGAGTGGAGAGACTCTGTTAGAGATGAGTCATTAATTAAGCTAACTGCCCTCTTCTGAATGGAATCTAGAAGACTGAAAGAGGTTTTGGGGGCACCGCCCTAGATGATGGAACAATATTCCATGGTAGGGCGGATTTGCGATTTGTACAGGGTGAACAGCTGTTTTGAAGAAAAATAACGCCGATAGCGAAAGAGAAAACCAAGTTTTTTAGATGCAGAGGAAGCAATATTTGCAATGTGCTTGTGCCAAGGGAGATTGGAAGTCAGGGTAATCCCCAAGAGATATATAAACTTGCCTAGAAATCAGAGTGTCACCAAAGATAAGCATAGAAGAAGAAGAATCCTTTTTGCGTGATATAAGACAAGGCTGAGTTTTAGAAGGATCGAAATCAACTATGTTGTCTTTGCCCCACTGGAGAATTATCTGGAGATCGGCATTTAAGGAATTGGTAGCGGATATTCGCGAAGTGGAAGCTGATTGAGCAGGGCAAGGTTTCTCAAAACGGAAAGTGGAATGCAATGTGCTATTATTGGCAAAACAATGGATAGGATTTCCAGTCAGTGGAAGGTCATTAATATACAAGAGAAAAGTGGGGGAAAGAACTGAACCTTGGGGGACATCAGCATTAGTTGAGAAGTTAGAAGACAGACAGCAATCTACCATCACCCTCAGTGAGAAAACTGGATAACCAATTACAAAAAACAGTTGCAGATGGAAGCTTGTTTAGACCTTTATGCCAACCAAGAACGAAAGCCTTTGAGACGTCAAGAGTTTGTTTCACCAAACTTTTCCATCGAATTTGTGCATAAATGGGTAACATAAGCCAGAATATCACCAGTGGATCGACAGTGACGGAATTCATACTGGCGATCGTTGATCAGACGGAGGGTTTCTAGCGAGTTTAAGAGTTGGTGGTTAATTGATTTCTCCACTACTTTAGAAAAAGTAGAAGTAATTGTAATGGGACGATAATTGGGATTTGTCACCCTTTTTATGAACTGGCTGGATATGAGTAAATTTCCAAGCAGAAAGAAAAACACATTTGGAATAAGAAAGTGAAAAAAGACGTCAAAGAACAGGAGTAAGTTTAGGAGCACAAGTTTTGAGAACAAGTGACGAAATACTATCAGGGCCTGGAGCTTTCTTAGCATCAAGATTCGTCAAAATTTTTCTGACAGAAGACCACAGGAGGCATTGAATGGTGTATGTTGGGAATGGTGCGGGGGTGTGTTTTACCAAGATCATTAATACATGAGTTGGTAGAAAAATGGAATGCTAGCAGGTCAGCTTTATCCTTGGCTGAAGTGACAACAGAACCATCTGGTTTGGACAGATGTGGGAGCAGAGATGGGCAAAAGTTGCTGCCAATAGCTTCGCCAAAAGACCAGAATGTTTGACTACCATTAGGGCAAGAAGCCGATTTTCTACTGTCAGGTTGTTCAAAATACAGTTTGGACTGATTAATAACTGTTTACAAATGTTGCGAGCTTTGGTGTAGGCAGAAAATGAAACTGAAGAATTGGAAACGAACCAGTTACGATATGCAACATTCTTCTCTTGAACAGCCTTAGCACATTTATTGGAAAACCAAGGTCTAGATAAAGGACGAGATTTTAAAGTGGATGTGGGATAAAGGATTCCATTCCTACAAGAATAATTTCACTGACACGATCTGAGCAACAGTTGACATCAGAAGTTTTGAAACAGTAATCCGACAAAGGAAAAGAAATCTTGCAGGTCATCCCATTTTGCATTCTTGTAATGCCAAACAATGCGAGGTTGGGAATAGCCATGAGATAAAGGCTGCATTGGAGAAAAGACAATCACCAAGTTGTGATCTGAGGTGCCTAAAGGACCACTCACTTCGACCGTGTACTTAGAAGTGTTGTTTGTGAGAGAATGATTGTGTTGGCTGTATGGCATTACAGGATTGTCTGGTATTCTTATAGGTAAATTAACAATCTGTGCAAGGTCATCAGTAATTGCAAAAGCATCAGCATCTTTACCAGCTGGGTCGGTGTGACTAGAAAACGGAAGCCAGCTGGAGTTGAGAACATTAAAATCACCAAGGGAAATTACCTCAGTTAGGAAAGTTGGACTGGAGAAAGTCAAGTTGCAAAGAGAGGAAGTTAAAGAGCTTCAAGTGATTATTGGAGTTAGGTGAACAGTAGAGACAATAGATGAATTTGACAGAATCAGGCAGAGAGTTTCAAAAAAGATCGAAAAGAGCCGATTCCAAATTACGAAGTCTGACAGGGAATACCATAACGGACATATGCACAAGTAGAACCTTTGAGGCAAAAGGAATCATACAGTGAATAATTTGGGAAACTGAGATGAGCAGTAGTTGAATCAACCGATAACTGAGATTCTGTCAGAAAATGTACATGGGGTTTGCAAAACTGCAAGTGGAAATGGGCATTGGTGACATTAGAATTGAGACCACGTATATTTGTGAAATGAACTAGGAAGCGTTTGGGAGGTTTAGATCTTTTTCGCAGATAAGCTTACTCTATTAGTTTGACAATTCATGGTGTATTCATAGTAAGTAATGAAATTTTTGGATATGGCACTTACACATGGTAAGAATACACCCAGATCCTTAACATAACATGGCCTCGACAATGCCCTCCCACATACACCCTACTCGGACTCCCTCCAGTCACTATCTGGCAGAGTAGAGGTAGCAAGATTATATACTAGCTGATCCGGAAACCTCCTAAAGAGTTACCAATAGGTTTGGTCCGGTGTACTAACTAGCAGCTGCCCTGAGAACACCATTTTAGAGCCGTACCCTCGAAATGTAAGGAAGATTTGATCTCGCCATGATGTTCATCGTAAACTCAAAAGTCATCAGTCATACTGCATGATGGAAGAGGCGGAGAAGGGTTGACCAGAACTTAGCTCTGGAGACTAAACATGGGTTCCACCACTTCAAGACTCCAATAAGCAAAGTGGTGGTATTGCACCGGTTGATGAGTCATCTACCATTGTACTACCAAGTTGATAGCAACAAGTAAATTTTTGGATACAAACCTTAAATTAAGAATTTAACAAATTTAGCAGGAGAAGCTTGAAGTTCTGAAAGAATTTGGGAATTACAAATGAATTTGAGAAAGTTAAGTATAGGTATTGATCAATAAATACAAAATAGGTTTACAATTCAGACAATAACTTTTCTTTTAAAAAAGACAGAGTGTGAGAAATTCTGAAAGGACTGAGAGAAAGTTGGAGAGGAAATGAAATCAAGCCTACGATAAGCAAAGTGGTGGTATTGCACCGGTTGATGAGGGTCCTCAACTACAGTTGAGAATAATCTAAGTAGGCATGATAATAAGGATAAATGTCTGATGATAGGTTTAGCAGTTTACCCTGCACAAAGTGATCAGCCTAATCAAATAAACAGTGAAATAAATAAATTGTTAACGACTCCCACTTTGTCATTTTCTACTGAATCTTTTTCATCACTTTTACGGAGTCATACTTTCACACGATCTAAACTTTCTTCATGTGTACATGGAATGAAAACCTCAATGGGGCTGACAGCATCCACTGAAGTAAGGGGAACACACACTAGTTGCAGGTTTACTAGATCAAGCTCAGACATCATAACCTCTATCATTGAAAAATATCACAATATTCATGGCATCTGCATTTTCATCCTTTCTGGCTGTGAACTTTGTTGCTTATGCATTGTCCAAATTCCAAAGTGATTTATAAATGCACACTTAACAGGCACACCTAAGAAAGCGTCAACCATACTGCAGATTGCATACAAAACCTGACGGCCAATAAAGCTAAGTGTTAATTTCAATAAAGATGAAAGGAAGTGCAAGCGCATCAGAAATACATAGCTATATCTGAATAAATCAGAATATACGTGAAACGGCATCGTTTTAAGTTATATCTCATATTGTGAATACCTTCACGAGTTGCCATCTTGAACAAGATTCTGATTTATTCAGATATAGCTATGTATTTCTGATACGCTTGCACTGTACTTATACATAGTCCAGGCTCCTCCATAGCTTGAGGCTTATGCCCTAAATGCTTTAGAGATGAAAGGAAGCTGAATGCTGAAAGAAAAATGCTGCCTAGGTTGTGACCTCTTTGAATGGAAGTCCTAGAAAATAAGGCTTCCTCACCAGCTTGCATAATGTAATAATGAATTTAAACACTCATCATTCATGAAATGTAATATTTAGATTTCAGGAAAGCTTTTGATATTGTTGCACATAAAACACCCCCAAATTGGAGCAGTGTGGCATTAAGAGCAAGTTACTGCTATAGGGAAGGTTGAGAAGACAAACTGGTTATTAATGGACACTGCTCTTTGTGGACTAATCTTATTAGCAGGGCCCCCAAGGTTTGGTGGTGCATTCACTGTTGTTTCTATATTTATTAATCATACTGATGAAGTCTTAAGTCCAAGTTTGTAGATGACACAAAGGTTGGCAGGGTAGTTAATTACAGTAATAAAGTATGCAACAGGTTGTAGAAATAGGCAGATGAGCTGAGGAATGGTAGCAGTAATCCCGGAGTAACGTACCAACTGTGTGGTACTACAGCCAGAATAGTCGAAAATGAAAAAGACTTGGGGGTAATTGTAGAGTCAGATATGAAGTTCTCTGAGCAGTGCAGGCAGGTGGCCAGGGCAGCTCATAGGGTTTTGTCAATGATATACAGGAATTTTTCTAGCAGGAATAAGGAAGTGACTATTACATTGGATGAGGCAATGGTCAGGCCACATCTTGAGTACTGCATACAGGTCTGGAGCCCCATTTCATGAAGGATGGGGAGCTGTTGGAACAGATACAGGGAAGGGTAATGAGATTGGCGAGGGGAACAAAAGGGTGGTCTTACCAAGAAAGGCTTTAGTTCTGCAAATTGCAGCATCTGGAGACTAGGCACCTGCGAGATCATCTGACTGAGGTGTTTAAGGCTTTGAATGGATTGAGAAAGCTCAATGCTGATAGTATTCTACCTCTTGCTCAGATAATGCACATGAGGGGGCATAAATTCAAAGGAAGGATGGTTGCAGAACAGATGTGTAGAAGTTTTCTTTTAGCCAGCAGGTGGTTGATTTCTGGAACAAACAAACTTCCATCTGTTGTGGTGGAAGTGGATAGCTTAAATAAATTCAAGGAATAACTATAGAAACTATCGTAGGGAATGGACAGTTGAAATAGGAAGTTTTTTTTTTTTTGGTTGATGCTATATAAGCTTGCTTTCTTATGTCATTTATGAGAACTAATACTAAAATCAAAAGAATGGCTTCACATTAAAAAAAAAAGAGAAGCTATATAATTAATATTTTTGTTTCTAAAAATCTGTTCAGGAAGCTGACCTCTGGAATGTGATAAAATGACTTTTTTTTATTCTATCAAGTTTAATAAAGACTACACAGACAAACTTTATACATCATTATCCATATTTATTATACTGTATTTTTAAAAATTGCAGGCCAAATAAAATGTCTGAAGTACACACTGGCCCACTTTTTTTTTTTTTTTTTTGCTTTCCATGATTTTTAGAATTAAAATGATGTATAATGAAAAAATTGTCATGAACAGTTTTATTTATTGTAATATTTATACATACTCCTACATATAACTAATTTTATTAATAAGAAAAACAAAATACAAATTCAGGATAAAATTACAAAAATGCAATTATAGTATACAATTATAAAAAATTTTAAATCAAAAATTATTATAATTTCAAAGATTTTATAAAACCTTAATAATCTTAGATTTTCAATTATGCATTGTGAGAGGTTTCAATAAATACCTTCATTAAAAAAATGGAAAATCCTCTTCAAATTATTTACTTTTATCTGTCAATTGTTCATTGTCATTTACCATTGAAACGCACGATACACTTGCACTGCAATCACATTCTGCAGAGCCCAGGTCTGGGAACCACTACTGATTGATTGCAAGCCTATGCCTGCTTACCAGTGTTGGTAGAAGCTATGCTTACTTACCGTTTGGCAATGCTGCTGCTTACTTGAGTCGTGACATATGGCACAAATTCAAATGATTCATTAGACGTCACGCAATCAAAATGTTAAAAACACTTTAATAACAGCAAATAAAACAAAAATTACAATAAACATAATTTCATAATATATATTCTTCGGCAGGCCGTTTATTATATATATTTTGAAAACGACCAGGGGCCAGATTAAATAAATTCGTGAGCTGGAGTTGTCCCATGGGTAGAAGGTTACCCACTCCTGTTCTAAACAAATAAATCACGTCATGACCACTAGATCAGAGTAGTTTATCATTTTGACAAGGAATGCAATAATCAACCATATTTAGCAGTTATGAGCTTAAATCAGAGTCCACTCAAATGCAAGGGCTACTGCAATTTAGTACTTAACTACTCAGCTGTGTTAAGCTGAATTGTACACAGAATTCAAATCTAAAAGGACCACAACCACCCAATGTGCCAGAACAGGGTAACTACCACTGGTTGACAGCTGAGGTGAATAGCCATTGCCATGTGCTTTCCAGGACAATGAACAGCAAGTTTATCAACCAATGGCAGACTACAACCAGGGAGCACAGAGAAATGTTTCCCAAAACACCATCCGGTGTATGCTCTTGTGGATAGGCCTTCTGAAGTAGGTGACCTGTTCACGTGCACATACTGATTTTTTTTTTTTTTTTGTTAGTTGTTGGCGCATCGGCTTCTGTGGCCATAATGCACCTCCCAAAGTTTTTGCATTTTGTACTTTGATCCAAGCCCGAGGCGAGATTCGAACCTGCGACCTTTGGGTTGCCAGGCAGGCACTTTACCCACCCGGCTAGCCCAGTCGGTACACATACTGATTGACCATCATCAATGCCTATACCTGCAGTGGGCAAGGGAGCACCATTTCTGAACATTGGATGACCGGAAAAGTTGCCTGGTTTAATAATCAAGGTTTCAGCTACATCCTGCTGATGGACAGGTGCTATTCAATGGCAAGCAGGTGAACAGCTGTAACACAGTTTGAAAACAGGCGGGTGGTGGAATCATTTGAGAAATATTTTCATGGACATCACTCACCGAGTCCCCTCATCTCCATCGATCACACCCTTAGTGGTAGATCCTACCTCAGCATTGTTTTGGACCAAGTTTTGCCCTACATGGTGAGCATGTATCCAGATGGAACCAGACCGTTTCAAAAAGGCAACGTCCCATATCTCGTGTGCAGGAATGGTTCAAGGATCATGTTGAAAAATTGTGTGCGCTCTCCTGGCTGCGAGGGGAGCAGCACAAAAAATACTTCGACATGATCTTTGATACCAATCCCAACAAAGATTTGTGTGGATACGGAGGAATGCAGCATTCACTAGCCCATGCTAGTGCCTCACTCTAGGACAGATGGTCCTGCTGGCACCCTTGACCAGGCAGTCCAGGATACCACTCCCTGTGCAAGCAGTCATCATGGCAAAAAGTGATCCAACACACTATTAGGTAGGTGGTCATAATGTTTTGGCTCATGCGTATTGCACCTGTCTTTACCACATCCATCTGCATGTAATAACTCAGCTCCTAGTGGATGAATTTTCATGAAATTTTATATTTAGTTCTGTAATGAAAATGAATAGGACGAAATATAAATTTTATGTTTAGTTCTGTTGCCAATGTTGTGAACTATTCTTCCCAAATTTCATTAAAATTGGACCAACAAAAATCTGGAAATTATTTATTACTATTATTTTTTTTTTTCATACATATCCCACACCATATAATGCATAGCTAGAGCACTGGGCATTATGTTTGTTCCCTGCACTGGTAGGAGAAATGACTAGACACCAGAGTAGACACAAAAAATAAAATGTTCTCGGTTCACACGTCATATTTTGTTTTTTTAATTTAAATCGTGAATTATAAAAATTTACTAATGCACCTGAAATATAAAGCACTGCATATATATACGGTCGATTCCGGTTATTTGGGACACATCGCGACTAGTGCATTTTGGCCCAATTAAGTGGCTACCCCAATTATCCAAAGTTTGATGTAAATAGTTAAAAATACAATTGTTTCACTATACAATCAAATCATGTTACGATGGACTCACCATAGTAAAGTACCTTTCATTATACAATGTGTAGTAAGTGGCGGTCATTATGATCATGTTTGTAAATTAAATTTCAATTTTATTAAACAGTGATTCTAATGAGCGAAAATAGGATTATCCACAAGCTATAAAAGTAAAGATATATAAAGCACAAATTTAACCTTTATTACCTTACTTAAATGATACGTGAAAATCGGAAGAATATACGTGATAATCAGAATAATTAATACGTACTGTAACATGTACATACTAACTAGTTGACATTTCTGTTCACTGACGTTTGTGGGTGGGGGTTAAAATTTAAAACAGTAAAAAGATAAGCAATCAATAACTAAGAACACAGCGCATACAAATTGCAAGTAACACGATATGCACAAGTGAGAATGGAGTAACAAGTTACGAAGCTTTAAAAATAGGAATGAAGAGATTATGAAAATTAATTTTTTTGATTGAAGATTCCATGGAAGTGTAAACACATTTCACCATAATAACCCACAGAATTACAGCTGTCGGTATTATCGCAAATTCAATAAGATCGAGTTTACTATCCATTTATGATAGATTGCACTAACAGAAAAGCACAATAAACAGGTGACTGCTAATTGTTTTTATTGTTTTATGGTTGTGACCTCCAGAAATCCGATCGAACCACGTGATACGTCGGGGACAATCGTAGGGTAATCTCCAGTGCTGCAGTCTCTTGCCCAGATTAAACAGCACGTTGTCCCAATTAAGCGAAGTAAACCCTGGCTATTTTCTCGATTGGGTTGTTTTTTAAGATTTGCCCCAAATAAACGGCTGCCCCGATTAACCAGAATCCACTATATATTTTTTATCATCTTTCTATACATTAAAATAATTTTACTTCTAATGATATTTATTCAGTCAATGGGAGAAGAGAGATGCGGGTTACATAGTACTACGTAGCAAATGCAAAAATACATAACAGAATCTTGTTTCTATGGTAAAACAAACTTCTGTTTAAGAGTGGTCACATGCTATGTTCATCTAACATGACCATGTGGTACCATTCTTGATTTCCACATGTAATGTATTTATTTAAATAAACTAAACGCAACAAGGAATAATATTTTAAGAGTTTAAGATTCTATATCTATATACTATCAGTGTAGATACACCACAGACAACTCTTAAAGAAAAACTATGATCATAGTGTGAAAGGCACCCACTGATGAAAAGCCAACTACATTTGAAACGGTGCCATCAGGGCGATGGTGCCTACTGAGAATATGTGACAATAGTCTTCTCTATTAGTGAAGCATTACTTATTCAAGGTAGTGCAATACGTGGTAACTCGTTATGAAGGATGAGCACAATATGAGATATATGAAATGATGCTTTTCACACTACAATCAGTTTTTTTAAAGAGTTGTCTATGGTGTATCTACACCGATATTATATATAGTAATGTATTTATGTATTCATAGCTGAGGAAGAGACACACACAGTCAAAAGCTTCTGTATTTTATTTTATTAAAAGAAGTGAGCGCAGCGAGCAGGGGGCAAAGCCCCCCCAGCTATTTTTATTTTATTTTTTGTTACAGTGAAGGGAAGTAAATAAAGGCACATAGCAAGGTACACCCTGACTCCTACTCAGGAATGAGTAGGAGTCAGGGTGGTCACCTCACCTGTTGTTTTTAACTTTGCAGTATTTTATTTTCTAAGCTTTATTTCTGTTTTGTTTCCTATTTATTCATAAAAATCTATTGTATTATGTCAAAATTAAAAATTTTTTCTTTTTTAATATCATAAGAACATAAACGTCCCTCACTCTTCACCAAACTAAAATTTCCCAATGCACCAGTCAAATGTGTATGCATAAGCCAAAGGCTTTTCTTTGAGGAAATCAAACATAAGCCAAAAGCACTTGCATGGAAAACAAATATAAGCCAAAGTACTTTTTTTTTTTTTTTTTTTTTTTATGAAAACCCCAAACACGAAAGGTATCAAAACCTATAGTACTTAGTACCCTGCATGGGTTGAAGGAGAAGTATGGGGGGGGGGGGGCGGAAACTTTGCTCTAGAGACTAAACATGGGTTTCACCACTTCAAGCCTCCAATAAGCAAAGTGGTGGTACTTGCATGGAAAACAAATATAAGCCAAAAGCTGCACTTGCGACGAAATTGTACAAGGTCCTGTAAGACTTCCTGACCAGAGTTTTTCGTTTAAGGGTGGAGTTTTAATATTATACCGCACAAGGTATAAAATTAAAACTCTTTACAATCTAAATGCTGAAACACAAGCATACGCACTATACAGCCAAACAAATCAACATCTGGAATGCAGAACGATGCGCTAAAAATTTCACTAATTTCATATTAAGAATTTCAAAAATTCTCAGTATTTAAATGTGTTTCACATTGCGTAACTACAGGAATTGAGACAGGACATTTTTGAACCATTATATCTATTGCAAATGTCAGGTCTCATAATAACTGGATTAATCAGGAGAGCAAAAGCTTATTTATATCTAGAATGAGATCTCAAACGAGTGTGGTTTCATGTACAAAGAAGCTAAAATCAAAATGTGGTAATTAAGAATTTTTTTAAATGTTAACATTTAAAAAATTGTGCACTTCTTGCATCGGTTTGTTGAAATTAACTCATGAAATGACTAAGAGTTAATTTCACAGCCATAAAGTGAACTTTAAAATACTGAAATAACTATAAACCATTGGACTTTTTTTTCACTGAGATCTTCATCCAGAAAAAACATCCAAACCAACTGAAGAACACTTTACAGGCACAATATATTGCCACCTCATAACCTTAGCTGCTTTGGAACAAAAAAAAAAAAAAAAAAAAAAACCCATAAAAAGTCACATTTATGAGAAGAATGTCTATTATCTATGATGCACTGATTTGTTCATTTTGTCTGAAAATGGTGGGTACAACTGATACATTCACAAAAATTTGTGAATGTTCAGCTGGTAGACAATGTTAATAACAGTAATGCTTTTGTCCCATATCTATAAGCTGTGCCCTATGCCTATCCTAGTACAACACTGCTTTGGACAGAAGCCAACTAATTTACATATGGTTATAAAAGATAGATCTACAATCATCAATTTCATGGACATCTTTTCTGGATAAAACAGGACCTGAACATACAAAATGCCACACTTAGATAACACCCAATGAATTTAGTGGGTGTTCGTGTAACATGAGTGTTCTGTTACAAAGTTGTGTGAAACAACTTTGTAACATCATGTAGGTGTATCATAAACACAGCATGTAACACCTACTAAACTACACAGGAGTGTTTGTCAGTCTCAAAACAGATTTCATTCAGATCTGCTGTGTGTATCAGCACACTGCATCCATTTAAAAATAAAATCACAAAAGAGAAATTTTTATAGGTCAGGCATGTTAAATTGGTGACCCAGGGGATCATGTGGGCTCCCAAGTGTTGTCAACTTTCACAGCATGTTTTACTATATATAAGTAAGCCAAATGAGTAAATAAAATTTAAGTTATACAAACCTTCATAAAATGCTGATTATGAGATTGTATTTTTGGCAAGGAGAAAATATTTAATATATTGTTTGAAGATATTAAAGCACTCAAACCTACATTGGTATAATTATGCTTATTTCTCAATTAGAAATATGTACATAACAGTCATAAGTTTTTGTGATATTTTCTTACCACTTCTTTAGTGACAGCTGTCTTTGCAATGTCACAATAGGTTACTTCGGTCACAAGAACTTGTTTTTCAATATACATTGTTTATATTCAATATATTTTGCTGAATAATGTCATTTGCACACTGTTTGCACACTAGTGTGGCCCTTGAACTACCCAAGAACCATTTTTGCAGCCCTCCCCCAGCTGTCTACGTGGCCCCTGAGCACTTTTGAGGTTGACCCCTGTTGTTGGTCCATCCAATGTTTAGCAGCTTATTTCCATATAAATTTCAGTGAACAAAAAATAATCAGAAAAATTCTTTTTTGTGTTACCGTATGTTAATATGTAGTTTTAACAAGCTCTTGGCACTTCTGATAAAATTGTGGAAACAGATACTTTATATCTTGTTTATTGTCTCCTGTAAACATAATTCATTTTTGCTATGTTAGCAGGATTTAAACAGCCTAGTTAATATATCGCTCACAGCAGCAGAAACTTCACATTCTCAATGAGTTTCCCTGTTATTGCACTATTTTAAAACAAATAACTTTGCCAGATGCTCTTTTTTTTTTTGTAATTTATTTAAAAGACCACCTGCTGCATAAAGAGGGTTCTGCAAATCCTGAAAGAAGCTATCACAGCATCATCCCATATTTTAAAGAAATAGCAAATTAGCCATTTGTTTGGAACTAGTTCAATATCATGGTAACTCATTGCAAAGTTGTTTTGGTTTTCAGGTGTATCAGCAACCTAGGCCATATTGCATACTATATTCACTGCCACCTACTGCAAGTTCAACAAATATATACTCTATATACTGCTTTGTGGTCATTGTGAAGGAAACATTTGTCAGTTCTTAACTTGAATGGTTGAGGAGGGTCAGTTTATGACAAGTATTAGTTCTAAAAAATGAACGCCCTGTTGTTGCCCAGGAACTGGTATTAGTTGGCCATTCATTTTCAATTCGAAATCTGATTGCTGTGAAAAACTGTTGCGTTAACTATACAGTTTAAACCCTGCTGGCTGGAAAAACGTATGAAAGTTAAGACAGTCCTCCCAATCTTATATAATTTCAAAAAAGGCCAAATAACAGTAACCCCAGGGGCTCACATCTAGTGAGTATGGGATTGGCACACCCAGGATCCTGAGCTGGATATCATCATTCTTCTCTTTCTTGGTGATTCCTTTTTCTACTTCTCTCTCTCTCTCTCTCTCTCTCTTAGGGTAAATCAGAAATTTTTTTTTTAGCCGGTGCAGCATAAGCCTCAGGTTTCCTTGCACCATATGGCTAATCATAATAATAATAAATAATAATAATAACAGCTATTTCTGAGGATCTAACTTTATTGAGGACCAATTCTGAGGATCTAACTTTATACAGTCAATTTTAAAAAATAGTGACCCTATATTTTAGTTTTATGTATAAAAAAAATGTTAAAGTTTTATGTTTTTGCAATTTATGTATAAAGTTTTATGCTTGATAGTGAAAAGCAAATAACAAAATTTTGCTATTCATTAAGTAAGCCAAAATTCTGGGTTACTTAAGAAATTATTATTTTCCAGTACCAAACATTGTAATTAGGTGATAGCACTCTGCTACTTAGTAAAGCACACTGGCTGCTCATTGATTCAAGAATATATCAGCATGTGGTGTGTGCAGGCAGAACATCACGTGCAGCATTCCACCTATGCGTGCCAATAAAAAATGCTGTCCGATGTGAAATTTTTGCTGCTTTTCTAGGTGGCTACATAGAAATACACTGCATATATTCCAGACAGTGTATGTCACACTTGCATTCTGAATGGTCATGTAGCATGGTACAACTGCTGGACATTTTTTTTGGACACTGACATTACGGAGATGTGTAGCACACTGCAAGTCTTATACACCTCCTTAAAGTATATTTTTCCACAGAAGGAAGGATAATTAAAGAGTACACAGGTGGCTCCACTTCTGAATCTTGTTTGGGGGAAGAGGGAACAGAATTTGCAGTTTAGCTATTATTTGATGGGCAAAAAAAAAAAAAAAAAAAAGAAAAGAAAAGAAACCATGAAACCTTTGCCTTGGGACTAACTCAGCAACACTACACTGTAAAAAAAGTTCATAAAAATTCCTCAGGTTGTTGATGGGATTCGGACTTGGGCCTTTTCCACCTGCTTTGGGAGGATGGTAATTATATCTGCTGTGCTATCTGCAAAGGCCATTAGGGGTATCTTATAGGTAATAAAAACATTTTAATAATAACATTGATAATGCAACCTTGATCACTGCTTAATATGATCTATGTACAGTTGTAATACAATTTTTAAATTGTGCATTGTGAACTATGAAGGCTAGAACTAAACACAAAAATGAATGAAGAAACAAGAATGACTAGCCCCCTTTTATTATTTATTATAAACTGTTTCTGATTAGGATTTCACTGTGATATCCATTAAGATGAAATACAATTGGAACAAATCAAACACCAACTACAAAAAGATTCACTAAGCTGAGATATGATAAATGGTACCGTAGTTACCACACTCTCCTGCATGTTTATAAAAGTGATTGTTCTATTAGAAAAGACAATTTCATTAATATAAAATTGTTTCACCCTTATATATGATTTACATTTTAACCCAGGAGATAGACCTATGAGTAGTGCAAGACCCAAGTGGTTGGTTGTGATGTGGTAGAGGCCATCATGGAATGAGCAATTGTTCAATCAAGAGTAAGTAAATCTTGGCTAGGGTGGCCTAATGGTTCCAAATGAATGATTTTGGTTGCACTGCTTTTGCAGGTAAAATGGAATCACAATTGATAAAACTGAAGCATTTCTCACTGTGTAGGATTAAATTTTCCTTTCATTTTTTCAGAGAATAGTTGAACTGAGTGGTACATGCAGAGATTTTGTGATGTGTTCTTGTAACATTTCATCACTGACTGTTTCTTGTCTGTTTTCAAGGACACAAAACTTACTTTTACTAGTCAAAAATGTAAGTTTTATCACAGTGACAGAGGAGGCAGCAAACACCTGATGAAGTTATACAGAATGCATTATGGAATGTCTGTTTATCAATCTGTTCAATTATTCACTTTAATAAATAACACAAATTAATCTACAGAAGGGAAAGTCTAAAATTCCTTCAACTAGAATTGAAAATATTTATATCTGTCAAGTCAGAAACATTTAGCTAACAATGAGAAGAAAACTAATTTTGTATGTACTTTGAAGGTGGTATCTTATGCTGTGTATATAAGTTGCATAATTGTGACAAGGTGTAATTATGATTACACCTTATCACATGATGCTATGTCATCTTCCTGTAAAAGAACATAAATGATAATAATCCATGAACATGCCTTATTGGTATTACTGATTCTGTATAGAAACCTCAATTTTGGGGAAGGAAGGGGGTGATGCTGACCAGAAAGTATGATAGGTAAGAAACATGGAATACGAAGCTACAGGCCCAATAACATTTCTGTGTTTATGCCCTTTCATAATAATGAATAAATAAGGCATAATTAATTAAAAGAAAACAAAATAACTTAGATTCACAGCAGTACAAGAAATCAAAGTGAAGAACACTTTGTCTTTAAACAAGATGTTTTCTTTGCAGGTGATATCCATTAAGAAATAAATTATTCTAACACTTTACAGTTATTGTGTCATATAAAATGTTAGAATAGTTTATTTCTTGAAAGCAGATTTATTTCTTAATAAATTCATCAAAGATAAACGTAAAACGAATAAAATCTATCCCTGTGTAAGGGTTCAATGTAATCAAACTTTCACGTAAGTGACCACTGATTCCACCAGATTTGATGTCAGATATCCCAATTTGATAATACAGTGAAACTTCCCTTTAACGGACAGCCATGGGGAACGAAAATTTGTCCGTTAGAGAGAAGTGTCCGCTAACAAGAAGTCTGACGGAGAAAAAAAAAAAGAAAGAAAGAAAAATCGTTACACGTTTAATGTAAAATTAAATTAAAATATATACAGATTTTGAACAATATTTTTGTAAATAATATACAATTACATACACAAGAGATAAAGAAAAATCGTTAAACGTTTAATGTAAAATTAAATTAAATATAGATTTTGCACTATATTTTTGTAAATAATATACATACAATTGTGCTATGCATATTATGACTTTATCTTAAGAAAAATACATACAGTAATCACTTATTTTCTTCTGCACCTTCTTCCGGTTGATAATTTTGTTTTCAACATTTGTTTGGAGTGAAGAAACCATTGAAAGTCCTTCAGTATCTTCTTCAGCGGCGAAAAACAATTTTATGCTTCTTCTATTTTCATCGGTGGTTTGTTGTTAATATGTTCTTCGACAGAATGACCTCCTTCCATTTCTTCATCTTCACGAGGAACTTCTTGAAAAATATCGATGATGATAATGTCGTTGATATCTAGAGCACCATCTTCTGTAGTGAGGTTCGAGTCTATATCTTTGTAGCCAGGGTCACTTGTAGCTGAAGTATCATACATTATCAATAGATGTTGAAGTTCTTGTTCTTCTTGGTGCTCCACATTGCTGTTCACAACTTAAATTTTTGCGTTTGAGAAGCCAGACTTTACAAAACAGTTCACGACAGTTTGTTTTCTAATTGCGTTTACTGAAGAGGAAATCCATTGAATCGCATCTAGGATGCTGATTTTCTTTGCAAGGTCACTCGCACATGTTACATCGTTGATGTTTGCAATGAGATGTCTTAAAACACGTTTTCTGTAGTGAAGTTTAAATTTTTTTATTATCCCTTGATCCAAGGGCTGACACACTGCAGATGTGTTTGGTGGCAGACAAATGATTTGAATGTTGGAAAATTCAATGTGCGGGTGAGATGCAGCATTATCCATGAAAAGAATAATTTTTCTGTTTTGACGAATCATGTTTTGGTTAAAGTGACTTATCCATTCGCTCATGATATCTCGTGTTATCCACGCTTTTTTATTAGACTTCCAGTCGACATTCAAAAGATTCAACTTTATGCCCTTGAAACAAAGAGGATTTTGTGGTTTTCCTATAACAAGAGGTTGTTCAAAGTCTCTCAGCATATTTGTACACAATAGTACAGTCAAGCGTTCCTTAGAAATTTTTCCGCCCTGGCGCACTTTTCGTTTTTTAGACTCATTGTTTTTTCAGGAAGAGCTTTAAAAAACAACCCTGTTTTGTCACAGTTGTAAATATCCTTAGCTTCAAAATCACGACATAAATCTTCCAATTTGACGGTCCACTCTGTTACAACCCCAGTATCAACAGATCCACCTTCACCACTTATGGTTTTCCAAGAAATTTTATGCCGAGTTTTGAACTTGTCTAGCCATCCCACAGAAGCTTTGAACTCATTTACTCCCATAGATTTCGCAACCTCCAAAGCCTTTTCCCTAATAATAGGCCCATTAATGGGAATTTTTTTGGCACGTGCACGACAAAACCACTCATACGTAACATTGTCAATTTGAAGACCAACAGTTTTCGGGAATGATTTTTGAACCTGATCATTTCTGTGTTGTCAAAATTGTTTGAGCAGTTCATTTTTTTCCTTTAGGATGTCGCTTACCTGCGTCTTCCCGATTTTGAATTTTGCAGCAAGATTGTGAACACTATTTTTTTGCCGATCATACACATTAATGAGTTCGACTTTATCTTTTAAAGTTAAATGTTTACGAGAAGACATTGTGCACTTGTAGACATTGTGTCTACAGGGATGGGATACGCTTAAATAGAAATGGTGCAAGAATATTCGCTGATGCTATCGAGGCAGTGTTAGGTGGGTCGGAAAACTGCTAGCTTGGGGGGAGACAAAGACCAATAGATTGACAGTAGCCACTGGCAGAGGTGAAAGAGATTCTTGCACTGCTTCTATTAGAATGAGCAGAAGCCTGAAAAACAAGATGCATGGTATTTCAGAGACTGCTGGGAGCCATTGCGGTACAAGTAAACACATGGGTTGTGTTAGGGTAGCTAAGAATAGAAACAGGTGTAGGTATACTTGTGTGTACACCAATGCTAGGAGTTTAGTTATGTAAACTTTAGAAGGAAGGGGATGAATCAGATTGGTCCACTTGATATTGATGGGTCAACTGTTGATGATCCTGCTCAGGTAGCTAACAAACTAAATGAATATTTTGCATCGACGTTCACACATGAGGAGTTATTCAGCAAGGGGAATGCCAGAGGTGTATTCAACTCTAGCAGTAAGCTACAGAATCTTGAAATAACTGGGAGTAAAGTGGAGGAGAAACTGTTGAAGATAAACACAAGAAAGGCACCCAGGGTGGATGGGATCTATCCAGTTATATTAAAGGAGGCAGCAAAGGAAGTAAGCAAACCCTTAGCCATAATTATGAGAGCTTCCTTGGACTCAGGGGAGGTACCCATAGACTGGAAATGTGCAAATGTGACCCCAATTCACAAAGGAGGATCAAAGGCTGACACAAGTAATTATAGACCTGTGAGCTTAACTTCTGTTCCAGGAAAATTAATGGAGGCACTGGTTAAAGAAGCACTGCAGGATCATTTAGACAAGACTTCAGTTATAGCTCAGACACAGCATGGTTTTGTTAAGGGGAAGTCTTGCCTGACCAACTTGATTGGATACTATGATGCAGTCACAAAAGAACTGGATGCAGGGAATAACTTTGATATTATATACAGTAAACCCCCGCTATTCGCGGTATCTGTATTCGCGGTTTCGCATATTCGCGATCGCCGATTTAATATAAAATGAAACCTAAAAAAATGTGAATTTTAAAACGCCGTGAATATTTTTCGCCATAAAAAACATGGGTGTGGCTAAAATTATCTTTCCCGGTCAAAACAGCACTCAGTGGGTGGGGGTAGAGGGGTGAAAAAAATCGCGAGCGTGGATGTTTCTCGCTAATCCTTGTTCAGTATGTGTTAGTCATGGAAGGTTTCGTCGTTTGATTTTAATTTATATGTTTATAAATTGAATAAATTTATCAATTTATAAATTGATATGCTTACAAAAATGATAACTCTACCGTTTTGCAGTGTAAAACAGACTTTTTCGAGTGCGTTAACGGAAGAAAGTGACTTTATTGTGGTCAAGTTCTTTCTAACCCCTACAAAAATATGGCTACGAATAAAAAGAGAAATGTGAAAATATCAGAGAAGGTGATGACACTAGCGAATAAAATTGAGTTATTAGACGAAATTTCTAAAGGTGAAAGTGTCTCCTCAGTGGCAAAACATTATAAAATCAATGAGTCAACGGTACGATCAAACAAGAAATCGAAAGAAAAAATCTGCCGTAGTGTCCGTGAAACCGCGCTAATTGCTTCAAAAATTTGCTCTGTAACTCGTGATGTTAAATTAAAAAAAAATGGAAAACCTTTAAATCTGTGGATAGAAGACCGAATTCAAAATAAAATAAAATTCCGTTAAGTTCACTCATCATTCGTGAAAAGGCAAAACTTCTTTATCAACACGTTAGCGAAACTGGTGATAGCACTGGCGGGATGTTTTTTTTTGCTAGCAAAGGCGCTGATTTGAAAGATTTGTTTGAAATTTCTAATAAATATTACATTTAATATTAAATTGTTTCTTATTTTCATTTCGATGCCATATGCTTGCATTTCACTATGTACTGTCATATTATGGAGGTACATATAATACATACATAGACAAAATTTTAGACTAGTTTTTCTTATATATTTCGTACTTTGGAACGGAACCCCTTTATTACTATGGGAGCCATAACTCAGTATTCGCGTTTTCGGTATTCGCGACATTTCTCAGGAACGTAACCCCCGCGAATAGCGAGGGTTTACTGTACTTGGATCTTAGAAAGGCTTTTGATACTGTTGCACATGGAAGACTGCTACACAAATTGGAGCAGTGTGACATTGGAGGCAAATTGCTGCTATGGATAAAGGGGTGGTTGAGGGGGAGAAGACAGAGAGTGGTAATCAATGGACACTGCTCATAGTGGACTAATGTTATTAGTGGAGTCCCTCAGGGCTCAGTGTTGGGTCCATTATTGTTTCTGTATTTATAAATGATATTGATGATGGTATATCAAGCTTAATGTCCAAGTTTGCAGACGATACAAAGGTTGGCAGGGTTGTCAAGGACACTACTGACACTATGCTGCTGCAACAGGATCTGGAAAGGTTGAGCAGATGGGCTGAGAGGTGGAAAATGAAGTTTAACATTGACAAATGTAAAGTACTAGACATGGGAAACAGCAACCCCAGAGCAACGTATCAACTCTGTGGTACTACACTGACAGTGGTAGAGAATGAAAGGGACTTGGGGGTGGTTGTGCAGGCAGATATGAAGTTCTCTGAGCAGTGCAGACGGGCTGCAAGAGTAGCTCATGGAGTATTGTCAATGATATACAGGAATTTTTCCAGCAGGGATAAGGAGGTGATTATTCCATTGTACAAGGCAATGGTCAGGCCACACCTAGAGTACTGTGTACAGGTCTGGAGGCCTCATTTCAAGAAGGATGTAGAGCTGCTGGAACGAGTACAGAGAAGGGCAACAAGATTAGTGAATGGAACAAAGGGGTGCTCTTACGAAGAAAGGCTTAAGTTTTGCAAATTACAGTGTCTGGAGACTAGGCACCAGCGAGGTGATCTGATAGAGGTGTATAAAGCCTTGAATGGTTTAAGCATGCTCAATGCTGATGGGATTCTTCCTCTAGCTCAGAAAAATCACCTGAGAGGGCATAAATTCAAATTGAGGAAAGACAGATGTAGGATAGACGTGCGGAAATTTGGCTTTAGCCAGCGGGTGGTTGGTTGGTGGAACAGACTTCCATCCCTTGTGGTGGAGGTTGATAGCCTAAATAAGTTTAAGGCTCAGCTGGACAGGTATTTTTTTTTTTTTGGCTAATGCTGCATAAGCTTGCTTTCTTGCATCAAATGCCTCTACTAATGCTAACTTCACACGACACTGAACAAAACTGAAAACTGAAACTGAAAAGACGAAAGGCCGACCAAATTCCACCCCCCCCATGCACACATCGAATTCATCAGAAGTTTTACACATGCCTTAAAATTCTTGAAAATGGGTTTAGAACCACGACGTAAACCTTGATAAAATTCAGAGAATCGGAAATAGAAAATAAACACACGATTGAGGCAAGACGTGGAAGAAAAGTTCCTAGAAAAGGGCCGTGAACTCTCCCGCAGTCCGTTATGGGGAGATCAAATTAAGTGCTAATCTAAATGAAACAGTGCAGATTGCCTCCGCGTCCGTTACAGAGAATGTCCGCTAGACAGAAGGTGCAAACACGTTAAAACCAATAGAGGTGAGTTGGGGAATCTGAAAATGTCCGTTGTAGAGAGGTGTCCGTTAGGAGAAGTTTCACTGTATACTGTCATTCAGTTCGATACATTTCGGTTTAAAGGTGGCTATAGACACTATGATGTGTCAGAATCCTGCATTCCAAAAGACAGACTTGGAGGTGAACTGCAACCCTCTGACAACCAACAATCAGTTATAAATGCGGCCACAGATGTTACTGTTTTTCAGAAGGTTTATATTAGAGAAGGCATGCTTTCCAGCAATCTGGAATGTGTATGAATAAATAAATATTTTTAAAACAAAAAATAACCTATTAAAACAAAACATTTTAATCAATCATGTATTTTCCCTCATTCATTATGATCTCTTGCCACTTTTCATTAAAACGATTTTCAGTTCTGCATCTATAAAATTCTTTTGTATTGGGCTAGAACTGTGCTCTCATATATATATATATATATATTTTTGCAGTCATCAGGATTTAAATTGCTTAATTAATACAATGCTTTTGTGGGTAGACAAGTGATGATAATCACCACTCTTCCACACTGTGTGGAAAAGGAGTGGGTTTGAATTTTTTCTCCTCCCCACACACCAATCAGCTTTTTTTTATTTTATTTGGTTGAGTTAGTTTTTGGCAAGGATTGCATGGTTTTACCTCCTAGAAACTGGTTTTTCGTTTAGCTTACATGCAAACTGATGAATACACACAATACTAACAACTCACAGTTTCTTTGGTGCTCAACACACACACAACACACCTAACTGACTGCACGAAGTCTAGGACCTTCAATACACTGAAAAATAAAATATTAAAAAGGATCAGCCTGACCTAAGCTAACTACAACCGTTCCATCCCAGTCTTAATCATCAGTAAAGCTGGCGCCTCCGTAGCCAGGTGGGCAGGAGCAGCAGTGCGTAGCACACGCTTCTTGATTAGACCAGGGTTCGAGCCCGTGATCCACAAAATACGGAGGATGCGGAAAGGTCAGGGAATGACCACTGCATATCCCCGGAGCAATATGCCGTTAGTTGCTAATGCTCCTAAAAACTAAATAACAACAACATCAGTAAAGCCTATATATGTATTCATCTGCTTTCCTTTTTCAGACATCTCCAAGCTTGTTATCTCAATGCATTATTCTTGCTAACTCCAAATGCCAACACTTCAACTGAAATTCCTTCCAGGTACTTCCA
The DNA here is from genome assembly GCF_048544385.1 of Mastigoproctus giganteus. Taxonomy (NCBI): domain Eukaryota; kingdom Metazoa; phylum Arthropoda; class Arachnida; order Uropygi; family Thelyphonidae; genus Mastigoproctus; species Mastigoproctus giganteus. The sequence continues at coordinate 147,602,667 of NC_143586.1, read as the reverse complement.
AACTTTTGACCAGCCATAGTTCTGCAAACAACTTTTGCCTCATGTCTGTAGCTAGGTACCATGTCAGTACCTCAGTAGAATCTGAACTCTCATCAACTGGTTTTTGATCTAAGTAAATATTGTAATGTAATTTTTTCCCCCATTTTATTTTAAGAGTCAAAAGATATTTTAATCTATGTACCATAGATTAAAATGTTTTATTTGTTAATTTGTGCTAAATGAAGTATGCTTATCAATGTGAGGTAAGTGTAGTTATTTAGTTAAAAAATAACATAATAAAATAAAATAAATAAATATTACAGCAGGAAATCCACAAATTATGTTTCTGAGTAATAGTAATAGAGGCATGTGATGCAAGAAAGCAAGCATATGAACTTATGTATCATCAGCCAAAAAAAAATTCACACAACCATTCCCTCTAAATGTTTTTCCAGTTCCTCCTTGAATTTATTTAAACTATCAACTTCTACAATGACAGATAGAAGTTTGTTCCAGCAATTAACCACACACTGGCTAAAGGGGCAAATTTCCGCACATCTATTCTACAACTGTCTTTCCTCAATTGGAAATTATGTCCCCTCAGGTTCGTAATCTGAGCAAGTGGAAGAATTCCATTGGAATTCAGCGTGCTCAACCCATTCAAGGCCTTATACACCTCAATCAGATCACCTCGCAGGTGCCTAGTCTCCAGCCACTGCAATTTGCAGGACTTAAGCCTCTCTTCGTAAGAGGATCCCTTCATTCTCCTCACCAATCTTGTTGTCCTTTTCTGTACACGCTCAAGCAATTCTATATACTTCCTAAAATGAGGCCTCCAGACTTGTACAAAGAGATAATCACCTCCTTTTCCCTGCTAGCAAAATTCCTGTATATCATTGACAAGACACCATGAGCTACTCTTGCAGACCGTCTGCACTACTCAGAAAACTTCATATCTGTCTGCACAATTATCCCCAGGTCCTTTTCATTCTGTCAGTGTGGTACCATACAGTTGATACGTTACTCTCGGTTTACTGCTTTCCATATGTAGTACCTTACCTCCATGATTTTCCCTACTACTGAAGTTAGACTGACCAGTCGGTAATTTCCAACTACTCTTAGAACCACCCTTATGTATTGGAGATACGCTGGCACTTTTCCAATCCAACAGAATCTCTTCTGAGTTAAGTGATGCTCTCATAATTAGCTGCAATGGTTCAATGTACCAACTTGTCGCCTCCTTTAAAATTAATGGGTATATGCCATCAACCGCGGGAGGAGCCTTACTCACCTTTAGGCACACAAGTTTTTTCATTAAATAATCATGTGAAATTTCAATATCATTAATTACATATTGTTCAACTTCACTCCTATAATTTCTCATTGACATAAAGGGTTTTTCTTCTGTAAACATCGATGCCAAGTAACTATTGAGTTCACTGCAACATTAGTTGGGGTATCTAATACTATCCCACATCCATTAGATAAGGGACCAATCTGGTTTGTCCTTCTCTTCTTTGCACATACATGTGAAAAATTCCTTATCCCCACTCTTCGCTCTCTTTGCCAGCCTAACCTTTTTCTGTGGCATTATTACAGATCAATTTGTAGTTGTTACAGGCGTCAGCACTTTTTATTGCTCTGTAACTTTTCCATGCTGTCTTTTACTTGTTATTTGGTTTTTAGGAGCATTAGCAACTAAGGCCATATTGCTCCGGGAAATGCGGTGTCATTCCCTGACCTTTCCGCATCCTCCGTATTTGGTGGTGACAGGCTCGAACCCTGGTCTAATCAAGAAGCGTGTGCTACGCACTGCTGCTCCTTCCCACCTGGCTACAGAGGCGCCTGTCTTTTACTGCCCAAGTAATTTGGCAACTTCATTATTCATCCAACTTGGAATCCTCCTCGTGGAGTATTTTTTAATGGTATATACGCATTCAAGGCTTCTATGATTAACGTTTTAAAGGTATACCATAATTCAATTGTATTCGCTCTCTGTGAGATATCTACCCAGTTAATAGAGGCCATGTAGTAAATTAAGCTGTCGTAATTTCCTTTTCTGAAATTATATTCCATTCCTTTGCCTTTAACTACTACTACCTCTCTCTTCGTCATCCATCGTAGAACTCCATGATCACTTCCTGCTACTGGTTCCTGTACTGTCAGCCCTATTATGTCATCTGGTTCATGGGTGATGATCAGGTCTAGAATATTCTTTTCCCTAGTACTTTCCCTGACATACAAATAACAATCATCTAGTTGATTTAAAAATTGTCTGCCATGTCGAGTTTCCTTCCCATTTGCTCCGATCAATTAGAGGAAAAGTAAAATCACCCATAATAAGACAATTTATACTTTGCTAAAAAAGTGCTTTATATATATATATATATATATAAAAAAAAAAAAAAAAAAAAAATATCCCACCCACAAAAACAAGTGTCCCTGGGGGGGGGGGGGTGATATGGCCCACATTGTGGGAACATCTGCATTAGACAAACACAAACGCATTACACAACATGGTATTTACAGTTTGAAGTTAGGTTCAGGATTTTATACCCATGTGTGTGCATTTTTATTTTTCAAGAAAAGGTGGCTGTTTTTTTACTATATATACTGAACATTTATCTAGTCAATTTCATTCAGTTTTAATATTTAATGTGGTACTTTCTATAATTTTACTTGTAGTAATATCAGGTTATATACATTTTTATAAAAATCATTACTACTAGCAATGAAAATGAGAAGTTTTCCTCTAATGACTGTTTAAATAACTGTATCTGTTAACTGGTTTGTGCAACTAAAGTGTTATAAGTTTATTGAAATTTGAAAGAGCTGTCAGAAGAAAAGGGGGAAAAAAAAACAAGTGAGATATGTACTCAAGGCTTTTATAGAATTTAAGCAAGTGTTTTATTTACAGTAATCTAATAAGTAAGACATTTTGTACAGAATATACATAATATTAGTAAATTAATAAGAGGAGTTTACCTCAATATAGTACGTGGAACACTTCCGTATGATACCCTCCAGAAATTAAAACGGAAAAAACGAAAAAATCGACAACTTACCGGTACATTAAAGTAAAATATAAATAATTAAAGTAAAATATAAATAATTAAATAATCAATTTAACACAATTCAAAATCAATTCAAAACAATTAAAATTCAAATTAACGCAATGAAAAGAATCTAACGAATCTTTTCGTTAGATTCTTTTAATTGCGTTAATTTGAATTTTAATTGTTTTGAATTGATTTTGAATTGTGTTAAATTGATTATTTAATTATTTATATTTTACTTTAATTATTTATATTTTACTTTAATTATTTATATTTTACTTTAATGTACCGGTAAGTTGTCGATTTTTTCGTTTTTTCCGTTTTAATTTCTGGAGGGTATCATACGGAAGTGTTCCACGTACTATATTGAGGTAAACTCCTCTTATTAATTTACTAATATTATTATCAACGTAGAACATATTGAGTATTACAGCTCTGATTCATACTACCTAAGAATATACATAAATATTAAACTATGGTATAAATGCAGAAATTCATTTAATACCTTTACTATTTGCAAAAGCCATTAGTATAGGTCAGGCTGAGAAATGCGACTTTCCTTCTTTTCATTTTTTGTATGTTTTCTCAGCAAATCCATTATTTCATTTTGAAACTCAGGTGGTGTTTCTTTAATACCTAATACAAAGAAAGATAAATAAGGGACTAATTTTTGTCATGATGGATAATATAATATGATATATAATATAAGATAATATAATATAAACTCAGGTGTGATAACTACACTGAATACTACCAAATAAATAATCTGAGGAATAATTTTCAGCTTTAAACAGTATGAATTAAGATTAAATGATGACAATATCTCTCTATCTATCTCATTAAAGTGGAAATCAACTATTAACAAAAAATGCTGAAAAAAAAAAAAAAAAACTGATTAAAAAGATAAAAGAGATTATATAAGAGGTATTTAAAAGTCTCTCAACATAAAATAATACATATTTGTATTTTCAAAACAAAATGAAACTTACAACAGAACAATACTACACTAAAATGAACTAAATGTCCATCACATAAACAATACTACCAAAACATTGATAAGCACCATAATCCATAGCAAAATACTAACGGACTTACACTAGAACTGGTTTTTTGGAAATTTTGGTTTTTCAGGAGCATTTTCCTACCATTATGCTGGTTAGCAATAGAGTTCACAGTGAAAAGAACAGGATATACAGCAGAACCTCATAAAACTACAGAATCTTAAATGAAAATGCACCTTGTTGTACATTACCAATTTCAAAATTTGACTCCCATCCCTGAAAATTCTAACAGACTCCTTGCAAACAACTGAACAACACTCACTTGAATTCTTGAAAAGTTGTACTTTGCAGGGATGGACTTCAGATTACCTTACTAAAAATCACTGTACTAATTTAGGCAGTATCTATATAACTAATCAAAGTAAAAATAATTACTTTTCTCTAGCTGTTCTCACTGGGGTATTGGTTTTGTCTCTGATTTTAGCAATTAAACTGATTATCCACCTAAAATATGAACTACAGATTGTGCATACTGATATGCTGAACATACAGAGTGAACCATATGTTAGTTTAACAAGAAATAATTTGCATAATTTATATCCAAATCAATCTCATGGCCACATTAGTTTATTACCATTAAATTTACATGGTGTTATTTATGGCATTTAAATGAATTGTTAAAACTGTTTTTTATATTTTATCTCTTAGTAAATTGCACCTCTTCTTGGAAAACTGACATGTCCACTCTGTATAATATCAAAACCCTAAAGTTTTCATGAGGTTCTGCATAAATTGCCATTCATGAGTTTTCTCCCATGTACAGATAGATGTGAGCAAATGATATTGTGGCAAAGACCTCCATGTATTTCAGAATTTTATTGTAGCAAAATGCATGGATCCCATAATGCACCCATTATGGGATCCATGGAAACGTGCATTGTCATTTACATTAAAAAAAATGCATTAAACAGTAAGGCCAGTAAAGACCGATGGAATTTCAATGAGATACGACAAAATGGTAAGAAATGGGAATTAAAGCTGTGAGGATGTATAGGTGAATAAACTGAAGTAGATATTCTTGACACCTAACAAACCACTTCAGTACATCTATACCAATTCAGTCTGTAGGAAATTATAACTGTTTGTGGTCGAAGCTGAAAATATACTTTTCTACATCTTAAAATGGGCTCTAAACCATGAAATAATGTTATTCTGAAAATAATTCTTTGGGACACCTACAAAATTTCTAAAAATATCTATAAATAACAGACTAATTCAATGAACAATTCTGTTTCATTTCTAAGAATCTGAAAGATAATAGCATCGGAATTCAAAATATTAGATGGCATTTTCAATGTAAAATTACAGCATAAAATATTATTATAATCATACCTGTAGCCCAGTAATAAATATCCCAGTCATTTGAAGGCAGATTTATTAGTTTGTCATAGAGATTCAGCTGACTTTCATTAAATGAACCCAAATATTTACTTGCAAATGTGCTATGGAAAGAAAGAAGTGTAGTCAACAAAAAAGCAAAACAAAGAAAATTAAACAAAAACGGTATTCAACAATATTAACAGTTTATGAAAAGATTTTTTTTAAAAATGACTACACTAATTTATTTATTCTACAATGTATACATAATGTTCATTCCTTTAAAGACTAACCAAATATATGAATTCATTATATTTAATTAAAAATATATAAGGTTATTATTAATACCACTCTTATACTACATAAAATTAATAATATAGTCTATATTAGGCTATTCACCTAAATTACTATACATTAAGGTGATGTTTTGAGTATCTTACCGATACCCATCATCAGACCATGCTGCTGACAGACCCCTCTTTTTACATGATATCCTGTCGATTTGTCAACAAGGGACTCATTTGAGAAGAATTTCAACTAAGAGTCATCCCTAGTTAAAGCAGTCTGTGAAATGTCTACAAATCAATTTTTAATAAGGGACTCAGATAATCCCCAAAAATTTAACAAGTGACTCAAACAAGCTCCTCTAACACACCCCTGATTATGCCTAAAGTGATTTGTCAGATACTTGAGTGCAGCAGAGGTAGGGGCTATAGCCCACCCCTTACAATCAAATTAACCTGGAAGTATTTCACAATATGAGATGTTACAATAATGATGCCAATGTACAACTTTAGTTTGCCTAAAAAATTCAACTATACAGTAATAACACAAATGCACTAATTAATGCCATGGTTTGAATTTTACATAGTTTGAGGCCTCCTGCCCTAAATTATTAAATTTTCTGTTTATACTTTGGGACGACCAAAAGGTCAGAGGAGTTTACAAGAAACAGCACCGTATTCAGCAGTCACGGGCTTCAACCCCGCTCAAGGCACGTGTACTTATGCACCCGCACGCCTGACCACTAGGCTACGGCAGCCTATGCCATTAGTGGTCTCATATTGTGCAAATAAGTCACAACTTGGTTGTTGCTGGTTATACCTCTGGGCACCTACTTGCCCACTGATGAGAGGCCAACAAGCTTTAGGTTCACTGGACCTTATGTCATATTCAGATGAAATTTTTGAATTTGACGTTAAAATTCAACTAAGTGTAACCATTTAGATTTACAATTTTTAAATTTAAATTTTGCTTAATCAAATCCTTTTTTTCTCAATAAAAAGGTTGTTCCTTATCTTCAGTTTAGTGTAAAAACAACCATTTTACTTCTGAAATGAACATAAATTGATTTTATCTAAAGAAATCAAAATAATAATATAATGGTTGTAATGTGAGGAATCATGGTACAACTGCAATTGTACAGCTGGTTCAGACAAACACACACATACTGAAGGGAAAACATACATCATTTGATTTTTTAATCAAATAAAATCAGCTTACATTCATTTTAGAAGTACATTCATGACATTTTTTGACTAAACCAATGATGGGATACAACTTTCCCAATCAGAAAAAAAGCAGCTGATTAGGCAAAAATTTTAAATTTATAAATCGAATTATAAGCGGTAACACTTAGTCTAATTTTAACATCAAATTCAAAAATTTCAGCCCAAACATAGCAAAAAAATTCCAAAATAAATGCCCTAAACTTAAAAATAAGTGAACTAGACCACAGGGTTTTTAACTGAAATAAAGAGTATACAACTGACTAAAGGTGACAACATCTGCAGGACAATACATCAGAATGAAGCAGTACAGAGTAAAGTGAGTAAAAGCTTTTGTAATGTATAAGAATAGAGAATGAATTAAATGACCCTTATTCAATTAACACAACTGAAATTTGAAAAAAAAAAAAAAAGTGCCAAAAAATTGGAACATGTTCATCTGTAGGGCATTACAGTGGGAGCAACTGATGATGTTATCATTAGCAATTAAATGGGAAGTGTTCAAAGAATTAATCATAGAAGCTATTAGGCATTCCATACCAACTAAGAAATACTTTTCAAGGTATATGCCTAAATGGATGTCAGATGAAATGATGAAACTCGTGGCAGAAAAGAAAAATGCATGGGATGCATACTGGGCAATGCAGAAGCCTAGGGTAGAAATAAATTAGTCTATAATCAAGTCACAAAGGAGCTCAGGCAAGTGAAGGCAGATTATGAAAAATCTTTGGTGAAGGTTGCAAAGAAAAAAATCAGACTTCTTTACTTATGTAAAGAACTAAAAGGAAGGCGATGAATCAAAATTGATCCACTCGATATCGATGGTTTGATTGGTGATGATACTGTTCAGGTTGCTGAAAAACTGAATGGGTATTTTGCATTTACATTCACACATGAGGAATTCTTTAGGGAAGGGGAGGCCGGAAGTTTATCACTCTAATAGGGAGATAAATGATTTTGTAAGAACTGAGAGGAAAGGGGAAGAGAAAGTGTTGAAGTTAAACATAAGAAAGGTGCTTAGGGTGGTCAGATTTACCCAATTATCTTAAGGGAGACAGCCAAGGAAGTAAGGAAACCCTTAGCCATAATTATGAGAGAGTCTTTCTTGCATTCTTAGATTCAGAAGGCCCCCATGGACTGGAGATGTGTGAATCTATCCCCAATTCACAAAAGGGGATCAAAGGGTGGCATGAGTAATTAGACTTGTTAGTTTAACTTTTCTTCCAGGAAAAATAATGGAGTCACTGGTAAAAGAAGTAATGCAGGATCATCTAGACAAGGCCTCAATTTATACTTCAGACACAGCAAGGATTTGTTAAGGGGAAATCTTGTTTGATCAATTTGATTGGATACCATGATGTGATCACAAAGAAACTGGATGCAAAAAAATAATTCTGATATTATATGCTTGGATTTCAGGAAAGCTTTTGATACTGTTGCATATTAAAAGAGTGGTTTACAAACTGGAGCAGTGTGGAATTAAGGACAATTGCTGCTATAAATAAAAGAATGGGAGAAGACAAAGAGCATGATAATCAATGGACATTGTTCTTTGTGGACTAATGTTATTAATGGAGTCCCCCCCCAGGGTTTTCAGTGTTGGCCCATTGTTATTTTCTATATTTATCAATGATACTGATGAAAGCATATCAGGCTTAATGTCCAAATTTGCAGATGATACAAAGGTTGCCAGAGTGGTTAATGACAGTAATGATGGTATGCTACTGCAACAGGATCTAGAAAAGTTAGGCAAATGGGCTGAGAAATGGCAATTGAAGTTTAACATTGATAAATGCAAAGTACTGCACATCTGTAGCAGTAACCCCCAGAGTAACATACACAACTGTGTATACTCACAATACTGCAAAATGAAAAATACCTGGGGGTAATTGTGCAGTTCTCTCAACAATGCAGATAGGCTGTTAGGCCAACTCATGAGGTTTTGTCAATGATATACAGCAATTTTGCTAGCAGGAATAAGGAGGTGATTATCCCACTGTATAAGGCAATGGTCAGGTAACATATTGAGTACTGCATAAAAGTCTGTAGGCCTTATTTTAGGAAGTATGTGGACCTGCTGGAATGAGTATAGAGAAGGGCAACTAGATTGGTTAGGAGAACAAAGAGGTGCTTTTACCAAGAAAGGTTTCAGTTCTGCAAATTGCAGCCTAGGCACCTGCGAGATGATCTGATTGAGGTGTTTAAGGCTTTGACTGGCTTGGGCAAGCTCAATGGTTATGGAAGTCTTCCTCTTACTCAGATCACACATCGGGGGGGGAGGGGGTACAAATTCAAATTGAGGAAGGATGGTTGCAGAATAGATGTGAAGCAGTTTTCCATTATCAACTTCCATCTGTTATTGTGGAAGTTGATAGCTTAAATAAATTCAAGGAAGAACTATACAAATACTGGAGGGAATGAATAGGTGAAATGGTAAGGTGTTTTTTTTTTTTTTTTGCTGATGCTGTATAAGTTTGCTTTCTTGAATCATTTTTCACTGTTAATGCTAACCCAAACTGAAATCTGTAGTAAAAGGATGTAGGTATGCATTCAAATTCTAGATTTCAGTTTAAAAGGCTGTAGAAATAATATTAATAATTTGATTGTGTCATTAATTACAGGAATCAGATTGGCATGTGTTGGTCATTACAGGAATCAGATTTATCTCCATAGTTTGAGAAAATACCACTAACAACTCACCTAAGAATTAGATCATTCTCCAGCATACCTCTCTTCCTACTCTGATATAATAGCCTTGCTCTCTTGACAGTTACTGATTCATTAGGTTTTAAAGGATAGAAAGGAATAGGAGGCTCACTACTACAGCTGCCATTTTTAGTTCCTGAAATCCACAGATTCTTACTCAAGGCAGGAAAAAAAATCTAAGAAAAAAGAAATTCCAATATATGAAACAGACATGAAAATATTACATTTTAAATATTTAGAGTTATATAATTAAATATAACAGTTCAATTTAGGACAAACACTTCATGCTACAAGAGATCTATAAAACATAATTATACAAGGAAGGCATAGCCTCAATTTGTACGCAGCATTGCTACTAAGTATATCAATCTCAGATCATGGAAGCCCTTCAACATAAATTACCCTTGATATCATACTATGGCACTGTAAAGAGAAAGCACTGCTCCAACAGAAACGAATATCGATATACAGTAAACCCCCCGCTATTCGGCGGGGTTACGTTACTGAGAAATGCCGCGAATACCGAAAACGCAAATACTGAGTTATGGCTCCCATAGTAATAAAGGGGTTCCGTTCCAAAGTATGAAATATATAAGAAAAACTAGTCTAAAATTTTGTCTATGTATGTATTATATGTACCTTCATAATATGACTATGTACATAGACAGTACATAGTGAAATGCAAGCATATGGCATCGAAATGAAAATAAGAAACAATTTAATATTAAATGTAATATTTATTAGAAATTTCAAACAAATCTTTCAAACCAGCATCTTTGCTAGCTAAAAAACTTATCGCGCCAGTGCTATCACCAGTTTCGCTAAAGTGTTGATAAAGGAGTTTTGCCTTTTCACGAATGATGAGTGAACTTAACGGAATTTTGTTTTGAGTTCGGTCTTCTATCTACAGATTTAAAGCCTTTTCCGTTTTTTCTAATTTAACATCACGAGTTACAGAGCAAATTTTTGAAGCAATTAGCGCGTTTTCAGGGACACTACAGTGGATTTTTTTCTTCCGATTTCTAGATTGATTGTACCGTTGACTCATTGATTTTATGTTTTGCCACTGAGAAGACACTTTCACCATTAGAAATTTTGTCTAATAACTCAATTTTATTTGCTAATGTCATCACCTTCTTTCATCTTTTCACATTTCCCTTGTTATTCTTAGCCATATTTTTGTACGGGTTAGAAAGAACTTGTCCACAATAAAGTCACTTTCTTCCATTAACACACTCGAAAAAGTATGTTTTACACTGCAAAACGGTAGATTTATCACTTTTGTAAGCATATCAATTTATAAATTGATAAATTTATAAGCATATAAATTAAACGCAAACGACGAAACCTTCCATGACAAGCGCATAACACATACTGAACAAGGATTAGCGAGAAACATCCACGTCGGGGTTTTGTCACCCCTCTTCCCCAACCACTGAGCGCTGTTTTGACCGGGTAGGTTTCATTTTATATTAAATCAGTGACCGCGAATAGCGGGGATTTACTGTACTTCGTGTGTTCCTTTTTATCAGTAAATAAAATGTAATACACAAAAAACACAATATGAATCTGTTTTTTTGTGTATTAAATTTATCTAGAGCACTTCTTATCATTGACATCTGTTGTGCAGAAGAAATAAGATGATAAACTGATTTCTTTGATGTGAAAAGTTTAAAAATGCTGTCCAAAATGTATTTTGGTAGCCTGAATAAAAACGTCGCAAATAACATTCAATTATAAGTATACATTTTACTTGCGGGAAAAAAAAACAAAAAAAAAACACAGAAGTCAACTTTGTTCTTTTGTAGTTTACACACCCTTGATGCAAACTTGAGCACATGAATACTAAAGCTTTTATGTTATATAAATATGCAGTGCTACATTGGATAAAATATGGCAAACTTTTCTACCTTAACCATTTTTTTGCTGATCAAAGTGTTTTTCAACTGCAAACTCATTAATGAAATCAAGCAGCAATGTAGTCCTAGTATTCTTTATGAGGCACAAGGTGTGAAAAAAACTACAAAACAATTTGAAAGTACTGTAAAACTGAAATTACTATTATCATTACAGAACAACTCATATTGGTTGTTAGTAAATTCTTGAATTTTCAATTATTTATAAGAAATTAATAGTGACTGAAACTGAAATTCAATTTTCAAGTTAAATGAAAATGCAAGGTACCTTTCTACAGGGTACAATAAAATTTCTTGGAATCGCATGCTAAACATAATTAAGCCTAGAGACACCTGCACACACTCAAGTACAGGCAATATAACACGGTATTTCTACAACAAGGTTTCGCTCTAACTTGATTGATAAAGTGCGGCAATCCTTGCACAACATGGTACTTTTATTATAATATGGTTTCGCTCTAACATGGTAATTTTGAGCTTTTGTGCAGGGAAAAACTGCTACTATGTTGGATGTCATTTTTCAACATTTCCATTCTTTTTTGTGAATCCCCGCTTTCTAATCACTAATCATTACACACACAAAAAAAAAAAAAAAAAAAATGAGAAATCCCCGTATTTTACTTTGTTGGGAAATCCCGGTGTTAGGTTCTGTGCTATTGAATTTGTGGAAAAACCTAGATTTCAAAGTTTTAGTACTATTGGATAACATGCCAGGCCATCCAAAAGATTTGATCTAAATGTTGAAGTAATGCTCCTACAACCAGTACAACTTCTTTAATTAGATCAAGGCATTATATCTACCTTTGAAACTCATTACATCACAAAATCGTTACAACTGATTTTGGAAAAAATTGATTCTGAATTGAAATGATAGAAAATTGAAGTGATGGAGGCATGGAAACATTTTGTGGACTATATCAGAATCATAGCTTTATTGCTCAAAGTAAAACAGTCAACATTAAATGCGTGTTGGAAAAATGTACGGCCAGAGTCAGTTCATTCAGGAAATATAGTTTAACCAACAGAAAATGGAATCCGTGCGATAGTAGAACTTGCTAAGTCTGTAGGAGGGGAAGGTTTTGATGATATGACCACAGAAGCCCTCGCGAGTAGCAGTTCGTAGAATCACCATCATCCCCACACTGGGTGGAAAAGACCTAAGTTCGAATCCTGTTGATGTGGGAGGAATTTTTATGAGTCTTTTTCACAACATGGCTGAGTTAGTCAGTTTCAGGCAAGGGTAGCATGGCTTTTTCTTCCAGAAAAATAGAAAATCAACCTCAGAACACATGCAATTTGAACACAGACAATAGTCGCTGATTATTGTATAAAAAAAAAAAAATACGATTACTGAAGACATTCAAGAATTACTAGTAGAAAAGAGGCTGGCGAAGTGGATTTGGTGGAAATGGCATCGGAGGCAAATCAAATCAATTAAGAGGATGACATCGCAGATGAAAATTCTGAACTTCCAAATTTTACTCTAAAAAGTATACAGAAAGGAATAAAGTTAGTTGAGCAATTAGAATCTTATTTATTACATTAAATTTTAAAGGAACCTAACTACCATGTTATACGAGGGTTATCTGTACTCTCCTTGAGCAGTAATGCACTTCTGTCACCATTGGTACAATTGCTGGTAGCAGTTCCAGAACTGTCCCAGCTGGATAACACAAAGAGTATCTTGAATTGTACCTATAACCTCTTGTTTCCCCCCCCCTTCTTTAAACGAAAATGTTTCTTTTTCACAAAATGAAAAAATTCGCATGCTTCAGACGAGCAAGGATGATGTGGTAACAACAGCATTGTGTTTAACAAGCCCTTATTGCGTGTGAAATGGGAGGAGTGTGTGCAACAACTTCTGATCTTTTGTATAAACTGTCTGTCTATGTACCTTTCCTTACTCATGGTGGCACCTTGAGTAATGTATTCACAATGCATAAAACCACAATACCCCCCCCCCTTCATTTTTTTTTTTTTTAATGATGAATGAGACAATTACCAAGTCAATTATTCATGCTCTGTTAGTGAGTCATAGCAAAAATGCCAATACTAATCTACAGCAAGGATTGATTCTAGGAACAATTGATCATTGATCAATTTGTGGCAATCTCATAACAATGAGATTGCCACAAATTTTCATCTGCTCATTGAAATTAAAATTCCATGACAGCTTGAACCAGCTGAACTGCATAATTGTGTGACTGATAAGTCCCTGATTTCGAATTTTTCATTTTGAAACGTGAATATTTTAAACAAGTACAGGGCACTACTGGGAAAAAAGTTATGAGTTTGGAATGATTATGAAATTATCTGCAATTCTGCTGAGAAGCAATAGGAAGGAGTATATGTTCAGAGCCTTGTCAATCAATTCAGCCCTGGAGAGATGGTGCAAAGCTCGTAGGGTAGGATTTTTCTCAGAGTCGTCTGTGCTAGTTAACACAGAAGAGACTGTTTTTACAGGGATGGATACACTTAAATAGAAGGGGTGCAAGAATATTTCCTGATTCTATTCAGGCAGTGATTGGTGGGTTGGAAAACTGCTAGCTTGGGTGGGGATAAACAGACCAACAGATTAACTAGAGTCACAGGCAGGGGTGAGAGTGCTTCTACTAAAAAATGCTCAGCCTGGAAAGCATTATATTGGGGATTTCAAGCCCTGCTGTTGGTTCATCATGGACCAAGTAAATACATGGGCTGTGTTAGGGTAACTAATGGTAAGAACAGGTGCATGTATACTTATTGTACACTAGTGCCAGAAGCATAGTAAATAAATTTGATGAATCTGAAGTGCTGATTAAGTCATCAAATGTAGATGCAAGGATATCGGAGACATGGTGCCATTCAGACATAAGGGATGAAGAATTTGAATATGAGGAGTACGATGTGTATAGAAAAGACAGGACAGGAGGGAGGGGTTATGATCTTAATTAAGAAGCATATTAAATCTAAGGAAGTGCATCCAGTCGAGTTGAGCCAGTTTGGTGTGACATAAGCATGGGGAAAACAAAAATCAGAATAGGATGTGTTATAGACCTAATGACCATAAGAAACAACAATACAGAGAAATAAAGTTGGTAAGTAAATCAGAATCTCTTATAATAGGGGATATTAACTTTCCAGATACCGGAACTTGAAGGTTGGTCACGCACGAACAAGCAAACTCCTGTGGATTTACTGGATGACTGTTTATTACAGCAGCATGTTCAAGAGGCAATAAGAGGAAGCAATGCTCTTGAGCTGGTAATCAGTAGTGATTCTTCATGCATTAAGAATCTACAGGTAAAGGACCTACTGGGTGGCAGTGATCACAGTGTACTGACATGGGATTTACTTAAAGTAAACCACTGTCAAAGGTTAAGGGAAGAGCATTTGCTGCTGTACAGGTGACTACCAGAGCCATGCCGAGGGCGAGGCGAACGAGGCTCTTGCCTCAGATTAGAAGCTGAAAGGGGCACCAAAAGAAAGATTAAATAATTGCCAACATTTTCAATTTTATGTTTTTATTATTATAATCCATTTATCATCTTGCTTTTGCAAGACGAAAATCTTTGTTGTGCCACTGTACAGATACCGAGCTCTGTGTGCCAGTGCTATCTGGGGGCACCACCAATGGTTGTCATTTTTATAACTTCAATTACTTGCGTCCCGGCAGAGTTATTGTTGACGCCGTCAAGCATAAATGCTCTACCCCTACGGAAGATATGCAATTTAATTACGAGGGAAGCATTTGGGTATATTTGAAATTAATTAAATACAATAAATTTATTTGATAAATTAAAATTTGTTTTCTAGTAAAAATAGCATAAAAAAAAACTTAGTGGTGGTGAATGCAGGAAAAAGCAATTTTTGTCATCCTTTTATTTTTATTAAAATGTGCACCAGAAATGTATTTTAAATGTTTTTTTTTTTTTTTTTTTATTAATTTTTTTTTTTTTTTTAGGGTAGCTCGCAATTTTTCATTCTTGCCTCAGGTACTAAAATGGTTCGGCACGGCCCTGGTGACTACAGTGCTCCCAGACACTTTTTAAATTCTATGCAGTTGTACCAACAGTAAATTCCAAATGGGACGCATTCAGTAAAATAATAATAGAAGCTACTAGGCTTTTCATACCAACTAAGAAATACTGTTCAAGGTGTCAGGATACAGTGATGGGGCTTGTGGCAGAGAAGAAAAATGTGTGGAATATATATATATTATCGGGTGATACAGAAGGCCAGGGTAGATATAAACTAGTCTGTAATCAAGTCACAAAGGAGGTTAGGTAAGCTAAGTCAGATTACAGTAAGTCTTTGACAAAGAATGCAAAGGACAGCAGCAAAAAACGTCTATGCTTATATTAACAACAGAAGGAGGGCATTGAATCACATTGTGCCATTTGATGTCAATGGTTTAACTGTTAATGACACTTCTCAAGTTAATCGCAAAATGAATAGGTATTTTGCATCTACATTCACACATGCGTAATTCTTTAGGGCAAGGAATGCCATAAGTTAATCAAAATCTAACAGGGTGCCAAATGAATTAGTAACTGAGAGGAAAGCAGAAGAGAATTCACTGAAGCTAAATGTAAAAAAGGCACCTCGGATGTATGCGGATCTATTCAGTTATATTAAAGGAAGCAGCAAAGGAGGTAAGCAAATCCTTAGCCATAATTATGAGAGCATTTTTGGATTTGAGAGAGGTCCCTATGGACTGGAGATGTGCAAATGTATCCACAATTCACAAAGAAGAAAGAAGGATCAAAAGGTGACATGAGTAATTACAGATAAGTCAGCTTAACTTCTGTTTCAGGAAAAATAATACAGTTACTGGTTAAAGAAGTAATGCAGGACCAGCTAGACAGGAAGGTAGTTATACTGCAGTCACAGCATGAATTTAGTAAGTGGCAATCTTGTCTGATCAATCTGACTGGATACTATGAAACAGTAACAAAAGGAAATGGATGCAAAACATAATTATGATATTACATACTTGGATTTCAAAAAGCTTGTGATACTGTTGTACATAAAAGATTGTTGTATAATTTGGAGCAGTGTGGTATTAAGGGCTGCTCTGGAAAAAAGGACAGATGAGTGGGGGAATACAGAGTGGTTATTAATGGAAGCTGTTCTCTTCATGGATGAATGTTATTAGTCTCCCTGGGTTCAGTGCTGGACCCATTGTTGTTTTTTATATTTATTAATGATATTGATGAAAGTACATTAGGCTTAACATCTAAATTTGCAGATGATACAAAGGTTGCCAGGGTGATTAATGACATTAATCAGGGTAAGCTACTGCAACAAGATCTAAAAAAAAAATTTGAGACGTGGGTTAAAAAATGCAAGGTACTGATAGCAGTAATCCCAAATTAATGTACCAACTATGTGGTACTATACTCAGGGTAGTGAGTAATGAAAAATACCTGGGGAAGTAATTGTGTAGTCAGATATGAAGTTCTGCGTGCAGTGCAGACAGGTTACAAAGACAGCTCATAGGATTTTATCAATGATATATAAGAACTCTGCTAACAGGGATAAGGAGGTGATCATCCCACTGTACAAGACAATATTCAGGCCACATCTTGAGTACTGCATACAGGTCTGGAGGCTTCATTTTAGGAAGGATGTTGATCTGCTGGAACCAGTGCTGAGAAGGGCAATGAGATTGGTGAAGAGAACAAAAGATTGGTCTTATCAAGAAAGGCTTCAGTTCTACAAATTTCTGTGAGGCGATCTGACAGATGTTTAAGGTCTTGAATGGATTGAGAAGCTCAATGCTGATGGCATTCTTGCTCAGACTACACAAGAGGAGGCATAAATTCAAACTAGGAAGGATGGTTACAGGACAACTGTGCAGGAGTTTGTCCTCAGCCAGCAGGTGGTTGATTGTTGGAACAAACTTCCATCTGTTTATAAGTGAGTAGTTTTAATAAATTCAATGAAAAACTAGAAAAATTATTAGAGGGAATGACTGGGTGATTTGGGAATTTTTTATTTTTTCTGGCCGATGCTTTATAAGCTTGCTTTGTTGCATTATTTGCCACTACTAATACTAAACAAACCATTAAATGAAATGCAAAAATCAAAGTCATATTTGTAATCAAAATAGCAAAATTCATAAAGAAACACCAAGATATGCAGAAGAAAAACAAACTTTTTGAAAATTTGTTACATATTGTAATAAAAAAAAACATGCAAAAATAATAGCTGTAGCTGTACTTTCATCATTAATGATTAAAATGGTTAATTCATGATTAATATGAAAACAACAGCACACATGTACTCTACCACGATGAAACTTAAATGATGCCTAAACATGGCAGATGCATGTCATCATATAATAATTAGATAAATATGTTCCACGCTAATATGTTAATTCTGAAAATATAAGGATCTCTGAAAAAATGTTTATTATTAGGAAAGGCCATAACTTTTGAATAAATGTATAATTAACATTAATTTCTTAGCATATCAGGTGAAATGAAAGAGATTACTTCAATTATTTTTATCTTTAACTTTGGAAAACCAGGAACTGTTGTTGCAAATATGTTATCCTTAACAAAACTTCACAAGAAAAAAATCAGGCAGAGCATGTCAGGTGACCAAGGTTCACCATGACAAATTCAGCAATTCGGGAAAATGCACTGTGTTTAATTACAGCAAATATCAATGAGGCAGGGCCCCATCTTATTGTAGGAGGGTGGGAACATGTGGCTGATATGCCTCCAGTCATTGAAGCACATAATTCTATAAAAGTTCCACACAGATTGTTCAATTAACTGATTTGCAGAGGGAAAAAATTGATCAACAATCTGATCATGCCCACACTACACACACACTGACCTTTTGGACTATCACACATTTTTTTTTTCTTTTTTTTTTATAGGCACAATATGGCCTTAGCAGCCATTGTGCCATTAAACAACATACCGACAACATTTTTTTATGCATCCCTATGTGAGTTTTCAGATCCCCATATGTGAACATTGAGGATTTACATGTCTTGAAATCTCAAATGATGCTTCATCAGAAAAACTCACAGGAAACTGTTGTCTTCTTCAACTGCTACACTATGGTTGCTAAGAATTCACATGCTTGTCTGTTTGTCGGTAATAACTTTGAAGTTTGGCATAAGAAAGACACCTGGGGTGGATGGGATCTATCCAGTTATATTAAAGGTGGCAGCAAAGGAAGTAAGAAAACCCTTAGCCATAATTATGAGAGCATCATTGAACTCAGGGGAACTCCCCACAGCCTGGAGATGTGCAAATGTATCTCCAATATGAGTAATTACAGACCTGTTATTAGTTACAGAACTTCTGTTCTGAGTAAAATAATGGAATCGCTGGTTAAAGAAGCACTACAGGATCATCTAGACAAGACTGCAGCAATAATTCAGACACAGCATGAGTTTGTTAAGGGGAAGTCTTGTCTGACCAATTTGATTGGATACTATGATGTTGTCACAAAGAAACTGGATGCAACAAATAATTTTGATACCATATACTTGGATTTCAGGAAAGCTTTTAATACTGTTGCACAGAGAAAACTACTGTACAAATTGGAGCAGTACGGCATTAAGGGCAAGTTGCCACAATGGATAAAAGGATGGTTGAGTGAGAAAAGACACAGTGGTAATCAATGGACACTGCTTTTCATGGACTAATGTTCTTAGTGGAGTCCCCCAGAGTTCAGTGTTGGGCCCATTGTTGTTTTGTATATTTATCAAAGATATTGATGAAGGTAAATCAAGCTTAATGTTGAAGTTTTCAGATGATACAAAGGTTGATAGGGTGTTTGTTAATGAATGACAGCCCAAAACAGGCTTGAACTTTATAGGCTAATAATCAAACCCATTTATGAAAGACATTACATACTTTTTATTTTACTTTTCATTACATACTTTTTATTTCAGAATTTGAAATTCTCCTAAAACATGTTGAATTGACTTTCTTGAGCTTCACTGGACAATATTGTGTCAAATGTGTGTCTCCTGAACTTTGACAGGCATTCAAGGCATCAGCTACCATTATTACACAATAAACTAGTTTTCTTAAACTTTTCCATAATAGGTTGTAAAACTTGATTGATCATTTCTAAACATCGAACAATAAGTAACTGAATCTCAATCAGTGACTAGTTTGATATGAATTCATGACATGGAAAACAAAACTTTTTAAGTTATTCTTCATGATGGTGAAAACTGCATCTATTAATTCGTATCATTGGCATCAGTTGAGGCATGTGATGCAAGAAAGCAAGCTTATTTATACAGCATCAGCCAAAAAAAAAAAAAAAAAAAAACCCCTTCCCAATTCACCCATCCAGTCAATCCAAATGTTTGTCGAGTTCAGCCTTAAATTCATTTAAGCTATCAACTACCACAACAGATAGATATCTGTTCCAGCAATCAACTATCGCTGGCTAAAGGCAAATTTGCACTCATCTATTCTACAACAGTCTTACCTCAATTTGAATCTATGCACTCTCAGGTTCTTAATCTGAGCAAGCAGAAGTATCCCATCAGCACTGAGCCTGCTCAAACCATTCAAGGCCTTATACACCTCAATCAGATCACCTCACAGGTGCCTAGTCTCTAGATGCTGCAAATTGCAGAACTTAAGGCTTTCTTTGTAAGTGCACCCTTTTGTTCCTCTCACCAGTCTTATTGACCTTCTCTGTACTCGTTCTAGCAACTCTACATCCTTCCTAAAATGAGACCTCCAGACCCTACAAAATGATAATCACCTCGTCTCTGCTAGCAAAATTCTTATATATCACTGACAAAACTCCATGACCTGCTCTGGCAGCTCATCTGCATTGCTAAGAGAATTTCATATCTGACTGTAACAATTACCACCAGGTCTTTTTCATTCTCCACTTCCATGAGTGTAGTACCACACATTTGGTACGTTTCTCTTTGATTACTGCTATTCATTTGCAGTACTTTGCATTTGCCAATGTTAAACCTCAATTGCCATTTCTCAGCCCATCTGCCTAACTTTTCTAGATCCTGTTGTAGTAGCATACTGTCTTTACTGTCATTAACAACCCTGCCAACTTTTGTATCATCTGCAAACTTCGATACTAAGCCTGATATACCTTCATCAATATCATTGATAAATATACAAAACAACAGTGGGCCCAACACCACACCCTGTGGAACTCCACTAATAACATTAGTCCACGAAGAACAGCACCCACTGATTTCCACCCTCTGCCATCTCCCACTCAACCATTGCAGCAACTTGCCCTTAATGTCATACCGCTCCAATTTGTACAGCAGTCTTCCATGTGCAACAGTATCAAAAGCTTTCCTGAAATCAAAGTATATGATATCAAAATTATTTTTCGCATCCGGTTCCTTTGTGACCACATCGTAGTATCTAATCAAATTGTTCGGACAAGACTTCCCCTTAACAAACCCATGCTGTGTCTGAACTATTACTGCACTCTTGTCCAGGTGATAGTGCATCACCTCTTTAACCAGAGACTCCATTATTTTTCTTGGAACAGAAGTTAAACTAACAGGTCTCTAATTATTTGCGTCACATTTTGCACCCCTTTGTGAATTTGGGCTGTATTTGCATATCTCCAGTCCATGGGGACTCCCCTGTCTCTTAGGATGCTCCCATAATTATGGCTAAAGGTTTGCTTGCTTCTTTTAATATAACTGGATAGATTCCATCCACCCCAGGTGCCTTTTTTATGTTTAACTTCAAAAATTTCTCCTCCACCTTGCTCTCAGTTATTACAAAATCACTTAGCTCCCTGTTAAGAGTTTGAAAAACTTCTGGCATTCCCCTTCTTGAATAACTCCTCACGTGTCAAATACCCATTCAGTTTATCAGCTACTTGAGCAGGATAATCAATAGTCGAACCATCTATGTGATTCATCCCCTTCCTTCTACAGTTTACATAAGTAAAGAACTCTTTGCTGTTTTTATTTGCATCCTTTGTCAAAGATTTCTCGTAATCTGCCTAATCTCCTTTGTGACTTGATTACAGACTAGCTTATATCTGAATTAGGCTTCTGTGTCACCTGATAATTTATATGCATACCATGAATTTTTCTTCTCTGCCACGAGCCTCATTAATTCATCTGACATCCATTTAGGCCTGAGCCCTGAACAGTATTTCTTAGTTGTCACTGGTGCACATGGTATGAAAAGCCTAGTAGACTCCAAGATTAAGTCCCTGAAGGCTTCCCATTTAGAATTTACCGTTGGTAACATCATTAGTTGATCCCACTGTATAAAATTTAAAAACTGTCTGAAACCACTGTAGTCACCTTTACGAAAACAAAAACCCTTTCCTTTACCCTTGATAGTAGTTACACTTTTAAGTAAATCCTATATCAGTACACTGTAATCACTGTCACCTACCGGTTCCTTTATCTGCAAATTCTTAATGCATGAATAATCACTGCTGATAATCAGATCAAGAGTATTACTCCTTCTGATTTCCTCTCAAACATGTTGCTGTAGAAAACAATCCTCCAATAAATCCACAAAAGTTTTGCTAGTGTGCGAGTGACCAACCAACAAGTTCCAGTCAATATCTGGAAAGTTAAAATACCCCCCATTACAAGACATTCTGATTTACAGGCCCACTATTTTTCTGCACAACTGTTCGTTGTACTTATTAGAGACATTAGGCCTATAACACACTCCAACTTTCATTTTCTTTTTCCCAGTGTTTCTGTCACACCAAACAGACTCAACATTGCACTGTCCACCCATGTCAATTGGATGCACTTCCTTAGATTTTATGTTTCTTAACTAATAGCATAACCCCCCTCCTCCCTTCCTACCCTGTCTATCCTTTCCGTACACACTGTACTCCCCAAATTACAATTCTGCACTGCTTATATCTGTGTGAAACCATGTTTCTGATATCCTAACAGTATCTGCCTTCGATGTCTTGATCAGCACTTCAAATTCAAATTTTACTATACTTCTAGCACTGGTGTACATGCATATATACTTGCATGCTCTAACACAGCCCATGTATTTACTCGTTCCCAGCAGCTCTTGAAATCCCCAGCAACATGCTCTCTATGCTGCTGCTCATTAGAATAGAAGCAGTGCAAGAATCACTTTCTCCTCTGCCTGTGGCTACTGTTAATCTTTTAGTCTGTGAATCCCCCCCCAAGCTAGCAGTTTTCCGACCCACCTAACACTGCATCGATAGCATCAGTAAATATTCGTGCATCCTTTCTATTTAAGTGTATCCCATTCCTATAGAAGCAGTCTCTCCTGTTAGCAAGCACAGACCACGCTGAAAAAAATTGTACCCTGTGAGCCTTGCACAATCTCTCCAGAGCCGAATTGATTGACAAGGCTCTCATCACATACTCCCTCCTATCATGTCTGGACAGAATTGCAGACACTTTCAAATTTAACCCTAACTCGTACTTTTTTCAGCATTGACCTGTACTTGTTAAGCAAATCTTCAGATCTCTTACTCTTAAGGTCATTAGTGCCAACACGTACAATAATGTCACCTTTTGTACCTTTAAAAGATGATATCTACCCTACAACATCATCAACTTTCGCCCCTGGCAGACATACCCTGGTCCTCACTCCTTTCCCTTGAATGCACATAAAGATGCTGGACTAACTGCATTGTCATTGCAAAGATCTACAACATCAGAAAAACTGTGAGAATAAGTTAATCCATCTGTCCACATGTAATAACTGGACTTCTATTGCATACTGTTGTAACCCACCTCCTAATGGCATGGATGGATACTGGGGAGCAGAACTCCAGGTGATCAGTGCTCCCCAGTAGCTAAATGGCTAGAAATTAAACAAAACGACACAATACAGACACAACGCAAACATACATACTCATTTCTGACCATTTTACAGAGTTGCATAATCATCACAGCATACCACTGAAAAGTTGAACTAACATTTAGGAAAGCTCTACATAAGACACAACACATGTACCTGTCCATATTTCATATCAGATCAAAAGTTATGGATTAATAATAAAGGATTTTTTCCTGACATTCTATATTTTTAAAGTGCCAAATGCTTTCAGGCAATTAAATATGCATAGTTCTGAAGTCCTAGAGGAATCAATTAAAGTTTTATGTTAATTCTAAATACATTGCATATTTCCTAAACTGTAGTAACTTTAGGGATACATGTATAAAAAATACTGCAAAAAAATAATTTTTTGCAGTATTTTTATATTTAACTTAAGTATAGTTAAAATACGGTGCATATAGGTCTCTGTAAGCTTTCAAAGTTGCATCATCCTTACACCAACAACAATATAGTTCCAAAGCTTATTCATTAAATGTCAGGTGTCTCGGCCAACTCCAGGAAACTTCTTTATCTGTTGTCAGGGCACCCACCTAATACTTTTGGTGATTGTGTTGTCTTAGTCACTAAACTAACATGACCAAGAAAAAGGAGAGTAATCACCTTGCAATGGGTACTAAATATTAACACTTAATTTGAATAATTAAAATTACTTTTAATCTTAAGTTTCATTTACATGAAATATTACTGAATTACTTAATAATAAAAAAAATACAAACTGAAACGTTGTGGATAACTGCCTTCATAAAGTTATTGCACATTTTAATATGGATGTGGTAGCATGGGAGAAAAAGTACTCCCCCAAATTTATTTGTTATGAAAGCATTTGTTTACCAAAATTTCTGTTCTTGTCTCACTCAGAATGCTTACTCACCATTTTCTTCTACACATGAATGTCAAAACCACTTATGATTTATTGTGTATTCTGTAGAAAGTTTTCTTTGCATATGTTTAGTTTTTGATAGAAATTCTCCTATACTGCCACTAACGCTGGTGAAAAATTTACTTGTTTACTCTATCTCTCTAGTTTGTCATGATTTCAGTGCCTAATTAGAAAATCATGAAAAAGAAATTATAAAACTAAAGTTTCTGGGTTTGGCTTAGGTCCAAGAATATGAAGTTCAGAGCCATTTTGAAAAAATTACTTCAAAAGCTTTCTACGAGAAACAGCATCCAAATAAGTTTAAAATGACAAAAAAAAAAAAAAAAAAAAAAAATCAGAAATCTTTATAGAGAAAAATAATAAATCATACATGATGATGAGAACCATATCAATCAATTTGATCCTGGACAGACTGCACAAAACTCACAGGATACAACTTTCTTCGGCATTGTCTGTGCTTGTTAACATAAGAGGCTGTTTTTATAGATATGTGATACACCGGAACAGAAGGGTTGCAAGAGTGCATGAATTTTTTGATGCTGTTAAGTGAATGTTAGGTGAATGTTAGGTTCAGTGAACAACATAAGCAGAGGTGAAATTGATTCTAGTTAGACATGTAGTGGTCTGGGAAGGTGGTGGGAGAGGTGGGATCCATATGGGATTAGCAATTATATGAGGCTACAGTTACTAGAAACAAATGGCCATACATCTACTTGCTTATACACTAATGTTAAGAGTGCAATAAATAAATGTGATGAATTTGAATTATTGATTAAGACTGGTTCTCAGAGTGTCAGCTGTGACTTGCGTGGATGGAAGGTCACAATTTAATTTAAATTTTGCATCAGGCATGGCAATCGAACAAAGTTAGCAAACTAGCTCTTCCTTCCATTAAAAATTACAGTTTTAAATATTATTATTTTGGTATTTCTAATGAAACAGCTTTATTTTATATAGTTCAATATATGATATATAGATTAAAATTTAATTATTAGTATTGCCAATATGATGCAAGGAAGAAAGACTTATACAGCACCAAAAATGGTATATTAAAAGTACTATATTTATTTCTTCACAAATCTAACCAAAATAAAGTTAGTTTTAACCAAAAGAGTTAGTTTTATTTATGGAAGAGAGGGGTAGTATATATTTATTTATCATTTCATATCACGGTATCACAAAGTTTGAGAACTGAATTAAGTAATCATTACAGTAGTATCAGAGTATTAAGTAATCATTACAGTAGTAATCATTACAGTAGTATGGTGTCACTCTGATAATGGGGATGCAGAATTTGAACATGGTGAGTACAGTGCATACAGAATAGAACTGGTATGCCAAGAGAAAATATGCTGCTGGTTAAGAAGTGCATGGATTCTAAAACAGTGCAACCAGTAGGCACAGGTTGTACTATTTTAAATGTATGTACATCTACTATTTTGAGTAAGTCAGGTGTGACATAAGCACTGGAAAAATAATGAGTAGAAGTATGTTGTAGGCAAAATGCCTGTGACAAGTACAGGCAAAATGACACCTCACTCAGTAAAAGAACATTTCTGGACTTAATATATTAGTGGTGGAAAATGATGCAAGTGTATGGAAAATCAAAAAAAAAAAAATTAATAAAAACACATCTTCCCACATCACTTGTCCATCCCCTCTAATAATCTGTCTAGCTCCTCCTTAAATTTATTCAAAACTATCCACTTCCACAAAATCAGATTAGAGATTTCCTCAATCAATTACTCTGGCTAACATTAAAATTTCACACCTTTATCATACAACTATTCATTTTCAATTTAAATATATGTCCCTTTATGTGTGTCATCTGAGAAGAAGTAAGAAAGCCATTTAGTTTACTCAACTTCCTTAAAGTTAAAAAATAAAATAATGTCTCAATGTAGGTGCCTAGTTTTCATGCACTGAAATTACAAAACTGAAGTTATTCTTGTAAAAGTAAACTTTTGCATTCCCAACTGTTCTTTTCTGCACTTGTTCTAACACATCCTTCCTAAAATGAGGCTGCCAGACATGTATGCAGCACGCAAAATGCAGTCCACCCACTTGTCTCTGCTGGCAACATTCCAATATAATAAATGAATTGCTGATGATTGCTTTTTATACCAAAAAGTTAGAGAGGATACAAGGGAAAGCAAGTCCTGATCTGATTATTCATTGTATATCAACATTCTTCAAATAAAGAAACTACTAAGTACCAGTGATTGTGGTGTATCGGTGTGAGATTTATTCACAGATAACTAAGGCTAAGGTAAAGAAAGCCAACACGAGAACCATGAGAAACTTCAGGAAACTTTTACCGGTCAAAAGTGTTTCCCGGTACCACAGCTTCTCTCTGCATTCACGGTAAACATATGGTGCATGTTATTGGTAGAGGCAGCAGAAGTCGATAACGATGTATTGATTAGTTTTTTTCTTATTATTAAAAGCAGATTATCAGAGTTCATGAGTGGGCTGAAATTTACTTATGGGTATACTCTCCAGACTGCCTCAGTCTTAGGGCATTTATCCCCCCTTCCCACTGTTTTAACCACATACGAAAACCACATCTACAGACGGTGCGTGTTATTGGTAGTTGCAGTAGAAGTCTTTTCCTATCGGGTTAAAACAGTAGGAAAGGGGTTAAACACCCTAAGACTAAGGCAGTCTGGAGGTGTATTTGTAAGTAAATTTCAGCCGCAATGGCATTATATTCACGAACTCCAATAATCTGCTTTTAATAATGAGAAAAAACTAATCAATACATCGTTATCGACTTCTACTGCCATTACCGATATTTATGATCAATTCTTCTCAGTGGAACCAACTTATGTTAAAATAACTATGACGTAGAGCATATGACGCTTTTTATACCAATTAATAACGTTCCAGGTCTAGACCAAAATGGATGTCAGATGAAATGATACATTTAATGTTAGGGAAGAAAAATGCATGAGATTATTCTAACTTGTTAAGAGACATGGAATCGCACAGTAAGTTCATATTAGAAGTGGTCCTCATTATCCAAGGATAAATGGGACCAAAATCCTATGCAAAATGTAATGAAAATAAAGTCTAACTGAAATCTGAAAACAATAAATGATACTAAAATAATGGTAAACAAGTTTAATAAGTACATACTACTTTTTAATATTTAAGTAGGTTATACTTGAGATTATTGGTACACCTCCATACTTCGGCAAGAAAGAGAAGAAGAATGCAGAATGTGGCCAACGACCAGTTTTTTGCTTGAATCCCTACTGAAGTCGTGTAAAAACATAACCTTTTTTCACTAAACAAAAATGACTAATTGAATACAAAGAAAACTCGCCTCAATCACAGAACTTGACCAGACAATCACTCCGTTCTTCGGCTATGCCTGCGATGCACCCATAAAATGGAGTATAGCCAAAAATAATTCCCCAAAATTGAAGCATAAATAATGTCTTCAAAACATTTATAATTCTGTGATCCGTAGGTTGCATTACAGATGTCATATATGGTGGTCAGATCGCTTTCATAACATTAGGTTACAAGATGGTAGTGTTCAGAACGTGAGTAGCAGCACTATCTAATATGACAAATCCTGGAATCAGCTTTCACATTCACAATGTTTCCTTACTTTGGTACTAAAAATTCAATAAACCAGTCACAAAAGATTTGTTTCATTATCCATGCTTTATACTGTGATTTCCATGTTAGTGGTAACTAAGCTTTTGGATTGTTCCTCAATGCTCCAGGATTTTCACTCCTTTTGGGTAGCAAAGGCTTGAATTTTCTGTCACCATTTACTGCCACAAACAAGTAGAATGAGTCTACCTTTCTATTATTTCAAACCAGGTTTGGCGTAAAAAAAAAAAAAAAAACCCTATCTTTGATATGTATGTTCTTGATGACGGTAGCATTCATTTCCAGGATAGCCCAGCTTCATCAACAGCGAAAGTTTATTTTGGTCGCTATCCAGACAACTTAACCCTGTTGCGGTAGGAAGCTAGAATAAAAGGATTGAGCAAAAATGTGGCGTAGTTTTTTTTTTTTTTTTTTTCCTCCTTCTTCGTCTACTTTGGCTGATGCTGTAAAGCTTGCTTCTTTGCATCATCTTGCCAATATCAGTACCTCTTAATTTCTACCACTGCAGTGAATTTATTTTAAGTTCTGAATTTGTGAATCGCTCTATTCACTAGATGCTACTCCAGTTTTTTCTTTTTTTAATGGCAGTTCACATCTGCCGCTCAAATCTCACAACATTATTCAAATACATTTTTGTGCGACATTGCAGGTGAAATGTTTCTTTACTGGAACAAATCCATTTGACAGTATTATACAGTTTTCTAGCAATTACGAATGCAATTTTATTTAATTAAGTAAAATAAAAATACAGACCTTAAAACTTCTACATGAAAACATTGCAGAAAATTCAGTACTGTGTAAACGCTAGATACCACGAGAGGTCTCGATAGGCAGTAAAATGCTGAATATAAAAATAATAATAATATCATAATAAAGAAGCATAATAGTCAGGCAACTCATCGTGAAAGCTATTTCTGTTTGTTTGTTACTGGGTTTTAGGCGCATCAGCGACTAAGGCCATATTGAGCCGTATATATTGTCTATAAACTGGGTATGTTCTGTGGTCGATTTTCTGTTTGCTGGACTAAAAACACGAGTTTCCGGGAGAAAAGATCAGGCTACCCTCGCCTGAAATCGATTAATTACTAGCACTATAACATGTGGTCTACTAGATGCTATAGTGGATGCTAAAAATACGATATATGAATAAATATGAAAAATACGAATGGGTTAAAAACACAAAATTATGTGCTAAATGATTTTTTAAAAAGACTACATATTAGCTTAAATAGAATTAGTACAGTCGATTCCGGTTATTTGGGACACATCGGGACTAGTGCATTTTGGCTCGATTAAGCGGCTGCTCCTATTTAGTTTCACGTAAATACTGTAGTTAAAAATACAATGTACCCCCCCCCCCCTTTACAATTCACTTTACGATGTATAGTAAGCGCTGGTCATTGTCATCATGTTTGTGAATTGAATTTTAATTCTATTAAACAGCGATTCTAATTAGCGAAAATAAGAGGAATGTTATCCACAGCCTATAGAAGTAAAGATATATTAAGCACAAATTTACCCTTTATTACCTTACCAATTAAAAAATTAAATGTTACGTGAAATTTGGAAGAATATACGTGATAATCGGAATAATTAATACGTATGTATGTAATATGTACATACTAAACTAGTTGACATTTCCGTTCACTGACATTTGTGGGCGGAGGTTAAAATTTAAAACAATCAGTAACAAAGAACACAGCACACACAAATTTCAAGTAACGCAATACGCGCAAGTGAGAACGGAGTAACGAGTTACAAAGCTTTAAAAATAGGAATGAAGAGAAGATCTGAAAATTAATTTTTTTATATAATTGAAGATTCCATGGAAGTGTAAACACATTTTGTCATAATAACCCACAGAATTCCAGCTGTCGGTATTATCGCAAATTGAATAAGATCGAGTTTACTATCCGTTTATGATAGGTTGCACTAAAAGAAAAGCCCAATAAACAGGTGACTGCTAATTGTTTTTATTGATTTATGGTTGTGACCTCCAGAAATCCGACCGTACCATGTAGTTCGGTCGGAGACAATCGTAGGGTAATCTCCAGTGCTGGTCTCCTGCCCCGATTAAACAACATTTTGTCCCAATTAAGCGAAGTAAACCCTGGCTATTTTCTCAATTGGACTCTGTTTTTTAAGATTTGTCCCAAATAACTGGAATCCACTGTATTAGCAATGTCCACATGGTGCAAGGGAGCCTATGGCTTATGCTGCACCAGCCAAAAAAAATAAAAAATAAAGAAATAACAATAATAATAAAATAACAAAAAAAAAATAAAAAATAAAATGATAAGAATAAAATAATAAGGCAAAAAAAAAATAAATAAGAGAAAAGGAAATGGACAAACGACCTACCACCCATGTAGGTAACTTATTCCAGTAATTTGTAGCTGGCTAAAATGAAGCTTCCTGCAGTCCGGTCTAAACGACTCCCCCAGTGGCTTGGGGTTGTGGCCCCTGGTTCTGGAGTCATTTGTAACTGTGAAATCATCCTCATTCATTTTGCTTATGCCTCTCAGAGCTTTAAAAGCCTGAACCATGTTTCCCCTGGGGTGCCTGGTTTCCGGGCTCTGCGGCCCACATGTTTGAATTCTTTCCCCATGTGTATGCCCTTTTGCCGGTATCACCGGGCGAGTTGCCCGTCTTTGGGCCCTTTCAGGGGGCGCGGTGTCTTTCTTTGGGTGTTGTATCCATGCATGGGCGCATTGTTCCAAGTGTGATCTAAAAGTAGCCTTATACAGTGGGGTTGTGCCGTCCTTGTCTCTGCTAGCAATTGTTTGGTGGATCATTGATGGGACGCAGTGGGCCTTCCTTGCGGCCTGTCTGTGGTGCTCAGGGAGCTTCACGTCTGGCCGTGTAGTGGCACCCAGGTCCCTTTCCTCCACTATCGGCTTTGGTTCAACTCCACCAAGTGTATACGTTTTTTGGGGTTGCTGTTCCCCAGGTGTGGTGCCTTATACTTTGCTGGATTAAAGAATACAAGCCATTTTTCTGGCCTTCCCTGAGGTCTATCTAGGTCATTCTGAGGAGGCTCTGCTTGGCAGTGATCATTGGCTGCTCTGCCAACCTTTGCATCATACACAGGTTTGGGCATCGCGCCCTCTGTCCCTTCATCAATGTCGTTTGTGGAAATCAAAAACAATAGCGATCCTTGGGGAACTCCGCTTCTTACATTCAAATTCCTTCTACCCACACTTGTAGGTAGAAGGAATTTTGTTTTGTAGAGACGGGATACACTTAAACAAAGGTGGCGCAAATGTTTTTGCCAGTATTATTGAGGATACCTTAAAGGTTCAGGGAAACTGCTAGTTAGGGGGGATGTGGGTAATACTGACACGCGTTTATCTGATAATATTGGTCAATGTAACTCTTGCACATACCTTAAGAGTTCTTATCTGTTACCCCAACTGGACGTATTATCTAGATGTTCTGGGGGCAAAGACGTTTCACGTGAGCGGGTAGCTAATATCAGGGAAGAGAGCCTAAAAAACTTCAAGGGTTGTGTTAGGGTTGTTAAATATACAAGAACAGTAAATCTTAATTGTTTATACAGTAACGTTAGAAGTGTCGTCAATAAAATGAGCGAATTCGAACTGCTGGTTAAAACAAGTAACGCGGACATAATAGGGCTTACAGAGACGTGGTGCCACCCGGAAATTGGGGATGATGAGTCTCAGTACGGCTTGTATAATGGATTTTTTGCGGCTTGTACGGCTTGTATAATGGATATTTAGGAAGGATAGGTTAGATAGAAGGAGTGGTGGGGTAATGCTTCTTATCAGAAGCAGCCTGAGTGCGACGATAGCTTTCCCAGATTCAGACATTTCACATGCTAGTGTAGAGTCTGTATGGTGTGAGATAGTTGGGAACAAAGGTATAATGCGAGTAGGAGTAATCTACAGACCAGGTGATTGTGAAGATTATGACAAAAGCCTCTACATGCAAATGGAATGGGCAAGTAAGCGTCAATGTCTTATTATGGGTGATTTCAATTTGCCTCTAATTGATTGGAGTAAATGGGAAGGAAACTCGACAGGGGGAACAAAATTTTTAAATCAAATAGATGACTGTTATTTGTATCAACATGTCAGGGAAAGTACTAGAGAAAAGAATATCCTAGACCTCATCATCACACATGAATCAGATGACATAACAGGGCTGACAGTAGAGGAACCAGTAGCAGGAAGTGATCACGGAGTTCTACCTTGGATGATGACGAGAAAGGTAGCAGAAGTAAAAGGCAAAGGAATGGGTTTTAATTTCAGAAAAGGAAATTACGATGCCTTAATGTACTACATGGCCTCTATTAACTGGGTAGAAATCGCGCAGAGAATGAATACAATTGAACTGTGGTACGCTTTTAAAACATTAATCACAGATGCCTTGAATGCGTATATACCATTAAAAAAAATACTCCACGAGAAGGGTTCCAAGTTGGATGAATAGTGAAGTTGCCGCATTACTTGAGCAGAAAAAAGGTGGCATGGAAAGGTTACAGAGCAATAAAAAGTACTGAAGCCTATAACAGCTACAAGGTGATGTGTAATAGAGCCACAGAAAAGGTTCGACAGGCAAAGGCAGTTTATGAGAAATCACTAGCAAACAGAGCAAAGAGGGGGGATAATGAATTCTTCACATACAGGACAAACCAGATCGGACCTTTACGTAAGGGAAAGAGGATAGTAATAAATACACAAGCTGCTGTTGCAGATGAACTCAACAGTTATTTTGCATCGATATTTACAAATGAAAAACCTTTTGTGGCAATGGGAAATTGTGGGAGCGAAGTTAAAAAATATGTAATTAATGATATTGAAATTTCGCAAGATTATTTAATGAAAAAACTTTCGAACCTACAGACCAGTAAGGCTCCTGGAGTTGATGGAATATACCCTATAATCTTAAGAGAGGCGGCAAGCGAGTGCATTGAACCATTGAGGCTAATTATGCGAGCATCACTAGACTCTGGGGAGATTCCCTTGGATTGGAAAAGTGCAAATGTATCTCCCATACATAAGGGTGGCTCTAAAAGTGAAGTTAGAAATTATCGACCTGTCAGTCTGACTTCAGTAGTAGGGAAAATCATGGAGGCAATGATCAAGGGTGGAATTCAGGATCATTTGGATCGAATTGAAATTCTGAAGGATACTCAGCATGGTTTTGTAAAGGGAAAATCATGTTTAACAAATCTGGTTCGCTATTTCGAAAGGGTCACTCACGAGCTGGATTTAGGGAATAATGTCGACATTGTTTATTTAGATTTCAGCAAAGCTTTTGACTCAGTCCCACATGAGCGGTTGCTTTATAAGCTGGAACAGGTTGGAATCACTGGGAAAATCCTTAGATGGATAGAAGGATGGCTTCAGGGCAGGAGGCAGAGGGTTGTGATAAATGGCTATTCCTCAGATTGGGTTGATGTAAGAAGTGGGGTTCCCCAAGGATCAGTATTAGGACCACTGTTGTTTTTGATTTTCATGAACGGCATTGGTAGGGGGATGGGGGGCGTGATGGCTGAATTTGCGGATGATGTTGGGGTTGGTGGAGTGGTTGGTGATCGCTGTCAGGCTGAGCTTCTTCAGAGGGACCTGGATGGACTTCGGGAATGGTCAGAAAATGGCAGCCGTGCTTTAATCCGGCGAGGTGTAAGGTGTTGCACCTGGGAAACAGTAATCCAGAGGAACTTGTTCACTTGGTGGAGTTCAACTGAACCCGGTACTGTAGGGGAGGGACTTGGGTGTTGCGATGCGGTCAGACGTGGGGTTCTCTAGGCATTGTGGGCAGGTTGCAGGGCGGGCCCATGGTGTCCTATCGATGATCTGTCGAACTTTTGCGGGTGGAGATGGGGACGTGATGGTCCCATTGTTTAGGGCTTATGTTGGACCACACTTGGAGTGCTGTGTTCAGGTGTGGAGGCCTCACCTGGAGAGGGACATCGGGCTTCTTGGGGGGTGCAGGGAGGGGTGGCTCGCCTGGTGAGATTGGCGGAGGGGCGTCCTTGTGGGGTGGGATTTCGAATGTGTGGGTTGCGGAGTTTGGAGGCTGGACCTCCTTGGGGGAGATTTGATTGGGGTGTTTAAGGCTCTGAGAGGCATCAGTAAAATAAATGAGGACAAAATTTTCAAGATTATAGGTGATGCTGGAACTGGGGGACATAAATTCGGGTTGCGGGGGGGGGGGTGTTTGGATTGGACTGCAGGAAGTTTTGTTTTAGCCAGCGAGTTGTAAATTATTGGAATGGGTTGCCTTCATGGGTGGTAGAGGCCGACAGTTTGGGGAAATTCAAAGGTCATCTGGATAGTACTTTCGGGTAAGGGAAGTGCATAGGATGATAGGTTTAATTTCCTTTTTATTTATTTTTTATTTTATTTTTTTATTTATTAATTATTATTATTTATTTATTTTTTGTTTTTATCATTGTTTTGTTCGGATTTTTTTTTTTTTTTTTTTTTTGGCTGGTGCAGCATAAGCCATAGGCTTTCTGGCACCATGCGGCCGTTACTAATACTAATACTAATTCAGTCTCAGGTGATGGTAGCATATGGGTAGCAGTAATCCCGAAAAAAATGTATCAACTGCAGGGGATCACATCTGGTGAGTATGGGCTTGGCACACCCAGGGTCCTGAGCTGGATATCATCATTCTTCTCTTCCTTGGTGATTCCCTTCTGCTTCTGGCTCTGTCTCTCTCTGTCTCACTCAGGGTAACTCAGAATTTTTTTTTCCCTTTGGCTGGTGCAGCAAAAGCCTCAGGCTTCCTTGCACCATTTGGCTAATAATAATAAATAATAATAATGCTAATTCAGCTACGTTATGAAAAACGTGGCCTATAAAAATTCTTCACGTCATTGACGGGATTCGAACTCAAGTCTTTTCCATCCGGTTTGGGAAGGACCGTGATTCTACTAAATATGCTACACCACCGTTGTAAAGGCTTTCGCAATAAGAGATGTTATCAAAATGTGTCCAAAAGTACGATGGGAAGTTTGAAAAGTTCGTGTCCTGAGAATAAAAACAGAGTGGTACAATGTTAAAAATTTTTGTACTTAATGTACGAAGGGTGATCATTTAAATGGCGGACTGTTGCAAGGTTTTATGTTTACCGTGCGATATTTCCATAACTGCTGCTAATGGCGCTCTCCCTGTCGCCACTGAGCAGACTCCATGTGCGAATGCTACTACTTGTCGAGCTAGTATTGCGTGAAGAGAGTTTTTTTTAGCCACGTGTCACTGACAATCGCTTTGAAGCAATTATTGCGTAGGACATAGATTTAACAGAGTTATTTGATTCGTTATTTTGTCAGATAGGGCTTAAATGCATCGGAAACAGTTAAAGAGATCAATGAAGCGTGTGCTAATGAAGCGTGTGTCTTGGTATGTCACTCATTAACCCCAGGGTCTCACATCTGGTGAGTATGGGCTTGGCACACCCAGGGTCCTGAGCTGGATATCATATTCTTCTCCCTCTTGGTGATTTCCTTCTTATGACTCTCTCTCTCTCTCTCTCTGGGTAACTCGGGAATTTTTTTTTTTTTTGGCTGGTGCAGCATACGTCACAGGCTTCCTTGCACCATATAGCTAATAATAATAATAATAATGACGGCCATATTCCTTTGTGACTGAACTTTCCGGTGCGAAGTGGCTTCTCCATCAAGACAATGCCACGGTCCATACAGGTGCTCGTATTGTGCAGGCAGTAACCACTGCTATAGGTGCCGAGGTTCTGCCACATCCCCTGTATTTACAGGACTTATCCCCTGATAATCTCTTCCTGTTTACACTTCTGAAGAAAGCTCTGAAAGACAAGCGTTTCACGTCAGAAACTACGATGCTCGGCGAGCCACAACGGAAGCACATCACAGTCTTTCGAAAAATGGCTTGCAAGAAGTATTTAATGAGTTGGTACTAAAGTGAGTAAAGATCAAGGGAGGCTACTTCGAGAAGGAGAAATCCACAGAAGATTCAGATGATGACAATTAAGATAATTGTCATCAAGTGGAAGTTGATACCCTAAATAAATTTAAGGCTCAGCTGGACAGGTATTTCGAACGAAAGGAGGGGTGAAACGGGAGTGTTTTTTTTTTTTTTTTGGGTGATGCTGCATAAGCTTACTTTCTTGCATCATATGCCTCTACTAATGCTAATAAGACCTTGCAGCAGTACGTGAATTAAATGATCACCCCCGCGTAGAAGCAACCCATTAAGTTTCATGCAGTTTCACTTCTTTCTTTTTTTTATATTTTTCTAATTGCAAGTCCTGAAATCAACAAAGTTGCGTGAATGAGGAAAGAAAGACAAAATCAGTCACCGCACAGTTATCCAATAATTGGAGGAAAAGAACTAACGCAAAAAGCAGTTCATCGTGGAAAAGACCAGAGTTTGACAATACTGTAAAGGATGTCCCTTCTAATTCCATTAGTTAAGAAGTGGGCAGCAGAACATAAACGAGGAAGAGAGAGAGCCTAGAAGATGATACACGCTATAGAAGATCTGCAATGTTCATCCCTAGAGAAGTTGTTAAAGTGTGCGTCATCTCTCCCGTCGATGACGGAGGAACTTTTATATGCTTTTTTCACTTCGTGGCTGTTTTAGTTGGTCTTAAGCATAGATAGCAAAGTTTATTCCACGGAAAAACTGGGGTTTTTCGTCCAGCAAAGCAAGCAAATCAACCAGAGAGCACACGCAATTTACAGACACAATACACTTGATTATCACGAAAGGGCCTGGTATACTGGGGTCCATGGTTTAGAAAAATATACAATATAATCCAATGAATGTATTTAATAACACACTAAATATACAGCAGCTTTCGAGGCTGACTAGTCTCTTTGTCAACTGATAGATTAAATTTAAATACAACTGTTATAGTTATGCGTGCAGTGAGCTGAGAGTGAAGTCACGTTATTCAAGCTGGTTTCCTATTGTTGTACGGACTTGCACTGTTTTACTCCAGTGTTTGTCGAGGTGTAAAATGGTTGCCTCCAGGATGAGAATGCACCCCATCCTGGAGGCAACCATTTTACACCTCGACAAACACTGGAGTAAAACAGTGCAAGTCCGTACAACAATAGGAAACCAGCTTGAATAACGTGACTTCACTCTCAGCTCAGTGCACGCATAACTATAACAGTTGTATTTAAATTTAATCTATCAGTTGACAAAGAGACTAGTCAGCCTCGAAAGCTGCTGTATAGTTATTGTGTTATTAAATACTTTCACTGGATTATACTGTATATTTTTCTGAACAATACACTTGACTTTCTAGTTGACCATAATATAATAGTTAAGTTCACTTTAGTTTGGTTTAGTGTGTGTGTGTGTGTGTGTGATCTGTTAACGAGTGATAGTGCGGTAAGTTGTTAACGTTTTGGTCGTCTGATCTCAATTATGTATATCAAATAATAACAGAGGTTTTTGTATGAAAAGGTTATGAGCACGGTAGGCCCAAAGTATTGACAGAAGACCAAAAACGCACAGGAGTTGTTAAGTCTCAAGTGAAACTTGATATCGTTTTCAAGTAGATCAGGCACATTTTCTAGCAAAGTTTGTGACCATTAATGAAATTTGGGTACATCTCAGCCCCAGACAAAGGAGAAGTTTAAACATTGGAAAAAACAGCTCTTCTCTGCACCGCATGGGTACCACATTTGGAATAAGCAGAATCGACATAGAATGAAAAAGACGTGAGTTCGAATTCCGTCGATGACATGAGGAATTTTTATTTGTTCTTTTTCATGGCTGAGTTAGTCTCAAGCGAGCATAGCACCATTTTTTTTTCCCGTCATTGACGGCAGTCGAACTCAGGGTCTTTTCTACCTGGTGGGTGTGGGGAGGACGGTGATTCTACCAACTATGTTGCCCACGAGGGCACAATATACAATGCGTCGGACCAGGTGGAAATGATAGATGACCGCGCCTCCGTAGCCAGGTTTGCAGGAGCAGCAGTGTGTAGCACACGCTCCTTGATTAGAGCGGGGTTTGAGCCCGTGACCACCAAATGCGGAGGGTGCGGAAAGGTGAGGCGAATGACCACCGCATATCCCCGGAGCAATATGGCCTTAGTTGCTAATGCTCCTAAAAACCAAAACTATATAAAATAATGATAGATGACCGAACATGCTGTCTGCTTAGTTCCAAGGTCTGTGCAAGTAGCACAGTGTTATTGTCATCGTCATCGCCACACCGGGAGGAAAAGGTCTGGGTTCGAATCCCGTTGATGATGCGAAGAACTTTATGGGCTTTCTTCATTCCGTGGCGGAATTAGTCCGTCTCAGGCGTATATAGCACGGTTTTTTTTCCAGAAACTGGGTTTTTTTCGCCCAGCAAAACAGTCAATTCAACCAGAGAACGCACACAATTTACAAACGTAATACATATAATTCGGACACAGCATGGGTTTGTTAAGTGAAAGTCTTGCCTGACAAATTTGATAGGATATTATGATGTGGTTACAAAGGAACTGGATGCAAAAAATAATTTTGATATCATATATTTCGATTTCAGGAAAGCTATTGACACTGTTGCGCATGAAAGACTATTGTACAAATTGGAGCAGAATGGTATTAAGGGTAAGTTGCTACAATGGATAAAAGGATGGTTAAGTGAGAGAAGACAGAGAATGGTAATCAATGAGCGCTGCTCTTCGTGGACTAATGTTATTAGTGGAGTCCCACAGGGTTCGGTGTTGGGTTCACTGTTGTTTTGTATATTTATCAATGATATTGATGAAGATATATCAGGCTTAATGTCGAAGTTTGCAGATGATTCAAAGGTTGGCAGTGTTGTTAATGACAGTAATGGCAGTGTTGTTAATGACAGTAATGGCAGTGTTGTTAATGACAGTAATGGCAGTGTGCTATTAATGGCAGTAATGGCTAAGAAGTGGCAACTGAATTTAACCCTGACAAATGCAAAGTACTCCATATGGGTAGAAGTAACCCCAGAGAAACGTACCAACTGTGTGGTACTACACTTAAGGTGGTAGAAAATGAAAAAGATCTGGGAGTAATTGTGCAGTCAGATATGAAATTTTCTGAGCAATGCAGACAGGCTGCCAGGGCAGGTCAATGATATATAGGAATTTTGCTAGCAGGAAAAAGGAGGTGATTGTCCCTCTGTATAAGGCAATGGTCAGGCCATGCCTTGAGTACTGCGTACAGGTCTGGAGGCCTCATTTTAGGAAGGAT
Source organism: Mastigoproctus giganteus (assembly GCF_048544385.1). NCBI lineage: Eukaryota > Metazoa > Arthropoda > Arachnida > Uropygi > Thelyphonidae > Mastigoproctus > Mastigoproctus giganteus. Next base: position 147,563,607 of record NC_143586.1, on the reverse strand, counting down.
GTAGATTTACTTGAGCGTGTACAGAGAAGGGCAACAAGATTGGTGAGGGGAATGAAGGGATCCTCTTACCAAGAGAGTCTTAAGTTCTGCAAATTGCAGTGGCTGGAGACTAGGCACCTGCGCGGTGATCTGATTGAGGTGTATAAGGCCTTGAATGGATTGAGCACGCTGAATTCTGATGGGATTCTTCCACTTGTTCAGATTACGAACCTAAGGGGGCATAAATTCAAATTAAGAAAGAACAGATGTAGAATAGATGTGCGGAAATTTGCCTTTAGCCAGCGGGTGGTTAATTGCTGGAACAAACTTCCATCCGCCGTTGTGGAAGTGGATAGGTTGAATAAATTTAAGGAGGAACTGGACAGGCATTTGGAGGGAATGGTGTGATTTTTTTTTTTTTTTTTTTGGCTGATGCTGCATAAGCTCATACACTTGCTCTCTTGCATCACATGCCACTACTACTACTACATACGAGCATATATAAGAAATTATGGGTGGCCATAATATATTAGTTTGAGGTTTTTTTTTTTTTTTTTGCCTAGTTCCACAGCTGTTATGATCGACTATATCTATGATGATTCTGGGAGTTGGATCTGTCTTCCTGGGACTACATAAACAAAGAGTACCCCAAGTTCTGAAAAGCCATTTTCACCCTTGCTTTGGGCACTGTTACTCATGGGGTATAGCAGCAAATGACTCCACCAGCTTCCACTGTTGTCAATTGAGAACAAGAACCTACTGGTATAACGGTTGTTATACCAGTAGGTTCTTGATATCTACTTGTTATACCAGTAGGTTCTTGATATCTACTTGTTATACCAGTAGGTTCTTGATATGTAGGAATACCAGCACCGGATATCTGAGGAGTGAAAACTTGGAGATGAATCCCGGTTTAGTTCGAATTGTCTTATTCTGGGTATGGTGAGGGAAATATGAATTAATGGACAAATCGCACTCGATATCAACACTGCAGGCTGTCAGGTGAAATATAATAGTTCTGGAAATGATTTCGTTCTGTGCATTAGGTTGGTTGGTACTAGCGGATTAACATTGAATGCGCAGTATACTTGAATATCGCTGTCAACCAGGTGCATTCTTCATGCTCATATGGTGCTGGTAATTTCCAATAGGATAATAATAAGTATCACAAGGTACAGATTATTCGGGAATGGTTGCAGAAGAATGAAAGTGACTTTTCATTCTTCTCCATGCGAAATTCTGAAGTCAAGTTTAGCAGCAATTGATTGTTCGGGATCAACAGAGGGTGCTCTGCCATTATCATCAACTGGGGAAGGATTGCTAGTGGATCAAAGAAGACGGACCATGGATCTTTTTTTACTCTTCTTCTTTTTCCGAGATCGGCTGTTTGCCTTAAGGGGGGGGGGGGAGAAGGTTAGCTGGATCTGAGTCCTCACCAGCAGAGGAGCTAGAGCCCTCACTGGAACTCATATCGGATACGCATTATCTGTGGTTCGGGATGAAAGTTTCGGTGTGTTGAGAACAGTCTACTGATTTTTCAGGCAGTCTCCTGAAACGAGTCTAATGAAGAACATCACAATATACCGAAAATTAAAATTGAAACTATTGGCACCAGGGAGCAAGACAGGCAGGGGAGCAATTGTCGTAGGATGTTTCACAGTGGCACATGACACACGATGACGTCATAGTCAATTAACAGGATACAAAGATTACACTATCAAGTTCAGCAGAATATATATAGCTATATGGACCACGTGATCAAGAATGAAATTTGCATATCAATAATCCATCATTAATAAATATTGTAACGTCATAAGCAATGATTAATAACCAGAGAAGATTAATAATAAAAAATATGTCGAATTAAAAATGCGATTAATCCAAATGTGAGCAGCTGTGTCCACCTTTGGAAGGCAAAGGCCAATGGCGGAGGGTAAACCTGTACCACGTGACCTGGCGTAAAAATGAAGCCCTTTGTTCAGCAGGTCGGAGAAGAAGCAATGACTGCCACAACACAAATTATTTTAATAATGCAAAACTAAAACCCCCTCAAAATTAATTATAATACTGCAGCAAAACTACGAGAATTTAACTTCTTCTAAAATAAAATAATGCAGGCCATTCTAAGAACACTAAATGACGAAACTAATTGCAGGGAGACAATTAAATTTACAAATCGAAAACCAAAGACAATAATCAACGGTCAGACCTACACTGTGCTGCCACTTTATTAGGTACACCTACCTAGTAGTGTGTTGAGCTTCCTTTAGCCTTCAATACAGCCTGAATTCTTCTAGGCATGGATTGGACAAGATGCTGAAACGTTGTGCAGGAATGGAGTACCATGCAGGCATTAATGTTTCACGCAGTTCCTTGAGATTCGACGGAGGCGTAGACCTGCAGCGAACAGCCCTTTCCAGCTTATCCCAAAGATGTTCAATAGGATAGAGATCCAGGGACTGAGCGGGCTACTGCAGCAAAGAAAAGTCATTGTCATGTTCCTGGAACCATTCCATAGTGATTCGGGCTTTCTGCACTGGCACATTATCCTGCTGGAAGTAAACATCTGACTGAGGATAAACTGTCAACATGAACGGATGCACTTGGTCCGCAACGATGTTTAGGTATGATATGGCATTCACACGTGAATCTATGGGTATCAATGGATCCAACGTATGCCAAGAAAACATTCCCCACACAATAACACTACCCCACCACCTTGCACAGTAGTCGTCAGACATGACGGGTCCATGGATTCATGTTGTTTTCGCCAAATTCTGAGCCTTCTATATAATATGATGCACCAGAAACTTCGACTCATCAGACCAAGAACTGTTTTCCAATTCTCGATAGTCCAGTGCTGGTGTTGCTGTGCCCACAGGAGGTGTGATCTCTTGTTCTTCATTGATAATAAAGGTACGCGATGTGGCCGTCGGCTGTTTTAGTCCATTCGCGACAAAGTGTGACTAGTGTTTTAGATATTTTGATCTGCGCACCAAGGTTGTATTCTGACATGATGTGCGACGTTGTGGCCCGTCTGTTTGTTTACACAATTCTAGCCATCCTCCTCTGACCTCTCTCATCAACAAGCGATTTTCTTCCACAGGAGTGCCGTCGAGAGGAAGTTTTTTGTTCGTTGCACCATTCTCGATACACCCTTGAAACTGTGGTGCGTGAAAAGTTCAGGTGAACTGTAGTTTCAGAGATGCTTTATCCAGCATGTCTTGCACCTACTACTACCACCACCACGACGACATATTCGCAGTCCGTTAGATCACACCTTTTCCACATTCTTGCTACTGTTTGTACGCTTAACTGGTACTAGAAAGGTTGTTCTGCTGCATTTATACCCACAACTGTGGTCATGTGACTTGCAACGTTGTGGGACAAACCATTTGTGTGCACAGCAGGGGTATACCTAATAAAGTGGCAGCACAGTGTATATGGCGTAGCCATTGTGCACGTTCGTTAGTAGAGCAAAACAAAACATAAAATTGAAAAACGCTCAAAAATCGGCGACGCCTTAGAAGTTTGCCGGAAAAAAGACATGGAGAGACTCACCATCACAAATAGAAACCTGCAGATCCAAGAGAAATTCAAAATATTCAATGGAATATTTTGGATTTCAAGTATTAAAAAGCACAATCTGAAGAGCACAAATTTTCTCGATCAACACACATGAAACGCCGCTCAGTCATCAGGGCAATTGAATTGTGTCTGTGGTAGACATCCCGGCACATGGATGAAAATTGAATTGTGTGTGTGGTAGACGTCCCGGCACATGGATGAAAATTGAATTGTGTATGTGGTAGACGTCCCGGCACATGGATGAAAATTGAATTGTGTGTGTGGTAGAGTGCCCGGCACATGGATGACTGGACCAAGGGTATCCCAGCAGAACATCGCCCAAACATTAGACCATCGCCACCGGCTTGTTTTCATCCCATGGTGCATGCATGTGCCATCACTTCCCCAGGTAAACGACGCACACATACCCTGCCGTCCACACGGTTCAACTGAAAACGTGATTCACCGGACTAGACGACCTGCTTCCAATCCCTCAAGGTCCAGTTTCGATGCTCGCGTGCCCATTGTAAGGGCTGTCGCCGGTAAACCATGGTTAACATTTGCACTCAGAGCGGCCTGCGGCTACGCAGCTCCATTTTCAATAGGGTTTGATGTACTGTGTGGTCTGACACATTACTCCCATCACCAGCATTCCAATTACCGGAGAGTTGCGCCACAGTCGCCTTTCTGTTGCCACGTACTATCCCGGAGAGCCTTCGCACACCTAGAGCATCGATGAGCCGTGGTCTTCCAACATCTCGCTGGCAGTTCGTTGGTTTTTCCTCCTCAGACCACTTTCGGTAGGTACTAACCACGGCTGACCATAAGCATCCCACCAGCTGTGCCGTTTCGGATATGCTCTGACCCAGTCGTCTGGCCATTACAATTTGGCCTTTGTCAAACTCGCTTAAGTCCACTGTCTTTCGATCCGACAACAAGAGCAACACTGATTAACGGAGCTCAGTATCAGCTGTTTTTCATACCGTGTCCCAACCCGCGCACGCGCCGTAGTTCACCTGCAGTTGCTTCGATTTGCATAACGACTCGCTGGTCATAATGTTTTGGTTCATCGGTGTATAAGTATATAGGATTTTGAAGGATAATGGCAGCATTACAATAAATGAGTGTGGAAAAATCGTTTCCCATCAACATGTATGAGAACACGAGATCTTTCAAGAAGTAATCAAGGTCACTAATAAGGAAGCTGATAATAAATTGCTCGATTTGTATCAAATGTATCAATATGTATCACTTTGCTCAATATGTATCAAAATATTTAAACAAAATTTTAGTTTCCTCATATCGTTGAATGTTCACAGGCCATCGAATACACAATGGCGATCAGGCGAATAGTAATGTGGTATTTAAATATCAATTAACTTGCATTTTTCTGTTTTGTGTTAGAGGAAATAATTCAAATGTTGAGCAACTGATGTACAGGTCATTTCTGAATAAGGTAAGTAAATTGTTTGTTTTGGAAATCAGATTAAACTAGAGCACCATTCCAGTTAGTCGCACACTTCAGTAATGGATTTTTATTTTTTATTATTTAAATACCAAACATGAAAGGTATTATAACCTATATATATACAGTATACAGTATATATACTATACATGGGTTGAATGCTGAGAAGTTAGAAGATACTTGTTAACTTCAGTTTATGAAAATTGTAATTTTCGGGAAACACATGTGAAGAAAGGTTGTTCTAGAGAACAGGAGCACAAGAAATAGATAAAGGAAGAAGAATTAAAATTCGTTCTGTGATTTTGAGATGGATAGTGAATTGATGTTAGCTGGTTGCATAAATTCCCCGTTCTCTTCCAGACCAGTGTTTGGACTGGTCTGGAAGAGAACGGGGAGGGATGGGAATTACAGATGTCAATTTGGAAGAGCAGTGCCTATGGAAGCCATCATCATCAAACTCTAAAGGCTTCGCCTTGTCGCTGCAACCATACATCTCTGTCTTCTGCTGAACGTTTCATTTCCTCATATCCCCTAAAGTTCATTTTCTTCATCAGGTTTTCCAGAATTTTCTTCCTTGGTGGTCCCCTTCCTTTCTTTCCCAATATTTTTCCTTCTGAGATAGTCACTAAAAATTTGTTATGTCTTAGGGTGTGTCCTAAAAATTTAGATTGTCTTTTTGTCGCGGTTGTGAGTAGCTGCCGTTTTTCTTGCATCTCGTTCAAGGCAGATTCATTGGATCGTCACTCGGTCCAGCTAATCGTCAACATCCTCCTCCAGACCCACATCTCCAAAGCCTCCAATCTCTTGATATCTTACTTGCATAATGTCCAGGCTTCCTATAGAAGCATCTACAGAAAAGGCATGTAGTAGAAGAGAAAAGGCATGTTTCAAAGAGGGGCCAGAGGGTGAAGAAAGACTTTCAGAGAGGCGTCATTAATTAACCTGACTGCCTTCTTTTGAATATAATCTAAAAAAGTAATGCTAAAAGCAAAAAAATAATAATAATAAAAAAATAAAAATCCAATTTTTTTTTTTTGATACATAGGAAATAAGATTTGTAATATGCTTATTCCAAGAAAGATTACAAGTCAGGGTATTCCGTGACACAGACATATGAGCTTAGAATAGATGAATTTTCTCTTTCTACTCTGTGAAGACCATACTTTCAGAGATATTCAGAAGATAAAGAGAATACAAGATACAGCACCTTGTTTAGCAATCATGAGGACCATAGGCACTCAAAGTAGACGTACTTATATACTTTCGCATTTGACCACTCGGCTGCGGAGGCCTCTTTTATAAATCTGTGTCATTGAAAATGAGCTAAGAAGAGCAGACTCTTCTTTTTTTCTGAAAAATAAGATAGGACTGACTTATGGAAGGATCGAAGTTAATTAAATTTTTTTAGTCAATTGTCTGCACTTTAGCATTTAAAGAATTGGTGGCGAATATTAGAGTTGATATTATTTGTGCAGGACAAGGGTTTTCAAACTGAAAGCTGGAATGTAGTGTGCTATCAGAAAAACTATGAATAGGATTTCGAGTCAGTGGAAAATCATTAATACTAAAGAGGAAAAGAATGCGAGAAGGCACCTTGCGGAACACTAGCATTAGTTCGAGAATTTAGAAAACAGACAGTTATCTACCATAACCTACGATGGATGATCTTTCCGTTTCGTAAACTTTTCCATTTCGGTCTTTGGTTTCTTGGCATAATTCACTGAAACAGGGTGTATTATGCATCAAAATCTAGTCAGTATCAATCTTCACTGCCTAAAAACGTTGTGACGCAATGTAGGAAACTCCCAAAGTCCATGAAGATCAATGATCAGAGATAGTCGTCAACCAGTAATTTCAAGAAGTACCTTTTCAAAAAATTTTGGGGAAAAAGTAAAGATCAAGCTTTCAAATTTCAGTTATTATGAACTAGGTCAGTTGATTACAAAAAAAAAAAAATAAATAAATAAATAAATAAATAAATAATAATAATAATAATTCTGCAGACGAATGTTAATCTGCATGACAATACATTTCAATCGTTTGGGAAAATGCAAAGATATACTGTAAAATAAGATCTCCGGTTAAAAACAAAAAACAAAAAAACAACAGAACCCCAAGTAAAATAGACACCAACGCGACTTTCTAAAAGCAAAAGTCTTTTGAGCCATTGGCATTTCCGAAGTTGGTGGATATCTGCCTTTTGGCAGATATAACACTGACTGCCATGCCAAGATATAATACACTTATTTCTTGTACTATTTAAGGCAGGACACTGATTTATCAACAGTTGCGTTTCACCAGGATGGTGCTGCGCCTCGTTATCCAGTATCTGAAATCATTTCTGATAACACATTTCCCAATAATGGGTTGGCACTCGCAGTACAAAACACCTAAAATATGAAACGCCTTACCTTTCATCCCAGGCACCCTCGTGGGTAGCGCAGTTGGTAGGATCTCCGTCCTTCCCACACCGGGTGAACGAGACATGAGTTCGAATCCTGTCAATGACGGGAGGGATTTTTATGGGTCTTTTTCACAACGTGGCTGAATTAGTTGGTCTCAGGCGAGAGTAGCATGATTTTTAACCCGGAAACTGGGGTTTCTCGTCCAGCAATCAGAAAAGCGACCTCAGAATATAAGTAATTTACAGACAATATACGCAGAGCAACATGGCCTTAGTCGCCAATGCTCCTAACATCCAATAACAACAACATCTCTGGGGCTATATGAAGCATATTGTTTACTTTCCTCCTTTGCTGATGAACCGCATTTACTATTGTCATGTCTTCTGAGTAGCTCTACAATGCAGTACGTAAAGAAACTTAAAAGACAGACACCATGTTGCTGCAATGAGCGTCATTTGAGATATTCTAATTGGAAAGTGGGACGAAATTTCTTTAAAGTTCCCCTCTTAAAGAAATCTGTGGCAAACACATCGTGCGGCAGGGAAAAAATTTAAATTTTGGCGATTTGTTTTACAGTAAATATTTGTTCAATATGTGTCATAAATATAAAGTTACAAGCGCCACAAATCGTTTGCTAATTTATATATAAGCTTTTCTTTTTTTTTTTGGTGTCTATCAAGAAAATGCTTCTCACCGGGATTATATCAATATTTGCTCCCTATCTCTGTAACAGCAATGTAATATTTGCATGCAAAACTATTTGTTTCTTACCTTTTATGTGCATCATGGAACCCTACCTCTTCATTCATAGAATCCTTAGAGTTGACTAAACATCGAGTCGTGTTGTATAACTCTTATTCTGCAGCAAAACATGTGTTCTTTTTCTTTTCTTTTTGATGAATAAATTCACCAAAAAGAAAATTATATAAAATTCTTTATTAACAGAGGACGTATTTTTATACTTCTTGTAAAACAGCACTGATTTTTTTTCTGCTGTACAATTCTATTCACAAGAATAAACAAGTTAAATATCGATGCGCTTCCAGGAAGTATTTCAGAAAAGAAGAATAACGCCCCCTTTCTGAGAAGTGTATTGAAAAGCACTCTAGCGGTAAAAAATATAACTAGTGATGTAAACATTTCCGCGTGACGTATGCTTCAGCATTCAAAAAATGCTTAAAATATTATTACGAAACAATACTAATACCGTAGGTTTTCGCTTTATCTGCAGATACAAATCTCTTTTAATCATTGGTGTTTTCTGGAATAATAATGATAATAACGCTGAAGACGTCTGTGTCAAAAAATGAAAAAAAACTGTCACAGAACAAGTAGTAGAAAGAACAACGCGTTTCTTTACTGAAATCCAGTGCGCATGACTTTAGCGGTCGATATGCTGCACCTGTTAATGCTGTGTAACCACATGGCAGGTTTGTACTTCGAGTGTTGGGTCGATTAGATGGGTGATGATTTTAAGTATCAAACGTGTATAATTTTTTACTCTTGAGATTATCACGACTCGGTTTTTAAAAACTATTAAGAGTCCTAAGTACGGTTATTCCAATTGGTTTGTTTTTTTTTTTACCTGCATAATGAACAAAACATCTCTTGATACATGGAATGCAGTGAGAAAAGTAGATGTAACGATATCTAATGCGTCGTTTGAAACTTTATGTAAAGGAGCTAAGGAAATCCTACAGCACATTAAAAAAGATTGGGATTCGTCAAAAGTGAAATATGAGGTAATTTTTAAGACATGTTTATAAAATGAGATTGTTTTAATTTATATCAAATTGTCTATCGAAGCAATTTTAAAGAAACTATCATTTAATGTAGGAAAATAATTTACAAAGTAGGTTCCGCCTAAACTCCCTGACAGTGAATTTTGAGGCACAGTAAGCTATTGCACTCTGTAGAAGAGGAGTGGGGGTGGGAACTGTAGAAGGGGTGGAAGCGAGCATCTTTTAATATAAAGTAATTTGAAATCCAACGAATTAGTTGACATAGAAGAATTAAATTTAAAGAAAGCGACTTTAACAATTTTTAACTTGGATAATGGCTGGAGGGGGCCACTAAAAAGCTTTCTTTCTTTTTTTTTCGTTTGTTTTTCTCATGAAACTCCCAAACACGAAAGGTATTAAAACCTATAGTACATGGTAATGTGCATGGGTTACAAAGGCTGAATTGGGTGTGCGCTTTATTTTAGTAATGTTTAGTCTTTTTTAAAACGTAATGAAAATTAAAAATAAAAACGCGCCCATTTTATTGGGAAAACTCTTTTTTTTTTTTTTTTTTTTTTTATATATAACTTAATTTTTGTAACTTACGAGCTCATTCAGCTAGATCGAAATTAAATCGTTCTCTGCAATAATTTGCTTATTACGGTATTTACAGCTTTGTATCGATCGTGCTTTTGTGTGCATGTTTTTTATTTTTAAATATGTATTACCATGACCCCAGGTGCTCACATCTGGTGAGTATGGGCTTGGCAAACCCCGGGTCCTGAGCTGGATATCATCATTCTTCTCTTTCTTGGTGATTCCCTTCTAGTTCTGACACATTCTCTCTCTTTCTCAGGGTAACACGGAAATTTTTTTTTTGGCTGGTGCAGCATAAGCCTCAGGCTTCCTTGCACCTTAAGGCTAATAATAATAATAATATCTTACTTGTAAGGAACAGATTATCGATTTCATTTGAATTCAGAAAACGAATACGCTGTTCAGCTCTTAAGTTCATATTATTATTTCGTAGCTCATTATAAGTTATAACAACAGTCAAAATTGCATTACAATAATCAATAGCAATCTAATTCCACATATCATCTGGACTAGAGTTAAATTTAGGACCGTAGCCATCAACTGGGGGATACCGACGTGTTAAAGCACTGTTTACCGCTGCCTTTGCATTGGGGCTTCTAAACGAAGCTTCTCACCTGATAATATTCAGCTCTGCATACTGTCGATACCACATTAAATATTACTTCACGTTCCATGTGTTAAGAAAAAGAACAATATATATATATAAGAAAGAGTACAATACTCTTTATAATAAGATAGTAACAATCTACTCTGTACTTTTTCTTATATAGACTACTGATAGTCTTTTTCACTTTTATGAATACCCAATCAGACATACATGAATACAGAATTCGCCATTTATTGTAGTCAGACTTCTGTTTCTGTTATTACTTTTTTTTTCCTTATTGCGGTTTGCGCATGTGCAGTGGAAGTGATTACATAACTTTCCGATTTATTCTTAATCTCTGACGTTGCGTGTCTAGTTACCACTGTTGCTGCATACAGTTCGTATGATTGTCAGTGTCGTCACTCCATGAAAGAAAGTACTGGATATGTACTCCTACCAATCTGACTGTTCTACAGTACAGCAATCACCCATTTATAATTCTTGATTTTAATATTTTCTTTATTTTTTATGGTTTGTATGGATTTCCAGAACCATTATGACAATTTCAGTTTTATTGATAACTTTCTTGAAGGAACATTGGATAGTCAAATTAAAATATTTTATATTGCTTGATTTTTATGTTTTCCGTTTATTTCCACGTACACCTTGTTATGTACACATTTCGGCTCTGCATCAATAAACAACGCTGAACAGCTGCATTCTTGTTTCATCGATTAATGTTATCAGTTAAGCTGAATCCAGAAGTGATCACAATAAGCGGTGGCCACTATATTTCTGTTTCAAAATAAAAGCCTTCCCCCCCCCCCCCCAATTTACTTCTTTATTTACTGCATGAAGGGTAGTCATTCCTTATTTTGTGTTAGAATGTGTGAACATGAATATTTTTATAGCCAGCTATGCAGACCAAAAATATGCCATGTGATTATGGATATCATAATAATAAGGTTTCTGACGTTTTCGCAATTCCTAGGAAATCCTATATTTGAAAATTAAGGGACTCAACCAGAAATCTCTTAATGGATTTCTGAAAGCCTGGAAGCCTAACCATGAATTAAATGTTACTAATTAAACAATTTATTTAACGATATAATATATATATTTTTAAAATTGCGTAACTTTGCATGCTTTCTATGATGTTAACGTTTGACTCCAGAAACGAGTCAACCGTTAACGAGTTGAGTGGGAGAAGACAGAGAGTGGTAATCAATGGACACTGCTCTTCGTGGACTAATGTTATTAGTGGAGTCCGCCAAGGTTCAGTGTTGGGTCCATTGTTGTTTTCTGTATTCATTAATGATATTGATGATGGTATATCAGGCTTAATGTCCAAGTTTGCAGACGATACGAAAGTCGGCAGGGTTGTTTATGACAGTACGCTGCTGCAACAGGATCTAGAAAAGTTGAGCAGATGGGCTGAGAGGTGGCAACTGAAGTTTAACATTGACAAATGTAAAGTACTGCATGTGGGAAGCAGTAACCCCAGAGTAACGTATCAACTGTGTGGTACTACACTGACAGTAGTAGAGAGTGAAAAGGACCTGGGGATAATTGTGCAGGCAGACATGAAGTTTTCTGAGCAGTGCAGACGGTCTGCAAGAGTAGCTCATGGTGTCTTGTCAATGATATACAGGAATTTTTCTAGCAGGGATAAGGAGGTGATTATCCCCTTGTATAAGGCAATGGTCAGGCTACACCTTGAGTACTGTATACAGGTCTGGAGGCCTCATTTTAAGAAGGATGTAGAGCTGTTGGAACGAGTACAGAGAAGGGCAACAAGATTAGTGAATGGAACAAAGGGTTACTCTTACGAAGAAAGGCTTAAGTTTTGCAGATTACAATGACCGGAGACTAGGCACCTGCGAGGTGATCTGATTGAGGTGTATAAAGCCTTTAATGGTGTGAGCATGCTCAATGCTGATGGGATTCTTCCTCTTGCTCAGAATAATCGCCTGAGAGAGCATAAATTCAAATTGAGGAGAGACAGTTGTAGGATAGATGTGCGGAAGTTTGTCTTTAGCCAGCGGGTGGTTGATTGCTGGAACAAACTTGCATCTGTCGTTGTAGAAGTTGATAGCCTAAACAGATTCAAGGCAGAACTAGACAAACATTTGGAACTAGTGGATGGGTGAAATGAGAAGGTGTTTTTTTTTTTTTTTTTTTGGCCGATGCTATATAAGCTTGCTTTCTTGCATCATGTGCCCTTGCTAATGCTAAACGTTCGTAATAGCTATACCACTCAAAATATTTAAGCTAACGTTATTTCCTGAAGTTGACTCTCTAACATGCCAGCGCTACCAGCTTCACTTCCAATCACTACAAAAGAGTAGAGCAGACATTTAAAAATCTATGTGACCGAAAAACCCTATATAATAATGCTCGTTCTGTGATATACAAATATCAAAGCAAAGAATGATAACAAAATTTAGATAAGTTATCATCAGCCGATGAAATTCAAAGGCTTTTATTTTATTTGAAAGAAAAAAAAATAGATAAATAATAAATAAATAAATAAATAAATAAAGAGAAAAATTTGCTACTTAGTACTTGTTGCAGATCTAACTCGATCATCATTTTAGAACGATCTTTAAGTCCGAAGGAAGTACGTACGTTTAACACGTCACGATTATTATAGTAAGTCACGCAGGTGTTCCAGATTCAAAGACTGATGTCTTTTTCTCTTTCCATGCCAGTTAATGATGGAAAGTCGCCCTGTCCCTTCGAATATGTGTTTCTTTCTTTCTTTCTAGAGTACATCAGCTCATTACACTTCGCCTCGTGGTTTTTCTGGTATAGGAATATTGATTTAACGTGAATGTACATATAGAAATCTATTATACTTTACAGTATATGCATTGGCTCAACGTAAGATCTAATTTTCTGTTTGCTATCTCGAAGGCTCATACCGCCATGGATTTGAAATAAGAATTTATTTTGGTTAACTTAAATGTTAAAAATCTAAAGGGAACAAACGGTTCGTAGACTTTTAATCTTTACCTTCATTGGGCGTGAGTAGCTTTGACAAACGTAAACACGCGCGACAGTACAATTATATAATATAAAACAAAATGTTCTTTGGGGAATTTATTGCCCCTCACCCTTCCATGGGTGCTCTTGTGCCCTTTTCTAACCATTCACACGATTATTAACATCTGACATCCGTGAGATTTGGTGCTTAGATGACCTCATTACTCTCAATTACGGAATGCATAAATCACACCGTGCTTGGACATTGCTTTGATAAACGTGTGACATATTACTACAAATCCAGGAGTGCAGCTTATACCATTGCTTCTGTCATCGTTCGTACTCAGATTTGAAGTTAGAATGTTTTTGTGATACGGTACATTTTAGCCATGTTCAAGAGCACGGAACATTGCGTGTGCATGAACAATATTTAGACCAGGACATTTGCTTTGTAAATTTTACTGGACAATTCAATCTTAAAAAAAAAAAAAAAAAAAATTAGGATTTCAGGTTTTGTTAATTAGATCTGAAATATTTGCTGACTCCTTTTCGTAATCTATAAATCATTTAGTGATTCATTTATTTATAAGCATATTGCAAATCACATTAATAATAATGATCCTTTGTTCCCTTAGAGAATATAGACACAGAGATCCAGATTTGTTGGCAGTTGAGTATCTAAGCTGCGCTATTAACCTACTCCACAACTTAAAGAAATGATGTGGGAGGCAGTTTTTTGGGCAAAAATTCCCGTGTCTTTTTTTTTTTCTTCTTCGAAACTTAGCATTTGTCTAAAATTGCTTGATGTCACTTCCTGTTTGTCGATTAGACGATCGAATTATTATTGTTGCAAATTCAGATAACAAATTTAACACGAAGATGGTTTACGTAAAAAAAACAAAAGGTTTATCGAACACACCCTTAATTTTTACCTCAATGCCTTGATACCTTGGAAACACGGCTATTGAAAAAAAAAATTATATCGCAAAATGTAACAGCATTAAAACTATCTTTCATGCTCTAAAAAAGTTTATACCAAATGTTGGAAACGGTCACCTTGAGCATTAAGGCATGGTCGGAAACGTCGCAGAAACAGGTGCTTTGTCTAATAGATTGTGCTGGTTGGTTGGTTGTTATTTGGAGAATTAGCAACTAAGGCCATATTGCTCCAGGGATATGCGGTGGTCATTTGGAGGTCACGGGCTCGAACCCCGGTCTGTTTAAGAAGCGCGTGCTACGCACTGTTGCTCCTGCCCACTTGGCTACGGAGGCGCCAATAGATTGTGCAATGCCCACATATTTACGTTATGAAGTTTAGTGAAATGGGGTTCATTTGTCCACAGTTAATAAAATCGTGATCATCCACAGATTTGTGCAGAATCCAGCGGCAGAAAGTCTGGCCTCCGTTGATATCTGAAGGTGCCATCCATGCCCCTGTTGTGATAAGGGTGCAACCGTTCTTTGTGCAATATATACCATACTTTTTATTGCAAAAAATTCTCATGCCGGCAATATATTGCTAATCACCTCATCAAAAATATCCTCTTCTGCGAAAGCATTGTCGCCATCGTTGCAATCAGTACTGCGTTGTAGGGTTCCACATTCTCTAAGATTACTGTGCACATTGTAAACACGAATCGGAATAAATATTTTAGTTTGATCTGAAAAATGACGTATTATTCAGCTGTTGCTGCATTTATAGCATAAAACCCATATACCAAATCAATGTTACTGTACTCGGCAGTACTAGCCGTAATCTTTTTTGGGAACTGTTTCAGGTCTTCTAAACAAACACTGTTTTGTTTAGAAACAAAACAATGTTTCTCATAGCCATATATTTTGTTACTTTAGGCGTTCCTCGGGCTCTTTATTGACAGATTGGGCGGACTGGCGTTTCCCGCAATTGTCTGTTTGTGTGAGTTGTTCTGGGTTTTTCTTCTTGTCCTGACATCTTAACGCAGGTAGCAAAGCATCACTACACGTCAGACTTTTAAAGGAACTCTCAAGAGTTTTATCCAGCTCAGGGATATCATCATTTTTCTCTTTCTTGGTGATTCCCTTCTACTTCTCTCTTTGTCTCTCTCGGGGTAATTCAGATTTTTTTTTTTTTTTTGGCTGGTGCAGCATAAGCCTCAAGCTTCCTTGCACCATATAGCTAATAATAATAATAGTTTGAATATGATATGATCGCCAAAGGAACAGTGATTTCCATTTCCAGAGGTATTAAACGAATAGAGCGCAAAATTAAGGGATTTTAAGCACCTTATTTGCCTGTTTTATTTTCCTTTTTTTTTAATTTCTAAATGTGATAGTTTAATATGCCTTGTCTGGAATTTTTGGCTCAGCTTTCGTCAAAATTTAAAAACAGGTTGAAGGTGGGGAGACATTCTAAATACATTTTCTTTAAAATGTTTAATGTCCGAGAAAAATGTGTTGGTAATTTCACACTTACATGGATTTGTTTACTTCAGAATTATAAAACTTTTATCTTTTAATGGTCTGTGATTTCCGAGTCAACTCAGTCACTTAGCATCCTTTGGGAAAACCTGAGCGATTTCCTGATATATTTTTTCTCCCGGAAACTCGTGTTTTTCATCCAGCAAACAGAAAATCGACCTCAGAATACATGCAATTTACAGACAATATACAGGGAGCAACATGGCCTTAGTCGCCGATGCTCCTAAAACCTTATTACAACAACAACTCAGCTCTAAGTTAGCTGGTCTCAACCGGCCCCCTCCCCATGAGTTATTCTGAATTTTTTCTTCCCCACAAACAAACAAACCATCCTTGAACACATGCAGATACAGACACACAAGCTGGGAAGGTATGGAGAAACCACCTTATTGGCCTGCATGATTACTCCTGATTCCTTCACTTGCTTTCTGGCAGACCGCTCCCAAAAAAGAAAAATGGTCTCTGGTTTCTCTTCCATTCATCCCTGTGGTTACGACAGCGGCACAGTAAATAGCTGTGCGATTTCACTAAAAAAATAACTATAAATAATAATAATAATAATAAATAAATAAAATAAAAAAAATAAGTGAATATTTTCACTTTGTAAAATGAAATTTGCTCTTGTCAATTGCATCTGCACCTGATGAAAGCGCTGAAAAGGGACGTGCTGCAATAACATCTGTTCCCCACCTGGCTGTCCTCTTTTAAATTCTAAACGAAATTACGTAAGTTATCATATTTATATGGGGCGGTAACTAGGCCTACTTCTTGTAAGGAGAATGCATATTGCATTTAGGAAATAATCTTTGGCTACACCCAGTTTTATTTACAACTAACTTTTGATATGCTATATGAAACCCAAGTTTCTGACTGATTTATCGATATGGCTGCGTACGATTGTTGCTCTAATGAAAAGCCCTGGCGATTGGACCGTGGTTGCGAGGCATTTTATTTAGATGGGTGATGATTTTAAGCATCAAACGTGTATATGTCGGCATTCCCTTGGATAGATGATACATAAGCCCGCAGCGAGTCACTTCCAGGTCCAGAGGTAGACCCCCTGCCAGGACCTGCAGTGCACTTGTGCTCACTGTACGACACGCCCTTATTATTGGAGCAGAATGATTCGTTGAATTGCCTCCATTAATCTTCTATTCACTGCAGTACCCGCTTTCACATACCATACAGGAGACTCGTAAGTGATAACCGGGATAAAGATTGCTTTATAGTACAGGGATAGGATCCTCCTGTTTAGTCCCCAATCCCTGCGTGTAACTCTGGCCACCAATGCCGCATATTTTTTGAGTTTATCTTTTAGGTACATAAAGTGTGGCTTGAAGGATAAATTTCGATCAAGGATGATTGCAAGGTATTTAATCTGATTTGACAGTTTTATTGTTTTCCCGGCTATCTTGATTTTCGGTGGCCTTCTCAAGTTTAAGTTGCCCTTGAATAGTACTGAGTCTGTCTTCTCGGGTGAAATTTTGAGAGTATGGAGCATGGCCCAGTCCTGCAGGATTTGAACGGCTTGGTTTGCATGTGCCTCCAATTCTTGGTAGCAATACTCGTCACAGAATAGAAGCCCTTCACAATCAGGAAGAAATAACATAAGAGCAACAACAATAATAATAATCCAAGGATTCATGCTCGCCATCCAATATACCAGTTGATCAAAGAAAGTGTACCGTATTACAAGTACGAACCCCAGGCAGTACTAGAAACCCCCCGCTCACAAGCTGTACTGGGACCGCGCCATGATAACAGACAAGACAATCCCGCACAACAGACGAGACATAACCCTTGTCCACAAGAAGGAAAAGGCTACCTATCTGAATGACATAGCCGTGCCCAACACTGGGCAACCTCCAGAAAACCCACAAAAAAAAAAAAAAAAAAAAAAAATCAGGAAGTACAAGAAAAATCAGGAAGTACAAGAACCTAACACAGGAGATCAAAGAGATGTGGCATATGCAACAAATAACGACCATCTCAATCATCGTGTCAATCACTGGTGTGGTGCCAAAGAACCTACATAACAGCCTAGCAGCAATAGGTCTCCCAAAGAACACTTACAATGAACTCCAGAAAGTCGCAATCCAGAACACCTGTAGATAGTGAGAGCATTCCTCGAACAACAGTTACACCAGACATAAAAAGCACCCTGTGTACTTGGTAGCAGTACCCTTCACGAGTTGGAAAATTCCAATTAGGGAGAAATATTATAAGAGCAACAATAATAATGTCTTATGGCCTTGCTACCTATTCCAAATCAAACAAACTTACCCCAAGCTATTATTTAAAGACTGCTATCAAATCATTGGCTATCAGCACCATTCATAATAAATACACCAACTTTTCCAAGTCCACTCAAGCGACGGGACAAAGCGCCAAGACGGGCGGGGTATACCGACAATACATAAGGTGTATTGTCGGTATATTCCAAATTCCAAATCTGTGGTTGTGGAAGAATTTGTGGTTGTTGTAAAGGTTTAGGAGCATCAGCAACGAAGGCCATATTACTCCATGTATATTGTCTGTAAATTGCGTGTATTTTGAGGTCGATTTTCTGTTTGCTGGACAAAAAACCATATTTTCCGTGAGAGAAAAACCATTCTACTCTCGCCTGAGACTGACTAACTATGCAAAGTCGTGAGAAAGGCGCATAAAAATTCCTCCGTCATCCACGGAGCTCGAACTCGTGTCTTTTCCACTCGGCGTGGGGAGGATGGCGATTCTACCAACTGTGTTACCCACGAGGGCAGAAGAATTTGTAATTGCGCTTTGTACCTGCTATAGGTCGATACGGACACGTCTATTTAAATTTGACATTAATAGTATGTGATGAAATCCATATCGAGAGTCCTCCATGACACTTTGTTACTGGTTTCGCCACTTGTCAGTCATTTCGAGAGGTCTGGGTTCGGTTCCATTCGACGACCGGAGGAATTTGTAAACTCCTCTTCAATCGCGGATGTACTTAACCGATCTCAGTCGGAGGGAGTATAGTTTATTCTGGGTTTTTCAGCCCGTGAACACTCGATTGTACAGACAGATTACATAATGGCGCAATATAATAGAAAACTCAAGAACAACCAACCATATAAATACTGCCATCTAAAAACGGGTAATGATCAGATTTATTACACACGTTGTTGGTCTGAGCAGAACATTGCCGAAAGTTTGGCAGCCATGGCTGATTTCTTCCCCCCCCCCTTGTAAGCTTTTTTAAGGAAGTGAAGGGGGGGGATATTTTAGTTTCTGGGGTATTCCCCAGAAACTACAAATTAAACTGGTGCCGGTTTTTAAACAGTTCACCGAATTCTTGCTCAATTTTTTACCTTTTCGTGCAGTAGGAAACTGGTTTAGTACACTGTATTTTCCCATTACTTTCCAAACAAGTACGAGTATGTGGCAGAAGACACTATTTATCCTTCAGAAATATGGGCAAAAAAACTTTCAAATTAACCAAGAATGACAAACGGTCCCAAATCTTTCCATTCGACTACAGGTAGTCGTTTTACGCCTGACATCTTAATGTACATTAAGTTTGGGTATTTCTGTATATCCAGGAAGAAACAATGGAAACACACGTAGCCAATTTTTTTCCTTAAGCATGCCACATAATACTTCGGAACTGCCTCGCGTGCCACATAGGGGTGGATCTAGAAGATACAGGAATTTAATTATCCTTCCCCCCATCCTTACTGATGTGCTTCCACTAGATGTCTTTGGTAACTACGTAAAGGAATTTTATGCTAAGGAATTTTAAAGGAATTTTACGCTTATAATAAAAAAAATTAAAACAATTTTATATTTATAAAATAAATTTAATACAAATTAACGAATAAATGGTCGCCCATACAGAATCGATGGTAAGGGGAGCTTACCGGCTCCCCGTCTTAAAGTAAAAAAAGTAAAGTGCAGCCATTATCAACCCACTGCAGGATGGAAGCCTCCTCAACAATTCATGCTGAGGGAAATGGACCATAATCTGACACGCTGGTCCAGTGTGGGTTGGCAGATCGACCGTATTCAGCAGGCAGGGGCTTGAACCCCGGTCTACTCAAAGAGCGTGTGCTACTGCACTCCCGCTCCTGCCCACTCGGCTACGGCCTCCGTAGCCGAGTCCCTACCTGCGCGTCTTACCTGCGCTAAATTAATGCTAAAAGGTGTATGAACCGTAAGTTCCCCTCACATTGAAATCGGGTCTTAATTTCTGACAG
Organism: Mastigoproctus giganteus; assembly: GCF_048544385.1. Classification (NCBI taxonomy): domain Eukaryota; kingdom Metazoa; phylum Arthropoda; class Arachnida; order Uropygi; family Thelyphonidae; genus Mastigoproctus; species Mastigoproctus giganteus. The sequence goes on along the minus strand of NC_143586.1, from coordinate 147,543,622 downwards.
TAAAGTGAAATTTAAACTGTATATGGCTACCATTATTCATGATTTTTAACTTCGGTTGTATAATTTAATTTTTTTAAAAATCTTTTCCCAAATCGAGAGGCTGACCACTCAAGGGTTGCGCCAGTCTTGTGGCATTTGTGCCGCAGATTATCGCCTCTGATTTAAAAGCAAACAATTTTTTTTTTATGAAAACCCCAAACACGAGAAGTATTATTACCTATAGTGCTTAGTACCGTTCATGGGTTGGAGGTAAACATATAACAGATAAAATTTTAAAAAAATAAAATAAATAAGTTGACTTTTTAATTTATTTTATTATCATAATAAATTTAACAAATTTATTACGGGAATAAATATGGATATGACAACTTTATCTTCATAAAGCATCTCGGCGCCATAAACATACATAAACAACATATTTTCTGTCTTTAACCTTGCAGCCATTCGAAGAACTCAAATTAAAATTGATTTATGAAAACAATGGATCCCTGTTTCTAGGCGATTAAATATGAGATAATTAGAAAGAGAATACACAGCAATGGCAAGATATACTTCTTTTATGTTTATGCATATTTTTATGTAATATTTGAATTATTATTATTATTAGCCATATGGTGCAAGGAAGCCTGAGGCTTATGCTGCACCAGCCAAAAAAAAAAAAAAAAAAATCTCCACCAGAGAGAGAGAGAGAGAGAGAGAGAGAGAGAGAGAGAGAGAGAGAGAGAGAGAGAGAGAGAGAGAGAGTCCCCGGGGTATTTTTTCATATTGTTTTGAAGGATTTAAATTACTTACTGCATAAATGTTTATATTTATAAATTCGTTTGGTAATTTTTGCTCTAATACGGTTAAATAAAATAAAAAATAAATAACTGCCTAATCGTGTCGTTGTCTTAGGCCTAATCGTGAATTGTTACTCGAGCACACGGTCCATGTTTTCAGCTGACTTATTGTATTCTAAGACAGTGGCATGCAGTGATCTCTTGCATAAAGGAAGTGGTAATTATTAACCCAAAATTATCCTTTTTACTTCTGATTTTTTTAAAAATTCTTCTTGGAATGAATTACACCAATGCTTGACCTTTTTATTGTAATACTTAATTTAAAATGTAATTTTTAAAATATTTGTATGAAAAATTCGAAAATGTAAAATTATATTTTTTACATCTTGATTTTCCACGAAACAAAACTTTTGTTAATTCTGCTGGAAAAATAAAAATTATATGAACATAAAATTAAAGTATTATTGCTTTCAATTTTATGTTTCCAAAATCAGTTAACCCTTGTAATAATAACAAAAATTACGACTGCATGTGCGTCATGGACAAAGTACGCCAATCGATTTTTAGAGATAAAAAACCAGAAAGAGTTAAAAGTGGGGACCTTTCAAATTTTGTTCTTAATTCTGATACTATATTGAATAAAATAACAGTAACCGGAAACAACCAACTACTCCATGCACTTGGTACCAGTACCCGTCACGAGGAAAAAAATCCCATTAAAAAAGAAAAGTACTTTAAATAAATATCTGTTAAAAAAATCCCATTAAAAAAGAAAAGTATTTTATAATAATAAAACATTTCAATTAGAGTTCTTTGAAAGGTTAATGATAGCAGATATGTGATTTATATACGTTCGTAGTGCCGATATTCTCTATGAAGATTATATAAATTATCATATACGTATTTAATCCATCTCTGTAGAAAATAAAGTGCAAGAGCAGCAGAATAAATTAGTTCTTTCTTCAAACATCCAGTCAGTTATATCACTCTCTGCGATATTCTAATTGGAAATGTGTGAATGAAATCTCATGTTTATCAGAAAATCTATAGCTATTGTATGGCATTTCTATTACAGTTTCTAAAATGCAGCTGCACGATTAAACATTGGTAACGTCATACTGATTGCAACGTTATTTTCGACGTCACTCATTTGTGTGATACGCTGCAAAAAAAAAAAAAAAAAATCTACTCGAATCGGAAGCATCGGTACAAATGCATGGGATGCATATAAATCATCAGGCGACACAGATGCCTATGGCAGATATAAGCAAGTCTGTAATCAAGTCACAAAGGAGGTTAGGCAACCGAAGACAGATTAGGAGAAATCTTTGGCAAAGAAGGCTAAGAGAAACAGCAAAGACTTTTTTACTTATATAAATTCTACAAGGGGATGAATCAGATTGGTCCACTTGATATTGATGGTTCGACCGCTGATGATCCTGCTCAGATAGCTGACAAACTGAATGAGTATTTTGCATCTACATTCACACATCAGGAATTCTGTAGAGAAGTGGAGAAGAGAAACTTATTAAACTCTAACAGGGAGCTTAATGATTTTCTAATAACAGAGAAAAGTGGAGGAGAAATTGTTAAAGTTAAATACAAGAAAGGCACCTGGTGGGTGGGACTATCCAGTTATATTAAAGGAGGCGGCAAAGGAAGAAAGCAAACCCTTAGCCATAATTAAGAGAGCATCTTTGGACTCGGGGGAAGTCCACACGGACTGGAGATGTGCAAATGTATCCCCCAATTCACAAAGGGTGACATGAGTAATTACAGACCTGTTAATTTAACTTCTGTTCTGGAGAAAATAATGGAGTCACTGGTTAAAGAAGCGTTGCAGGATCATCTAGACAAGACTGCAGTAATAATTCAGACACAGCATGAGTTTGTTAAGGGAAAGTCTCGTCTGATAAATTTGATTGGATGCTATGATGTGGTTGCAAAGGAACTGGATACAAAAAATAATTTTGATTTCAGGAAAGCTTTTGACACTTGCGCATGGAAGACTACTGTACAAATTGGAGTAGTATGGTATTAAGGGCAAGTTGCTACAATGGATAAAATGGTGGCTGAGTGGGAGAAGACAGAGAGTGGTAATCAATGGACGCTTCTCTTCGTGGACTAATGTTATTAGTGGAGTCCTCTAGGGTTCGGTGTTGGGCCCACTGTTGTTTTGTATATTTATCAATGATATTGATGAAGGTATATCAGGCTTAATGTCCAAGTATACAAAGTATGGCAGGGTTGTTAATGACAGTAATGGCAGTGTGCTACTACAGCAGGATCTAGAAAAGATGGGCAGATGGGCTGAGAAGTGGAAAATGAAGTTTAACTTTGACAAATGCAAAGTACTGCATGTGGGTAGAAGTAACCCAAGAGAAACGTAACAAGTGTGTGGTACTACATTTAGAGTTTCAGAAAATGAAAAAGACCTGGGAGTAATTGTGCACTCAGATATGAACTTTTCTGAGTAGTGCAGACAAACTGCCAGAGCAGGTCATGGGCTATTGTCAATGATATACAGGAATTTTGCTAGTATGGAAAATGAGGTGATTATCCTTTTATATAAGGCAATGGTCAGGCCACGCTTTGAGTACTGCGTACAGGTCTGAATGCCTCATTTTAGGAAGGATGTAGAGTCGCTTGAGCGAGTACAGAGAACGGCAACAAGGTTGGTGAGGGTAACGAAGGCGTCCTCTTACGAAGAAAAGCTTAAGTTCTGTAAATTGCAGCGTCTGGAGACTGGGCATCTGATTGAGGTATATGAGCCCTTGAATGGGGTGAGTAGGTTCAATTCTGATACGATTCTTCCTCTTGCTTAGATTACGAACCTGAGGGGACTTACATTCAAATTGCGGAAAGAAAGTTGTAGAATAAAAAAGTAAAGTGCAGCCATTATCAACCCACTGCAGGATGGAAGCCTCCTGAACAATTCATGTTGAGGGAAATGGACCATAATCTGTCACGCTGGTCCAGTGCGGGTTGGCAGATCGAAGTTGTGGAATAGATGTGCAGAAATTTGCTTTTAGTTAGCGAGTAGTTAATTGCTGGAACAAACTTCCATCTGCCGTTGTAGAAGTTGATAGTTTTAAATAAATTCAAGGAGGAACTGGGTAAGTTTTCAGAAGGAATGGATGTGTGAATTTTTTTTTTTTTTTTTTTTTGACTGATGCTACGTAAGCTTGCTTTCATGCATCACATGCTTGTACTACTACTTCCGTTCGCTAGTATTGAGCATGGTGCTTCAAATAATAGCTGCTGTTCTGAAGATATAACATGCACAATTTTTGTTGAATTAAATGCAGTGCTATTTGAAGAAGACACTACAGGTAACAAACTATCCAGAAAGTTCTGAATGTGATAAATTACATAAACCAAATATTAATACGAAATTTATACAGTACTTCTATCTGTTCTGCGAATTTCAAACAGATGAGTTTTCTCACAGCCTTCGCGGCGCATGTGTAATTACGCAGTGACAGCATAGTTGCTACGCAACGCTTTCACTGACAATACAGTATTGGTGTTAGTATAGAAAACAAAGTTCTGTATTTCCTATCTTCCTCTGACTCAGTTTTCCTTTTCCAAGACGATTCAAACCCAGACTTCTCCAAAGGAGTGAAATGAAACGAACGGCTATAATGTCACCGAACACAATTATGTAAGCTTTTTTTTTTTTTTTTTTTTTACAAAAACAAGGTACTAAATTTAAATTTTGAAGTCTGTAGAAGATATGGAAGCGTTGTTTCCGTACGAATAATCTCTGTTAGCATTTTGCTAAGTCACACAGATTTGATATGACCTTTTGCCATTTTCATTTTTATGCCTTGCGATGGTGATATCGTGTAGCTAAAGTAGATAAAAAAGGGATTGCGGCAAGGTTAAGTTTTACTGTAGTTTCGCAATAGTCTTGTTTATAGTGGCGAAAGAATGTTGCGTAGTCGTAAAGCAATATAGATTAATGATTGCTGATAGAAACACGTGATCTTGATTTTGATTGGCAGTTGTTTCCGTAGGAAATAATCAGTTAAAGGATCATACTAATGCAGAAAATTAGTATTCGAAGCACATACACATTTTTGCTGTTTGTAGCAGAAAACAGGTAATAAGCATAAAACGTAAATATTACGACTAGCTGGCAGTTGTATTTGAAGGTTCAATGCATTATTATTATGAACATATACTATTTATTCTAAATATTTTTATTTTATACTTCCCTTTAAATTAAATGGACATAGTCTATATGTCTCCCTTGTTTACAGATATTTTACATTTAATTTAATTTAATAGAAGTAAAATATAATTTCGTATAATTTAATTCATGATAGCATATTAAATATAAATATTATGAGTAATTAAATATAAAGTACAATACTGTTATATGTAAAAATTATGATAAAAAGCGAAATTAATAAAAATAATCATCCATCATTTGACTTGGGTACTGTAAACCAAGGAGTGCCTAGAGCCTACCAAGCCTGCGAAAATGTTTTAGGCCCAAAAATTCTCTGATGACTAAAAATGAGAAAATAAACTACTGAATCATATTTAATTCACTTTATTTGAATTATTTTACAAACATTTTATTATAATGATATATGATATCTGCAAATATTGAAGTGAATCAAATAAATACATGGACGTTTATTTGATTAAATCTTTAGCCATCATTACTATACTGTAATTTTGTTTTTCTCAATTTATCTGACTCACATATTTTCAAGTGAAGGTACTTTAAAAACAGTTAGGTATATAATTAATATAGACATACAAAGTATCACATTCATAGTACTATAGTCACGGAATTATTGTATCAAACTATTATAGTATCGAAATATGTATTATAGAAAAAAAATATATATAAAAAGTGATATCTGTTATATAGAGTTACGATTATATTACGAATCCTATACATTTTATACAATGCAAATATTTATCTATAGATATTGCCTACGGTTATTAGAGTGCTCGGGGGGTGAAAGAATTTAATCCGGTCCTGTATACACCTACAGTACATGTATTTATAATCGTATATTTATTTCGCACAACTTCGTAGTTAACATAGTTGTTATGATTACTGTTCTTCTATATGGTTCTAGGTTGAAATACCCTCGATATGGCACACACACATACACACATATATATATTTCTTTTTTTTTTTTTTTTTTTTTCGTATCATGGCCGAGTTAGTCGATCTTGGAGGATGGATATGTGGTATTCAAAGAAGAAAAATGGTAACCCTAATTTAACTTACGTCAAAATTTGCATTGTTTGTTTGATCTAAATCCATGAGTTTATTTTTAATCAATTCAGTAGTTCACAATCTTTTGTCACCGAAATTAAAAGGCGAACACATTTGAAATTAAAAGGCGAACACCTAATACAATACATTTAAAGGAGAGAATTCATGGAATACCTGGTTCCTGGACAACGGACGCTGTCACCCCTATGGATAAACGTCGTGAGTTAACCTACTTTGAAAGAGGGATGATAGCGGGTGCCCTACGCATGGGTCACTCTATCGCGGAGGTGGTACAAAATTTGCACTGTGCCTGTTCGATAGTGTCAAGAGTGTATCGGGAATACGCCATTTCCGGAATAACATCTCATCGTGCACAGCGCTGTGAGTGGAGAAAGGTGGTGGATGAACGTGGCCGTCGACGTCTATCTCGCATTGTTTCAGCCAACCGGAGAGCGACAGTGGCACAAATAACCATCGACTTCAACGAGGCCCAACATCTCACCGAAGCCCATCAGGCGATCATTAGCCTCATTAGGTTATGGGAGCCACCGACCCACCAGAGTCCCACTGCTAACACCACGGCACAGGACTCTACGCCTCAACTGGGCGAAAGAACATCGGTACTGGACCTTGAATAATTGGCGACGGGTCTCCTGGTCCACTGAGTCCCGTTTCCAGTTATTTCGAGCTGACGGGTGGGTGCGTATTTGGCGGAAACCGTACGAAGTCATGCACCCGTCATGTCAACAAGGAACTGTTCAGGCAGGTAGACGGTCGGTAGTGTTCTGGAGCGTGTTCAACTGGAACGCGTTGGGACCTCTGGTACGTCTAGACGCGTCTCTGAATGGTCCAGGTTGCGTTTCCATCCTTTCAGACCTGCATCTCTTCATGGTCATCGTGCACCCACAAGGCAATGGACTCTTCCAGCGGGACAATGCGCCTCCCCACAGAGACGTAGTGACTAGAACATGGTTCGGAGAGCATTCCGTAGATTTTACCACTATGGAATGGCCTCCCCATTCACCGGACATGAATCCTGTGGAGCATCTTTGGGATGCTGTGGAAAGGTGTGTTCGCGCTTTGGATCCTCTACCTAGGAATGCGACGTGCAGCAAGCATGGATAGAAATACCTGTGGAACGCTTTCGTGAGCTAGTGGGCACAATGCCTCTCTGTGTGACTACCCTTATACTGGCGAAAGATGGGCCTACCCGTTACTAGGTTGGCATCCCATGATTTCTGTCCACTCAGTGTACTACTACTACTATCTTTTCCTCGTAGATGTTCTGGAGGTTGCTGGTGTTGGACACCGCTATTCGATCAGGTAAGTAGCCATTTCTTTCTTATCGATGAGAGTTATGTCTGGTCTGTTATACGAAATCGTCTTGTCCGATGTTACTGCACGGTCCCAGCATAGTTTGTGAGTAGTGGACTCTAGTAACGGCCTCGGGTGCGTATTCGTAATATGGTACACTTTCTTTGATCAACTAATAGTTTTGCGCTAGATTCTGATTCCTTACGATCTGGTCGTGTCTAAGAGTGTGCTCCATTTGAGCGATCACCCTATATCCTGCGGTGATGTGCTGGATTGTTTCAGGGGCCAGGTGGCATCGTCAATATGTTTATATCTATCTGTCACTCCAGGGTCCCTGGAAATGTAGTTGTTCATTACCTAGGATAGCGAGCGGGAATAATTCCTTTGGAGAAGAGCTTGCCGTTCGTGTATTATGTTTTGGAAACCATCTTATCTGTGTAGTCTTGATGGATTTCATCGTAGTGACTGCCATGGAGTGCCTTCTTCGCCCATCTTCTTGTCTTTGTTTCTTCTGTCTGCATGAATGGAGTCGCCTTGTTAAGATTGAGTGTTGTGTGCTATTTGTTCATCTTTCTTATGGCTTTGTAGATTCGTGCTGTTTTCCTCGAAGTAATCCCACAGGTTCTTCCTTCTTTTCTTGTTCAATGTGTTCAGTTAATCCCCTGCCTCCTTTCCAGGCTATGGTCAGTCTCTTGATGGTCGATTTCAAGTGGTGCTGGCGGCTCGTGGTCATCATTATCCTGGTAGATCTCTTCTAGCTTGATTTTGGTTCAATCTGTGATCCCCGAAGGAGTATGTTAGTACTGTAGCTGTGTAGGTATTTATAGCTCTGATCATGTTCCCGCCATTCAGCTTTGAGTTTAGCAATCTTTTCAGTCCATGATGGTATTTCTTAGTCAGGCGGGCCTTGATCTTCTTGTGTTCTAGCTGTTGAGCCTGCATCATCCCCAGATATTTGCATGTCTCTCCCTCTGTCATGGCTTCAATACCAAGCTGATAGTTTCGGCCGACTGGATTTCCCTGACGGTAATCCATGGGTTTTGCATTTGTCTATGCCAAATTGCATCCTGATCTTTTCGATGATACGGAGTAGCTGTTGGAGTTGATTCTCGGTTTCAGCATAGAGTTCGATATGTTGAACACTCCCCAGACCATTATCGACCGTTCACCTGCCTAAACAGTTCCTCGTTGACATGACGGGGGCATAGCTTCGTGCGGTTTCCGCCAGATACGCACTCTCCTGTCCGTTTGAAATAACTGGAAACTGGACTCATCAGACCAGGAGACCCGTCTCCAATCATCCAAGGACCAGTGTCGATGTTCTTTCGCCCAGTTGAGGCGTAGAGTCCTGTGTCGTGGTGTTAGTAGTGGGACTCTGGTGGGTCGGTGGCTGCCATATCCTATTTAATTTGTGTATCAACAAAAATTTCTCAGGTCTATTTTTAATGCAACCCAAAGCGAAATCAATATTATTTTGTGATGTAATTTTTTTCACTTCTAATTCACATCTAAATTTTAATATCATTTATCTGATTAAAAATAGTTCGATATACTGTATAAATATGTGTGTCAAGATGACGTCGAGGGAAGAACTGACAAAAGTGCATATGAAAGTTCAAAATGTAGTTTTTAGAGTAAAATTTAACTTATATTCCATCAACTTATCATAAAATAATTGTACTTCTGGGATTTATAATCATTACTAATATTTCTGCATAGGAATATTTGCCACCTAAAATAGATTGTAATTTCTATATAATATATTAATATTTAGTAATTTCTAATTGAGAATATACGGTGACCTTAACTATATTAGATTGAAGTGCTACATTTCTCGTGAATGGAGCTGATTCTGAAATATAAATATAACAGTACATATTTCAGAGTATTCAGAATGCATAAACAAATAATATATTACATAGAGATCCTCCATACACTTAGTGAAAACAAAAACTTTACATGGCACAAAATAATACTGAAAATTAGCACCCTGAAATAGCCCATTAAATTTTAACAGAAATGGAATGTTGTGCTGCTGACAGGATAGGGAAGTCATCTCAAACTTTCCTGGGAATCATCTGTTATAAAATAGAGATTAGTTTGTTTTTCCCAAATACTTGAAAAATAAGCACACACTCACTGTATTGGCCATGTTAAACTCTTAGTAGAGCAATAACAAACAACATTTTTCATCAAATAACAACATATCTAGTAAACTTTAACATTAATTTCATTCTGAAATAAGCATCTTTCTTGATTAATGTATTTGCACTGAAAATTATGACCATCAGGCAACGTAACACTATTCAGTTAACAAGCAAGTTCTGTTTCTATGTCTTCTGAAATTGCACAATATACACCATAAAACTGAACAATGAAAGGGGAAATAAAGGTATTCCTTTATCATTTATTACATAAGATATTATCTGAATCAGTCAAATTTGCATTGATTATATTTGATATTAAAAATATTAAAACTAAAAAATTTCACACCAGTGTTTCAAGTCTACTGACCTTTATACTCATCTAAAACACGTCCGAATTTCATAAGCTAAAATGTCATGAGAAACTGCTACCTCCATTTCAAACTTGTAAAAGATAGATAAGGTTATAGATAAACTACACATCTGCTTAAAATATCTTTTCTTCTCTTGAGGAAAGAGGGAAGTGAAATGGAAATCAATCTGTATACATTGTTAATGTACTGTACAATCGTACGCAATGCTTTTCATGATCCAAGACGGAGAAGCTGAATTTGTTGATGAGGTTTATTTTACTAATGATGAATAAAGTTATTCCCATTCTGTGGTCTCAGGAGGTTTAGGAGTTAAATCATATAAAACTCGGGAAATACTAGGTACAGAACTAATTTCGAATACTATCTTTCTGATTACGTCAATAGGTATATGCTTGTCTGGAACCGCGCATTTTTCACCTGGCGTGGGAAGGCGGGTGATGATACCACTGTGCTACCCCGTGCAGACATTGTTGAGCGCAAGTAGGTAGTATTGACTGTCGATAATGCACAGGATCTGATCAATCCTTATAGGAGTAATGCCAACTGCGCTCTCTCTCTCAACCAACGCCAACCGCACAAGAATCAGGCTCTCCGTGGTGAACTAACCCCCCTCCCCTGGAGCCCCAAATATTTCCGAGTCATGCCCAGCCACATGCACACAACAGCACTGTTGATGAGGTGCAATCCACTAAACACAGCCCAGGAAAGTGCGGTGTTTCCTTACCCTCAAAATCAAGGTCATTGCTTGATCAAAGCCAGTCTTAGCTCGCCAGACCACCGAGATCTTCACCTGCCACCTCAAGAAATACTGCATGCCTGGAATTTCATCCACTCAGTTTGTTTAAATCAAATATTATTCGTGTTACATCCTTTTTCCAAGAGAAGGGAAGAGTTGGCATCAGTAATGAAGACAAGACAGTTGTGTTGTCTTCACTAAAGATCAGACACCATAACCATTTAGCCAACCAGCAATGCAGTTGTTGACTGCGTAGTGCAGTACACATAAGATGCATCTTGCGAACCAACAGGTGTGATTCGGCCAGGGTAAGCGACTCGCCGTTATTGGAAACTGTGTTGTGTTTATCCTGAATTAATCGAAACAAGCCTGCCAGCCAGTTGAAAAAAGTTGACCAGAAGCCAAGTTTCTCTTTGTACATTTCTCTAAAATTATGAAACTCGCTTCAATGTTCTTATGAACTTGCTGTGATGTACTCGTGAACATAAGGCACTTATGATCTTTTTTGCAGCCTCCAAAGTGATTCAGAGACAATATTCCTATCCAGCAGAATCCAAAAGAGGTCCAGTGCATCACAATGAGATGCGTAAGAAGGTATAGACGCGAGAGCTGATATCTAGTGCACCACAATGAGATGCACATGAAGGTAAGAAAGGACCAAAACTAGATTCCACCCTTTAATAAATTACGCGCAATAAGGAGATGCAACTGTATTTACGCTAGTAAGATAGCAAGCAGAGAGTTATGAAACCCATTGCACCTCAAAGAGATGATGATAGTGGTTTTCAAAATTCATGGCCGGTCTCTTCATCCATAAAATTTTTCACTGTTCTTTGAAAGAGGAGTCGTGAATCCTTTCATTAAACAGTGCGTGGGACATGAGGAAAAAAAATTAGGACAAATTAAATAAATTATTTTAATTGTATTCTTCATGGTTATGGAAAAAATATTATAATGAAATGACTGACTGAAAAATAATGTAATTAAATCACTGACTGACTATTGATTGATTATTGATGACATATTGTGCTGTTTTCAGCACAGTCAGTAATAAAGATACACTGAAGAAATTACGTTATTTTTGAAAGAGCACAACAGATATCGTCTTGTATTATCAGTTGTTGGAACACTGTTTTTATGAAAACCAGGGAGGAAAACCTCTATCAAAGAGAAAAGCAAATCGAAAAGACAAAGAAATTCCGAAAAGTTGAAGAACTTTTCGGAATTCTTTGGACTTTCTTTCTTTCTTTGGACACCTAAAAATCTCTCCGTAGTCCATTTGGGATCTGCTTTGAGAATGGCTGTTGTAGAATGAATAAAAACTGATTTCACGTGTACTTTAAAGAGTGGGAGGTTTGTGATCTCTATAAACAACACCCAGTGATCCGATCAATGGTTTATAATAAGAAATTAATTCCATGTTAATTAAAGTAATCAACAGAAAGCTCAACATTTTGCAACCACTCAGCTTGTATAAATATTTTTCAGTATTTATTAATTCTAATTCTTCACAGAGTCCTATAACTTCAGTGCCCTGTTATTGTGTGTCGCAATTCTTTCTTTAAAAAGAAAAATTTTAAATTTCAATTATTTCTGTATTGTATGAAATGTGTCCAGAAACTAGGTACGGGGATTAGTAGGAAGCTGAATGGACACAGAAGAATTCGAAATATTAATTTAACAATGCTGGCCTTTGAAAGGGACTGGGAACGTTGAAAAAACCTGCGATCTGTCTCTATGACAATACATAACCATGCAGACTCAATAATGGTTTAAACGTCATACAGAAAGTCCCTGAATAAGTTCAGTAAATTGGAGGGTGTAATTTATAGACCAAAACAATAAAAAAATTGTATAAACATGGCCCGTTCTGTTTTTGGGTTTTGAGGCGTTCCAACAAAGATGGAAAAAATTCCATTTATTCCAATAATGCTATTTTATTTAGAAATTACATGAAATTTTTGTTACTGGCGCATTTCATAAGTGACTTTTTATTCTCAGTTTGATTAGATGTTTGTCAGGTTGACTGCAATAGGCAGGGGAGTTCCTAGACAATGTGGCGTCCGTGTGAAATCGCAATTTGACGTCCCCTTTAAAATTTTCTTCATATGTGTATGAAGAAAATGTTTCGGGTTTTCAGGCGCCCCTCGGGTGTTGATGTTGACGCCTGGGTGCTGTGCGCCCCTGGCATCCTCGGGATGCCCCCCCCCCCCCCCTTGGCAATGGGAAGTAATCGCCGACACGATTGGATTAAAACGCATACAGTAAAGCCTCGATTTAATAGACTGTGTGGGAGAAGGGGGACAAGAGCTGTTCGCTAAATCCGATTGTCCGTTAAACTCGAAATAAATACGTGTAGTCACCGAGTTGGTTGAGCGTTATGAACAAATGCTATACTGTTAAAAAAAAATACGCTAAATGTTTCAATATTGTATTTTACTGGACTTTGTGGAGTTAAAAAAAAAAAAAAATGGCCACCCAAGAACCAATTCATCTGCCCTTGTAACATGCCCATAAATTATGTGTTATTTACCAAAGAATACACGTAATTTATGGGCATTCTTTGGTCAATCTGCTTGATTTGCTGGTTGACAAACTCGAGTTTGAGGAGCGAAAACCCTTCTGTACACGCCTGAGACCAATTAAATCAACCACAGGGGCTCACATGTGGTGAGTATGGGCTTGGGAAACCCAGGTATCCTAAGTTGGATATCATCATTCTTCTCTTTCTTGGTGATTCTTTTCTACTTCTCTCTCTCTCTCTCTCTCTCTCTCTCAGGGGTAACTTGGGAATTTTTTTTTTTTTTTTTTTTTTCGGCTGGTGCAGCATAAGTTTCAGGCTTCCTTGCACCATATGGCTAATAATAATAACTGAGCCACCGAGTTAAAAACGCACATAAAAGTTATTATTATTATTAGCCATATAGTGCAAGGAAGCCTGAGGCTTATGCTGCACTAGGCGGGAAAAAAAAAATTATGAATTACCCTGAGAGAGAGAGAGAGAGAGAGAGAGAGACGTAGAAGGGAATCACCAAGAAAGAGAAGAATGATGATATCCAGCTCAGGACCCTGTGTGTGCCAAGCCCATACTCACCAGATGTGAGCCACTGGGGGTGTTCCTCGCTTCCTTGACGAGATTCGAACTCTAGCCAGTTCCACTCGGTGTAGAGAGGACGACGATTATAACCACAGTGCTATCGCGCGGATTCCTGTGTCCAGTAGAAGAGCTTAAATTTTTCTGCCGTATATTGACCGTGGAAACTGATAAAACTTATTGAATCCGAACCACTCCTGAGTAACCTCGTTGGAGATTCAGATGACTTCCTACTGAAGTCCGACATGTTCAACAGGCTGATGAAATATGATGGTGAGGAAATTGCGGACTCAAATTCTGCTTTACTGGGAAAATATTTTAACTGATTTTATTTCCCATCAGGCAATGATATTTTGTGACTGCACACTGTACACTGTTTTGTGACTGTATACTGTACACTGTTAGTTGCAAGGAGCCCCTGCATTTTATTATAACTGTACAACAGCATTTAAAAAACCATTTGGACCTCCGTCGCCTTATCTGCCAAGACCAGGTTATTTCGCATTTACCGCATTCTGTTTTGCACTCTTCCACTTCCACACCATTGACGTATCTTAACGAATTCTTAGGTTATACTCGTGATGAAAAAATAAAAAAAATACCTGATTAAAATTCTAACATGAAAACATTAATTAGCAAAGAGGCTGAAAGGATTTCTCATGCGAGATCTGTTCGTTAAAAGTCAAAGTTTTGCCTTGGACGAAGTAATCCCTTAGCCAAATGAAATATCAATCAGATCCATAATGAACGGTGCTGAGCCGCTTGCGAACAGTGTTGATAATTTTTTTTATTATTTATTCAATCATTTGATTGCTAGTTACAATCTCCCCTTGAGCAGCATGCAAGCTAGAGGGCAATATTAGAAATTTAGAAAATATATTTACAATAGTATTTATAGTTTTGAGAGAAAAGACAATTTATTTATACAAAAAAAAAATTGTATAAATAAATGAGTTGATCTTCATTGCTGATTGACTTCGAAGGGGAATATTGAAACATTCGCAACCATTCTCAATGCACATTTAGCAATGAGTGCTTGGTTGTAGCATGACTCTGAGGAACATAGCTTCGCTCCGAGGCAATCAACATCCTACACAACATCCTCGACCACGATTGACAACTAAGAGAGGACTACACGTGGGGATATTACAGAGTGTCTACTTTTTGATTTTCTCATTGTTCTCGTAACATCTTTATCTTACCAGTGGTTAATTCAATATTTAAAAAAGTGATATGGAAAGGTGGCACTAGCACATCTGTATAGGATGGCATTGTGTGATTTAGTTTACAGTCCCCTTTTTTATAACCATGTCTTATCTTACTTACTAATCGAAGTCATGGAAAAGCCTCTAGCTACTTTCTCTTGCAATTTATCTGAAAATTTCTTCGTTTATCATTGATAATTTGTTAGGTCGAAAATGGACTTTGAACATATAGTGCATCACATTGTAGAACTCAGCCGACAAAATATCGTTAAAATAGTAATAACATTTGAAAAGGCTTGTAAAAGTGAGGTCCTTATGAACAATATAGTAATATAACGTAATTTAATAATTAAACATAACATCTTAGTATTATTCGTGATTCTTCTGGATCATGGTTATAAAAAGGGGTGGAGACATGGAAAGGGACGTATAAGTGGTAATCTTGGCATTGTTATTTATATGTCCGTTAAATGAAGTCTCTGCGACATTGGCCATTTAACCCACAAGGGTCTCAGAGATTCAGTTACATTGGTTACAGTGTAGTCTTAATTTTTTTTTATAAATCATTATTTTTAAATAAATAATCATCTTTGTAAATACAAATGGACCTGTTGTACTGGATTCCATTGTGTAAGGAGATTAATGATACTGTATATATCCAGTAATAAATTGAATGACAAATGACAGAATGTAGCTTTCAGGATAAAATGGACCCTTTCATCAGCAATGTACAGATTCTAACGGAATAATGACGTTAGTGACAAAATTCAATAGGTACAGAGTTGTTGCGCGCTGTGATGCGTGTATGGCTACGAGATTGAACATTCAGCTACTAGATTGACGCTCATTGTTGGTGCACGAACTTCTGTGGGTTTGCTGCCGGCATTTACCAGCTTCAAGACAGTTGTTTTCAAGATAGGGTGTAGCATTCATGCCCTCGTGCCCTTGCATTCATGGTCCTTGAATTGCATGATATTTTGAGCGACTCTAGTCAGAGGCGGTGGCGGAAGTGCCGGGATTGGTCGATCACTTCGTAATCGCGTTTAGGGTTAAGGTCATGGCGGGTCGACCAGAAATGTTCCGCGATTGCAAAGTGGTCATTGATATTGATATTTATTACTTAAAGCGGTCCCAGCCAACCAATGGCAACCCCGCTGTCAGTTACACATAATTTAGCAGTATTCTTATATACTCCCGCTCCTGTTTGCCCAAGTACAGGGAGGAAAAAAACTTGTCATGACCAAAAATGATTGATATGAACAAATTGAAAAATAATCAAATTACATAAAAATAAAAAATACATATAATTAAATTTCAGACAAAGTCCAAACTTAATTGGAAAGATCTGCATCTGTTCAGTCTGTTGGAAAGCCAGCAGCGCCAGGAGCTGCCGAAAGCAGAAATTCCAGCGCCAGGAGCTGCCGAAAGCAGAAATTCCAGCACAAGGAGCTGGAGTTGCAGTGGATATAGCAGACTCAAGTTTCCATGATTTCACAGACTTCTAGGTAATTCGGCATACACCATACCGCATTACAAATCCAAGCCTTCCAGATGCAGAAGAGTCTTCCGCCTAAAAAATATTGCAGTTGCAAAGGCTTGGAAAGCCAAGAAGTTCTCCTGTTTATCAACTAGAATTGTCTCGCAGCATTCTGCCATAAGATTGAGATTACTGACCCGAGATACCAATTCAATTCGTAGATCGCAGTACTCCTCACAGTTGTACATAATATTCCCATGATTCTCTTTCACCACAATGGCAACTAGACATTTCATTAATTCCTAAATCATGCAACTTTGCATTAACCGAACCATGACCAGTTAATAAGAACATAGCTTGTAAGTTTGGGGCAAACCATTTGAATTTTATCGAGGCCGCATTTCTTAAATCTGGGAAAACTTTTTGTGTAATCTGCCCTTTATCACAAACACTCCAACGCTCTTGCCAGACTTTTACCAAAGCATTCCAGATTCTTGTCCTTTCCTTCCTGAGATCTGCCAAAATGTCCACCTGTATATTCAGAAAAGAATAGGGAATGCCACGGCGGATGAAGTAAGCCAGTGCACAATACAATAAATGCAGATCAATAGGCAATTTTCCAGTCAGTCTGCAAAGCTGGGGTCGACATAGTTCTGCATGCCATGCACTTCCTAAGGAGCATTACTCTTTGAATGGAACTGAGCTCTCTAGTAGATACTTTTCCACTTACACGTTCAGACCAAATTGGTGCACCATACGTTACCATGGGGATAAATACACATTCATATAGCAAGTTCAGCGCCTTACCTTTTATTCCCCAGCCAACTCTACTGATTCGAGTAATTCGAGTAATTACTCTTTGAATGGAACTGAGCTCTCTAGTAGATACTTTTCCACTTACACGTTCAGACCAAATTGGTGCACCATACGTTACCATGGGGATAAATACACATTCATATAGCAAGTTCAGCGCCTTACCTTTTATTCCCCAGCCAACTCTACTGATTCGAGTAATCATCCCAATAAATTTCCTCACCTTTTCTGATAGATAAGTAACATGTGAGTTGAAAGTCAAAGATCCGTCAAACATAATGCCTAGATATTTTAATTGCCTTGCCGAGAACAACCGATCTGTTCCAATTGTAAGGCAAAAAATCGAGCTGAAAATCATTCTGTAAGGAGTAAACAGTGTCCAGAATACTTGAATGCACTTAAGTTGGTCAAAGAAAGGGCACGGAAATTTGATAACGTTAATGGCAGATATTGATAATCACTTAATCAGTATAATGCAAAATCGAATGGTAACCTACGTATACTACAGATTAATGCTCAGAGATCAAAATCGGTGGCTGATGAAGTTAGATTAGTGTGCAGCAGAGAGAATATTGACATAGCCTGCATACAGGAACCATACTTAGTGAAAGGTCGGCCCACAGGATATCCACTTTCAGCACGTGTACTCTGTGCAGATGAACCAGGCTTAAGAGCCGCAATTGTAGTGTTTAATAAGGACATAGTTATTACTGTTATAAATTCGTTGTGCTCTTCTCAGATGGTGTGCATAGGGGGTAGAGTCAGATCTTGTATCATTCTATCTATGATGTATGTATTGTCATCACTCAACAGACATTAATTTCTACATCAGGTACATGGAACTGGTTCAAAATCGCTTGGGTAGTAATTCAGTAATATTTTCGATGGATTCTAACGCAAGATCAGCATCGTGGTTTGATAGAATTACAAATGATCGTGGTCATCAACTAGATGAATTCTTGGCTTGTTATGGATTGTTTATACAAAATCTACCAATTTCAGATAGTACTTTCTTCACTGTTAATGGAAAATCAAATATTGACTTGACAATCTGTAAAGTAAGGGCAGCTGGTATCGTGGACGATTGGCGATTAAGAGCAGACTGGGTCTGCTCTGATCATCGGGCCATTGTATTTTCTGTCAGGGACATAACAAAACTAGCTCCGTCTCAGGAACAGTTACGACGATTTGCAATCGAAAATGCAAAGTGGAATAGGTTTGACGAATATATTCATGTCCGACATGGGAATCTGGGTATTGGGCATTCAGTCAGATGTCTGGAGAGAATGCAGTGGAGTTACTTCAGTGCTCTCTTTGAGGCTTCCAGTACATCTATGAAGCAAAAGAACTGTAATAGGATTCCAGTTAAATGGTGGTCTGGTGAGTTAAGCCAACTTCGGAAGCAGGTTCATAAAGCGCAGAAAAGTAAGCATCAACAATGGGGAAGAGGAAGTTAATGTACTTAAAGTAGGGTATCAGAGGATACGGAGTGCATACGTGCGTGTGATATCAAAATTAACTGCCTGGAAAATGTTGATTAGAACAGTGGGCAATGAGAACCCATGGGGAATTGTATATAAGCTATGTACTGGCATGACTAAAATATACAATGGAGATACAGCATACTCTATTGGAGGTATTGACCAGGAAAGTACGAGTTGGAGAGAAAGTATGATTGCGATTTTGGATCATCTGATTGGAGATACTATCTCTGAGCAAGACGATGAGATACAGATGTTGATGAAAAGGCTTAATCATGCTTACTCTGGGGTAAATGACGAGGATCCATTTAGCCTGATTGAACTCTGTGATGCAGTACAACGCATAAGGAACAATAAATGCCCAGGGATGGACCTCATTGAAGGAGAGGTCATTAAACGGGCTCATCGACCAGGGATCCTTCTTGAAGCTTTTAATAGCTGCCTGCGTGATGGGGCCTTTCCATCACCATGGAAGGATGCCCTATTAAAGCTGATACTGAAGGGACCATATAGGCCAAAGAATGATCTACGATCTTATCGACCTATTGCCCTCCTCCCTGGATTAGGAAAGGTTTTTAAAAGGATGCTGGCGAGACGGATTACTCACTGTACTGAAAAAAACTTATGCTGGTCTGGCAGACAATATGGTTTTACTCCAGGTCGTGGAACAGAAGATGCGCTTCGGGCATTGTGAAACTATATATTAGGCTCGAACAGTAAGTATGTCCTTGGAATCTTTATTGACTTTGAGGGAGCTTTTGACTCCATTCAATGGAGCAGCGTTCTTATGATGTTGAGACTTGCAGGCTATTCAACTAAGATCTTTAGAGTGGTAAATGACTATTTCACGCACCGTAGAGTGACTGTTAAGTCGTCGGTTGATTCTATTGTACGAGAGGTGACCAGGGAATGCCCACAAGGATCGATTTTTGGACCACTAATGTGGAACCTAGTTTTGTAGGACTGGTTGCGTAGGGACTTCGAGCATACAGAGATGGTGGCATAAGCCGATGATCTTGTGTTGCCTATTGAAGGAAATACACGAATGGAACTAGAAACCAGGTCACAGCAGGTTTTGTTTGAACATAATAACTGGTGTAGGTTACATAAACTAACTGTATCAGGAACCAAAACAAGGACAATGGTCTTTAAGGATCAATGTTCGAGTAGAAGACCACCGGTTGTTAGAATGAATGCAAAGTGGTTAGTGTAACCAAGGCGAATTGATCTGTAATGGCGGTCTTTAAGGTGTCTCGAGCTCTCACCTATGTAGCAACTGCCACAAACTTGCGAAGATTGTGGCAGTTGCTACATAGGAGAGAGCTCGAGACGCCTTCAAGACCGCCTGGCGGAGCATGACAGATCAGTTCGCCTTGGTGATACTGATCACTCCGCAATTGCGGATCATTTCTGGTTGACCTTTACCCTAAACGCGATTACGAAGTGATCGACCAATCCCGGCACTTCCGCCACCGCCTCTGGCTAGAGTCGCTCAAAATATCATGCAATTCAAGAACCATGAATCGCTGCAAGGGCGCGAGGCCACACCCTATCTTGGAAACAACTGTCTTGAAGCTGGATAAACGCTGGCAACAAACCCACAGAAGTTCGTGCACCATCATTGAGTGCCAATCTAGTACGTAGTTGAATGTTCAATCTCGCAGCCATGCACGCATCACAGCGTGCACAACTCTGTATCTATTAAATTTTGTCTCTAACGTCATTGTTCCATTAGAATCTGTACATTGCTGATGAAGGGTCCATTTTATCCTGACAAGTATTTCTTGTCATTTGTCATTAAATTTATTACTGGATATATAAAGTATCATTAATAATCTTTATGATTGATTAAGAAGCACATGCAAATTTTAATATTTTTATTTCAATCTCAAGCAAAATAGTAAATACAAGCTACTAAAATAAATTTTGAGTGTCATCAACGCGAGAAAGCGATAGTCTCTGCTCTTACCTGTTAAATGCGCTGTGCATAAAACTCTCACCATTAATTTCACAGTGCACAATATTTCAAACTGATTTCATACTTGAAGCCAAAGAAAACGATTCGGAAGACTAAGACATCCATAACAGTATCATGCTGATTATTATTATTCTTATATTATTTCTCCCTGATTGGGGGTTCCACCTTGTGACGGGTATTGCTACCAACAGTAACACCAGACATAATAACAACCACCTTGTGGTTGTTATTATGTCTGGTGTTACTGTTGATCGAGGAACTCTCTGACTATCCTACAGGTAAAGTAAAGTGTAAAGTGTGTTTAGGGTCGAACGGCACCAGGGGTTTCCCCCATCTCCGCGTAGTTTACATTGTGGTGTGATGCAGTTCACTGTAAAGGCCAGAGATTTAAAAGTATATGGATCTTAAGGTGTGTGATGTCGTGTACCGTTGTTCTTCTGGCCATTTAGCCGCCAGACCCCTGCTGAGGCCCGATTTTTTTTTTTTTTTTTGCCCACACTTCGCCCCGTGGAGGCAGACCAGTTATCCAGTAGTTGTAGTTTACTCTGGCAGGTCCTGCCACCTAGTTTCCTGGGATTTCAGTGGCTAGGATCTAAAAAAAAAAAAAAAAAAAAAACGTTTGCGTGGGTCGATCGCTAGATTGAAAGACCGAAATGTGAGCGAACTTAATTTGGAACTATTAAATTTTGACCTGTGGGGTATACACTGGCGAGCAGATAGAGAGGGAAAGGAGACTGAAGGCTGGGGAGAGAAAGACAGAAG
Organism: Mastigoproctus giganteus; assembly: GCF_048544385.1. NCBI lineage: Eukaryota > Metazoa > Arthropoda > Arachnida > Uropygi > Thelyphonidae > Mastigoproctus > Mastigoproctus giganteus. The sequence continues at coordinate 147,522,220 of NC_143586.1, read as the reverse complement.
AAATGGGGTCAATAGAGAAGACGACCCCATTCAAAGTCAGTGGCGCATGCCCATACCCCACCAGGAGAAAATTAGGGTTGGCGAGTAGGGGAGGCGGCAGGAGGGGCAGCCTCCTGCCTCCTCTCCTACCGCCGAGGGAGGGGGGAAAGAAAGATGGGTCCAGCAAGCGCGCCGGCACCGATAAGGTGTTCAGGATTGCGACTTTCTTTGTAGGTGTTCGCTGGGAGACCTATTTCTGCTAGGCTGTTATGTAGGGTCTTTGGCGCCATACTTGTGGCTGACACGATGATCGGGATGGTCGTTACTTGTTGCATTATTATTATTAGCCATATGATGCAAGGAAATCTGAGGCTTTTGCTACACCAGCCAAAAAAATTTTTTTGAGTTGAGAGAGAGAGAGAGGAGGGGGGGGGGCCCTCGCTGATGAATCCATCCTTTAGCAGTTCTGGTTTGGCGTAGAAGTGTAGAGAAAGTTGTTTTAGTGTTGATCGGTTCATCAGTGACTTAGGCCATATTCTACCCTATATACGCGTATTGTCTGTAAATTACGTGTTCTGTGGCCGATTTGCTTTTTTGTTTAACAAAAAACCCGAGTTTCCTGGAGAAAAAACCAACCATGCTACCCTCACCTGAGATCAATTAACTCAGACACATTGTGCAAAAGGTCCATAAAAAATTTTCACGTTATAGACGGGATTGGAACTCAGATCTTTTTTATCCTGCATAGGGAGAACGGCGATTATACCAACTGTACTACTCACGGGGGTAGAGAAAGTAAAGTGACACAGCCTGACCATTCTTTTAGTAGGCAAGTGTTAAACTTGGTGGTATTGACTGGGGGAAGTTGCAAGGATTCGCGTTACATTATGTGCGAACCTCTGCTACTTTATTTTTCCCAATCATTTTGAAAAGTAATATGCTGTTTTGATATGTGAAAACCTCATTCTTCCCTCTTCTCGCCATCAAGAAAAATATGCTAAATGGGAAAGTGTCACGCTGTTAAATTTTCTGGTTAATATTTATTATTCCTGAAGTTCCGTATTAGCATTTGGCAAATCTTTGCCATCAACAAAAACGGTGTAGCTAGAAACTACTTCTCTAAACAAGAAAAAATAAAAATACCAAATTTAATAAAAAGTTCACTTGTACTGTTTAAGTATTTGTTTATTTTAGTTCACATTCATACTGTATTTTTGCGATACGATTATAAAAGCTGTCGATAGAAAATGAGAAGTACATTTAAAACTGGTTACTTATTACACTAAACTTTTGTATTTTTAATTATCGAGAAATAAAATCCGAAATTATTGGACTCGTATCAAAGTTGGAATTCCAAATTTACAATTAACTCTGACCGTAATGGAAATTTTCATGCTTTATGAAATCCCTTTATGCTTAGTTAAATTTACTTGCTCCACGTCTACGCAACTGACTGTTTTGAAATAGTTTGGGGAAAAAAATGAAGTCCAAACTCTGTTGCTCATGTGGAAACAAAGTCGTCATAGAAAGCTGAGTGTACAGGGTAGATTCACACACATTTAATTAAAGCTTCCGGCTTATTTTCAGAGATACCTAGTAACCTGTTTCACAGTTTTGAAATAACTCTGACTATTACGAAAAAAATGCAAGAGGAATAAACACAATGGATGCATACAACTGAGTACAGCACAAGCACTGATAGAAGTTCTTAATGTCAGTTTTCCTGGTTCGAACAGCGGCTGCGCAAAGGTTGTAATGCGTTGTGCACATGTATAGCGTCTATTGTATTAATTACAATTAGAGCTGTCTCTCAAAATATGGATTAATAGAAAAAAAAAAGTCAAAATCAAAGGACTCACGCTGATAACTTTGGCAATATTTCTTACTTCGTATTTAAAATTATTAATCTATGATGCTACTGTTGATTCTTGCGATGAGTAGTGACAAGGTTGCATGGTATCACGAAACTTCGTGATGTGAAGGGAACCTTTGCCCAAAGAGAAGTTCTGTTGCTCAAAGAAAAGTCAAATGTGCATCGTAAACTTTTGGGAATTTGCATATTTTATTATCAAATAAAGTAGCTCCTTTTATGCTTAAGAGTTTTCCAAAACTTCATGGGATGGTCGTGATGTGAGATCTACTGTATGTAGCAGGAGAGAAGGGATGAACAGATAAAGCGAGTTAACCTGTCTGTATGTATGGTATTTTGTGCAAAGATTAGTAAGAATGTTCTAAAGAAGTCCTAAAGTTTTGAAAATGAATATACGTTTATTTATAAATATAGATTAAATTTCTGAGCGTGGAGACGAGGTGTCTGGGGAATCGAAATTGGACATAACTTCCATGTGACCAACAAAACACGCTAAAAATTCTCGACCCGACTCTTCTGCCTTGAAAATTCGATACATACCGTACTTGTACATTTAGGATGTACAAGTACGATTTAGGATAATTCGAGTTATGCATGAAAAAAAAAAAAAAAAAAAAAAAAAAAAATTGTCTGCTTTGTATCAGTCAGATTTTAATGGCCCTGGAAATCTTTCAAAAAGAGCCAAAATGAACTTTACGCACGACTTTGGCACTATTTTTACTTGCTTTCAGATGAATGCACCTGAAAATTATGTTAGCAAGAGAAGGGGAATAGAATAGTTTGCTAGAGTTATATAAATCTGTTTTCTTATTTCAGTTTGGCAGATGTGATTTTAGCGAGAATGGTTTAATCCTTGACAACTTGCGGTGATGGGAATAAAGATTAATTTTTTTTATTATTTAAAATTTGATTCAATGAGCATTTGGTTCAGAGAAATTGTTTTCTGGTTTGATTGTACGATAGAATCGAATACGGTCAGTGGCGTGACCAGTACCCAGATCAAGTCATAGCACGATCCAATATTCGAGGGCTCATTTCCCTCCTGATGAAGGTTTTTGGGTCAGATGACTAGATTGCCACACCATACAATTACTATTGGTAACGAGCATGTTTGACATTTGGCTAATAGTTTCTTGTCAGTTAAACAAATTGAATACCCAATATCGTATGGCTAGAAGTATGTGGGCGCTGTAACATCGTAATTGGACTGACGAAGGATGGCGCCGTGTGCTCTTCACAGACGACGCTGGGTACAGACTGCAATCAGTCTCGTCGGATCGTAATGTGGCATGAAAGAGGAACCCAGGACAACACTGGGTATATACTGGAACACCTCAGTTCAGTGGAAGTGGATTTCTAGTATGGGATAGCATTAGTTTCTGTGGTGATACAGATCTTCACTCCATGAGGAATCTTTCAGGGAGATGCTCTGAGCCCACTATGGTTCTGTCTAAAACTCAACCCGCTGTCCACCATGCTCAATGGCAGCAAGTATGGATATAACCTCAAAGAAGGAAGAAAGAACTTGTACACCCTCACCCACCTGATGTACATGGATGACATCAAGCTCTACGCGGAAACTCCAGCAACTACTCCGGATCACCGAAGAATTCAGCAAGGACATCAGGATGGAATTTTGTCTAGAAAAATGCAAGACCCACACACTGCACCAGGAAAAATTAGTTGGCCGAAACTACCAGCTGCTAACTGGTAAAGAGATCGGAGCTATGACAGAAGGAGAGACCTACAAATACCTAGGGATGATGCAGGCTGAGCAGTTAGAGCACAAGGAAATCAAGAAGTGCCTGACCGAAAAATATCATCAGAGACTCAGAAGCATGCTGAAAGCAAAATTGAATGGAGGGAACACAGTTAAAGCCATAAACACCTATGCAGCTCCAGTACTAACATACACATTCGGGGTCATAGATTGGAATAACACCGAGCTAGAAGATATCATGCAAAAGACAAGGGCAATGATGACCAAGAGTCGCCAACACCACCCGAAGTCAGCAGTGGAGAGAATAACAATACCTCGGAAAGAGGGAAGAAGGGACCTGATAGAACAACAGAAAACAGCGATAGTTAACCTGAAGAATTAATTCGAGAATAACACAGCACCACTCCACCAGGCCACAAGGTTGTTATTTGTTGTTGTTATTTGGTTTTTAGGAGCATTAGCAACTAAGGCCATATTGCTCCGGGGATATGCGGTGGTCATTCCCTGACCTTTCCGCATCTTCCGTATTTGGTGTCACCTGCTCGAACCCCAGCCAGTCTAATCAAGAGGCGTGTGCTACGCACTGCTGCTCCTGCCCACCTGGCTACGGAGGCGCCTCCAGGCCATAAGGAAGATAGATAAGTGGTATATCCCAATCAACCTAAGCGAGGAAACCCCTCCCGCCCAGACAGTACAGGAAACGAAGTTAGAAAGATGGGCAAAGAAGACACTCCATGGCAGACACTACATTAGCATTAGCATTAGCAGAGGCATATGATGCAAGAAAGCAAGCTTATTCAGCATCAAACAAAAAAAAAAAAAAAAAAAAAAACCCACTCCCATTTCACCCCTCCGTTCGTTCGAAATACCTGTCCAGTTGAGCTTTAAATTTGTTTAGGCTATCAACTTCAACAACAAGTGATGGAAGTCGGTTCCACCAACCAATCACCCGCTGGCCAAAGGCAAATTTCCGCACATCTATCCGACATCCGTCCTTCCTCAATTTGAATTTATGCCCTCTGAGGTGATTATTCTGAGAAAGATGAAGAATCCCATTGGCATTGAGCATGCTCAAACCATTCAAAGCCTTATACACCTCTATCAGATCACCTCGCCGGTGCCTAGTCTCCAAACTCTGTAATTTGCAAAACTTAAGCCTTTCTTCGTAAGAGCAACCCTTTGTTCCATTTACTAATCTTGTTGCCCTTCTCTGTACCCGTTCCAGCAGCTCTACATCCTTCTTGAAATGAGGCCTCCAGACCTGTATACAGTACTCAAGATGTGGCCTTACCATGACCTACAATGTGGCCTACAATGATGTGATGACCTCAAGATGTGGTCTTCTTGATGATGATCTACAATGATGACCTCAAGATGTGGCCTACAATGACCTCCATCAAGATCATATCGTCATCATTGCTTCCAATGCGTGGCTCACAAGTGGGGCGCTCTTCCCCGAGACTGAAGGATTCATGCTGGCCATCCAAGACCAGGTAATCAACACCAGAAACTATAGAAAATACATCGCAAAGGAGTCCGGAATGTCCGATGACACATGTCGACGATGCCACCTGGTATCAGAAACGATCCAACACATCACCGCGGGGTGCAAGGTGATCACCCAGACTGAGTACTCTCATAGATACGATCAGGTAGACAGGATAATACATCAGAAGCTAGCGAGGAAATACCAAAGTTCAAAGTATTTTATTATTTTTTTTGGCGGTCTCCAGGGTTTCCCCTATTCACCGCTGAAAGTAATCTATACATTGGGTACAATTTATAATGATTAATTGTACATAAAAGTACAATGATAAGTTATACATAAAGAGTACAATGATTAATTATACATAAAAAGACTATATACAGTGGTGGTACATAAAAAGACTATATACAGTGGTGGTACATAAAAAGACTATATACAGTGGTGGTACATAAAAGACTATATACAATGATGGTACATAACTAAATACTGGGCTTCGGAGTCCAGCAGACTGATCAATACATCAGGTAAGAGTAATCCAAAGAAACAGTCTAGCATTTTACTGGACCTCAGGAGCAAGAATTCTTTTCCTCCGTTTAAACAGTTTCTCTGCATAGGGGGAGAAGGCAGTATAATATCCAGAACAGTTAACCAATCTTGGCAGTTCGGAGCATTCAAATACATTTGTGAGAAGTTGAAAGTCCAGTCTTAAATCATCGTACAGAGGACAATGAAACACGAGGTGCTCGACAGTTTCTTGAGCACCACAACTACAGAGAGGAGTGTTACTTAATCCTAGTGAGAACAATTTAAAGTTAAGACTTCCATGACCGGTATATAAAAACGTAACGTATAAACCAGGATTGAACCAGTCCATTTTCTTGTCGTAATCAACAACCTCGGGAAAAAACTTAAAGGTCTCCCTACCCAAAGTAGAGGTAGACCAGGTATTTTGCCACGCTGTACAACATTCATTTCTCATTCTTTTAATGTCTACCTTTTCTTGCAAGTCAGTATTATATGTTATACCATTTACAATCGCGGGAACATTTTTTCTTCTACAATATAAAAGATAGTGTAACATTACTTCATATTGGATTGGCAGTCGATGGCTGAGGACCTGGAGAGCAGCTGTAGAGACAGTTCGACAAGCTCTACTTACAGCGAGAAGAAAGAATCTTTGTGCTTGGGTAAGATATTTTTGAACAAGGGAGTTACCGATTCTGTATCCCCAGGCCCCAGCCCCGTAACACACAATTGGTATAAATATAGAAGAGTAATATAATTTAATGGAAGATTTCTTTACACCAAAAGTACTCCTGGTAATCTTAATAATTTTATAGGTCATAGCTTTTATTTTCTGAAGTACATATTTTGCGTGGTAATTAAAATTAAGACGGTCATCGAGATAAATTCCTAAGTATTTATGCTGCCGAGTACTCCTAATCATTACTCCATTCAACTTAATAACAGGTGGTCTATTCACATCAAGAGAGCCCTTTAGCAACATTTGTTTTGTTTTATTAGTCGAGATTTGAAGTTTATGTGTTTGGCACCAGATATCCAAGTCCTCCAGAACTTCATTTGCTCTGCACTCTAGCTCCCGGCGGGAATTACCAAAAATCAGAACAGCAACGTCGTCTGCATAAGCTATCTGAAGGATGTTGTCTCGATCAACCGCGAGCCACCCATCAAGGACCATATTCCAGCGAGGAAATACCAGTTGACCAAAGAAAGTGTACCATACTACAAGTACGAACCTCAGGCAGTACTAGAGACCCGAACCCACAAGCTGTACTGGGATCGCGCCATAAAAACTGATAAGACCATTCCGCACAACAGACCGGACATAACCCTTGTGGACAAGATGGATGTGGCTACCTACCTGATTGACATAGCGGTGCCGAACACTAGCAATGTCCAGAAAACCCATGAGGAAAAAATTAGGAAGTACACGAACCTGAGACATGAGATCAAGGAGATGTGGCATATGCAAGAAGTATCAACTATCCCAATCATCGTATCAACCACCGGCATGGTACCAAAGACTTTACATAGCAGCCTAGCAGCAATAGGTCTCCCAGAGAACACCTACAAGGAACTCCAGAAAGTCGCAGTCCTAAACACCTGTAGGACAGTCAGAGATTTCCTCGACCGACAGTAACACCAGACATTATGACCACCGTGTGTACTTGGTAGCAATATCCGTCACGGAGTGGAACCTCCCCCCCCCAATCAGGGAGAAAATAATATAAGAGCAATAATAATAATAATACTGGCAACCTGCCGAAAACCTATGGGGTAAAAAATCAGGAAGTATACGAACCTAAGACAGGAGATCAAAGAGATGTGGCATATGCGACAAGTAACGACCATCCCGATCATCGTGTCAACCACAGGTATGGTGGCAAAGACCCTACATAACAGATAGCTGCAATAGGTCTCCCAGCGAACACCTACAAGGAACTCCAGAAAGTCGCAATCCTGAACACCTGTAGGATTGTCAGAGAGTTCCTCGACCAACAGTAACATCAGACATAACAACAACCACCCTGTGTACTTGGTAGCAATACCAGTCACGAGGTGGAACCCCCAATCAGGGAGAAATAATATAAGAGCCGTAATAATAATAATAATATATATTGTTTTTTTTTAATATTCGCTCCTATATTTCAAAGTTTAAATTCCTTAGGGCCCATAGATAATACTAAAGTCGTTGTCTGTGCACGTGCTGTCCATTATGGTGAGGAAAACTGTACCTGCAAACATACAGCACTTTGCTTTTGATGTTTCAAAACCTACAATTACTGTTCTCTCTTTGGTTGTTCAACTAAGTTCAACTCTGTCGTGGTACATTGTGATGATACCCAATGCTGTAACATGGCCAGAAATGAGGAATGTAGTGTGCTATGTTGGTCTGTTTTTTTTTTTTTCAGTTTCGGTTTCCGCTAAGGACTGTACATGTACTGTCCTTAGTGGAAACTAAAGCAGTCCTTACTAGAGGTCGCATTAGATACACTCACAGAACTCATTTTCACCTTCTTAGAAGCAAACACTGGCGAAACTACCATACCGCCAGTTCTTCCACCGCGGGAAGGGGTCCGAGGAGTCAACGGATCTGGCGACTGTTTTTGATTGGTTGTTAAAGATCACATGGAACTGTTTGGCAATGTGGTGGGGCCAGAATTTATAGTTTCGCATCTGCACCCCCTCTCCTAGTATGCACAGGACCTCTTCACAAGGAGAAGGGTGTTAATTGCTTTACACCGAGACTGATAGTACAGTAACATAAATCGCATAAGAAAGAGAGAAAAGAAAACTGTGGAAGAAAAGAAAATGAATGGAAAAGAAAGGAATACAGAAAAGAAGGGAAAAAGAAGAAGAAAAGAGAATCAACGAAAAAAAAAAAGACAGGGATTGCCTCATGAGTGTCCCAATCTGAATCAAGTGGACAAAAATAGACAACAAATAACAAACTGCAGCCTAGCTCCCTTCACTTTTAAACCCTACTCCCCCAGGGAGACGATTCTCTCGTCACTCCCCTCATTTCTACTCTGGTGGGGCATGGGCATGCCACACTGAAACTTGGGGCTATCTTCCCTATTGGCTCCATCCTTCTCTCTTTCTCCCCCCAGTCTTCAGCCTCCCCCCCTCTCTCTATCTTCACGCTAGCGAAGCCCCACACACCTAAATTTAAATACATCCAAAATATCTTCACCCACGTTCTGGCCCAACTCAAGCGACGTCAACCCCACGATTGACGTTGGCACATGTATGCACGTTGTGTGTACATGTGTGTGTATATATATGTGCTTGTATGCACGCATATATGCATGCAATATAAATATATTGCATGCCAGAGTAACTTAAGCCTACTGAGTTCCTGGTCTGCCTTCACGGGGCGAAGGTGGGGCAACGTTGGGCCTCAGCAGCGGTCCAGCGGCTAAACGACCAGATGAACAACGGTACACGGCACTACACATATACAATATCCATACACTTTTAAATCTCTGGCATTTACAGTGAACTGGTACACCCACAATGAAAACTACGCGGAGATGGGGGAAACCCCTGGTGCCGTCTGACACTAAATACACCTTTCACCCTCGGTACATTAACTACCATACTGTTCTTACAATAAAGATAATTTACATGCTTGCCCTTATTATCAGGTCCTCGCATGTAGCACAGTAGTTATAATCACCATCCTTCCGACACCGAATGGAAAAGACTGAGTTTGAATCTCGTCAGTAATGGAAGGAATTTTTATGGGCCTTTTTCACAACGTGGTTGAGTTAATCGGTCTCAGCCAAAGATAACATGATCTTTTTTTTCCCCGCTTGAAACTCGAGTTTTTCGTCCAGCAGAGAATACCGACATAATTATACAGCGCAATACGGTCAAAGTCGCTCAGGCGCCTAATAAAAAAATAAACAACAATAGCGAGGTTAGCAAGGTTTTCTGATCCCAGAAAAACAGACAAACAGAGAACACTCGCAACTTATGGACATAGTATGGAGAATTTTTTTTTTTCTCCTGGCTAATTCTAATATGAAATACTGTACAGTATATATAAATAAATATGGTTTTATTATAATTGGTGGGAAAATTCGAGAAAAATTTTTATCGTATAAATCTTCAAATCCAGGTGAACTATTCACCTTTCTAAAGAATATATGTATGTTTATTTTTTCCACTTTTCATCAGTATGCTCTCTTGAAAAGCATAATATGGTCATTGTAGCCTCTTGTATCATCATCAATAACAACAACACTTGTGTTCGGTTACTTTATTGTTGTTTATGCCGACCGGGCTAGCCAGATGGGTTAAGTGCCTGCCTGGCAACCCAAAGGTTGCGGGTTCGAATCCCGCCTCGGGCTTGGATATCACGATGGTACTGCACCTCCGGTTACGGTTGGATTTCACGGCCATGATACACGAAGGAAGCAGGAAAAAACTGGTTCCTTCGTGTATTGCTCCCATCATACGAAATAAATAAAATTGTTGTTTATCAATATAAACATTTCGCTCTTGCCGTATGTACATCTACCCATAAAACGCCTGAGATTACTGTTCATTTAGAGCCATAACTTTATTTACCTTTTAACTCGTAAAGTACGGAGTATTATCATTAAGTTTTAGTTAGCCCAAGTCATGCGAGGAAGCGGACTTTTTCTGCATCAAGATAAAATAAATAAATTAATAATTATTATTAAAATAAACAGAATATTCATACTAGTACTATTCCTACAAGCTAATCACCCAATTTTGCTTTAAACTTAGCCAAACTTACTGTCTCGACCATGTTGGGAGGAAATTTTTCTAATGTTCGATAAGACGCTGCCTATAGCTAAACTTTGAGATCCAATCTTCTGTTATTCCCTTAGATTTTACATTTGTGTCCCCTGGTTCGTGTCTCATCACGCCGGAGAATAGCCATTCCTCATTCATTTTACTGAATCCCTTCATTACCTTATATACTTCAATTAGATCTCCCCTTAGATTTCTAGTTATCAAACTTTTCAATCGGCACCTTCTTAAGCCGATCTTCATTTGTCCATCGCTTTGTACTCATCACTAATTTGGTCGCCCGTCTCTGAATCCTCTCCAAAATTTCTGTCCCTAATTTTCAGACGCGGCCACTTCACTGGAATATGATGTTCCAAATGCAGTCTAACCATCGCTTTGTAAAAAGGATAATGACTTCCTTCTCCTTACTAGCAAAGGCCCTATGAATCATAACCAGAACAGTCTGCCTTCCTAGCAGCCTGTTTAACGCTAAAAAGAAAATTTTGTGTCTGATTGAATCATAACGCCTAAGTCTTTTTTGATCTTGAATCACTTTTACTCTTGTTCCCCTAGCTTTTACTTGACTCCAGGATTTGTGGTCCCCAAATGCATACATGCAAAAGCAAAAACCTTACATGCAAAAGTATTAAACTTTGATTACCATTTTTCAGCTCATGCAATCGATCCAAGTGTTTTCAACACAACATGGTCTCTCTCGGATCATTAACTTTCACATCATTATTAGAAAACTTTAGCAGCTCCCACTAGGTACCCTCATCAATATCATTTATGAATATTTGAAATTGGAGGTGACCAACACCGGTCTTTCAGGGACTTCACCTGTTACGCTGTTCCATCCCGAAGATTGACCATTTATGGTAATCCGCTGTCTCCTGTCTTTTAGTTAGTCTGCAATCCAGTGTAGGATCTTACTAATAATTCCAAGTTATTCTGGTTTATATAGCTTTATTAAGCTTTAATAAAGTCTAGATATATAATGTAAAAATTGTTACTTGCATCCAATCGCATAATAACTATATATAGTAATTTACCAGATTGGCCAGGCATGACCTCTACTTAAAGGACCCATGCTGGGATCTATTCAAGGTACCATTCTTGCCGAGATGGTCCTGAATCGCATTCTTAACCACAGAACCTATGATCTTCTTTACCACAAAAGAAACTAATGGCCTATACTTACTGAAATCATTTTTAGCACCACCTTTGTGGACTGGGGAGACATTAGCACTTCTTCAGTCCAGTGGAATCGTCCCGGAGTCCAGTGATGCTCTCATTAAAATTCCCACCAATTTGATACACTTATATGCAGGCTTTTTAAATTTAATTTTCCCTGGAGCCTTGCCCTCCTTTAATCCCAGTACCTTTTCTAACAAATGCATCTCTGAGATTATCAGGCGCCTCCGTAGCCAGGTGGGCAGGAGCGGAAGTGCGTAGCACACGCTTCTTGATTAGACCGGGGTTCGAGCCCGTGACCACCAAATACGGAGGATGCGGAAAGGTCAGGGAATGACCACTGCATATCCTCGGAGCAATATGGCCTTAGTTGCTAATGCTCCTAAAAACCAAATCAACAACAACTGAGATTATCATATCTAATTTTCAGCATCCTGATTCCTTAATATTCCACGAAAAGTCCGAGTTTTCGTCTATAAATATCGATGAAAAGTATCTGTTAAATTCATGTGTCATATCTGCTGGGCTTTGCTCGGACCTTTCACTGCAACCAATTAAGGGACCTATTCTCTTCTTTCTCGTATTATTAACGTATGTGAAGAACTCCTTATCTCCTGTTCTTAGCACTCTTTGCTTGTGCTTTCTCATAATCCGCTTTTGCCCGTCTTACCCCATCAATGGCTTTGTTACTATTCTCTTATAATGCTCATACAAATCGAAATTACGTGAGTTTATATAAATGTTCCATACATGTTTCTTTTGTTCAATCAAACTTTTAACCTAATTTGTCATCCATGGCATCCTACGTTTTTGGAATCTGAACACTGGTATGGATATGTGTGGCTCCAAGGATAAGTCCCTACAATATTTCCCATAATTATTGCAGTAGTTTTTACAGTACAAGACTCTCCTATTCAGCCAAGTCCGACCACTCTTTCTTTCCCAAATGTGTTATTGTTTTATTTTATTTATTTATATTATTATTTATTATTATTACTTTTTATATTTTCATTTTTTGCCCAGTGAGCCTGGTCTACACATTTCAGTCAATAAAATTAATTATTTGTAAATAATTTTACGTCTATTTACGAAAATGCAGAAACGGTATCACAAATAAAGCGATATGAATTCAAAACTTCAGCATTTCGAACTACATAAAATAAACAACAAGAAGTAAATAGGCGAAATAAATAGCGTTATAATCTGGCAAATGAGCTCTGCTCATTTATATAGTTTTTAGATTCTTTTTGAGTAAATATCTGAGAATTTCATGTATTATTTTCTATATTAAGAATTAGTAGACTTGTATTTTCATTCACTTCTCTATGCTATCGCTCCGATTCTTTGATCTGGGTAGCCTGGTATTTTTTGATTTGACGTTATGTTATTAAAAAAAAAAAAAATATTACGTGTCAATTCCTAAATTCCCTGAACATTTCCGCAAGCTTTCATGTCATAGGTTTTCATGGTGCCTTGCTACATCGAGATTTGCTACAAAAATAAAGTTAATTTGTTTTAAACAGTGTGCGTAAGGAAAAGCCTTCTTTCTTCGCATCCAAAGATAGCATACCCTTCATCACCACTTGGAGATCCCTTTAAATTAAATGATAAGCATAATGGAAAATGAGCCTGACGCTGATCTTGCTGCTCTCACCCATGAACTGTGAGGATAATAGTCACTACTCTAAATCGTATTTGTATCAGTTGTCATTTGGTTTATTTAAGTTTAATGTTCTAAATCTCATGGTACGCCATCTTTGTAATGTAATTTGTTTAATGCCTGTTCTCGTCACCTTAATGTCTTATGTAAATTAACGGCACCCTATATCATTTAATGTCATCGTGTTTTGTTCTTTAATGTCTTATGTTATTTAATGTTTTTTTTTTAAACACCTGTTATTTGTAAATCCCTGGCCTTTTGGCCGTTAAGGGAAAGTGCAACGCTATTTAACCTTGTAACCAGTTACAATCGAATGTTGTTGCAATAAAGATTCTCTCTCTCTCTCTAAACAATTTTGTGTTGAGGTGCTTTTCCACCATGAACACACGCTCCTCTAAGCCAGCGTTTCTCTACCTTTTTTTAATTGTCGCCCCCTAAAGGGCTTTTTTAGACATTTTTTTCCTAATCGCCCCCCCCCATGAAATTTTAAATAAGAAAATACTTTATACTTACTCTTTTTATTCAATGAGATCTCTGGGCCTCATGCTTTTTAGCTAAAAGGTCAATGTTTTGTATGATATTAGTAAGTTTAATTCTAATGTCTCCTCTTTCTTGAACATATATCAATTAGGTTTCTTTCCTTTGTTAATATTTTATTTACTGAACTAAAACCACTTTCAACCATATAATACGTTGGAAAACAAAGAAGTACTTTGGCCATTTCAGACCACATTGTTGGATAAAGAAGTTTAGTTGTTATTGATCCCCACACCCAACCATTCCACCCTTTTCGAATTTACATTTGCATTCTTCGTTACATTTTAATTCAATGAGTTCTTAAATTTCTTCACTAGCAGACCAGTCGTCGCATCCAATTGTATCTAGCATCCATGGCTTCACTTCAAAAGAAAATAATCTGAAAATCTATTTTTCATTTCGCCTTTTAAAGAACACAAATGATCTGAATAATTTTTAAGACCATTCTCGGTGAGAGATTCATTGATTTCAGATAACTCTTGCATACCATGAAATTGTCTTCTCATTAAATTGCTTTCAAATATTACCATTATTTCAGTGAAGGCTTTTAATACGCATTTGCAATTCATCATCATAATTAATTTCCCTTGAAGTTGAAGTGAAACTTCATTAAGTTTTCAAAAAATTCAAGCCATATAGTATATGTTGTTTTTGTGTTTGGTGATCTCCTTTTCTAAATTTCTGACCTTCGCTTTCTAAAAAACTAATTATCATATCAAAAAAAGGTTTTACAAATCTCTTTAGACAGTTTCTTTTAGAAAGCCATCTGACTTTTATACGTAAAAGGAACTTCACATACTGTTCTTCATTATCAACACAAAATTTTCTGAAAAGGCGATCATATTTGATCTGTGATTTCATTTTATTGATGGTTTTAATAAATATACTGAGAGATTGATAAAGAACTGGGCTAATATTTTTTGCAACCAGATGATGTCGGTGCACAATGCAGTGTATTGCAAGAACTTCGGGACATATTTCCTTTAGGTGGGCTATAAAACCCTTGTCTTCCAACCGTGGAGGTAACACCATCAGTTGCACAGGACACAAAATTTTCCAATGGTACTTGTTTTTCATCAAAACATGTTTTTACAGCAACAAAAATGGATGCTCCAGTACAGTCAGTTTCTATAGATTTTACAAACAACATCTCTTCTTTTAATTTACAATCATAGTCGAAATAACGAACGTATGCCATTAGAAGGGCGTTATTGTCGGTATCTGTGGATTTATCAATCTAAATTGAAAATTTTCTTATTTTTAATTTGTCAATTTTATTTTTAAGTTGGCGCCCTGTGCGGTAGCACAGGGCGCCAAAATTTACTGTGCCCAAAATGCCACGCAAAATCACTGATTTGCTCTAAATCTCTCATGTCACGATCTTCGAAATTTGCAATATGCAGTCAATCTTACGTTACGATTCAAGCAATTCGGAAGTGTTCCGATTTCAGTTATCGTACATTCGAATGCATAATTTTATTCAAATGCACGATAACTGAACTTTGAACGATAGGCTCCGAAGTTGGAGAGGGCGCATCAAAAAATCTCGCACAGGGCGCTGATAAACCTGGGGCTGGTTCTGCTTTAATGTTAACTGACATCTCATCGATTTGAATTCGAATTGAATCGTTGCTCAATGGCAATGCTTTTAAAATACTGTACTGGAAAGATTTTGATGCATCACTGTTCAAATTACAGTCTCTAATGCGGGTCATATAACAGTCTCAACAACTGTATGAGCACTACCAGTTTTTGTAATGATTTCTGTAATTTTATAAGATGCAATAATTCCATCGTCATATGTTTGCGTGTTCTTCTTAAATAAGGAAGTAACACTGTTATGTTGCTCAAAATTCTGTTATAAATTTTTAAAATATTCGAACTTTATATCAACTTTATCAGGATGTTTCCTTAGTGATCTAAAAGTCTTGATGGTTTCATAGCTTCATTTGAAAAAGGACCATGTATCTTATTACACATAACACATGGGCTGTATTGAGTCGAATGGGCTTTCAATAAAACCACAAGATAGATATTCATCCAGATATTGCTGACACTTTTTTTCTTTTCAGCATTTGACATGATTGATGATGGGTTGAATAACTACAAAAATAAAAAAATATAAACTTTTTGTTAGAAACAATAGACTGAAACATTTCCTCATCCCATCCATGCCTCATATATTGACCAATGAAACAAAAGAATAAATAAATAAACCATGCCCCTACCGCTGTCAAGGTCGCAGCTGTCGGAAAGGCGCAGACGCTAAGGGTTGCGGAGATATTACACTATACCTATATGTTAAAAACCAGTTTTCCTAGGGGAAAAGAAAACCCAATGAGAGAAATTAACTATTAAGGAATAAGATTATCATCGGGTAGGGTTGAACTTTGGAAGGCCACAAACCGTTGTAATATCCATGATTTTTTCATCCCCCAAAAAACCAATTTTCGACCCCTTGGGGGCGGTATCGCCCTCGTTGAGAACCCCTGCTGTAAGCTGAACATCGTTGTCATTTTACTGCTTTTACAGAGTATGAACATTCATCGTTTAATAAGTTGTTGACAGATGGCGACACCATACATAGAGTAAAAGTTGTTAATTTTAAATTCTGCCCTTAGAACCAATGAAAATGTGCATAACTTCCTATTCTTTTCTTGTGACATGTGGGTGGAAAGAGAAATAAAAGATTTCATCCCCTGCAAGAATTACGGTGACGCACCGTAGTTCAAAGAGTAGTAACGTATCTTACTACCCTGTGCTGTGTTATAACAATAAATGGTCATGCGCACTGAAAAGCGGTCATTACTAAATACGATGAGCAGAAGTGACAGATAGTAATAACATTAATCTGGGGCTAAACTAACTCTGAGGGCTACTCTGTGTGAACTGTTTTTTTGTTCGTAATCAGTGCAAGTGGCGGTAATATAGTTTTAAAGATAAAAAGATGAAACAGCGTTTAATATAAAATATATATTCCTGGTTACTCTGCTCGTCTACTTCTCACGTGAGAGAAGGGTAATGGCACTGGACTGCAATAGCTGGGAGGAATTCGAGAAAAGTTTGAAACAGGGAAAGTCACCCATAGATATTTTAGGTGTTGGAAGTTCTACCTCAACTACTGATGCAGTTACGGATAAAAATTTTGCGAATTGTAAGGATAATTTAAATGTGCAGGTTGGCAGCCATAAATTTAGATTTGTTTATAGTGAAAAAATTCCATATTTCAACACACAAGAAGCCAACTCTGCGCCAAATGATTTTGCTGTTGGTTTACCTACTGTCCCATTTTCGGAGCTCTTGAAACCGATTTTCATTTCGCAGAAGTGCAAGAAAAATGAACATTTGTAGACCTTTTTTCTAAAGAGAAGTGAGTATTCTGTTTGGTGTACAATTGAAACCCCAGGGACTCACATCTGGTGAGTATGGGCTTGGCACACCCAGGGTCCTGAGCTGGATATCATCATTCTTCTCTTTCTTGGTGATTCCCTTCTACTTTTGAGACTCTTGTTTTCTCTCCCTCTCTCTCTGTCAGGGTAACTCAGAATTTTTTTTTTTTTTTTTTTTTTTGGCTGGTGCAGCATAAGCCTCAGTCTTCTTTGCACCATACAGATAATAATAGTAATAATAATAAGAATCATCATTGTGGTTGTACATCTTGTTAGCTCGGCTGGGTTGTGCTTCGTAAGTTTGTTGCTAGCATCCCAACTCGCAAGCAAAATGACACTCCAAACCTCGGCCTTACCTGATTTTTAACTTAATGTACATTTCTTTTTCCTCATTAAACTTTAACTTATGTTTACTTTAAACCTATAAGCTTGACTTTGTTACCACATGCAGGGGTGTGTTTCTAACACCAGTGTAACCAGTGATGTGCTGCCAGTTCATTAAGAACAACAGACTCATATGAGAATTTTAGCTAACAGACATTTTCCCCCTTTTAAATAGTCTTACATTTTATCAAACAAATTTTTTAACCAGGAACTGGGATTATTTGTGTGGTGATCAATCAAAAGGATGAAACACCAATATGATTAATTACCACATCATACATCCAAGCAAAATCTGCCCTTTTGTTTTAATACTGTACTTATCCAAATTAGTTATTTATTGATGTGTTCTGTTTTTATGTGGTACATTAAATGTTCATATTTATACTCTGGAACAACAACCAGGTCAGTGAAGTTTACAATAAATCAATCAATACAAATGTTAATTATATTTAGCAGTCACAGGCTTGAACCCCGGTCCACTCAAAGAGCGTGTGCTATTACACTCGCACTCCTGACTGCTCATCCACGTCAAGCCTAACTTCTTCATAGCAACAAATGTGAGCATAACTTCAGTTATCTTTAGAGTAAACTGAGGAAGTGGAAAGGTTTCCACTTATCTTGCTTTGCAAATCATGCTTTTCACTTCCAAGTGGAAATTACGATTTGCCACTACAAATTTTAATAGTTCAATAATAAATGCCATTTTCCCCTTAAAATTTTGAAGGTGGAGGACTCTATACTTTCTTGTTATTTGTTGTGTTTGGTGCACAGCCGTTTTCCCACTGTTTAGTGAATGATGTAATTGGTCTTATAGTGCAAACCACAACAAACTGTTTCTACAAGTTAACTTGGTATTGCACCTTTAAACAAATGGTACCACAAAAATAATAATCAGCTATTTTAACATCATTTTAACGTAGCCATCTACCGTGGTAGTTAAATTAATTAATTAAATTGGCATCGTTTTGGTTATATCTCATATTGTGAATGCCTTCACAAGTTGCCATGGTATTGTACTACCTTGAATAAGTAACACTTCCCCAGTGGAGAAGACTACTGTTATTTATTCTCAGTGGATACCACCACCCATATGGCACCGTTTCAAAGCTTGTTGGGTGGTGGTAGCCGTCGAGAATAAATAACAGTAGTCTTCTCCACTGGGGAAGTGTTACTTATTCAAGGTAGTACAATACCATGGCAACTCGTTGTGAAGGCATTCACAATATGAGATATAACCAAAACGATGCCAATTTAATTAATTAATTTAACTACTTTGGTAGATAGCTACCTTAAAATGATGCTTTGCACTAACCTATATGTTGTTAGTCATTCTACCTCATAGCATGAGGCCTTTGCCCTTAAATATTTTATCAGCTATTTATTTATAAATTTACTATTTTATTAATTTTAAAGTTTAAACCAAGCAACTTGATTTTTTCTATTTTGTCAGGAATTATCATGACAGACCAGTAAGCCAAAGAACAGACTCCCATAATGTAGTGACACTACCATAGAAGGCTATTATAGGATGGTCTCATCTTTTAAATAATGGCATATATCCCTTTCAGGATGATAGTTGTTTTAAAATAGTGCAGTACAAAGGTAACTTGTAGAAACACTAAATTCATTCTGTAGTGTTTACAAGTCTGCTGGCTGTGACACACACACACACACACACACACACACACACACACACACACACACACACAGATTCGTAAAGAAGTTTTGCTGTAATAATGAAGTTACCCTGTCATATGGCTGTTCCAGAATTTTTTTTTTAATTTTTAAATTAAATTTAAATATTTTATTATTTTTTAATTTAAATTGAAAACAAAACTTCTTGATTGGCTCATTTTTATCTTAAGTTATTTACAGAAGGAATTACAAACCATCTCCTAAGTTGCTACAGTTCAGATGATCCACAAAATGTGGTATTGGTACGTGTTTATGGAGATAAAACAGAACTCTTCATAGATCGTGATGCAGAAGTTAAAACAATGTACCTCATGCATAAAGCTGGTCTTGGTTGCCCCCTTTATTGTGTCTTTAACAATGGACTTTGCTATGGCTACATTCCAGGGGTAACATTAGATGCACAGAAGGTTCGTGACCCTTTTATTTCCAGGTAAAGTTTCATTTTATATAATGTAATTAATCATATCCATCTTTTGAAAGGGTATTTTTTTAAAACACAAGTAATGAATGATATTGTCATAAGTTATATAGTGTACAAGGATTAAAAAAAATAAAACCACACAAACAGAGTGAAAGTGAAAAACTTCAAAATCAGACTTTGATTTATTGTATTACACTTAATAAGTATATGCTTTGGAAAGAATTCATAGTAATAAGGAATGTGAAGGAGATAGGTTTTGTTGGTTGGTTTTATTTGTTGGTGCAAGGGCTACTAAGGCCATAATGCACAAAGGAGATAGATATGGGTATCTTTTGTTAACCAATCATTAATAACAAAAGATATGGGTATCTTTTGTTATTAATGATTGGTTAACTGTATATTTCTCAGATATCTTGTTAAAAATATTTCTTTTAAATCTCTTCCCCCCCCGTGTGTGTGTGTGTGTGTGTGTGTGTGTGTGTGTGTGTGTGGCCCTAACTAGGTGTGATTGCATCTGGCCCTGCAAACCAGCTCTGAGTGCATGGTTGGTGTCCAAGACAACCTTTTAATAGATGACTTACAATTTAAGGCTTCTTTCATGTATCTAGTTAACATTTCAATAAAAAGGGTTTAAAGTTTTTCTTATTTTTCCATAAAATTGGAAAAACTTAATTTTATTTAAACTTTTAAAATCCTACTTTATTTAAAAAAAAAAAAAAAAAGATATTGCACAGATAAATATAAAATATACAAATTTCTGTACTTATCCATTCTGTACTTCCTATCCATGTATTCCTAATGGATAGGAAGTACATAGGAAGCATTTTTTTTTTTTTTTTTAATTATTGTAAAGTAAAAATATGTGGTTTTCCAATTTAGAACCCTAGTATTGATACATCCAGTTGGAACTTGTTTGCAGATTATTCTTTCTATGCATATACTCCTCAACCATTCTTGATGACTTTTTATGAAATAAAGTATTCATGCAATCAGTTTTTATTATTAAATTGATTCACATTACTTTGTGAACATGCTTGGTTTGGTTTGGCTTGCATAATTAATTTTAATTATTTATAATTTTGATAAAATTAATTTTAATTATAATTAAAACTATTTTAAATGCTGAAAAATGTCAGTTTTATTTATCTATTTTTTTTTTTTTTTTTTTGTTACAAAGTTTTTTTTGTGCCATTACTTGCTTTCTATTCCTTGCCATTCGGCTCGGAGTTTGTCTATATTGGATACAGAGGTCCAGAAGACTTCCAAATTTATTGCAATGTTTGTGTAGTGGGAAGGGAATATGGAATTGGTGCGAACCTTAAATGTACAGAAAAAATTTGCTGTCAGTGACTTTTCCTTTTAAAGTAATGCTTAAATCTTTCATTTATAAATATAGATTTCTGGAGGAGGGACTAAGAAATTGAAATTTTCTTAAAAGCTTCACAAGTATGAATGAAGCATATATTTAAAATTTATTGTCAACTGGTTTTTGCTGATCAAGTAATGCTCAAGCATCTGAAACTATTACTGTAAGAGTAGAACTGGAGGGAAGGGGCAGTCAAATTATAGTTCAACCCAAAAATCTTCAGAAGAACTAACAGATTTAATTTGTTTTCAAACTTTTTTTAGTATTAATATGAAAAAGTGAGATTGGGTAGGCAAATGATGCAAGGAAACAAGCTTATACAGCATCAGACAAAAAGAAAAAATCCCATCCACCTCATTTGTCCATCCTCTCTAATAATTTGTTTAATGCTTCCATATATTCAGACTATCCACTTCTGCAACACCAGATGGAAGTTTATTCTAACAATCAATGACTTTCTGGGTGAAAATGAATTTTTTGCATATTATCTGTAGACATCCATTTTCAGTTTACAAGGTGTGGCTGTTAGATAACAACACTGTTGCAATAAATTAAATATAATGAAATATTTTCTACCTTACAAGTTATCCCCTTCAGAATAATTGCCTTGCCTTCACATGCTGTTCCATACATTTCTTCCAGGCACAGAAACATTTCTGGAAGTCATCCTTTGGAAGCTCTTAGCATTAGCATTAGTAGAGGCATATGATGCAAAGAAAGCAAGCTTATGCAGCATCAGCCAAAAAAAAAAAAAAAACTTCCACTTCACCCCTCCGTTCATTCGAAATACCCGTCCAGCTGAGCCTTAAATTTATTTAGGCTATCAACTTCCACAACAAGGGATGGAAGTCTGTTCCACCAACCAACTACCCACTGGCTAAAGGCAAATTTCCGCACATCTACCTGCCTCTGTCTTTCCTCAATTTGAATTTATGCCCTCTCAGGTGATTATTCTGAGCAAGAGGCAGAATCCCATCAGCATTGAGCATGCTCAAACCATTCAAGGCTTTATACACCTCTATCAGATCACCTCGCTGGTGCCTAGTCTCCAGACACTGTAATTTGCAAAACTTAAGCCTTTCTTAGTAAGAGAAACCCTTTGTTCCATTCACTAATCTTGTTGCCCTTCTCTGTACTCGTTCCAGCAGCTCCATATCCTTCTTGAAATGAGGCCTCCAGACCTGTATACAGTACTCAAGGTGTGGCCTGACCATTGCCTTATACAAGGGAATAATCACCTCCTTATCCCTGCTAGAAAAATTCCTGTATATCATTGATAAGACACCATGAGCTACTCTTGCAGCCTGTCTCTACTGCTGAGAGAACTTCATATCTGTCTGCACAATTACCCCCAGGTCCTTTTGATTCTCTACTACTGTCAGTGTAGTACCACAGGGTTGGTACGCTGCTCTTGGGTTGCTGCTTCCCATATGTAGTACTTTACGTTTGTCAATGTTAAACTTCATTTGCCACCTCTCAGCCCATCTGCTCAACCTTTCCAGATACTGTTGCAGCAGCATAGCGTCAGTAGTGTCCTTAACAACCCTGCCAACCTTTGTATCGTCTGCAAACTTGGACATTAAGCTTGATATACCGTCATCAATATTATTTATAAATACAGAAAACAATAATGGACCCAACACCGAACCCTGAGGAACTCCACTATTAGTCCAGGATGAGCAGTGTCAATTGATTACCACTCTCTGCCTTATCCCCCTCAACCACCCCTTTATCCATAGCAGCAATTTGCCTCCAATTTGTGCAGCAGTCTTCCATGTGCAAGATGAGATTATGAAAGTGAATAAAGATAATATGATGGTGGCTATTAATCAAAGTTATTACATAAACTAGAAGACTTTAGAGACATTGGTTTACAAAATAATCAATAAAGATAAAGAAAGGATAACAAAAAAGTAAAAATGTCTTTATCTGTGCGATAAAGGCATCAATAAAAAAAAATGTATAGTTTTATCAGATCAGCAAATAGTACATTGCCTGAATTATTTAGAAACAATAAAATTCATAAACAGGTAATTCCATTAGATCTACAGTTAACAGTGAATACAACCTGGCACAAAATTTATCACGGGCTAGTTAGCATTCTATCACTACTTAACGTGTTGGACGTGTTTTAATTTTATTCTGTATTATTATTCTATTATTGTAATCTTGTTTAATTTTATTAAACAAGAACAAATAAATAACAATACTCTATTAAAAAAGTATAAATATCGATTTCATGTTCATTGAAGTTCCAGTAGATGACGCAAACAGCATCATCAAGTTGCAGGATTAAAGCCTAAGAATGGATAGGAGCACTTAATCATGTTGACTGTTGTCGAGATACTGGCACCTGCACGTCTTATTATTATTATTAATAGCCATATGATGCAAGGAAGTCTGAGGCTTATGCTGCACCAGGGGAAAAAAAAAAAGTTCGAGAGAGAGAGAGAGAGAGAGAGAGAGAGAGAGAGAGAGAGAGAGAGAGACAAAAATAGAAGGGAATCACCAAGAAAGAGAAGAACGATGATATCCAGCTCAGGACCCTGGGTGTGCCAAGCCCATACTCACCAGATGTGAGCCCCCCACAATCATTCCACATTCAAAGTCGAAAACTGATTGCATGTGTATGGATTACAATCTTATCAGCTGTTTCCAACTTTGAGCCTTCATCATTGTCACAGTTCAGTCCAATACTACCTAAGGTTATTTATGCTGCTAATGCAAAGTCAACTCGTGTGTGTGTGTGTGTGTGTGTGCGCGCGCGCGCGCGTGCATGCATGTGAATTCTGTTGTATGTTATTGGAACTATAATTGCTCTTATAGTTCCAATGTGATGAATAGCCTCCAATCAGCATAATGATGTATAAAATATAGATAAAATACAAAATAAAGTAAAATTAAACAATGAAGTGAAATGAAATAGTTGTTAGAGGATAGCACAGCCCAGTATCTAATCAAAATGATGAAATTTATGCTTATCTGTTTCATCCATATTCCACAGTTACTAATAATGGCCATTTTTATATCCAATATCTGAATTTTAACTAATTATTCAGCATAAATATAAGTAAATATATAAATAAGCAATATTAATAGCAAAATGGGGATTTACTGGCAAAGGGAAACCTAGAATTTGTACATTGTCCCTACTGATATGCATCAGAATTAATTTATATTTTACCTCCAGTAGAAAATTTGAGTAAATTTTTCACACCAGAGCAAAAAGTCTGATTTTGCATATTTTTCTGCCTAGCTGACAATGTCTCCAGCAGTGGAGCAATGTCTCCACTGCTGAAGCTACTACCAATCAGTTAGCTTTACATTTAATTTAAATTTTATTTGAATTTAAGGAAAACTAAATTTACTAAATGTCATATACACGAACTCCCCAACTTACATGCTATGGAAAATCGACTTTACGTAAGTTTTTGCTGGCCGGAGCAAACTTAAAAAATCACGGAAACATATTTTGCATCCCATAGGAATAAATGGAGGTATCGTGAAAATATCATGTGAACCCAATAACACAGTTTTTTTTTTTGTAATTTGTTTCAAGTCCTTGGAAGTTGAAAATTTTGCTATATTACTAAGCTATTTATCTCTCTAAAAGGTCATATTTGTAATGGAAATTGCACTACCCTTTCATCGTTATCATATGTTCTAGTTATAAGAATCAATTTTGAACGCCTTTGTGATATTTTTCTAAAGCACGTTTCTGGAGGTCACGACCATAAAACAAATAAAAACAATTTGCACTTTCCAGTTTATCAGGTTTTTCTGTTAGTGCATCTAATTATAAACGGGTAGCAAACTCAATCTTCTTGCATTTGCGATAATACTGATAACCGCAATTGTGTGGGTTTTTACACTGTTATGGTGAAATGTGTTCCTCTTCGCTGAAATCTTCAATCATATAAAAAACAAATTTTCAGAAACTTCTCTTCATTCCTATTTACGTATTACAATGCTGAAGGGAAAGCGGCCAACAAAAAGTGCAAGTGGTGGCAGTGCCAGGAAACGAACCAAAATTGATTTAGAAATGAAGATGAAAATGATTAAGAAGTGTGAAGCAGGACAAAGTTTGTCAGCTATTGCAAGGGAATTAGGTCTCGCTGCTTCAACAATGAATACTATTTTAAAGGATAGTGCGCGTATAAAGAACATGTTAAAGCATCAATGCACTTAAGATCAACATTGATCACAAAACAGCGTTCAGGTGCTATATCGAAGATGGAACAGCTGTTAATAATATAGATGGAAGATCAGATTCAGAAGCGAGTGCCCCTGAGTCTAATGACCATTCAAGCAAAAGCAACAAGTATTTATAAAGATATTCAGGATAAGTACGGCAAACCCAACCCAAGTTCGTGGCAAGCAACGGGTGGTTTAATAGGTTCAAGCATCGCGCTGGTTTCCACAACATTAAAGTATGTGGTGAAGTCGCCAGTGCCGATTCTGCAGCTTCAGAGAAATTTTGTGATGTGTTGGAAAAAAATTATTGATGAAGATAGCTATTCAACGCAGCAAATTTTTTAACATTGACAAGACTGCTCTGTATTGGAAAACAAAAAAATGCCGGATCGAACATACATTGCCAAAGAGGAAAATACAATGCCAGGTTTCAAGGCATCAGGCCACACTCTTGCTTGAGGCTAATACAACGAGAGATTACAGTGAGAGAGATTAAAACCACTGCTTGTGTCCCATTCTGGAAATCCTCTTGCATTTAAGGGCATCAATAAAGCCACCCTACCCATGCATTTCTGATCGAACCAGAGCACATGGATAACAATCTCAATCTCTCTCTCTCTCTCTCTCTCTCTCTCTCTCTCTCTCTCTCTCTCTCTCTCTCTCTCTTTTGAGGATTGGTTTAAATGCTACTTCATTCCCGAGGTTGAAAAATATTGTAAAGACAACGACATTCCTTTCAAGATTTTGCTTCTATTAGATAATGCTGCTCCTGGACATCCTACGCATCTAGATGATTTCAATTTGAACGCGAGTCATATTTCTACCACCAAAACATGACTTCACTCATCCAACCTATGGATCAGGGTGTTATTTTGAATTTAAAAGCATACTATTTATGCACAACATTTGCTCAGGCATTGTCTGCAGTAGATGATGAGAAAAATTTTACATTAAGAGACTTTTGGAAATCTTACAATATTTACCATGCTATCTTAGACATTAATAAGGCTGTCATTGTTGTTATTTGGTTTTTAGGAGCATTAGCAACTAAGGCCATATTGCTCCAAGGATATGCAGTGGTCATTCCCTGACCTTTCTGCATCCTCCGTATTTGGTGGGATCACGAGCTCGAACCCCGGTCTAACCAAGAAGCGTGTGCTACGCACTGCTGCTCCTGTCTACCTGGCTACGGAGGCGCCATTAATAAGGCCTGGGTGGAAATTACTAAGAGTTGTTTAAATGGTGCATGGAAGAAAATATGCCTACGGCACATAAATCTTCGAAGGATTTGAAAAGACAAATCATATGAAGAGATTACAGATAAGATTGTAAAGGTTGCAGAGTTACTTCAGTTGGAGGTTGATGCCAAAGACGTGGAGGAGTAATAGAGGAAGAAGAGAAGGAATTATCTAACAAACAACTTATTAACTTGCAGGCAGTGATAGTGAAAGAAGAAAATTCTGACAAAGCTCAAGATGACCAAATGAGGAGCTGAGATGCTTCATCACCAGAGAGGGAAATGGCAATGGCATTTGGTGAAATTGCATTGGGAATGGCGAGATTTGAGAAGATGGATCCTGATAGCAAACGATTATTGAAAGTTAACAGAGGGGTGAATGATATGCTTGCTACAAAAAAATATATGATGAAAAGAAAAAAGCCACTGTCCAGTCATCCATTAATATTTTCTTTCGTAAGGTTGAGCGGCCGACCCCTTCTAAATCTCCACAGCCCTCAACCTTCGCAGCAGCATATTTATCAGCTGAAGACGTTGATTCTGGAAACTATGCTCAAGAGGTAAAACTTACTGATGTTATGCCTGTCTCCTCTTTTTTTTATTTCTTTTTTAATAATTTTGAAATTTTTTTAAATTGTACACTTTTTTGTAATTTTTCCTCCGCATGAGATAAAAAATTGAATTAATATAATAAATAATTCTATTTGCATGTTCATCGGATGTTTCTTTTTTGATTCAATCATTTCAGCGACTGCTGCACAATCATGGGGGAAATTGCGACTTACGTAAAATCCTACTTGCGTAGGGTTCTGCGAAACGCAACCCTAATGTAAGTCGGGGAGTTCCTGTACATATGTTTGTGTGTTTATGTTAATAAGATTATGATTTTTCTTTTTTAGATACATTGCAAAATTTATGGCCCACATGCATAGCATTCATTATTTAGCAAAAGACGTGAAACCTGAGCCTTCTTTATTTCCTGTCATGCGTAGATTTTGGGAACTAGTACCTTTTTCTTTTAAAGATGAGCAGAAAAATCTCAGGTATTTTAAAGTATGAAATTAAAATTAACAGAACCTCTTGTATTAGTGATCTTTAATATCTGTTTGGACCAGAGTGAGCAACCTGTGGGCATCCATTTGACCTATCTGATACTAAATAATTAAAAGAAAAAAAAATCCAAAAAATTTAAAATTCAACAAAGCAGCGTTAATCAAAGAGACTTAATGTCTCTTTCATTAAAGTTCCCTAATGAATCAGCCTGTATGTATAAAAGTATAATTTATTAAAGTAAAATAACACAGAGTAAAACAAAAAAAGCATAATTCAAAACATTATGAAAAATAGGAAGTACTAGAACCTCAATCTGTAAAGATAAAGTGGAGTAAAACTTGTGAATTTAGACTTCTTTCAAATTACTCGAAGATAAATTTGCCTTTGTGCGACTTAGTGGATTCCATGGAATTCTAAATGCAGCAGTGAGCAAAACAGGTTGCTCACTAGTGATCTGAAACATTTTACCGAACTATTCAAAATTGAAGATAATCATACAGCTCTCACATTTTTAGAATATATAAATTTATATTTTTAATAATGTAAATTTCTGTCATATTTGTATTATAATAGTTTGCACAGAAGTCAAGCTTATAGGCCTGTAATTACTCACTATGTCTTTTCATCCCCTCCCTTTGTGATTAGGAGAGCAGTTGCACATCTTTAGTCACTTAATGTTTTGAAAATTTATTCCAAATATTTGTTTTTCCCCATTCTTCACACAAAACTTGATGCTCACATATTGTTCTCTCTTTTGTATCCATTATGATTATGACAGACCTAAGATATGCCTGAACTTCAACGTGTGCCGCTTATTACTGTTTTGCTGGAGCAAGAAATGGCTCAATAATAATAGAGAGTATAATCCATTCCATAGGCCTGCTCATCATCTTGGCCTTCTATATTTACCATTTCTTTCCTAATAAATAATCTTGGAACTTTTTTATCAGCCTATGTATAAGTTTTCCCCCAGGTACGTATAGGTTTCTGTTTGTATAGGTTTCTCTCAGGTTTCTTTCCTGTGTGACAAATATGGAAAAAATGTGAGATTGATAGTGTGTAGAGTAATGATCACTAGTACTGTAATTAGACAAGAGCACATTCAATTAATGCATTTAATGAATTTTTACATGATTTTTGATTAAATTAATGATATGCTCACAAATGACCAGAAGGCATGCATATTGAACAGATGCAGCAAAATGATATGATTAATAGAAATGGGTGCCATGAATCACGTGGACTCATTCTTGGAGTCAGTTGCTTCATAGCAGTGTCTTTCAACCTTTTTTTTTTACTGACCACCTACTCTTTTGTTCTATTTGAAAAACATTTGCCACCTTAACTTTCCATATCAGTGTAATAATGAAATTTTTATTTAAAAAATGTTAGATTTTATCATATTTATTAATCCCAAAATGAGTATTAAAAGATTTATTAGACATTTTAATGCATACTTTTTGCTTGATTCCTACTAACCACGAAATCAAATACAGGGAACAAGTGTTTCAAAGGCTATTCAGAGGTATCCTCTTTCTGTTACATATAGTGATTTCTTTTTTTTTTTTTTGGGCAGGAGATTGTTAACAGCACTGGATCCTTTTTCAACCAGATATGAGGTAGGGAAGTCTAACAAGGCCAGAGATATTTTCTTCTACATGTGTGGATAAAAGAAGGCATACTGTTGTTTTGCCAGAGCTGAAATTGGCTTTACATTCCTCATCATGATGTAATTTTGCTAATGTCAGTGTCACATCACTGAAATTAAAACTTTGATAGAACACATAATCAAATCATCACAAATAATGTTTGTGCAGTAATAGTAATACAGCAGGCCCTCATGATATTGTAGTTTTAAATGTTTTTCACCAACCTTATGTAGAAATAAAACACAAAGAAAATGAAAACTGGAATCTTGGTAACTATGTATTTATAATAAATTATATTTGTCTGTATTTACAATAAATTATATTTAACTTTACAACTAAAATATATGAAATATACATATAAAATATACATTAAAATATACTGGGCTAAGAACAATAAAATACATTAAAATATACTAAATTAAAATCGATAAAACCAAAGCTTTCGAAGGCTCCTGCCTTCTTCTTCAGCGGTATTTTCTTTGTTCTGCGGTGCGTCTTTAAATACCAGCAGGTTCACGGTACTCATCACGTGTTTCATTCCCACGTGTTCCGTTCTCTTGTGTTATGGAACCGGAAGTGGCTCGAGAGTGGGTCATGTGGAACCGTTCATCCCTTCTGAGGATAGTAGCCTCAAAGAGGGGATGGATCCGCATTCCTCTATCTCTATTAATGTTGACTGTGGAACAGATCCGCAAACTCTCAAGCCACTTGCGGTCCCAGAACTTATTCGCCCGATCGGTGATGATAGCCTCGTCCGGGGAGATGTGGTGCTGCTTCTCCCAAAAATGCTCGGCCACGGCGGACTTACCATAGTCCGCACTTCTTATTGCCTTAGTGTGCTCCCCCAGACGGTCTTTGAGACGGCGTTTTGTTTCCCCTACATAACACTCCCCACAATCCGGGCATCTAATACTGTATACGACCCCACTTGCATTCTCTTTTTGAATGGGGGCCTTTACTTGTGACACGATTGTGTGCAGCCTCCGCCCCGGAAGCTGCACACAACGCGTCTGATAATTTCTTAGTATTCTAGTTATGTGATCGGTTAGACCCGGATAGTAGGGAATATATGCAGTGGATACTGGCATAAAAGATTTGCCTCTCCTCTGATTTCCTTTAATATATTTTTCTATAATCCTCTGGGGGTAGCCACATTTTGTAAGATCCGTCGTGACGTGTTCATACTCTATCTTCCTATCCTCGGAGGTACTACAGTGTGATTTTGCCCTGTCAACTAATGTTCTAACCACACTGTTCCTATGATGGTTGGCCTGAGCTGAATTGTAGTGCGAATATTGACCTTTACACATCGATTTCCTATAGACCTTAGTCTTTAGTTGTTGGTCTTCCCTACAGACCAACACATCTAGGAACGGCAAAACTCCTCCTTCTTCTGCCTCCGAGGTAAATTGTATGAATGGGGAGAAGCCATTTAAAATATTCAACACCTGATCTTCACTCCCCTTTCGAATAATTGAAAACGTATCATCTACGTATCTTTTCCAAGGGCGCATAGGGAGAACACTAACATTAAATATTCTAGCCTCGAGCTCCTCCATAGCTAAATTAGCTATAATTGCGCTAATGGGGGAGCCCATGGCTGTACCATTAACCTGCTTATACATAGTATTATCAAACACCATAGTGGTGCTTGAGAGGCATAATTCTATACCTTTCTCAATATCCTCTAAATTTAATTGTGTTCTAGTATTTAGAGTAGTATCTCTCCGTAAGGCCATGTGTGCACAACGCACTCCATGGTCAATCGGAATACACGTAAATAGAGATTTCACGTCGAAAGATATCATAATTTCATTCTCTTCTATGCGTTGGCTTCTAATAAAATGCACAAAGTCTTTGCTGTCCTTAATACTAAATTCAGAAAGTCCTACTAATGGAGATAATAATTTGGCTAAGAAACCAGATAGTGCATATGTGGGACTGCCTATAAATGCCTATAATTTAGCTATGGAGGAGCTCGAGGCTAGAATATTTAATGTTAGTGTTCTCCCTATGCGCCCCTGGAAAAGATACGTAGATGATACGTTTTCAATTATTCCAAAGGGGAGTGAAGATCAGGTGTTGAATATTTTAAATGGCTTCTCCCCATTCATACAATTTACCTCGGAGGCAGAAGAAGGAGGAGTTTTGCCGTTCCTAGATGTGTTGGTCTGTAGGGAAGACCAACAACTAAAGACTAAGGTCTATAGGAAATCGATGTGTAAAGGTCAATATTCGCACTACAATTCAGCTCAGGGCAACCATCATAGGAACAGTGTGGTTAGAACATTAGCTGACAGGGCAAAATCACACTGTAGTACCTCCGAGGATAGGAAGATAGAGTATGAACGCGTCACGACGGATCTTGCAAAATGTGGCTACCCCCAGAGGATTATAGAAAAATATATTAAAGGAAATCAGAGGAGAGGCGAATCTTTTACGCCAGTATCCACTGCATATATTCCCTACTATCCGGGTCTAACCGATCACATAACTAGAATACTAAGAAATTATCAGACGCGTTGTGTGCAGCTTCCGGGGCGGAGGCTGCACACAATCGTGTCACAAGTAAAGGACCCCATTCAAAAAGAGAATGCAAGTGGGGTCGTATACAGTATTAGATGCCCGGATTGTGGGGAGTGTTATGTAGGGGAAACAAAACGCCGTCTCAAAGACCATCTGGGGGAGCACACTAAGGCAATAAGAAGTGCGGACTATGGTAAGTCCGCCGTGGCCGAGCATTTTTGGGAGAAGCAGCACCACATCTCCCCGGACGAGGCTATCATCACCGATCGGGCGAATAAGTTCTGGGACCGCAAGTGGCTTGAGAGTTTGCAGATCTGTTCCACAGTCAACATTAATAGAGATAGAGGAATGCGGATCCATCCCCTCTTTGAGGCTACTATCCTCAGAAGGGATGAACGGTTCCACATGACCCACTCTCGAGCCACTTCCGGTTCCATAACACAAGAGAACGGAACACGTGGGAATGAAACACGTGATGAGTACCGTGAACCTGCTGGTATTTAAAGACGCACCACAGAACAAAGAAAATACCGCTGAAGAAGAAGGCAGGAGCCTTCGAAAGCTTTGGTTTTATCGATTTTAATTTAGTATATTTTAATGTATTTTATTGTTCTTAACCCAGTATATTTTAATGTATATTTTATATGTATATTTCATATATTTTAGTTGTAAAGTTAAATATAATTTATTGTAAATACAGACAAATATAATTTATTATAAATACATAGTTACCAAGATTCCAGTTTTCGTTTTCTTTGTGTTTTATTTCTACATAAGGTTGGTGAAAAACATTTAAAACTACAATATGAACATACCCAACCTCAGAGGCCTGTTTGAAGAGGCCCTCATGATAACACGGTTCGCTTTACGCTTATTCGCTAAAATGCTGTTCTTATATTATAATCCGTATCTGACTATAACGCTGTCACAAATCACTATAACACTCTTTTACAGATTGCATTTTTGGCATATTTAATGAAATCGTTTCATTTGATGGAGTCGATAGGTTGAAAATGAATAGCAAAACAGCATTAAAACGTTTCCCACGCCGACTGAGAAATTTTCCCATGCTCAGTGAAATTTTCTCACACGCTAATTTAATTGCGGTACAGTGACTTGTTACGTAGTTCCAAGATCAACATTTTAAAAAATTATCACGTATATTGCTTGTAATATTTGCATTATATGCATTTATCCGAAGTCTAGTCATCACTCGGTATTGTATTAGACAGCGTGTGTAACGGACAGTTTACCCAGTGCCTCCGAAGCCAGGTGGACAGGAGCACCAGTGTGTCACGCTTCTTGATTAGACCGGGGTTTGAGCCCGTGACCACCAAATATGGAGGATGCGGAAAGGTCAGGTAATGACCACCGCATATCCTCGGAGCAATATGGCCTTAGTTGCTAATGCTCCTAAAAACCAAATAACAACAAGGACAGTTTACCCTAACATTGTATCATAATTAATGCAACCAATGCAGTTACATTTTCGAAGAGTTAATAATGGCGGATAAGAATGAAAAAGCAACGTCTGTATGCAGTATAAAGACTATAAATGTAAGAAAAAGACTGAATTTGAAAATCAAAAGACGTTTTGAAGCGAATCGATTCCGGTCAACAACAAGCGGATGTTGTTGTTGTTTGGTTTTTAGGAGCATTAGCAACTAAAGCCATATTGCTCTGGGGATATGCAGTGGTCTAATCAAGAAGCGTGTGCTATGCACTACTACTCCTGCCCACTTGGCTACGGAGGTGCCTCAAGTGGATGTGTGCCATAATTTAGGACTGGTAAGTTTAACTGTTAGAACAATTATAAAAAAATAAGGAGTTAATTTTAGCAGCGGGAAAGACAGAGCTGTTCCACTGCAAGCAACTAGGGCTAGGCTGGCTATTACGATTGAAATGGTGAGACTAACTAATTTTATTGAAGATAATATCCAATGCAGAATTCAGTTAAGTTAAATCTGAGAGAGAGAGAGAGAGAGAGAGAGAGAGAGAGAGAGAGAGAGAGAGAGAGAGAGAGTTAGCCTATATGATGAACTGAAGAAAACTTACCAAAAAAAAAAAAAAAATGTTGAACCATTTAAAACTAGTAAGGGCTGGTTGAATAGATTTAAAATCCAGGGAGAAGCCGCAAATGCAGATCAAGGAGCCGAAACTTTCAAAAAAGAACTTGTTAAAATTATTGAAGAGGGGTGTTATACTTCTCAACAAGTTTTTAACATAGATGAAGCAGGACTTTTTTGGAAACGAATGCCTAAAAGAAGTTTCATATTGAAAGAAGCAAAAAACATGCCAGGTTTCAAAGCTTTATTGTTGGGTGGTAATGCTGCGGGGGATTTAAAATTAAAACCCCTTTTAGTTTACCAGGAAGAGGGCCAAAGTACAAACCAAAATCGACACATTTTTCATGATTAAATTCATCAATTAAATTAAATCAATTAAAATCAATTTAGATCAGTTAAATTCTTGATTTTAATTGGAATTTTAAGTTTAATTTTGATACGCAAGTAGTTACCACATAATTATATACGTATGTAATGCAGAATATTTTATATGTACAAATATTTGAATATTAAATATTTTGAATAACATTTGTGCATCTTTTCACTACCTTTTATTATTGATTAGGAAATATCCTATGGCTCTGACCGCAACTCACAAATACATATGTTACCTTATGGGAATGCGACGCTCGCTTAGTGCGGATTCACTTAGCGCTCTGTTTCTCCGGAACGAATTATCAGCATTAAGCGGGGGTCACCTGTACAATTGTATTGCTCTTTGATGGAAAGCCAAAGAAGATAGTGTATTATCAAAACCATACATTTGAATATATATCTGTTTGTGATATTGACCTTCAGTTTTGTCTACAAAGATAAATCTTGCATAATTTTGAAAAATCTCAACCAGAAATAGTTTATATTAAGCAGAATTTGAATTGGCTTTTAAATACAAAATGAAATAATTGATACTTTTTTTGCCAGTGAATAACTGATATTGTAAATCACAGTATTATAAGCATATTGGTGATCGTTAAACCAGTAGTTTAATGGATAAATGAGTTCCATGTGTATCTTTATCTCTGGTATTTGTGATAAAATCAAGATGTAGATATCCTCTCATCCCTCCCAAATATGATGCTTTGATAGAAAAATTTTAAAGTAACATAAATGAAAGAAATGGGAGAGAAAAAAAAAAGTAATTACTAGAAAAGGAATTAGTGTTAATAGTGGAAAATGATGCAAGCTTAGGAAGCATCAGCAAAAAAAAAAAAAAAGCTACCCATGTCATGTGTTCATTCTCTCAAATAATTTATCCAATCTTTCTTTAAATTTATTTAAACTGCTCACCTCCATAACACCAGATGGAAGTTTGTTCCAAAAATCAATTACTCTCTGGCTGAAAGCACATTTTCACATCAAGGCAAATTTACTGATTACACGAACTACTCCTGAACATTAAACTGGATCCTTATTTTTGACCTTTATGACCAACTTTCACTTCAATTTGCAATCAACTTGGATACAAATATCACAGACAAGGCATGGTGGTAAATGTTGGGAGTTAGTACTATAGTTTCATAGTATTTCATATTATTTCAAAGTAGTTTCATATTATTTTCTGAAAAAAAAAAAAAAAAATCAAAAAAAAGAAATCCACATCCAAGGTTAGGAATTAGGAACACCAGGCTAGGTTAAATTTTGGCTTGATAGTAGAAGTTCTTCCAACTGTCAACTAGATGACACATCCAGTAGAATGATGCTACCAGCACTGAAATGTCATTGTTATAAATTGTAAACTTTCTTATAAAATTTTATTTGTTGGTGTTAAAATTAGAATAATATTTGGTGAATGTTCACCAAATGCTATACTCTTTAATTTTCACTATACACCTTAAAATATGTTCTGGAGGGTACTATTGCCTACTTCAAAAAAAATTCAAAATTCTTTATAGCAAGATAAGTACTAATGTATTTCCAGTTGCCACAGTCACTTTTTATTCTTTGCTTCCTTTCAGCAAAACACAATATCATTTAAAGCAGCAGTCAGCAACCTGTTTTAATCATGGGCCAGTTTATGATTTCTGTAATATTTGATGATATCAATCCAGAATTTTGAATGGAAAAAAGAAAATCTTCTGATCACAGTTCCACCTAATGAGCTGTTCACACTTGGCATCTTACATTTAGTAAATAACTTTATTTTTATAGTTGGCATAGCCATCTGCAACAAAAGTTTACATCTTCCTTGTAACTGCATATGGCAGCCAATATTTTGTGGTGGCTTTCTGAGTCAAACTCTTGTCTGCAGTCACACATTTACTTAACATTCCAATGCTAATACGAATGCTAACTTAATAGTGTCCATCAACAGGTCATTTTCTAGATCATCTCCTTTTCTTAATAGTTCAGTTTCCTTCATTGTCTAAGCACTGTTACATGTTAGAAACAACTTATATCAAAAGCTACCAGACAATAAAAACACAGAAATTAGGAATAGCAGTGTTTCTGGGTTTATGCCATTCTTACTGGTGTGCGAGTTATGTTATCTTTCTGAGCGCTAAACACTATTGCTATAATAAGTTAACAAATAATAAAGGTTCCAAAATCACAAAAACTATTTAAATCTCATAAAGCTATAAACTGTTAATTCTATTTAAGGAAATTAATTTCTATCTGTCTAAAGAACTCAGAACAAAGAATAGAATTATCACTGAAAAAATTCCCATTTAACAATAGAAGTTAACAATACTAACAAAAAAATAAAATAATAAACCCTATTAACTAGATATGATGCTGTTTATAATTTAAAGCAGTAAACTTTAAACATTAAAATAAACTAATACTGTTCATAATTGTAGATACTTTCAAAAGGCTTGGTACTGGAAATTTTGGCATACAATCAAGACTCACTAAAAATTCCTGCTAACAATGCTAGAAATATAATCTAATGTAACTTTTTAAGATTTTGTACAAATCACACACACACACACACACACACACACACACACACACACACACACACACACACACACACACTAGTTCAGGATGATGAAAACTGCAACCTCTCACATATTTCAAACAATAAGTGGCCTTATTAGCATACGATGCAAGAAAGCAAGCTTATGCAGCATCAGCAAAAAAAAAATCCTCTCCCATTACATTCATCTATTCACTCCAAATGCTTATCCAGCTCAGCCCTAAATTTATTTAAACTATCAACTTCCACAACAAGAAATGGAAGTCTGTTCCAGCAATCAACTACCTGCTGGCTAAAGGCAAATTTCTGCACATCTATTCTACAACTCTTTCCTCAGTTTAAATCTATGCCCCCTCAGGTTCTTAATCTGAACAAGAGGAAGAATTCCATCAGCATTGAGCTTGCTCAACCCATTCAAGGCCTTATACACCTCAATCAGATCACCTCGCATGTGCCTAGTCTCCAGGTGCTGTAATTTGCAGAACTTAAGCCTATCTTGGTAAGAGCACCCCTTTGTTTCCCTCGCCAATCTTGTTGCCTTTCTTTGTACTCATTCTAGCAACTCTACATCCTTCCTAAAATGAGGCCTCCAGACCTGTACACAGTATTTAAGGTGTGGCCTGGCCATTGCCTTGTACAACGGGATAATCACCTCCTTGTCCCTGCTAGCAAAATTCCTATATAACATTGACAAGACTCCATGACCTGCTCTGGCAGCTTGTCTGTGCTTCTCAGCAAACTTCATATCTGACTGCACAATTACCCCCCCCCAGGTCTTTTTCACTCTCCACTTCCCTGAGTTGGTACGTTTTTCTTGTGTTACTGCCCATATGCAGTATTTTGCATTTGTCAATGTTAAACTTCAATTGCCACTTCTCAGCCCATTTGCCCAACTTTTCTAGATCCATTTGCAGTAGCATACTGTCTTTACTGTAATTAACAACCCTGCCTACCTTTGTATCATCTGCAAACTTGGACATTAAGCCTGATTATTCATCAATATCGTTGATGAATACACAAAACAATAATGGGGCCAGCACTGAATCCTGGGGAACTCCACTAATAACATTAGTCCACGAAGAGCAGTGTCCATTGATTACCACTCTCTGTTGTCTCCCACTCAGCCATCCCTTTATCTATTGTAGCAACATTTATCCATTATTTATCCAACATTTATCCAAAATATGTGACTATTGACTATAAGATGATCTCTTTATTTCCTTAGTATTTACTAGCTGACATATGATCATGTATTCTGATTAAACGGAATATAATAATAAAAGTGCAGTTTCATGTAAAATAAAAATAATTTCATATAAACTAAAAATGTAGTTCTATTTAAAAAATAGGAACAGTAAATCTGTTTTTGATTTTTATAATTTCATTAACAATTAAAATGTCAGTTTGAATTAAACAGTTGTTTTATCTACTGAAGAATAATTTTTTTTTCATTTTCCAGATATAAAAGTAATGTTCCAGATAAATTTAATTTGAAAGCTGAAATTGAAATATTGGAAGATCATCTTAGTCAGTTAGGATCACCAGTAGTGTTCTGCCACAATGATGTGCTTCTAAAGAATATAATTTATAACAAAGAAAAAGGTACTTATGTTAATTTGTACAAAAGATTCTGAAGTATTTTAAGGTAAGGATCCTGGAGGTAATGTTTTGTTAGTTAATTGAAAGAGTTTAAGCAATCTGAGATTTTAACCTACATCTTATATTGAAATAAGAAAAAATCATTATTTTACACAATTTTATTTTTTCATATTTCATTGCAGCCATTTTGTTTTCAGAGCAGGTTATAGCTCTTTTTCATTTGTCAGTGTGTTAAACTGATAAACTGTAATAATGTTAGTCTGAATAATAAAATATAGAACAGATAGAACATAATGTTTATCATGTTTGCTGCCACCTATATTTGAGAGAGGGCATCCAGTGAGTTGTAATATTCAGAATGTTGTAAAACATCACATTCTGACATCAGCATTCTTAAAATTTTTAAATAATGGTTGAGAAGTAAATGTTTAGAATTCATAGCTGAAAGCCAACACTTTTGTTCTGAGCTGTAAATCAGAACAAATCTTAAAATTTTATAAAAATTTTATTCATGTACATAATATCAACACATGCAAAGAACAAATAAAACTATGTGCCAAGGCTACAAAGGAAAGCCAAGCATTGTTGTAAAGAATTCAGTCAGTGTGACAATATTTGAGTAGTTGTTAATATCATGTGCCTTTACTTTTATGGTCCTTGCTTAAGAATGATTGCTCATAGCATTACAGCACATTTTGAATGCTTATATGCCACATTGTTTATAGGGCCTTTTGACACTTATATGGGTAAAGGCAGTGAATATGTTAAAAGGATTCAAGTAAAACTCTTTTCAGACTGCAGTATTTACCTGATACCACAGTCCTAGGTGCCCAGGCCCCATTAAATGCCAGATCAAACCAAAATCAGTGTTTACAGATATAATATTCCATTATTATTATTATTAATTTTACAACATTTTTAGTGTAAGGTTAGCACAGTAACTTTTATTTTTTTAAGTAATTTTCTTTAATTATTAAATATTACCCAGTAATATGCTTCACATGATTTTAGTTCATTAACAAGGTTTATTACAGCCTGAAGCATAGGTACTAGATAGTTAAAATTTCATTCATCCAGTTTACATTTCATTTGATTTAATTTCCTATTTTGGAAATATTAAATATTTTAAAAAATTTTAAATAATTTTTATTGTTATTTCTTTTTTATTTCAAGTCAGTGGGGAAAGTCTTAGGAGAAAATAATGCAAGGAAGCAAGCTTATACAGCATCAGCCAAAAAAAAAAAAAAAAAAACTACCCACCTCATTTATCCATCCCATTAATAATTTTTCTAATTATTCCTTAAATTTATCCAAAATATTCATTTCCACCAGATGAAATCTTGTTCCAACAGTCAATCAGCCTGAAATAAAATTTTTGTACAACTGTCCTTTTTCAATTTAAATTTTTGTCCTGTTATGTGTGTGTTTTCGAAGGAGTTATAATATCATCTGCATTTAATTTACTCAATTCATTAAAGAATTCCAATCAGGAATACTTTAATTAATTGAATTAAACATTCCAATCAGGTCTCCTCACAGTTGCAGTGCTTGGATTTTCAACTAGTGCAGCTTACAGAACTGAAGACTTTCATTGTAATAGTACCTTTTGTGTCATTGACTAATCCTGTTGCTCTTCCTGTACCTATTCTAACAATTCCACATCCTTCTTAAAATGAGATATTTAGACCTGTATGTAGTACCCAAGATGTGGCCTAACCATTGCCTTATAGAATGGGAATGGGATGGTCTTGGTGCATTATAGCCTTAGTTGCTAATGCGCCAATAAAATCCAAACCAAACCAATAGAATGGGATTATCACCTTGTCCCTGCTGGCAAAATTCCTGTATATCATTGACAAAATGCCTGAGTTCTTCTAGCAGTCGGTGTGTACAATTACTCCTTATATCTCTTAAATTCTCACCTTGAGTGTCATACCACCCATTTGGTATGTTATTCTTAGATTACTCTGCTTGTATGAAGTATTTTGCATTGACCAATATTAAACTTCAATTGCCACTTCTCAGCCCATCTGCCTAATTTTTCTAGGTCTTGTTGCAGTAATACATCTTGATTTCTGCCATTAACCAGTCTGCCAACTTTTGTATTATTCGCAAACTTAGACATAAGCTTGATATGCCTAAATTCAAAAATAGCAAAAGCTTAAATTTCCAGTACTCACCTTTGATCGATCTGCAATTGTTATGGTTTGAATAATAAGAGATGGCTAATTTTGAGGTGATTGGTTTTTAAAAAATTAAGGGGGTGAATAAGTGGTAATTATTATGAAACGGGATTAAAATATGCCCAAGGAAGTAGAAGTGCACTAACTCCGTCCTTGGTTGTCGTGAGGTTGATTAAAGTTGAAATTCTAAATAGTGAATAAGCCAATAGTCGTAACGGTGGACTTTCGTTAAAACGTCTCAGTTGGCAAGTTAAGTGAAAGGGAATGCATACTGTATTTAAGAAGAATTTTGTAATCCCGTGATGCACTTTGCTGCTTGCGGGAATCTCAAATTGGTGAGATTCCAAACCAGAGAAAGATTGAAGGGGAGTTTCGCATTTAAAATTTTAGATTGGAGTGGCGACTGAACCATTCTATAATGAGGGCTTCGTATTGCAAAATTTTGTAATTGTTTTTTAATTTTAATATGGTGATAGCTGAATCAACTGGGGGGGGGGGTATGGTTGTTGTAGTGTACGTGTAAAGTAAGGTCAGTGCTGGATTGTCCCGTTCTGAAGCCATTGTAGTGATGATAAGATCTTGTATTAGATGACTGGGTTGAACCGAATTTGGTTGTAGTACTGCCAGTGTAACAGGCGTTACAATTTTGTTGACATTTAATTAAGTAAATAATATTATTCATTTCGCTTGTTGGATATTTATGTGTTTCTTTATATTTATTGAAAAGTGATCCGAGTTTATTGCAGGTAGAAAAAATAAGTATAATGTCCGTGCCTGCAAATATTCACCGAAATTGTCCTGCAAGATTACTATGGTAAGGGAGAACGAGACGTGTTTTGCTATTTGTAATGCGTTTTATAGGGTTATTAATATTATTTTTCACAATGGAAATAGTGTTGAATTAAGTGTTGTGGGTAGTTTCTGGCTATGAATTTTTTTGTGAGGTATTGTAACTCTTTGGATAGGTCATCTTGTGCGGTGCTGTATTTAATGGCATTGTGGATTTGGTTATAGAGAACAGACTTTTTTGCGTTAAGAGGGTAGTGTGATTTAAGTGTAGGAATTTCCCTGTATACATATGTTTTCTAAAAATCTTAGTTCCTAGTTTAATACCTGTTTTATATATGGTGAGATTGAGGAAGTTAATTTGTTTATTAGTTTCTATTTCGAGTGTGTATTTTAGTGTCGTGAATTGAATTAAATTTTGTGAAAAGGTTATCAATTATAGTTTTATTTCCTATTATGAGTATATCATCAGCATATCGGATGTATAGCTTTATCTCGGAAGGATAAGGTTGTAGGATCTGATTTTCAACTGTAGCTAAGTAAATTTCAGATGGGGGGCGGAAATGCCTAAGCCCATTGGTAACCCGAATGTTTGTTGAAAAATCTGATTATGAAATCTAATATGTCTGGCATCTAATAGTAAAGAGGTGAGTTCTAAAATATTGTTTATAGAAAGGGAGGTATGGTTGATAAGAGAATTGTCGGTGGCTAAGTATTCACGTAGGGCTTGTAAGGTAAAAAGTATATGTACATTGGTGTATAGTGATACAGCATCGAAGGATGCTAAAATGTCATCGTCAGTGATTATTGTAGTATTAATTTTCTCAAAGGCTTGGTTTGGTGTTACTGATTTTAAATTTAGAAAACCTGGTAAGGGGGAATATGATTTTAACTAGAAAGGAAGATAAGTTTGCGAAGGCGGATTTACTGAAAGAGATTATCGGTCTTAGAGGGTGGCCTGGTTTACGTAGTTTGGTTAAAATTTTCTAGTTAAAATCATATCCTCCCTTACCAGTTTTTTCTAAATTTAAAATCAGTAACACCAACCAAGCCTTTGAGAAAATTAATATTACAATAATCACTGACGATGACATTTTAGCATCCTTTGATGTTGTATCACTATACACCAATGTACATATACTTTTTACCTCACAAGCCCTACGTGAATACTTAACCACTAACAATACTCTTATCAACCGTACCTCCCTTTCTATAAACAATATTTTAGAACTCACCTCTTTACTATTAGACACCAGACATTTTAGATTTCATAATAAGATTTTCCAACAAACATTCGGGTTACCAATGGGCTTAGGCATTTCTGCCCCCTATCTGAAATTTGCTTAGCTACAGTTTAAAATCAGATCCTACAACCTTATCCTTCTGAGATAAAGCTATACATGCGATATGCTGATGATATGCTCATAATAGGAAATAAAACTATAATTGATAACCTTTTCACAAAATTTAATTCAATTCACGACAGACTAAAATACACACTCGAAATAGAAACTATTAAACAAATTAACTTCCTCAATCTCACCATATGTAAAACAGGTATTAAACTAGGAACTAAGATTTTTAGAAAACATACACATACAGGGAAATCCCTACACTTTACATCACATACCCTCTTAACGTAAAAAAGTCTGTTCTCTACAACCAAATCCACAATGCCATTAAATACAGCACCTCACAAGAAGACCTATCCAAAGAGTTACAATACCTCACAAAAAAATTCATAGCCAGAAACTACCCACAACACTTAATTCAACGTAACACAACACTTAATTCACTATTTCCATCGTAAAAAATAATATTAATAACCCTATAAAATGCATTACAAATAGCAAAACACGTCTCGTTCTCCCTTACGATAGTAATCTTGCAGGACAATTTCGGCAAATATTTGCAGGCACGGACTTTACACTTATATTTTCTACCTACAATAAACTTGGATCGCTTTTCAATAAATATAAAGAAACACATAAATATTCAACAAGCGAAATGAATAATATTATTTACTTAATTAAATGTCAACAAAATTGTAATGCCTGTTACATTGGCAGTACTACAACCAAATTCGGTTCAACCCAGTCATCTAATACAAGAGCTTATTATCACTACAATAGCTACAGAATGGGACGATCCAGCACTGAACTTACTTTACACGTACACTCCAACAACCATACCCCCCTAGTTGATTCAGCTATCACCATATTAAAATTAAAAAAACAATTACAAAATCTTGCAATACGAAGCCCTCGTTATAGAATGGTTCCGTCGCCACTCCGATCTAAACATTTTAAATGCGAAACTCCCCTTCAATCTTTCTCTGGTTTGGAATCTCACCGATTTGAGATTCCCGCAAGCAGCAAAGTGCATCACGGGATTACAAAATTCTTCTTAAATACAGTACGCGTTCCCTTTCACTTAACTTGCCAACTGAGACGTTTTAACGAAAGTCCACCGTTACGACTATTGGCTTATTCACTATTTAGAATTTCAACTTTAATCAACTTCACGACAACCAAGGACGGAGTTAGTGCACTTCTACTTCCTTGCGCATATTTTAATCCCGTTTCATAATAATTACCACTTATTCATCCCCTTAATTTTTTAAAAACCAATCACCTCAAAATTAGCCATCTCTTATTATTAAAACCATAACAGTTACAGATCGATCAAAGGTGAGTACTGGAAATTTAAGCTTTTGCTAGTTTTGAATTTAGTCCAATAAAACAGTACTTTAAGACATACTATAACTTCTAAATGCTTGATATGCCTTCATGAATATCGTTAATAAATATTGAAAATAGTAAGTGCCCAACACTGAACCCTGCAGGACTGTAGTAATTTTTTTTTTTTTTTGGTAGTTGTTGGCGCATCAGCTTCTGTGGCCATAATGCACCTCCCAAGGTTTTTGCAGTACTTTGATCCAAGCCCCAGGCGAGATTTGAACCCGTGACCTTTGGGTTGCCAGGCAGGCACTTTACCCACCCGGCTAGCCCGGTCGGCCAACTGTAGTAATAGCATTAGTCCAAGAACAGTGCCCACTTATAACTATCCTCTGTTTTTTTTTTTTTTTTTTTTATTTGCAACCATTTTTTTAGCCATAGCAGTGGCTTGCCCCTTAATGCTACACTGCCCCAAATTTGCACAGCACTCTTTTGTGTGGAACAGTGTCAAAAACTTGACTGAAATATAAGGATATATCAAAATTTTCTTCATCCAGTTCTTTTGTTATTGCATCTTAGTAGCTATTAAGATTTATCAGACATGATCTTCCCTTAATAAATCCATGCTATGATTTATGTATGGTATTAGAAGTGGCAAATGATGCAAGAAAGTA
Organism: Mastigoproctus giganteus; assembly: GCF_048544385.1. Lineage (NCBI taxonomy): Eukaryota > Metazoa > Arthropoda > Arachnida > Uropygi > Thelyphonidae > Mastigoproctus > Mastigoproctus giganteus. The sequence goes on along the minus strand of NC_143586.1, from coordinate 147,477,671 downwards.
AGGTTATACAGTGTCAGCCAAAAAAATACTAACACTTTCCATATCATCTGTCCATCCCCTCTAAAAGACTGTCTAGTTTTTCCTTGAATTAATTAAAACTACCTACTTCTCTACATCTATCCTGTAACCAACTCTTCTAAATTTGAATTATGCATTCTCGTGCATAGTCTGAGAGAAAGGATTCCATCAGCATTGAGGTTACATGAACCATTCAGCCTTAAGCACACAGATCTCATTGCAAAAGTGTAGTCTTCAGATGCAGAAGTTTGCAGAACTGAAGCCTTTCTTGTTAAGAGCACTCTTTTGTTTCCCCTCAGTAATATTGTTGATCTTCTCTGCATCTGCTCCAACAGATCCACATCATTCCATAAATGATGCTTCCAGGCCTGTATGCAGCACTCAAGATGGGGATTAACCATTTACTTATAAATAGGAAAATCACCTCTTTATCCCTACTAGCCAAGTTCTTGAATATTATTGACAAAACCCCACAGGTCTGGCAGCTTGTCTCAATTCATATCTGACTGCATAATTATCCTGACTTTTTATTTTGTATTTATTTGTAATCTTGTACGTGTTAGTGTAACCCACAAAACCACATTTAGTGTTACCGATGATGCAAACTATGCAAAGGCCGCATGTGAAGTTATGTGTGGTGGATCATGAATTATGTGTCGGAGTGTGTTCATCTGGCCACTTAGTTACTGGGAGTCTCAATTTCCAAGGGAGGAACCTCCTAGCATCCATCTAATGGCACAGGGGTCTTGTCCAGACAGTAAATGGACTGCATGGAGCCATCCCATCTCACAGCACCAGAGATCGAGGAGGCACAAGGCACACTCACTGGGCTGGCATACATCAGCCATAACAAGATCAGGGACAGGCCCAAAAAGTTGGCAATGTCAGAGGGCATGCCCAGGCAAAAACTAGAGATATGAAGCCTTTAGTAGGCTGTGGGACCCTAAAGGAAGGTATGGGGAAGCAGTGCTGTTATATAAGCACCACAAGGAGATAATGGCTTCATTGCTTGGCTGAATAGATCTATTTTACAAAAGTAAGCAGGATATGTAATGTCTCAGCTGGCAGTGTTTGCTTGAAAGTGGTATTTGTTGTTTGTTATTTGGATTTTAGGAGCATTAGCAACTAAGGCCATATTGCTCCGGGGATATGCGGTGGTCATTCCCTGACGTTTCTGCATCCTTCGTATTTGGTGGTCACGGGCTCGAACCCCAGTCTAATCAAGAAGCATGTGCTACGCACTGCTGCTCCTGCCCACCTGGCTACGGAGGCGTCTTGAAAGTGGTAGTCAGCCAAAGAAACTCCATGGAGATTTGCTGGAGAAGACACTGGCTGGGATGGCCTCCAGAAATATATCCTGCGGCATAAAAGATGCACTGTCCACAGGAAAAATTCTATCTGGAGAGAGCCCTGCACATAGTGGTGTATGTAAGCCAGGGCAAGAGAAGTCCTTCAGGAAAGATAAGTTACATGGTGTGAAGAATGTGTCATCTATTGATAATTTCACTGCAAAGGCTGCAGCTGAAAAGTAATTGGTAAAAATCACTGCACTGTTCACGGGAAGAAAATCTATCCTGGAGAGAAATACATGTGCAGTGGTGTAAGTCACAGTGGGAGAGATTCTGCAGAAAATATTACATTTGCATGAAATAAAGGATCTGTCATGTATACTGGTAATTTCATTGCTGAAGATGGCAGCAGCTAAGAAGTAGGGTCACAGCTAAGAGTCACTGTACTGTTCACAGGAAGAAAGTCTATCCCGAAGAGAGCCAAACCTGCAGTATGGTAGTTCAAAGTGGAAGTGATCCTTCAGGAAAGAGAAGTTGTATGGCAAAACATCTATATTAGTAATTTCACTGCTGAAGGTGGCAGCAGCTGTGAAATAAGTGGTAAAAGTTGCAACTTGATATATCACATTCATGGTTGCTAGAAAGGTTATCTGGTAGGATGATTAAATCCTATCTTTCAGGTGTAAGAGTCATATCTTGATCCATCCCAGTTGTAATTCTAGAGAAGTTATCCAGTTAGGTTAAACTGGAGTACTAGCGTACTGACCAATTGCTGGATAGGTTGAAAATTTAAAGATTTAATTCTGTTAAGAGTCTGTTTCTGTAATCAAGGATGTTAGCATTAGCATTAGTAGGGGCATTTGATGCAAGAAAGCAAGCTTATGCAGCATCAGCCAAAAAAAAAAAAAAAAACCTACTTCCACCTCACCCCTCTGTTCGTTCCAAATACCTGTCCAGCTGAGCTTTAAACTTATTTAGGCTGTCAACCTCCACCACAAGGGATGGAAGTCTGTTCCACCAACCAACACCCGCTGGCTAAAGGCAAATTTCCTCGCGTCTATCCTACATCTGTCTTTCCTCAATTTGAATTAATGCCCTCTCAGGTGATTTTTCTGAGCTAGAGGAAGAATCCCATCAGCATTGAGCATGCTTAAACCATTCAAGGCTTTATACACCTCTATCAGATCACCTCGCTGGTGCCTAGTCTCCAGACACTGTAATTTGCAAAACTTAAGCCTTTCTTCGTAAGAGCACCCCTTTGTTCCATTCACTAATCTTGTTGCCCTTCTCTGTACTCGTTCCAGCAGCTCTACATCCTTCTTGAAATGAGGCCTCCAGACCTGTATACAGTACTCTAGGTGTGGCCTGACCATTGCCTTATACAATGGAATAATCACCTCCTTATCCCTGCTGGAAAAATTCCTGTATATCATTGACAATACTCCATGAGCTACTCTTGCAGCCCGTCTGCACTGCTCAGAGAACTTCATATCTGCCTGCACAACCACCCCCAAGTCCCTTTCATTCTCTACCACTGTCAGTGTAGTACCACAGAGTTGATACATTGCTCTGGGGTTGCTGTTTCCCATGTGTAGTACTTTACATTTGTCAATGTTAAACTTCATTTGCCACCTCTCAGCCCATCTGCTCAACCTTTCCAGATCCTGTTGCAGCAGCATAGTGTCAGTAGTGTCCTTGACAACCCTGCCAACCTTTGTATCATCTGCAAACTTGGACATTAAGCTTGATATACCATCATCAATATCATTTATAAATACAGAAAACAACAATGGACCCAACACTGAACCCTGAGGGACTCCACTAATAACATTAGTCCACGATGAGCAGTGTCCATTGATTACCACTCTCTGTCTTCTCCCCCTCAACCACCCCTTTATCCATAGCAGCAATTTGCCTCCAATGTCACACTGCTCCAATTTGTGTAGCAGTCTTCCATGTGCAACAGTATCAAAAGCCTTTCTAAGATCCAAGTATGTAATGTCAAAGTTATTCCCTGCATCCAGTTCTTTTGTGACTGCATCATAATATCCAATCAAGTTGGTCAGGCAAGACTTCCCCTTAACAAAACCATGCTGTGTCTGAGCTATAACTGAAGTCTTGTCTAAATGATCCTGCAGTGCTTCTTTAACCAGTGCCTCCATTAATTTTCCTGGAACAGAAGTTAAGCTCACAGGTCTATAATTACTTGTGTCAGCCTTTGATCCTCCTTTGTGAATTGGGGTCACATTTGCACATTTCCAGTCTATGGGTACCTCCCCTGAGTCCAAGGAAGCTCTCATAATTATGGCTAAGGGTTTGCTTACTTCCTTTGCTGCTTCCTTTAATATAACTGGATAGATCCCATCCACCCCAGGTGCCTTTCTTGTATTTATCTTCAACAGTTTCTCCTCCACTTTACTCCCAGTTATTTCAAGATTCTCTAGCTTACTGCTAGAGTTGAATACACCTCTGGCATTCCCCTTGCTGAATAACTCCTCATGTGTGAATGTCGATGCAAAATATTCATTTAGTTTGTTAGCTACCTGAGCAGGATCATCAACAGTTGACCCATCAATATCAAGTGGACCAATCTGATTCATCCCCTTCCTTCTAGAGTTAACATAAGTAAAGAACCCTTTGCTGTTTTTCTTTGCATCCCTTGCCAAGGATTTCTCGTAATCTGCCTTTGCCTGCCTAACCTCCTTTGTAACTTGGTTGCATATCAACTTGTATCTATCATAGGCTTCTGTGTCATGTGTTAATTTGTAAGTATCCCATGCATTTTTCTTCTCTGCCATATGCCTCATTAGTTCATCTGACATCCATTTTGGCCTAAACCTTCAACAATATTTCTTAGTTGGTATGTAAAGCCTAGTAGCTTCCAAGATAAGTTCTTTGAATGCTTCCCATTTTGAATTTGCTGTTGGTAACATCATCAGTTGGTCCCACTGTATAGAATTTAAATACTGTCTCAGTCCATCGTAGTCGCCTTTACGGAAGCAATAACCCTTCCCTTTACCCCTAATGGTAGTTACCTCTTTGAGTAAATCCCACTTCAGCACACTGTGATCACTGCCACCTAGTGGTTCGTTTATCTGCAGATTCTTAATGCATGAAGAATCACTGCTGATAATCACATCAAGAGTATTACTCCCTCTAGTTGCCTCCCGAACATGCTGATGTAGAAAACAATCATCCAATAAATCCACAAAAGCCCTGCTAGTGTTTGAGTAACCAGCCTCCAAATTCCAGTCAATACCTGGGAAATTAAAATCTCCCATTATAAGACTCTCTGATTTACTGGCCCACTCTATTTCCCTGTACAGTTCCTTATTATACTCATCAGAGTCATTAGGCCTATAGCACACTCCTACTCTCAATTTTGATCTCCCAATGCTTATGTCACACCAAACTGACTCAACACTGCACTGTCCGGCGATGTCGACTGGCTTCACTTCCTTGGATTTTATGTGTTTCTTAACTAATAGCATAACCCCTCCCCCCTTCCTATCCTGTCTATCCTTTCTGTAGACGTTGTACTCCCCAAATTGCAGTTCTGCATCCCTTATATCTGTGTGACACCACGTCTCTGATATCCCAACAATATCTGCCTTTGATGTTTTGAGCAATACCTCAAATTCATCAAATTTATTTACTAAACTCCTAGCATTGGTGTACACGCAAGTATACCTACACCTGTTTCTATTCTTAGCTACCCTAACACAACCCATGTGTTTACTTGTACCGCAATGGCTCCCAGCAGTCTCTGAAATACCATGCATCTTGTTTTCCAGGCTTCTGCTCATTCTAATAGAAGCAGTGCAAGAATCTCTTTCACCTCTGCCAGTGGCTACTGTCAATCTATTGGTCTTTGTCTCCCCCCAAGCTAGCAGTTTTCCGACCCACCTAACACTGCCTCGATAGCATCAGCAAATATTCTTGCACCCTTTCTATTTAAGTGTATCCCATCCCTGTAGAAGCAATCTCTCCTGTTAACAAGTACAGTCCAGGCTGAAAAAAATTCTACCCCTTGAGCCTTGCACAATCTTTCCAGGGCCGAATTGATCGACAAGGCTCTCATCATATACTCCCTCCTATCGTGTCTGGGCAGAATTGCAGACACTTTCAAATTCAACCCTAATTCTCGGCTTTTGTTCAACAGTGACCTGTACTTGTTAAGTAATTCTGCCGGTCTCCTACACTTAATATTATTAGTGCCAACGTGTACAACTATATCACCTTTTGTGCCCTTAAAAGATGATATTCGCTCTACAACGTCATCAACCTTTGCCCCTGGCAGACATACCCTGGTCCTGTTCCACCTATCTTTTTTACAAAGCATGTTCCCCGTTTCCCTGACAATAGAGTCACCAACAACTACTAGTTCCTTCGGGACCAGCGCATTCTGCCTTGGAGGTTCTCTGTGTCACGCGATGCCCAAGTGCAAGCTCTGGCGTTGATGTGGGCAGCTGAGAGCTTGATGGGCCCCTCAATTTAGTTTCTTCGAGGGCATCCACCCTGTCCTTCAAGCTCTCATATAGGCCCACAAGAACGCCGAGTTGTTGCTTGATATCGATACACTCCTTGCATCGCGCACACACAAAGACATCCCCCTTGGCAGTATCATGTCCCGTACCCGATTGCTCTGCAAACATCAAGCAAACAGTGCATGTTACTCGAGTGGAGAAGGTAATGTCAAGATCCTGCTTCACTGCAAAGGCAATCACTGTCTGGGATGAGGACAAAGCAATGAAGCTTATAATGGAGCCATGCCCACTGAGAAGGTATGATGGCTTCAGCTTAGGATTAAACCACTTTTTTGTTTTCTGATTTACAAATGTAACTTTAGGTTCGATTACAGAAGTTAAAAATATAACTTCACCCCAGCTACAAATACCTTGTAGTTTTGCCTTTGGGGGAACTTAACCATCTGTTTTGCCATATACCTTCAAAAGCAGCTAATTTCATTCTAATTTAAGATCAGAATTAGGGACTGAATGGATATCCAAGAAATCAGTTGTGATTTTATCCTTGACTTCCTATAAAAGACCATAATATGTGATTTTATCCTTGACTGCCATAAAAGACCATAAACTTGAATATTAAGTTGGATTTTTCCTGTAATCACTTAAAAAGTAGCTTTCAAGGTGATTACAGGAAAGGTGGTGCAACAAGCTCTGCTCTGGATATCAAAAGAAGAATCTGCTGTTGAATTTTCCCATGGGGCAGATTCAGTGGCGGTCCAGAATGGCAGATTTTGATGTTTTGAATAGCAGTGCAGTCCACCTTTTGAAGTGCTGAGAGGAACTTTTTATTCAGAACTTCTTTGTGTGAGTTTCCTGTTACTGTAGTGCCATTAGGTACAAAGTGTGTAAGAAGTATTCCATCAATATCCCAGACAACATCAACCATCATTTTCTCTGCACTTGTGGAAACACAGAACGTTTTGGGCAGTGGTGAATCAGTGTGCTTCCATTGGACAGACTGACGTTTTGTTTTGGGATTGAGGGGTGAAACCCATGTCTCGTTGATTGTGACAATTGTGAAAAAGAAAGATCAGTCCACTGCAGCATCTCAAGTGAGCATTGCTTCACACAAGTTGACACAGTTGTCTTTTTGTTCCTAGGAAAGCTGCCCTGGAACCCACCAAGTGGACACCTTGCTCATTCTGAGATCTTCATGGAGTATGGCGTGCACAGATCCAACTGAAATGGCTGTAGCTGTTGCAGCTTCATCCACTGTTGATCATCTGTCACCCAAAACAATTTTCTCAATCTGGCAGATATTGGCTTCTGAACAACTGGTTTTATGTTTTGGTTCATGTGCTTTGTTCTTGCATCCTTCACAACACTTACATCTCTAGTTACGAACATTTTTCACATCCATAAAGCTTACAGGATGCACTTTTGACATTTCTGATTGATTTTTAATTTCAATTAGACTTTTCCCAAAGAGTAGCAAAAATCAGATAACATATTCTTGATAAAGTGAAGGATGCAATTTTCAGTGTTATTAACATAGTATACTGTTTAGGGGTGCTGCAATCAATGTGACATACTACATTGTACTGCCATCTTCTGAAAACATTCAGAACTAATTGGCAATTAGACTAAAAGCAGTCCTGTGCATATACTTTATTTTGTGAGAAATAAATTTAGAGACCTTAATGCAAATTTGAATGCACGCAGTACATAACAAGCAGAAATATATACACATGTTTGAAATTTCGCATGCTTAATAGTTTTTTAAACTGGAAAATGGAAGAGGCTAAGAGATTGATGTTTTTGTTTTGTCTAAAATGGTTCTTTGCGATTTTCAGCAGAACTAATTTTTTTTTTTAAAATAAAAGGTTTTTCATAGCATGTATTAAAATTAATTTTTTTACTAAAACTTAAATACAATAAAATCCATTATAAAATATTTAAATATTGATAATGTTTAAGGATAATTCCAAAAATTAAAATAAAGTTGAGCACCTCTTAGGTGACCCTGTTTTTTTTGCTATGTTTTGGGTGCCACCATTGCTGGTTTAAATGCATGCCTGCCATTTTTATGCAAAGCTTCATTTTTTAACAAATTCCAGTCACATTTGTATTTTTTAACTGTGCATTTCAGTTATGTTTTTTGGATATGCATTAGGGTTATACTTTTTGAATACATATTTCTGTTAATATTTTTCAGACAAACCTACCAAATGCCAAGCTAATGATTAATAAACATTTCTGCTTGTTGATATGTACAGCTGTAAACTCTTCTGGAAATCTTCAAGAAAACTTGGTAACTACCTTCCAGAAAATTTCTGGAAAAAGTGTGCCGTTTATGGAAAGTTTACTTTTCTACTAGATTTCAGTAAAGGTTGTGATGGGCTTTAAAACTGCCATTAGATGGCACTGCATAGTGAGCATGTTATTCCTATGTAGTTTCAGTTTTGTTTTAGTATAACAAAAAAATTACTGTGATTTGTGTATTGTCTACTATTTTAAAGTGCTTTCAGATTAATATCATATTCCATACCTAGTATACTGATGTTTTTGTGCAAATAGTATGATTACAGTTATTGCATTATGTATTTCAAATACAAAGAACAACCACTTGATAGCAGGATTGTACAAACATTTTGCTCCAAGATAAATGGGTGTATTTATAGACAAAGTACAAAGTATGTTGAGGGCCAAACGGCACCAGGAATTTCTCCCATCTCCGTGAGTGTTCACTGTATCGAGGGACAGTACTCTGTCAAGGCCAGAGATTTAGGTGTGTGGATCATGTGTTGTGCCCATTGTTCTTCTGGCCTATTGGCCATCGAGCCCCTGATGGGACCCGGCGTTGTCCGTACTGTGCCAACGAGGAGGCTGGCCAGGTGTACCTTGAAATTTATTATACTCTGGCAGGTCCTGCCGCCTAATTTCCTGGGATTTCAGCGGCTGGGTCCTATAGAAAAAAAAAAAAAAATGATCGTGGTGGTATAGTTGCAAAATCGCTATTACGAGATAGTATGTGGGGTTTGTTCCCCGAAATTACCATGGGGTTGTACGCTAAAATGACAAGTTCTAGAGGCCTAATGGGGCGGGCCATAATTTTGGTGCTAATTTAAATTTGGATGCTTGGGGCTTTCGCGGTGTATAATCAGAGAAGGGTAGGGAGACTGAAGGCTGGGGGGAAGAAAGAGAAATAAGGGGCCGATAGGGTAGATGGCCCCTGCAGTCAGTGGGGCATGCCCATGCCCCACCAGAGGGAAAGGGGGATGGCAGGAGGAGGAGAAGACAGCAAGCCATCTCCCCCCCCCCCCCCCCCCCCCGCCAAGGAATAGGAGTGAAAGCAGGCTGGTCAAGGTTGCCAGCCCAGATCGCCATATGGCTAGGTGGCTGCAATGTGCTGCAGTCATTTCTCTGAGCCCTTGCATGGTAGTATCTGGGAAGGTTTCCGTGGTTGTGTAGACATTCTGCTGGCCTGCACGGCATGGTTGTTTACTGCAGTGGTTGAGGCTGTGGGAGCGTCCTTCTCCTTGTGAAGAGGTCCTGGGCCAGCTGCGCGAATGCCTTGTATGTGTCAACTTAGCGAGGGGAATGCCAGAGGTGTATTCAAATCTAGCAGTAAGCTACAGAATCTTGAAATAACTGGGAGTAAAGTGGAGGAGAAACTGTTGAAGATAAGCACAAGAAAGGCACCCGGGGTGGATGGGATCTATCCAGTTATATTAAAGGAGGCAGCAAAGGAAGTAAGCAAACCCTTAGCCATAATTATGAGAGCTTCCTTGGACTCGGGGGAGGTACCCATAGACTGGAAATGTGCAAATGTGACCCCAATTCACAAAGGAGGATCAAAGGCTGACACAAGTAATTATAGACCTGTGAGCTTAACTTCTGTTCCAGGAAAATTAATGGAGGCACTGGTTAAAGAAGCACTGCCAGGATCATTTAGACAAGACTTCAGTTATAGCTCAGACACAGCATGGTTTTGTTAAGGGGAAGTCTTGCCTGACCAACTTGATTGGATACTATGATGCAGTCACAAAAGAACTGGATGCAGGGAATAACTTTGATATTATATACTTGGATCTTAGAAAGGCTTTTGATACTGTTGCACATGGAAGACTGCTACACAAATTGGAGCAGTGTGACATTGGAGGCAAATTGCTGCTATGGATAAAGGGGTGGTTGAGGGGGAGAAGACAGAGAGTGGTAATCAATGGACACTGCTCATCGTGGACTGATGTTATTAGTGGAGTCCCTCAGGGCTCAGTGTTGGGTCCATTATTGTTTTCTGTATTTATAAATGATATTGATGATGGTATATCGGGCTTAATGTCCAAGTTTGCAGACGATACAAAGGTTGGCAGGGTTGTCAAGGACACTACTGACACTATGCTGCTGCAACAGGATCTGGAAAGGTTGAGCAGATGGGCTGAGAGGTGGCAAATGAAGTTTAACATTGACAAATGTAAAGTACTACACATGGGGAAACAGCAACCCCAGAGCAACGTATCAACTCTGTGGTACTACACTGACAGTGGTAGAGAATGAAAGGGACTTGGGGGTGGTTGTGCAGGCAGATATGAAGTTCTCTGAGCAGTGCAGACGGGCTGCAAGAGTAGGTCATGGAGTATTGTCAATGATATACAGGAATTTTTCCAGCAGGGATAAGGAGGTGATTATTCCATTGTATAAGGCAATGGTCAGGCCACACCTAGAGTACTGTATACAGGTCTGGAGGCCTCATTTCAAGAAGGATGTAGAGCTGCTGGAACGAGTACAGAGAAGGGCAACAAGATTAGTGAATGGAACAAAGGGGTGCTCTTACGAAGAAAGGCTTAAGTTTTGCAAATTACAGTGTCTGGAGACTAGGCACCAGCGAGGTGATCTGATAGAGGTGTATAAAGCCTTGAATGGTTTAAGCATGCTCAATGCTGATGGGATTCTTCCTCTAGCTCAGAAAAATCACCTGAGAGGGCATAAATTCAAATTGAGGAAAGACAGATGTAGGATAGACGTGCGGAAATTTGCCTTTAGCCAGCGGGTGGTTGGTTGGTGGAACAGACTTCCATCCCTTGTGGTGGAGGTTGACAGCCTAAATAAGTTTAAGGCTCAGCTGGACAGGTATTTGGAACGAACAGAGGGGTGAAGTGGAAGTGGGTTTTTTTTTTTTTTTTTTTTGGCTGATGCTGCATAAGCTTGCTTTCTTGCATCAAATGCCTCTACTAATGCTAAACTTCAGTTATGGCAAGGTCTTCTTGATTACGGAGGTTAATCTGTGTTCTAGTAATGAACCTGCAATAGAGGTCCTCATATAGTGGGCAACTGTACATTAGGTGCTCCCACGTTTCACGTTCACCACAGAGGCAGAACGGTGTATCACTCAGTCCAAATCCTTGTAGTTTGTCTCTAATGGCCCCGTGTCCCGTCAGCAGGTAGGTGGTGTAGAGTCCTGGTGAGAGCCACGGTGGATAATTCGGGTATACCAGCCGTATGTTGGGTAGAAATTTTCTAGTTATTGCACCTTTGCTGGTATTTATAGTATTTATAGACATTTTTTTTTCATTCGTTTATTAATTACACACAATATAGTCTCAACATTATGTACATAAAAGTATATACATGATTTATATACAAGATATATTTACATATAATTATATGCTCTGACAAACATTAAACTCTCGTGTGTGTGTGTAAGTGTGTTCTTATTCAGGGTAGCTCCCAGGCATAAGCCCAAATCTACCTTGAGAACTTGGGAATATATAGTCTTTACAAAGCAGTCCTTAAAAAGTATGTTAAATTACCCGAGTCTGATTTTACTGTAGCGCTATTCGCACTTGAAATCCCGCACCCACTGGAGGTAGTGCAATACCAGTGAGTGCCAGCAATCCCGTGCCCCGGGTTGCCCATACCAAGGAGCCAGCAGGGAAAAAAAATAATAATAATAATAATAAAAAAAAAAAAAAAAAATATATATATATATATATATATATATATATATATATATATATATATATATATATAATAAAACAACAATAATATTCAATAGTCTGGATGGCACAACTATAAACTTCAAAAATCACAGTTCAACTGAATATTTCCTCAGCTGCTGTTTCACATGCACTGGAACCTCCAAAACCAATAACGGTACTATCCATCAATCTCCAACTGTACGCCATGGATAATAGAACCTTTAGACCACCAGACCCGACGCAATGAATCTGATCCAGCACGGCAGAATCCAGAATGGAGTATTCATGATCGCAGCACAAAAGACAACCAACCAGAGCACCAGACCCAACACCATGAATCAGGTCCAGCACCCTAGCCGCCAGCCAGATGTAGAAACAAATAGTGAAACTCCATGAAGACAATTAAGACACTAGGTTTGCCTCTGAAGAAAGCCTCTGAGAACAGTTCTTCTTGCAAAAACAGCAGCTGAAAACTCCTGAAATAAATTAAAACAGTCACGATTTGCAATAAGCAAATGCACTGTATCAAATGATAAGTCAGGAATATGCGCCATCAAAATCCGCCTTTGGTCTTCATACTCCCGACATAAAAAAAATTACATGCATCCAAGTCTCCTGCTCGCCACATGTACAGAAAGGATCTGTCTCCAACTCTCTCTCATATAATTTGGCCCTAAGTGAGCCGTGTCCTGTTAACAAATAAGAAGTGTACATAGAAGGCGTAAACCAAGATGGCATGGTTTTTGCCAATGCATAGTTCACCTGGGGAATATATTTCCTCGTCACAGCTCCAACATCACCACTTTCCCATCTGGTCTGCCATAAATCCATTAATTTGTTCCATATTCGTTGTTTTTCTTCTTTAATATTATTCTCCAAATCAATTGTGATATCCAAAAACGTTACTGATGTACCCTTTTTCAATTTGTACAAAAACCCTCTGTAGACAATAAATAAATCCAATGGCATGGTACCAGCAATTACCTGTAGGGCGTTTGTAGACGCTGTTCTAGGTACTTTCAATAAAGTTAATAACATGAGCGCTGAAGCGATAAAAGTTTCGATCGAATCCTAGTTTTAGTTACCACAGAAAACCAAACAACAGCCGCATATGCCACTATCTGGAGAAAAATAGTCTTATAATACAATGACAACACCCTCTTATTCAATCCCCACTCTTTACGAGAAATCCTAGCAACGGAGCCTGTAAAGTGTCTTACTTTTACATTTAGGTGTGAAACATGTGGGAAAAAGGAAAGTTTGTCATCTATGATTAATCCCAAATACTTAGTTTTAGCAACATAAGGAATTTGAACTCCACCTAAAAGAACTCTTGGAGGTCTGTCGTAATCAAATTGTTTCTTAAAAACCATAAAACAGGTCTTACTTGCAGAGATCTTCAATTTGTTCAAATTGGCCCACTCCATTAAATCATCTAAAACTGACTGTATTTTTCTTTCCAATATAAGTCTGGAGCGCCCAGAAACTCCAATCACAAGGTCATCAGCATAAGCTATCTTAGCAAACTCTGTACTCTCCTTAACAAGCCACTGATCTAAAACTGCATTCCAGAAGAGAGGTCCCAAAACCGAACCTTGAGGACAGCCTCTCGAGACGCTGGCACTATATGACAGATGACGTGCACGCACAGTAATAAATCTGTCCTGAAAGTATGACCTTATAGTGTTAAATATGTAACTATTACACTCTGCAAGCACTAGAGATCGAAGGGCACTTTCCCACCATACCGAATCAAATGCTCCTTCAAAGTCTATAAAGACCATAAGAACATATTTCTCAGAAGAATCCTTAATGTACTTTAAAAGAGATGTTATGGCGTCCTCTGTAGAGTGCCCCTTCTTAAATCCATGCTGATCAGCAGAACACAGATGCTTATCCTCTAACATCGCAGAAATTCTGGGAGCAAGTAACCTTTCATAAACCTTACCCAAGAGAGAAATTGGTCTGTATGCTCTCGGATCAGTCCTGGGCTTACCAGGCTTATGCAATATCTTTAGCAGTGCCATCTTCCACGGTCTTGGAAAAGTACCTTCAGTGAAACATTTATTAAACAAATTTAACATAATTTGAGGAAAGTAATCATAAAACTTAATGATTACTTGATTTTCAATTAAGTCCGAACCTGGACATTTCTTAACGTTCAATTTAGCTACTGCTGCACCCAACTCCACCAAACTGAAGAGTTCAGCTTCAGCGTCACCTGCTCCTGTAAACTCAGAGTTCATCCGGCGTATCTCCGTTTGTTCAGGTGAATCATCTTGAGGAAGATCCTGAGGAAATAGTCTTCTAACAATCGTTTCCACAGTAGAAAACCAATCCGATGTCTCATCATTATTGTTCAATACAGTGTTGTATATTTCTCCACAAAGCAACTTATTACGAGAAATTTTATACACGAGACCCCAGGGATCTCTGTTACCAACTTCATTAACCAAATTTTGCCGACAAGTTCTCTTGCTCTCAGCAATAGCCTTATGAAAGGCCTTTCTTCTCTCTTTATAGGCATTTTTAAATGATTCCACATCAACACTAGAGAGATGTCTATTTCTTTGGTATACTTTCCTAGCCTGGCATACCTGAGACCTCAGAGAAGACAAAGCAGTAGTCCACCACGGCACAGACAACTTTTTAGTCCTTTTTCTCCTCGTGGAGTGCACACAAGCCTGGAAAATATGATACTGTACGTAGTTTACATATTCATAAGCTGTCATATCATTTAAACTCTCTCCAGGTATCTCACAATTATTACTATCGAAAACTGTAGTCAAATAATTTTTAAAATTGTTCCAGTTAACACGGTCCATAGAAAATCTAGAGTATTTATAGACAGTAGAATTTACAGTTAATTAACTGAGATTATAATAAAGAAAAATGCACAAAATTAACTAGCCAAAATGTGGATTTTATCAGTATGGCCAGTTAATCAAGCTGCTCCCAGTAGATAATCATAGAATTGAACAAATTTTTCCCACAACAATAATAAGTATTACTGTGAATTAATATTACAAGAATTAATTATTTTTGTATTGTTTCCCTGTATTTTCAAGTCAGTAAAGTCCTTAAATAGGTTTTTTTTTTTTTAATTTGCATGAATGCTACATTAATATATGGCTTGGTAGAAAAAATATTTTTTTGTGCAAAATATGTTTTCAGTGTAAAATTCCAAGGAGATAATGAGAAAAGCAGTGCTCCTCCCTCTGAAAAGACTAATTTGGATGTTTTATAAGTAGTGTCTATTTGCTTATGGGTAAAAATAACCCCAGAGAAACGTACCAACTGTGTAGTACTACACTTAGGGTGGTAGAGAATGAAAAAGAGCTGGGAGTAATTATGCAGTCAGATATGAAGTTTTCTGAGCAGTTCAGACAGGCTGCCAGAACAGGTCATGGGTATATAAGAATTTTGCTAGTAGTATAATGCAATAGTCAGGCCACTCCTTGAGTACTGCATACAGGTCTGGAGACCTTATTTTAGGAAGAATATAAAGTTGTTAGAACAAGTACAAAGAAGGGCAACAAGATTGATGAGGGGAATGAAGGGGGTCCTCTTACCGAGAAAGGCTTAAGTTGTGCAAATTGCAGCATCTGGAAACTAGGTACATGCGAGGTGATCTGATTGAAGCGTATAAGGCCTTGAATAGGTTGAGCAGGCTCAGTTCTTATGGGATTCTTCCTCTTGCTCAGATTATGAACCTGAGGGGACATAAATTTAAATTGAGGAAAGACAGTTGTAGAATATATGTGTGGAAATTTGCCTTTAACCTGCGGGTGATTAATTGCTGAAACAAACTTCCATCTGTTGTGGTGGAAGTTTATAACTTACATAAATTCTAGGAGCAACTGGACAAATGTTTAGAGGGAACGGATGTGTAAAAAAATTTTTTTTTTTCTAATGTTACATAAGCTTGCTTTCTTGCGTCATAAGCCTCTACTACTACTTGATTTTTGGTACAACATAATTATAGTCTGAAGTGTATATACATATTGATTATACTGGATTTATATTTTCATTTAACTGTGTTTATTTTTGTAAGTTTTTCCAAGAAGAAAATTTATATTAACCATTTTAGAAATGTTAATACTATGTATCTTTCAGGGCTCTCGTTTTCCTAACTCAGAATGTGAAAAATTTAAATATCACGAGGGTATTAGAAAAGTTTCTGATTTACCATAGAAACAATGAAGCTCTCTTGGATATGAATCCATTTTTATATCCATTTTTTATAGTCACCTCTAATTGTTCTACCCCTAATGCCATTTTCTTTGTTTCTAGGCCATCCCTACAGTGGGATCCACTATCTTGCTTCTCTAACCACTCTTGAACTGCATGACTAATATGCTTATTTGCTCCAAAGTTTTGGCCTTTCAAATATTTTTTTAGTGTTGTCTGTTCCTTTCCACAGTGTTTGGCCTACCTTTTGAATGTGGGCAAACATTGTGAGAAAAGCTAATCTAATTGCTTAGAAGGCATAAAATTGCCCATGAAATTTAGTAACAAAGAAGAATAACATTCACTCATAATTGATTTACCCTTTTGAAGATAATCAAATGAATATAATTGATTATCTGAATCAGTGATATTCATTGGATTATTCATTCAGTGAATAACTGATAAATAATAAATATTAATCAATGAAGATAAACAATAAATATGACTTCAGTTCTGCAAATTACAGACCTTAGAAACCAGACACTTACACTGAGAGACTATCAAATTATTTAAGGATCTAAATAGATTGAGTAAACTGAATGTCAATGGCATCCTTCAGGATTCTATCAGCATTTAGTTTACCATTTGCTCAGATAACACACATAAAGGTGCATAAGTTGAAAAAAGGATAGTTGCTGGATTGATGTGAAAAACTGTTTCAGCTAGAGAATAATTGATTGTTGGTTCAGACTTCTCTCTGGTGTTTTTGTTGGTAGTAGATAGTTGGATTAAATTTATGGAAGGATTAAATAAAATAATTATTAGATGGGAATAGAATTAAGATGAAATGAGTAGGGGTTTTTTTTTTTTTTTTTTGACTGATGCTATATAGGCTTGTTTTCTTGCATCGTTTGCCACTGCTAATAATGATAATGTCATCCATTCTTCATTCCAAAAAATGGATGCACCCAACTCAATAGCTGATGGTACCTTTCAGAATTTCTTTTGTCAAGGAGATTATTCATGATATCATTACAGTGATAATGAATCTAAGTTTCCTAGGAAAATTTAATAAGAATTATCTTTGCAAAATTCACTCTCTCCTGGCTTATATTTATATCTTTTGTTACCCATTTCACTGAATTCTCCCCCATGTTGTAAATACATGTTCCCTCTTTGGTGGATGGATAGGCACCCTGAGTGTAACAGTAGACAACTCAGAAGAAATATTTTCCAATGTGAGGGATGCCAAAAGTTTATAAAGAGATTTGTATAAATCAAATTGAAACTTTAGTAGCCCAATTTGTCACAATGTTTTACAAGGCAATATAGGCACCTCCGTAGCCAGGTGGGAAGGAGCAGCAGTGCGTAGCACACACTTCTTGATTAGACCGGGGTTCAAGCCCGTCACCACCAAATACGGAGGATGCGGAAAGGTCAGGGAATGACCACTGCCATATCCTGGAGCAATATGGCCTTAGTTGCTAATGCTCCTAAAAACCAAATAACAACAAGGCAATATATTAAAATTTATAGAAAAACATTTTAAAAATAAAAAAACAAATATTTTTAAACTTTTAATGTATAAGAAATGTTTCCATGGTTGCAATTACTATTTTTTTATAAGGAAGGTAATAAATCAGTAAATGGATTTTACATTTAAGTTAATTAAATCTGTTCTTCAAATAGAATGGAAATGCCAAAAAAATTATATTTTTTTTACTTATTAGAAAAAGGTTTTATAGTCCTTGAAAAAGGATGAATTTTTTTTTGTTGCTGTTGTTAGCTTTAAACTTTTTAAAGGTGTGAAGCTTTTTTTATGCTCTTTTTATTATACTCTTTTGCAACTTTCTATCTTTAATGTTGGTACTTCAATTGCCATTGGTTTATTGATTATTAAAATCTATTTTGTTATAAATAGATATGGGTGTATTTATGATGGGTAAATTGGAACTAAAAAGCACAGTTGAATAATTTTATATGTATTTATTTTTTGCAGAATTTGTAGCATTCGTTGATTATGAGTATGCTGATTATAATTACCAAGCTTTTGATATTGGAAACCACTTTTGTGAATTTTCAGGTAAGTGAAGTTCTGAAATATTTAATTCTCTAGGAATAAAGGTTACTTGTTAAAAGTTTCTTTAAGATAATTTAAATGTATGCTAAAATTATTTAAAATTAAATTACTCAAACTTAATCTTTGTTATTTCTTGAGGACTATAGTACTTGACTATGATTACAATGGGATGTTGATTAGCTAAATGTGGTTTACATTTGGATATCTAAGCCAGTTAAGGTACTGTCAGACAGCACCATCCCCATGCCATGCATATATCAGTTTATTCATTTATTATTATTTTTTTTTTTCCAGGTAAGATATTTTAATAAATTGAATATAATATACAATTGGTGAGCAGGCTGCCGAAGTGTTTTTTTTTTTTTTTTTTTCTAGCAGTATCATACTGCTAGACAAGGGACAAAAATGCATAATAGTTTTATTTTCTGTTTTAAGACTAGTGTTATAACTAACTTTTGAAGCACTGTTGTTATACTCTAATTTTATTTGTATTGTGGCAAGTTTTACTATGTCAGAACATGGCTCACAATCATTATTGAATATTATATACATGGATGGCTGAGTTTATATTTTTTAAGTAAGGCATTCTTGTGCTGGAACTGTAGTTTTACGTGCAGACAAATGAATTATTATCACATTGCATCGAACATTTTGTTAATATGTTTGGAGTAAGGGGCGCTTCGAGGGACATATTGTTTGGAAGGGCACTCTGGTTGCGGAAGAGAACAGTCAGTGGATTTTTGGCTGCTGTAAAGGGATAAGTATTTTTAATTTTTACCGTATTCTTCATTAATTAACGTAGTACATTGTGTTTTACAGAGATATTAAATAGGTTTAGTAGCATTCATTAGCTTCTTATTTTGAATTTAACCAGCAGTTTTTGGAAGTTACAACTCCCATTGTTGGCACCAATATTGAACTAGCCACCATATTGTAGTCGATAAGAAATAGTGTAACGTATATATATCTTGAACTGAAAGTATAAAGTAAAACTAGATAGCGTAATACGAAGCACTGTATTTAGGTGTCTGTTAGCTTATTATAGTATTATCAATTAATCAAAAATATTATTAATCTTATTAAATTTCATTGTTAATTAAATTGTATTTAAACAGAAATCATGACCTAGACTAGAGCTGCGAAGATAAGATCACAGACTAGTGAGAGTGCTGCGACTCGGGAGAGAAACAAAGGGGACAATGATGATGGATGCTAGCCAAGGAGGATGCCTTTGTGTGTGCTAGGTGTCTAGAGTGCCAAGAAATTAGGTACCAACTCAGCGTTCTGATGGGCATCTATGAGAGCTTGAGGTGTAGGGTAAATGCCCTTGAAGAAATTAATGTGAGGGTCCCATCAAGCTCTCAGCTGCCCAGCTCAATTGCAGAGCTCACTCCTGGCAACACAGAGGCAATTTCCAAGGCAGAATGCACTAGTCCCAAAGGAACTAGTTATTGTTAGTGACTCTATTGTAAGGGAAACTGGGAATATACTATTCAAGAAGGATAGATGGAACAGAACCAGGGTATTTTTGCTGGGGCAAAAGTTGATGATGCTGTAGAGCAGATATCATCTTTTAAGGGCACAAAAGGTGATATTGTTGTACACATTGGAACTAACGACAAGAGTAAGAAATCTGCAATCTGCAGATTTACTCAAGTACAGGTCAATGTTGAAAAAAAGCCGTGAGTTAGGGTTGAATGTGAAAGCGTCTGCAATTCTGCCCAGGCATGATAGGTGGGAGTATATGATGAGAGTCTTGTCGATCAATTCGGCCCTGGAGCGATTGTGTAAGGCTCAAGGAGTAGAATTTTCTCAGCCTGGTCTGTGCTTGTTGACAGGAGAGACTGCTTCTACAGGGATGGGGTACACTTAAATAGAAAGGGTGCAAGAATATTTGTCGATGCTATCGAGGCAGTGTTAGGTGGGTCGGAAAACTGAAGATAATCGACTGATAGTTCATGGTTCCAAACACAAATTATGGCTTTGTGATGTTCATGACGGTTCTTTGGTTTCTTTCTGACAACTGCAGATTCCACACGATGCCAACGGTTCTCTATAGAATTCAGGTCTGGGCTGTTTCCTGGACAGCTAGCAGTTGTAATGGACCATTCTTCCAACCATTTTTTCACCTGTAACAAATGTAAACACCATCGAAACTCTAATGCAGAAATGAAGCTAAAGTAACTACAGAAGTGCCTACACTTTTCACTGGATGAAAGGAGCGGAGTCGTCCTGAAAGATGCAGTTACTTGGCAAGTTGAAATGGTCTCTAATGGTTGGCTGCAATTTGCCTTCCAATATAGCGAGGTATCCACTGGTATTTACAGAACCTTTTATAAACTGCAGGTGACTTACTCCACGATACGAAATGCATCCCCATATCATTTGGCTGATAGGGAACTTCACTGTAGACAACATACAGTCTGGATGGTATTCTTCACCACATCTACGACGAATCGTTTGTCTCCCATCAGAGCCATGCAGATTGAATTTCTTCTCATCCGAGAAAATAACTGACTTCCACTGCTCGGGGGTCCATTTGACTTGCTCCTTACACCAAATTAAGTGGGCCTTTTTTGTTTCTTTGTGTGAGGAGGGGCTTCTTCTTAGGACGACAGGCTACAAGTCCATTTTTGAAGAGGTGTCTTCTGGCTGTTACTGTACTTTCTACCACTCCTGTATGTTCTTCCCATTCTCTTTTCAGCTCAGGCCAGGTGGGCAAGAGCAGCAATGCATAGCACATGCCTCTTGATTAGACCGGGGTTCGAGCCCGTGACCATCAAATACGGAGGATGCTGAAAGGTCAGGGAATGACCACCGCATATCCCCGGAGCAATATGGCCTTAGTTGCTAATACTCCTAAAAACCAAAACAACAACAACAACTTTTCAGCTCAGATGAAGAAGCTTTATGGTTTTTAAGGCATAAGTGCTTCAAAACCTGGTCCTGTTTTGGCGTAGAGACTCGTTTGCGTCCGATTCCTTTTTTTTCCTATCAGCAGAACCAGTATTCTTGAGTTTGGAAAGAAATCTGCTCACTGTCAACTGATTACAAGACACCCTATAAGCAATATGACGGGAAGAACATCCTTTCTCACATAAAGCAACAATAGCACTCTTTCTTCATGGCGTCAACTGCATGTAACTTGCCATCCTGACATGAGCAAGGAATGACTGTAGTCATTGCAGAGCATACTTATATAGCTGAAAGTAACAGTTGATGCAATATTACATCATCATCTACGCGTGTCAATCTTATCTGATGCAATCTGTAAGAAATATTGCCATAAACTTATTTGGACGACAATTACAATTTTAGGAGGTGATGCACTTTCTTTGAACACCAGTGTATATACTTATAGTAAACTATATTAACAATAACAATTGCATTACCTATATGTCATTACGTAAAATCAATTTTCCTTGCTTTTTTTTGTTGCAAACTCATTAATAATGTCAGATATATCTAATTTGGAAACAATTGTGTTTTCAATACCAATAATACTTAATTTCGAAAGCCTGTCTTGTTTCATAGTTGATCGTAAATGATTTTTAATAATCTTAAGTATTGAAAAACATCTCTCTCCTGATGTAACTGACATCGTTAAGAATATTCTTAAAGCTATAGTAAGGTTTGGCAATAAACTGACCATGTAATTCGAAAAAATGTATTCTAAATTTGCCAAGGAATTCATTTTAGATTTAATATAAGTTAAAAGAATATCTATTTCATCGCACAATTCCAAAGCATTTGTCAGATTCCTGTTGTGCACTGTCTGATAATTTAATTTGTAAATCCATACAATATTTAAATTTTGTATCTCTTTCAGGCGATTTTAATGAAAAAATGTTATCTGAAAATTGAAAACTATCATTATGCATATGAATAAATTTGAATGTTTCCTTAATTCTGGAAATTGCTGTATCCAAAATAGTAAAATAAAAATTGACTTTATAAAGATATTCCGGCGTTAAAATACTTTCATCTTCCACATTTTCATACAAAGCAATCTCTTTTTCTTACGTGCGCCTCCGTAGCCAGGTGGGAAGGAGCGGCAGTGTGTAGCACACGCTTCTTGATTAGACCGGGGTTTGAGCCCGTCACCACCAAATACGGAGAATGCGGAAAGGTCAGGGAATGACCACCGCACATCCCCGGAGCAATATGGCCTTAGTTGCTAATGCTCCTAAAAACCAAATAACAATAACAACTTTTTCTTACGCGGTGGAATTATTTCAACATCTGGAAAAGATGTCTCACAATCTGTTTCTTCAGCAATTTTCTTAGCTTCCTCTAACATGTTTTTGAAGCTATCATCAATTCTGCACTCTTTGAAATAGTCATTTACTTGTTTTAACACTTCTATTATTGTCGGTATGACTTGATCAGACTTTTGCATTAAATTACTGACAATATTAATTTTTGACAAAATGTTGCACCAAACTACAACAGAACATATAAATTTGTACAACTTGATTTTTGTTAGTTAATATTTGGCAGAATTTAGAGAATTACTATCCTGAGATTAATCATTATACAAAGTAAATAATGTATCATATGTTGCATCCAAATTGTACTTGAGTGCATTTATTGCATTACCCCTGCTTCCCCACCTGGTTTCCCACATCGATTTAACAGTTAATGTGGGGTACTCTTCCATTAAAATTTTCAACCAATATGTAGATGCCGAAAAGAATACGTATATTTCCTGAACAATGACAATAAAATTTTCAATTTCTAGAGAAACTTTTGCGGCATCATTTATTACTAAATTTAAACTATGCACTGTGCATGGCACATAAAATGCTCTCGGGTTGATATTTAAATTTGTTTCCGAAGACCACTATTTTTATCTTTTATGTTAGCCCCATTGTCATAGGATTGGCCACATGTATCATTAACAATGTTTTCTTGCTTTAAAAAATTAAGTAGAAAATTAGTAAGACCCTCACCTGTTGTATATCTGAAATTCAACAAAAGCCTAATAAATGTTCTTCTACTTCAATTTTTTTTGCTTCATTATTTAAGTTAACAAATCTTACAATTATCATTATTTGTTCTTCGTGATTAGCATCTGGCGTACAATTTAATATAATTGAATAATATTCACTTTGTTTTAACATATCTAAAATAATATTTTTCACTTTCTGACCAATTACAGATATTTTTCGTTCTGAATTTTATCCCCTAGATAATGAGGCATTTTTTTTAACTATCATTTTGAATGCATGTTAAATGTTCTGCCGTAATGCTATCAAACTGTGCAAATGTTTCTATTAATTTTAGAAAACTTCCGTTTCTTTCCTCATACAATTTATTATTATGGCCTACATAGTCTAAATACATAGTCTAAATTTGTTCGCAGCTTGAGGCTCTAGCCCTAAATGCGCCTTATTATGGCCTCTTAAAGCTAAATTTTGCCCTGCCAAAAACTGAATTGCGTAAATAATTCTTCCTATTACTGCTTTCCATCTCTGTTTTTAAAATTTTATCAAATTCTCACTGAATGCATCAATGGTGTTTTCATGTTTAATAGATTTTTTGAGATTAAAACTGTCAATGTGTGCTTTACTTTTTTCATGTCTATCTAAAGCTCTCAATACATGTTCCCAATCAAAAATACCAATATCATCGTTAAACCCATAGTTTTATTATGAAATAGTTTGCAACAGAGGCAGAATACAGAATTTTTTGACTTTGAATATAATAACCAGCTTCTAAGAATTTTTTCCCCATTACTTAATTGTTTATAATAATATTCTGTAGAAAATGACCTATTCTTATCATCTAAATGAAAGTTATAATTTTGAACTTGTTCTAGATCGAGGTCTACTAAAAACATTCTAATACTGTTCGTTAACAATTTTTGCCATAACCCTGGATCATGCATATCATTTTCGAAATATTTACTTGTCAAATTGGGAGTATCACTGGTAGAGGTCCCTGTCGTGTATTCAACTTTTAATGAAATTTCTTCAATAGGCGGGTGATTTTCCAAAAAGCAATCTCCGTGAAGTTCATCCCAGATTTTGAGTGACGTTTTGTTCCTTGCTGATAGAAGTATCTGTAGAAAAGGCATGCAGCAGAAACAGTACGTGTATGAGACAGTGAGTGAAGAGACTAAGTTAGAGAGGAGTTATTAATTAACCTAACTGCCTTCTTCTGAATAAAATCTAGAAGCCCGAGAGAGGTTTTGGGGGCACCACCCTAGTTGTGGGAACAATATTCCATGGTAGGACGGATTTGCGATTTGTACAGAGTGAACAGCTGTTTGGAAGAAAAGTAACGCTGAGAACGAAAGAGAAAAAGAATTTTTTAGATGCAGAGGAAGCAATATTTGTAATGTGTTTGTGCCAAGAGAGAGAGAAGTCAGGGTAATCCCCAAAAGAGATATTTCATTTTGCCTAGAAATCGGAGTGTCACCAAAGATAAGCATAGGAGCAAAAGAACCCTTTTTGTGAGTTATAAGACAGGACTGAGTTTCAGAAGAATTGAAATCAACTAAGTTGTCATTGCCCCAGTGGAGAATTACCTGGAGATCGGCATTTAAGGAATTGGAAGCAGATATTTGAGATGTTGTTTTTTTGTTGTTTTGGTTTTTAGGAGCATTAGCAACTAAGGCCATATTGCTCTGGAATATGCGGTGGTCATTCCCTGACCTTTCCGCATCCTCCATATTTGGTGGTGACGGGCTCGAACCCCGGTCTAATCAAGAAGTGTGTGGTACGCACTGCTGCTCCTTCCCACCTGGCTACGGAGACGCCTAGATATTTGAGAAGTTGAAGCTGATTGAGCAGGGCAAGGTTTCTAAAACTGGGAAGTGGAATGCAATGTGCTAACATCAGCAAAACTATGGATAGGATTTGCGGTCAATGGAAGAAGGTCATTAATATACAAGAGGAAAAGAGTGGGGGAAAGAACTGAACCTTGGGGGACACTAGCATTAGTGGAGAAGTTAGAAGCAGAGAGCCATCTACCATCACCTTCAATGAGTAATCAGAGAGAAAACTGGATAACCAATTACAAAAAGCAGTTGGCAAACCATAAGGTGGAAGCTTGTTTAGAAGACCTTATTGCCAAACACGATCAAAAGCCTTTGAGATGTCAAGAGCAACTGCTTGTGTTTCACTAAACTTTTCCATTGAATTTGTCCATAAATGAGTAACATAAGCCAGAATATCAGCAGAGGATCGACACTGATGGAATCCATATTGGCGATCATTGATCAGACGGAAAGTTTGTAGGTAGTTTAAGAGTTGGCAGTTAATTGATGTCTCCATTACTTTAGAAAGAGTAGAAGTAATTGCAATAGGACGATAATCGGATGGGAGGGATTTCTCACCCTTTTATGAACTGGCTGGATATGAGCAAGTTTCCAAGCAGTAGGAAAAACACCTTTGAAATAAGAAAGTGAAAAAAGGCGGCAAAGAACAGGAGTAAGTTCAGGAGCACAGGTTTTGAGAACAAGTGGAGAAATACCATCAGAAGCTGGAGCTTTTTGAGCATCAAGATTCATCAAAATCCTTCTGACATCCTTTTGATGGAAGACCACAGGAGGCATTGAATGGAGCGTGTTGGGAATGGTGGGAGGTGTTTTACCAAGATCATTAATACATGAGTTGGAAGAAAAATGGGATGCTAACAGGTCAGCTTTATCCTTGGCTGAAGTGACAATAAAACGATCTAGTTTTGACAGAGGTGGGAGCAGAGATGGGCAAAACCTGCAGCCAATAGTTTTGGCAAGAGACCAGAATGCTCGGCTACCATAGGGCAAGAAGCAAGTTTTCTACTCTTAGTCTGTTCAAAATCTAGTTTGGACTGATTAATAACTGCTTTACAATTGTTGCGAACTTTGGTGTAGGCAGAAAATGAAACTGAAGAATTGGAAACAAGCCAATTACGATATGCAACGTTCTTCTCTTGAACAGCCTTAGCACATTTATTGGAAAACCAAGGTTTAAAGGACAAGATTTTAAAGTGGAGTGTGCAATAAAGGATTCCATTCCTACAAGAATAATTTCACTGACACAATCTGAGCAAATGTTGACATCAGAAATTTTGAAACAGTAATCCGACCAAGGAAAAGAAGAAAAAAAATCTCGCAGGTCATCCCATTTTGCATTCTTGTAATGCCAAACAATAAGAGGTTGGGAATAGCCATGAGATAAAGTCTCCATTGGAGAAGAGACAATCACCAAGTTGTGATCTGTGGTGCCTAAATGACCGCTCACTTCGACCGTGTACATAGAAGGGTTGTTTATGAGAAAAAGATCAATAGTGTTGGCTGTATGTAGGATTGTCCAGTATCCTTGTAAGTAAATGAACAATCTGTGCAAGGACATTAGTAATTGCAAAAGCCTCAGCATCTCGACCAGCTGGGTTAGTGTGACTAGAAATCGGAAGCCAGCTGGAGTTGTGAACGTCAAACTCACCAAGGAAAATTACCTCACTGTTAGGAAAGTTGGACTGGAGAAAGTCAAGTTGCAAAGAGAGGAAGTCAAAGAGCTCCAAGTGATTAGTGGAGTTGGGAGAATGGTAGAGACAACAGATGAATTTGACAGAATGAGGTAGAGAGATTTTAAGCCAGAGAAGATCGAAAAGAGGAGATTCCAAATGACCAAGTCTCTGGCAGGAAATATCGGAACAGTACCACCTTTGATGCGAAAGGAATCATACAATGAATAATTTGGGCAACTGAGATGAGCATTAGTTGAATCAACCGATAACTAAAATTCTGTCAGAAAAAGTACGTGGGGTTTGGCAGACTGCTAGTGGAGATGGTCGTCGTTGAGATTAGAATTGAGATCACGTTTGTTTGTGAAATGAACCAGAAAGTGTTTGGGAGGTTGAGATCTTTTTTCAGATAAGCTTACTCTATTAGTTTGACAATTCATGGTATATTCAATAGTAAGAAAAAGTGAGTGGGACATGCTTTATGAAGTAATGAAATTTTTGGATATGGCGTACACATGGTAAGAATATACCCAGATCCTTGACATAACGTGGCCTCGACAATGCCTCCCACATACGCACTACTCAAACTCCCTCCAGTCACTGTCTGGCAGAGTAGAGGCAGCAAGATTATACACTAGCTGATCTGGAAGCCTCCTAAAGAGTTACCAATAGGTTTGGTCTGGTGTACTAACTAGTGGCTAGCCTGCAAACACCTTTTAAGCTCTACCCTTGAAATGTAAGGAAGATTGGATCTCGCCATGCTGTTCATCATAATCTCAAAAGTTAGTCATACTGCATGATGAAAGAGGTGGGGAAGTGTTGACCGGAACTTAGCTCTGGAGACTAAACCTGGGTTCCACCCCTTCAAGCCTCCAATAAGCAAAGAAGTGGTATTGCACCGGTTGATGAGTGTCATCTACCACCTAGTATTGCCTGGTAACACAGAGGGGTGGCATTCCTCCATGTGTGGGCACCACACCTCGACCCCTGCTTACGTTGGTTCACACCTGGGTGGTCCCCCACAGTGTGTTTGTGCATCGAGGTTATACCCAGGATTACTAACAGTCCCACCATCATGAAGGTGAATTAGTAAGGCTAAGGTTGCTTGACAAAAATATCCAGTTTTTCTTCTGGCAAATTGGAAGAAAAAGTTCTAAAAGCAGGATGGTTCCCCTCCAAGTTGATCAAAAATCTAATGCTGAATATTTGCAAGAAGAAGCAGTGAATGTGTTAAACTGCAGCAAAAAACATGAACACATTCTGGTTAACTTGCACTGATTCAGAGTGGCTGCAGATAAAGAGTTTATTCTTATGTTACTGTTTAGAAGAGCCACTAAACATGTTTCACAAGTTGCAGTATGATAGAGTGCTGCAATTTCATGGCACAAAGTCCCCAAACATTTTTTCATTGCATCTTGTAATGTCCTTAATTCAAAATATCGATTTCAATACTCGTTCTGCTTGCAAGTGGCTACATTTGTTGTCCTTCACATCCTGTAGAAAAGGGTTGGAGTTAATTCCTGTTTAGATGGAAGGAATTTTTATTAGATTTTTTTTACATCATGACTATGTTAATTGGTCTTAAGTTAAGATTGCATGTTTTTTCCCCTCTCAGAAACTTGGAGTTTTTCATCCAGCAAACCATGCAAACTGACCATCAAATACACACAATTAACATTATACCAATGCCTGATAGTCTTAGTTTGTCTCAGTACTAATTCTAAACAACTAGTCAACTAGCCAGATTTGCAAAAACAATTTCAGATAAATATAGTATTTATAATTTTTTTTTTCTCAGTAGATGTTAAGTGAAAACAGTATCGCCACTTTTTTTATTCTATTTTATTTTTCATAAGGGGACCACTGCTTTTGCTTAACATCTGTTAAGTGAAAACAGTGGTGACAACTTATCAAAATGATTGCATCTTTGAAGGAGGGGGACTGATAGACTTTATAGTCTAGAAATATTGAAATATTGTGCCAATCACCTATTCCTTGTATGGCATGGGATTATCACTATGCATTTGGCTCCGTCTAGAGATGATTCTGTAGAAATTTGTCATCTTTGTTTTCCCACAAAATTAACAGCCAAATAATACTTTCTCAAGTGTGGTCTTTACCACACTTGAGAAAGTATTATTTGGCTGTTAATTTTGTAAAACTAAGTAAAAATTAATAAGTAAAATAAGTAAATATTAAACCTTAATTTCTTACAAATAATAAAAAAAAAAAAAAAAAAGACTGAAAACTTGTATTTATATTCCTTTCCTTACTATGCCTCAGAAAATATTACTCATTAATTTTTATAGGAAAAGAAGGACATTGAATGAATAAACTGTATCAATGGTGTTGAATGCACAATCTGATCCTACCCTTTTCCTTAACTGAAGGAAAAGGTAACAGATACAGCACCTTTACTAAAGTGTATATAAGAAAGCTAGATCTGCATTCCTGTTCTAATATTTCCTTTTTTGAAACTGTGAAAAGCAGTTAGTTGTATTTAGAATAAATTATGTTTAATCAATGAAAAAATTTTCTTTATTTACTTTAAATATATTCGCTAAATTTTTGATAATGATATATGTGTATATATAGGTGTTGACACATTTCTTCCTGAGCTGTTTCCAGAACGTGAGTTTCAGCTCTATTGGCTGCACAACTATCTACAAGCATGGTATTCTGTGAATGGGCAAAACAATGATGAGGTTACTTCTAGTGCTGTTGAATTGCTTTATGTTCAAGTAAACAAGTTTTCCTTGGTTCGTGAATTTTTATTTAATTTTTTCCCTTTTCTTGTTTTGGTATGAATTAGAAACATTACCTTTTAATATAATATTCATCAGACAGGATAGAAACTTCCTTACTAGACCAGAATCATGTATGAAGTGTGATCAGAAAGTTATTCCATGCTATTACTTAAATCAATTCACTTAAACTTTTGTTATTGTTTGATTTATTTCCTGAATATGAAAGCTAAAGTTATTTTTGTTACAAACTGGAGCTTTGAACTGTTTTGTGTCAGTTAATAATCTTTGTTTCTTCAGTATAAGCCTAATTTCTGTAGATAAGCTTGCATACTAGCAGCAGTTCAGAGCTGAAACTGACCCAGTTGTACACTAATATGACATTTAGTTATTTAGAAAAATTGTACTCGTCCATTAACCTTACATTTATTCTTTGTTAAGCTTAAGTTCATTGAATTATCTGCTATTGATATTAGATTTGATTTTATTTTCTCTTGAAAGCATGCTTTCTAGTGTAACTGACCAAAATCATCATCATCACCACCACCGCCACTGTTTTTAGCCTGTAATGGATGCACATAATATCCAGCATGGGAACTAAAAGAAGTAGGTGATATATTTTTTAACACTTGTAGAGAGACCAGTGAGGTCTTAAAGGGCTTCACGAAAAGCCTTGGAAAAAAATGATTTTGTTAAGAAAGTTAGTTAACAAGAGAAGAGAATAGACCAAAAGTTATTCATGAACATATGTGGTGATGCTGCCTCATTTGAATATCAGATTTGAATACTGCATCCTCTCAGACAATCATAGAGAGGTGGTCAGTTCTTGCATATCAGGATCTTTGTCATTGTGCTGCTGATGATTGGAGAAAACAGTCAGAAAAGTTGGCTTTGAAGGACTTGGTGCTTGCACCATGTTAACACCTAAATGCTTACCATTTTCCATTCAAGAATTTCTTGTAATGCACTCCATCACTATGGTCCCTCATCTTGCATACTTTCCTCAGTCACTGCACAGATTTGCAGTGACTGAGGAAATCATTCAGAACGTGGCACAGGAACTATTATCATTTCCAAAGGATACTTAGAGGAATACTTCCATAAGTTGCAGGATTGTTGGATTCTGTTTATAGTATTCTTGTTTATACACCAGCACGACCACCAGGTCAGTGGAGTTTACAATAAATCAATCAACACAAACGTTAATCGTATTTAGCAGCCATGGGCTTGAACCCCAATCCACTCAAAGAGGTGTACTACTCATAATAATTACACAATACACCAACCGATGTTATAAATAGTGTTAAGTTTATTAAAATAATGTTGTAAATAAAATAAAATAAAATTCCAACAAAAACTGATAAAAACTGACTGTACAATATATGAATTTAAACTGCAAAGAATTATTTACAATAAAACAATGTAGCTGAAACACAGGATGGTAAAAGCACTAAAATAACAGTAGCTTTCAGAGGCATCCACCTCCTTTTTCAACAGCAGGCAGATGCCTCTGAAAGCTACTGTTATTTTAGTGCTTTTACCATCCTGTGTTTCAGCTACATTGTTTTATTGTAAATAATTAACAGTTTAAATTCATATTATATTGTATAGTCAGTTTTTGTTGGAATTTTATTTTATTTTATTTACAACATTTATTTTAATAAACTTAACACTGTTTATAACATCAGTTGGTATATTGTGTAATTATTAGGAATATTCCCAACCCCAGAGGCCTATTTGAAGGCGTGCTACTGCACTCGCACTCCTAACCACTCAGCTATGTGTCTAGGAGACTACTTGGAAGGAGATCTATGTGAATAGCTAGTAAGCTTTGTCATTTTCCAAATGAAGTGTATGTATGTGTGAGTAAGGAGTGGAGGCAATTTTAAATATTGCTAAGTAAACCTTTGTATTTCCTAAAAATTAATATTTGCTATCTATTTGTTTAAAATTAGTATTTAGGTTATTTGCATTTCTCTGATATTGTAGGTGTAATTGCTCCTAATTTTTTAACAAAAAGAAAGTTAGTGGAGGGGGGAGAGAATTCAGCTGCCATTGTTCATTGAATCAATATAAGAACTATATAAATGCTATCTAGTATTCCGTGAAATTCTTTGGGACAATAATTAATGTTAGAAGTGTTTTTTTATTAAGTCTATAAACCATATTATAACACAACTGTATCACAGTACCTAATGTAGTACGTACTGCCATCACATAACCTGGGAATAGTGTAGCATTATTGTATTTTTATGTTATCTTTAATTTAATTTATAAGAAAAATAATTCCTCAGACTAAAGTAACAAAGCAAAAATCACAAAGTAGTGGCAATGCTTTGGCTTGGGGAAGAAATTTTGATGATAAGTCTCTTACAAATCAGAACTTTATACAGTGTGTTACTTGCTGCTTATTTGTTGATCATCTGTAGTATGAACCAGAGCTATAATGCTCAGTACATTCTATGTTGATATCAGTATTTGTAAAAGAACAAGAGAAGTTTACCTCAATATGATACGTAGAACACTTCCGTATGATACTCTCCAGAAATTAAAATGAAAACAATTTTAAAAAATTGAAAATCTTACATTACAGTAAGAAATAATTAACAATAATTAAAAATCAAATGAACACAATTAAAAATCAATTTTGACGCAATTAAAAATTTAGTAAAAAATTAATTAGTGAAAAAAATGCAAAACGATTTCCTTCCAGAAGCTGACAATGCTTTTCAACCGTATGTTATGATCACAGTAATGAAAATTACCGAATGGGGATGAGCATGGAACTTAAATAGGGATTATTTGTCTTCGAGCATGCACGTAAAGGACCACGAGTCGTAGATTAGATATGGCCGGCGAACATTAACAGAATTTTCATTAATTTAATTTCGACGGTTTCTGCAATTAATAGTCTCATATAATTATGTTGGACACTAAGTATTTTGGCCTCGTTAAACAAAAAAGTATGTTTTTCATTAATGGCATGAAAGGCTAATTCTGACGCTGCTGAACGAGAAGCACAAACTGAGGCCGCATGTTGATTAACATGAAAATTCAGAGGAAACTGCAAAGAACCTTGATAAGACGAATTGCAATCGCTGCAAGAAATGTATACTAGGTCATTTATTTGTGTTGTGAATGAGGAAAGGACTGAGTGATTGTTCATTATAGTGTATAATTTCCATATTGGCCTGGCTATAATTTTAAATTCGGTATCTTTAAAGAATCTGTTAAGTTGCTTGTGCCACTGTTCAACATATGGGACTGAAATAAAATATTTTTTGATGTTACTGTTGTTGGTTGGTGTATTTTTTTGTATTCTATCCTTAGCTTGTACCCTAATTCTGTCTATTGTAGCAAGCGGGTAACCCCTGTTTAAGAATCTGCTGATTAATATTTGTATTTCTGAGCCCAAAGCAGATTCTGTTGTTGAATATTTAAAAGTATTGAGAAATTGATTAAAGATAATCGACCTTTTGTAGGTGAACGGGTGATAGCTGTTATAATGGAGAAGCATACCGGCGTATGCTTCTACATTTTCGTTTTAATTTCTGGAGAGTATCATATGGAAGTGTTCTACGTTATCATATTAGGGTAAACTTCTCTTATTCTTTTGCAAATGTTGATCATCTATAGAAGGACATAGGGCCCAAGGGAGTGTCGTTTGTGTTTTTTATGCAAAGTGTGTGAGGGGAGATTAAGTGCAAACTCAGCATTCTGATGGGTCTCTATGTAGACTTGAAGAACAGGGCTGATGCTGTCAAAGGAATTAAAATGAGGGACATTATCAAGCACTCAGTTGCCCAGCTCAATCCTACAATATCCCCATGGCAGAGTACTGGTTCCATAGAAAGTTGTTATTATCAGTGACTCTGTTATCAGGAAATATATTGTGTCAAAAGGATAGGTGGAATAAGACCAGGGTATGTCTTCCAGAGCAAAAGTTAATATATTTTTGTTAATATATCATTCACAGAGTCTTCTGCAAAGTGACCCACTAGATCGTCATTACTTTTTGATCCAACCCGACCATTTAATTCTTCTGTCAAAACTATTTGTTGGTTCTTCTTAACAAAATCCATTTGTTCATAAAGCATATGGTAGAACTTATCCTTTTCAGCATCAGGCAAATTGTCTACAGGTGCATATACACCCAACATAACCATTTTCTGGCCATGTATGTCGAAAATAACTTTAATGCATATTTCATTAATTTGATCATAGCCCTTAACAAATCCTTCTTATCCATTAGAACACCAACACCAGCTTTAGCTCTTTCTGATCTTTCAACCCCACTCCAGTAATGAGCATATTCTCCAATCTGTTCATTCCCCTTTCCCTTGTTTTGGTCATGACAAGAATAAGGGCTCAGGTGATATTGTTGTAGTTGTTGGTACAAATGATATTAAGAATAGTATATCTGAGGATTTACTTGACGCATATAGGACAATGATGAAAAAAAAGTTGTGAATTAGGATTAAATTTTATTTAAAGTGCCTTCAATTCTGCTCAGACTTGATAAGAGTGCCTTGTCAATCAATTTGGCCCCAGAGAGACAGTGAAAATATTATGGACTTTAGAATTTTTATTTGCATAGTCTGTGCTTGTTAACAGGAGAGAGACTGCTTTTACAGTAATGGTATGTACTTTTGCAGCAGTTTGCTGATGCTGTCAAATCAGTGGGTCAGAAAACTGCTAGCTTGGGCAATACACAGACTAATAGATTAATATCAGCCACAATCAGACATGAAAGTGATTTTGGCCCTATGTCTATTTGGAGATGCAGCAGCTTGGAAAGCAAGGTGTTGGTAATGAAAAGGCCTGCTGAAAGTCCTCTTAGGAGAAGAAAATATATGGGCTGTGTTGGGATTACCA
Source organism: Mastigoproctus giganteus (assembly GCF_048544385.1). NCBI lineage: Eukaryota > Metazoa > Arthropoda > Arachnida > Uropygi > Thelyphonidae > Mastigoproctus > Mastigoproctus giganteus. The sequence goes on along the minus strand of NC_143586.1, from coordinate 147,443,597 downwards.
AGAATAAAATTACACTGATTTTACACATGCAGGTACACTAATCTTACCATTACTAATGGTAAGAGTATAGTAAACAGATTTGAAGACATGGTGCTACTCAGACACAAGGGGTGCAGAATATGGATATGATGAGTATAATACGGACAGGACAGAAGTGGGGAGGAGTTATTCTCTTGTTCAAGAAGCACATAGAATCTAAAGCAGCACCTAGTTGATGTGGGTGGCCGTGCAATGCTCAGTTGGTTTGGTGTAACATAAGCACTGGGAAAACAAAGATGAGATTGGCAATGTGTTATAGGCCAAATTATTACAATAAGTATAATAATGAACAAGAAATACCTTTCATTCTTCATCACTTTGAGTATTATCAAGAGAAAGATTAGTCACTGCGACATGAATTTCTTTCAGCAGTGTAAACAGGCTGTACGGGGTAGTGGTTAGGCTGCACCTTGAGTACTGCATGCAGGTCTGGAAGCCTCATTTTAAGAAGGATGTGCATCTTTTGGAACAAATCTGTTGTAGAGAAGAGCAACCAGATTAGCCTGGTTACCATGAAATAGTACCATGAAACTCTTTTCATGGTACTATTATCAGAAATACTTCAGTTCTGCAAACTGCAGTGCTTGGAAACTAGGCACTTGTGAGGAGATGTTTAAGGCTTTAAATGGATTGAGTAAACTAAATGCTGATGGAACCCTTACCCTTTCTTGGACAATACACATAAAGGGACATAAATTGAAAAAGGATGACTGTAGGATTGATGTGCAAAATTTGGTTTCAGCCAGGGAATAAAAAATTGTTGGAACAATCTTCCTTCTGGTGTTGTTGAAAGTGAATAGTTTTTTGAATAAATTTAAGGAAGAATTACACACGTTACTAGAGGGAATGAACAGATAAAGTTGTGGTTTTTTTTTTTTTTTGTTAATGCTGTGTAAGTTTGCTTCCTTGAATCATTTTTGACTACTAATACTATTAGTTCAGGCAGCAAAAATTTTTACCTCATTATTTTTGTGCTTACCCAAGGAAAGGTATAGAACTTATAGATACCCTACCTTCACACTCCTAACATTGTGGACCACGTATGTTCTTTGAAATGTTCTTATTGGCAAACTGTGTCCCCCCCCCACCGCTTTCTTATTCACATTCTCACAACTGACAAGTGAATTGGTTTTTATAATTAAAAAATCCTTTTGTGGTTAATGTGAATTAGTTCTGTTTCTTTTCTCTTTTGATAGTCTCTTTTATTTGAATTCAAATTTCTGTTGGTTAGCTATGGCTTCCGATCTCTGATGATTTCCTTCCTAATTTAATTAAGCTGTTTTTCCTTTATGGATGTTGCCATATTTTGTAAACAAAGACAGACTTGCATGTAGAATTATGTACAGTACTTTTTGGTAAATAGCACACTTAATTTTACCAGCAACAGCTCTACAAAAGAAGATAAACAATACATGATTATATACACCATTTCGACCCAAGCTTACAGATATTTCAAGTACTGAATATCTTCTCACACCCAGTTAGGAAAATTGCCAGAAGTTTTATTTTGAGTCAGCTGACTCTTAAAAGTCAAGGATTTCCTTTCATGGAATACTTTTTAAAAAAGTAAAAACAGGAATTCTTACCTTTCTGCTGTGCCCATAATAATCCATCATGTTGTTAGCATTAGTATTAGTAGAAGCATATGATGCAAGAAAGCAAGCTTATGCAGCATCAGCCAAAAAAAACCCCCATTTCACCCCTCCATTCGTTCCAAATGCCTGTCCAGCTCAGCCTTAAATTTATTTAGGCTATTAGCTTCCACAAGAAAAGATGGAAGTCTGTTCCACCAGTCAACTACCTGCTGGCACATTTCCACACATCTATTCTACAACTGTCTTTCCTCAATTTGAATCTGTGCCCCTTCAGGTTCTTAATCTGAGCAAGAGAAAGGATCCCATCAGCATTCAGCTTGCTTGCTCAACCCATTCAAGGCCTTATACACCTCAATCAGATCACCTCGCAGGTGCCTACTCTTCTGCAATTTGCAGAACTTAAGCCTTTCTTGGTAAGAGCACCCCTTTGTTCCCCTCACCAATCTTGTTGCCCTTCTTTGTACTTGTTCTAGCAACTCTACATCCTTCCTAAAATAAGGCCTCCAGACCTGTACACAGTACTCTAAGTGTGGCCTGACCATTGCCTTGTACAACGGGATAATCATCTCCCTGTCCTTGCTAGCAAAATTCCTATATATCATTGACAAGACTCCATGACTGGTGCCTCCGTAGCCAGGTGGGCAGGAGCAGCAGTGAGTAGCACATGCTTCTTGATTAGACTGGGGTTCGGGCCCGTGACCACCAAATACGGAGGATGCGGAAAGATAAGAGAATGACCACCTTTTCTCTTTGGCTATTGCTACAAATATGCAGTACTTTGCATTTGTCAATGTTAAACTTCAGTTGCCATTTCTCAGTCCATTTGCCCAACTTATCTAGATCCAGTTGGAGTAGCATACTGTCGTTAAAAACCCTGCCAACCTTTGTATCATCTGCAAACTTGGAGATTAATCCTGATATACCTTCATCAATATTATTGATGAATACAAAAAACAACAGTGGGCCCAGCACCGAACCCTGGGAAACTCCACTAATAACATTTGTCCATGAAGAGCAGTGTCCATTGAGTACCACTCTCTGTCATTGTTGCTCACTTAACCTGGCCAGTTGTACATGGTGAGGAATCTCCCAGTGATGATGCTTAAAATTGCACAGAAAATCATTCCCTGAAGTTTTGCAGATTTCTGCTTAGTACATGTACTGGAATTTGGGGAGTACAATGTCTACAGAAAGGATAGACAGGATAGGAAGGGAGGAGGGGGTTATGCTATTAGTTAAGAAACACATAAAATCCAAGGAAGTGAAGCCAGTCGACATCGCTGGACAGTGCAGTGTCGAGTCAGTTTGGTGTGACATAAGAATTGGGAGATCAAAATTGAGAGTAGGAGTGTGCTATAGGCCTAATGACTCTGATAAGTATAATAAGAAACTACAGAGAAATATAGAGTGGGCCAGTAAATCAGAGAGTCTTATAATGGGGGATTTTAATTTCCCAGATATTGACTGGAATTTGTGGGTTGGTCACTCGCACACTAGCAAGGCTTTTGTGGATTTATTGGATGATTGTTTTCTACATCAGCATGTTCGTGAGGCAACAAGAGGGAGCAATACTCTTGATCTGATTATCAGTAGTGATTCTTCATGCATTAAGAACCTGCAGATAAATGAACCACTAGGTGGCAGTGATCACAGTGTGTTGAAGTGGGATTTACTCAAGGAGGTAACTACCATCAGAGGTAAAGGGAAGGGTTTTTGTTTTCGTAAAGGCGACTATGATGGTCTGAGACAGTATTTAAATTCTATACAGTGGGACCAACTGATGATGTTACCAACAGCAAACTCAAAATGGGAAGCATTCAAGGAACTAATCTTGGTGGCTACCAGGCTTTACATACCAACTAAGAAATATTGTTCAAGGTTTAGGCCTAAATGGTTGTCAGATGGACTAATGAGACATGTGGCAGAGAAGAAAAATGCATGGGATACATACAAATTAATGGGTGACATGGAAGCCTATGATAGATATAAGTTGGTCTGTAACCAAGTCACAAAGGAGATTAGGCAGACTAATCAAAGGCAGACTACGAAAAATCCTTGGCAAAGGATGCAAAGAAAAACAGAAAGGAGTTCTTTACATACTTGAACTCGAGAAGGAAAGGGATGAATCAGATTGGTCCACTGGATATTGATGGTTCAACAGTTGAGGATCCTGCTCAGGTGGCTAACAATCTAAACGAGTATTTTGCATCTACATTCACGCATGAGGAGTTATTCAGGAAGGAGAATGATGTAGGTAAAGTAAACATTGGCAGTGAGCTGGATGATTTTGTAATAACCGAAAGGAAAGTGGAGGAGAGATTGTTGAGGATAAACATAAAAAAGGCACCTGGGGTGGATGGGATCTATCCAGTTATATTAAAGGAGGCAGCAAAGGAAGTATGCAAACCCCTAGCCATAATTATGAGAGCTTCTTTGGACTCAGGGGAGGTACCCATAGACTGGAGATGTGCAAATGTAACCCCAATTCACAAAGGAGGATCAAAGGCTGACACAAGTAATTATAGACCTGTTAGTTTAACTTCTGTTCCAGGTAAATTAATGGAGGCACTGGTTAAAGAAGCACTGCAGGATCATCTAGACAAGAATTCAGTTATAGCTCAGACGCAGCATGGTTTTGTTAAGGGCAGGTCTTGCCTGACCAATTTGATTGGATACTATGATGTAGTCACAAAAGAACTGGATGCAGGGAATAACTTTGATATTATATATTTGGATCTTAGAAAGGCTTTTGATACTGTTGCACATGGAAGACTGCTGCACAAATTGGAGCAGTGTGGCATTGGAGGCAAATTGCTGCTATGGATAAGGGGATGGTTGAGTGGCAGAAGACAGAGAGTGGTAATCAATGGACACTGCTCAACGTGGACTAATGTTATTAGTGGAGTTCCTCAAGGTTCAGTGTTGGGTCCATTGTTGTTTTCGGTGTTTATGAATGATATTGATGATGGGATATCAAGTTTAATGTCTAAGTTTGCAGATGATACAAAGGTTGGCAGGGTCGTTAAGGACACTACTGATGCTATGCTGCTGCAACAGGATCTGGAAAGGTTGAACAGATGGGCTGAGAGGTGGCAAATGAAGTTTAACATTGACAAATGTAAAGTACTACATATGGGTAACAGTAACCCCAGAGCAATGTATCAACTCTGCGGTACTACACTGACAGTGGTGGAGAATGAAAAGGACCTGGGGTAATTGTGCAGGCAGATATGAAGTTCTCTGAGCAGTGCAGACGAGCTGCAAGAGTAGCTCATGGTGTCTTGTCAATGATATACAGGAATTTTTCTAGCAGGGATAAGGAGGTGATTATTCCCTTTTATAAGGCAATGGTTAGGCCACATCTTGAGTACTGTATACAAGTCTGGAGGCCTCATTTCAAGAAGGATGTAGAGCTGCTGGAACGGGTACAGAGAAGGGCAACAAGATTAGTAAATGGAACAAAGGGTTGCTCTTACGAAGAAAGGCTTAAGTTTTGCAAATTACAGAGTCTGGAGACTAGGCACCGGCGAGGTGATCTGATAGAGGTGTATAAGGCTTTGAATGGTTTGAGCATGCTCAATGCCAATGGGATTCTTCATCTTTCTCAGAATAATCACCTCAGAGGGCATAAATTCAAATTGAGGAAGGACGGATGTCGGATAGATGTGCGGAAATTTGCCTTTGGCCAGCGGGTGGTTGGTTGGTGGAACCGACTTCCATCACTTGTTGTTGAAGTTGATAGCCTAAACAAATTTAAAGCTCAACTGGACAGGTATTTCGAACAAACAGAGGGGTGAAATGGGAGAGGGGTTTTTTTTTTTTTTTTTTTGGCTGATGCTGAATAAGCTTGCTTTCTTGCATCATATGCCTCTACTAATGCCCAGTCCATGGGTATTAGCATAATGCTAATGCTAATACCCATGGACTGGAGATGTGCAAATGTGACCCCAATTCACAAAGGAGGATCAAAGGCTGACACAAGTAATTATAGACCTGTGAGTTTAACTTCTGTTCCCGGAAAATTAATGGAGGCACTGGTTAAAGAAGCACTGCAGGATCATCTAGACAAGACTTCAGTTATAGCTCGGACACAGCATGGTTTTGTTAAGGGGAAGTCTTGCCTGACCAATTTGATTGGATACTATGATGCCGTCACAAAAGAACTGGATGCAGGGAATAACTTTGATATTATATGCTTGGATCTTAGAAAGGCTTTTGATACTGTTGCACATGGAAGACTGCTGCACAAATTGGAGCAGTGTGGCATTGGAGGCAAATTGCTGCTATGGATAAAAGGGTGGTTGAGGGGGAGAAGACAGAGTGGTAATCAATGGACACTGCTCATCATGGACTAATGTTATTAGTGGAGTCCCTCAGGGTTCAGTATTGGGTCCTTTATTGTTTTCTGTATTTATAAATGATATTGATGATGGTATATCAAAGTTAATGTCCAAGTTTGCAGATGATACGAAGGTTGGCAGGGTTGTCAAGGACACTACTGACACTATGCTGCTGCAACAGGATCTGGAAAGGTTGAGCAGATGGGCTGAGAGGTGGCAAATGAAGTTTAACATTGACAAATGTAAAGTACTACATATGGGAAACAGCAACCCCAGAGCAATGTATCAACTCTGTGGTACTACACTGACAGGGGTAGAGAATGAAAGGGACCTGGGGGTGATTGTGCAGGCAGATATGAAGTTCTCTGAGCAGTGCAGACGGGCTGCAAGAGTAGCTCATAGTGTATTGTGAATGATATATAGGAATTCTTCTAGCAGGGATAAGGAGGTGATTATTCCTTTGTATAAGGCAATGGTCAGGCCACACCTAGAGTACTGTATACAGGCCTGGAGGCCTCATTTCAAGAAGGATGTAGAGCTGCTGGAACGAGTACAGAGAAGGGCAACAAGATTAGTGAATGGAACAAAGGGGTGCTCTTACGAAGAAAGGCTTAAGTTTTGCGAAGTACAATGTCTGGAGACTAGGCACCAGCGAGGTGATCTGATTGAGGTGTACAAAGCCTTGAATGGGTTGAGCATGCTCAATGCTGATGGGATTCTTCCTTTTGCTCAGAATAATCACCTGAGAGGGCATAAATTCAAATTGAGGAAAGACAGATATAGGACAGATGTGCGGAAATTTGCCTTTAGCCAGTGGGTGGTTGGTAGGTGGAACAGACTTCCATCCCTTGTCGTGGAAGTTGATAGCCTAAATAAGTTTAAGGCGCAGCTGGACATGTATTTTGAACGAACAGAGGGGTGAAGTGGAAGTGGTTATTTTTTATTTATTTATTTTACTTTATTTTTTTTGGCTGATGCTGCATAAGCTTGCTTTCTTGCATCAAATGCCTCTACTAATGCTAATGCTAATGTTGTATGCAGTGTATACAGAAGATACAGAGGCAGGATATATACAGAAGAATAGGCAAATTGGCAAGTACTATTGATGAGTAAGGGTAAATAATTGATACCATACCAGTTTGCACATCAGCAGTAATTGTAACCGAGTGTCATATGCAGATATTATATAATCTAATAGGTTAGAATATTTTTTAGTATGCTAGAAACATACATTTATCAACCGAGACAATCCAGTACAATAGAGGACATTAGTAGCTCTCCTAGCATGCTATACAATTACTGTATATAGTATGCTAGGATAGATGAATTATAGTGGATGTAAGAGATCAGAACTCCTTTAATTCCCTTCAGAAACCTAATAATTCAGGAAGCAGAAAGAACAAAAAAACAAGACAGTAGAAGATTATCGGAAGTGATGGAAGGCTTGGATCTGTATTTGTGTTTTCTTTTCCTTCACTTTTTGTTATTCTCGAGTAGAAGGGGCAGAGCCATTGCCACTCGAGATGTATTGAAAATATTAGAAAAGAAAATTTATTAGAAAAGAAAATTTTTTGGCATGTGTGCTGAATTGTTTGACCCTCAAAATACAGTGGATTCCGGTTATTTGGGCCACCGGTTAATCGGGGCAGCCGTTTATTTGGGGCAAATCTTAAAAAACAAAAACCAATCGAGAAAATAGCCAGGATTTACTTCGCTTAATTGGGACAAAATGCCGTTTAATCGGGGCAGGAGACCTCAGCACTGGAGATTACCCTACGATTATCTCCGACCGTACCACGTAGTTCGGTCGGATTTCTGGAGGTCACAACCATAAAACAATAAAAACAATTAGCAGTCACCTGTTTATTGGGTTTTTCTGTTAGTGCAACTATCATAAACGGACAGTAAACTCGATCTTATTGAATTTGCGGTAATACCGACAGCTGGAATTCTGTGGGTTATTATGGTAAAATGTGTTTACGCTTCCATGGAATCTTCAATCATATAAAAAAAATAATTTTCAGAATCTTCTCTTCATTCCTATTTTTAAAGCTTCCTAATTTGTTACTCCGTTCTCACTTGCGCTTGTTGTGTTACTTGCAATTTGTGTATGCCGTGTTTCTTTGTTATTGATTGCTTATCTTTTTACTGTTTTAAATTTCAGCCCCCACCAACAAATGTCAGTGAACAGAAATGTCAACTAGTTCGTATGTACATATTACAGTACGTATTAATTATTCCGATTATCACGTATATTCTTCCGAATTTCACCTATCATTTAATTTTTTAATTGGTAAGGTAATAAAGGGTAAATTTGTGCTTAATATATCTTTACTTTTATAGCCTGTGGATAATATTCCTCCTATTTTCGCTAATTAGAATCGTTGTTTAATAGAATTAAAATTCAATTCACAAACGTGATCATAATGACCGGCGCTTACTGCACATCGTATAGTGAACGGTACTTTACTATTTTGAGTTCGTCATAACGTGATTTGATTGTACAGTGAACTAATTGTAAAGGGGGGGGTCCATTGCATTTTTAACTTTTTTTACGTGAAACTTCGGATAATACGAAAAATCCTTGGCAAAGGATGCAAAGAAAAACAGAAAGGAGTTCTTTACATACTTGAACTCGAGAAGGAAAGGGATGAATCAGATTGGTCCACTGGATATTGATGGTTCAACAGTTGAGGATCCTGCTCAGGTGGCTAACAATCTAAACGAGTATTTTGCATCTACATTCACGCATGAGGAGTTATTCAGGAAGGAGAATGATGTAGGTAAAGTAAACATTGGCAGTGAGCTGGATGATTTTGTAATAACCGAGAGGAAAGTGGAGGAGAGATTGTTAAGGATAAACATAAAAAAGGCACCTGGGGTGGATGGGATCTATCCAGTTATATTAAAGGAGGCAGCAAAGGAAGTATGCAAACCCCTAGCCATAATTATGAGAACTTCTTTGGACTCAGGGGAGGTACCCATAGACTGGAGATGTGCAAATGTAACCCCAATTCACAAAGGAGGATCAAAGGCTGACACAAGTAATTATAGACCTGTTAGTTTAACTTCTGTTCCAGGTAAATTAATGGAGGCACTGGTTAAAGAAGCACTGCAGGATCATCTAGACAAGAATTCAGTTATAGCTCAGACGCAGCATGGTTTTGTTAAGGGCAGGTCTTGCCTGACCAATTTGATTGGATACTATGATGTAGTCACAAAAGAACTGGATGCAGGGAATAACTTTGATATTATATATTTGGATCTTAGAAAGGCTTTTGATACTGTTGCACATGGAAGACTGCTGCACAAATTGGAGCAGTGTGGCATTGGAGGCAAATTGCTGCTATGGATAAGGGGATGGTTGAGTGGCAGAAGACAGAGAGTGGTAATCAATGGACACTGCTCAACGTGGACTAATGTTATTAGTGGAGTTCCTCAAGGTTCAGTGTTGGGTCCATTGTTGTTTTCGGTGTTTATGAATGATATTGATGATGGGATATCAAGTTTAATGTCTAAGTTTGCAGATGATACAAAGGTTGGCAGGGTCGTTAAGGACACTACTGATGCTATGCTGCTGCAACAGGATCTGGAAAGGTTGAACAGATGGGCTGAGAGGTGGCAAATGAAGTTTAACATTGACAAATGTAAAGTACTACATATGGGTAACAGTAACCCCAGAGCAATGTATCAACTCTGCGGTACTACACTGACAGTGGTGGAGAATGAAAAGGACCTGGGGGTAATTGTGCAGGCAGATATGAAGTTCTCTGAGCAGTGCAGACGAGCTGCAAGAGTAGCTCATGGTGTCTTGTCAATGATATACAGGAATTTTTCTAGCAGGGATAAGGAGGTGATTATTCCCTTGTATAAGGCAATGGTTAGGCCACATCTTGAGTACTGTATACAGGTCTGGAGGCCTCATTTCAAGAAGGATGTAGAGCTGCTGGAGCGGGTACAGAGAAGGGCAACAAGATTAGTAAATGGAACAAAGGGTTGCTCTTACGAAGAAAGGCTTAAGTTTTGCAAATTACAGAGTCTGGAGACTAGGCACCGGCGAGGTGATCTGATAGAGGTGTATAAGGCTTTGAATGGTTTGAGCATGCTCAATGCCAATGGGATTCTTCATCTTTCTCAGAATAATCACCTCAGAGGGCATAAATTCAAATTGAGGAAGGACGGATGTCGGATAGATGTGCGGAAATTTGCCTTTGGCCAGCGGGTGGTTGGTTGGTGGAACCGACTTCCATCACTTGTTGTTGAAGTTGATAGCCTAAACAAATTTAAAGCTCAACTGGACAGGTATTTCGAACGAACGGAGGGGTGAAATGGGAGAGGGTTTTTTTTTTTTTTTTTTTTTTTTGGCTGATTCTGAATAAGCTTGCTTTCTTGCATCATATGCCTCTGCTAATGCTAATAATTGGGGCAGCCGCTTAATCGGGCCAAAATGCACTAGTCCCGATATGTCCCAAATAACCGGAATCGACTGTACTTAGTGATTTCATAAACTGTTGCCATTCTGTGGCTTCTTGATAAGGTAGGATATGAAGTAGTTTTTTGTTTATATTAGTTTCTAATAATACTAATAAAATATATAGAAGTTTATACATTAATTCATTATAGGTATACAGGGTTATTCAAAATGATTCATTCGATTTCAGATGACTACATTGTGCTGCCACTTTATTAGATACACCTACCTAGTAACGTGTTGAGCCTCTTTAGCCTTCAAAAACAGCCTGAATTTGTTTAAGCATGGATTGAACAAGATGCTGAAAATGTGCAGGAATGGAATACCATGCAGATATGAGTGTTGCAGTTCCTTGATATTTGACGGAGGTGTAGGCCTGCGGGGAACAGCCCTTTCCAGCTTATCCTAAAGATGTTCAATAGAATTGAGATCCTGGGAACTGAGCAGGCCACTGCAGCAAAGAAAAGCCGTTGTCACGTTCCTGGAACCATTCCATAGTGATTCAGACTTGTCATGTTCCTGGAACCATTCCATAGTGTTAAGCCTCCTTGAGCCTTAAACAGCCTGAATTCGTCTAGCCATGGATTGAACAAAATGCTGAAAACGTGCAGGAGTACCATGCAGACATGTGTGTCACACAGTTTCTTGAGATTCAACGGAGGTGTAGGCCTGGAGCAAACAGCCCTTTCCAGCTCATCCCAGAGATGTTCAATAGGATTGAGATCCTGGGAACTGAGCAGGCCACTGCAGCAAAAAAAGTCATTGTCACGTTCCTGGAACCATTCCATAGTGTTAAGCCTCCTTGAGCCTTCAAAACAGCCTGAATTCGTCTAGGCATGGATTGAACAATGCTGAAAACGTGCAGGAATGGAGTACCATGTAGACATGAGTGTGTCACACAGTGTCTTGAGATTCAATGGAGGTGTAGGTCTGAAACAAACAGCCCTTTCCAGCTCATCCCAAATATGTTTAGTAGGATTGAGATCTGCGGAATGAGCGGGCCACTGCAGTAAAGAAAAGTCATTGTCATGTTTCTGGAACCATTCCGTAGTGATTCGGACTTTGTGCACCAGCGCATTACTTCTGGAAGTAACCATCTGACTGAGGATAAACTGTCAACATGAACGGATGCACTTGGTCAGCAATGATGTGGCATTCAGACGTGAATCTGTGGGTATCAATGGACCCAACGTGTGCCAAGAAAACATTCCCCACACCATAACACTGCCCCCACGACCTTGCGTCAGACATGACAGGTCCATGGATTCATGTTGTTTTCGCCAAATTCTGAGCCTTCCATCAACATGATGCACCAGGAACTTTGACTCTTCAGACCAAGCAACTGTTTTCCAATCCTTGATAGTCTAGTGCTGGTGGTGCTGTGCTCACAGGAGGCGTGCTCTCTTGTTTATTGATAACAAAGGTGTGCAGTGTGACCGTCAGCTGTTGTAGCCCATTCACAACAAATTGCAACTAGTGTCCCGTTGTGATATTTTGTTCTGTGCACCAAGGTTGTATTCTGATGTGATGTGTGACATTGTGGCCCGTCTGTTTGCTTGCACAATTCTAGCCATCCTCCTCTGACCTCTCTCATCAACAAGAGATTTTCTTCCACAGGAGTGCCGTTGAGAGTATGTTTTCTGTTCGTTGCACCATTCTTGATACACCCTTGAAACTGTGGTGTGTGAAAAGTTCAGGAGAACTGCCGTTTCAGAGATGCTTTTTCCAGCACACTTGCATCTACTACCATGCCACGTTTGAAGTCTGTTAGATCACTCCTTTTCCCCATTCTTGCTACGGTTTGTATGCTTAACTGATACTAGAAAGGTTGTTCTGCTGCATTTATATCCACAACTGTGGTCATGTGACTTGCAACGTCGTGGGACAAACCATTTATGTGCATAGCAGGGAGTGTACCTAATAAAGTGGCAGCACAGTGTATATTTTTGAAGTTTACAAATACAGAGTGATTAGTGATACATCAACCAAAAGAAAAACTATCCTATTTTTATCTCTCGCCTTATAAATGCTCTACGTGACTTCCCATAGTTCCACAAGCAATGTCAAGATGATATTCGAATTCCTCCCATACTCGCTCCAGCATGTCGTTTGTCACTGACTCCACAGCAGTAACAATGTGATTTTTGAGCTCATCCAGGGTTGTGGGCAACGCTGGTACCCCAAAAAGAAATAGTTACACGGCATAAGATCCGGTGACCCAGCTGGAATTCTGTGGGTTTTCACGTTATTATGGTGAAATGTGTTTCTCCTTCCAAGAAATATTCAATCGTATAAAAAACAAAAATAAATTTTCAGAAACTCATTACTCCATACCTCACTTGTGTTTGTTGAAACTTGTGCATGCCATGTTCTTTTTTATTTTGCTAACTGGAAAATATTCTTCCGATTTTCACGTATCATTTAAAGGGGGGGGTTCACTGCATTTTGTTGGGAGATCCCTGGGTTAGGTTCTGTGCTATTGAACTTGTACTTGTTTGAGACCATAAAAAATTGAATTCGAAGTGTGCAGTTCATGAGAAAAATTGTGACTTCAAAGTGTGCAGTTCGTTAAAGAAAGCAGAAGGTACACAAAATCTAGATGCTGCAGAAGAGATTGTGCTTAGCAGCAACGAAGAGGAAGAAAATTAAATGAATATACATTATCTGACATAAAGTATCACAGTTTGTAAGGTAAGACGTCTGTTCAGTTATTACTATTTAAGTTACTACTATTATAAAAATAAAGTTAAAATATTAAGTTATTACTACTATAAAAATTAAGTTTCCGATAGTTATAAAAAAAAAAAAAAAATGGCATATTTTTGTTAACTTTTGGAACGTAATCCCCCTTTTTGTACTGATTCTTATTCCCGTGTAACATGGTTTTGCATTACATGAGATTTTGTAGGAACCAAACTACCGTGTTATACGAGGGGTGTGTGTGTGTGTGTGTGTGTGTGTGTGTGTGTGTGTGTGTGTGTGTGTGTGTGTGTGTGTGTGTAAGTCTTGTCTTCCTTCACGGATTAATGCTCATTCAGCTTCCTTCCAAATCTAAAAGAACCTTAAACTCTCTAATATCAGAGGCAACGATGCTAATCCCTTAGAGTTATTCTGCTTTCTTAAATGAATAAAATTATATGATCGTCTCTGACTGTTTCCATAACAGTCACCATTGATAATTTTCATATCACTGATAGGTGAGGGGTGCATCCGTAGCCAGATGGGCAGGAGCGGCAGTGCGTAGCACACGCTTCTTGATTAGACTGGGGTTCCAGCCCGTGACCACCAAATACGGGGGATGCAGAAAGGTGCAATATGGTCTAAGTAGCCCTTATGCCAAAAATAACAACAACAACCACCTTCACGGATTAGGCAATCCGCCTGTTACCGATCTCAAAGAGGTCTGCCCATCTTTTCTTCGGTCTTCCTTTGTCTCTTTTTCCTTTTGCTCTATATGTGTAAGCTAAATATATATATAAGAAAGGAGCAAAGGTGGAGTTGGCTTTCTGGTCCATGAAGACATAAAAAAACATATTTTGGAGTTCAAAAGTACATCACTAAGGGCGTCAAGACTACTACTCAGGATTTCTAAGAGGTACGAGCTAAAGGTTATAATGATTTATGCACCAACATCGAGCCATGATGATGAAGAGGTTGAAGAAATGTACACCGAAAATGGAAGTCTTCTAGATGAGCAGAAATCCCACTACACTATCATTATGGGGAACTTAAATGCCAAGGTTGGAAAGAGACAAAACAGTGCAGAAAGGGGAACTATAGGAAATTTTGGAATTGGTGAAAGAAATGAAAGACTTGTGGAATTTGCAGAATCTCAGAATTATTAGTAATGAACACTTTTTTTTTTTAAAGAAAAGGGTGATCAGAAAGTGACATGGAAGGTGCTTCATCCTCACTAACAGAAGATATATCGTGAATGATGTTACCATCCTGAACAAGGTAAATGTTGGAAGTGATCACAGAATGGTATGATGCACACTTGACATAGATGGTGAGTAGATGTAAGAAAAGAAAGGAAAAAACTGACTCGAGTAAATAATACGAAGCTCTTTGAGATAACAGAAGAAGAGAAAAAGCAGTATGTACTGGAACTTAAGAACAAGTTTGAGCTTCTGCAGACTGCTCAGGACCAAGATATCGACGAGGAATATTACAACTTTCTGAAAGTGATAAAGCCCAAGAAACCTATAGGGAAACAGAAATCCAAAGAAGAAAAAATTAGTCAAGAAACACTTGTCATGATGAACCAAAGACGACAAATGAAGAGCAAGAAAAACACTGACAGGGAGAAAATTGAGTATACTGAGTTATGCAAAGCCATTAGAAAGAGACTCAGAGAGGACATAAGAAGATTTAACACAAGAAAAGTAGAACAAGCATTAAGGGAAAACAAAGTACTTCAATTAGCAGTAAATGCAGAAAGACAAATGATACAGAAACTGAAGAATAGCGATGGTGTACTTATAAATAGCAGAGAAGGCATAATTCAAATAGCAGATGACTACTATAGAGAATTATACTAGGAGCGAGGGAATGATACCAGCAGTGGGGAAGATGGATCGCAAATTAGTAACACATACGACATACCAGATATTCTTCCTGATGAGGTAGAACATGCGTTGAAATAAATGAAGAATCAGAAAGCCCAGGGGGAAGATGAAGTTCTGTAGAGTTGTTAAAATTGGGAGGAAGAGACATAGCACAAAAAAGACTTCACAAAATGCATTAGAAAAGGTGTGATGCCTAAGAAGTGGAATAATGCAATCATAGTTCTGCTGCATAAGAAAGGAGATAAATCAGAAATAGGAAATTACAGACCAATTAGCTTGTTATCCCACATCTACAAGTTGTTCACAAGGATCATTACTAACAGATTAGAAAGAATACTTGATGAGAATCAACCAAAAGAGCAAGCTGGCTTTAGGACAGGATTCTCAACTACGGATCACCTTCATTTAATATCACAGCTAATGGAGAAAGCAAATGAATATAAAACACCATTATGCCTGCCATTTGTGGATTATGAAAAGGCATTTGACTCCATACAGCATAAGGCAATGTTTCGGGCACTGGAAAGACAAGGCATAGATACCCCATATATTATGATTTTGAAGAAAATATATGAGCACGCTTCCTCCTTTATTAGACTAGACAAAGACAGTAACAAATTTAAAATTGAGAAAGGAGTTCGACAAGGAGACACAATATCTCTGAAGTTGTTTACTGCTACCCTTGTGGAAGCTTTCAGAAGAGTAGACTGGTTGCAGAAAGGAGTCAATGTGAATGGAGAGTACCTAAACCATTTACGATTTGCACATGACATTGTGGGCATAAGCCACAATCCCAAAGAATTAGAGGAAAATCTTAATCAATTATGTAGAGTTAGTAGGGATTTCTGACTAAAGGTGAGTATGGCTAAAACAAAAGTAATGATGAACAAGTATGCCATAGAAAGGGATATAATGATTCAAGGAGCAGTAATTGAAAAGGTGGAGTCATATACTTATCTGGGTCAAGTCATTAGCTGTAATAATGATAAATGGCTGTAAGTCAAGAGAAGAATAAATTTTGGATGGATAGCATTCAGGAAATATGGTCACATACTTGAGGAGCAATATCCCAATTTGTCTGAAATGTAAAATAATGAGCCAATTTATACTACCCACCATGACTTATGGAAGTGAAAATTGGGAACTCACCAAAAGAATGGAAGAGAAGCTGAGAACTACACAGCGAAGAATGGAACGAATTATATTGGGAATCAGACTGTTAGATAAGAGAAACACATGGGTTAGGCAGCAAATTAAGTAAAGGACATTCTTATCAAAACTAAAGAACTAAAATGGTCTTGGGCAGGACACATAGCTCGAAGACATGATGACAGATGGACTAAGAGAATAACAGAATGGTACCCAAGAGGTGCTAGAAGAAAACCTGGAAGATAACGACGGAGATGGACAGATGAAATTCATGAGTTTGTGTAGTAAATGGATGGCCATTGCAGAAAACAGAAGGAACTGGAAAGTTGCTGGAGAGGCCTTCATCCTGCAGTGGATTGAAAATGGCTGATGATGATATATAAGTTTGTCTGACAACACACAAAATTTTGCATTTTTTGTTGAATTGAAAATGGTTTTTATCAATTAGGATGTGCATAATTCGTTTAACTTTTCATTGTTTGTAATTTCCAAAGTTGTATATGTATTTCACTCATCTTCTGTTATAACCCCTGTTGTTCAATTTCTGTCCCCCCCCCAAGGAAACCCCCATCTTAAAAAAAAAAGCTGTTTTAAGAAAAATGCAAGCAATGGGTAAAAAGAACCAAATTATAATATGCCGTATGTGCATATATCATAATGATATATAATAATTTTCCCCCACTCCTCTTTGAAAGGTAGGTTGGGGGGGAAAATTAGAGTTTGCTGGATGAGCAGTATTTGTACATTCCTGCTAATTCCAAAACAAAATACATTTGGTCGTATAGCATTTGTCTGGTGCCAGACACAGTTAGCCTCTCATAATGAATTAAAAAATAATAAAATAAAAAATTTTTTTAAAAGATATACTTTTTTATTTTAATTTAAAAAAATAGGATTAAAGAAAACAGTGATGCTCATTACATCACATCTTTATTATTATATATCTTTATTATCTTTATTATTTTATATTAAGCATCTGATACCATAAATTTTACAACAAAAATTGATAGAGAATTTTTTCTATAATGCAGATTTTTTAATGCTATGTTCTTGAAGACAGATTTACATTTCTTTTTGAGCATATTGAAAAACTACATTTTTTTTTTTTTATTAACTCTACAGAACATTATAAATTATTTTAATGTTCATGTGGGCCGAAGATACTGTAATATGCAGGTGAATGTATTTCCCCCCCCCCTTAGGAGTATGAATTTTCTATATTTTTACTTCTGATTTTTTGTAAACTAAGTTATTTACTACTTTTTTTCCTATTTTTGTAATTAGGCTGCGCACCTCTTCTGGGGTTTGTGGGCCCTTGTTCAAGCCGAGCATTCTTCGCTGGATTTTGACTATTTAGGGTAAGAAATGCATGCCAGTGAAAAATTGAATTGTGTATTTATTATTCATATATTTTTTAAAGAAATATGATTTATAAATAAAATTGGTCGCACAGCAGAAAAACTGCTTTTACCACAGTTTTTTTTGATCTCGTCATTTGAACTTTTAAGTTTTCACATCTAAACTTCATAACAATTAATAATACTTAATAAATTTAACAACATTCATTTTTATTGGTTTTCAGACATTTAGCTAGTTTAATAATTTGATTGGCTAATTTTGTTTATTGCATGTTTTACTATAAAGTTAACAATTAATGAGAATTGCAGTCTGTAAACTTTTGTTTTCATTTATCCTTCTTTCTAAAAGAATAAGACTTTCTAGAAATCCTCCAATATTTTTAGATATGGTGAATAGCCTTAAATACTTTGAATTTAATTATACTTTTAAATTTATTTTTCTGAATATTTATTTTCCTTGTGGCTTATATGTTGAATTGAGGGGAAAATTGTACTGAAGCTTGTTCCATAGTCAGTTAGTGTAAATGAATATTTCATTTAAATTTGTTCACATTTGGAGATGGTTCAGTAGTTGTGCTTTTTTTTTTTTTTTTAAGTGACAGTTTTAGTGTATATGAATTACGTTATGATTAGAAGATGGGTAAGTGATTTGAATCCTGCCATTTTTGGATTGTTAATCCTCATAGACCAACAGTACTTAGTGCACTACTCCCTATGTATACAGGTAAGAATATAAACAGGATTTTTTATTACAATAAATGCGCATGCCTCTGATTTTGTTAAAATATAGAGTTTTTCTTATCAGAGATACAGAGTTACATTTTTCTTGGGCTATTGGAATGTCATTTCCTTAAGAAAACATGTGGCACAATAATTTAATTTCTATTTCAGAGTGATTATCAGGATAGTTTTTCCCGCATCTAGAGGAAAAACCACTTGATATTGAGAACCATTTTTGTGTGGTTTTCTGGTTGTCTTGTTGAAATACTTCAAATTTGTCATCCTGAAATTGACTTACTCTTGACATGCTGAAAAGAAAGCCCATAAAAGTATTATCTACCTCCCTCCATCTAGAGGAGACTAAACCCCAGGGTTTTTGCACTTGGTGTGGAAGAACAGCAGCCAATAAGAGATGGAAAAAGTGTTAATATGAAATAAGAACTTGCAGTATCTAATAAAGATAGTTGAACCTTATTTTCAAGTGAAAATGAGCAGTTTCATCATTAATTCAAGCACAGTAAGCTGAAGAAAATTTAATTATAAACCACAGAAAATGCGACTGCCATAAGTATGTTAATACTTTCCTAACAAATTGATTTCTTGATAGAGATGGCACTTTGAAGGCTCGCTTTAAACTTCACCATCATTTCCTTTGTTAAGTTTCTCAAGAATTAGCCATGCTAAACAGATGTAAAATGAAAAAAAGAAAAAAAAATGCAGCCCAATCAAAAAATATATCATTGAAAAATTTTGTTAATTCCACTTGATGCAAATTGGATTCATTGAACAGTGTGTGCTCAAGGTTGTGATGCTTAAACCAAAGAAAGTGAAATTATTTTAACTGAAAGTAGTAAATTTTTTATTCCACATGAATCTGTTTGAATTGATAAAAAGTGAAATGCTTGTGTTTATAATCTATCTGTATACCTAAAAATGAATATTTTCCTTTTAACTATTATTTTTATACACTACAAAACAAGATTTCAGGAATGAGTTAAATACTGTTTGCCACATAACATGATTTGAGCTCTGTGGACCACATTATAAGTTCTTATGTCAGCAAAAATAAGATTTAGTAGAGACTGCTGAAGACAAAAACAGTGGGCTCATTTATTTTATATATAAGTAATTCTCTTTCAAAAAATTGTTTGTTATGATTATGAATTCTAAACAGTTAAATTTTATTATAGGTATGGCATAGCACGACTGAAAGAATATTTTGTGAGGAAGGAAGAAATTCTTGGACTTCAGTTACCAGTATTAGGATAGTGACAAGCAAGAAATATTTTGATAATAAATGTTTCAAAGAATTTGTTCAACAGAATGCAAGCTTACAGCCAAAGTTTGTTTTTTAGAACAAAAAGACTCTGCAAACTTGAGCTAGACAAAGACAAAGTGGGTGAAGCATTTTGTTCTGAGCATGTATCTCAATAAATTCAAAGGAATGTAGGATTGCAGAACTTGCTCTAGTTAACTATGTGTTGCATCTGTTAAGAAAGTTAAGATATCTGTATGCAGCAGAATTAGAAACTTAAAAATAAACAAATTTTTGATAATTGTTTGCAAATGCATTGAAATATAGTGTAACATTACTGTAAATTAGAGAAGCACTTGGCCTTAATCATTATTTTAAGATTGAGGATTTTTACTTTTCAAATATTTTGCCTAATAATTGTAAATTTCTAGATCATTAATGAAAAAGATTTCAAGTTAGCATATACCCACTTTAAGATTTTCCTTATTATCCAAAACTGTTTCCATAAATTATATATTTTTATTTTGTTTTTAAGGATATTAAAATTTGATATTAAAGGAGCAACTAAAAATGTTGATCTCATTTGCTTCTAATGTGCATTGACTCAGTTTCCTCTTTTGAACAGTTTTGCTGTTTTCCCAAGGTCACTCTGCTCTTTGTTACCATTGCTATTCTGGCTTGCTTTTCTTCCTTTTTCCCACCTCTTGTCTGCCATTTAATTAACACCGATCTGTTTTAATAAAACTCCTGTATCTTAATTTTGCCTTGTTTGCTTAAGCCATTCGAACATAAATGCTGAAATTTTACTGGATATCCTTTTGACTGTGTTGTTTACCAGTCAACCGCTACTGTCCCAATTTCCCACCCCCTAACTTTTTCTTAAATCATATTTTCTGTTTTTTGTGTGTTTATTTAACATTAAACAAAGAACTTAAATTTTACCATTTACTGCAAAAGTACTCAACACTTGATTTTCTTTAGGTTTATTTATGATATTTGGGTTTAATGATCAAACCAGCTGAGCTTTTAATTTTATACATAGGGAACAAAATAAAAGTAATCCAGGCTCAAAATAGTTTCATATGCCATTTATTTGAAATTTGTGAAACATTACAGTATGTGTAGGATTTTGTAAGACTATAGCATGTAAAAAAAAAAAATAATAATAATACTTGTATGGAGTATGAAATTATTTTTTATATATATATATTAAGATAAAAATATATGAATATACATGTATTAAGCCACTTATACCACATGGATCGGAAAAAAAATAGGTAATGATATGTGTAAATGATACGTATATCTATCATTTCTATACTAAATTGTTATTGGGTGAAGTTTGAGGATGCTTTCCAAATTCTGCTATCAGACCTGGGGGTGGTTCACAAGAGATTTTCTATATAAGACCTGCTTTTGGCACATTATAGCCTTAATTGCTAATGCAGCAATAAAATCCAAAACAAACCAAATGAAGTTCACAAGAGAATGCCCACTTACAGTTTACCATTGATAAACATTCAAAAATTCTGAATGTATAGCAATAGTGTCCTGTAACTGAGGTCTTATTACTGAGCCACACTTAGCTTTGATGACAGGATTTGGAAAAATTCCCAAAAATGTTACCATATAGTAATTTAATATTGGTGTTGTTGGTGCCCTGTGAGTGAAGCCTTATTATTATGTCCCATTAGATCTGATGATAGAATTTAGAAAGAATCCTGAAATGTTGGTAGATAGCAATTTAGTGTCAACATTATCTTTGTAAATCATATGAATATCAATAAAAGCCTATTTTGTTTTTTTCCAATTCACATGATATAAGAATATTTTATATATATACAGTATATTTTTATTTTAATGGATAATTAACCATGTATTGTCATTTCATAACTATATTTTTATATGTATTTTTCATTGAAATATTTAATCAGAGGTATCAAAAAAAAAACAAAGAAAAATGCTGTTTTTAAATATAGTATATTTATAAATGACGAAGGTAGTAAATTTCAGTTTTATTATATATTCTTGAAGAGTTAGCTTGTTGTATTTGTACATAATATGCAGAATGAGAATTTATTATTCAGAATTGTAATCGAACTGTTAATTCATGTGAATACTGAAATGTATTTTTAGATATGGCGAATTCAGTGCTGTTTGTGTATATTGTTGAATAAACAAGTAGTATTTTAAAAAAGAGTGTTTTGGAACCAGTTACTTTCCTTCTGCCTGTAACCACTATTTACCATTTACACTTCTGTTTAAATATCTTATCTTACCTTTTCCCTTAAGTCATATTTCACTGTTCCATGTTTATCTAAGACTTGGATTCCTTAATCTTATCATCATTTAGAGAAGTCTGTGTTAAATTCTGTTGGAGGAATTCTTAAATGCCTCTTCAATTGATCTGTAGCTAGCTGATCTCAGATGGAAAGTGTAGGGTTTTCTTTTCCCATTAAACATTGTGCTTGTTGGGTGATAGGGTTTTCAGCGCGAGTTATTCCTGGTTTTTAACTTTCACAATGTGCAGATTGGCCTATAAACACATGTAGACATAATACATCTGGCATTAATATGTCGATGCTAATGTGCTATTTTAGTAACAACAGCTCCTTTAAATCATTCAAGTTGGTGTTTATTCTGATGTTCATGTTCTTCAAACCATTCACAATCCTTGCTTTGACATAGAATATTGTCAAGTTGGGAGGTGCAAAGGCCACTTTCATAAAATACCTGCAAGTTAGGGCATACAAATTGATGCATCCCATATTGATGTTCAGAACATCAATATGGGATGCAGCATTTGTGGTTTTATGCACTGACTAGTGGACATTTTCATACCACAAGAAAACACCCACAAACCATGACACCTAATCCAGTTTCAGAGTAACACACATTCTTGTAATAAGTATTCTCCAAGAATTCTCCATATCTAAATATGGACATTGGACTGAAGACTGTATAAGTCATAAAAATCTATATATATAAAACGCTTAGGTATGCTGCCCAAATTTTCCATCTGCTAATTGTTGCCAGCACCCGTTCACTTTGCATGACCACCATACCAAACATTCTTTAATTTTTGTACTAATGTTTTGCCAAATGCTAATTGTTGTCAGCACACGGTTCATCGCATGACCACCATACCAGGCATTCTTTATTAATTTTTGTACTAATGTTTTTCGACTGAAGAAAGGCAACCTATGCCTGAAAGCAATTGATCTATGTTTATTTTATGGCTTCAATTTTAATAAACCATTCTAAGTTTTAAGAAGTGTAAAAATGGCTGAACAGTGTGTAAGAACATTTGAGAAAATGTTGAAAAAATGCTCTGTTATTGGTTCTGCTGGTTAAGATGTCATCAGTAAAACAATTAGCATTTTAGCCCAAACAATATCAACGATTATTTCCCGGTGTGCCTCGCCAAAATTGAAAAAAATGTACTATTTACAAAATGCATGTGTAACAAAGTTTATCATGTAATTTCTAGTTAAAATGACACTTGAAAAAACTTCCAAGGTCAATTTCACAGATACTTATTTATCTCACTAATGCTCAGTAGGATTTCACTCAATGCTCCTCAACCTGTCCATTCTGATAATAGCATATTTTCTTCAATGCAGGTTACCGCAGGTTGAACTTTATAACAAGGCACACACCTTTCAGCATCGTCTTGTAGAAAGGTATGTCTTTACCGTAAATTATGTGCTGGAAGTACTGAATTGTTTACAATATTGTGATAAGATAATGTATAATGCATTATACACAAAAATTAATTCAAAGCCATAATGTGAAAAGCATTCTTCATACGTTCATATTTCAGCCAATACTCACAGGTTGGCAATTTAATTTGTGGACTGGATCATAATTTTAATCTTTGTCGATAAGGTCTGAGAGGTTCTTTCTCCTGTTTTGAAATGATTTCTTTTGCTGGTTTGTACACTTGCCATGTGAGTAATGGATGTGATGGATATTCTGGATTTTAGAAATGCAGAATATCTCACTGATGACTGTACTTTCACTTATGATGCTGTGCAGGTTATGAACTTGAATCTGTTTAGAAAAACATTGAATCAAATGAACGTTTGTTGTAAGACATTGCTTGACAATATTAGTAGAAAATGTGTAACTCATGCAGCTCGCATTGAAGGAAAAAATTTGGTATGATGGTGTACCACAGAATAACGAGGAGAAAGTGAGAAACAATTGATGTTTATAAGGGTATAAGAATTTCCAAAATGGTCACATTACAAAAGTCGATACAAGATTACAAGATGCTTGAAAATATGATCACATGACAGTGTGGTGTATGATCCCCTCCAACTGCTAAATGGGTGACAGCTCTTGAAGTGCAGGCCAAGGAATCGTATTCACATCCCTTAGGAATTATCATTTAAGTGGCAGGAAACAAAACATGCACACAAATAGCCCAACACGTGCCGATCTTTCTACTCAGTTTTGTAACATCACAATGTATCATGAAAATGAACCAGCTTTTGGGAGACCCCCTAAAGTAAGATAATATACCTAGACATGTGATATTAAAGTTGTGAGGCATTGAGCAACTGGAAAATAACATTTGGGATGGAGCATCGGAAGAACTGATCTTAGAATAGTTTCAGCATAATGTCTTGCTGTCAACCTACTACCAAAAAATGACAGCAGCTGAATGGCTAATGGCTTCCTGTACCATGATTTCAAGTTCCACAATTCCATTCATTATGTATCTCATTGATGCTAGCTGGATTACCTCCAATCCTGAGCATATCTTCAGACACACAGTTATTGTTCCCAAGCAGCTCTTTTCTTGCACTACTACTGACACTAATGATGATGACATATCATCAGAGGCAGTGAAGCAACTGACTGCGAGCAGTAAGACTGCATTCTAGTACTTTGTTTTCACCAGTAACTAAATGAATATATCGATCCTGACATTCTTCTCAAGCCATCAGAGCACTGGTGATGTGTGAGCATCTACCTGTACTCGTTATTACCAACAGCTTCCAACCATTGAACATCATGATTCGTGCAGATGGTGAATTGCAATGTTGGTCATCCAGCCTTTGATGACCAACCCAATGATCCAGCAATCCCTTTCAAAGTCCATCACCTGATGGACATAACATCACTATGCATTTCAAAAGCACTACACTTGCCTTTCAGAGAAATTTTTTTGCTGATGTGACCGTTTGCTTACTGTTGTTTGCCTGCTGATGATTATACACTTTATATATATATATAGAACTTCCGGTTTTCTATGCCATGGTGGTAACAAACAGTATTTGACATTCTAGTGCATCTATTGCTAGTAATGTACATACAACATATATCACAGTTATTCATATAAATTTTCAAGTATAGTAGCACATTCTTCCCAAGTGGAACAACTTCAGTGGCGAACAGTGTGATGGAAATGGTGTTATGACTGGCTATCTAAACTCTCAGATGAAGACAACCAATCAAATGGAATATGAAATCTTAAATTTTATGGCATGCGAAATATTACTACCTATTAACCATGAGGCAAAGTTTGACAAATTCTAAAAATGCGTTAATGTAAAGAATAATTGCAGGGGCTCACATCTGGTGAGTATGGGCTTGGCACACCCAGAGTTCTGAGATGAATATCATCATTCTCTCTCTCACACAGGGTAACTCGGGAATTTTTTTTTGGCTGGTGCAGCATAAGCCTCAGGCTTCCTTGAACCATATGGTTAATAATAATAATACCAATGTTAGAATGGAAAACTTTCAATGTTTTTTGATTAGGCCACATCTTGAGTAATGCATATAGGTCTGAAAGCCTCATTTGCCAAAGTGGCGATCTATTATTAATAACCATATGGTGCAAGGAAGCCTGAGGCTTATGCTGCACCAGGAAAGAAAAAAAGTTCTCAAGTTACCCTGAGAGAGAGAGAGAGAGAGAGTCAAAAGTAGAAGGGAATCACCAAGAAAGAGAAGGATGATGATATCCAGCTTGGGACCCTGGGTGTCCCAAGCCCATACTCAACAGATGTGAGCCCCCGGGGTTGAACCCTGTTGAAACAGTGCAGAGAAAAGTAACGAGATTAGTGAGTGGAACAAATGGATGCTCTTACCAGGAAAAGCTTCAGTTCTGCAAATTTATGCATCTAGAAACTAGGCACCAGCAAGGGGATCTGATTGGAGTATTTAAGGTTTTGAATGGATTGAGTAAGCTCAATTCTCATGAAATCCTCTTGATCAGACAACACACATGAGGGGTGCATAAATTCAAATTAAGAAGGATGGTTGCTATGTGTGCAGAAATTTGCCTTCAGCCAGCAGATAGTTGAGTGTTAGAACACTTGCCATTATTGTACACACACTATTGTATAGGTTGGTGGTTTGAACAAATTCAAGGAAGAATTAGACAAATTGTTAGAGGTGATGGGCAGATGATAAATGTTGGTTATTTTTTTAACTGGTGCTGTATAAGCTTGCTTTCTTACACCATTACTAATACTAGTGATCCTTGAGCAGTGAAACATTTCTGAGGTCTGTTGGAGAGTTGGAAACATTTTAAATGAAATTAAATTGAATATCACTAATTTATTTTGTCAATTTTCTTTTAATGTCCTCTATAACTTAAATCGTTCGCCAGTTAGGGCAGGTGCCTCCGTAGCCAGGTGGGAAGGAGCAGCAGTGCATAGCACACGTTTCTTGATTAGATCAGGGTTCGAGCCCGTCACCACCAAATATGGAGGATGCGGAAAGGTCAGAGAATGACCACCGCATATCCCGGAGCAATATGGCCTTAGTTGCCAATGCTCCTAAAAACCAAATAACAAACAAACCAGTCAGGGCAGAGTTGATTTTTTTTAAGGGGAGAATTAATTAGGGAATAAAGAAGTATTAGCTCCACATCTCTTTGACAGTCAACATAGAATGCCTCATAGTGTTGTCTTCGAAGAAAGCAATTAACGTCACTCTTGCTTTCGAAGAAAGTGTTTAACACCATTTTGGTGTTTGACTTTTGAAACCGGAATTTTTTTTATCTCAGAGAGGGCGTTGATCGCCATTCCATGCTTTGTCTCTGTTTGTAGATCTTATTCGAAACACCATGATTCTCCTCGTGTAACGCCAAAGCAACTAGTACAGTATATAATTGCAGGGTGATTCAGGAGGAACAGTAAATATTTTGGGAGGTTATAGTATCGATTAATCTGAGTAAAAAAGTTCATATAAACATGTGTCCAATTCTCAATGGACACGGAGATTGAGCTGTTTGAAACTGGCGCGCACAGTTCCCTGAATCAGATGTGACCAAAAAGCAGTTATAATCTGACGCTGTTCGGTGTTAGAAGTGTCGTTAACAATGCCACACATCACATACGCTGATATGGTGTTTGTCTGCGGTTTTTGTGGTGGAAGTGCTACTGCTACTGAGAATACCTTTGATGGTTTATAACCGCAGTATACCAGGTTTATACCAAGCTGCGTGAGACTGGTACAGTTCCCAGCCCTCGTATTTCTTCTGAACATGCAAATGAAAAAAAACGTGGATGAAATAGAACACATTCTTCAGTCGGTAGAATGTAGTCTGCGCTGGTAACACAGTGGTATCGTCACCGTCCTTCCCACACCATGTGGAAAAGGCCCTGGTTCGAATCTCGTCGATTACGCGAGGAACTTTAGTGGGCTTTTTTCACTCCGTGGCTGAGTTAGTCGGTCTCAGGAGTAGATAACAAGGTTTTTTCCCCCAAAAAAACGGGTTTTTTTACGGGTAACCCTAATATAATAATTTGATTTTGATTTTGAGTCGGTAGAACGTAGTCCTATTATTAGTACACCAAAAATTTCTACGCGTATCGGTGTTCCACAGACAAGAGTATGGCGAACATTACGTGAGCACGGCTTGTATCCATTTCACATACAGCAGGTACAACACCTTCAACCAGGAGACAACGCCCAGCGATTGGAATTTTGTCCAACGGTGGGTAAATGCTAATCATCGATTAATTCCGTTAATACTGTTCAGCGATGAAGCTATTTTCACCCCTGACGGTATCAACAACACCCGTAACTCTCATAGGTGGTGAGACGAAAATCCACATGCCACTGCAAAATAAATTTCCAACATCGCTTCTCTGTAAATGTGTGGTGCTGTATCATCGACAATCAGTTGATGGGCCTGTTGTGTTACAAAATCGTCTTACAGGGCACATTTACCTAGAATTTCTGCAAAACGAATTTTCACTACTATTGGAGGATGTTCCCTTAGCTACAAGGATTGGTATGTACTATCAGCATGACAGAGCTCCTGCACATTATACCCGTCTGAGTTATACAAGCCTGAATGATAGATCGGCCTCGGTGGTCCAATTCATTGGCAGCTTGCATTTTGGATACTGTTGCCATCATAAAGAAGACGACATCAGAAGAACAATACATCATATTACCACAAGAGCTGCAAAGTGCATTGAGTTTGGCGGTGGACTTTTTGAACATTTAGTGTGAACTGTAAAAAATGTGTCAATTATTTCTGTTTTGTATCAATCAAAAAGTCAGTAAATACAAACAATAAGTCATTTACCATTCTTTAATACCTCTCATAATGGCTTTGTGCTCACCAGTTTCAAACAGCTGTATCTCCGTATCCATTGAGAATTGGACACATGTTTATAAGAACTTTTTTACTCAGAATAATCTATCACGTTGTTAAAAGAAACCTACAAAAATTCCTGATGGGATTCAATCTAAACCACTTCCACTCGCAGTGGACGATGGTAATTATAACCACTGCGCTATCTGTGAAGGCTGTAACCATAGAACTGAGTAAGGAGGGATTCATTATGAAAAACTTGAATAAACCCTATCCCCAGGGGCTCACATCTGGTGAGTATGGGCTTGGCACACCCAGGGTCCTGAGCTGGATATCATCATTTCTCTCTCTCTCTCTCTCTCTCTCTCTCTCTCACAGGGTAATAGGGAAATTTTTTTTTTTTTTTTTTTGCCTGGTGCAGCATAAGCCTCAGGCTTCCTTGCACCATATGGCTAATAATAATAATAATGATAATAATAATAATAAGCTCTTCGCATGTTTCGAGTCTGAGGCTTTTGTTCATCAATAAAACACTGCAGAAAGAACCAAGCTAGCAGATTTGTTTGCCGAAATCCTCTCTCAGAATTGCATCACTTGTTGCTCTATTATTATTATTAGCTATATGGTGCAAGGAAGCCTGAGGCTTATGATGCACCAGCCAAAAAAAAAAAAAAAAATTTCTCGAGTTACCCTGAGAGAGAGAGAGAGAGAGAGAGAGAGAGAGAGAGAGAGAGAGAGAGTGGTAGAAAGGAATCACCAAGAAAGAGAAGAATGATGATATCCGGCTCAGGACCCTGGGTGTGCCAAGCCCATACTCATGGGCATTTAAATCGCTCGGAATTTTTTAAATCCTTACAAACATTAAGAAATTATACAAGCTGGTGAAAAACACACGAGCCAGGTACAGCATCATTACCATAATCTTAATTTATCAATTTATACCTTTCCGTCGCACTTAACCCAAATTAAACCCAAAATTAAACGTTCTTTTTCTTTTTTCCATCACTTAACCCATGACAACTCTTTAAACAACGCAACAGCTATAACACGACTTCAGCAAACGACTTACGATGTATAAATGATCTACGAGGTCTGTTCCGAAATATGCGGACTGAAAACACTGCTTCATTGCTATGGAAACCAGTGACGAGTTTGAGGTCTAGGAACGTTCCCCCACCTTTTCTTAGTTTGTGCAAGCGTATCACGTAGTATTCATTTTTGTGTTCGTTTAGCATTAGCATTAGTAGAGACATACGATGCAAGAAAGCAAGCTTATGCTGCATCAGCGAAAAAAAAAGACCCTCCCATTTCACCCCCTTCCTATTCATTCCAAATGCCTGTCCAGCTCAGCCTTAAATTTATTTAGGTTATTAGCTTCCACAAGAAAAGATGGAAGCCTGTTCCACCAATCAACTACTCGCTGGCTAAAGGCAAATTTCCGCACCTCTATTCTACAACTATCCTTCCTCAATTTGAAACTGTATTCCCTCAGGTTCTTAGTCTGAGCAAGAGGAAGAATCCCATCAGCATTCAGTTTGCTCAAGCCATTCAAGGCCTTATACATCTCAATCAGATCACCTCGCAGGTGCCTACTCTCCAGGCGCTGCAATTTGCAGAACTTAAGCCTTTCTTGGTAAGAGCACCCCTTTGTTCCCCTCACCAATCTTGTTGCCCTTCTTTGTACTCGTTCTATAACAAAGAAGTTTCGTAAATGGATGATCCATTTACATCAGCACTGACGGAATTATCCCATCGAGGTCCATCGAGACACTCTCATCAGCGCTGATTGGACTGTCTTATCGAGGTGCTCAGTCTCCAGACGCTGCAATTTGCAGAACTCAACCCTTTCTTTTTAAGAGCACCCCTTTGTTCCTCTCACCAATCTCGTTGCCCTTCTCTATATTCGTTCCAGCAGCTCCATATCCTTCCTAAAATGAGGCCTCCAGACCTGTACGCAGTACTCAAGATGTGGCCTGACTATTGCCTTATACAATGGAACAATCACCTCCTTATCCCTGCTATCAAAATTTTTGTATATCATGACAAAACCCCATGAGCTGTCCTGGCAGCTTGTCTACACTGCTGAGAAAACTTCATATTTGACTGCAGAATTTACAGATATATTGCGTCTTTATTTTCTTATGTTTTTTTTTTTTTTTTCGTTTTTAATTTTTTATTATATCTTTTCTGGACATAAAAGTTTGATTGGAAGACAAAACTGAAATTCATAGCAGAGACCGACTTTGGCCAGTTTCTAAAAATCCCTTGGGCATTCTAGTACTGTTTTTTTTATATATATATTTAATATGGGTAAACCACTGCTTGTATGCGATTTTACTTAACTTCCGGTGCTATAAAAAAAGCTAATCTATAGAATAAGTTCTTACTCCGTGGATCTGCTTCTTCCATTGAGAAAGCAAAACCATACAGAGAGACAGATCAACTGTGAGCTATTGCGTAAGTGAAGCATGTGATTATGTAGTGCTGACATCTATGTTCAACTCGATACATTTTGAATAGTGGAAGTTGGTCCAACGGGTGCATGGGAGGAGTGCAGCTTTATTGATAATAATTACTGTTTGAGGAAATTTATTTTCTGTTGTGCGGTTGTCGAGAACTTTGAAATTGGATAAAATTTTCATTTTTTTCTAATGGCTTCAGAATATTTGGTAATTTCTTTCTTTTATTTTCCCTCACAAAATTTGTATTTTTATATATATTTTCGTGATTTATATCAGTGTTTCGCAAAATAAACTAAGATAAGAAAAGATTATACTTATAAAGATAAGCTGGTATGCATTTTTCCAATGCGTTGGTATGTTAGTATCCGGAATAGGCTTGAGCCAAGAGTGTCTACAGTGAAGTGGTGACAGTATGCACCAAATTTAATGCAAAAAGTTTCAAGTGGATTTCTGTCGCTTCGTCAAGTTTTGAAACTTAGGAAAAGCCTATCTCAGGCAAATTGCCCTTGGATGAGGGACAGCACGCAGGCAGTCACGAATAATGAAAATTAGGGTTGATTTTATTTGTAATGGCATACGATGCAAGAAAGCAAGCTTATACAGCATCAGCAGGAAAAAAAAAAAAAAAAACCAAAAAAAACGACACTCCATTTCACCTATTCATACCCTCTAATAGTTTGTCTAGTTCTTCCTTGAATTTATATAAGCTGTAAACTTCCATGACAGATGCAAGTTTGTTCCAGCAATCAATCACTCTCTGGCTATTGGCAAACTTCTGCACATTTATTCTGCAACCTTCCTATCTCAATTTGAATTTGTGTCCTTCGTGTGGTCTGAGCAAGAGGATGAATCCCATCAGCAGCTTGCTCAAACCATTAAAATCCTTAAACATCTCAATCCAGTGGCGTATCCAGGTATCATCATAAGGGGGGCATGGCAACCAGGCTTTTGATTTTTTTTTTTAGAATGCCTCCTGCATTCTTTTTCTTTCATTTAAAATTTTTGGTTAATGAGGGGCATATGCCTCCTCTGCCCACCCCTGATACGTCCCTACCTCAATCAAATCACCTCACAGGTGTCTAATCTCCAGATGCTGCAGTTTTCAGAACTGAACCCTTTCTACATAGAAGCACCCCATTGTTCCCCTCACCAGTCTTGTTGCCCTTCTCTGTACTCGTTTCAGCATCTCTACATCGTTCCTAAAATGAGGCCTCCAGACCTGTATGCAGTACTCAAGGTGTGGCCTGACCATTGCCTTATACAGAGGGATAATCACCTCCTCATCTCTGCTAACAAAGTTCTTGTATATCATTGACAAGATCCCATGAGCTGTTCTGGGAGCCTGTCTGCACTGCTCTGAAAACTTCCTATCTGACTGCACAATTACCCCCAGGTGTTTTTTATTCTCCACTATCTTGAGTGTAGTATTACACGATTGGTACATTATTCTGGTAATATAGAAAATAACAATGGGTCCAACACTGAACCCATTGTTTGGTGGCCACTAATAACATTGGACCAAGGAGAGCAGTGTCCATTGATTACCACTTTCTGGCTTCCTGTTTATCACTGACAAAACTACATGAGCTGGCCTGGCAGCCTGTCTGCATTGCTCAGAGAACTTCAAATCTGACTGCATGATTACCCCAAGGTTGTTTTCATTCTCCAGTACCCTGAGTGTAGTACCATTAGTAATACCTCAGTAAGACTATGTAGGTGGTGGTTCACTTATGTTTTTATGGACTTGATGGTGGGACCTCTTAGGAGCATACTTTTACTATACTTTTTGTTCACAGCAAATTTATGAAGGGCTGCATCTAGTAGTTATGTTATTCCAACATTTGTATAGGCAAATAAAATTTCAGTGTTGTCCCAGGAGTTGGATTCTGGGACACAACT
Organism: Mastigoproctus giganteus; assembly: GCF_048544385.1. Taxonomy (NCBI): domain Eukaryota; kingdom Metazoa; phylum Arthropoda; class Arachnida; order Uropygi; family Thelyphonidae; genus Mastigoproctus; species Mastigoproctus giganteus. The sequence continues at coordinate 147,411,175 of NC_143586.1, read as the reverse complement.
TCTGAGACCACAGTAACTGGAGAATACTTGTTAATAATTTATATTGGCCAGCAGGCATTTTGAGGTTTCTGCCTTATTATGGGTGCAGGTTGCAATGCAGGTTGTAGCTGAAATTTCCATTTGCACATTTCAACAGCCAGCATTCCTTAGTGTAAATCGCAGGACAGAGATGTGGTTGTCCAGATCTCTATAGAATGTGGTATTGCTGAGTAAACATGAGTTATGATTGTGCAACCAATGGTATAGCCCTGTACATGAATGAGTTGCTTTATCATCCACCATAGTCGGTATTACCATGGGCTTGAATAGGTAAAGATCGAAACATACTTGTTATAAAAATAAAATAAAATTATAGCTTTCTATTTTTTAAGAAGTAGAATCAATTTACTGACCTTTGAACAATGCAGAGGCCCTGTTGAATGATTGCAGACCACAGCCAAGTAACATTGCTGTAATTGGCAGTTAGAGTATAGAAATTACTTCAAATTGCTTTGAAAGGATGTTGCTTTTTTTAAAAATTCTCCTTCTAGTTTAATTTACTAATAAACAAATCTGTGGGTAAATCATCATTATGATCACTAATGCCATAAATTTGATGTTATTGTGTCTAGTAGCATTAGCCATGATTTGCACTGGGGGATGGGGGTCAAAATTAGCATTGGCTAAATAAATTTATTCAAATATCTTGCCTTCGCAAAACTAACAAAGGCAAATTTTCATGCATCCATTCTATAGCTTGTGTTGTGTGTATGTAAAGATACCATTAGTGTTTAGTTTACTCAACCTCTTTTAGAGCCTTAAAGTGACCATATATACAGGTTTTAGAGCATTTAGCCCTCTATTCCAACAGGCTAAGTAAAACATCACATTTTTATTGGTTTTGCTGTATTACATTGTAATACAGCAAAACTCAAATAATAAAAATCTTCATTGCTGCCCAGCAATGCAGAATAATATTTCAGACAGCATTTATTACTTTTTGATGGCACTTGTACTTTTTATTTGGATTTATAAAATCTTTATTACCTATAGGTATACAATAAAATATGGTTTTACTATGAATAACTTAAATAGAACTAAAGGAAATCTAACTAATGAATTTTGTCAGTTATTCTGTGCCACAGCTCAGTATCCATTAATCAATTGGCTGTTTTTTTAACTTTAGCGTGAGAGGTAGAAATAATTTAAAGGAGCCCTAAATTATCATTTATATCTCTAGAAAAGCAGTATAAATTCATCATTGATTTACTTCGAGTTCTGTTTTATTGAAAAAAAAATAAAACTAAAAGGTGAACATTAAGTATTCGATATTTGCGAAAGAAATTTTGTAATGCTCATGGCAGATGTTCTGATATTAACAATTGCAAATGCTAAACTTACTATAATCCAATAATTACAACTGTCCTCCAGATAGGCTAGTTCTCTTCAGTTAAGACGGGAGTTTTCACTATCAGAAAACAAAGTTGCAAAGTTTCTTTTTTTAAAATTTTTTGATTTTCAACTTTTTGGGTCTTGATTTTTAATTCAGAATTGGATATTTCATTTTAATGTGTCCACATAATAGTGAGGTGTTCTGGTTTCAGATACAGAAAAATCTGGCCACTTAAACAGCAACTTAGGTCTTTGCACAGATGCCTAGACTGCATTCCTTAGATCAGTTATATAGACAAATATAGTAGGCAAGTAAATCAGAATGTCTTATTATTGAGAAATGTAAATTTCTAGATATTGACCAACAAAGTTACCAACCTTTGGGTTGGTAGCTCACACAGTAGCATCTGAATTTATTGGATGACTATTTTCTACACCAGCATGTTAGAGGCAACAGCAGAAAGCAGTAATGTTGATCTGATTAAGTGATAGTGGCAGAGAAGAAAAATGTATTGTATTATAAATTATCAGGGGAATTAGATACCTATAATTAAGTATAAACTAGTGTACAATAAAATTAGTAACAGCTTTAAGCAGGCCAAAACAGATTACAAGAAGGCATTTGCTAAGACTGTGAAGAAATTTAGCAAAGAATTCTTTGCTTATGTTAACAGTATAAGGAAGAGGATGAACCACATTGGTCTTTGAATGCGAATTACATAACTTTTGATGAACCTGTTTGGGTTGCTACCATGAATCATTAGGAAAGGATGTTATGTGGTGATTTTCCAAAATTTTTCTCTGTAAATAACTACTGTTACACCACATGAATTTTTTAAAAGTTACGATACAGTTAGGTAACATTTTGGGAGCTTGGCTGAAACCATCATCAGACGCTTTCTGAATGACAATGTTCTTTTTGTTCAGTCCTGAATGAAGGACTGAAAATAAAATATAAATATCACCTGTTTCACCAGTGAATAAAATACATTGAAACAATGTGCTGGTTTTCCATCTCATGCTAAATATAGACTAAATACCATTGAAATTGGCAACAATAGCATCAGCTGGATTTTATTATATATTGGAAAATATCTAACATACTGGCAGTAAAACAGTGGTATTTTTCCATTTTCTGTCATTTTGGTATTTTTGATCAACTTTATCATATTCATTTTTCTCTGAAGTAATAATTGTGTTTTGTATGTAATGTTAAGAGTGAGATAAATTGCTAAGGGAGATTGGGAAAGCCATTTGTATTACTCTTTTTGCTTCTTGTGGGGACAAAAGCTTATAAGGGGACAAATATTTTTCTCTTTAGCAATAAAAAAAAAAGACTAATTTAAAACAAATTTAGTGCCTCCATTTTTGCCTATCAGGTAAAAGGATGCAAAATTGTCAAGAGGAAATTCGTAGAATTGAGTTTTATGAAATCTTGGTCTAGAAATATTTCTGAAATAGTATAATATTTATTATTTATACTATTTGATATTATTTTTGAAGGTATTTTGGGTTACCTTTCTAATTCTGTGCTGTTTAATAGATGTAGGAATTAATTAATTTAGTTGCTTTGTGTTTTATCATCAATTTACCCACAGAGAGAAAGAATATGATATACGGTATTAATTTCTTTATAGTTCTTTTTATTTCGTATTAAATCTTTTGTGGATAATATAATGTGTTAATTAGCTATTTTCTCCACATGAAAATGAGTAGTTATAACAAATGCTAAGTAATTAGTAGTTAAAGTCGCTTATCCCCATTGATTGTTATTGGTTTTTGGCAATCTTTTCATTTTTATTACTTTTTTTTTTTAGGTGTTTAACAGATGCACTTAAGAAATAATTTGTAACCATGGCTATCCATTTTACTGTAGAAAAGTAATCGTTGGTTGTTAAAAAAACATTTTTATGCATGGTTTAAAAATATGGTTGGAGAGTACCTAAACCATTTATGATTTGCAGATGACATTGTGATCATAAGCCATCATCCTGAAGAATTAGAGGAAAATCTTAATCAGTTATTCAGAAATAGTAAGGATTTCTGACTAAAGATGAATATGGCTGAAACAAAAGAAATGATGAACAAGTATGCCACAGAAAGGGATATAATCATTGAAGGACCAGAAATTGAAAATGTGGATTCATATACTTATCTTGGTAAAGTCGTTAGCTGTAATAATGATAAATGGCTGGAAGTGAAGAGAAGAATAAATTTGGATGGATAGCGTTCAGGAAATATAGTCACATACTGATCAGTAATATCCCAATTTGTCTGAAACGTAAAATAATGAACCAATATATACTCCCTACCATGACTTATGGAAGTGAAACTTGGGCACTTGCCAAAAGAATGGAAGAGAAGCTGAAAAATACACGGTGAAGAATGGAACGGTTTATATTAGGAATCACACTGTTGGATAAGAAAAGAAACTCGTGGATTAGGCAGCAAATTCGAGTAAAGGACATTCTTATCAAAACTAAAGAACTGTCTACATTGCTCAGAGAACTTCATATTCGGCAGCACAATTACCCCTAGTTCTTTTTCATTTTCCACTATCCTGATATAGCACCACACAGTTGGCACATTAATCAGTGATTACTGCTGTGCATATGCAACACCTTGCATTTTTCGAACTTAAACTGCCTTTTCTTAGCCCATCTGCCTAATTTTTTTTAGATTTTTTGCAATAACTTACCCTGATTACTGTTGTTAACCACTCTGCTAACCTTTGTATCATCTGCATAGTTAGATATTAAGCCTGATATACCTTCATCAGTATCATTAATAAATATATAAAACAACAAAGGCCCAGCATTGAACTGCAGACTCCACTAATAACATCAGTCCACAAAGAGCAGTGTCCATTAATAACCATTCTCTGTCTTCTCCTAATCTACTATTTGTTTATCCAAAACATTAATTTGCCTTAATACCACAGTGCTCCAGTTTGTTCAGCAGTCTTTTATGTGCAACAGTTTCAAAATCTTTCCTAAGATCAAAGTATATGATATTGAAATACTTTTTTTTCATCCAGTTCCTTGGTATAATAATATCTTGTCAGATTGATCAGACAAAATTGTCCCTTAACAAATCCATGCTGTGACTGCTGTTTAATTGCATTCCTGGCTAGATGATCTTGCATTACTTCTTTAACCAGACACTCCATTATTTTCCTTGCAATATTAAGAAAGTAAGAAAGAAATATAGAAAGTAATTAACTATAATTGGTCACATAATGTAGTTTATACTGTCTTTCATTGGCTTTCACTAATCTATACTTGTGACAAGACTGCTGTGATGGAAAATTTTGCTGTAGATCTCATCCAATTGTTTGGGTAACATGTCTGAGGTTAGCTTATGAAATTAGTACTCTTGCCATGAATTGCAAGAAACAAATTCAGAAGATTTTTGAAATGCATAACAAAGTAATTACACTTCAGTGTTGAAAACTCAGTTCTATGTTTTCTGATAGCAATAAAAGTGGCAATAAAGGGCTTGATATCACTTCCATTCCAGGATCAGTAGTTATAATGGGAGCAATAAGATACACTTTTCCAAGAATCACTACTTTTTCTAATACATTTTAATGTCAAACTCTATGTCGAAGTGAGAGTCCAGGAGCCTGGATTTACTGAAGGAGAAGGCTACGGATGTGGCTGCTTGTGAGATGCCTGTTTTATGCTTATATCCTATTTTCACTGACCAACTTTTCTTAATGAGAATTACATTCAATTAGTTTAGGAATAAGGAAATAAGTTAATAAAATTTTCATTTCAAATTTGAAGTTAAAAGAAGGCATGCATTCACCTGGTAGTGTAGTGTTTCATGAAACTATTAAGTGTTGTTGAAATTACAATTTCCTGTGCCTGCATTTCATTGCCAGTGGAGCTGACTGTGCTAAAATACTGGTGAGGGACTTGATGCATATCATAACTAAGTACAGTCCTCAGAAAATTTCCTTCTACTTGCCTATACACTAATGTTAGGAGTGTAGTAAATAAATTTGAAGAACTTAAAAAGTTTTGGGTAAATGCTGACATTATAGAAATTTCAGAAACATGATGCCACCCTTAATACTGGGGAAGCACAATTTTAATATGGTGATTTACAATGCATACAAAAGAGCAGACATGACTGGAGAGGAAGAGGAGTTATGCTTTTGGTTAATAACTTAGATTCTAAAACAGTACAACCAGTAGATAGAGTAATGTTGGTTATAGAGGCAATATAGAGGTTTATAGTAGTGTAATATTGACTTAGTCTGGTGTGACATAACCACTGGCATGGGCCCACAGAGATTTTTCTTGGGGAGGGGGGGAACACAAAATATAGTGGCACTGTGAAAAAAAAAAACTAAAAAGTATAGAAACGGCTAAGAGCAGGGCCACAAAGCTGCTATGCAGTGCTATATACAAAATTTTTAAAAGTTGCTATTTTGCAAAATTTGAAATAAAAAAAATATGCCACAATTCTGAAATGAAATTTAAATAATTTTTTTAATTTTTTTAAATAAAGTTTGAATAATTTTCTCACAAGAGGTCTGGCAATTTAAAAAAAAATTGCCAGACCTCTTGTGAGAAAAAATATTATATGAATTATATTAAAATTGCAAATTCCAGGGGACAAGTGCTCCCCCTCCTCCTTTCCCCTTACTGTGGGCACCCATGACCACTGGGAAAGGCCAAAGGACTTGACAAATAGATTGGGATAGACAGTAAATGGGAATGTCATCATGAGAGATTTTAACTTTATAGATATTGATAGCAGCATTTTTTCATTTGCTAGATGACTGCTTTTCCTGTTATTAAACTTATACTTTTGTGGGTTGTAGAGGCCCTGTGGAACTAGCATATTAAAAATCTGAAATTGATTTTTAAATGAAGTCCATTAGTTACTCTGTATATGGAGAGTGACACAACTTAATATAGTAACGGCAACATGTGTTGCCCTCAATGTGTAGTTTGCAAATCATTTATTTAATACAGTAGTAAAACTAATTAGTATCACTTTGTCAGTTGTAGTCTCTAATGCCTTGCAGTACAGAGGCATCTTTTTTTCTCAGTTACGGAGTTGAGATTAATAAAATAACCTGAATTGCATTTTGTTATTCTTTAGCAATATATAATTATAAAATGTTTTTGATACTAATGAAATATTATGATTTATCTTAACAGACTTTTCCTGTATTAGTGGGGATTAGTGTAGTGATTGTAACAGCAGCTATAATCAGGCTAGTACTAAATTTGAAAAGCAAACCTCCTAAGCTTTTAGAGAATCCAGATGTAAAATATAGTGTATCCCTTATAGAAAGAGAGGTAAGCTATATTTTAATTATTATTGTTATATGACAACTTGTGTATATTACACTGTTTATGAACTACTGTAATATTATTAGGATCTTTAGCACTGAAATGGTATTTTTAGAGCACAGTCATAAAAAAGTGTGGATATTTTTTGAAAATATTATATAAAAACTGTGCTTCATTCAGTGTTGCATTGGCAAATCCATGTAAGATCACAATAACTTTATAGTAGCTTTCCAAAGCAATGTGTTATTCAGTGTCAGTCCTGCAGTATGTAGAATGTAATTCCAGAAAGTACTAGAAGAAATGGTGGTTGATACATATTGTGATAACAAATTTACATGGCTATTATATGAAAATTTTACATTAAAAAAACAGTGCTTTCTTAACCCAGCAGGATGGTTCCATCAATTGTAAAAAAGTGATGTGGGGTCTGACAGACTAATTTTATTCCCTATTTCAGAAAAAAGTTTTTAGTTTTCTGAATTCTGCTTGAATATGCCAGTGTGTGACCTTTATTAGTGAATTAAAATAATTAAATGTAGTTTGTAATGAAAAATTCAAAGAAGTTGTATTTTTTATAGTTTATTGAAAATAAGGTATAAAAAATACAACATTTTTGTATTTTTTAAAATGTTTTTAAAAAATGTTAAAATTCTAGTTGGCATTATTAATTTTGCTAAAAATCATTGTAAACATAAAACTGTTACTTCCATTTTCAAGTTTACACACACACACACACACACACACACACACACACACACACACACACACACACACACACACACACACACACACACTGAGTTGGCTTTGCATTAGCAACACCTATGTAATGCTTCATAGGGCCACCTTTTGCCTGTAATACATTGCACAGTATGTTCAATAATACCTACTGAATCGTTTTCCAGTAGGTCCCAAACACATATTCAAGAGAAGTCATTGTCATGTTCTTGAAACTAGTTAGCAACCTTCTGGGCCTTATGGCATGGTGCATTATCTTGTTAGATGCTGGAGTTGTTTGGATACACCGGGATCATGAATGGGTGTACTTGGCCATTGACAATAGAAAGGTAGGTGTTCCCATTGAGCCTTCGATTAATGGTGATTAGAGGTCGTAGGGCGTGCCATGAAAACAATCCCAAATGATAACACCACCACTACCAGCCTGTCGAATACCAACAGTGCATCCCGATGCCATGGCTCCATTTTGCATTTTGAGAAATGCAAATATGCCCATCAGCATGCTAGAGTTAGAAACAGGATTCATCATACCAGGTAACAGATTTCCACATGTCAGTGGTCCAGTGTTGGTGCAGATGTGCCCATGAAAGGTGCAGTTTCTTGTGTCTTGCAGTGAGCAGTGGTACCTAATGGCTGTTGACTGCCATAACTTATATGAACTACGAGGGGGTTTCCGAAAAGTAAGATAACGCATTTTTCCTCTCTATGATGTTTAATAATATGAAGTTGAAATTACAGACCAACAAATAAGTGAACATGCACTACTTCTCCACAAAGTCTCCAGTGTTATTGATGCACTTGTCCCAATGATGGATCAGTTTATCAATACTAGTACTGAAGAAGTCCATGCCCACAAGTAACCAACATTGCACTGCCTGATGAACTTCCTCATCCGTGGTGAAATACTTTCCCGAAAGGTGTTTTTTCAGAGGCCTGAACAAATGGAAGTCTGAAGGCACTAAGTCTGGGCTGTAGGGGAATGTGACAGAGTTTCCCAATGACTATGGCGCAACCACTGATGAGTGCTGTGGGCAGTGTGTGGAGTTGGATTGTTGTGCAACAAAATCACACTGCTTGTCTGCTTGTCAGGAGTCCTGGTCGTTTGTGTTGAATGTTGGCTTTCAGTTTTTCTAACGTTGCACAGTAAAGTTGTCCATTGATTGTTCTTCCCTTCGGCAAGAAATCCACCAACAAGACCGCCTTGGTGATTCCAGAACACTGTGGCCATGATGTTGATCTTCAATGTCAACGTGGCCCGCTTTAAATTCATTGCACCAAAAACACACCTGCTTCTTTGTCATCACCTTTTCGCTATACACAGCAACCAGTTCATGGCGAATGTCACTTGGTGAAGACCCTTTTGCTTGCAAAAAGCGAATAAACTTCACAAACACCTATTTTGGACCATACTCGCATGGTAGCTGCCATATTGCAACTGGAACCTACTGTGAGACGACAGTACTGCAACACTGCACTGGCAGTCTTTTTGAACTTATTAATGGGTCTATCTGTCCACCGCGTTTCGTCTCATTCCCTTTCACCATTATTAAGAAAATAAATATGTTACCTTACTTTTTGGAAACCCCTCATAATTTCTGGTGCATAGTCCATGAGGATGTTGGTCTTGCCATTCTTATTGTACTGGGTGGTTAGCTGGGCCGCTGTGCTGTGTCGAATGCTGTGTTACAAGGTGAGACATATGATGCTTACCACAGGTGTTGACCACACGTGACTTTTGGTTGGTTGTTTGACTGCTGATGAGCCAGCCATAGTAGACTTGTTAATCTTGAACTAGCAATTAACATGCACTTAGTTCACTGAGAATATGCCACTGCCATTGCCAGGTTAAGTGTTGTTGAATCTGCTGTTATAAGTTTTATGTGACCACAGTGTGCCGGGGGCAAAAGTTTAATTAGTACTCATACTTTACACTGCAGCAGCTGTCATTTTTTATGGGTGCAAAAGGTGATATTGTTGCACACATTGATACTAATGCTATTAAGAGTAGGAGATCTGAAGAATTATTTAAAAATACACCTACAACTGGTAGTTGTAGCTGGCTATTGTCAGGGAAATGGTGAACATGGTATGTAAAAAGGATAGGTGGAACAGGACCAGGATATATCTACAGGGGCAAAGGTTGATGATGTTGTAAAGCAGATATCATCTTTTAAGGGGACAAAAGGTGACATTGTTGTACATGTTGGCACTAATGATATTAAGAGTAGGAGACTAGTGGAATTACTTAACAAGTACAGGTCACTGTTGAAAAAAAGCCATGAATTAAGGTTCAATTTGAAAGTGTCTGCAATTCTGCCCAGACAGGATAGGAGGGAGTATATGATGAGAGCCTTGCCGATCAATATGGCCCTGGAAAGATTGTGCAAGGCTCAAGGGGTAGAATTTTTTTCAGCTTGGTCTGTACTTGTTAACAGGACAGACGACTTCTACAGGGATGAGATACACTTAAATAGAAAGGGTGCAAGAATATTTGCTGATGCTATCATTAGCATTAGTAGAGGCATATGATGCAAGAAATCAAGCTTATGCAGCATCAGCCAAAAAAAAAAAAAAAAAACACTTCACCCCTCCGTTCGTTCGAAATACCTGTCCAGCTGAGCCTTAAATTTATTTAGGCTATCATCTTCCACAACAAGGGATGGAAGTCTGTTCCACCAACCAACTACCCGCTGGCTAAAGGCAAATTTCCGCACATCTATCCTACACGTGTCATCTCCCTATAAATTTCCAAGATTCTCTGACCTTATCACAAATCCTAGGCGATAACTCCAACATTGAAAATATATTCACTTATTTAAAATTAATAGGATATTTTGACCAGATATAAATCATATTTAAGAAATATAAACTTCCTTGTCACATAAACATTAATAGATAGGCGCAATATGGCCAAAGTTGCATTTGCGCCAAAAAAACCCAACAACAACCAACCAACCCTACACGTGTCTTTCCTCAATCTGAATTTGTGCCCTCTCAGGTGATTATTCTGAGCAAGAGGAACAATCCTATCGGCATTGAGCATGCTCAAACCATTCAAGGCTTTATACACCTCTATCAGATCACCTTGCCGGTGCCTAGTCTCCAGACACTGTAATTTGCAAAACTTAAGCCTTTCTTCGTAAAAGCAACCCTTTGTTCCATTCACTAATCTTGTTGCCCTTCTCTGTACTCGTTCCAGCAGCTCTACATCCTTCTTGAAATGAGGCCTCCAGACCTGTATACAGTACTCAAGGTGTGGGAACAAGAAGGGAATAATCACCTCCTTATCCCTGCTAGAAAAATTCCTGTATATCATGCTCAATGCGGATGGGATTCTTCCTCTTGCTCAGAATAATCGCCTGAGAGGGCATAAATTCAAATCGAGGAAAGACGGTTGTAGGATAGATGTGCAGAAGTTTGCCTTTAGCCAGTGGGTGGTTGATTAGTGGAACAAACTTCCATCTGTCGTAGAAGTTGATAGCCTAAATAGATTCAAGGCAGAACTTGACAAACATTTGGAGCGAAATGAGAAGTGTTTTTTTTTGGCTGATACTTTATAAGTTTGCTTTCTTGCATCATGTGCCTATGCTAATCCTTATTTCATCCTTGAAAAGTTTGTTGTTTTTTACAAAAATTTATAAATCGGTATAATGCAACTGACATGGTAGTTGATTCCCCTCTCAGAGTAAAATGTTTAATTTTGCAAGTTTCCTGTGTGCAATTAGCATTTCATTGATGTATTATTTTATTGCAAGCGATAATTGAACTGAGACTGGTGAAGCTGAACATCTACACTAATTACTCTTGTATAACTACTGTTTTAATCATTTTTAAATGATTAGAAATTTAAATGCATAATTGAAGGAATATCCTGCAGAAGAGAATACTTAACTCAGTAGACTTCACTTTGGAAACCATTGTAGTATCTGGTTCTGCTCTCTGAGGTATAGAGTCTGCTTCTGCTAGTGTCTGCTGTGAAATTCATATTTTGCTGTAAACTGCATTTTTTGTCCATCTTGGGGACATTATCACAATTTCATTGTGTCTGAAACTGCAGTATATTGAGGTTTTGCTGTATACTTTATATTTTCAGGAAATGTTGCAATAATTGGGTGTGTTCCAGTTTTCCAATAAATTTATATTTCCTTTAATTCTTAGTCAAGTTTGTTATTTTTCAATTATGTGCTTATGTTATTTATTTAATTAATTTTCAGTTTCAGACCTGAATTTTTAACAATATGCACTTAAAATCCAATTAAAAACAGGTACAATTAAAAAAAAATTTATCTTTCACAAGTAATTCAGTCCAACATAGATTTGTAGCATAGGTTTTAAGAAACTGAACTTACCTCCTGACTGCTTAGTTAAAGTGTAAAAAGTGAGAATGAATTACATGGAAAAAATATTAAAAAACAAAAATTTTAATTTTAAATGATTAAGAACTGTGAATCGCCATAGAAAGTATATTTTCTTCAGTGGTTTGTCACTAAAACTTAAAACCATAATAAAATAAAAAAGCACAAAGGAACCAAGAATCCTAATGTTTCGCTTTTGTGTGAATGTCATCAGATTGTTCAATATGTGTATGAAGAGAAAGCTGTATTAAGAGTTTTCTTAGTTTTCATGATGCATGTTGCTTAGACTACTTATACATTTAAAATTTTCAGCTGCCAAGATCTGACATGAAATGAAAATCTGGGACTATAGATTGAATGTGACATTGATAGTCAAAACACAAATATGGATAGATTAGTAAATTTCTTAAACAATAAATTAAAGCAAGTGCTATTTTTTTATTTAAAACAAGGACAAATGTTATTTTAGAGAATACAAAAGACAACTATATCCACTAATAATTGGCTTCTCTCTCTCTCTCTGCTGTATTACTACTGTAGTCATTCCATGTAGATCCTAGCTACAGTATGCATTCAGCAGAACTCTATATAAGCTTATATAGCACTCTATATGCTATATAAGCTTGCTTTCTTGCATCATATGCCTTTGCTAATGCTAATGCTCTCTTAAAATATTGACAGCAATTTAAATTTTCTCTGCTAGAAAGGATGAGAGGGCCAAAAATGTTGAAACTGATCTTTTTAGTTTAAGATGTTGTATAGGCCATTGCCAGTTTCATCAGAAATGATGGAATGTTCCTCAGCATTATTTAAATGCTATCAAGGTACTTAACCTTTTTTACATGACACTATTGATGGTACATGTAGCATTTTCAATTCAGAAAATGAATTTCAACATTTTTGGCACAACATCTTTTCTGCCTGATCCTTTCAGTTAATTTTACAAATTTTAACATAATCACATTAGTTCTTAACTTACATTACAGCTATAAATGTTTTGAATTCATATAGATTATCAGTCACGACGCTAGGAGATTCCGTTTTTCGCTTCCAACTCCTGCTCATATATTAGGCTTGCCAGTCGGTAAGGTGCTTTTATATTTGTTAAAATGTTATGTTTAATAGTCTTTAAATTATTTCAGGAAATATTAACCTTTGAAATTACAGCAAACTCCCATTAAAGCACCTTTGAGAGAACTCTTTCCAGATATTGACTGGAACTTGTGGGTTGCAACACTAGCACAGTGTTGGATCCAAGTGGGGATGACTGGGGGTGAGTTTCAACCCAGGTAGAATAAAATCCTCCCCCATTGAAAAATAGTAATTTTTATTTTATAAAACACGAATTCAATAAATTTATGTCAAATAAACACAACACGAAAAATCACATCAACTAAGTGTGGTACTTGTTAATTGGTATATGGCGAAAATAAATCACTAAAATCAAAAGACGTGAAATTTTCAAAATAATTAAATGGGCAATATTTCTGGCTGCACAAAGTATAACTAAAAGCTACTATTTCAAGTGTCTGCATTTTCGTTTTATGGTTAAGTTCCCTTTATTTTCTCACAAACCATCTCTTGATAGTGTTTCATGTAAATGGTCTACTTGCAAATAATTCTTTGTTTGTATATCGCAAACAAGATCACAGGCCGTGAATAGGTTCACCTGAATTGGTTTCTGACAGATGCTATTGTAATTATAAAATGTCCTGCTGCTTTCAGGGGAAGGCTAAATGTCTGGGCAGGGAGAAAATGTCTACTGCAGCCAATAATTCAATCGTCGGTAGTTTCACTTTATGGTTTTCAATTCCCTTTATTTGTTTTTTTCAATACTTGTGGCTAATTCTTCCTTTGTATACTGCAAACAAGATGGTTTGATCGCAGCCTATAAACAATACATTTTATAACCTTTTTATTATATAGGATTGTTAAAATTAAAGTATCCCTATGTAGAGGGCTCTGGAGTGAGTTATAAGTGAGTTACAAGTACATTCTTCTTGTACTGAAGAGAAATTTGGACAACAGGTACAATAAAGAATGCACTCGCCATTTATTGGAAAAAAAAATTAGTTACAAAATTTGTCACTGTATGGTGCATAACTGATACGATTTTGCATAATCACAATAACTTACATTATTTGCATAATCGTAAGTTATTGCCACAGTGCCACTACTCAGCTCTACTGTACTGTATAAAAGCAAAGCAGTCACTTCAAAATCATACAGTAGAATAGATGTTTGCTTGCACTACAGCAGCAGTGCCAACAATGTTGCAGGAAAAGGCGCTATTAGCGAAGCTGTACAATGAGAACAGCAACAATGCAGCTGCGGCTATCAGAGAATTTCAGCATCAGAAGCACCTAAGGCCCATGTGGACCTATGACTGTGCTGTCCGTGAAATGATTGCGAAATTTGAAGCAATAGGACGTCTTGGTGTTCAACCAGGCAGAGGTCGAAAACGAGTGGATTCTTCTCGTGTTGAAGATGTGGCTATGGCTGTCGTGGATTTATCAAGTCAATCTCCATGTGGTAGTGCAAGTGTGCCAGCCGTTTCTCGTGAAGTGGACATGGCGTATTCCACTGTAAGGCGACTAGTAATGAGTAAGATGTTGCGATACCATCCTTACAAGATGTACATGCTACAGCAGCTAAAGCGTGGTGATGCAGATATTCATTTCACATACCCACCAGTTTCTGGTGCAAATGACAGTGGATATCACTTGGCCATGGAACATCCTTTGGAGTGATGAAGTCCACTTCTGCTTAAATGGACAAGTGAATATGCACAACTGTCACATTTGGGAAACAGAAAACCCTCGAGTTATCCATGAGGTCCTGTTGCATTCTCCAAAAGTGACAGTATGGTGTGGATTTATGGCCACATTCATGATTGGGCCATATTTTTTTGTACAGGTAACACCAATTAGTCCCCGCACCTGTTCCATCACTGGACAGCGATATTATGAAATGTTGATTCTTCTTGCCTCAGCTCGTCTGTAAAGTCAGCCAAAAAAAAAAACCCTTCTCCTTTCACCCATCCACTCGCTCCAAATGTTTGTCTAGTTCTGCCATGAATCTATTTAAGCTATCAACTTCTACAACAAAAGATGGAAGTTTTTTCCAGCAATCAACCACCTACTGGCTAAAGGCATGCCGACCGGGCTAGCCGAGTGGGTAAAGTACCTGCCCGGCAACCCAAAGGTTGTGGGTTCGATTCCCGCCTCGGGCTTGGATCAAAGTACTGCAAAAACCTTGGGAGGTGCAATATGGCCACAGAAGCCGATGCGCCAACAACTACCAAATCAAAAAAAAAAAAAAAAACTGGCTAAAGGCAAACTTCCACACATCTATTCTACAACTGCCTTTCCTCAATTTGAATTTATGCCCTTTCAGGCGAT
The DNA here is from genome assembly GCF_048544385.1 of Mastigoproctus giganteus. Classification (NCBI taxonomy): domain Eukaryota; kingdom Metazoa; phylum Arthropoda; class Arachnida; order Uropygi; family Thelyphonidae; genus Mastigoproctus; species Mastigoproctus giganteus. Next base: position 147,396,001 of record NC_143586.1, on the reverse strand, counting down.
TATTCTGAACAAGAGGAAGAATCCCATCAGCATTGATCATGCTCAAACCATTCAAGGCTTTATACACCTCATTCAGATCACCTTGCAGGTGCCTAGTCTCCAGACACTGTAATTTTCAAAACTTAAGCCTTTCTTCATAAGAGCAACCCTTTGTTCCATTCACTAATCTTGTTGCCCTTCTTTGTACTCGTTCCAGTAGCTCTACATCCTTCTTAAAATGAGGCCTCCAGACCTGTATATAGTACTTAAGGTGTGACCTGACCATTGCCTTATACAAAGGGATAATCACCTCCATATCCCTGCTAGAAAAATTCCTGCATATCATTCATAAGACACCATGAGCTACTCTTGCAGACCATCTGCACTGCTCAGAAAACTTCATATCTGCCTGCACAATTACCCCCAGGTCCTTTTCATTCTCTACCACTGTCAGCATAGTACCACAGAGTTGATACATTACTCTGGGGTTACTGCTTCCTATACGCAGTACTTTTCATTTGTCAATGTTAAACTTCAGTTGCCACCTCTCAGCAGCGTACTGTCATTAGTGCCATTAACAACCCTGCCAACCTTCGTATCATCTGAAAACTTGACATTAAGTTTGATGTACCATCATTAGTATCATTAATAAATACAGATAACAACAATGGACCCAACATTGAACACTGGGGGACTCCACTAATAACTAGTGTTATTACTGCTCTCCACTAATAACTAATGTTATTAGTGGAGTGCAGTGTCCATTGATTACCATTCTGTCTTCTCCCACTCAACCATCCCTTTATCCATAGCAGCAATTTGCCTCCAGTGCCACACTGCTCCAATTTATGCAGCAGTTTTCCATGTGCAACAGTATCAAAAGCCTTTCTAAGAGCCAAATATATGATATCAAAATTATTCTTTGTATCCAGTTCCTTTGTGACCACATCATAGTATCCAATCAAATTTGTCAGACAAGGCTTCCCCTTAACAAACCCTTCCTCTTAACATACTCATCAGAGTCATTAAGCTTATAACACACTCTTACTCTCAATTTTGCTTTCCCAGTGCTTATGTCACACCAAAGTGATTCGACACAACTGTCCAGCCATGTCGACTGGCTGTACTTCCTTGGATTTTGTGTTTCTTAACTAGCAGCATAACCCCCTCCTCTCTTCCTAACCTGTCTATCCCTCCTGTGTACATTGTACTCCCCAAATTCCAGTTCTGCATTACTTATATCTGTGTGACACCACGTCTCTGATATCCCAACAATATCCGCCTTTGATGTTTTGACCAACACCTCAAATTCATCAAATTTATTTACCAAACTCCTAGCATTGGTGTACATGGAAGTATACATGGACATGTTCCTATTCTTAGCTACCTTACCAACATTATAGAGAATTCCAGAAGTCATGAGTATAAAATAAAATTACAGGGGAAGAGCTTTAGACTAGATTGTAGGAAGTTTTCTTTTAGCCAGCAAGTCATTGATCACTAGAACAGGTTGCTCTTCGTGGGTAGTTGACGCTGACAGTTTGAATAAATTCAAAGGTCAACGGGATAGTTACTTATATGAGGAGGGAAGTAAATAATCTGTATTTTCTTATCTACTCCTTTTTTTTTTTTTTTTTTTGACCAATGCAGCAAAAACCTCTAGATTCCTTGCATTGTTTGGCTACTATCATAAAATAGCTTGCTCTTATAATTCTTATTTTTCAAAATATATTCTGTTGTTGATGATGAGAAAATAAAGTAGAATTTTTTACTTATTTCCTTGCTTGTTTTTAGGCCAACATATCTATTTAAGTGCAAGAATTGATAACAGTTTAGTTATAAGACCATATACACCAGTTTCCAGCGATGATGATAAGGGGTATATAGATCTGGTTATTAAGGTAAGCTGTTTTCAAATATAATTATTGCATTGCATGTTACTATGATTATGATATACTGATGTCAAAAAATGTAGTTACAGCCCAGAGTTAAAATATAATGAACACTCTTTTTATCCATCTATGATTATTCTACTATCATTATGATAGCTATTCTCTAATTAATATAATCAAATTATGGTTATCAGAATGATACTGTTTCAATATTTTAATCAGTTTTGGCTCTCACTGGATGGGCTGGATAGAGAATCGTGACAGTTCTTTGTTCCTTTAGATAATTTTGTGCTCTCTCAACCTTTCAACAGTACTGACTTCGGCGAAGGTAAAGAAAGCCAACACGAGAACGACGAAAAACGTCGGATAACTTACACAGAAAATTAGTTTCCCAATACGGCACTCTAGCACTGCTCGCTCAGTAAACAGATAGTAGGAGTTATTGGTCTGGAGCAAAGTCGAGAACGATATATATTGATTGACAGGTAGGCGTGGCAAACAGTGTGCTGATTGGTGTGTGAACATAACACATGATAACATCGGTTTAGTATCACTCAGAAGCACTAATGGTAACTTGTCCTAATTGCAGATGCCCTAATGAATGCTTTCCATAATGGTGAAAAAAGAGGTCAGGTTACCTCCACTTGAATCTCATGTGAGCTTGAACCCCTCCCGAAGTGGAGGGGATAATCAAACCTTTTTTCTTTAAAATCACAGTCATATTTAGAAATACATTCATAAAAAAATAATTTTTTTATGACTGTATTTTTATTTTTTTGTTCAATAATATGCCCTATTGGTGAAAAAAGGTCAGGTTACCTCCACTTGAATCCCGTGGGAGCTTGAAACCCTCTCAAAATGGAGGTGCGTAATCAATCTTTAGAATCATGGGTGGACTAGCGCATAAATAGTTTATTAACAAAATATTAATTTTTTATTGCCATACTTTTATTTTTAAAGAAACTCTTGCTGATACACACATATCAGAATGTCAATCAACACCTCAATAGCTATTCACTATATATATATATATATATATATAAAGAATCTTCCTTTCTTTCTTTTCCTATTATTTCATAATCTACCATTTAAGGTCAGGTTACGAAGTATAACGAAAAATAAAGAAACCTTTTCCTTTCTTCGTAACCAAACCTAAATCAACAATATAGTAAAAACACTCATGAATTCCAAAAATCTGCTTTTAATAATGAGAAAAAATCATAATGAAGAACATAAAAATGAACGGAACGAAACTCTTATTAATTTAGTTTTCATCAAAAATTCAACCAACATTTTATTTTCCTTTCAAATTTCTTCCATCTTTAAAAGATTCATCACTGCTGTTACCTGTTTACCGTTCATCACAAAACTATTATGCACCATTCTTTACTCATAAATGCACATTATAATGCCAACTTATGACTACACAGTAGCTTGTTGTCTGTTGTGCCCACCACCAATCATTTCATAGTTTGCCATGCCTACCTGTCAATCACTATATCTTTCTTGATTTCGGCTCCAGACCGATAACACCTACCACCTGTTTACCGAGCAAGCAGCGCTAGAGTCTGGGGCGCCTCCGTAGCCAGGTGGGCAGGAGTGGCAGTGCGTAGCACACGCTTTTTGATTAGACCGGGGTTCGAGCCCGTGACCACCAAATAAGGAAGATGCGGAAAGGTCAGGGAATGACCACCGCATATCCCCGGAGCAATATGGCCTTAGTTGCTAATGCTCCTAAAAACCAAATAACAACAACAAACAGCTAGAGTCCGGTGTCGGGAAACTAATTTTCCACGTAAGTTATCCAACGTTTCTCCTCGTTCTTGTGTTGGCTTTCTTTACCTTCGCCCTGACTTCCTGTAAACTTCTTGTAACAATTCTTAACTTTTGGTGGTGTTTCCCTCAATTTAACCAGAGATTTCAGATTCATTCGTTGTTCCATAAATTTTTCAGACATGTTCATGTTTTTAAAGCAGAAATCAATTTGATTTAATTTAATATTTTCTGATACAATAAACAACTTAAGCCACTATAACAATAAAGAAACACAGTGTAATATCAGTTAGCAAATTTGTCATTGGTCACAATGGCAGTAACTTAACAATGCTAGAAAGCACCATTCGTGGAACTTTCTAGGAATGGCTGTGGGAACTGAACTGGCTTCTTGTACTTTCTGCTTTTCTTATTTGGTTTTTTTTATTTCTTGAGTCTAATCATCAATTAAAGATTTCCTGGATACACAGATCTACTAACTTGTTCCAATTTTTAGTTATTTTGATCTGATTTATTCAGAAATTGTTGGAGATCTTGCAAGCTACTCTTTAAGAGCACAATAATTGTAATAAATGAGTAATAAATTATACAGTTTTCTATTTCCCATGCTGAACTTTGTTCCACATACCAATCTTGTTGCTTTTCTTTGTACTTGTTCCAGCAGCTCCACATACTTTAGCATTAGCATTAGCATTAGTAGAGGCATTTGATGCAAGAAAGCAAGCTTATGCAGCATCAGCCAAAAAAAAAAAAAAAAAAACCCACTTCCACTTCACCCCTCTGTTCGTTCAAAATACCTGTCCAGCTGAGCCTTAAACTTATTTAGGCTATCAACTTCCACGACAAGGGATGGAAGTCTGTTCCACCCACCAACCACCCGCTGGCTAAAGGCAAATTTCCGCACATCTATCCTACATCTGTCTTTCCTCAATTTGAATTTATGCCCTCTCAGGTGATTTTTCTGAGCTAGAGGAAGAATCCCATCAGCATTGAGCATGCTCAAACCATTCAAGGCTTTGTACACCTCTATCAGATCACCCCGCTGGTACCTAGTTTCCAGACACTGTAATTTGCAAAACTTAAGCCTTTCTTCGTAAGAGAACCCCTTTGTCCCATTCACCAATCTAGTTGCCCTTCTCTGTACTCGTTCCAGCAGCTCTACATCCTTCCTGAAATGAGGCCTCCAGGCCTGTATACAGTACTCTAGGTGTGGCCTGACCATTGCCTTATACAAGGGAATAATCACCTCCTTATCCCTGCTAGAAAAATTCCTATATATCATTGACAATACACCATGAGCTACTCTTGCAGCTCGTCTGCACTGCTCAGAGAACTTCATATCTGCCTGCACCACCACCCCCAGGTCCCTTTCATTCTCTACCACTGTCAGTGTAGTACCACAGAGTTGATATGTTGCTCTGGGGTTGCTGTTTCCCATATGTAGTACTTTACATTTGTCAATGTTAAACTTCATTTGCCACCTCGAAGCCCATCTGCTCAACCTTTCCAAATCCTGTTGCAGCAGCATAGTGTCAGTAGTGTCCTTGACAACCCTGCCAACCTTCGTATCGTCTGCAAACTTGGACATTAAGCCTGATATACCATCATCAATATCATTTATAAATACAGAAAACAATAAAGGCCCCAATACTGAACCCTGAGGGACTCCACTAATAACATTAGTCCACGATGAGCAGTGTCCATTGATTACCACTCTCTGTCTTCTCCCCCTCAACCACCCCTTTATCCATAGCAGCAACTTGCCTCCAATGCCACACTGCTCCAATTTGTGCAGCAGTCTTCCATGTGCAACAGTATCAAAAGCCTTTCTAAGATCCAAGTATATAATATCAAAGTTATTCCCTGCATCCAGTTCTTTTGTGACTGCATCATAGTATCCAATCAAATTGGTCAGGCAAGACTTCCCCTTAACAAAACCATGCTGTGTCCTAGCTATAACTGAAGTCTTGTCTAGATGATCCTGCAGTGCTTCTTTCACCAGTGCCTCCATTAATTTTCCGGGAACAGAAGTTAAACTCACAGGTCTATAATTACTTGTGTCAGCCTTTGATCCCCCTTTGTGAATTGGGGTCACATTTGCACATCTCCAGTCAATGGGTACCTCCCCTGAGTCCAAGGAAGCTCTCATAATTATGGCTAAGGGTTTGCTTACCTCCTTTGCTGCCTCCTTTAATATAACTGGATAGATCCCATCCACCCCAGGTGCCTTTCTTGTGTTTATCTTCAACATTTTCTCCTCCACTTTGCTCTCAGTTATTACAAGATTCTCTAGCTTACTGCTAGAGTTGAATACACCTCTGGCATTCCCCTCGCTGAATAACTCCTCATGTGTGAATGTCGATGCAAAATATTCATTTAGTTTGTTAGCTACCCGAGCAGGGTCATCAACAGTTGACCCATCGATCTCAAGTGGACCAATCTGATTCATCCCCTTCCTTCTAGAGTTTACATAAGTAAAGAACTCTTTGCTGTTTTTCTTCGCATCCCTTGCCAAGGATCTCTCGTAATCTGCCTTCGCCTGCCTAACCTCCTTTGTAACTTGGTTACAGATCAACTTGTATCTATCATAGGCTTCCATGTCACCCATTAATTTATATGTATCCCATGCATTTTTCTTCTCTGCCACATGTCTCATTAGTTCATCTGACAACCATTTAGGCCTAAACCTTGAACAATATTTCTTAGTTGGTATGTAAAGCCTAGTAGCTTCCACAATAAGTTCTTTGAATGCTTCCCATTTTGAATTTGCTGTTGGCAATATCATCAGTTGATCCCACTGTATAGAATTTAAATACTGTCTCAGTCCATTGTAGTCGCCTTTACGAAAGCAATACCCCTTCCCTTTACCCCTAATGGTAGTTACCTCTTTGAGTAACTCCCACTTCAGCACACTGTGATCACTGCCACCAAGTGGTTCATTTATCTGCAGATTCTTAATGCATGAAGAATCACTACTGATAATCAAATCAAGAGTATTACTCCCTCTAGTTGCCTCCCGAACATGCTGATGTAGAAAACAATCATCCAATAAATCCACAAAAGCCTTGCTACTGTGTGAGTGACCAGCCCCCAAATTCCAGTCAATATCTGGGAAATTAAAATCCCCCATTATAAGACTCTCTGATTTACTGGCCCACTCTATTTCTCCGAACAGTTTCTTATTATACTCATCAGAGTCATTAGGCCTATAGCACACTCCTACTCTCAATTTTGATCTCCCAATGCTTATGTCACACCAAACTGACTCGACACTGCACTGTCCAGCGATGTCGACTGGCTTCACTTCCTTGGATTTTATGTGTTTTTTAACTAATAGCATAACCCCTCCTCCCTTCCTATCCTGTCTATCCTTTCTGTAGACATTGTACTCCCCAAATTCCAGTTCTGCATTTCTTATATCTGTGTGACACCACGTCTCTGAAATCCCCACAATATCTGCCTTTGATGTTTTGAGCAATACCTCAAATTCATCAAATTTATTTACTAAACTCCTAGCATTGGTGTACACACAAGTATACATGCACCTGTTCTTTTTCTTAGCTACCCTAACACAACCCATGTGTTTACTTGTACCCCAATGATTCCCAGCAGTCTCTGAAATATCCTGCATCTTATTTTCCAGGCTGCGGCTCATTCCAATAGAAGCAGTGCAAGAATCACTTTCACCTCTGCCAGTGGCTACTGTTAATCTATTAGTCCTTGTATCCCCCCAATCTAGCAGTTTTCCGACCCACCTAACATTGCCTCGATAGCATCAGCAAACATTCTTGCACCCTTTCTATTTAAGTGTATCCCATCCCTGTAGAAGCAGTCTCTCCTGTTAACAAGTACAGACCAGGCTGAAAAAAATTCTACCCCTTGAGCCCTGCACAATCTTTCCAGGGCCGAATTGATTGACAGGGCTCTCATCATATACTCCCTCCTATCGTGTCTGGGCAGAATTGCAGACACTTTCAATTTCAACCCTAATTCACGGCTTTTTTTCATCAGTGACCTGTACTTGTCAAGTAATTCCGCCGGTCTCCTACTCTTAATGTCATTAGTGCCAACGTGTACAACTATATCACCTTTTGTGCCCTTAAAAGATGATATCCGCTCTACAACGTCATCAACTTTTGCCCCTGGCAGACATACCCTGGTCCTATTCCACCTATCCTTTTTACAAAGCATGTTTCCCGTTTCCCTGACAATAGAGTCACCAACAACTACTAGTTCCTGTGGGACCAGCGCATTCTGCCTTGGGGGTTGCCGCTGTGTTCCGCGATGACCAAGTGCAAGCTCTGGCATTGGTGTGGGCAGCTGAGAGCTTGATGGGCCCCTCACTTGTAATCCTTCGAGGGCATCCACCCTATCCTTCAAGCTCTCATATAGGCCCATAACAACGCTGAGTTGTCGCCTTATCTCCTTACACTCCTTGCATCGCACACACACAAAGACATCCCCCATGGCAGTATCATGTCCCATACTTGACTGCTCCGCAAACATCAAGCAAATAGTGCATCTTACAAGGCTGTGATTCAGAGGACAACTGCCCCCCTCAGTTCTCCCCTGGTCCACAGCATTCCCATTAGCTTGAGCCCTTTGCTTTGCTGCTCTGGTTTGAGTCATGATTTAGATTTACTTTCAATAAAATTTCAATTTCTGTACAAAATTAAATCCTAAACTTGTATCCAAACACAGTTATAACGCTATATTTATGTTTCAGTAACGAGTGTTATCTACGGAATATTTACGTTTCAGTAACGAGTGTTATCTACGAAATATTTACGTTTCAGTAACGAGTGTTATCTGCGAAATCCCTTTATATAACTTTCGTATCAAGTTATGTATTAATTATTTGTTTTTACTAATTATTTATGTTACGTAACCTAAGTGGTTATATGTATAATTAATTATGTTAAATAAAATTAATTATATTACGTTTGTAATCTAAGTCGTTATATGTATTTATTTAAACGTACAATTTAACTGCTAACGAAGTTCAACTAACGCTATCTAGTACGGTATATCGTATCACAAAGGCGGGAAAATTACGAACGGTTAGCGGAGTTGAAACACGTGGAAACCTTTACCGATACTTTTATGCAATTACAAGGCCGAGTAAAGAATAAATACACCAAATTAATCAGAAAATCACAAAATAATGTTATACTACTAAATTTAAATCAAAAGTTTTAGAAAAACAATAATTTCAAATCAATAAATAAGAAAAATCCACTTAGCGGCTTTGAAAACGACCGTCTCTAGTAGCCTCGTCAGCATAAATGCATACTTCCTAAAATGAAGTCTCCAGACCTGTATGCAGTACTCAAGATGTACAATGGGACAATCACCTCCTTACCCCTGCTAGAAAAGTTACTGCATTTCATTGACAAGACACCATGAGCTACTCTTACAACTGCACTGCTAAGAAAATTCATATCTGGCTGCACAATTACCCCATATCTTTTTAATTTTCACTATCCTGAGTGTAGTACACACATTTGGTATGTTACCCTGGGGATACTGCTACCCATATGTAGTACTGTGCATTTATCAGTGTTAAACTTCTCAGCCTATCATTCTAACTTTTCTAGATCCTCTTACAGTAGCATACTGTCTTTACTCACCCTGCTAAACTTTGCATCATCTGAAAACTTGGACATTAAGCCTGATATCAATATCATTAATAAATAAAAACAACAATGGGCCCAACACCAAACCCTAGGGTGCTCCACTAATAGCATTAGTTCATGAAAAGTAATGTCCATTGATTACCACTCTGTCTTCTCCCACTTAACCATCTCTTTATTCATAGCAGCATTCACTTGCTCTTGATGCCACACTGCTCCAATTGTAGTCTTGTAGTCTTTTATGTGCAGCAGTACAAAAAGCTTTCTGAAATTCAAGTATATGATATCAGAATTATTTTTTGAATCCAGTTCCTTTGTGACAACATTGTAGTATCCAATCAAATTGGTCAACCAATATTTCCCCTTAACAAACCCATGCTGTGTCTGAAGTATAATTGCAGCCTTGCCTAAATGATCTTGCATTACTTCTTTTGGTGTTATTTGGTTTTTAGGAGCATTAGCAACTAAGGCCATATTGCTCCGGGGATATGCGGTGGTCATTCCCTGACCTTTCCGCATCCTCTGTATTTGGTGGTCACGGGCTTGAACCTGGGTCTAATCGAGAAGCGTGTGCTATGCACTGCTGCTCCTGCCCACCTGGCTAAAGAGGTACCATTTCCCCCCCCCCCCCAGAACAGAAGTTAAACTAACAGTTCTAGAATTACTTGGGTTACCCTTTGATCATCCCTCTGTGGATTGGAGATACATTGCACATCTCCAGTCTGCAGGGACCTCCCCTGAATAAAGATTCTCTTATAATTAATGGCTAAAGGTTTTCTTACACTCCTTCACTGCCTCCCTTAATACAATTGGATAGATCCCATCCATACCATGTGTCTTTCTTATGTGTAACTTCCACAATTCCATCATTTAGCTTCCTGTTGGAGTTAATGTTATTATTATTAGCCATATGGTGCAAGGAAGCCTGAGGCTTTATGCTGCACCAGCCAAAAAAAATTTCTGAATTTCCCAGAGATAGAGAGAGAGAGAGAGAGAGAGAGAGAGAGAGAGAGAGAGAGAGAGAGAGAGAGAGAGAGAGAGAGAGAGAGAGAGAGAGAGGGTCAGAAGTAGAAGGGAATCACCAAGAAAGAGGAAAGTGAAGGATGATGATATCCAGCCCAGGACCCTGGGTGTGCCAAGCCCATACTCACCAAATGAGCCCCTGTGTTTTTGTACATGTTGGAGAAATATTTGACAAAAAATATATTTAATCATATTTTTGTCAAATATTAGAGATCTGGTTATTAACATTTTCCAGTGGGTTGTGTTGTGTTGTTTGTGGGTTAAGTCCTTTTTTGGGCTGAAATATTTGTAACATTCTTCCATGTGAAAATGCACTTTTTGAAGAAGTCAACTTATGAACGAGAATTTGGGAAACAACCCATTTATAAGTTTAGGACTTCCAGTATTAGAAAAGAAAAAGAACAGGAAACTTTTTAAACTTTTCTTTTCAATATACTCCAGGTGCACTACTTCAGATAGTATCAATATTAAATGTAATAAAATTTGATTAGAAAATAAATGTCCATTTTCTTAAGGATTCAATTAAAGTTGTTTTTTAATGTTATTTCTTGCCAATTGAATGTGCTTTTCGATAATAGTGTATGAGCTGCTTAATGTTGGATAGTTACCATGACATGTAATGAATGTGCTTATATTTAATAGTAACTACAATTACAACCAGAATTAATGCAACTGCACAAACTCATGTTTTTCTATTTTTTTTCCCTATGCAAGTACATGAGTACTGTAGATATATAAGAACCTGAACCTAGAGTATTATCTGATTTGAGGAAATACATAGGATATAATCTCAGTACTTCATCCTCTGCCTAATTAATTGTGCTGCTTATTTTGTCTTTTTTTTTTTTTTTTAAGTCCCTCATTTCCATTGATTCCTATGAATTTCTATTCCTTTTAATTCTTCTGCTGCTGTTAATTCTTTTTTTCTGTTTAATTTGTCACCTTTTAAATTTTACCCATATATGGGTAAAATTTATAAAATATTTATAATTTTAGAAAAATTTAAATTTTTTTTTAAATTTTTTATAAAATTATTACTATGGGTAAAAGGGCTATGTACAGGTATTTTTGTAAGATCCATATATTGATACTTTTTGTAGGGCCCAAAAATATATAAATGCACATCTTGCTATCAGTTATCTATGTTAATTGGTTCTTCTGGAATAAATATTTCATCTGAACATAGTAATGCTGTCTTTTCTGAGGGATTAAACTCTTTAACTATATGCATTAAATTGTTTAAAAGCATTGCTAATTAATATAGAATTAGCAATAATTAAATTGAGCACTTCTAAATTAATATAGAATTATTCCAGATTAAAATTTTTCTTAGTGATGAAGTATCTCTTAATAACATAGATCAGTATTTTTGTTGAATCTGCATATCTTTAGACCAGAGGTGGCCAGCTTGTAATGTGCATCTCACAAGTGGCCTGCCTCTCAATTTGGGAAAAAATAATGTAAAAATTTATCCAACTAATTTTAAAAATAAGAAATTAAAATAAACACATACAGTTTAAATTTTACTTTTGTTACTATAAATTATGATCCAGTTTCAACAGTTCACATTTGCCATCTTTAGTGTTAATATAGCACAGGTAAGGAGAGCTAGTGAGTTCTTTATTAACAAATTCTTTATGGACAGACTCATTCATTAATCTATGTTAAATTTATTTCACATAGATTAATGTGCTTAATGCAGTTAGCATAAAATTATTTTACCTGGTTACCAAAAGTTGAATGTAATAATGTTATCACTAACCATTCAGTGGCATGGATTAGTAAGGGAGGGGTGTGATTATTCATTCTCGTAGTTTCTGAATCTGTCCCTGGTGGAATGTGAAGCATTTCCGGTATATGTGACACGCTGTAAGAAAAGGTTGGCCACCCATGCTCTAGACAAACAAATGTAGTAAAGTTTATCAGAGTCTGCATAAACCTTTTGTTTATATTTTAGGTGTATTTTAAAAATGTTCACCCTAAATATCCTGAAGGAGGTAAAATGTCTCAGCATTTGGATAATATGAAAATTGGAGATTGTATCGATATAAGAGGCCCTTCTGGACTTCTAGTTTATAATGGAAAAGGTTGGTTTAATTTAACTAATATATGTTGAGTGTGTTTGTATATCTGCTTTCAAACTAAGTTATTATACAGCTGATAAGTTAAGTATAATACGGTTCAAGAGTCACTGTCCCATTCTTGCTTGTGTTAGTGTAGAGCCTGATGGCAGAAAGTGGAACTATACCTTTATGTAATTTATGACACATTGAAATTTCAATTGCTTATATAACAGAAAATCCATCTAGCTTTTTAACTCATTGTAGTAAGTAGTTGTAGAAATATACTAGAGATGATCATAAAATATTCAGACTAATTTTATCACAAATTTTGTATTACAAAATGTAGTAAAAGTTGCAAAGTTGAAAGCCAAGTTACAAGTGATTATTTTTAACTTTTTTTTTTTCCCCAGAGTAACTAAGTAACATTATTGTACAAGTAGGGAATAGTCTCGTTCTGTCCATAGCAGTGAGGGATTATTTTGAATAGCTTATACTGCATTCCTCTCATTCCAGTATCAGCTATTCAAAATAATCCCTCCTCTTTTCATCTGGAATTGAATGATATCCAGTCTCACCTTTAGCATTTTCAAGAACACAGCGAGCAAATAACATTCTGCTCAATCCCAGGACACCAGTATTCTGAGAAATGAAAAAGCAGATGGTGTAGCTAAATGACCTGATCTCTTGGTCTGTTTTTTTTATAGTTCCCACTATGGTTTTTAAGAGCATTCTGTGCACAATCGGTTCTTATCGTTGCTGTTATACAATAGCAAATGTTTCCCATCCACCGTTTCCTATACTTCACAAGCAAACTGCAGTTCTTATTTAATCAACCTCATAAAATTTACATAAGTGCTGTTATCTCAAAACTTGCATAAACAAATAGTATGTTGAAATACCAAGTGTGAGACTCACTTATAAACTAGGAATGCTAGATAGCCAGGGCTATTGATAGGATTACTATTCACTAGCATATGAACTCAGCTGCCACTCTTCATATGGCCATTTTCGTGCTTTTTGTCACCTTATCAGTAAAGAGTTAGGTGAGACCGAAAGGTTGAAGGTAAAGACTGTATTAAACAACTTTTAATATTTGGTAGGTACAACCATTTTATTCCAAGTGGAATGGAAAACTCTACTAATGATACAAAGAAGAGGGAAAGATTCGATTGAGAATGTAAAAAACATAAAATACCTTTACTAAAAAAATGAAACTGTTTTTACAGAAAAGTATCATCAGATCGAACTTAATAATGCAAAATAAAATTACAATAATTTAGTCGGCTGAAATGGGAAAAAAAACTAAGGGAAAAAGAACCTTTTTTTTTTTTACTTTTGTTATAAAAGATAACAAAGAATTAGCATTAGTAGAGGCATGCAATGCAAGAAAGTAAGCTTATGCAGCATCAGCCAAAAAAAAAAAAAACCTTTCATTTCACCCCTCCATTTGTTCCAAAATGCCCGTCCAGCTCAGCCTTAAATTTATTTAGGCTATCAACTTCTGCAACAAAAGATGGAAGTTTGTTCCACCAATCAACTACCCATTGGCTAAAGGCAAATTTCTGCACATCTATTCTACAACTGTCTTTCCTCAATTTGAATCTGTGCCCACTCAGGTTCTTAATCTGAGCAAGAGGAAGAATCCCATTGGCATTCAGCTTGCTTAAGCCATTCAAGGCCTTATACACCTCAATCAGATCACCTCACAGGTGCCTACTCTCCAGATGCTGCAATTTGCAGAACTTAAGCCTTTCTTGGTAAGAGCACCCCTTTGTTCCCCTCACCAATCTTGTTACCCTTCTTTGTGCTAGCAATTCTGCATCCTTCCTAAAATGAGGTCTCTAGACCTGTACACAGTACTCTAGGTGTGACCTGACCATTGCCTTGTATAATGGGATAATCACCTCCCTGTCCCTGCTAGCAAAATTCCTATATATCATTGACAAGACTCTGTGACCTGCCCTGGCAACCTGTCTGCACTGCTCAGCAAACTTCATATTAATCTGCACAATTACCCTCAGGTCTTTTTCACTTTCCACTTCCCTGAGTGTAGTGACATGACAGTTGGTATGTTTATCTTCAGTTATTGCTACCCATATGCAGTATTTTGCATTTGTCAATGTTAAATTTCAGTTGCCATTTCTCAGCCAATTTGCCCAACTTATCTAGATCCAGTTGGAGTAGCATACTGTCTTTACTGTTGTTAACAACCCTGCCAATCTTTGTATCATCTGCAAACGTAGACATTAAACCTGATATAACTTCATCAATATCTTTGATAAATATACAAAACAACAATGAGACCAACACCGAACACTGGGGAACTCCACTAATAACATTTGTCCACGAAGAGCAGTGTCTATTGATTACCACTCTCTGTTGTCTCCCACTCAACCATCCCTTTATCCATTGTAGCAACTTACCCTTAATGCCATATCTCTCCAATTTGTACAGCAGTCTTCCATGTGCAACAGTATCAAAAGCTTTCCTGAAATCCAAGTATATGATATCAAAATTATTTTTGGCATTCAGTTCCTTTGTGACCACGTCATAGTATCCAATCAAATTCATCAGACAAGACCTCCCTTTAGCAAACCCATGCTGTGTCTTAACTGTTACTGCAGTCTTGTCTAGATGATCCTGCAATGCTTCTTTAACCAGTGATATCATTATTTTCCCCGGAACACAAGTTAAACTAACAGGTCTATAGTTACTTGTCACCTTTTGAATCTCCTTTGTGAATTGGTGATATATTTGCACCTCAAATTATCGTACCGATCCACAAGAAAGGTGATAACCGGGACTGCAAGAACTACCGTGGCATCAGCCTCCTTTCCATCATCGGAAAGGTCTTTATGAAGATCATCCAGTCAAGACTGCAAAAACATTGCGAGCAAACCAGTCGAGAAGAACAGGCAGGATTTAGACCCGGGCGAGGATGCTGTGATCAAATCTTTGCCATTCGTCAGCTGATGGAGGAGAGGATCCAGTGTGGACAGCGAACCGTCATTGTTTTCATTGACTTTAAGTCTGCTTTCGACTGTGTACACCGGCCTGCCTTATGGAAACTACTAGAGGTTGAACATATACCTCGAAAAGTCATCACACTCCTCCAAACTGCATACAACGGTTTAACCAGCCAGGTGCGCATCCAGAACGATTTATCTGAGGAATTTACCATCCAAACTGGAGTCCGCCAAGGGGATGTAGCCTCCCTGTTGCTTTTCAACATCGTGGTCGACGCCATTATGAGGCAAGCATTCAGAAACAGACAGGGCATACAATATGACAAGGATCACTATGTGACTGACCTGATGTTTGCTGATGATAGTGCTATCCTTGCCAGTAACGACGCTGAAGCCACGGACATCCTCTACGACATTGCCTGCATTGCCCGGCCATACGGTTTGAAGATCAATGCTGGTAAGACAAAGGCCCTGACAACAGATGGGTCGCAAGCCACCATCTATCTCGAAGGCGTCCAGATCGAGCAAGTGCAGGACTTTAAATACCTTGGGTCGCTGGTCCAGGAGAAGAAAGTTGCATCCATCATGGAAATCCACAGCAGAATTGGACAGGCGGCCACTGCGTTCGCCTCGCTAAAATGGTGTCTGTGGAAGAGGACCAACATTTCCACAAAGACTAAAATCCGACTCTTCCGGACTTTGATTCTGCCCATTCTTCTTTACGGATCGGAAACATGGATTTGTCTCAAGTTAGATTTGAACAAACTTGAGGTATTCCAAATGCGATGCCTGCGGCAGATCTTGGGCATCTCTCTTCGCGACCGCATCACTAATGATACCATCCGCGCCAGATGCCAACAGCAACCAACCATTGCCGACCAAATCCAGAAGCGAAGGCTTAGATGGTTTGGCCACATATGTAGAATGGGCACAAACAGAATACCATCCAGACTCCTTTGGAGACAACGACCCACCCAATGGAGCATCCAACGGACCGCGCCTAGGAAAACGTGGGCCAAGCAAGTGGAAAATGACTTGAAGAGCCGACGTCTCGACCTTAACCAGGCCAGGACTGACGCCATTGATCGTAAGGTATGGAAGAACATCACAGAGCAAGTCCGAAGCCCTGCGGCACCTACAGCAGCATACTGGTTGCGTGGCCAACCGCCTCCCCCAGCTGCCAGCTAAGGACCAAAGAAGAAGAAGAAGATATATTTGCACACCTCCAGTCCATGGGGACCTCACCTGAGTCCAAGGAAGTCTCATAATTATGGCTGAGGGTTTGCTTACTTCCTGTACTGCCTCCTTTAATATAACTGGATAGATCCCATCCACCCCAGGTGTCTTTTTTATGTTTAACTTCAACAATTTCTCCTCCACGTTGCTCTCAGTTATTATAGAATAACTTTGCTCTCAGTTATTACAAAATCACTGAGCTCCATGTTAGAGTTTGATAAACTTCTGGCACTCCCCCTCATTGAATAACTCCTCATGTGTGAATGTAGATGTAAAATACTCATTCAGTTTATCAGCTATCTGAGCATGATCATCAATAGTCAACCCATCTATGTTAAGTGGTCCAATCTGATTCATCCCTTTCCTTCTAGAGTTTACATAAGTAAAGAACTCTTTGCTGTTTTTCTTTGCATCCTTTGCCAAGGATTTCTCGCAATCTGCCATAGGCTTCTGTGTCACCACCTGATACTTTATATGACATTTTTCTTCTCTGCCACGAGCCTCATTAGTTCATCTGACATTCATTTAGGCCTATATCTTGAATGGTATTTCTTAGTTGGAATGAAAAGCCTAGTAGCCTCCAAAATTAAGTCCCTGAAGGCTTCCCGTTTAGAATTCAACATTGGTAACATCAGTTGATCCCACTGGACAGAATTTAAAAACTGTCTGAGACCCTAGTCACCTTTACGAAAGCAATAGCCCTACCCTTTAGCCTTGATGGTAGTTACATCTTTAAGTAATTCCCACATCAGTACATTGTGATCAGTGTAACCCAGTGGTTCCTTTATCTGCAAATTCTTAATGCATGAATAATCACTGCTGATAATCAGATCAAGAGTATTACTCCCTCTGGTTGCCTCTCGAACATGTTGCTGCAGAAAACAGTCATCCAATAAATCCACAAAAGTCTTGCTAGTGTGCAAGTGATCAACCCACAAGTTCCAGTCAATATCTGAAAAGTTAAAATCCCCCATTATAAGACATTCTGATTTACTGGCCCGCTCTATTTTTCTGCACAATTGCTCATTATACTCATCAGATTCATTAGGTCTATAACACACACCTACTCTCATTTTTCCTTTCCCAGTGCTTATGTCATACCAAACAGACTGTAGCCATTTGCCACTGACTGTAGCCAATGGCAAACAGTTGCCATTGTCCACCATTATCAATTGGATGCACTTCCTTAGATTTTGTGTTTCTTAACTAACACAGCATAACCCCTCCTCCTCCCTTCCTGTCTTGTCTATCCTTTCTGTACACATTGTACTCCCCAAATTCTAATTCTGCTCTGCTTATGTCTGTGTGACACCACATCTCTGATATCCCAACAATACTGCCTTTGATGTCTTGACTAGCACTTCAAGCTCATCAAATTTATTAACTATACTTCTAGCATTGGTGTACATGCATGATTAAAAAAAAGTTATAAAGCTATGCCCTTCTGTCAACCATAGATGGCTACAAACTGGATTTTTTATACACTAGATAGTTAAACTTGTGCTTGTTTGGCTTCTTCAGGCAGCTAGTTTCGGTGGCTGTTCCTCATTTTAACATCCAGCAGAAATCAACCATCATACTGGCATTCTACTCCTTTTGTACCTTTTTCCATTTCTTTTATATCCCAATGGAACCTTCTCCTCTGCTGCTCTTCACTTAAACTACTTAAATTTCCTGAGAAATTGTTAGGATGAGATGAGAGTGTAAGAAGTGTACTTTTAACACTCATATTGCAACCTAGTTTTCTGAACTTCTGCAACATAAAATAAGATGGCCATGTCACTCATGGCCATCTTATTTTATTTATTTTTTTAAACCCCAGACACAAGAGATATTAGAACCTATAGTATTTAGTTCCGTGTATGGGTTGGAGGTTGAGAAGACAAAAGAAGATATTTGTTGACATTAGACTTGAACTTGTGTAGATTGTAATTTTCAGGTAATACATATGAAGGAAGGCTGTTTCAGAAAATGGAAGTTGAATGAATAAATGAGGAAGAAGAAAAGTTGGTTCTGTGAGTTTGAAGTTGGACAGTAAAAGGAAGTTGCCTGGTTGCAGCATATGTTCGACTTCTTTGAAAGAGAGAGAAAGAGAGAGAGCGTGAGCGTGGGAATTATAGAAGCCAATTCTGAAGAATTGGCTTCTTTTTCAGATACTTCTAGTGCCCATGGAAGTATCTGAAAAAGAGGCATGCAGCCGAAACAGAACGTCTATGAAACAGAGTGGAGAGACTGTGAAAGATATAGTAGTAGTAGTGGCATGTGATGCAAGAAAGCAAGTGTATGAGCTTAAGCAGCATCAGCCAAAAAAAAAAAAAAAAAATCACACCATTCCCTCCAAATGCCTGTCCAGTTCCTCCTTAAATTTATTTAACCTATCAACTTCCACAACAACAGATGGAAGTCTGTTCCAGCAATTAACTAGACCCTGGCTAAAGTCAGATTTCCGCACATCTATTCTACATCTGTCTTTTCTTAATTTGAATTTATGCCCTCTTAGGTTCGTAATCTGAACAAGTGGAAGGGTCCCATTAGAATTCAGCGTGCTCAGCCCATTCAAGGCCTTATACGCTTCAATCAGATCACCGTGCAGGTGCCTAGTCTCTAGCCACTGCAATTTGCAGAACTTAAGCCTCTCTTGGTAAGAGGATCCCTTCATTCCCCTCACCAATCTTGTTGCCCTTCTCTGTACACGCTCAAGCAAAAATACATCCTTCCTAAAATGAGGCCTCCAGACCTGTACACAGTACTCAAGGGGTGGCCTGACCATTGCCTTATACAGAGGGACAATCACCTCCTTTTCCCTGCTAGCAAAATTCCTACATATCGTTGACAAAACCCCGTGACCTGCCCTGGCAGCCTGTCTGCATTGCTCAGAAAACTTCATATCTGACTGCACAATTACTCCCAGATCTTTTTCATTTTCTACCACCTTAAGTGTAGTACCAAACAGTTGGTATGTTTCTCTGGGGTTACTTCTACACATATGCAGTACTTTGCATTTGTCAATTAAACTTCAGTTGCCACTTCTTAGCCCATCTGCCCAAATTTTCTAGATCCTGTTGCAGTACCACACTGTCATTACTGTCATTAACAACCCTGCCAACCTTTATATCATCTGCTAACTTTGACACTAAGCCTGATATATACCTTCATCAATATCATTGATAAATATACAAAACAACAGTGGACCTAACACTGAACCCTGTGGGACTCCACTAATAACATTAGTTCACGAAGAGCAGCACCCATTGATTACCACCCTCTGTCTTTTCCCACTCAACCATCCATTGTAGCAACTTACCCTTAATACCATTCTGCTCCAATTTGTACAATAGTCTTCCATGCGCAACAGTGTCAAAAGCTTTCCTGAAATCCAAATATATGATATCAAAATTAATTTTTGTATCCAGTCCCTTTGTAACCACATCATAATATCATATCAAATTTGTCAGACAAGACTTTCCCTTAACAAACCCATGCTGTGTCTGAATTATTGCTGCAGTCTTGTCTAGATGATTCTGCAATGCATCTTTAACCAGTGATGCCATTATTTTACCCGGAACAGAAGTTAAACTAATTGGTCTGTAATTACTCTTGTCACCCTTCGATCCCCCTTTGTAAATTGGGGATACATTTGCACATCTCCAGTCTTTGGGGACCTCCCCTGAGTCCAAGGATGCTCTCATAATTATGGCTAAGGGTTTGCTTAGTTGCTTTGCCACCTCCTTTAATATAACTGGATAGATCCCATCCACCCCCCAGGTGCCTTTCTTATGTTTAACTTCACCAATTTCTTCTCCACTTTGCTCTCAGTTATTACAAAATCATTAAGCATCCTGCTATAATTTGATAACCTTTTACCATTTTCAAACCTTAATAACTCGTGTGAATGTAGATCCAAAACACTCATTCAGTTTGTTTGCTATCTGAGCAGGATCATCAACAGTCGAACTGTCGATATCAAGTGGACCAATCAGATTCATCCCCTTCCTTTTAGAGTTTATATAAGTAAAAAAATCCTTGCTGTTTTTCTTAGCATCCTTTGCCAAAGATTTCTCGTAATCTGCCTTCGACTGTCTAACCTCCTTTGTGACCTGATTACAGAGTAGCTCATATCTACCATAGGCTTCTGAGTCGTTTGATAATTTATATGCATCTCATGCATTTTTATTCTCTGTCACAAGTCTCATTATTTCATTTGATAACCATTTAGGCCTAAATCTTGAACAATATTTCTTAATAGGTATGAAACTTTTAGTAGCTTCCATGATTAATTCCTTGAATGCATCCCACTTAGAATTTACTGTTGGTAACACCGTCAGTTGATCCCACTGTACAGAATTTAAAAATGTATCAGACCACTGTACTCATCTTTACGGAAGCAAAAACCCTTCCCTTTACCCCTGATGGTAATTATATCTTTAAGTAAATCCCACATCAGTACACTGTGATCACTGCCATCTAGTGGTTCCTTTATCTGCAAATTTTTAATTCATGAATGATCACTGCTGATAACCAGATCAAGAGTATTACTCTCTCTGGTTGCCTCTCGAACATGCTGCTGCAGAAAACAATCTACAAATAAATCCACAAAAGTCTTACTAGTGTGTGAGTGACCAACCCACAGGTACCAATCAATATCTGGGAAGTTAAAATCCCCCATTATAAGACATTCTGATTTACTAGCCCACTCTATTTCTCTGTACAATTGTTCATTGTACTCATTCGAGTCATTAGGCCTATAACACACTCCTACTCTTATTTTTGCTTTCGCAGTGCTTATGTCACACCAAACTCTCAACAGTGCACTATTCATCTATATCAACTGGATGCACTTCTTTTAATTTTGTTTTTCTTAATTAACACCTCCTCCCCTCCAATCCTGTCCATCTTTTCTGTACACATTGTACTCCCCAAATTCCAATTCTGCATTCCTAATATCAGTGTGAGACCACGTCTCTGATATCCCAACAATATCCGCCTTTGATGTCTTGACCAACACTTCAAATTCATCAAATTTATTTTCTATACTTCTAGCATTGGTATACATGCAAGCATACATGCACTTATTCCTATTCCTAGTTACCCTGACACATCCCATATACCCACCTGTTTCATGATGACTGCCATCAGTCCATGAAACCCCCAGCACCCCTCGCTCCAGGTTGCTACTTATTCTAATAGAAGTTGTGCAAGAATCACGTTCACCTCTGCCTGCGGCTACTTTTAACCTTTTAGTCTGTGAATCCCCCCCACCAAGCTAGCAGTTTTCCGATCCACCTGGCACTGCCTTGATAGCATCAGCAAATATTCTTGCACCCTTTCTATTTAAGTGTATCCCATCCCTGTTAAAAAGCACAGACCATGCTGAAAAAAATTCTACTCCTTGAGCCTTACACATTCCCTCCAGGGCCGAATTGATTGACAAGGCTTTCATCATGTACTCCCTCCTATTGTGTCTGGGCAGAATTGCAGACACTTTCAAATTTAACCCTAATTCATGACTTTTTTTGCAACAGTGACCTGTACTTGTTAAGTAATTCTGCTGGTCTCCTACTCTTAATATCATTAGTGCCAACGTGTACAACTATATCACAATTTGTGCCCTTAAAGATGATATATGCTTTACAACGTCATCAGCTTTTGCCCCTGGCAGACATACCCTGGTCCTGTTCCATCTATCCTTTTTACACAATATATTCCCCGTCTCTCTCTGACAATAGAGTCACCAACAATAACTAGTTCCTTTGGGACCAGTGCATTCTGCCTTGGAGATTGCCACTGTGTTGCCTGATGCCCAGGAGTGAGCTCTGGCGGTTGAGTTGGACAGCTGAGAGCCTGACGGGCCCCTCATATTAATTTCTTCAAGGGGATCTACCCTACACCTCAAGCTCTCATAGACGCCCAGTAGAACGCTGAGTTGATGCCTAATTTCTAGCACTCTCTGCACCTGGCACACACAAAGACATCCTCCTTGGCTAGATCATGTTCTGTTCCAGAGAGTTCAGCAAACATTTCACAAGTTGCACATTTTTTTTAGGCTGTGATGCATTGGGGAATCTCCCCCCTCAGTTCTCCCCCGGAGTCACAGCACTCCTGCCACTTTGTGCCCGTTGCTTTGCTTCTCTAGTCTGGGGCATGATATTTTAAATTAATAAGATCAATAAATTTAATTAATTAATTGTCAATATTACACTATCTAATAGAATCCTTAATGCAGTGATGTGTATTACGCTATATAATTATACGTTAGAGCTACCTAGTTACTACAATTAAAAATTTGAATTCTCTACTACTCCATACAAAAACAATGTCTGCAAAATTCGAACGAAATAACGGTTTTACGTATATTAAGTAGTAATCTACAAAAACTCTATCTAAATTAAAAATAAAAATAACCAGCGTAACTATAACTATAAGACTACATATAAAGTACAATATAAAATAACAATTAGGTAAATAAAAAGGCGAACACTTATCGCTTTTTCGGAGCCTGTAATTCACAGCTGTAATTTTTTAAAGAGAGTCCAATGTCATTAATTAACTTAATTGCCCTCTTTTGAATAGAAACTAGAAGCCTGAGAGAGGTTTTGTGGGCACTGTCCCAGATGTTGGAACAATATTCCATGGTAGGGCGGATTTATGATTTGTACAGCGTGAACAGCTGTTTGGAAGAAAAGTAATGCTGGGAACAAAAGAGAAAACCCATATTTTTAGATGCAGCGGAAACAGTATTTGTAATATGCTTATGCCAAGAGAGATTAGAAGTCAGGATAATCCCCAATAGAGATACATGATCTTGCCTAGAAATCAGAGTATCATCGAAGATAAGCATAGGAGTAGAATAATTCTTTTTGCAAGATATAAGAACAGGACTGAGTTTTAGAAGGATTGAAATCAACTCGGTTATCATTGGAGATCAGCATTTAAGGAACTGGTAGCAGATATTTGCGAAGTTGAAGCTGTTTGTGCAGAGCGAGGTTTCTCAAACTGGAAGGTGGAATGCAATGTGCTATCATCAGCAAAACTATGGATAGCATTTCCGGTCAATGGAAGAAGGTCATTAATATACAAGAGGAAAAGAGTGGGGGAAAGAACTGAATCTTGGGGGACATCAGCATTAGTGGAGAAGTTAGAAGACAGAGAGCCATCTACCATCACCCTCAGTGATGTCTAATGTCTAACCTGGGGTAATGTCTAAATGCATCTGGGCATGTCTATACCTATCAATAGCCAAGGAAGTAGTGCTCATATCTTGTATACATGGAAAGTGTATCTAAGAAAACTGTTATTACTATTTGTAAAAAAGCTGTATACGATAGATACAAATGGTTTGGATTTTTAGAATTAGCATGCACTAAAAGTACACCATTTTGGAAACATCAAAATCTGTGCAGATCAGTGTAATGAATATTTTAATTAATAAAATCATTTATTATCTGCCCTTATTTAATTACTTGATAACAAAGTTATTAAAGTGATGGTCACCAAAAATTCAGTGGAATTTTTGATATAGTTATTTTTGATTGGGTTAAGAAGTTTAACTGTTTTTTCAAATTTTGACCAGGGGCTGATCTACTACTGGTAATCAGTATATATATCAGAACACTAGATTTATAGAGAAGTAAAGTTTGATTATCATACTACAAATTTATAACATTACTGAGGAATTTAACAAACAAATATTAATGACAGTTGTTAAGCTTTGGATTTGGACAAGGGACTATCAAAAGTTTTAAAACATTGTGCTGATCTATTAGAGTTATAAGTAATAAAGTTAAAGTTCCTTATGGTATATATGTATGTATTTCCAAGATGAATACAGATCTCCATGAAGTTCAACCATCTCTTAAAGATTAGCTTAAGTTCCACTAAACTTTCATTATAGTGATCAATAAGTATGCCAACCTTTTATTGTGTATGATAATGATAAAGTGACATTTGTTTTTTATTTGTTAATTTACAGACAGTTGTTGCCATTTTATGATTTACCATGTAAGCCTTTTGTTGTAATAATTATTTTTTCTGTATTCTAAAAACTCTATTTTTAGGTGAGTTTGCTATTAAACCAGATAAAAAGAGCCTACCAAGCATCGTTAAGCCAAAGAAAGTTGGAATGATTGCAGGTGGATCTGGTAAGAAATTATTTTAAAAGTATAATTTTTTTTTTTTAATGAAAACCCCAAACACGAGAGGTTTTAGAACCTATAGTACTTAGTACCGTGCATGAGGCCTCCGTAGCTGAGTGGTCAAGAGTGGGAGTGCAGTAGCACACACTCCTTGAGTAGACTGGGATTCAAGCCCCTTGACTGCTAAATATGGTTGATCTGCCAACCTACACTGGACCAGCTTGGCAAATTATGGTCCATTTCCCTCAACATCAATTGTTGAGGAGGCTTCCATCCTGCAGTAAGTTGATAATGGCTGCAGTTTACTTTTTTTTCTTTTTTTTTTTTTTTATTGTGCATGGGTTGGAGGTTGAGAAGACGAAAGAAGATATTAGATATTGTTGACATTAGACTTGAACTTCTGTACACTGTAATTTTCAGGAAATATGTATGAAGGAAGGTTGTTCCAGAAAACAGAACTTGAATGAATAAACAAAGAAGATGAAAAGGTGGTTCTGTGAGTTTGAAGCTGGACAGTAATTGGATGTTGGCTGGTGGTGGCAGATGTTTAGAAAGAGAGAGCGGTAATTATAGAAGCCAATTCAGAAGAAACAGTACATTTATGAGACAGACAGTGGAGAGACTCTGTTAGAGATGAGTCATTAATTAACCTAACTGCCCTCTTCTGAATAGAATCTAGAAGCCTGAGAGAGGTTTTGGAGGCACCGCCAAAGATGTGGGAACAATATTCCATGGTAGGGTGGACTTATGATTTGTACAGAGTGAACAGCTGTTTGGGAAAAAAAATAATGGCGAGAGCGAAAGAGAAAACCAAGTTTTTTAGATGCAGAGGAAGCAATATTTGTAATGTGCTTGTGCCAAGAGAGAGAAGTCAGGGTAATCCCCAAAAGAGATGCATCAACTTGCCTAGAAATTGGAGTGTCATCAAAGATAGCATAGGAGCAGAAGAATCCTTTTTGCAAGATATAAGACAGGACTGAGTTTTAGAAGGATTCAAATCAACTAAGTTGTCTTTGCTCCACTGGAGAATTACCCAGAGATCAGCATTTAAGGAATTGGTAGCAGATATTAGAGAAGTTGAAGCTGATTGAGCAGGGCAAGATTTCTGAAACTGGGAAGTGGAATGCAATGTGCTAACATCAGCAAAACTATGGATAGGATTTCCAGTCAATGGAAGAAGGTCATTAATATACAAGAGGAAAAGAGTTGCGGAAAGAACTGGTTCTTGGGGGACACCAGCATTAGTGGAGAAGTTAGAAGACAGCCATCTAGCATCACCCTCAGTGAGCGATCAGAGAGAAAACTGGATAACCAATTACTAAAAACAGTTGGCAAACCATAAGATGGAAGCTTGTTTAGAAGACCTTTATGCCAAACATGATCAAAAGCCTTTGAGATGTCAAGAGCAACTACCTGTGTTTCACCGAACATTTCCATTGAATTAGTCCATAAATGGGCAACATAAGCCAGAATATCACCAGTGGATCGACACTGACAGAATCCATACTGGCGATCGTTGTTCAGACGGAAGGTTTCTAGGTAGTTTAAGAGTTGGCGGTTAATTGATTTCTTCATTACTTTGTAAAGAATAGAAGTAATTGCAATGGGACGACAATTGGATGAGAGGGATTTGTCATCCTTTTTAGGAACTGGCTGGATATGAGCAAATTTCCAAGCAGAAGGAAAAACACCTTTAGAATATGAAAGTGAAAAGAAGCAGCAAAGAACAGGAGTAAGTTCAGGAGCACAGGTTTTGAGAACAAGTGGAGAAATACCATCAGGACCTGGAGTTTTTTGAGCATCAAGTTTCGTCAAAATCCTTCTGACATCCTATTGATGGAAGACCATAGAAGGCATTGAATGGAGAATGTTGGGAATGGTGAGAAGTGTTTTACCAAGATCATTAATACATGAGTTGGAAGAAAAATGGGATGCTAGCAGGTCAGCTTTATCCTTGGCTGAAGTGACAATAGAACCATCTGGTTTTGACAGAGGTGGGAGTAGAGATGGGCAAAAGTTGCGGCCAATAGCTGTGGCAAGAGACCAGAATGCTTAGCTACCTTTTAGGGCAAGAAGCAAGTTTTCTACCCTTAGCCTGTTCAAAATCTAGTTTGGACTGATTAATAACTGCTTTACAATTGTTGCGAGCTTTTGTGTAGGCAGAAAATGAAACTGAAGAATTGGAAACAAGCCAATTACGATATGCAACGTTCTTCTCTTTAACAGCATTAGCACATTTATTGGAAAACCAAGGTTTAGATAAAGGACGAGATTTTAAAGTGGAGTGTGGAATAAAGGTTTTCATTCCCTCAAGAATAATTTCACTGACACAATCTGAGCAAATGTTGACATCAGAAGTTTTGAAACAGTAATCCAACCAAGGAAAAGAAGAAAAGAAATCTTGCAGGTCATTCCATTTTGCATTCTTGTAATGCCAAACAATACGAGGTTGGGAATAGCCATGAGATAAAGGCTCCATTGGAGAAGAGACAATCACCAAGTTGTGATCTAAGGTGCCTAAAGGACCACTTACTTCGACCGAGTACTTAGAAGGGTTGTTTGTGAGAAAAAGATCATGCATGTTGGCTGTATGGTTAGGATTGTCTGGTATTCTGGAAGGTAAATGAACAATCTGTGTGAGGTCATTAGTAATTGCAAAAGCCTCAGCATCTTGACCAGCTGAAATTGTGAACATTAAAATCGCCAAAGAAAATTACCTCAGTGTTAAGAAAGTTGTACTGGAGAAAGTTAAGTTGTAAAGAGAGGAAGTCAGAGTTCCAAGTGATTAGAGTTGGGAGAACTATAGAGACAACAGATGAATTTGACAGAATGAGGTAAAGAGGTTTTAAGCTAGAGAAGATTGAAAAGAGAAGATTCCAAATTAGCAGGTATCTGACAGGGAATATCGGAACGGACATATGCACAAGTACCACCTTTGAGGTGGGAGGAATCATACAGCGAATAATTTGGACAACTGAGATGAGCAGTGGTTGAATCAACTGATAACTGAGATTCTGTCAGAAAAAGTACATGGGGTTTGGCAGACTGTAAGTGGAAATGGACATCATTGAGATTAGAACTGAGACCACATATATGTGTGAAATGAACTAGGAATTGTTTAAAGTTTAATTATTTAAAGTTAACGTAACCACACTTATTGAATTGTTCTCATTAGATATATATAATAATATCTTAAGTTTAGTATAAAAGTAAATTAAGAATAGTGATCTTTTTCCATAAATTTATTTGTAAAATAATAAGAGGAGTTTACCTCAATATAGTATGTAGAACACTTCCGTATGATACCCTCCAGAAATTAAAACGAAAAAATCGACAACTTACCGGTACATTGGAGTAAAAAATAAATAATTAAAAAACTAATTTAACACAATTCAAATCAATTTAAAACAATTAAAAATCAAATTAACGCAATTAAAAGAATTTAACGAAAATATTCAAAAATCGTTTTGAATATTTTCGTTAGATTCTTTTAATTGCGTTAATCCATAAATTTATATACACGTTAATTTATGGAACAAGACAAATGTCTTATAGCTGGCCTTAAGTGTTGTGAGAGCACTAATCAAAATTCTAGTTCATTCATTGGCACATATATTTTGTAAAATATATGTAGTCAGCCAAATTAGGATTTTGATTTATGAACAAGATAATTGATTTTTTTTTAGTTGATTAAGCATGTTATTGTTGAACCTATTTGTTCTTGATAATAACTGGTCACTATTATTAGCAGATGTAATTTTTCTGATTTGATTATGTTGGATTAGCAATGTGGAAGTGACTCTTTCATTCTACAGTAAATACCATATTTTTCTGAATATGTTACTTTTTATTAATTTTTTTTAACAAGGTCGGTAGAAAAATGGAATATCAGGGTGCAGCTTGTATGTAGTTCTTAAAGGGGGAAAAAATGTTACTGGATTGTCTAGATCTGATACAGGCATGTAGTTCATCCTTATGACAGAGATGATACATTTAACTTTGTTAAATGTTACATCAGTGTGAGTTCAGGTTGAATCATTGTAAATAATCATACCTAATTTTTTGACTGTATTAGAGCATCTCATCAGTCCAGAAATTTTAATGAATATTTTAAAGTGATGTATGCATCTATGGAGTAATGTGAAGCTTGCTTACCCTGAGTTGTTTTGATTAGCATTAGTGGAGGCATATGATGCAAGAAAGCAAGCGTATACAGCATCAGCCAAAAAAATAAAATAAATAAAATAACCTTCCCATTTCACCCATCCATTCGCTGTTGCATACTTAATTTTTAACAACAATGTAGTGTTCTAGATGCAACAATATTGGCAATATTTTGTCACAAGAAATTTGTAGTTTGACATTCCTAGAGTAAGTGGTCATCAACACCTGGCATTCATAGTTCCTTACCCCTAAACTAATTTATATTTCAAGTACTTTTTATTCTATATTTACGGTTCTAGTTTCTCAATTGGGTTGACATCAAAGCAAAAGCAGAAGCAAGATTAGCGTTGCACATGATTAACCATCTACTTGGCACGCTAAATATGAATTTTAATGTTCGTTCCTCCAATAGGTTTTAACTTTCAATCTGCAGTATTAATTGCAGAAATCGGTCTGTAAGACCGATTTCTGCAATTAATACTGCAGATTGAAAGTTAATACTGTTTTTTTTACTTTGTAAAAAAAAACTCCGATATCTTACTATTGAGTGGGTATTGGGTATTCACCAGTGTGTTTTCTACTTAATAAATTTACAGAATAGTGGTTTCCTCTTAATGAATTTCCAGAATAGTGCTTTCTCTTAATGAATTTCCAGAATAGTGCTAGAGGCACAACAAGTATACTCTAGTATTTGCATTTCTGTGGGTTTCACTTTTGTGTTTTTATTGTTGTGTGTGTATGTGCGTGTTGGAAGTGACATGGATGTGGTAGCAATTTACCATTCTCTCAGTACGATAATTAAAATTTTACATTGCACTGTTTAGTTTACGGTAATAACATTGTTTTTTTACTGTTAGTGGATTTTATCATCTATATAATGAGAGTTTTGGATTTCAGTTTGGCACTAATTCTTATAATTTTTTTAATAAAGCTGCCAATAGATAATTTTCTTAAATTTAATTATTAGATAAGGCACATATCAAAGAAAGATATTAAGGCAGTATGGATTTCAAAAAAGAACAGTTCTTCCAGCAGTTGTGTGTGTGTGTGTGTGTGAGAGAGAGAGAGAGAGAGAGAGAGAGAGAGAGAGAGAGATGTAAAGTGGTCACAAAGAGTTTTCTGTGTAACACCAGTGTTTTGGTGATTTATATTGGGAATGTCAGTAGATAATAATTCTTGAAATTTTGTTGCCACATCCAAGAGTGTATTCAGAAAAACAACCTGTTATAAAGAATGTCTTATTTATTTATTTATTTTTTGTGGTTAATGCAAAATGAATGCAGATTTTGTTTCCTGTTTCTGTATGTGGCTGGCATTCTTCACCAAAATTGCATTTGTTACCTTTTGATAAGTCAATTCTCCAGTGAAATACAAACCTATCTTTGCACACAACTTAAAAAAAAAAAAAAAAACACATACTATTGCAAGCATGAAATGAATAAATTACAATGGCAGAACTATCTACTATCTACACAGAAGTGAAGCTTGAAATGTAGCATAACTATTTTTACAACAAACTAAACTGTTCTGCTGTTATTAAATGCCAGTCAGCTATGCTGACTGGCATTTCATATGTGATATCATAGTTTTCTTGATTTCACAGCAATTAACAAAAATTACTTGAATCTTTGGTAGGGAAATTAAAGAAAACACTTTTTCTTTGAAAGGTAGGTTGAGTTCAGTTGCATGAATGAGATGGTCAAAGAGCACAAAGGACCTAAAAGTTGATAGATCCAAAGGATCATGCATGTTCAACTTAGGATGTGTGAGATGAACTAATGAGTAAACTAATGTATAATTTAGATGTTAAAACATATTTAAACATTTAATATCTTTATAAGTATGTACTACCTGTTATATCACAGTAATTTTTTCCATATTTGTATCCATTTTGTAATCCCTTTTAATTTAAAATTTTTAAACATTTAATTATGTGCTTATATCACACCAAACTGATTTAACATTGCACAGGCCACCCATATTGACTGGATGCACTGCTTTAGATTTAATAAGCTTCTTAATTAAGATCATAATCGTTCCTCCCACTTCTGTCCTTTCTTTACACATTGTACTCCCTATATTCAAATTCTGCATCCCTAATATCTGAGTGGCACCCTTCTCTAATATCCCTACAATAGCTGCATTTGATGACTTACCGCATTTGACAGCATATAGGATGCACTCTCATTTTAGAAAGAAAAATTAAGGGAAAAAAAGTTATTTTCATTTATCATTTAATAGTTTTTTTATTAGTGTATCTAGGCATTTAATATTTATTCTAATGTGTATAGTAGAAAAAAGCTTATCCTAAACATGTGGTCAGAACAGCAAGAAAAATACTAATACTGTATAATAATACATTATTTAATTATTATTATTAATTTACCAATACAGAAATTTAAAAGAGAAATAAAAGAATCTTAGCTACATTAGAAAATGTTTTATGTGAAGAAAACTCCCACTAGAATTAAAAATGAACAAAAAGACAGTGAGGGAATGGTAAAAAACATTAGTGTTCTGCAAGGGGAAAGTTCAGTCATTTTGAAAACCAAAAAAATCATTGTCTTCAAATCCCAAAATCTCTTCCTTGCTAATGTTGGAATCACTGTCTTCAAATAATGCAGTGCCATCAAGGGCATTACTAATTCCAATCTTTTTGAAAGACTTTATAATTATTTTACTCCTTATGTTTCTCCAAGATTCCTTAACCCATTTGCACTCTTGTGCAGTGGTGGGCCTCTTCATTCTTCCTGTGGGTGTGAGGTCATGATTGGGTTCTCCCATCCGTTTGTTCCACTGTTCTCTCATATTTTGCTTAAATGCTTTGTTTATGGACACATCCAAAAAGGCTGCAATTGGCTTGTCAGTCCACAAGGAATGACAACTACCTGTGTATTCAATTCTCTCACCCTCTTTTTAATGACTTCAGTCCTATTGGCTCTGAACTGGTCCAAAATGAGAAGAGATGATTTCCTTAAGAGGCCACCAGGATGTCTTGCCCATATTTTTTGGAGTCATAAATTCATCCCAGATCCATCCATCCATCCTTTTGGATGAACATGAACAAATACACCTTCTAGGATTTTTTCTTTAAGTGGGGTTTTTCTTTTAAATATTAAAAATGGTGGTAGTTTTGTGCCATCAGCACAGTAGGCCAAAAGTACTGTGTAATATGTTTTCTCATGCCCGATAGTTTTTACTGACAGTGTTTTAGCCCCTTTGATATTCACAGTTTTGTTGGACGGTGCATCAGAAGTTAGTGAGACCTCATCCATATTTCCTATTTGGTCAACTTCAAATGAAGTTTCTTTTTCATGCCTCTATTACAAATTTATGGAATTCCAGTATTTTTTCTTCATAATCTGCTGGTAATTTTTGTGCAATTGATGTTTTTGTACACATTGATAAACCATGCCTTTGCATGAATCAGTAACACCAACCTTCTGTTCCAGAAAAATTCAAAATTTCTTGTCCTTCTGCTAATATTCTGGCCTTATTCATAATCATTTTGGTAGAAACACTTCTTCCTAAATTCCTTTCACCTACTACCCACTTTTTTACATCTTCAAGTTCTGGCCAATGTGGGGCAGGACGACGAAGGTTATGTTTACTTTTTTTAGAAGCTTGAAGTTCTTTTTCTTGCTTCAGCCAGACGTATATCATTTTTTCCATAGGCGGTGGCCCAAAAAACCTTTCCAGAGCACTGTTACCATGTTTTTTAGCATGATCTATTACATTTAGTTTATATCCGATAGAGTAACTAAACCTCTTTTCTCCTGCTGCCATTTTCTGAGGGCAAAATACTCTAAAATAATGTCAAATGCCAAGACTAAACAATATTGTTATGAAACAGGGTTCTGATTAAAAACAACTGGTATGTAATTAACACTGTTCTTTATTTTATTTCAGTCACTCGCAATGATTACAATTCATTGTCGTGATTATAGTCACTTCACACAATTAAAAGTACACTACCGTACACAGAGACACACTCAACATCATGAAAGCTCGCACAGAACTAACTGGCCTGCTGGTCGTGCCACCTTTTAAAGTATCGGTGAACTATTGAGAAACCTGGAGAAGCTTGAAGCTTCCATCGCTTTCTAAGACGTTTCCTGTGTTTCCTGGCTTTTGAAACTTCTTGGAACTGATTCCAAACAAATCTGCAAGTCCAAGAGTACCCTAGGGTGTCCCGTTATCCTTCAGAAATTAAAATATTGACCAAATGGCAAAATACGATCTGCCAGCTTGCCCAAACGCCGATGAGGGAGGGCTCACTTCCACACATAGGACGCACTGTGATTTTTCAAGGCTTTTCTGGAAAAAAAAAGTGTCTTATATGCCGTTAAATACGGTAATTAGTATTTCAAATTCATGAAATTTACTTACTGTCCTCCTACATGTATCTGTTCTTATTCTTAGTTATGCAGCCCTAACACAGCCTATGTATTTGCCTGTTTCAACAGAACTGCAAGGCTTACCTTTGCCTTTGGCTGTTGTTAATTAGTCTGTGTATCTTCCCAAGCTAGCAGTTTTTCAATCCATCTAACTGCCTTGATAGCATCAGCAAATATCCTTGCACCCCTTTCTATTTTAAGTGTATCCTATGCCTCTGAAAAACAGTCTCTCCTGTTAACAAGCACAGACTGTACTAGGAAAAATACTACCATGTGAGCCTTGTACAGTCTCTAGGGCCAAATTGATTGATTGATAAGGCTCTCAGCATGTACTCCCTCCTATCATTTGTGGGCTGAATTGCAGACACTTTCATATTTAATCCTAACTCATGACTTTTTCTCCATTATTACCCTGAGGTCCTCAGATCTCCTACTCTTAATATCATTAGTACCAACATGTACACAATATCGCCCTTTGTACCCTTAAAAGATATATGCTCTACAATGTTGTCTACTTTTGTCTCTGGCAGGCATACCCTGGTCCTATTCCAGATATCCTTTTTTCACAATATATTTCCTGTTTCTCTGGCAATAGTCATTGACTATAACTATACCATGTGGGACCAGTGTATTCTGGCTTGGGGATTGCTGCTGTGTTGCCTGATGCACGAGTGTAAGCTCTGGCATTGAGTTGGGCAGCTGAGAGCTTGATAGCCCTCCCCCCATTAACTCGATATTAATCTGATTAACTTTCTCCAGTGCAGAGGAATCCAGTCTTTACATCACCCACAAGTTTTTATGTCACACCCTCAAACCCTTTTTCACTATCATTTACGAAAATCAGAAACGGTGGTCCTATAATTGCTCCCTAGAGGACTCCACTTCTAACATTAACTCCTAACAATATTGGATTGTTATACCAATCTGAAGAATAACTATTAATCAGAACCATCTTCTTTCTTATCTGCAGCCATCCTGTGATCCATTTAGAATGATCTCGATATGCACCAACTTATAGAGTAACTTCTTGTTAGGGATTGAGTTGAATGCTTTGCTAAATCCAAATAGACAATGGCAATATTATTTTTTTTACATCCATCTGATGAGTAACTGTGCTAAACTAGCTTGTTTAAAATATGATTTTCCCTTTAAAAAACCATGCTTTGTTTTCTTCAGAATTCCACTTCTATCTAAATGTCCCTGTATTGCACCCTTTATCATTGCCTCCATGATTTTCCTTGTCACTGAAATCAGACTGACTAGCGTGTAGTTATCCATTTCATACTTAGAACCAGCTTTCTGTTGGTGATACATTTGCACTTCTGGATTGCTTCTTAATTGAACCATTAACCTTAATGATTCAATTCAGTTTCTTTCTGGTTCCCTCAAGATTATTTGGGTATATGCCGTCAACTAGAAAATGACCTTTGTACTAAATAAGGCTTTTAATTTCTTATTAGCACTCAAATATTTATACTTTATTATGATTTATGTATGTAGCACTATAAATTGGCATATTGCTTTGAGATGTTGAGAGAGTTTCTTTATTTCTCTCTCCCAATGTAGCAGTTTCTGGTGAACTTAGTGGTGACAGATAAATAAGAATGACTCTACACATTAGTTGATCAATGGTTCCAATAGTAGCAGAGCAAAGACACTAGTACTTATTTCCCAGATGCTTTTTTATTTTTCAGTGAATCTCAAAACTTTGTTATAAAAGTCACCTTCACATCATTTGCATTATATTTATGTAAGTATTTTCATGTAAATATTGACCAACTTCAAAATTGAATTTGGTCAACTGCAAGGTCCCATGAAAAGAATTATTATATGGGAAAATCTTCCTGGTGTCAGGGAGCTTTGTGGAAAGTGCTTTGGGTTGGGATAATGATAGTTGAAATGTTCTTGTAATCCTGGTGAAGATCACTGTTTTGGCACCACTTGTTTGCTTATCTGTGATTATAAGGTACCATATTTGACGGCATACAAGACACTTTTTTTTCCAAAAAAACGCCTTGAAAAATCATGCTGCGTCCTATATGCAGAAGTGAGCCCTCCCTCATTGGTGTCAGGGTGAGCAGGCAGGTTGTATTTTGCTGTTCTGTCAGAATATTTTTGTTTCTGAAGAATAATGGGACATCCTTTTGGAAGCCAGGGAACAGAGGAAAAGCCTTAGAAGGCCATGGAAGCTTCAAGATTCTTCTCCAGGTAGTTCACCGATCCTTTAAAAGGTGGCATGACTGGCAGGCCATTTAGTTCTGTGCCGGCTTTCGTGATGTTGAATGTATCTCCATGTACAGTAGTGTATTGTAATTGTGTGTGAAGTGACTATAATCATGACAATGAATTGTAAACATTGTGGGTGACTGAAATAAAATAAAGAACAGTGTTAATTGTATACCAGTTGTTTTTAGTCAAAACCCCGTTTCATAACAATATTGTTTAATCTTGGCGTTTGACATTATTTTAAAGTAATTATCCTCAGAAAAATGGCTGCAGGAGAAAAGAGGTTGAGCTACACTATCGGATATAAACTAAATGTAATAAATCACACTAAAAAGCATGGTAACAGAGCTGTGGAAAGGTTTTTTGGGCACCGCCTATGGAAAAAATGATATACGTCTGCTGAAGCAAGAAAAACAACTTCAAGCTGCTAAAAAAGTAAACATAACCTTTGTCGTCCCTCCCCACACTGGCCAGAACTTGAAAAAAATGTAAAAAAGTGGGTAGTAGATGAAAGGAATTTAGGAAGAAGTGTTTCTACCAAAATGATATGCATAGGCCAGGATATTAGCAGAAGGACGAGGAATTCCAAATTTTTCTGGAACAGAAGGTTGGTGTTATCGATTCATGCAAAGGCATGGTTTGTTAATGCATACAAAAACATCAACTGCACAAAAATTACCAGCAGATTATGAAGAAAAAATACTGTAAGACACTGCATTATTTGAAGCACTGAAGACACTGCGTTATTTGAAGCACTGAAGACTGCGTTATTTGAAGCACTGAAGACACTGCATTATTTGAAAACAGTGATACCAATGTTAGCGAGAAAGAGTTTTTGGGATTTGAGGGCAATGATTTTTTTTTGGTTTTCAAAATGACTGAACTTTCCCTTTGCAGAACACTAATGTTTTTTACCATTCCCTTACTGTCTTTTTGTTTATTTTAAATTCTAGTGGTAGTTTGCTTCATATAAAATCTTTTCTAATGTAGCTAAGATTCTTTTATTTCTATTTTAAATTGTGCTGTATTGGTAATTGAATAATAATATTGAAATAATGTATTATTATACAGTATTTAGTATTTTTCTTGCTGTTCTGATCATGTTTAGGATGAGCTTTTTTCTACTATACACATTAGAATAAATATTAAATGCCTAAATGTTAGCAAGAAAGAGTTTTTGGGATTTGAGGGCAATGATTTTTTTGGTTTTCAAAATGACTGAACACTAATGTACTAACGTTTGCAGAACACTAATGTACTAACGTTTTTTTCCTTTCTAAAATGGGGGTGTGTCCTGTATGCCATCAAATACAGTAATTTTTTCATAGTACTTTTATCTGTAATACCTTCAATTGCTCTTCCCCAAAGTGTAGTAAACACAGTGGCACTAGGTTTATAACAAGTGTAAAAATTTTTATAATTTTTGATTCTTTGAATTCTACTGGGAGAATGCCAATATTTCAGCTTTTTTGAATGGATTGCAGTAATTACTGTTTGTAACATTATTTTTTAATGAAAAATTAAATATTAAAAAAAAATTTTACACCTTTTTATTTTTAAAAAAATCAAAACAGAATATTAATTCTTTTGAAAATTTAAAAAAATAAATTTTAGAAATATACACACACGAATATGTTAGTCTCATTCATTTTCCAATTGAAAAGCCTGTTAAGCATGCAAAATTTCAAACATCTGCATGTGTGTAATAGTGTTTCATATTCTTGTTTTTATTTATGCAAAAACGACAAATCTTTCAAAAACAATTCGTAAACTGTGGATATCTAACTAGTAGGAAAGCAAAAACATGTGTCTATTTACAGTTCAAGTACCCTTGAACTGTAAATAGACACATCAAAACTTTCTAATGGTA
This sequence comes from Mastigoproctus giganteus, assembly GCF_048544385.1. Taxonomy (NCBI): domain Eukaryota; kingdom Metazoa; phylum Arthropoda; class Arachnida; order Uropygi; family Thelyphonidae; genus Mastigoproctus; species Mastigoproctus giganteus. The sequence continues at coordinate 147,358,647 of NC_143586.1, read as the reverse complement.
GTGCCACTTATCAATTCTCATGCAACTCTTTGTGCAAATAGTTGTAAAGTTGTTGCGATTTTTACAGCTTTCACAGAGTAATTAAACAAGTGACCTGTCTTGTGATGCCACACCATACAGGTCACTTGTTTAATTACTCTGTGAAAGCTGTAAAAATTCACTTCGGAGACAATTGTGGTAAAAGTTTGTCTATAATTTAGGAAGCTAGAAAAATTTCAGATTTTTAATCATTAATTAAAGGGTAACATGGAATTGTAAATTTGGAGCAGCCGCTCTGATGTAGGCGCCTCCGTAGCCAGGTGGGAAGGAGCAGCAGTGCGTAGTACACACTTCTTGATTAGACCGGGGTTCGAGCCCGTCACCACCAAATATGGAATATGTGGAAAGGTTAGGGAATGACCACCGCATATCCCGGAGCAATATGGCCTTAGTTGCTAATGCTCCTAAAAACCAAATAACAAACAAACAAACAAACAAACAAACTCTCTGATGTAGCACTGCCACCAGGATAACATTAAAAGGGTCAAAAATTATAAAAAATATTTATCTGTAGAAAAAGTCTTTTGAATATTTGAAATTCCCGTTACTGTAAGTTAAATTACAATGAACTGAAGAACTGTACCCTGTGTAGAATTGTGGTAAAAGTTTGTCAATATTTAGGAAGCTAGAAAAAATTTCAGATTTTTAATCATTAATTAAAGGGTAACACGGGATTGTAAATTTGGAGCTGCTTCTCTGGTGTAGCACTGCCACCAGGGTAATATTAAAAGGGTCAAAAATTATAAAAAATATTTATCTGTAGAAAAAGCCTTTTGAATATTTCAAATTCCCTGAATTAAAAGTTAAATTACAATGAATTGAAGCACTATACCCTGTGTATAGTTAAAATCTGTCTTTATTTCTTGTCAGAATAATTTCAGATAAAAGTGCTTAGGTGTTTCATGATGCTTTTTGAACCACTTTCTCAGTGACTGTAAGGACAGCAGGACAAGAATGGTTAAAAAATTGTTAATCATATAATGCTAATTTTTTTTACCAACTTTAGTTAATGCTAAATATGTGGATTTAAAGGAAAGTACAAAACGTTTTTTTTAAATGTTTTAAATTTTTTTCTAAAAATGTTTCTGAAAATATTAAAAAATATTTTAAAGAAATTCCTCACCTTGAGATGATGTCTGTACATTAACATCAAATTAATAAAGGGTTTCATAATTTTTACTTCATTAGACTACCTACTCAATGACTAAGGGTAAGATATACTGGGTTGAATTATTTGTGTGGTTTGTATTTTGAAGTCTGTTGGTTCAAGGGTATTATTGTTGTCTTGAAGTGCTTTATGATCTTAAATGTGTAAGAGGATTAATGATGTTAGTAGGGTCATTGGGTATTTGTTTTATTTTGATTATTGTGCATCATACATTTATTTTTATCCTTAATTTGTTCCAATAACTCTGCTTTTGCAAATGTGTATGTGGTTTCTGCCTATTGCTCTTTGTTATGATTGATATTATCATTTACATCTATCACAAAGGCTTGTTTATAAAGTTTTTGTTTGTAGAATTTATTGGTGGTTAAGACCAGTGTTTTTGAAAATTGCAGTGGTGGTCTTCGCACCAAGTATAAAATGCAGGATCTGACTGTTACATGGCCTTACGATATGCCATACTTTAATTATTTTAAATAATATTTTTATGCTCAGACTACTGTATTATTTTTTGGTAGTCTGCACATTATAGGGCTGTATTCAGGAAACTTTGTGGTGAGTGCTTTGGTCTTGAGGTGGGTGGGGGTAATGATATTTCAAATGGTATTTGTTCTTGTGAACCTGGTGAAGATTCAGTGTTTTGGCATTACTTGTTTGCTTATCTGTGATTATAAGGTAATTTTTTCATGGTACTTTACATACCACAAAATGACCAATCGGGCATTTTGTAGTCTGTAATGATTTCTAACAAGAAATAGACAGGTTTTGACTTTTTGCAGAGTAAAGTGCTTCAGTTCATAATTCCATTTATCTGCTTGTCATGCCACTAAAGAAACAAATTATGTTTAGAATAAAACCCATTACATGATATCAGTAGTATACAAATAATATGAATTAACTAAATTCTGCTTCAATTTTTTATACTACATTACAACTTTCTTGCATAATAGGTATTACACCCATGTTGCAGCTTATTAGGCAGATTTTGAAAGAATCAGAAGAAAGAATAAAACTTTATCTGCTTTTTGCTAATCAGGTATGTGCAAGACTTTATTTTTTTAGGAAGAATATAAGCATACACAAACTTAATGAAGTGGAATAAATACCATTGCTGTCCAAGAAATGTAAAGTTATGACTACCTATAAAAACAAAAAGTAATATTATTAGTATATGTCATGTCTTTGTCTTTATTAGACTGTTGAAATATATTTTCACAGAATTTTGGTATTTCAAAAATTTTTGTTTAGAATTAGTCTGCAGTTAGACTAACCTATAAAAGATTTTCCACTTGGCTAGTCAATCCCTGGGTGATTTACATCACCTTAAAAGAAATGCAGTTCCAACAAGTATAAAATAAGGCTATCTATTGATATTTAAAAAAAAAAAAAAACTTGTGAACAGTGAAAAATTTTGTTTCTGTAATACTTTTTTTTACTTTTAGTATTGCCCATTATCCTCCATTAAAAACCTTCTGATAAAAATGCTTATTGAAAACAAGTAAATATTTTGGAAAGCTGGAGAGATGTTCAGAAACTGGAACATTTATAGTTAAATTTGAGAAAGATATTCAAACATTCTTATGAATATAAGTTCTGTATTCATTTTTCTATTTCAGACAGAAAGTGATATACTATTGAGAAATGAGCTAGATACTTTGGCAGCTGATTTTCCTGAGAAATTTAAGTTGTGGTATACTGTGGATCGAGTTACTGAAGGTACGTTAGAAATATATATTTCTGTCCTTTTAGAGGTTGAATCCTTGAATTTTTTTTTAAACAAAATTTATTCTGTTAATTTGATGCATATAATTTCATCATTGGAAATGAAGTCTTCAGAAATAGTTAAGTAATTCAAGATTTTACACCAACAGTTAAGAATTCAAACTTCTAACAAGTCTTAATTTGGGTGATTTATTTTAGTGTGGGTGGCAATACCTTTTTTAGTTGCTTCAAAGCATTGATCTAAATCTCTTCCTCTTATCTGTTATCAGGGCTGGCCCAAGGTATATTGGCTCCCCAGGCAGGGAGGCATTCCCGTGCCCCCTTCCAGATAGAAAAATTTAAGAAGGTGTTTTTATTGAGTTAATATTTTTATTTTTGATAGAGAAAAGTTAAACAGACAAATGTAAACACAAAAAAAGACAACCAGAATACAGTAGAACGTTGGTTATCCAGAATAATTTGAAATGCTTTTCTTTCTTTCTTCTTTCTTTCTTTTTTTTTTATTAATGATAGTACAGTAAGCTCCAGTTATAGTGATCACGTTTGCAAATTCAATTTTGATTCTAATAAGCGAAAGATCAAGTTTACTACCCCTTTATAACAGATTGTACAAACAAAAACAAAAGCCCATTAAACCAAAAACTGCAAATTGTTTTTATTGTTTTATGGTTGTTACCTCTAGAATTCTGTGACCTTAAGAAATGTGCTTTAGAAAAATATCACAGAGACTACTGGGTTTTCTCAGAAACCATGAGTGAATTTCAAATTAGTTTGGCTCTAGATTCAGTTAGAATAATATCGGCCTGAAACTGTACAATTTATTATTATTATTTTTTTTTTTTTTTTTTTCAATTTTTTACAGCAAAATGTGAACAAAATGAAAACACATAGTTTTAACACTAAAGCAAAAAATGGAAATTATTAATAGAATTAGAAAATGTGAAAATTTAGGAAATCTCTCCAAAGAGTTTATTAATGTGAGGACTTCAACAATTTACGAAATCAAGAAAAATTCTGATGCTATAACAGAATTTGTGTTGATTATGGATAGTGAAGGAGGATCTATCAGGAAAAATGTGATGTCGAAACCTGAAAATGCCGCTTTAAAGAGTGCACTTTATATGTGGTTTTTTTAGAAGTGAAGTTTACGTGAGCCAGTGTCTGGACCAATGTTGTGTGAAAAAGCATTAGATTTTAATCAAAAATTAAGTGGTAATGAAGATTTTAAGGTAAGCACAGGTTGGCTGAAAAACTTTTAAACTGAGACATGGTATACGGGAACTAGATATTCAAGGTGAGAAACTTTTGGCAGCGGTATCCTGTAAGTTTGCTTAAGTTATAGCAAATTATGAGAAAGAAAACATTTATAATGTTGATGAGATGGGCTTATTATGGAAAGCATTACCGAGAAAAACCCCTAGTCACTAAAAGAGAAATGCCTGCACAAGGCTTTTAAGATGAGAAAAGAGCGAGTTACAATTGCTATTTGTGCAAATGCTACTGGGACACATTGTCCATGCTTGTTATCAGTAAGTCGAAAAAACCAAAATCATTTAAAAATCTTTCTAATTTTCCTGTTTTGTATAAAAATCATAAAAATGCCTTGATGGATGTTTCTGTTTTCCGAGATTGGTTTATAAATTTTTTTTATTTAATTAATCTTAATTATTTAATTTAATCGTAAGGTAAGATTTAAATTTATTTAATTGTAACTTACGTTTGATTATCTGGAAGAGGTCTGACATCAATTTTTCTGGATAACTGACGCTCTGCTGTATTTGTGTTTTAATTGTCATTAAAATATTAACAAAAATTTTACAAAAGAGTCAGTTTTTTATAAGGACATTTATCAAAATACTAGCAGCAGGTTGCAGTTACGCTTGCCATTAATTTATCACTTATATTTATACCAAATTTCAAATTGGTATCCCATCTGGAAGTGGAAGGATTTCGAGACAGACTGACACTTGACAATACTTAATAGTAGATGCTTACAGAATAAATGTAGATTTTACATTACATTACAACAAGTTACATCAAAGCTATTTAAAAATACAAAACAAAAATTTGTAAATAGGGTAATACACAAGCGGAATGCCAATGCACTATTGTATAGCCCCCGTCCCCGATAGGACAAGGTCATAAACCAGCTGCTAATCCAATGCAGGTGGTCATAAAGCTAAATTGCTCTTTTCATTTTCGTCTATTCCAAGAATTGGGTTTTTTCGACTACCCAAGCAATTAAGAATGTTTGCATAGTTACCAAAATTTGGTTGGTATATCTATGTAGTACACATTTTGCTCATTACAGCTGTAATCTCGTTATTTCCATGCTCATTATAACCAAGTTCAATTATATATTTAAATTTTTTATTACAAACAAAAATAAAAAGTTAAATTCAAGTGAGTACAGAACTCTATTATAAGAAAATATTATATTGGTATACTACAAGAATTCAAAAATTCCAACTTTTTCCATAAATAAAAACCAAAATTGGGCACCTATCAGATGTCCATGACTGCCCCCCCACCCATTTGCAACAAACAGGGGTGTAACTATTTTTGAGTTAAAAATTGTATGAATTTGTTTGATATATGTAAGATGTTTATAATATATTTACTATTGCTTTAATATATATGGAATTCAGTGCCAAGAGTCGAGAAGTTTAGATAATAATAATCAAATGATATATAACTCTGTATCATGTGATTGTTGTGCTGAACTTTTACCAATTTAGGCTCTGAATGGCTTATATTTAAATTGAAAATACAGTAAAACCTCAGTTTAATGAACAGTATGGAGGCAAGGCCTGTCCACTAAATCTGATTATCTGGATGCATCAATTTTACATTAACATCACTGCTACTCAATTCAGTAGCATTGTCAGTCAGTCTTTCTTTGGCTGCAATGACACACTTCACTCTCTTGGGTTGGCTTTCCACCAACAAATGGTAAAGTGCAGTAGGTATAGTCCTCCATTCCTTCTGCAAAACCTTTAAGCTAGTGAAGTGGAATATGTTGGTCTGGCCTTGACCCAGCATCAAGTTAGTTCATACCATGGGATTCAAACTGGGGCTCTGCACTGGCCATTCCAACTTTCATGCCAAGCAGTGCTGGTGGTGTGGCATGGATCATTATCCTGTTGAAACAAATTTAGGTTGTACTGTAGAACTGCCACATTGTAGGGAGCATGAAATTGTCCAAAATGCTAGATGTTGGTGGTTCCCTGTGCAACCACCGAAGGTGCTAGGCTGTACCATGGGAAACAGCTTCACACCATTATCCCACCTCCTCAAAACTTCATTGTTGGTGCAATTCATTCTGGCAGCAGATGTCCTCCAAGTATCATCATAGTGGAGGATACTTGGACATCTGCCCAATTGGAATAGGATGTGGTCAGATTAGCCACTCTGTAGAATTGATCTGTGGATCACATATGACATTGGCTGCACCATGCAAGGCAAGACTGCTGGTTGCGGTTGGTGTTGTTTGTCTTGTGTGCAGCCACTTTCCTATAATAGCAGGAACTGTGAACACAACTTAGGTACAACATATAACATTCTAGCAGCCACCAGCCAACTGGGAGAAATCTAAAATTTTTGCAAATTTAAGGAGATAAATAAAGACCACCCTTGTACAAAGTGAATGAAGTAATCGGAGAAAGAAGGATAACTATAAATGCCAGTGAGGTGGTAAGTTTCTCTTCAGACAATTTTATTCTAAATAAAATTACACAACCGATTGAAAGAGAATATTCAGAAGGAAAAAAACCTCTGAAAACCAACAAGATATGTCTTCTTTGTTGGACCAGAGCTTTCACAACCTGAAAAGAATTTTAAAAATAAATGAACTAATGGAGTGAAAACAGAGGTTGTGCAACCTATATGAAGAAAGAATGGCAAAATATATACCTGAGAAAATGTATATGGAAATTTGGCTGCCAATGTCTCATCTCTTCAGAAAAACCTATAAGGCACTCCAGTGGGTGAAGGAAGAACATAAGTGTTTTGATAACTGCTCAACCCAGAAACATATACATATTACATAGATAAATAAAGACCACCCTTGTACAAAGTGAATGAAGTAATCGGAGAAAGAAGGATAACTATAAATGCCAGTGAGGTGGTAAGTTTCTCTTCAGACAATTTTATTCTAAATAAAATTACACAACCGATTGAAAGAGAATATTCAGAAGGAAAAAAACCTCCGAAAACCAACAAGATATGTCTTCTTTGTTGGACCAGAGCTTTCACAACCTGAAAAGAATTTTAAAAATAAATGAACTAATGGAGTGAAAACAGAGGTTGTGCAACCTATATGAAGAAAGAATGGCAAAATATATACCTGAGAAAATGTATATGGAAATTTGGCTGCCAATGTCTCATCTCTTCAGAAAAACCTATAAGGCACTCCAGTGGGTGAAGGAAGAACATAAGTGTTTTGATAACTGCTCAACCCAGAAACATATGAGGTGAGTGGCCCCTACACTATGGGGCTACAGACACTGTGATAACCTGTAAAAAAAAAAAAAAAAAACCACTTTGACTTGGGAAAGCTGCAAAAATGAACTAAAAATGCACACAAATTTTGTAGTACATTTTCAGTTTGTTTTTCATTTTCGGTTTGTGAGAATCCTAGTCCAGTAAAGAAAACATACTGTCTTGCTGGTTTCCCACTTCTGAATATTCTCTTCTAGTTATGTAGTTTATTTAGGATAAACTTATGCTGAAAGGAGACTTACTGTCTCACTGACATTTATAATTATCCTTCTTTCTCCAGTTACTTCATTCACTTTGTTCAAGGGCAGTATTAATTTCTTCTTAAAATTTCAAAATAAGTTTAGATCCCCCTGCTATTCAGTTGGTGGCTGCTAGAATATTATATGTACCTTTTACTGATCTCATAAAGAGCTTTTATAGCATAGGTACATTTTAACAAGTTTAAATGGACAACACAATATTTGGGTTTTCCTATCTGATTATCTTATAATATTGATAAATGAAAGGCCAGCCTCCTCAATAGACATGAGCTAAATTTTCTCTATTGCTAATTAAGATTATTTTAAATTGCATTAAATACTACCATACTGACACATTTATATTACTGTGTCCTATTCAGACAAAAAGCTTGGTTCAGTGGATATTGTCCACTGTTAAATTGAGGGTTTACTATGTGAAAATCCTATGTAATTTCAAGTCTCAAGTATTTATTTATTTATTAATTTTTTTTTAATACCATTAAGGATGGACATACAGTGTGGGATTTGTGAATGATGAAATGGTCAAAAAGCATCTACCACCACCAGCTGATGATACACTAATACTGATGTGTGGACCTCCACCTATGATAACTTTTGCCTGTGTTCCAAATTTGGATAAGTTAGGATATAAACCAAGATTAAGATTTGCTTATTAAAGCAAATTCATATTGTGTTAATAAACATTTAATAAGTTTTACTTTCACCTGCCACTAGTGTGAAGGCATTATATTTTCTACTTTCTTGCTGTCCTTTGTGGGAAAAAAAAAGTAAATAAAAGGGAAACGCACATAATCCTTTCTTATAGATGTAGCAATACCTCCATGAGTTGAGTTAAAGTGCTATTATATCTATACAGTAAACACTTGTTATAGCACTTTCAAGCGGGACCAGCCCCAAAGAATGTTATACAGTGGACCCACGCTTTGGTAGTGACCTCCAGAAATGTGCTTTAGAAAACTATCACAAAGGCATTCAAAATTGATTCTTATAACCAAACATATGATAACAATGAAAGCATAGTGCATTTTAATGATATGAATTGTTTTTTTTTTAATTTGATCCTATAAAGCGGCTGATTCCATTAACCAGTAATCATGTTAACCGGTGCCTACTTAATGTGTTATTGGTTTCACATTATGATATTGTCATGATACGATGGTGTCAATGGAACAGATTAATATTGTAAGGCAGAAGTCCACTGTAAGTGGGAGCTCCCTTTTTTGGAAATTATTTTTAATTTTTCATCAACATTTAGGTAGATGATTTTTTAGCTTTTCTTTGCTGCTTTTTTTTATTTTTTTTTTATGAAGTAGCAGTTCATATATAAGTTAAAAGCCTCTGTTCTTAAGGTGCTACTTGGTTTTATTTGATATACCTTCAAAAAGAAAGATTTTATTAAATTAAACATCTTTAGTATGTATAAATGTAGTATTAACGGCATAATAATAATGCTGCTGTTGTTATTAATGAAATTTATTGATGCTGTTTTAAGCACATACATAAAAGATACTACTGATTACTGTATCAGTAAGGAAAGCAGACAAACAGTATTGAAAAATAATAATAAGAGCACGCAGATGCACTGATAAATGGGAAGACACTGAATTGTAAAGGGCGACCTTTTTCTTACCTTCAAAGCTTTGAGTTAATATATGAAATAAATGTTTACTGCACCATAAACAACTCCTCAACTTTGGTCTTTATCATGTTTCACAAAACAAAAGTGAAGAGGAAGGAGGGCTATATCCAGATTTATGCCTTCTTGGAACATTAAAAAAGCAATATAATCAGAAAAGTGATTTAAATGGTAACATTAGTCAAAAAATGTAAGGCACTTGATAGGATTAAACATGAACCCAGAAGAAAAGAGTGCTAAAAGTGGGATAGTGCTGTAAATGGCAGTGTTATAACAGGAGTTTACTGTATATACATGAAAAATAAATTAAAATAATAATAAAAAAGAAGAATTCCAAGACTACTTAAATTAAGAATATGTTAGTAGAATGATAAGCCAGGCAAGAAGCAAATACAAAAAAATCCAATATTTAACTATAGCAACAAAAGAGGGGAACTAAATTGAAAATAGGGTATTGTAGAAGGAATACACTCATAAAATAATATAGAATAAATGCCAAGTAACATAAATTTAGCTGCATCCCTTTGATGGCACAATGGTAAAATTGCATGGTTGGTTTTTTGTTTCTATTTATAGTAATACTTTTTTGGATTTTGCTTCTTACCTGATTTACCATTCTGCTAGCATATTTTTAATTTATGTATTTTACTTGTGTTATTTATGTACAGTACATCAGTCAGTTACATGTATGTAATTGACGGATGTGTAGTCAACAATAAAGACTATATTTAAATATCGATTATTAAAAAGATTAATTCCACTCTCCTGTTTCCTAATATTTTAGATTTCATTTTATGATATTGGGGTGCTTTTTTTATGAATATATTTACCCTTTCAAAAAACTGTACTAATCACTAGGGTAAAAATGGTGTAAAAGTTAATTGAAATTATTAAAAACAACTGTATATACTACGAAGGATAATAAAAAGTGAATTTCATTTTATGATGTTAGAGTGCTTTCTTATATGAATATAATTACCACAGTTTGTGGATTTGTTACATTCCTTTCCCAAATAATTAGCATTGAGTTTTACCCCTTAAAAATATTGTACTAATCACTAGAGTGAAAATGGTGTAAAAATTAATACATAGAATTGTGACATTAAAAACAACTGCTTATACTAAGAAGGATAATAAAAAGTAAATTTAACTGTCATGTTAACAAGGAAATCTGTTGATTATGCTAAAAAGTTAAATTTTTTAATAAATACTGTTGTGAACAGAAATTCAGCCAGGTATAATAAATGTGGGATACTAAACATGCCTGTGAGCTGGCATAAATAAATTTTCATCAAAGTGACTAAGATGTCAGAAAGTTAGATGCCAGCTGTGGGAAGTATATATATATATATAAAAAATAAATAACCAACAAAATAAATGTGCATAATGTGATGAGGTGAAAATACTAGTTTACCTTGCTTGTTGCATTAAATTCATATAATACCAGCTTTCCAAAGCAGCCAGTATATTCGATGATTATTACATATGATTATTATTGGCATACCTAAATAATTTGATATGCTGATAAATTGTTTATAATTATTCATTTGCTCTCTTAATTCAAAACACAAGCAAGAGGCGATAAATTACTTATTTCCCCACTTATGACCATCATGCACATGAACAGAATAAGTGCATTTCATCAAATGGGGACTACGTTGAAAAGGACCATCAAAATATGGATGATAAAAAAAATTTATTCCTTATTTGAACAGCCCTTGTACCTTGATATGTTCTATCACTTAAATCTGTGTTGCCCATTCTTATATAGCATCCCTACACATCTACCCAACTATTAATATTGCATGATACGAATCCATGATGCTTTTACTGAAGAGGCACTCCATTTCATGAAATGAGTAGGTATGTTGTAGTTTAGCACTTTTATGTTGATGGTATTATTTTAGTTATATTTTTCTCTTATTTCTTTTGTTTACTTTGCATATTTGTATTTGACTTAGTGAATTCAGCATCAAAACATACATTTTGTAACCTTATGTTTTGCTGTATAGGGCTTGCTGTATTTAAGTTCATCCTTTCTTTAGTTTGGTCTTTCACAGGTTGTATAAGGAAAGCAGTGGATGCTTAGCTGCATGTCAGCAAATGCAAGATCTGATTCAGGTTCTTAGGGTTTTGAATGGATTGAGTAAGCTAAACAGTGATGGCATCTTTACTCTTGCTCAGACTTCACACATAAGGAGCATAAGTTTAAATTGAGGAAGGATGGTTGCAGAACAGATGTGTGTAAATTTGCTTTCAGTCAGAGGGAAGTTGATTGTTGGAACAACTTATATCATCTGGTGTTATGGAAGTGAGTAGTATTAATAAATTGAAGGAAGACTCCACGAAGTCATGCCTGTAGTTTCCTTTTATCTTTCTTTTATTTTCCTTGTATGAGCTGTCTGCATTCACTCATAGAACATCTTTGCATAGTCTTCCTGTTTAATTACAGGCTGCAGTAGTGCAGAATTCTCTGTTTTCTTGCATGTGAGGGTAAACTTTCTTTTAATTTCCAATCATTATTTTAGCTTCTGTTTGCATACGGTTTAACAGTAGTTTCTTGCAAACAAAAAGCTTGCTGTAGTTTAGAATGCTTACATCATAAAAAAAAATTAATTTATATGAATTTAATTGACTTAGGTAAATTTTAACTGCTGTCAGTTTTGTTAATTGAGTTGAATTTTCTGTCTATCAACAACTAATTATTATAGCAACAGACCACAAAAAAAAACAAAAAAACTTGCTAATGTTGCATGAGGCACTTCAGAACTTGATACATCAGATTTATAATTTAAGCTTACCTATTTCTACTGAACAAAGTGATTCGCTGTTTGACATTTTAGTAAATCCAGGTTTGTTATAAAATTACTATTTGGTTGCAAGTCAAAAATCAAATCAGCCCAGAATATTTGCAAGGTAGATAGAAACAAGTAAATGCAATTTGTAGTCAGAGCCAATATTATAATTGGCTTGAAAATAATAAGACTATCATAATAAATAATACAAATGACACATGTTTAAATAACATTTAATGATTTTATAGAAAAATACACTGTAGCAGTCTGTTATTAATTACTAAAAAATTCTATCAAAATCAGCAAATAAAAAACATTCTATGATAATATCATTGTTGTCAAAAAGAGAGCAGGAATGATAAGAAAAATAAACATAACTAATGCAAAATAACATTTTATAACTACAGTTGTAGAGCAAATTGTATCCCAGATAACAATAAACATTTCAGGAATAAATATTTCTAAACTCTTAAATTAGTGATTTTAATAAAAGTATAAGTTATCCTTCAACTACAATTGTGATACTTAAGAGTAAATATCAGTCGAAAGAGTTATTTAAAAAAAAAAAAAAAAAATGTATAAATTACATAATGTAATTTTTTACTAGCTGCAGTCACTAAAAGGCTGGTATTAAAAGTCAGAAATAAAATGTCTCATCTTATTTTATAAACTCTCATGAAATTTTATTAATGTGTATATACATAAATAAGCAGTTCCAACTTTTCCCCCAATACTTTTTCTTCTGGTGTATCAAATTTTATCATGTCTTCATGCAGTTAAATCATTAGAGAAAGCACCCTGTGAATTTTATCTTTTGAACAGTTTTCCTGCAATCACTTCTACCGAAAGACTCGCCAAAACCATAAATATTACAAAAATAAAATAATACAATTTTGTAACATATCTTATATATGCTTTTCTACAGCAGCTACTTCTCTTTTATAATGATTGATTAATTTGCTACAATTTAATGAGGAACTCAAATATCATCAAAGGGTTTAAATTAAGCCAAACATGAGAGTAAGAAAGATTCCTATGTAGAAGACAGGATTAATTTCACAATATTCAAGCCAAAATTGGAGGGGACTCCCATTTTGACAATTTCTAATTATCTCTTAAAAATTATATGAAGATCCTTTTATTTGTTCAAGATGCCAGACGTTTTAAGTCACAACCTGTACTATGATTAAAAGCAAGACACCTTTACAACGGAATACACAGTTCCTTTGCATTAACTAAATATTTTTGGAATGTTTCAGTCATTCAAAAATATCTTGATCACAAAAACAAGTATATACACAAAATACTACATATCATATGAAAACTTACATATGATATGAAGATTAACTTACATTACTAAATTAAAAGCATTCTCTGAGAATTTTATAAGAATGCTGGGGATGGCAGAGTATAAATGCATTTCTTTGAAAAAAAGTTTTACAATATGGAATGATTGGTTACTTATCAAAATACAAGCTTTAAAAGTTTGCATGATAATGGACATAATTTAATCAGAAATCTTTATGCAAGTTTGCGAGATGAAGACAACAGCATAACAAGAAAACAACTTGCATTACTAAATTAAGAGCATCCTATGAGAATTTGTTACAAGAATGCTGAGGAATGGCATAGTATAAATGCATTTCTTTGAAAAGATGTGTACAATACAGTATGACTGGGTACTTATAAAAATACAGAAGCTTTAAAAATTTGCTTAAGAAAGACATGATAATAAGCATCATACAATTTAAAATCTTTATGTAAGTTTATCATATGAACAGCATAAGAGTACATGATTCATCAAAATAAGTACAGTTGAATTTGCTTATAATGGGCAAAAATGAGAACTAACTTGCCCACACAAGATAACTGGCAAAATCATACTATCCTTTACCCTTACTGCTGCTATTCCTATCAGTAACAGACCACTGAGTCACAGCTAGAATCCAAACACACTAAGGTGTGCTTGGATCTTAGTGTTATTGTGATATAGAATTTGGCTTTCTTTGATGATATTGGTTATGTTATTTTGATCTGCGCAAGTTGAGCTCTGGTAGACTAAGGCATTCGAAATAACTATTCAAACTCATACATGTGCATTAAAATAATTGAAGATTATTAAAGTGATGTCATCTGTTAAAGTGATCTGAAGATTATTCAGATGTTCCTCCAATAATAACTTTTTTCTTATCAAACAAGAATACACAGTGCATTTTATGGTCACTGTAATTGTCTGAGGGGGGGGGGCTTCCTCATTCTTACTAGGTTACATTAGGTTGTTATAAAGATTGCATACTGTTAGGGTATGTAGCTGAGTGGTCATGAGCGGGAGTGCAACAGCACACGCTCTTTGCATATACCAGGGTTCAAGCCCCTGACTGCTAAATACGGTTTATCTGCCAATCCACACTGGACCAATGTGACACATTATGGTCCATTTCCCTCAGTATGAATTGTTGAGGAGGCTTCCATCCTGCAGTGGATTGATGATGGTCAGACTGAAGTGAAATTTGATGTACAACATGGGAAGGACAATGACAGAAAAAGAAATTAGTTCACGTATCATATGTCCTCCCCACCAGAGACAGAAATTACCCTGTTGTGTTGAGAGGAAGGAAAGTTGCCAATGCACTATCACTACAGAATGCATGTTTCATGGTAACATGTTGGAAGTTACAGGACAAGTGAGGGTACAGATCATATAAGGGAACACCATGCTTTTTAGGTACTCCCACTGGCAGAAATCACAGGAAGATCTAGCAAATGGGATATCTGTAATATTGGTCAGGATCAACTGATCATTTTCTCATCATTGAAATGGATTCAGGACACTCTTGCAGAGGTGGTGTTTCATCCTGCATAAACACCATACGTTCCAGGTACCCCACGTTCTCCAACAATGGGGTGCTTGGAGTGAGATAAAGATTGGAGGAGTGACACAGGTTTCTAGCATGTATCAAAATCTCTGACCTGCAAAGGACCAGCTCACAGGCCCTCTGGGCTGAATGTCCTTAAAGAAGATTGGTCCTATGTAGGAGGAAACAGTGAAGCCATAGCAAATTATACAGGAATTTTTTCAGTAGGGATAAGGAAGTGATTATCCCATTGTATAAGGCAATTGTTAGGCCACATCTTGAGTGCTGCATATAAGTTTGGAAGCCCATTTAGGAAGGATATCGATCTGTTGGATGAGTGCAGAGAAAGGAAATGAAATTAGTGAGGGGAAAAAATAGGTACTCATACAAGAAAGGCTTCAGTTCTGCAAATTGCAGTTCTAAAAACTAAATGCTGAGTAAACTCTTCATCTTGCTTGGACAACTACCAGGGGGCATAAATTCACATTAAGGATTGGATGATTGTGTGGAAGTCTGCTTTCAGCCAGAAGGTAATTGATTGTTAGAACAAATTTCCAACTGGTGCTATGAGAATTATTTGCTGTATGAGTTTACTTTCCTGTATCATTTGTCACGACTGATACTAATACATACAAATAGTAAGTTTGGTGAAGTAGTAGAAAACCATGGGGGTTTTCCAAAGGTCAAACATGGGAGTTTGCATAGTTACTCCAGTTAAAATTTGTCCTCTAGTGAATTTTGTATGGATAATACAAATTTCACACTGTTGCTGAGCTCAGCTGCCTGATAGTTAACATTAGTAGAGGCATATTATGCAAGAAAGCAAGCTTATACAGCATCAGCAAAAAAAAAAAAAAAAAAAAATCTTCCCATTTCACCCATCCATTTGCTCCAAATGTTTGTCTAAGTTCTGCCTTGAATTATTTAAACTGTCAACTTCTACAGCGACAGATGGAAGTTTGTGCCAGCAATCAACTACCCATTGGCTAAAGGCAAATTTCTGCACATCCATTCTACAACTGTCTTTCCTCAATTTTAATTTATGTCCCCTCAGACGATTAATCTGGGCAAGAGGAAGAATCCCACCAGCATTGAGCTTGCTCAAACCATTTAAGGCCTTATCATATTGAGGACATCTCAATCATATCACCTCGCAGGTGCCTAGTGTACAGACACTAATTTGCAAAACTTAAGCTTTTTTTTTTTTTTTTTTTTGTAAGAGCAACCCTTTGTTCCATTCACTAATCTTGTTTCCCTTCTCTGTACTCATTCTAGCAGCTCTACATCCTTTCTAAAATGAGGCCTCCAGAGATGTATACAGTACTCAAGGTGTAGCTTGACCATTGCCTTCTACAAGAGGGTAATCACCTCCTTATCCCTACTATAAAAATTCCTGTATATCATTGACAAGACACCATGAGCTACTCTTACAACTGCACTGCTAAGAAAAATTCATATCTGATTGCACAATTACTCCCAGGTCCTTTTCATTCTCTACCACTCTGAGTATAGTACTACACAGTTGATACATTACTCTGGGGTTACTACTACCCATATGCAGTACTTTACATTTGTCAATGTTAAACTTCAGTTGCCACCTCTCAGCCCAACTTTTCCAGTCTTTTCAGTTGTGAGTATGCCTATGTGAACTCCTCTACACAAGTTTCATTATTAGATTTCTACACTTGTCCATATAATATGGCAAAACTATTCCCTCAAATGCCTTTATCATCCATCAGACTACTCCATGTGGCATTAATGGACCTTTTTGAATGTTTTTGTGATGGTATTTTCAAAGCAGTGGTGCTGCATTGCTAACATTTATGATCATTTGATCATAAATGTTAGCTTGAGAGTTAGCAACCTCATAAAGTGAGAGCCATGTTGCCTATTACTATTGTGATCTCCCACACGTGTTTAACCAACATACACAACCACAATATGAAAAACATTTCACCAAAAGTGCCACTGCTACCCTTAGTGGGGGATATATAAAAAAACTAACTTTGTTTCTACCATTCTCTTCCTTTGTGGACTATAAGTACATCAAATTTCACATCAATCTTACCTTCATATGGCACTCCAGGTATATAGCTGTGAATAGCAATACTTCAATTATAAACACCCTGTATATGCCTTTGCCAGCCCAGCAATTGGTGGTTAATATATGCCCATAAACTTTGAGTTTCTCAAAGCAGCCATTTGCGATGCCAGTCAAAATCCATTGTTTGTTTCTCACTAATTGTTCTTAGCTTAAGGCAGAAAATGTGATGCCAATAATTGCTTCCGAAACTTCGCTGCGCTCACATTTCTCCGTGGCCGAAACGAACAATTGGGAAATGAGTGGATCACAACAAATTTTTACTCACAACCCAGGGGAATACCCAGCATTTAAAATTAAAGGCGTTTAAACTACTTTACATGGTAAAGGAATTTTTTTTAAGGTACAGTTTGAATAACAGTAGCATTCAGTCATGATGTAGCAAACAGTGGGAAGTGTATATCATAGTCTGGTTACCAACAGCCTGTCACCTGGAAAACAAGCCAATCTGAAAATTTACAGCAAAGTTCCCCACTAGTACATATAACCAACAATTGCCCTGAAACTTTAAAGAAAAGTGCTAGCCCACGTCAATTAGTACTAGGTTTAATGCATTTTTTGATGATTCTGTGAATCTTGTTATAACCAAGTTCAACTGTATTTCCATGAAGTATAAAAGTTTATTCAACAGAGATTACTATTAAGAGAAGGAATTATAAATTAGAAAAACGAATACAAATGCCATTATTCTTGAAATATATCTACAACTGGAACCATTGCACCACTGGTCAAAATCACAGAAACAATACGTAACATCATCCCAGTACTCTCTAGAGTGGAGAAATAAATTTCAGTATATATATAATTATTTAAGATAAATTAAAGAGAATTCATCTATAACTTATTCATAAAAACAGTTCATAACCTTAAATTATTTATAAATGGTAAAATTTCACTACAGTTGCATAAAAAAAATGGACCATTTTGGGAATTTTTAATTCAAAATTTAATTATAATTACCACGTTCAATTTTGCATACATTCAAATTCTGCATCCTTTGTTTCAGTGGCACCATGTGATAGCTTAACTTTGTACTTCAGATTCATCAAATCTCTTTACTATGCTCCTAACATTAGTTTACAAGCAAATATATATGCATTTGGTTTTGCTCTTAGTAAGCCAAACACAACCCATGAGGACCCCCAGTAGACCACGTAATCCACAACACCTTTCCAGGCTACTAGACGTCTCAATATAAATAGGGCAAGAATCATTTTCATCTCTGCTTGTAGCTGCTGTTAATCTATTATTCTGTACCCCCCCAAACACTGCCACAGTAGCATCAGCAAATGTTCTTGTAACCTTTCTACTTAAGTGTATCCCATCCCTTTTTTGACAGATTACATATATAGCCAGGGCATTTGTGATTTGTGTTACCATCTTGCCTTAGTATTTCAATACTTCTTTTCTTTCAACTTAAAAGTTGAAAGAGAAGAAAAAGAAGTATACTCTCAACTACCATTGCAGGTCCTGAAATATGGTACCTAGTATACTAGTGGTGACCACCCAGGAGGCCACATTATATCAAGGAGCTAGGTATATTCTTGCCATGTGTACGCCATATCCAAAAATTTCATTACTTCATACACATCCTCCCCACTTTTTCTTACTACTGAATACATCATGAATAGTCATACTAAAAAAGCTAATTTATCTGCAAAAAGATCTAAATCTCCCAAACATTTCCTCATTAATTTCACAAATATATGTGGTCTCAATTGCAATCTCAGTGTTGTCCATTTCCACTTGAAATCTGTCAAGCCCCACTTACTTTTTCTGACAGAATCCCTATTACCACTGATAATTGGGATTTTGTCAGAAACAGTGGTTGATTCAACCACTGTTCATCTCAGTTATCCTAATTATTCACTGTACTGCCACTCCTGCCCACCTCCGTAGCCAAGTGGGCAGGAGTGGCAGTGCATAGCACACGCTTCTTGATTAGACCGGGGTTCGAGCCCGTGACCACCAAATATGGAGGATGCGGAAAGGTCAGGAAATGACCACTGCATATCTCTAGAGCAATATGGCTTTAGCTGCTAATGCTCCTAAAAAAAACCAAAACCAAATATGTTGTCTGCTCTGATATTCCCTTTTTGAGATTTAGTAATTTGGAATCTCCTCTTTTCGATCTTCTCTGTCTTAAAATCTCTCTATCCCATTGTCAAATTCATCTGTTGCCTCTCTCGTTCTCTCAACTCCACTAATTACTTGGAACCCTTTGACTTCCTTTCTTTGAAACAGGACTTTCTCAAGTCCAACTTTCCTAACAAGTGAGGTAAGTTTTCCTTGGTGATTTTAATTTTCACAACTCCAGCTGGCTTCCATTTCTAGTCACACGGACCCAACTGGTCGAGATGTTGAGACTTTTACAATTACTAATGACCTCGCTCAGATTGTACATTTACCTACCTGGACACCAGATAATCTTAACCACACAGCCAACAGTCTTGATCTTTTGTTCGTGAACAACCCTTCCAAGCACATGGTTGAGGTGAGTGGTCCTATAGGCACCTCAGATCACAACTTGGTGAGTCTCTTGTTGCCATTCTCAACTTCATGTTGTTTGGCATTACAAGAATGCAAAATGGGATGATCTGCAAGATTTCTCTTCTTTTCCTTTGTTGGATTTCTGTTTTAAATCTCCTAATGTCAACGTTTGCTCAGATAATGTTAGTGAAATTATTCTTTATTCCACCTTAAAATCTTGTCCTTTCTGTAAACCTTAGGTTTCCAATAAATATACTAAGGCTTATCAAGATAAGAATGGAATGTTGCCGACTGGGCTAGCCGGGTGGGTAAAGTGCCAACCCAAAGGTCACAGGTTCGAATCCTGCCTCGGGCTTGGATCAAAGTACTGCAAAAACCTTGGGAGGTGCATTATGGCCACAGAAGCCGATGCAGCAACAACTACCAAAAAAAAAAAAAAAAAAAAGATAAGAATGTTGCATATTGCAACTGTCTTGTATCCAAATCTCCAGGTTCATTTTCTGCCAACACAAAAGCTTGCTACAACTGCAAGGCAGTTGTAGCAAGCTTTTGTGTTGGCAGAAAATGAACCTTCTGTGGTCCTGTCAAAAGCATGTCAGAAGAATTTTGAACAGATGGCTTTTGGCGTCAAGAAAGAATCAAATCCCAATGGTATTTTTTCACTTGTTTTCAAACCCGGACCTAATCTTATTCCTGTTCTCTGTCATCATTTTACACTTTCTTATTCCAGTGGTGTTTTTCCTTCCAATTGCAAATTTGCTCATATCCAACCAGTTCCTAAAAAGGGTGACAAATCCCCTGCATGCAATTATTGTCCCATTGCACTTACTTCTACTCTTTCTAAAGTAATGGAGAAATCCATTAACCGCCAACTCCTAAAATATCTGGAAACCTTCTATCTGATCAATGATCACCAGTATATATTCTGCCAGTGTCGATCAACTAGTGATAGATCTTCTGCTCCTATGCTTATCTTCAACGACAATCAGATTTCCAGGCAAGATTAAGTCTCCCTTACTGATTATCCTGACTTCTAATCTCTTTCCACATAAGCGTATCACAAATATTGCTTCCTCTACATCTAAAAAACTGGGATTTCTCTTTTGGTATCAGTGTTACATTTTTTCTAAACAGCTACTCACCTGTACAAATCTCAAATCCATCCTACCAAGGAATATTGTTTCTACATTTGGGGTGGTACCCCCACACCCTCTCTCTCTCAGGCTTCTAGATTCCATTCAAAAGGCAGTTAAGTTAATTAATGACCCATCTCTTAAGTCTCTCTCCACTCTGTCTCATAGACTTTCTGTTTCTGTTGCATGCCTTCTCTATAGATACTTCCATGGATGCTGTTCTTCTGAATTGGCTTCAATAATTCCATCCCCTCTCAGCTAGTTAACATCCTTTTACTGTCCAACTTCAAAATCACAGAATCAACTTTGCTTCCTCATTCATTTCTGAAAATTAAAACCTACAGGAATTTAAGTCTGATGTCAATAAGTATCTTCTTTCATCTTCTCAACCTTCAACCCATGCACGGTACTAAGTACTATAGGTTCTAATAACTTTTGTGTTTGTGGTTTTCATTAAAAAAAAAAAAAAAATTCAAGGTTTAGTTTAATTTAATACAATCTTTTTTAATTTTTATTCTTTTTAAGAGCATGTAAAGAAACATTGAAGGTGTCAAAAATGCAAGTGTAATACTTAAGTGAGCAGGTTTTAAACTTATATGTAAGTTGAAACCTGTACTCCATAAACAGTTTAAAAACAGCTAAAAAATAGTCATATACCAAAATATTAATAAAAATGTTAAAAATGCCTCTGAAATTTCCCTTCTGAAATAAGAATCCAGTCATAATACGTTACAAATATGGACCATGAATAAAATTACTGTATTAGAATATAAATATACTGGTATAAAGTGCTCTTTGCAGCTGGTTCCTTTGAAAGCACTACAACAGACTTACCATATATGAAATGGTAACTAATGGAAAATATAAATGCTGAATATGTGAGATAACTTACCAATATGCATATAATTCTAAAATATAATAAAATTCAACATAACAAACTTAAAAATTTCCATTTACCGTTTTAATTCCAGTTGAGATATGTGATTCTCAACATACACAGCTAACTTTGGTTGTACAGCTGCTGGTCTACAGCCCTCATATCTGTCTGCTGGAATGTTTTTCTTTTGACCCTCAAGATTGGATAAACAGTCCCTAGTAATAAATTTTTCCGCTAAACAAATAGAAATTATCAGTTTCATCAGTAAAGATTATGCATGCATAGACCAAGCAAAATTTATTAATGATGTACAAAATTAAACATATTATACCATGGAAAACTAATTGGTACTCAGTACAATAAATACAGAATGTTTTATATCAGGGATGGGTAACCTTTATAAATAGTGGGACAAATAAAATGTCTGTGAGGTACATGTGGGCCAAATTTTTTTTTTAGCTTTCCACGATTTTTAGGATTATTAAAATGGTGTATAATAAAAAAATTGTCATAACCAGTTTTGTTATTTATTGTAATAATAATACATACACGCACATATTAATTTCATTAATAAGAAAAATGAAACACAAATTCAAGATAAAATTACAAAAATACAATTATAATAACATTAATTTAAAAAAAAAATGTTCTTGTTTATACTCCACAGCATGACCACCGGTCAGTGGAGTTTACAATAAATCGTCAATACAAATTGTTAATCATATTTAGCAGTCACAGGCTTGAACCCTGGTCCACTCAAACAGCACGTGCTACTGCACTCTTTCTCCTGACCACTCAGTTACGTCAAGCCAGTAACAAAAATTGCAATATTTTATTTTTATAATATTTAATGAGAGATTTGATACTATTTATTTTTATCCGTGAATCAATATCTAGATCGATATTTGGCTTAGCAATGCACAGTATTTTCTAAATTTACGTCAGAAATTCCATTAAATCAAAAATATATATAATAAATGCGAGCTGTTTATTATATATATTTTGAAAACGACCGCGGTCCAGAGGTTATCCACCCCTGTTTCCTATATTGTAGGAGCCACCAAGTGGTAAGTAATTATTTTAGTTTTGCATTTTTCTAAATTCCCTTAATTTGGGGGGGGGGGTAACATTTAAAAAAAAATTAATCCCACGTTATGGGATTTTGCACTTTTCACATTCTGTAATACATAAGCAAGTATTCTATAATAAAAGAAAATAAAAATTTTATCATATTGTGTTACACTTTTACAAATATGAACTACAAATAAAACTACTATAATCGGTAACCCCATACTAGGAATCTAAATATGCTAGTTCCTGGTTCTTTCAAGTTATATAAGTACTGGATAATAAAGCTTTTACTATTTCAATTAAAGAATATTCTTTACTCATAAAATAAAATTATCATGATGAATTACAGTTTAAAAATAATCAGCAGATGTATCTGATGAGCAATTATATAATATATAATGCAGTACTATAAGTATCCAAGCACTAGAAGTAGTGGGAACTATAAGTAATTTACCAAAAGAAATGTTTATATTCCAGGAGAGCCAAATGGTTATTTAGATGCTAATATGCTTTATAAATCATAATAATTGAATTGCATTTGAGTACGAGGTTATGCATGTGTTGGACAAGAATTTTATTGAACAATTAGACTTTACACCAGCCAGTATTCAAATAAACAAATTCCAATCCTGCAACTAAAACACTTTATTTACAATAAAATAAAATAAAATACAAGCGTATAAAATGAAATTAAATGAAATAAAATAAAATATATAGTAGTCTAAAATTGATATGATTTAATTTACAATAAAATGCAAAAATATATATAAAAAATAATATAAAATATGATGATAAAAGCGATAAAAACAGTTAATAAAATAAAATACCGTAACAACTGTAGCTTTCGGAGATAGCAATCTCCTTTCTCAACAGCATATTTCTGCTGTGTGGCACATCCTTAAATAGCAGATCCACGGCACGCATCACATGGTTCCTCGGGAATATGGCTGGAATTTCCCATTTATGCACCAGAACTGGAAATGGCTCGGGAGCGCGCTAGCTGAAACCGTTCATCTCGCCCAAGAACAAATTAATGGAATTGCTAGCTGCCCCAATACGTAAACTCTCAAGCTATTTACGGTCCCAGAACCCCTGTGCATGATCCATGATGACAGCATCCTCCGGGGAGATTTGATGTTGCTTCTCCCAGAAGTGTTCTGCCACGGATCATGCACAGGGGTTCTGGGACCGTAAATAGCTTGAGAGTTTACATATTGGGGCAGCTAGCAATTCCATTAATAGAGACAAGGGTGTACACTTACATCCCCTCTTTGAAACCGTTGTTCTTGGGGGAGATGAACGGTTTCAGCTAGCGCGATCTCGAGCCATTTCTGGTTCCGATGCATAAATGGGAAATTCCAGCCATATTCCCGAGGAACCATGTGACGAGTGCCGTGGATCTGCTATTTAAGGATGTGCCACACAGCAGAAATATGCTGTTGAGAAAGGAGATCGCTATCTCCGAAAGCTACAGTTGTTACGGTATTTTATTTTAGTAACTGTTTTTATCACTTTTATCATCGTATTTTATATTATTTTTTATATATATTTTTGCATTTTATTGTAAATTAAATCACATCAGTTTTAGACTACTATATATTTTATTATATTTTATTTTATTTCATTTAATTTCATTTTATTTTATTGTAAATAGTGTTTTAGTTGCAGGATTGGAATTTGTTTATTTGAATACCGGCTGGTGTAAAGTCTAATTGTTCAATAGAATTGTCCCAGCCTTGTAGGCCTATTTGGGGACAAGATTTTGCAAATGCTAAGTTTTTTTTATAAATATTTAGCTGTTTTATTGACTTAACTGTCATATTAAACATGCTTACAAGTTAGTGCAAATGCATCAGATCTGCTCGCAGCTAACTACTAAATAGTTATAAGATTGGCATCATTATGTATATCTCATATTCAGTAGTTAGCTATTTAGTAGTTAGAACGTAGTTTTTTAGTACGTAGAAAAGTGTGCAAGGGGGTGGGCAAGCAAAGCGAGCAGGGGGCGAAGCCCCCTAGTACATATTAAAATAATTGTTTAATATTTTTATTGGATACAGCAAAAACAACAAATCAAATTCTTATTCTTCAATTAAGATTACAAAACAATAAAAAATGAACAATTACAAAACAAAACAATTAATGAGAAGGATAAGCCTGGATAATCGATAATATTTGGATGCAATATTTGCTAATCTCATGTTATCTTCTGGATCAAGTCTGGAATGCTGTTGTTTTTATAGCTGTTAATTTTGAGAAACAAATGTCACATAAATATATAGACCCGAAAGGCATCCGATCTTTGTATCGCCATTTTCGATAATTTTGGATACTCATCTCGAAGAGAAAGCCAAAATTTTTCACAAGTAGTCTTGAAACGAGCACACAATGCTTTGTCAGATGACAGGTCGATGAGATCTTCCTTTTTGCTCAATGGTAATTTTGGGACATGAAGAAATTTCAAAAGCAAAGGGACCACGAATCCAATACATTTTTTTCTGGAGATGCATAATCATTTGGAAAAATTCTTAATTAGAATTGTTAGGTGGGTGGCAATGACATCCCTAAATTATAAAATGTCAGTATTATTGCTATTAACAAAATCAGAAAAACATGGGAACATTTCAGTATTATTTTGCTCAAATTCAGTTTTCCAAAGTTAAGTTTATTCAAAAAGGTAATTAAGTTTTCCAAGCCATTTTTAATTGTAAACAAATGAGCAAGGTTCTGATCTGTATCTGAAAAAAAAAAAAAAAACAAAACTTCATGTTTGAGGCCAAAATGACGTCGCAACCCACTGGGCAACCACCTCACTTTTGTATATAAAAGAAGCGTTTCCCATTTCATTACAAAGTCTCCTTTTTTTTTTTTTTTTTTTTTTTTTTTACGAACACCCCAAACACGAGAGGTATTAGAACCTATAGTACTTAGTACCATGCTTGGATTGGAGGTTGAGAAGACAAAAGAAGATATTTGTTGACATTAGATTTGAACTTCTGTAGACTGTAATTTTCAGGAAATATGTATGAAAGAAATGGCAGTTGAATGAATAAATGAGGAAGATGAAAAGTTGGTTCTGAGTTTGAAGTTGGAAAGTAAATGGATGTTGGCTGGTGGCGCATGTTTGGACTGTTTTGAAAGAGAGAGAGGGAATTATAGAAGCCAATTCAGAAGAACAGTGCCTATGGCAGTATCTGTAGAAAAGCCATGCAGCAGAAACAGTAAGTCTATGAGACAGCAAGTGGAGAGACTGTTAGAGAGGAGTCATTAATTAACCTAACTGCCCTCTTCTGAATGGAATCTAGAAGGCTGTGAGAGGTTTTGGGGGCACTGCCCCAGATGTGGGAACAATATTCCATGATAGGGCAGATTTAAGCTTCTACTTTAAATAAAGTTGATTACATTTACTACAACTTTCAAAACTTTGTACAAATTAGTTTGCATTTCCTTTGCTATTAATACTTCCTTATGTATAATGCAATGATTAAAAAGACAGGAATAACTTGGTTTTGCGAAATGTTTGCAGCGAGTCTGGATTAGTTGACAAAGAAAAGGCTACAGACTGGTTGTGTTCTGTACAGTCCATCCTTCAAAAATATGAGGAAAAGGATATTTTTAATCTTGAAAAGACAGATTTAGTTTATAATTTTCTGTCAAACAAAACATTTGCTGTTTGAGAAAAGTCTTGTCGTGGTGGAAAATTAAGTAAAAAAAAAGACTCACTTTCTGTTATACTGCAATAATTAAAGACCAACACCAGCCAAATATATTTGGTGCAATTTCCTTTACTTTGCCATTTAAACATTTATTTTCTCCTATTAATGCAGCCATCAGAACAAATTGCAACACCGTTGTTCCACATTAGATTGTTTGAAAGAAAATATAACATCAAAAATCTTCTGGCCTGTTGTTCTTCCAAAGCTTTGCAAAATAGAAAAAATCCTCCAAAATACCCCCCCCCCCCACTCATAGCAGTATCCAACATATACAATAAGTTGAGCAAGGTTTGAAATATCGTGGATTCATCTAACTGTATTGCAAAAATTGGACTTTCTCTCAATTGATTTAATAAATTGAATTTTATGTTGTCTGATAACCGTAATACGCCTCGAAACTGTGTCTCTAGACAGAAGAATGGTTTTTAAATCGTTGCTGTACTTTTCTCCATGCATAGAAATAATTTTTATTGCAGCATGGAGAATACATCGAATTACGAAGTAGGATAAAGCTTGCATGGAACCAGGGCCGACGGAACACAGTAAGCCTGATAAGCAGGGCATAGGGGCGCCAATGTCCTGAGGTGCCGAAATTCAAAATTTTTATTATAATAATATTTAATAAAAGTATCTCAAGGGTGCCAAATAATTTTAGCCTAGGGGTGCAAAAAACACTAGCGCTGCACCTGTGTGCAACACACTTGCTATGTATATTTACTGCACATTCACACCTCTGGCCTTTAGGCAATACAGTACAGTCAATTTGAGAATTTGTGCTGTAGGAAGCACAAATTAACAGCTAAAAGGGATTACCATAAGGGATTAATTTAGTACTGAGAAGTAGCACTAGTCAGCTGCTTTTTGTGTGTCCATAGCCAGTGAGCAAATTAAGGCATATTCCCGACGTAGTGGGCAATAGGGTTCATTCGTATCTCAGACTTAGTTCGAATAGCAAGGTCTCTACACCTACGGTATTGAAAAAGTAATTTTAATAACAGGTTTTTAGCTTTTATGTACACAAAAAATAAATTTATTTAAAAATTTCCGTGGCCCCTTTAATTTATCCCACGACCTCCAGAGGGGTCATGCCCCACAGTTTGCACACCACTGGGTCAGGTTAAAAAAATCTGCTTATAAGTTCTCAAATGGCATACTTGTTAGAAGGTCAGTTATCCCGAAGTCAGTTATCTGGAATAATTTGAAAGGCTGATTTTCCTTCTTCTTTGTTTCTTATTAATGGTAGCATTTGAAACAAATGTTTATTATGCTACGAGAGTATTTTTTTCTGTTTTTTTACATCACATATCTGGCAAAATGTTGGGTTAGGACTAATGGGTTTTCTCGGAAACCATGAGTGATAGAGTTTAGTCACTCGCTTCCGTGAACCCAATTTTCCACAACCTATTTTATTCTCTTCATTTCATATTATGTTTAGTTAAGCTCCAGATTCGGTAAGAATAATATTGGTCCAAAACTGTGTGATTTATTATTTTTCTCAGTTCTTTTAACGGTAAAATGTCAACAAAAAGAAACAGCACTGAAATGGGCTGAAAACCAGGAAGAATGCGATGTAATCAAATCGATATTAAGGAACTTGAGAGATTTCACAGGGAAAAAAAAAAAAAAAAAGTCACAACAAACAAAACAAAAAACAATCAAACATTATTTTAAAAAAATACTTTCTAAATTTTTTTCCACATAAAATTTGCAGTAAAATACCTATTCGAATATACAATAGAGCGTCAGTTATCCGGAATAATTGATGTATCTGGCTATCTCTTCCGGATAATTGAACTGGAACATTTTTCCAGTAAGATTAAATAAGTTTAATAAATAGTAAGGTAAGATTAAATAAATTTAACCTTACAATTAAATTAAATAATTAAGATTAATTAAATAAAAAAAAATTATAAATTAATCTCGTAAAACAGAAAAATCCATCCAGGCATTTTTATGATTTTCATACAAAGCAGGAAAATTAGAAATATTTTTAAATGCTCTCGGTTTTTTTGTGACTTACCGATAACGAACAAGGACAATCTGTGCATCCCAATGACATTTGCACACACACAGCAATTGTAACTTGCTCTTTTCTCATCTTAAAACTTGGTGCCGGCATTTTTCTTTTAGTGGCTAGGATTTTTCTCAGTAATGCTTTCCATAATAAGCCCGTCTCATCAACGTTATAAACGTTTTCTTTCTCGTAATTTGCTTAACTGAAGCGAACTCACTTTTAAAGGACACTGATGCCGATTCATCTGCAGAAAGTTTCTCGCTTTGAATATCTAATTCTCGTATATCATATCTCAGTTTAAAGTTTTTCAGCCAACCTGTGCTTGCCTTAAAATCTTCATTACCTCTTAATTTTTAATTAAAATCCAATGCTTTTCACACAACATTGGGCAAGACACTGGTTCACCTAAACTTCACTTCTGAAGAAACTACAAATAAAGTGCACTCTTTAAAATGGCATTTTCAGGTTTCGACATCGTCTTTTCCCTGCTAGATCCTCCTTCACTATCCATAATCGACACAAATTCTGTTATAGCATTGGAATTTTTCTTGATGTAGTAAATTGTTGAAGTCCACATTAAACTCTTTGGAGAGATTTCCTAAATTTTCACCTTTTCTAATTCTATTAATTTCCGTTTTTTGTTGCTATATTAAAACTACACGTTTTCTTTTCATTTTCACATTTTACTGTAAAAATTGAGAAAAATAATAAATCACACAGTTTCGGGCCGATATTATTCTTACCAAATCTGGACCTAAACTAATCTGAAATTCACTCATGGTTTCCGAGAAAACCCAGTAGTCTGTGATATTTTTCTAAAGCACATTTCTGAAGGTCACAGAATTCTAGAGGTTATAACCATAAAACAATAAAAACAATTTGCAGTTTACGGTTTACTGGGCTTTTTGTTTGTACAAGCTGTTATAAACAGATAGTAA
This sequence comes from Mastigoproctus giganteus, assembly GCF_048544385.1. Lineage (NCBI taxonomy): Eukaryota > Metazoa > Arthropoda > Arachnida > Uropygi > Thelyphonidae > Mastigoproctus > Mastigoproctus giganteus. Next base: position 147,329,335 of record NC_143586.1, on the reverse strand, counting down.
ACTTGAGCTTTTGCTTATTATAATCAAAATTCAATTTGTAAACATGATCAGTATAACCATCGCTTACTGTACAACCAGTTAATAAAAAAAGAAGAAAGATCAGCCTTCAAATTATTCTGGATAACTCACTTCCAGATAACCGACGTTCTACTGTACATACATATGTAAATGTGTGAATTTTTTATGTAATAAGTTAATATTATTATTATTATTTTTAATTAAATAAATTCATTTTTTCACACTATTTAAAGTCTTTTTCTTTTACCTTAATACATTATAACAGAATTTATTTAATTTTACCTTATGTTCGATTATCCGGAAAATTTTGCTATCCGGAAGTGGCCTGAGATATTCCGGATAACTGACGCTCTGCTGTACATAATCTCTCCCCCCTTCAGAACAATTATGGCATAAAAAAAAATTTCCAATATGTTGAAAAAATTTCAGTAGTAATGTTGCTTATTTTGATAAAAAAAGGTTCAACAAGATTTCAACAACCATTACACATTCACTTCTGGTGAAATTATAACATTTTGGAGAATAAGTAGTTATTCACTTCTTGTTTCCATGCACATGGAAGAAAAACCCTATACCTCTTCCTCAGAATGGCTATCTACAGCCCTCCGAAAAAAGCCTTTACAGAAAACTAGCCCCAAGTCCATGTTTCAAAACCAGCTATTGGCAGTTGCATTACAAACGTTCAGAAATTGGAATCAAATCTAAATGAAATGGAATAAATTTGATTTTGTCAATACCCAAAAAATCTCATGATATTCAATAATCATCAGGGAATATAAGCATTTAGCCAAAATTTATCCTGTAAATATAACTCTGATTACAAATGTAAAAGTTTAAAACTAAACACGAGGATCTGCAATGCACTGTGTAGAATAGTTCATAGCAAAACACTGATTGTACAGATGACTTTACTCTCTCACAATTGGCAAATAAAAATGAAAGTATTTGTTTGTTTCTTACTAAAATTATTTTGATGAAATTTAAATTGTATAAACTGTTTCTCCTTTTTATTATAAATCGCTTGAGCATTAACTTCTTTTCACTAGCCTGAAGGTTTCCCTTTAAACTTTTGCCACATGTTGCCATAATTTCATTTCAGGAGAACCAAATAAATACCTTTAAATCTTTCAATATATCAACATTAAATGTTGAGAATGTCTTTATTTGCATTAATCCATTAGCGCCTGGTGTACTCATATGGAAACACTAATTCAAAATGTCATTATTATTTTGAAACTGTCGCAATTCCACGAAATATTTCTCTATATTGTTTATCTATAAATATCAGGAAATGATTCATGTACCACCGTCAGCATCAGATGTCTTTCAGTACCAATCTTGTAACCATTGCAAGAGGCCAATTTATTTTTCCAGTGACTCATGGAAGTTACATCAAATTTTTTTTTAATTCTTTGTTTTACAAACAAATTTAGAGACACAATATATGCTGTTAAGTATGAACCAAATTTCATTTATTACATTTTTTCTAGTTATTTTTTTTGTTTATATCTTACCGTTAGGCATTACTGTATATAAGTTTTATTTTTGTTTATAGTAAATCATAAACCGGGTGATAATGGAACCGAAGATTTTTATGGCAAGAAGAAATACACCAGACTTGAGGAAGCTATTGAAGACGTTGCAAATAAAGAATCTAATAATAATGAGTTTTTTGAAATTTGCATATTACCTCCAAATTTGGACATGTTGACAGATTGTGAAGAGTTCAATGAAGATGTTTTATGGGACCTTAATTCATTTCCAAAAGAAATTCCTGGTTCTATGGAAATTTCATTTGAAAATACCAAAGATATTTTATCCCTGGAAAATGATGATGTTCTGAAAGATAAAAGTGGTAATGGTGCAACGGTATATCTTTCGAAAAAGAAAAATGGCTGAAGAGACAACCAGAATATGCATCTTTCCAAACAAATTAACTTTGTTTTACAAGTGAGTTAGATAATGTGAAAAATGACTTAAAAGATTTGTCTCCACCCAAAATATTCGAAAAACTTTTTAGTTATGAAATCATAGACTTTATATGCAAACAAACGATAATGTACAATTGACAAAAACACAATCATGAATTTACTATCGGCAACAAAGAAAGGAGAAGTGTTATTGCAATACTGCTTTTGACAGGATATCACAACATTCCACAAGAAAGAATGTATTTGTCGCTGGACGAGGACATGGGTGTCTCATGCATTTATAATGCCATGTCAAGAGATCGATATCTAGAAATAAAGAGATTTGTACAGCTGGCCAATAATGATGAAATTGGAAATTGTCAAGGTCGAGTGTACAAAATTAGGCCAATAATGAATATGCTCATAAAACAATTTTGCCAGTGGAGTTTTCTTCACAAGGATCTGTCAGTGGTGAAGTTCAGCGAGGTTCGGTTACAAAATTTGGATGGTAAGTAGTTCAAAAGGTATTGCTACGCTTTTGACGTCTATTGCGGAAATCCAACTAAAGAAACAAAATATGAAGAGTATACCTGTAGGTGCAAGAGTGGTTATTGATTTATTGGAACATGTACCAGATCCATCAAAAATAAGAAAATAAGAGCTACAGAAACTGTAAGGGACAATCAAGTTCAACACTGTGCTATTATGACATCTAAAGAAATGAAAAAAATGGAACGAGGTACTTATGACTAAAGGTTTGATGTCATCAATTGCATATTATGTATAAAATGGAAAGATAACAACGTATGTTCTTCTTTTACCAATTATGATTTTGTTGAACCATTACAATATGTAAAACTTTGGTGAAAAACTGCAAAAGCTAAGATCAGTGCAGAACGACCTGCATCATTTGCATCGTACAATAGTGGAATGGGTAGCGTAGATACCTGTCACCAATGTATATCTTTGTACAGGATAGCAATAAGAGGCAAGAAATGGTGCTGGGTCCTGTTTACATACATGTTAGATATGACCATCACTAATGTGTGGAAGTTTCACCAAATGACAGCAGAGATAAAAATGAATATCTGATTTTCATTGAGACATCGTACGAAGTTATCTGAAAGATGCTGCATCAACAAGAAGCAAAAAGAAGTGAAAAGCTGGAAGTTCCATGAAAATTAGTGAAGGCCATTACTTTCCAGAAAAACTTGATATACGATTAAAATGTGTTTGTCTTATGAAAGCTAGGTGATCATGTAACAATTGTCTGAAAAAAATGTGCATTGAAAAAGGCTGCTTAGGAAAATACCACTTGTCTGCCTAACATCCTCATTTGAGGATGCCTGTTTTTCTAAAAAAATAAATATATTTTCTTTGAAATTTTGGTATTGTTTGTTTCCTTGACTTATAATCTCACTATAATATTGAGCAAAATGAGTTTTGATAGGTAGTTTTTTCATAGGCGTTAATGAGTTAACAAACCCAAATTCATTATCCATAGCTTTTGTGAACTTAAACAGCTGATCTAAAAAAAAAAAAAAAAAAAAAACTTCAATACACTATGACTAGCATAACTCCATAACTTTTTTCAATGCGTCTACCTCTAAGTGCTAACAACAATGCAACGGTTCGGTTGAATAAATGTGAACATCATGAAAAAAAAGATATACGTGGAAATGAAACAGTGTTGAAATAAGTAATCAAATCACTGGATTATTCATATATTATAATGGATAATATCAAGGATTAACATAGTAAAAAAAGCCGACCGGGCTAGCCGAGTGGGTAAAGTACCTGCCCGGCAACCCAAAGGTCGCGGGTTCGATTCCCGCCTCGGGCTTGGATCAAAGTACTGCAAAAACCTTGGGAGGTGCAATATGGCCACAGAAGCCGATGCGCCAATAACTACCAAATCCAAAAAAAAAAAAAAAAAAATAGTAAAAAAATTTACAAACTAATTATAAAATATTTTATTAATTTGACATGACATCCTTTTATACAGCATACACAAAGTGAATAAAAGCAGTTCATCAATATGAGAATTAAATGACAAAACTATTTTCCAGTCCTCTGTGCAAGAGTCCTGACAACTTTCAGTTATATTTTTCCACATTCGAAAGGTATGAAGTAATTGGGTCATCCAGAACTTCAGACAAGCCAGAATATATTTAGAAATTAAAACATGAGGCATCTAATGATAGCATCATCATCATCATGAACTTGGTCCGGCTTAGGTCTTTTAAGACCTGTTCCGTTGTAGCTCTTGGAGGTGGTTTTGATGTTGCCATCGTTGTCTTGGTCGACCCACATCTCTCTTGCCTGTAGGTTTGTAGTTAAAGGCTAATTTTGGGATCCGGTCTGGGTTCATTCTTTCTATGTGGCTGATCCATTTTTCCTGGTACCATTTTATGTCATTTACAATGTTATCTACTTTTAATTTCTTGCGGATATCTATATTTCTTTGGTGGTCTAGTCTTGTAAAGCCTAATAATGGTCTTAAAAATTTCATTTGTGCTGCTTCTAGTTTGTGTGCATCTTTCTTATTTATGACCCAAGTCTCACAGCTGTAGAAGAGGGCTGGTTTTGAAGTGATGTTGTGCAGTCGTAATTTTGTTTCAGTTGTTATTTGTTTTCCGAAGTGGCGTTTAATCGTTCCATTCATTTTATTATATTTTTGTATTTTAGTGTGGATGTCTTTCCCTTCATTTGATATTAAATTTCCCAAATAGGTGAAGTCAGATATTTGTTCTATTATTTTATCATCAATAACAATTTTGACTCTTTGTATGTTCTTTCCACATAATCCCATTGATTTTGTTTTTGAGGTGGAGATTTTCATTCGTACTTTTTACCTATTTTATTAAGTTCATTTGCTGCTATCTGTAGTTCATCTTCGGATTTTGCAATTATAACTTGATCATCAGCATATAATATAGTTTGGATTTTATTCCTGTTGTTCAACTGTATTCCATTGTTAATTGTTTGTTTCCATTCTTTAAGAATTTTATTGATGTAGATATTAAATAAATTTGGTGATAGTCCACATCCTTGTTTCACTCCTTTATTGGTGTTAATTGGGTCTGATAGTTGGCCATTAGAATATTTTATACAGACTTTTGAATTTTTATATAGGCTTTGGATCGCTTTCCGGAGTTGGGTTGGGATATTTTCTTCACGTAGAATCTGCCAAAGTTTTTCCTGGTTTACATTATCATATGCTTTTTCATAATCAATAAAGAGCAGAAATGTTGGTAGATTGAATTCTCTTCTTTTCTCCAAAATTTGTTGTAGTGAGAAAATGGCATCTATTGTGCTTCTCCCTTTTCTGAACCCACATTCAGAAAAGGGAGAAGCACAATGATAACATAATAACAGTAATCAGATAACGGAAATTGGATGAATCCACTTAATGGAAATGTGGATTTGTAAATCTCGTGCCTTGTTCTTTTGGCTACTTAATTTCTCTAGATGTGCAGGGTCTTCAAGACAATTCTAAGTTAATGGCCTCCTGCAACTAAGTCTAGCTCAACCCCAGGAATGACCTGTTTCCCATGAATAATTCAGAAGCCCCCATCTATATACAGCCTTTATTTCTTAGTGCATGTAATGCACTAAGAAATAAAGAATGTATATAGATGTATATAAAGGAACTGCAATATAATAAAGGAATAATAAGAGTAATTTAGTGTCGTAAACTGAAATTTTAAAAGGACCACAACATAAGAGCTATGTTAATTCAGTCATAAAATGTATGTTAAGAACTGAATTGTAATTCAGGGGCAGGCCATCCTGAGGGTGCAAGCAGGCGGCAAACGTTTAAGGGGGCCCTAAAAACCTGAAACTTACATACACATATGAAGAAAATTTTAAAGGGTGGTGCCAAATTTCAATTGGCATCCGGGCACAAAATTGCAATTGACACCCGGGCGCCACATACCCTAGGAACGCCCCTGTTGTATTAAATGTATACATATTTTAATAAAAGCAAAATCAGAACTCAAAGCAAAGAATTATACATTCTTAAGAGTGTAAAAATATTAAAATCATATCTGCAGTACAATGAGTAATGTTTTTGCACATCAATTGCATGCCTAATAGACAGAAAAGAATGTATTTTGACTCACCTCCTTTTGTTTCAATTATTTTAACACACTTGTCTTCATCCTTTGGGCAAGTAATAGCATGATGAATCCTCCAGTCAAGACTATCTCCACATCCTGGCTGTGAACTGACACAGCTATAACACCATAATTCAGTTAAACCTGAAAGGAACAGTATCTGACATAAATTTCTCATCTGAGACTTACAAAAATCACGTACAGTATTTTTATTTTAGAGGAAAGAAATATAAGTGTTAAAAATGTGAAGTTAAAATTAACATTTTTAAAAAATTTTCTTCAAATTTTTAATGAAACTAACAAGTATTACAATAAATAGTATAAAAATAGTCATTTTTTTTGTTTGCTTTTTCTTTTGTAATGATCAGGAGTCTCTGATCTATGTCCACCAAATCTACCATGTTGGACTTCCACCTTCCTCAGTAAGGGGTGCATCATGGCCTTAGTGGCCCATGCACCATAAAAACCAAACAAATCTCAGTAAGGCTTTTCCATAAAGATATTGCTATTATGGAGATGTTCATCATTCACTAATGTGCCCAAGGTTACCTGGGAATAAGTTTAAATAGGAATAAGGAAGTGTATTTTTACAGACATATTGCATTTGAGATTTTGGCAGGCTTGTAATAAATTTCCAATCAAAATTTTATAGTTATTTGCTCTATTGCTGCCCAAAAAATGTTTTCACCAACTTGGAAACTTGGAAAAAAAATATTTCGAAGTTTCCAGTTCAGAGGATTTAACACTCTTTCAAAATGTTAATCCTTCAGTAACTTTCTTATCTGAAAATACCCTTTCTTTGAATTTGTCATCACTAATGTAGAAATTAGTTTTAAATGTTGAAAACCCCATCTCCATTCCTGTCCATAGATTTTTACAAAATCCTTCGTTAAACCTAACTTTACAAGAAGAAGTGGGAAAAAAGGTTCATTCGATGAACTAATGGTTTGTAGATGCCATTTTTCTTTCCAGGTATGAAATTCATGGGGGGGGGGGCAAATCTTAGTTTGATAATGAATGGTTTTGTCACACTAGCACAAAAAACAACAATATTTTGTATAGTTATACACAATATTTTGTATAGCTATTTTGTAAAGACAAACACTGTAAGGGATTTGGTTGAAAGGTGTAGTGATCACTGCAGTAATATCTAGAAAATTCCTGATTCCAGAACTTCTCAATTAGCAGTTCAGCTAGCATGAAATGAAACTAAAATATGAAATACTCTGCAAACTGAATGTGCTATGAAAAAAAAACAAGCTGAACGTTTGAAATCAACATTAAAAATACACTAAAGTCTGCCATATTTCTAATAAAAAAAATTTTCATTATGCTTCAGTGTATTGGGCAACCAAGTCAAAATAAAGTAAATATTCAAAAAGCATTTTTGTACAAAGTTTTAATTTTTATGAACTGTCAAAATTTCATGAAAAAACTCGCTCCACTCCACACAACTTGGACACATTCAGTGAACTAACTAACTCTGGAAAGGACTAATGTGTGATATGGTCACCATTCACTAATGTGCTGATCATAAAATGCACTGGCAAAAAATATACATACTACAGTATACAAATTAACAGCAATTAACCCATTTCAACCTACTTTTAGCATTTTTGAGCTCTACATGGAACCTAGAACGTTTTATGAAGAGAACTTTTTCATTGTGTTGTAGACACAATGAAATTCCACATTCTGAGGATGATGGGCTGACTGAAGAAAATATCAATTTCAACATGAAGCATCTATTATTAATAGACAAAATAATAACAACTGTTTCTTTTTACTACATTTGAAAATGAAATTTAAAAGGGGTTTTCAAATTTCCCAAGCTAAAGTAGTCCATGCTCTGAGCATAAAATGTGTAGCGTAAACAAAAAATGATTTAACTTGTTTAGCAGTATCTACATAAAAAATGTATATATGAAGTACAATTACATCAGTATGAAATATGGTCTCTATAATTAGCAATACAAGGGGCTAAATGGCCAAAATATTGTGGCAAATATCCTGGTGGACATTGAGCCATGTTTCTTGCACTTTTTCTGTAAGTTGGGCAACAGTGGTAGGAGGCAAGGAGGTGGAGGTCATTGAACTCCCATCACATCCCAAATGTGTTTGATGGGCAATATATCTGTGAATATTCAGGCCAAGAAAGCATATCCACATTGTCTAGGCACTGTCAGGATATCAGTTATGTAGACAGGTATTTCTGGAAAATAGTTTCGGATGCCATGTAGAAAGGGCAGAAGCACTGGTCTTAGAACGGTTTCAACATAACATCCTGCCATCAATAACAACCAGAGGTGAGTATCTATTGTAAATGATGATTCTCCATTCCAGTTGTTGACCTGGTATGTTGCTGTCTGGATTGCCCGTCTCGAGACATGCAAATGGACATCACTGAATCCCAACCAGAAACTTGAGATGACTCAATAACACTCTGTTTCCCAGGAAGCCTCCACTTCTTTCATTTGTCAGTTAATTGTGCTCCATAACATGCTTGTAAAAAGGGATAATGTCATGACACTGGAAATGTGATAGGTATATTTAGCATTAGCAGAGGCATACAATGCAAGAAAGCAATCTTATGCAGCATCAGCCAAACAAAAAAAAAAAGAAGAAGAAACCTCCCATTTCACCCCTCCATTCATTCCAGCTCAGCCTTAAATTTATTTAGGCTACCAACTTAAAAAACAAAAGATGGAAGTCTGTTCCACCAATCAACCACCTGCTGGCTAAAGGGAAATTTCTGCTCATCAATTCTAACAGCAATTAACCCAGCAATTAACTGTCTTTCCTCAATTTGAATCTATGCCCCCTCAGGTTCTTAATCTGAGCAGGAGGAAGAATCTCATCAGCATTCAGCTTGCTCAACCCATTCAAGACCTTATACACCTCAATCAGATCACATTGCAGGTGCCTACTCTCTGGGTGCTGCAATTTGCTGAACTTAAGCCTTTCTTGGTAAGAGCACCCCTTTGTTCCCCTCACCAATCTTTTTGTCCTTCTTTGTACTCATTCTAGCAACCCTACATCCTTCCTAAAATGAGGACTCCAGACCTATACACACTACTCTAGGTGTGGCCTGACCACTGCCTTGTACAATGAGATAATCACCTCCCTGTCCCTGCTAGCAAAATTCCTATATATTATTGACAAGACTCCATGACCTGCCCTGGCGACCCATCTGCACTGCTCAGCACACTTCATATTTGACTGCACAATTACCCCCATCTTTTTTATTCTCCACTTCCCTGGGTGTAGTACCACACAGTTGGTATGTTTCTCTGGGGTTACTTCTACCAATATGCAGTACTTTGCATTTGTCAATGTTAAACTTAAGTTGCCACTTCAAGCCCATCTGCCTAACTTCTCTAGATCCTGTTGCAGGGGCATACTGTCTTTAGTGTCATTAACAATCCTGCCAACCTTTGTATCATCTGCAAACTTGGACATTAATCCTGATATACCTTCATCAATATCATTGATGAATACACAAAACAACAATGGGCCCAGCACCGAACCCTGGGGAACTCCACTAATAATATTTGTCCACGAAGAGCAGTGTCCATTGATTACCACTCTCTATCTTCTCCCACTCAACCATCCCTTTATCCATTGTAGCAACTTACCCTTAATGCCATATCTCTCCAATTTGTACAGCAGTCTTCCATGTACAACAGTATCAAAAGCTTTCCTGAAATCCAAGTACTGTATATGAAATCAAAATTATTTTTGACATTCAGTTCCTTTGTGACCACATCATAGTATCCAATCAAATTGGTCAGACAAGACCTCCCTTTAACAAACCCATGCTATGTCTTAACTATTACTGCAGTCTTGTCTAGACGATTCTGCAATGCTTCTTTAACCAGTGACTATTATTTTCCCCAGAACACAAGTTAAACTAACAGGTCTATAGTTACCTGTCACGTTTTAAACCCCCTTTGTGAATTGGGTATACATTTGCACACCTCCAGTCATGGGGACCTCTAATAATTATGGCTAAGGGTTTGCTTCCTTTCCTGCCTTCTTTAATATAACTGGATAGATCCTGTCCACACCAGGTGCCTTCCTTATGTTTAACTTCAACAATTTCTCCTCCACTTTGCTCTCAGTTATTATAAAATCACTTAGCTCCCTGTTAGAATTTGGCATTCTCCTCATTGAAAAACTCCTCATGTGTGAATGTAGATGCAAAATACTCATTCAGTTTATCACCTACCTGAGCATGATCAATAGTCAACTCATCTATGTTAAGTGGTCCAATCTAATCTGATTCATCCCTTTCCTTCTAGAGTTTACATAAGTAAAGAACTCTTTGCCTTTTTTCTTTGCATCTTTTGCCAAAGATTTCTCGTAATCTGCCTTTGCCTGCCTAACCTCCTTTGTGACTTGATTATAGACAAGCTTATATCTGTCATAGGCTTCTGTGTCACCTGATAATTTATATGCATCCCATACATTTTTCCTCTCTGCCACGAGCTTCATTAATTCATCTGACATCCATTAAGGCCTGAACCTTGAACAGTATTTCTTAGTTGGAATGAATTTTATTTACATAAATATTTATCTATAATGTGATAGGTTTCCATTCTTCCAATTCCACCAGAGTCCTGGAAACATGTCCAAGTACCTCCCATTCATCCATTTTTGCCGATGATGTTTAACCTTTCAGACATCATCATCATCAACCATTTTCAATCCAGTGCAGGATAAAGGCCTCTCCAGCAACTTTCCAGTTCCTTCTGTTTTGTGCAATGGCCATCCATTTACTACCCACAAACTCATGAATTTCATCTGTCCATCTCCATCGTTGTCTTCCAGGTTTTCTTCTAGCTCCTCTTCGGTACCATTCTGCTATTTTCTTAGTCCATCTGTCATCATGTCTTCGAGCTATGTGTCCTGCCCAAGACCATTTTAGTTCTTTAGTTTTGATAAGAATGTCCTTTACTTGAGTTTGCTGCCTAATCCATGTGTTTCTCTTCTTATTAACAGTCTGATTCCCAATATAATTCGTTTCATTCTTCACTGTGCAGTTCTCAGCTTCTCTTCTATTCTTCTGGTGAGTGCCCAAGTTTCACTTCCATGTCATGGTGGGGAGTATACATTGGTCATTATTTTACGTTTCAGACAAATTGGGATATTGCTCCTCAGTATGCAACTATATTTCCTGAATGCTATCCATTCTAAAGTTATTCTTCTCTTGACTTCCAGCCATTTATCATTATTACAGCTAATGACTTGTCCCAGATAAGTATATGACTCCACTTTTTCAATTACTGCTCCTTCAATCATTATGTCCCTTTCTATGGCATACTTTTTCATCATTATTTTTGTTTTAGCCATATTCATCTTTAGTCCAAAATCCTTATTAACTCTACATAACTAATTAAGATTTTCCTCTAATTCTTTGGGATCATTGCTTAGGACCACAATGTCATCTGCAAATTGTAAATGGTTTAGGTACTCTCCATTCACATTGACTCCTTTCTGCGACCAGTCTAATCTTCTGAAAGCTTCCTCAAGGGCAGCAGTAAACAACTTCAGAGATATTGTCTCCTTGTCGAACTCTTTTCTTAATTTTAAATTTGCTACTGTCGTTGTCTAGTCTAATAAAGGAGGTAGCATTCTCACATTTTCTTCAAAATCATAATATATGGGGTATCTATGCCTTGTCTTTCCAGTGCCCGAAACATTGCCTTATGCTGTATGGAGTCAAATACCTTTTCATAATCCACAAATGCCAGGCATAACAGTGTTTTATATTCATTTGCTTTCTCCATTAGCTGTGATATTACATGAAGGTGATCCATAGTTGAGAATCCTGTCCTAAAGCCAGCTTGCTCTTTCGGTTGATTCTCATCAAGTATTCTTTCTAATCTGTTAGGATATGATCCTTGTGAACAACTTGTAGATATGGGATAACAAGCTAATTGGTCTATAATTTCCAATTTCTGATTTATCTCCTTTCTTATGCAGCAGAACTATGATTGCATTATTCCACTTCTTAGGCATCACACCTTTTCTAATGCATTTTGTGAAGTCTTTTTTGTGCTATGTCTCTTCCTCCCAATTTTAACAACTCTACAGTAACTTCATCTTCCCCCTGGGCTTTCTGATTCTTCATTTTCTTCAATGCATGTTCTACCTCATGAGGAAGGATATCGGGTATGTTGTATGTGTTACTAATTTGCGATCCATCTTCCCCACTGCTGGCATCATTCCCTCACTCCTTGTATAATTCTCTACAGTAGTCTTCTGCTATTTGAATTATGCCTTCTCTGCTATTCATAAGTACGCCATCGCTATTCTTCAGTTTTAGTATCATTTATCTTTCTGTATTACTGCTCATGGCTGCTAATTTAAGTCCTTTGTTTTCCCTTAATGCTTGTTCTACTTTTCTTGTGTTAAATCTTCAGACATCATAACCCACACTAATAGCAATTTTCCTGTTAACAATCTAACTTCTGACAACTCAGCAATCTGACCCCTTTCCGAGTCCTACAGCTATCATGATGCCACTCTACAGATGTTAAAAGGCACTGCCCACTCTGAGATGGTCAATCACTTAATTATTTTTTTTTGCCCACTAACTTTATACACATTTTATAGCCAATAAGATTCCTGTGTCAGGTGGTAAGAGATGATTTATTGGACACTATCATGCCAATTAGCTTGATATGCTAACCAATACACATTATTTCAATAAACATCACAGTTATGCGCACAAATTTTTTGATAAACTGGTACGCTCTTTCTAGGTGGGCAATATCACTGACAAGCGCTGTACTTGGAATTTGTCTTAAATCTTTAGGCCACTCATACAGAATAGGTGGGGACAGTTATTGGGCATTAGTCACATTCCCATGCACACATATATGTCCAGGGTGAATTATATGCATTGGAGGGCAACGTGTTCTGAGCTACTGTGGTATGTTTTCAAAAGCAGTTTTGAAAACATACCACAGTAGCCCACAGTTTTTGTAATTTTGTTGTTATAGATGATTTAGTTTGAGAATATTGTAACAGTAGTGAAGACAAGAAAAAAAATTATATTACTCCTAAGAAGGCTACTAAAATTAAGATTGAAAGAATGTGGAAAAATAACACTGATATTGTTGGTCTACAGAAAGAACAGTTTGAAGAAATTATAGAAAATGGCAACACTGTAAGAAGTTACCACTGACAGTGGAAGAGTGGACAAATGTGGAAAAAAAACACACGTCAAGAACAGATAATGACTTTTGCTGTACCTGCACTCAAAGAAGAACTGGGAAGAAATACAGCAAAATCTCATAAATCTGGAATTCAAAAATTTGTTCATCACTTTTGAATATTATCCAAGGATAGTTGACCGTACAAGGCAAAGGGGAAATGGGCTGGCCAGACTTTGGAGGTGGGAGACATTGCAGGTGCCAGATTCATGTATTATATTACATTAATGATTTCTAAACCAATTTCTTTCTGTTTTACATATTGAGCCCCCTTTAAAAATTTTCATAAATTTCATGAGCTCCCAAGTCCAGAACAAGAAAAGAACATCAAACTTTTATTTCAAAGAAATGAAATAAGAATAATAGAAATAAATAAAAAAACACTTCATTAGTGGGATGGCTTGTCCATATTTTGTTAAAAAAGTGCTTAATGTAAACAACAAGCAAAAACAGCCCCCCCCCAAAAAAAAAACACGTGTGCCCCAGACTTTGGGAACCTCTGTCCTAGACCATATGTTATTGTATGTATTTGCAATGTATAAAAACTATTTTGTAAGACATTCAATACTAGTTCACAGTATTGTACAGTGGTATATATTTAGTTTTACAGGAAGTCATACAACACTATTTATACTTCAAATTAAAAAATATTTCACAGTTGCCACGCCCATACTGGAGGCAGCATTCAAATCCACAACCTTTATTTCACAGGCAAGTACTTTACCTACCAGACCTATCTGACAGTGAAGGTTAACAGTTTGGCTTAATGCCAGTAGCTACCATTCTGTGGAGATTACAGAACTGCTTTATTATAGTAACCCTCAAAACACCAGATTCAAAAATTCTTACTGTTAGAACGAATGTGCAAAAGAATGTACATATTAATATATTTGCAATTTATTTACATATATATTTTTACATAAATATACATTGCTGCTAATTTTTTAAAACTCACGGGTTTGTTCTTTATCAGACAAAGCAGGTCATGCAATTTGTCAGGAGTTATGTTTAATGGTTTACTTCTCCAAAAAGTTTTATGTTTAAAGTTTTATTATGGTAAAAACATAACAAAAAGTAAACTTTCAAATGCAATTTGAAAGTTTACTTTTTTCTTAAAGCAAACAATATTAAGGCACTGCTCACAGAGGAAGTTCAAGTTGTAGTTCAGTGCTAAACAGGCAACATGGAAATGGCTCAGTTACATACTCAAAGACTCCCATTACACACATATAGCATAAAAGTAATATCAGATATTACCTAAACCTATAGGTTTTGTTTCTTAATCTAAATAAGGGTGACCTCCCCTTATATAAAAGTCTACATTTACTGTTTTATTTATAGTTTATTGTGCAGTTTAATATATCACAATGTAAACTTTTAAAAGGACAAAAATAACTGAACTGAAAAGCAGATGCAGATTTTACGATAACATACCACTCAAGACAAAAAGAAGTCAGCTTATGTGAAAAGTCAACTTGCACACCAGAATATATGGTATCTTATATGGTATGATGTAACTGATCCCATGTGAAAAAAAGAATTACGATAAAAAAGTAACAATAGATAAAATAAGATATGTTCAATGTCTTAATTCCGTTAATATATTAAAAAAAAAAACAAAACATATATATTCCACTTTCACTAGACCTCCTGAAACTTGGCAGATTTGCTTCCCGAGTCCTCTTGGTAGCATTTTCATTTGAAATCTGATTTTAAATAAGATTCAAATCAAGGTCTTTGTAAAATTTACATGTCTAATTTTTGAATCTACCATAGATACTTCCAATAAATCTTACCCACTGACCCTGTAAACGGCTTATTTTAGCACTAAATAACTACTGATAGCTAACTAGACAACTATTATATGGGGGGACAGGTGGAATTTTTCCCCCAAGACCATCCATTGCCATTTTTGTGGCAAAAAATTGAATTATTTCAGGAACAACTGGACTGACTTCGTATAAAACACATTATTGGAATCCTATTCTCTCAAAACTTGATATTACGACACGTTGGACAGAGACCAGCTAATCGGGTCTCGATTACATAAATTGTCTGTCCAACATGTCGAAAAATTGGATTTTGGGTATATTACAAATCGGTGGTGCATTCAGGAAATCAATACTTCACTTTTTTGGCACAAAAGACAAATGGCCTTGTCATTTATAAAACCGAAAACTCAAATACTGTGATTCGCAGTTGGCTAAAAGGGCTTTTCAACCCATTTCTAAAACTATATTACAGTAAAGGATAAGCTGAAAAGAGGGCGTACTCCCAAGACATTTGGGATATCTTTTATTAGTTACACATGCAACATATTCGATTCATAATTCCAAAAAATTTCGAAACTTCTGTTCTTTGTTTCAAATATGGTGGAAGGAGAAAAAAAATCAAAAGGCCTACTATTCATTCATCTCCGTACATCAGATCTCCACAGCTAGAGGCTAGTAATCCGTTACTTTAGTGTCATAACGTCACAGTAACAATGTCGATGCGCTTCGACTCCAGCTTTTGATTTAATCCCTGTTCTTTTTATTTTCTATTTGAAGTTGCTATGCTGGGAATTTAAACTTGCTATTTGGTGCTTGCTTGTTGGTTTCCCCCCAACCCCGATGTGTGCCAGATACTTGTCATATTTTCAGTAAGAAAGAACATATATATATGTGTATATATATATATATATATATACAGGGTGTCTCAAAAATATTGGTACAAATTTAGGGGAGGTAGGTAACATCTAAAGGAATGTGAATTGCATAGGAACCCATAACCGGAAACGTCACTGTAAGTTGGTACATGGCGCTGTTCATCAGTTCGTGAGGGGGAAAATTTCTGGTTTACTCATTAAAGCAGTAGTCGCCGCAAGAAGAGCATGCATCGGCATACGAACTGTGAGCTGGCAGACATGCACCTAGTGAATGGGTTAGCAGAGGGCCCACACGGTGTGCGCCCCCATGCAGCACGACATCGCTTCGCAATAAATGTATGGGCAGGCATGGTCGGTGACTGCTTAGTCGGCCCATACCTGTTACCATCCCACATGAACTCAGCTAAATATTAGATCTTTCTTGAACAAGTTCTACCAGGGTTACTTGACGATGTTCCAGCAAATGTGAGACGCAACATTTGGTTTCAACATGAAGGGGCGCCTGCCAATTATGGAAGGTGTGTTTGTGACCATTTGAACAGGCGTTTTGGGTGTCGATGGATTGGCCGTGGTGGACCCGTTGCCTGGCCCCCACGTTCACCTCATTTATCGAGCCTTGATTTCTTTCTGTGGGGGACACTCAAATCTGTTGTGTATGAATCGCCTGTGGAGATGGAAATGAATCCCGTGGCGAGACTCGTCTGTGCTGCTGTTACTGTCAAAGAAACTCCAGGTGTGTTCGACCGTGTCCGCCAATCCATGCTGCGTCGGTGTCGCGCATGCATCACGTCTCATGGTGGAACCTTCGAGCATCTGTTGTAACATCATGAAATGTATCCATCTCGTACTCCATTGTTAATATTATGTCAAATAAATGTTTGCCACTAATTACTGTCTTGTGTCATTTCTGCTTCTTGTGCCTCTGCTACTCTCCCGTGACATAGTAGTAGTAGTTACGTTTCCGGTTATGGGTTCCTATGCGATTCACATTCCTTTAGATGTTACCTACCTCCCCTAAACGTTTGTACCAATATTTTTGAGACACCCTGTATATATATATATATAAAATCAGTGTTGTTAACATACTTTAATTTCCTGGGCTTATTATGACCGGGGCTCACATCTGGTGAGTATGGGCTGGGCACACCCAGGGTCCTGAGCTGGATACCATCATTCTTCTTCTCTTTTTTGGTGATTCCCTCCTACTTCTCTCTCTCTCTCTCTCTCTCAGGGTACTCAACTTTTTTTTTTTTTTTTTTTTTTTGCTGGTGCAGCATAAGCCTCAGGCTTCCTTGCACCATATGGCTAATAATAATAATAATAAATATTTTCGTCACTGCCTCAAATAAAATAATAAAATTTTTAGGTTTCATAAATACACACAAATTTAAATAGAAACGGACGTGTGGATGTATATACGTATTCTCATGTTACAGCGGCACTGAAGAAATCTTCACAATCAAAGCACAAGGCGAACTGGGAAAAAAAAAAAAAAACACTAATTTTTAATTCTTAATTACTGAAAGTAAACCTGATTTCTTACATTCGTGAGAGGGGAGATTCAAAGCAAGCAAGTTCTGAATAGAAAGTTTAAATTCCCATCACAGAGATGAGCAAATACAGTGAGTAACGCACAATCGGTCAAAAAAACAAATTGTCACAGGTCGGAGCTAAGTTCTACGACGCTAAAGTAAAGGATTTTCATTATCACACCCAGGCAACATTATTTCCAAATATCCAGTCTTAAAGGGCAACAAACGTGGTAAGAAAATGAAATAATTTATACTTACCGGATGATATGTTTATAATTATAACAACACTCAACAGCATAAAATTAAACATATTGCAAATAATAATAATATTACTTAAAATTCATTACACTATATTTACAAACCCGCGCCCATCTAACTTTAAACATTGTACCTCAGTGGTAAGATGGCGCTGTGTAAATTTCTAAATTTATTTCCTCGAGTGTGCAATAGGAAGTTATCAGAAGATTTTTTAAATGTCTCACTATTTGAAACCAAGAAGCCTTAATACGAAATGCAACCATTTGGTATTACCAGTAACAAAACTACGAATTCTAACCCTTATAATACACGTGCCTTGAGTTACCCGGGTTCAAGCCCGTGACTGCTGAATACGGTGCTGTTTCTTGTATTATCTCTACATTGTGAACTCCTCTGACCTTATGATCGTCCCGGAGTATAAACAGAAAATGTATTAATTTATTTAATTATTCTCAATTCTACCCACCCCCAGGCCTGTTTAGCTATAGTTACCAAACGATGAGCTCTCCCTACGAAAACGGCGCAAATTAGTAACAGTGCCATTTCATTTAGAAGTTATACGAAAATATGATGTTACACACGCATTTTAAAAGGAAGATGAACTATATAGATAACTTTTCAACTTAACAGTATTAAAACAAAACAATCAAAAAATAATGTTAACTGATTCGATACCTTTTTAACCATTTGTTCCAGAGATCAATTTGTAACACATAACGACGACGACGTAAATAAAAGCATATAATTATCCGTGATAAGCACTGCACATTTCGGAGCTATTGAGAGCCAGCTGGGATCCTTGTCGCCCCTAGCAAAAACAGCCTCATCAGGTTAGATTGCCTTTCCTGGAGGGGTTCCTAGACTCCAATTCCGTGTTCCATCCATGACGTTCCGGCCGATAAGACTTATCTGTCTTTCATCCCTCCT
Source organism: Mastigoproctus giganteus (assembly GCF_048544385.1). Classification (NCBI taxonomy): domain Eukaryota; kingdom Metazoa; phylum Arthropoda; class Arachnida; order Uropygi; family Thelyphonidae; genus Mastigoproctus; species Mastigoproctus giganteus. The sequence goes on along the minus strand of NC_143586.1, from coordinate 147,310,702 downwards.
CCTTCGACATTCCTTTGTGTACATATATAAAATAACTTACATGACAGGTGTTTTCCATTCTCATGTTTCACATTGGTGTCCCATTTATTCTTTTAAAATCTAGCACCCTATTTATTTAAAATACCCCTTCCTGCAGCAGTATTGTGACCGTTTTTCTATCGCATTACGTATGATATATATATTAAATAAAATATTGATTCTTTTAACGGCAGCAATACTAATGAAAAGTAACACAGAAAAAACAAAACAAAACAGGGTATAAAACTGTCTAGTTTATACAAAGTAACATTAACTGACATCATATACTTAAAGGATTTCCATTCCCTTTTCAGGGCAGGTCTGAAAAATTAGGTAATATACACTGAGCAGAAACTTGATTACGTGCATATAAGCTTTCCATGAAATGGAACATTGCTTGAGTAATCATCACGTGTTCCTACCATGCAATATAAATCAGGCGCGCAGATATGTAGAGATACCGTAAGTATTTAATTCAATGTGAGAATGAATGGAACAGAATCAGTTGATAGGCTTAAATTTTGGATGCAGAGTTGACAAGTAACATCTTTTCCTTTTGAGATGTAAACAGTGGTTCATGAGCTCCTATATACATATATAACCGAACATAACTACGGTCCGATTTGATCTGTATTAGTGGTGGCAAGTGATACAAAAGCAAACTAGACAGAAGACATACTCTGCTATGCCGACGATAATAAGATATATACTCAGATTAACCTCGGCGAACATCTCTCAAACATCAATAAAAAGATCTGTGAAAAGTTACATAACTTAGGATTCTATCTCCATCAATTTGGCCTCCTCATTAACCCTGCCAAATCAGCCCAAATTGTCTTTTCCCTGAAGCGCCAACCCACTGAAATCCAAGCTTCTCTAGACGGCATTCCCTTCCCAGTGGTCAAGATGCATACAGACTTGGGAGTCGTCTTCGACTATAAACTGAGCTTCAACCCCCACATTGACAAGCTCACAGCAAAATTCTGTAAAATGCGCTGGACCACAAAACAACAACTGCTCCACGTTAGGGATCTGGATGTGACTCGTCGATACGTATACACCTCAGTATACTTCGTCGTACTGTATGCCTCGGAAATTTTGGGGTCCGCGGCCCCTACCAACATCAAGCGCGTGTACTCCGCCGAATATTGGCTCCTTCGTTGGATCACGCAAAAACATCGTCGTCCACCCCAGCAAAGAACAACTGCGATGGCGATGTCACTTAATTTTGCCCGACTTCCAGATATTGTATTTGAAAAAAGCCTTGTTCTCACTGTCAAAATGACAACCGGAATGGTCTCAGAGCCAAGCATCTGGGAACTGTGTGGCTGGAGGATCCCTCTACCCGGACTGAGGTCAGCTCCCACGCTCACAGCTCACTATAACAGAGTAGTGCTCAGTGACCGCTTTCTCCCCAGGGAGATGCTCCCCACAATCCTTTCAACTGACGGCGACCTCCGTAGGTTTGGAGGTACCGAAGACAGATCCTTAAGAGCCTGACCTTGGCCAGGCAAAGTGCACATTGATAAGGGCAGCATAATAATGCCCAATATATTGTAAATAATGTTCAAAGCACGATGTCTTTATGAATGTGTTGTAAATAAAGTGAAGAATATCTTTATGAATATAAATATTAATATAACATAATGTAAATATGAATGTCTTTATTATTTCATTGTAAATACTGTCAAAAGCATATATCCTGTAAATAATCTGACACTGATTCTATTTTATTGTTGGCTCTGGGGGATGAGCCCGAACTTCGATGTGGGCCCTCGTCTCCCCAAGGCTATTGTCCAATAATCAATGTAAAACCCCTAGCATTGCTGCTGTGAAGGGTGTATTGTATATACGATGTTTGTATACAATAAAGATTATATATATATATATATATATATATATATATATACAGGGTGATTCACTACCAGTGCAACAAACTTGCAGGAGGTGTAGGGGGCACAAAGACAAATCGAAATCACATAGCATTGCAGGGTCCGAAATGCCTTCGTCATGCAGTAGAGGACGTTGAATGGGAGGTCGCGTGAACAGCGATCCCGCTGGAAGTCAGCATTTGCGAACCGTTTCTGTTGAAGAAACCAAGTAGCAAAAGTCCTCCGGAGTGGATAATCCACAGGCTCCAATGATTGGACTCGTTGCAGATGGTATGATCTCATTTGGTTTGTTGACAGTATCCTCCATACAGTGGATTGGGAAATACCCAATCGTTGGCCTATCGCTCGAGTACTCTTACTCGGATTGCCTTCTGCAAGACGTAGGACATTCTCCTCATTGTCTGGCGTCCTCATCGTTCGCTCTCGATTCATGGTACCGCTCGTGAAACAACCAGTCTCACGTAACCTTCTGTGCACACGTGCGAAAATCGTATGATGAGGAGCACGCCTGTGCGGGAAACTGTCCTGGTACAAGTTCAGAGCGGCGCGCCCGTTACAGTTTGCAGCTCCATACGCGAGGTGCATGTCGGCCCATTCAACGTTTGAATACTCGTCCATCCTATTGCCTCGGGAACCGGTTCGCAAATGCTGACTTCCAGCGGGATCACTGTTCATGCGACCTCCCGTTCAATGTCCTCTACCGCATGACAAAGGTATTTCGGACCCTGCAATGCTATGTGATTCCGATTCGTCTTTGTGTCCCCTACACCTCCTGCACGTTTGTCGCATTGGTAGTGAATCACCCTGTATATATGCTTTGAAGTGAGGAAAATCTGAAGGCTCCGAAAACAATTCTGAAAACGTTGTATCGGAAAGGCTGTTCAAGCCAGGCTAGTGCACTGTTCTTTGCAGAGTCATATACTAAATAGCATAATCCGGATGTGTTCTTATTAGTAATTGCTAGAGAGTGGCACTATCAACGCATCACATTTTAGAAGGTATTAATCGAAGGATGCTAATTTTTTTTTTTTCCGGATTCGTTTTATACGAGGGGCGTCGGAAAAATTTGTGGCCTGGGATGAAAGGTTAAGTAGTAGTAGTAATAACCCCAGGGGCTTACATCTGGTGAGTATGGGCTTGGCATACCCAGGGTGCTGAGCTGGATATCATCATTCTTCTCTTCCTTGGTGATTCCCTTTTATCTAAGGGGCTCACATCTGGTGATTATGGGCTTGGCAAACCCAGCGTCCTGAGCTGGATATCATCATTCTTCTCTTTCTTGGTGATTCCTTTCTACTTCTCTCTCTCTCTCTCTCTCTCTCTCAGGGGTTAACTTGGGATTTTTTTTTTTTTTTTTTTTTTTTTTGGCTGGTGCAGCATAAGCCTCAGGCTTCCTTGCACCATATGGATAATAATAATAATAATAATAATAATAATAATAATAATAATAATAATCTCTCTCGGGGTAGTTCGAAATTTTTTTTTTTGGCTGGTGCCGCATAAGCCTCAGGCTTCCTTGCATCATATGGCATAATAATAACAATAATAATAATAATAATAATAATAAAAGTAGTAGTGGCATGTGATGCAAGAAAGCAAATGTATGAGCTTATGCACCATCAGCCAAAAAAAAAAAAAAATCACACCATTCCCTCCAAATGCCTGTCCAGTTCCTCCTTAAATTTATTCAAACTATCAACTTCCACACGACAGATGGAAGTTTGTTCCAGCAATTAACCACCCGCTGGCTAACGCCAAATTTCCGCACATCTATTCTACCTCTGTCTTTTCTTAATTTGAATTTATGCCCCCTTAGGTTCGTAATCTGAACAAGTGGAAGAATCCCATCAGAATTCAGCGTGCTCAACCCATTCAAGGCCTTATACACCTCGATCAGATCACCGCGCAGGTGCCTAGTCTCCAGCACTGCAATTTGCAGAACTTAAGCCTCTCTTGGTAAGAGGATCCCTTCATTCCTCTCACTAATCTTGTTGCCCTTCTCTGTACACGCTCAAGTAAATCTACATCCTTCCTAAAATGAGGCCTCCAGACCTGTATGCAGTACTCAAGGCGTGGCCTGACCATTGCCTTATACAGAGGGACAATCACCTCCTTTTCTCTGCTAGCGAAATTCCTATATATCATTGACAAAACCTCGTGACCTGCCCTGGCAGCCTGTCTGCATTGCTCAGGAAACTTCATATCTGCCTGCATAATTACTCCCAGGTCTTTTTCATTTTCTACCACCTTAAGTGTAGTACCACACAGTTGGTACGTTTCTCTGGGGTTACTTCTACCCATATGCAGTACTTTGCATTTGTCAAGGTTAAACTTCAGTTGCCACTTCTTAGCCCATCTGCCCAAATTATCTAGATCCTGTTGCAGTAGCACACTGCCATTACTGTCATTAACAACCCTGCCAACCTTTGTATCATCTGCAAACTTCGACATTAAGCCTGATATACCTTCATCAATATCATTGATAAATATACAAAACAACAGTGAACATAACACCTATTGATTACCACCCTCTGTCTTCTTCCACTTAACCATCCTTTTATCCATTGTAGCAACTTACCCTTAATACCATTCTGCTCCAATTTGTACAATAGTCTTCCATGTGCAACAGTGTCAAAAGCTTTCCTGAAATCCAAATATATGATATCAAAATTATTTTTTGCATCCAGTTCCTTTGTAACCACATCATAAGTTCAGGAGCCTGGTAACATGACAGTGAACTGTTAATTTCAGAAGCCTGGTAACATGTTACTTTTCAAAATAATCCTCTCTGGAATCAGTACACTTTTGCTACCGATGCTGCAATGCGTTGATTCCAGTTTCGAAGAAAGTTGTATCTTGGCCCTACACGATTGCATCCAATGTAGTAATGATTGCCTGTCAGTGAAAAAAAAAAAAAAAAAAAAATGGATGCTAGCCAATTATTTTATACAAATTAGGAATAGATGAAATTCCAACGGCGCAAGATCTGTCAAATTAGGGTGGAATATCCAAGATTGCCAAGCGGTACTTAAATAGTGCAGCCATGGCAATGGCAGACTTGGGAGCCAGTGAGTTGTTCTGGTGGTATACGACTTGTTTCCTAAGTTTTCCTATGTGTTTGTCTTTGATATTTTCACGCAAGCACTTCACAAAATCTGCACAGTAGGTTCCTGTGGTTGTTGGGCATATTGGCCTTTCGGAAGTAACATTCCATCAGCATCCCAGGAAACTAATGCCATCGTCTTGCCAACAGAAGGAATTGACCTGGCTTTCTTTGGAGGGGAAGAAGAGCTATGTTTGTACTGTTTGGAGTGCTCCTTAGTCTCTGAAAATGATGTACTTATGTCTCATCCATGGTCACTAACCTCTCGGGCGCCTCCGTAGCCAGGTGGATAGGAGCAGCAGTGTGTAGCACACGCTTCTTGATTAGACCGGGGTTCGAGCCCGTGACCACCAAATACGGAGGATGCGGAAAGGTCAGGGAATGGCCACCGCATATTTCCGGAGCAATATTGCCTTAGTTGCTAATGCTCCTAAAAACCACAAAACAACAACAACTAACCTCTCAAAGAAATTTGCTGAATCTACTTCAAATGATGCAGATGTTCACTTCAACTTTTGTGATTTTTTGATCTACTGTCATCAACTTTGAGGCCTATCGCACTCACTCCTTTTTCATAGCAAGAATCTCTGTTATTATGTAGTACATACGTTCAGTACATACAAATAGATGCCCAAGACGCTGACAATGTACCGAAGTGTCACTCGTCGATCACTTATCACCAGTTGTTGACAGTATGTATGATCACCGGATCATGCATACTCTCAAAAACTTCTGGAGTGATGGATGTTGCAGGTCTTCCACCGCAATAGTCATCTTCCAGGCCCACCCTCCCTCATTTATATTCTGCTCCCCATGTTTTAACTATGGAACAGGAAGGTGCATTCCTACCCAATTGTGACCATATCCTCATGAATTGCCTTTGGCATTAGTTCCTTTTTCACCCAGATATCGGATGACTGCACAGCATGTGATTTTGTCCATCTTTCCTCATTCGCACGACTTTGTTGATTTTAGGACCTGTAATTAAAATTGATATTGTTGAAACTGCATGAAACTTGGTTATTATATTATTAGATTTTAGGCGCATCGGCGGCTAAGGCCATGTTGTCCGTGTACATTGTCTGTAAATTGCGTGTGTTCCGAAGTGGATTTTCTGTTTGCTGGACGAATAACATTCTTGGAGAAAAAAACCATGCTACCCTCGCCTGAGACCGAGAAACTCAGCCGCGTGAAAAAGACCCATAAAAATTTCTCCCGTCATTGACGGGATTCGAACTCAGGTCTTTTCCACCCGGTCTGGGAAGGGAAAGAGCATGAAACTTGGTAAATTACTATTTAAAGTGTTATAAGTACAGAAATATTTAATACTGTACCACGGCCGTTTCACGCTCAGCCCACGAACTTTTGAAAACTATTCGTACATGCTTCGAAAGTCAAATAAATCGCATGCTATTTGCAAAACGTATGATTTAACCCTCTTATATATTAGATACTCCACGCGTGAATTTGGCTTTTACAGAAATGCATGACTGCTGTATTTTGTTTTGATGGATGATAGCTGTTGCATGTTTTTCTGAGCAGTGGTTGTGTTGTTTGAAACTTGCAGTTGTCTTTATGTATATGGAATAAATTGAGAGTGACATGATATTAAAAAATCATTTGAAAAGAGATATGTTTACTCTAAATTCGATTGGTCAGTAGTTGTTAAAGAATAAGAGCAAAAAGAATGGGACTTAGTATCGAACCCTATGTTCCTTCTTCCTCTATATGATGCTGGAAAACAGAAGTTTAACAGCGAATTTCGAATACCCGATGTTGTTTAATGTTTTGAATGTCTTAAATAAATGTAAAGTACTACATATGGGAAGCAGTAACCCCAGAGTAACGTATCAACTCTGTGGTACTACACTGACAGTGGTAGAGAATGAAAAGGACCAGGGGGAATTGTGAAGGCAGATATGAAGTTTTCTGAGCAGTGCAGACGGTTTGCAAGAGTAGCTCATGGTGTCTTGTCAATGATATACAGGAATTTTTCTAGCAGGGATAAGGAAGTGATTATCCCCTTGTATAAGGCGATGATCAGGCCACACCTTGAGTAATGTATACAGGTCTGGGGACCTCATTTTAAGAAGGATGCAGAGCTGTTGGAACGAGTACAGAGTAGGGGAACAAGTTTAGTGGATGGAACAAAGGGTTGCTCTCATGAAGAAAGGCTTAAGTTTTGCAGACTACAGTGTTTGGAAACAACACACCTGCGAGGTGATCTGATTGAGGTGTATAAAGTGTTGAATAGTTTGAGCATGCTCAATGCTGATGGGATTCTTCCTCTTGCTCAGAATAATCACTTGAGAGGGCATGAATTCAAATTGAGGAAACACAGTTCTAGGATACATGAGCGGAAGTTTGCCTTTAGCCAGCGGGTAGTTGATTGGTGAAACAGACTTCCATCTTTTGTTGTGGAAGTTGATAGTCTAAATAAATTTAAGGCTGAGCTGGACAGGTATTTGGAACGAATGGTTGGATGAAATTGGTGCTTTTTTTTCTTTTTTTTTTTTGGCTGATGCTGCATAAGCTTGTTTTCTTTCATCATCTGCCTCTACTGATGCTAATACTAAGAGGGAAGGTTGCTTCAAAGTTCTGGATCTTGAAGCTCCAGAAGTTTCCTGCAATGCCAAATAGCACCCCCAGGGGCTCACATCTGGTTAGTATGGGCTTGGCACACCCAGGGTCCTGAGCTGGATATCATCATTCTTCTCCTTCTTGGTGATTCCTTTCTACTTCTCTCTCTTTCTCTCAGGGTAATAGGGGAAAAAAATTTTTTTTTTTTTTTTGGCGTGCAGCATAAGCCTCAGGCTTCCTTGTACCATATGGCTAATAATAATAAAAGAATAAAATGCCCTTTCTATATTGAAACTCACCATAACCGTATGTTCTTTTTTAATGAATGCATTACAGACATTAGATTCTGTTTTTATCATAAGTTGTGGAAAAGATTTTCGTTTTAAAAAGCTAAATTGATTGACAATGATCAAAAGTTGAGTTTCTAAGATTTAAGATAAATTGTTATGGATAATTCTCAAGAGTTTTCCAAGAGAGCTGAAAAGTGATACTAAGGCATACTTTGGGAGATTTGAAAGATCTTTCCTAGGCTTTAAGATTGTTATAATTAAATAGAATCTCTAGATTGTTATAATTGAATAGAATCTTTAGATTGCTATAATTGAATAGAATCAGCAATGATATTAGGATGGAATTTGGTGTACAGATGTGCAAGACCCACTGATTGCGCCAGGGAAAATTAGTCAACCGAAACTACCAGCTTCAGAGTGGCAAAGAGATCGAAGCCATGGCAGAGGGAGAGGCCTAGAAACACTTGAGGATAATGCAGGCTCAACAGTTACAGCACAAGGAAATTAAGGGATGCCTGACCGAAAAATATCATCAGAGGCTCAAAAGCCTGTTGAAAGCAAAGCTGACTGGAAGGAACACAGTTAAAGAACACAGTTTGTTAAGGACACTACTGATACTATGCTGCTGCAACAGGATCTGGAAAGGTTGAGCAGATGGGCTGAGAGGTGGCAAATGAAGTTTAACATTGACAAATGTAAAGTACTACATATGGGAAACAGTAACCCCAGATCAACGTATCAACTCTGTGGTACTACGCTGACAGTGGTAGAGAATGAAAAGGACCTGGGGGTAATTGTGCAGGCAGATATGAAGTTCTCTGAGCAGTGCAGACGAGCTGCAAGAGTTGCTCATGGTGTCTTGTCAATGATATACAGGAATTTTTCTAGCAGGGATAAGGATGTGATTATTCCCTTGTATAAGGCATTGGTCAGGCCACACCTTGAGTACTGTATACAGGTCTGGAGGCCTCATTTCAAGAAGGATGTAGAGCTGCTCGAACGAGTACAGAGAAGGGCAACAAGATTAGTGAATGGAACAAAGGGTTGCTCTTACGAAGAAAGGCTTAAGTTTTGCAAATTACAGAGCCTGGAGACTAGGCATCGGCGAGGTGATCTGATAGAGGTGTATAAGGCTTTGAATGGCTTGAGCATTCTCAATGCCGATGGGATTCTTCCTCTTGCTCAGAATAATCACCTGAGAGGGCATAAATTCAAATTGAGGAAGGACGGATGTCGGATAGATGTGCGGAAATTTGCCTTTAGCCAGCGGGCAGTTGGTTTGTGGAATAGACTCCCATCGCTTGTTGTTGAAGTTGATAGCCTAAATAAATTTAAGGCTCAGCTGGACAGGTATTTCGAACGAACGGAGGGGTGAAATGGGAGTAGTGGTTGTTTTTTTTTTTTTTTTTTTTGGCTGATGCTGAATAAGCTTGCTTTCTTGCATCATATGCCTCTACTAATGCTAATGCTAATGCTAAAGCAATAAGCACCTATGCAATCCCAGTGCTAAGATACTCCTTCGGGGTCATAGCCTGGAATAACAACGGGCTGGAGGATATTATGAGAAACACAAGGACAATGATGGCCAAGAGCCGCCAACACCACCCGAAATCTGCTGCGGAGAGACTGACAATTGCCCAGGAAGAAGGAGGAAGTGGCCTGATAGAGTTCATTGAGCAATAGAAGACACCAATAGTTAACCTGAAGGATTACTTCCAAAAACCCACAGCATCACTCCACCAGGCCATAAGGAAGATAAACAAGCGATATACCCCATTCAACCTAAGCGAGGAGTCCCCCCCTCCCCAACCAAGAAGTACAAACGAAGTTAGAAAGATGGGCAGAGGAGTCACTCCATGGCAGATACTACAATGATCTCCATCAAGATGACATAGATAAAATTGCTTCCAATTAAAATTGCTCACGATCGGGACCCTCTTCTCCGAGACTGAAGGATTCATGTTCGCCATACAAGACCAGGTAATCAACACCAAGAACTATAGAAAACACATCTCCAAGGGACCCGGAGTGTCCGATGACACATATCGACGATGCCACCTGGCCTCAGAAACGATCCAACACATCAGTGCGGGATGCAAGGTGTTCACCCAGACTGAGTACACTCATAGACACGACCAGGTAGCCACGATACTACATCAGAAGCTAGCAAGGAAATACCAGTTGATCGAAGAAGGTGGTGTACCGAAGAGAACCCAACCCAGAACCTGTCCTGTGACCGCGCCATAATAACGGATAGGACAATCCCACACAACAGTCCAGACATAACCATTACAGACAAGAAGAAAAAGGCTACCTATTTGATTGACATAGCAGAACCCAACACTAGCAATGGCCAGAAAACCAATGAGGAAAAAATCAGGAAGTACATTAAGCTAAGACAGGAGATCAAAGCGATGTGGCATATACAACAAGTAACGACCATCCCGATCATCGTGTCAACCACAGGTATGGTGCCAAAGGCCCTACATAACAGCCTAGCAGCAATGGGTCTCTCCGCGAACACTTACAAGGAACTCCAGAAAGTAGCAATCCTGAACACCTGTAGGATAGTCAGAGAGTTCCTCGACCAACAGTAACACCAGTCATAACAACACCCACCCTGTATACTTGGTAGCTATACCCGTTATTATTATTGTTATTATTATTTGGTAGCAATACCCGTCACGAGGTGGAATCCCAATCAGGGAGAAATAATATAAGAGCATTAATAATAATAACAATAAGATAGGTCAGTTGACCCAGTGCCAACAGGGTAACAGAAGTAAGAAATTGATTGGAAAGGTGAAGAGCATCTCCAAGAGAGACAACGTCCACAGCAAACATGAGACAAGAAATCAGAGAATAAGAGAATATTTGGACACACTGAAGCAGAACTTCTTCGCACTCAACAAGAGACTACACCGATACGAAGAGAGCTCCGAGAGGAAAATAAACAACCGAATCTTCGATGAGGACCATAGAGCCTTCTACAGGAAACAAGGTGAACATGTGAAAACAGGAAACGGACCACCCGAGAAGAAGACGATCAAAGAGTTCTGGGGAAATATCTGGAGCAGTGAAGTAAGACATAATAGCAGAGCACCCTGGATAGAAGTAGAACGGAAGAAAACGAAGCACATACAAGAGATGAGGGAGTGGGAGATTCGAGATGAAGAAATAAAACAGTCGATCAGGAACACCGACAACTGCCGAATCCCGGGAATTGATAACATCCACAACTACTGGTACAATAAGCTCACCTGCACACACAAGCACCTAGCAGAGCAGTTCACTCGAATGATAAGGCACAAACAATCCCGAAGTTTCTCACTGAAGGAGTCACATACCTGAAGCCTAAAGATGAAGATACAAGAAACCCAGCGAAATACAGGCCAATCACATGCCTCCCAACGATGTACAAGATCCTGACCAGCTGCATAACTAAGAAGATATCACACCACTTAGAGAGACAGAGCATAATGGCGGAACAGCAGAAATGATGCAAGTGATGCAAGCAAAGGATGCAAGGAGCAATTAACCATAGATGCCGCAGTTATGCAGCAAGCCTTCAAGAAGCACTGCAACCTATACCCGGCCTACATCGATTACCGCAAAGTCTTCGACTCCGTACCTCATAGCTGGCTAATAGAGACCCTGAAGATCTACTAGGTCAACCCGATGGTGACAAACTTCCTAGGAGCAACAATGGCGATATGGAATATCACCATTAAGGTCGAGAACATCACATCCAGGCCAACCCCATTAGAAGAGAAATCTTTCAGGAAGATGCTCTGAGCCCACTATGGTTCTGTCTAGCACTCAACCCGCTGTCCACCAGGCTCAACGGCAGCAAGTATGGATATAGCCTCAAAAAGGAAGAAAGAACCTGTACACCCTCACCCACCTGATGTACATGAATGACGTCAAGCTCTACGCAGCAACAGAGAAGCAACTCCAGCAACTACTCCGGATCACCGAAGAATTCAGCAAGGACATCAGGATGGAATTTGGTCTAGAAAAATGCAAGATCCACACACTGCACCAGGGAAAATTAGTTTGGCCGAAACTACCAGCTGCCGACTGGTAAAGAGATCGAAGCTATGACAGAAGGAGAGACCTACAAATACCTATGGTTGATGCAGGCTGAGCAGTTGGAACACAAGGAAATCAGGAAGTGCCTGACCGAAAGATATCATCAGAGACTCAGAAGCCTGCTGAGAGCAAAATTGAACGGAGGGAACACAGTTAAAGCCATAAACACCTATGCAGCTCCAGTACTAACATACACATTGGGGGATCATAGATTGGAGTAACACCGAGCTAGAAGATATCATGCGAAAGACAAGGACAATGATGACCAAGAGTCGCCAACACCACCCGAAGTCAGCAGTGGAGAGAATAACAATACCTCGGAAAGAGGGAGGAAGGGCCCTGATAGACCTGATAGAACAACTGAAAACAACGATAATTAAACTGAAGGATTACTTCAAGGACAACACAGCACCAATCCACCAGGCCATAAGGAAGACAGATAAGTGGTTACCCCACTCAACCTAAGGGAGGTAACCCCTCCCTCCCAGACAGTACAAGAAACGAAGTTAGAAAGATGGGCAAAGAAGACACTCCATGGCAGACAGTACAATGACTTCCATCAAGATCACATCGATAACATTGCTTCCAATGTATGGCTCACAAGCGGGACGCTCTTCCCCCGACACTGAAGGATTCATGCTGGCCATCCAAGACCAGGTAATCAACACTAGAAACTAGTGTTGATTTCTAGTGTTGAACACTACAAACTCAGAAACGATCGAACACATCACCGCGGGGTGCATGGTGATCACCCAGACTGAGTACTCTCATAGACACGACCAGGCAGCCAGGATAATACATCAGAAGCTAGCGAGGAAATACCGGATGACCAAAGAAATGTACCATACTACAAGTATGAACCCAAGGCAGTAATAGAGACCCGAACCCACAAGCTGTACTGGGACAGCGCCATGATAACGGATAAGACCATGTCGCACAAGAGACCGGACATAACCCTTATGGACAAGATGGAAAAGGCTATCTACCTGATTAACATAGCGGTGCCCAACACTAGCAATGTCCAGAAAACGTATGAGGAAAAAATTAGGAAGTACACGAACCTGAGACATGAGATCAAGGAGAGGTGCCGTATGGAAGAAGTGTCAACCATCCCAATCATCGTGTCAACCACTGGTATGGTACTAAAGAATCTACATAGCAGCCTAACAGCAATAGGTTTCCCAGAGAACACCTACCTACGAGGAACTCCAGAAAGTCGCAATCCTGAACACCTGTAGGATAGTCAGAGATTTCTTCGAGCGACAGTAACACCAGACATTACAACCAGCCTGTGTACTTGGTAGCAGTACCCGTCACGGAGTGGAATTCCCCATTCAGGGAGAAATAATATAAGAGCAACAACAATAATAATAATAATTGCCAGATTTACTATTTCCGGAAGGTTGCTGCAGGTTCAGTGGGTGTGAAGATTCTTTTGCTTTTGCGGGGCTCCAGAATTTCTAGTTTCGTTACTGTAAAAGGTCCACTTTATTTTTTAAATGGCTGCAACCTCATAAGCATGGAATCATGCTGGTAGTTGCATCCGTTAATGAGCAGATGTTGGGAAATATCCTGAGTCACATGACATATCGAAGAGCGAATTTGTATTCACAAGGTTGCCCAGGAAATATTTTTAAGAGCTCCTGAACTTTTTTTTTTTTTTTTTTTTTTTTTGTCTACAAGTGTCTCTTTTTCGGTTCAAGTGTCTGTTTAAAGAATTGGCTATTCGGCTTTTTCACCATCTGGAAAAGCGCGCACAGCTAATGCCTAAAGTAATCGTAACCTTGGGTTACGTTTCCGGAGCGAATTGGAAAGTATAAAACTTTAGTTTTTAAATAATATTCATATGAAAAACATATGAAACATTAGTCACATATTTTATGCTCATAAAATATGTAAGTCTTGAACTTTTCAATAAAACAAGAAAAGCGTTATGCGAGACTTGTATGTTGTTATAAGGTTTCGGTGACTTTCATATTGCGCTGTATATTCTCCCTGTAAATGATGCGTATTCTTGAACGATTTGTCTGCTTGATGAACGAAAACCCGAATTTCCAAGATTAAAAAGGAAAACGTGCAACCTCAACTGAGACTGACTAACTCTGCCACTTTTTGAAACAAAGCTCATAAAAATTCCTTGTCTGATTGATGCATTGGAACACGGGACTTTTTCATCTGGTGTTTGTAGAACGGTTCTTATTTGCATTGGGTTGCCTGCAATTGCCATAAGGATCGTGACAAGCCAGGAGATGATAGGGATAATTTTCTGTGGAGTGTCAGGTAGTAGTAGTAGTAGTAGTGGCATGTGATGCAAGAAAGCAAGTGTATGAGCTTATGCAGCATCAGCCAAAAAAAAAAAAAAAATCACACCATTCCCTCCAAATGCCTGTCCAGTTCCTCCTTAAATTTATTTAACCTATCAACTTCCATAACGACAGATGGAAGTTTGTTCCAGCAATTAACCACCCACTGGCTAAAGGCAAATTTACGCACATCTAATCTACATCTGTCTTTTCTTAATTTGAATTTATGCCCCCTTAGGTCTGTAATCTGAACAAGTGGAAGGATCCCATCAGAAATCAGCGTGCTCAATCCATTCAAGGCCTTATACACCTCAATCAGATCACCTCGCAGGTGCCTAGTCTCCAGCCACTGCAATTTGCAGAACTTAAGCCTCTCTTGGTAAGAGGATCCTTTCATTCCGCTCACCAATCTTGTTGCCCTTCTCTGTACATGCTCAAGGAAATCTACATCCTTCCTAAAATGAGGCCTCCAGACCTATACGCAATAATCAAGGCGTGGCCTGACCATTGCCTTATACAGAGGGATAATCACCTCCTTTTCCCTGCTAGCAAAATTCCTATATATCATTGACAAAACCCCATGACTTGCCCTGGCAGCCTGTCTGCATTGCTCAGAAAACTTCATATCTGACTGCACAATTACTCCCAGGTCTTTTTCATTTTCTACCACCTTAAGTGTAGTACCACACAGTTGGTACGTTTCTCTAGGGTTACTTCTTCTCATATGCAGTACTTTGCATTTGTTAATGTTAAACTTCAGTTGCCACTTCTTAGCCCATCTGCCCAAATTATCTAGATCCTGTTGCAGTAGCATACTGCCATTACAACCCTGCCAACCTTTGTATCATCTGCAAACTTCGACATTAAGCCTGATATACCTTCATCAATATCATTGATAAATACACAAAACAACAGTGGACCCAACACCGAACCCTGTGGGACTCCACTAATAACATTAGTCTACGAAGTGCAGCACCCATTGATTACCACCCTCTGTCTAGGTGTAGCGGAGGACCGGAGTTAGACGTAGTAGAGCTTGATGCAGAGAAGTTATATACAGTATGTGTTGATGCGATGGAGATAGAAATCGATTTCAAAAATTGTACGATGAAAACTGTTTTTAGACCCATCAACAATTTAGGCTATATTGCGCCGGAGATAATGTCTGTAAATTGTGTGTGTTCTGTTGTCGATTTGCTGTTTGCTTAAGGAAAATCCCGACTTTTTGAAAGAAAAACCATGCCCCTGAGACCAATTAACTCAGCCATGCTGTGAAAAAGGCTCATAAAAAATCCTCGCGTCATTGACGGGATCCGAACTCAGATCTTTTTCACCTGCTTTGGGGGAGGATGGTGATTATCCCAACTGTGCCACCATAAGGTAGAACAGCAGGTTTTGGTTTTTTCAGCTGTGACAAGTTTCAAATTGGACTGTGAATTCACATCCTGCGTACGTAACACTTGATAAACCTAAGAAACCAGTGGAGTAGGAGGAAAACCGGTAAGCCCTCGAAATTCCTCCAAACAGGAAAGCCTGTAATAAGTTTATTTTTTTTTTTATTCAGCATTTTTTTTTTTTTTTATTAATTTAGGAAAACTTAACATACGAAATCTAAAATTTGTGCAATTATACAGTATGTTAAATAGGCATTGCTGCTTGAGGCTACCGGAAATTTTCCGGCGGCCAAATCTGCCCCTGGCGGTGTAGAATACTAGTGGCCATTTTAAACAGAAAAAGTAACTATGCTTAATAATAACTATAACTTTAATAATAACTTGTAACTATGCTTAATAAAATAAGTTCGCAGTGATTCCATACTTTACGGGCACCTTAAACTAAGCACTATTTAGATTTTTCTCTTTTTATTTTTGGCATAGACTACATTATCATGTTAATGATTTTTTTTTAATTCTCAAAATTTTTATTGTATTGCCTAAGGTGGCACTATAGTGTGTAACGACTTTTAAATTGTGAACTTAAGGAAGCGAAGATGGCTACAAAAAAGCATGTGGAAAGTAATGCAATTCAAGAGAAATCTGGCCACAAAACTAAAGTTAATACAAAATTAAATCAAAGTAATAGTTCAGTATTTGTGCAGAGTCGCGAGTTAGAAACTGTAGGTGATTCTGTAGACCCATATCCCCTTTCTCCATTAGGTGCGACTCCTCGTACTCCACTTCCACAACGCTATCATATACTAGATGAGTCTTCCGTTTCCAAGGATACTGAAACAGTAAATAGTGGAAAAGGTGGACGTTTAATTTGTAGTCTTCAGTTTGTAAAGGAAGATTTACTTGTATCAGAAGAAATCAGAAGTAAGTATGATACTTTTAGCTTTCAATTGCATAATTCATCCACTTATGTCATACTTGGACTGTTCGTACCAATGTTGAATCCAGAGTGTTTGCAGCGGCGGGGGAAGAGAAGAATATAAACTAATAGGTAGTTAGTTAGTTATTTGGAGCATTAACAACTAAGGCCATATTTCTCCCGGGATATGCTGTGGTCATTCCCTTACCTTTCCGCATCCTCCGTATTTGGTGGGCACAGGCTCGAACCCTGGTCTAATCAAGAAGCATGTGCTACGCACTGCTGCTCCTGCCCACCTGGCTACGGAGGCGCCAACTAAGGAGTACATACACCAGGGAGGAAGAATGTAAACTTCTTGTATATTTTTTATTATTTAATATTTACAACATATGTATATGTTACAAACAAATCTGTATATTTATGAATGTTATAGTAAGAGAATATGAGAAATCAGAATAGCAAACAAAAAGAAATATTTATTATTAATAGTCTTACTATTATTAATTTATTATTAATAGTCTGACTATTAGTATGATATACTAATAGTCAGTTCATAAAAACCATATTACTGACAATCACAGTTTAATAATATGACAATCACAATAGTACTGACAATGTTTAATAATATTACTGACAATCACAGTTTAATAATATGAAAATCACCGATTAAAATTTGCAAAAAAATCATACAAATTATAATCAAACCTCCATATATTATAATAATCTTATTCTTCTTTGCATATGTATCAGTTGCTTAATTTATTAATTTTTCTGATAACTCATTTGGGTCTTTAGCATTAGCATTAGTAGAGGCATTTGATGCAAGAAAGTAAGCTTATGCAGCATCAGCCAAAAAAAAAAAAAAAAAATCCCACTTCCACTTCACCCCTCTGTTCGTTCAAAATACCTGTCCAGCTGAGCCTTAAACTTATTTAGGCTATCAACCTCCACCACAAGGGATGGAAGTCTGTTCCACCAACCAACTACCCGCTGGCTAAAGGCAAATTTCCGCACGTCTATCCTACATCTGTCTTTCCTCAATTTGAATTTATGCCCTCTCAGGTGATTTTTCTGAGCTAGAGGAAGAATCCCATCAGCATTGAGCATGCTTAAACCATTCAAGGCTTTATACACCTCTGTCAGATCACCTCGCGCCGACCGGGCTAACCGAGTGGGTAAAGTACCTGCCCGGCAACCCAAAGGTCGCGGGTTCGATTCCCGCCTCGGGCTTGGATCAAAGTACTGCAAAAACCTTGGGAGGTGCAATATGGCCACAGAAGCCGATGCGCCAACAACTACCAAATCAAAAAAAAAAAAAAAAAAAAAAAAGATCACCTCGCTGGTGCCTAGTCTCCAGACACTGTAATTTGCAAAACTTAAGCCTTTCTTCGTAAGAGCACCCCTTTGTTCCATTCACTAATCTTGTTGCCCTTCTCTGTACTCGTTCCAGCAGCTCCACATCCTTCTTGAAATGAGGCCTCCAGACCTGTATACAGTACTCTAGGTGTGGTCTTCTAAGCTTATCTTCATGCAATCTTGCAATATTACAGATACGCGATATTACAGAATGTATTGTTTATATTTGCGGTACACAAAGGAAGAATTAACCACAAGTAGACTCTTGCTGTGAAAAAAAAACAAATAAAGGGAATATGAAAATCATAAAGTGAAACTGTCGATGATTGAAATAGTGGCTGCAGTAGACTCTTCTCTCTGCCTAGACATTGTAGTAGTATGGCATGTGATGCAAGAAAGCAAGTGTATGAGCTTATGCAGCATCAGCCAAAAAAAAAAAAAAATCATCACACCATTCCCTCCAAATGCCTGTCCAGTTCCTCCTTAAATTTATTTAACCTATCAACTTCCCCAACGACAGATGGAAGTTTGTTCCAGCAATTAACCACCCACTGACTAAAGGCAAATTTCTGCACATCTATTCTACATCTGTCTTTTCTTAATTTGAATTTATGCCCCCTTAGGTTTGTAATCTGAACAAGTGGAAGAATCTCATTAGAATTCAGCATGCTCAACCCGTTGAAGGCCTTATACACCTCAATCAGATCACCGCGCAGGTGCCTAGTCTCCAGCCACTGCAATTTGCAGAACTTTAGCCTCTCTTGGTAAGAGGATCCCTTCATTCCCCTCACCAATCTTGTTGCCCTTCTCTGTACACGCTCAAGCAAATTATTATTATTATTATTAGCCATATGATGCCAAGGAAGCCTGAGGCTTATGCCCAGTGTTGCCATTTTAGCGGTTTTCCCGCTAGATTTAGCGGAATTGCTTCAGGTTTAGCGGAATTGCTTCAGGTTTAGCGGATAGCGAATTTTTTAGCGGGAAGAGTATAAATATTTAGCATTTTATGTATTTTGGCAATGTAACATTTATATTAAGAAATATTCATTTAAGAAATATTAAATTAATTGTTCAATTAATTATTTAATTAACAATAAAAATAATTCATAATTGAAATAGTAGGGATATCATATTTCATAGTTTTTTTTTATAAAGCGAAGAATCGGTTTTATATTATTCTGGATTTCCCTGAGGAGAACCCCAACAATTTTACGTAGTTACGCTCGCGGTCAAACGACCTGATCATTGGGTCATAGCTTTAAATTGTTGAATCAAATCTAAAAATGTGGAAAAAATTCTAATGACGCCTTTTTTTGAAACAGCGAAGGAATGGCATTGGATAATTTTTCTTCGTCGTATTTGTTTGGCTTCCAAGAAATGCGATCAGAATTACGGACATCTCTTTCAACGTTTCTAATAACCACAGAGCAATAAGTAATAAGAGTAATAAGTATTTCTAATAACCACAGTGTAATAATATCTTAGTATAGTCAGTCCTCGTATAGCACGATAGTTGTATTCCTAGAAACCCTCGTGCAATTCAAAATTGTGCGTTTAGTAAATCCACCAGCCGACAAAATCAATTCAAATATTTATACAGTGCCATAAACGATTGTGCAGATCCAAAAAAGATAGTTCATTCGTGTCAAACAAGGTGGTTATCCATTGAAGTTGCTATAACAAGAATTTTAGAACAGTATATTGAATTAAAAGCCCATTTTGAAATAACTCGTTTGACTGACAAATGTTATACTGCAGAACTTCTTTATTCAATGTTCAAAGATGAAAGTAATTTAGCATATCTTTTTTTTTAAAACCTATCTTATCTGAAGTACAAAGAGTAAACAAATCTTTTGAATCAAATACTGCCGATCCTACATTATTACTACATGATTTAAACATGCTATTGTCGATGATTGCCAATAAAATGTTTTTGCCAAATACACATATTGAAAGGATAGAAGAGGACATTAATAATTATTTAGACCCTAAGCCATATTTAGGTTACCAATTTGAAAGAAAAATAAATGAATTAATAATAAATAAACTTATCACAACAACAGATGAAATTTCAATAAGAGAGAGATGCCGTAATTTCTTGATTGATTTGTATCAATAATTAAAACAACGCCTTCCGGACAACATAAAAGAATTAGAAAAAATGTCATTAATCTCAGTTAACAATATATTAAAGCAACAAAAAGAACCACTGATAAATTTATTACAAAATTTAAAATTGTCTGAAGTAGAAATTGAAAAAATTGAGCAACAGTATATAAACATTACTCTCGTTAAATGGGAAAACATCAACAATACAATGAAGAGGTCAGAAGTTTCGAAATATCGAGATGAAAGCGGTAAAAATCCATTTAAAGAAATTAGCGATTTGCATTGGGTATTTTAATTTTGCCATTATCCAATGCAGATGTGGAAAGAATATTCAGCAACTTAAATCTAGTAAAAAACAAAACACGCAACAGAATGAGTGTTGGCACGGTTAATGCAATCTTATCAGTACGATACGGGCTCAAAAGAGTTGAAAAGTGTTGTAAAAATTATGTTTTACCTGAAGAAGTGCTTCGCAAAATAGGTACACATGAAGCATATGATGAGGAGGTATTGAATTTCGAAATTAATTTAGATTTTTAGATATTGATTTTATATTAAAAACAGAAAAATAAATAACTATTTATATATACTATTTGTTTGTTTGTTTTTATTCACTACAAAGTACAAACAAATGAAAATTTAAAAAATTTGGCGGGTCAAGTGCTAAAAATAGCGGATTTTGAGTATGCGGCTAGCGGGAAATATTATTAAGAGTTGGCAACACTGCTTATGCCGCACCAGCCAAAAAAAAATTCTTGAACTACCCCGAGAGAGAGAGAGAGAGAGAGAGAGAGAGAGAGAGAGAGAGAGAGAGAGAGAGAGAGAGAGAGAGAGAAATAAAAGGGAATCACCAAGGAAAAGAAGAATGATGATATCCAGCTCAGGATCCTGGGTGTGCCAAGCCCATACTCACCAGATGTGAGCCCCTGGGATTATCTACATCCTTTCTAAAATGCAGCCTCCAGACCTGTACGCAGTACTCAAGGTGTGGCCTGACCATTGCCTTATACAGAGGGACAATCACCTCCTTTTCTCTGCTAGCGAAATTCCTATATATCATTGACAAAACCTCATGACCTGCCCTGGCAGCCTGTCTGCATTGCTCAGAAAACTTCATATCTGACTGCACAATTACTCCCAGGTCTTTTTTCATTTTCTACCACCTTAAGTGTAGTACCACACAGTTGGTACGTTTCTCTGGGGTTACTTCTACCCATATGCAGTACTTTGCATTTGTCAAGGTTAAACTTCAGTTGCCACTTCTTAGCCCATCTGCCCAAATTATATAGATCCTGTTGCAGTAGCACACTGCCATTACTGTCATTAACAACCCTGCCAACCTTTGTATCATCTGCAAACTTTGACACTAAGCCTGATATACCTTCATCAATATCATTGATAAATATACAAAACAACAGAGGACCCAACACCGAACCCTGTGGGACTCCACTAGTAACATTAGTCCACGAAGAGCAGCACCCATTAATTACCACCCTCTGTCTTCTCCCACTCAACCATCCTTTTATCCATTGTAGCAACTATCCTAAATACCATTCTGCTCCAATTTGTACAATAGTCTTCCACGTGCAACAGAGTCAAAAGCTTTCCTGAAATCCAAATATATGATATCAAAATTATTTTTTGCATGCAGTTCCTTTCTAACTACATCATAATATCCTATCAGATTTGTCAGACAAGACTTTCCCTTAACAAACCTATGCTGTGTCTGAATTATTGCTGCAGTCTTGTCTAGATGATCCTGCAATGCATCTTTAACCAGTGACGCCATTATTTTCCCAGGAACAGAAGTTAAACTAACTGGTCTGTAATTACTCGTGTCACCCTTCTATCCCCCCGTTGTGAATTGGGGATAAATTTGCACATCTCCAGTCCGTGGGAACCTCCCCTGAGTCCAAGGATGCTCTCATAATTATGGCCAAGGGTTTGCTTAGTTGCTTTGCCACCTCCTTTAATATAACTGGATAGATCCCATCCATCCCAGGTGCCTTTCTTATGTTTAACTTCAACAATTTCTCCTCCACTTGTCTCCCAGTTATTACAAAATCATTAAGCACCCTGCTACAATATGATAACCTTCTGCCATTTTCATACCTTAATAACTCCTCATGTGTGAATGTAGATGCAAAATACTCATTCAGTTTGTTTGCTATCTGAGCAGAATTATCAACAGTGAAACCATCGATATCAAGTGGACCAATCAGATTCATCCCCTTCCTTTTAGAGTTTTTATAAGTAAAGAAATCCTTGCTGTTTTTCTTAGCATCTTTTGCCAAAGATATCTCGTAATCTTTGGCAAATTGTTTAGCCCATTCTCTGAAAGCTGAAGGCACTCTCTAATTACAATATTCTGAGGAGCCAATTCTGGCGAATCTATTCACGGCTTGCAACCAGTCATTGTCCTGTTTATGATATACAAACAAAGAATTAGTTGCAAGTAGACCATATGTGTGAAACACTATCAAGAGACGGTTTGTGTGAAAATAAAGGGAAGCTGAAAAAAACAATAAAACAAAAATGCCGACACTTGAAATAGTGGCTTTTAGTTACAATTTGTGCCTCTAGAAATATTGCCCATTTAATTATTTTGAAAATTTCTTGCCTTTTGAATTTTAGTGATTTTTTTTGCTGTGTACCACCTAATGAGTACCACACTTAGTTGATGTGAATTTTTGTGTTGTGTTTATTTGACACAAATTTATTCAATTCATGTTTTATAATTACAACGTGTAAACTGATAATATGGCCCATAAAGAGCGCAGTAAGAAGAAAATTTCAATTAAAATTAAACAAAAAATGTGACAAAAATTTCAACATCCAAGGTCTTTAAACGAATATTAAAATAAAAATTACAATTTTTCAAATGGAGGGAAAGAGGGGGGATTTTATTCCACTGGGAGTGAAACTAACCCCCATTCGCTGCTCCCTGGATTCAACACTGGTGTGGACACTTAATAAGAAATACTGTTATTAAAAAACAGATTATCCTGTTTAATCTGTAAACAGGATAATAAGATTATCCTGTTTACAAAGGAAGGTGATGATCATTACCTACAAGGTCAATTACACAATTTATTTCAGCATCTTAAACTGTTACACAGAATTCATAAATTTTATGAAATAAAAAAAAATGAACACAGTAATACTTTATTTCATAAGCATTGACGAAAATAGCTCTATACAACTAGTGGCTTAGATAGAAAGTTCCCCTTCTTGCCACTCAATGAATATTGAGTTAGATGCAGAGAAGCTTGCAGGGGCTTTTGGAATTAATGACACCTTTCCGTCATGTCGTTATGCCATTACGTATGGATACCAGTTGTAGAAGCGGTGTTGAATGCAACAATTTAATACAAATAGAATTATTAATTTCATCAGTAAGGAAGTTTCTACAACAGTACATAAGTGAACTTTTGCACCTAGTTGAGCCAAGAGGAATTCCAGTCATGTTATAAGTTAATTTAAGTATGGCTGTCTGATGAATTTCATAGCGGGAAGTTTCAATTTCTTCTGAAATTGAGACTTCCCATGGAAGTGTGATTTGAATTGTTGAAAAGTCAAGAGGAAGAGGAGTTAAGAGTCTCTAACGTTGTGGAAGTTGATAGCTTAAATAAATTCAAGAAAGAACTGGACAAACTTTTAGAGGGAATGGACATGTGAAATGGTTTTTTTTTTTTTTTTTGGCTGATGCTACATAAGCTTGCTTTCTTGCATCACATGCTTCTACTACAGTGGTTTTCAACCAGGGTGCCGCAACAACATTCTAGGGGTGCCACGTAATTTGTGTTTAAGTTACTTAAACTTATTTTTTTTTAAATTTATATATTCATTTCATTATAAAAAGGTGTATAGTATCTTTTTAATTTTGTGGTGATCTGTAATTGATGTTTATTTAGTACCTCTATATAAAGAATACAATTATACAGTATATATATATATATATAATTTGTATTATGAATTGTAATTTTGTTTATAGCTATATTATTGTAATAACTATCATATAACATGTTTTTTTAATATTATATATATATATATATATATATACAGAGAGAGAATCAGATCTAACAGGAAGAAAATTGAGTAGGGGTGCCACAAAATAAAATAAATTACTTAAGGGTGCCATTATTAAAAAAAGTTTGAAAACCACTGCTCTACTACTACATATTTATCAGAATCTGTAGGACGTTGTTCATATAGAAAATAGGTATAATGCTGTATGGCTGTTCTTTTAGTTTGACCTTGGTAGATTTAAATCCACTTATCTATTGAGGAATCAAATTCTGAAAATTTTCACTTTGCTATTGCTATTTGAAACTTGTGAAAAATTTACTTGGTTAAGTTTTCATGACATTTAACATTATATATGGATAAAGTTTTACTTTTTATGAGGTAATTGTAAACACCTAAAATTGCAGCACAAGAAGCACCTGTTCTTTAAATTTTTTGGTTAAGTTGTGATACTTTTAAATTGTGCACATGATGTGCCCTGTTATTTCAGAGTAATCTCTTTGATGCTGTATATACCAATTCTAGTGCTTCTGAAACTTTGGTAGCATCCTTGATGGACATTTTTGGAAGTGCTAACAGTTCCTGTGTCATGTTCTGAATAATTTCTTCAGTCATTGCAAATATCTGATTTTTCAAGGGGACCTTTAGCTTGGGAAACAAAAAATCATATGAAGCTAAATCTGGTACATATGGCAGTTGGAAGCCATAATGGTGGAGTACTCTGCAAGAATTTTTGAATGGAAAGCACAAGTGTGAGGTGGTGATGCATGTGCCAATTCTCTGAAGCCCACTTTTCTGATTGCTTTCTCCAACCAGCATCATGTATTTTCTGTAGAACTGCTTCATAGTATTCCTGGATCACTACTTTGCCATGTAGGACAAATCGTAATAAACAGTGCCCTGTCAGTCAAAATTATGATTAGCACAATTATCTTATTTGTTTCAGATTGTCTTGCCTTTTTTGGGCTTTGGAGGTGACATTATATTACATTGGTTGCTATAAGTTATATAGCATATTCAACTGAGAAAACTTGGCCTTTGTTTCCAAGTCATAGCTATAAACCCACAGTTTGTTGCCAGTGTTGCTGGAAGAAAACAATGTGTAGGTCAGAGCAGCAGCATGTTGACAAAGATCCTGACATGTGAGAACTCACTGATGATCACATTATCAGTGAGGGTGTGAAGCACAAACTTGAATAAAATGCAATTCATTCCCAAATCTTTTGTTAAAAATGTATCCCATGACAAGAAATGCCAATTTCACTAACAAATTTGTAGCAAAACATAGATCACTCATGATCAAACTACAATTGAATCATTGGATTTTGAATTTGAAGGGTGCCCAGAACAAGGATCATCTTCAATGGACAAGTGGTCATCAAAACTTTTTTGAGACACTGAAAAGTCTTCAAATGACACACATTATCTTTACTGAATGCCATTTTTTAAGGTTTCTTCGGTTCTGTTACACTTTAACCTAATTTGAAACAAAATTTGTTGCAAATTTACTTAGTAAAGTGACTCATTTTACTTAGAGAGAAAAATCTTTATTGCAACAACCTTTGATTTTAACTGGTTAAAAGGTTAAATAGTGTTGCACTTTCCCTTCATGGCTAAAAGACCAGGGGTTAGCTAGGTGTAATTCTGAATTTTTTTTTCTCCCCCTCTATGTTCAGGCTGAGCCAGTCAGAATAACTTTAGCTAATATATACTGCTGCCTTCATTGAAAAGAAAGCTAAATATTACCCTGTTAGCATGCCAGAATATCCTTTTAAGCCTTTTATTACGAATGCATTAATTTCCTTCTTACTTCTTAGATCATTATAAAATGTACTGAAGTTACTAATTATTCATTAAAATTTTGATGAAAACCTAAATAAACCTAACATAAATGAAAACCTATTTCATTTATGTTACTCACTGCAATTTCATTGTATGGAGTGCAATAATTAATTGCCTAAAAATTTTAAATGAGCTTACTGAAATGAAATAAAATGAATCAGTTGTGATGGTTAGTAAATTAATTACCATGAAATACTTTGTATACACCCAAGAATCAGATGTCACAGAAACAAAATGTATGTATATCACTAATCATATAATCATCTTGTATGTTCAGGTATACATTATCTATTTAAAAACAGCATCTGCACAAGGAACAGCCACTTGCTCTTTCTTCTTGCTCCCTCTGGTAGTAATTTTGAATTGACTTACTAAATTTGAGATCATAGTTGTTTTCACAGAAATTCATTTTATGGTTATTTAAATGTCATATGGCTCAATTTCCCCTCTCCCACAGTAGTAGTGGCTCAGAATTTCCCCATTCCCACCCTTTTTTTTTTAAAAAGAAATTCTATCCTCTGTGAGCCTTTTTCAAAGAGTAATAGTTGAGGCTAATGAAAAGGGGTGGATAAATGGAAAAGTAATGAAAACTTGGATAGAAAAAGTGTGGAAAGGTCTAAGGTAGATTTTTCTGTACTCCTATAGAGCTCACTTAATCAAGGAAGTGAATAGTGTCGTTTCTACATTATTATTATTATTTTGTTATTAGTATATGGTGCAAGGAAGCCTGAGGCTTATGCTATACCAGCCAAAAGAAAAAAAAAATTCTAAATTACCCTGAGAGAGAGAGAGAGAGAGAGAGAGAGAGAGAGAGAGAGAGAGAGAGAGAGAGAGAATACGAATCACAAGTAGAAGGGAATCATCAAGAAAGAGAAGAATGATGATATCCAGCTCAGGACCCTGGGTGTGCCAAGCCCATACTGAATGAGTGATGAATGCCACGCATACACAAGAGCTGGACAAATGATATGAGTTTCATATATCCAGCTCGTGTATCAATGAATGCTACAAATACACAAGAACTGGATGAATGAAATGAGTTCTGCGTGGTGAAATTTTTTGTTGGATAGCTGAGAGTTGGGCTTCTCTTAAGTTTTATATGTTATGAGCAGATTTCACTAGTCTGAGTAAGATGCTGATATTGAGAGGCTGGCATCCAGTTGCACATATTCATTGGTGTGCATGGGTTTTTCGTTTGTATTTCACATGCTAACAGATCTAAAGGGAGTTGTTTTAATTTAAAAAAAATAATTAAAAATATATGTTTTTCATATAAAAATTGAATTTTTCACATTTGTGTTTAGAAAATATTGAAAATAAATGTGGCATCAAAAATGCATAATTTTGAATTATTTTTTTGCTGATTTTCTGAATGCATGCTCATGGCATTGCAGTGGCCTTGTGCACATAGAGGAAGAACAATCCATGCAACTAGCAATAAGTTGATACATTTGCAACTGTCATTATAATTTGTTCTGATCATTATTCAATGTGACATTTTGTGTTACAAATTTTTTTTTTTTTATTGTTCACAAAAATTGTTAACATCCATGACTTGTGCCCTAAATGGAACACATGTTTGTGTGGTGTCTGTGAGACCTTTTTGTTTTAAGTATGAAAAATTACTTAACATCTTCAAAGTCACTCATCCCCCAAATTAAAATGTAGTTGCTCACCTAGAGTGTGGCAGATGCCAAACAGCTGTGTTTTTATCTGTTCACATTTAACTATCTAAATTTAACTATCTCTATGGCAAGATTAGACATATTTACTGGCATCTCACAGACATGCCACATGTGAATGGAAATTCAATACAAGAAAGATGCTGTTGCTTTCCTGGTGTCTATTAAATACCAAGCAAAAAAATGATTTCTCATAATTCATAGTATATCAAAATGAAAACAGAAA
The DNA here is from genome assembly GCF_048544385.1 of Mastigoproctus giganteus. NCBI lineage: Eukaryota > Metazoa > Arthropoda > Arachnida > Uropygi > Thelyphonidae > Mastigoproctus > Mastigoproctus giganteus. The sequence goes on along the minus strand of NC_143586.1, from coordinate 147,282,873 downwards.
ATGCTGCATAATCATTTAGAGAATACTGGTGTGGAAAGGGGAAGATTTGATTTCATATCCAAACTTAAAAAAATAACAAAAATTTAAAAATGACAGTAGCATCTGTCAGATGCCATATTAGCGTGGAGAGTTAATATTATGTTATAAGGATTCTACGACACCTCTGTAGCCAGGTGGGAAGGAGCAGCAGTGTGTAGCACACGCTTCTTGATTAGACCGGGGTTCGAGCCCGTCACCACCAGATGCGGAAAGGTCAGGGAAATGACCTCCGCATATCCCGGAGCAATATGGCCTTAGTTGCTAATGCTCCTAAAAACCAAATAACTAACTAAATAAGGATTCTACATTTAAGTTGTACAAAGGGTACTAGGAAAGTTTTGCAATATGACGCAACAATGAATCACAGGAAGCTGCTTGTTGCTGCATGTTGAGACATGTTCATACGTGCATAGTAGCCGCCGCGCCAAGTCGATGGGCTCAGTTATTCATTAGTAGTGAGAGTGTAAAGTGCTTGCGATGGCATCGTGGTCACGAAATGAGATAAGGACAGTTTTGCGGTATAATTTCGTGCGTGGTTTAACCATAGACCAGTGCTTAGAAGAAATGACTCTTGCACTAGATGATGATTGTCCACATCGTACAACGATATTCAGGTGGTATAGAGAATTCCAAAGGGGAAATTTCACTCTGGAGGATTCTGAGAGGCCGGGAAGGCCACGAACGTCAGTTACGGAGGAAAACGTTACTGCCATGAGGAAAATGCTTGACGAAAACAGGCGAGTGACCTACCAACAGATAGAGGATACTTTGGGCCTAAATGCACCAGCAATTCGTTCGATTCTGCAAGATCATTTGCACGTGAAGAAACTTTGTTCTCTCTGGGTGCCGCATCAACTGACTGAAGAGCAGATGACATGACGTGTGACTTGGTGCCGGGAGATGTTAAAAAAGTTTGATAAGGGACAATCTCGGTATGTGAACAACATCGTGACAGGTGACGAGACTTGGCTGTACTATTACGATCTGCCGACCAAGGCTCAAAACAAAGTTTGAGTCTTTGATGATGACGACACACCCGTAATTGTCAGAAAATCCCGATCTGTAAAGAAGAAAATGATAGCTGTATTTTTCAAATCGAGTGGAATTGTGGAACATGTCGTTTTGGACACGCAGAAGACAGTCACAGCTAAGTGGTATACTGAACAATGCCTGCCTAAAGTCATTGGATCTATGAAGAACCTGCGGCCAAAGTCAAGAATGGACACCTGGTACCTCCATCACGATAATGCTCCAGCTCACCGCGCCAAAGCCTGCACCGAATATTTGACCACGACAGGACTGAAACTTCTCGAGCACCCTCCCTACAGTCCAGACCTTGCTCCCTGCGACTTTGCACTGTTCCCGCATGTGAAAATGAAGCTAAAAGGGAGGCGGTTTTCCAGTGATGAGGACCTTCTACGGGCTTGGGACAACGAGTGTGCTTTACTCCCTAGTGAAACTTGGCAGAACTGGTTTAAAGATTGGTTTCGGAGGATGGAGAGGTGTATTGAATGTAGAGGAAATTACTTTGAAAAAATTAAATAAACAAAGCTGTATTGCAAAACTTTCCTAGTACCCTTTGTATTGAAGTACAAAATAAAATGTTGTTTTTATATTTATCTAGTTTTTTTTATTTTTAGCTTTCCTTAATTTAAAAAATCCATCCTGGATGATTGACATTTTTGTTGAGGTGTGGGGAGAGGTCTTGAATTTGAAATATCCAAGTTTCCCTGTGTAATAATTTTTTTTTGTTTGTTTTTGTTTTCCAGCATTGGCATTCATTAAAAAAAGATGGCCACAGTCGAGAATTTTAAATTTGCTTATAGGTATTGTTGGGATTGCTGTAATTACACTTATTTGTGTATTTTCAGTTTATAGAACCCTTCCCAATTTTCAAAGGTAAGAATATATGCTCTGATTATATTTCTTAAAGATGAGAATTTTCATTTTCTTCAGCTAAAAAGATTTTATATAATTAAATGTTATCACAGAATTATAAAATAAATTTTCTTTAATATAGTATTATTGTTTTATTATATAGTATTATTATATAGTTTTATATAAATTTGAAATATGATGGAGGCAAAAGCTACATCCTTTTTCTCAGCTTTAATCAAAATAAGACAAAAATAATCAAAACAAAACAATTTGTTTTCATCTTGTATGTATTTATTTGAGTACTACATAAATAATTTTACAGAAATTATTCATTTGAATACAAACTATATAAGAATATATATGTCAAATTCAAGGATAGTAATTTTTGGTTTGGCAAAGGTGTATCATCAATTAGGTACATCAGCTTATATGTGTAATGCACTTGTTTGTTGTCTTCACCATGTCCTTCTATCCACATGTAATAATTCAGCTCTTAATGGATGGATTTTCATAGAATTTTATATGTGGCCCTTTTAGAAGAAATTTGGGATGCCAAGCCAGCCCAAATTTTGTTAAAATTTGGCCAAAAGAAATTCAACAATTATTTCTTTGTCCTTCCATCTGCATGTCATAACTTGGGGCACAAAGGTGTTATTATTGTACACATGAGCACTAATGATATTAAGAGTAGGAGATCTGAGGATTTAATTAACAGGTACAGGGCAAGTAGGAAAAAGTCACAAGTTAGGATTAAATTTGAAAGTGTCTGTAATCCTGCTCAGACACATTAAGAGGGAGTATATTTTGCGAGCCTTGTTAATCAATTTGGCCCTAGAGAGACTGTGCAAGGCTCATGGGGTAGAATTTCTCTCATCACAGTCTGTACTTGTTGACAGGAGAGACTGTTTTTACAGAGATGGGATATATTTAAATAGAAGGGGTGCAAGAATATTTGTTGATGCTATCAAGGCAGTTCTAGGTGGGTCGGAAAACTGATAGCCTGGAGGTACGCAAACTAATACATTAATTAGAGTCACGGGCAGAGGTGAAAGTAATTCTTGCACTGCTTCTATTGGAACTTCAGCAGCTAGAAAGCAAGATGATGGGGATCTCGAGCCCTCCCATGGATTATCATGGAACAAATAAATACTTGGGCTGTGTTAGGGCAAGTAAGAGTAAGAACATGTGCATGTATATTTGCACGTACACTAATGCTATGAGTATTTTAAATAAATTGATGAATTTGGAGTACTGATTAAGTCATCAAACGCAGACATTGTTGGGTTATGAGAGACATGGTGTCATTCATACATAATGGATGCAGAATTTGAATGTGCTACAGAAAGGATGGGACGCCTCTGTAGCCAGGTGGGAAGGAGCAGCAGTGCGTAGCACACGCTGGAGTACTGATTAAGTCATCAAACGCAGACATTGTTGGGTTATGAGAGACATGGTGTCATTCATACATGGTGTCATTCATACGGGGTTCGAGCCCGTCACCACCAAATACGGAGGATGCGGAAAGGTCAGGGAATGACCACCGCATATCCCGGAGCAATATGGCCTTAGTTGCTAATGCTCCTAAAAAAAAAACCAAATAACAAAATAACAGAATAAAATGGGATGCCACACACCAGCACTGGCAGGATGTGCCTCTCATATTACTCTTTGACTGGTCAAAATTTCATATTTATTTATAATCCTGTCTGGGAAACCACATGTATACAGATTTCTATGCATTTTGTCCACCTCCTGTTCCTTATCTTCTCTTCTTCTACCATGTGATCAGGCCCTAGCCATGAAAACTTTCACTGCTATTTTTATGGGTGAGAGCATGAAATGAATTATAGTTAGTAAATTGACCACTCACATTGGATTTTGTATATGTGTAAACAAATAGTGATTATCTCTGTGTACTAATACATCTAAAAATGGAAAGACAATTGTACTCCATCTTTAGATAAATTTTATGAAGGGAGAAAGTTTGTTCAAATAATTTAGAATATCCTCTTTGTTCTCCTCTGGAAATCATAGCAAAAACAGCATCCGTAAGACTTCTCCAAACCTGAACTTGGTAAGGTGAGTCCTCCAGTCTCTCCTCTATTTCTCCATAACCAAATTTTTGAGATGTGTACCTACCAGTGATGCCAAACCACACATCTGCTTGTACATCACCTCATTAAAAACAAAGATGGTATTATTTAAACACAAATACTGAATTTTGTCCTTTGCCGGAGTTTCCAATCCTTTTCAAGAGTGTATTTTATACGTTGTATAGTATGAACTAATGGATATATAACAGTCATATTGAATGAAACTAATATTTCTTCTCTGTAAGTATTTAAACTTCTAACATGAATTTTATATTATATTTGATTGATGCCATACTAAAAAGATTGTATGGCAAGGGGGACACAATTTAAACCCTGTTCAGCATCCATTATTGGCTATGAAGATAACCAGCAGTATTGCCATTGGTTAGAGGCAATGCACAAAATGGAAGAAATAAGTGACGAATAAAGATGGGGAGGACACAAAGTCCATCTTTACTGTCTTTTAGTTTCTCATACTACAGTGTGGTAAAGCCCAATGGGAAGTGGGGGAGTCAATTTTTAAATTTAATGTCAGTTTATAATGATGATGACAGTAATGTCACCCAGCCATTCACATGCAGTATCACAAAATCAAATGGTTGATTCCACGCATCTTTTGGGCATATTTAAGATGCCATCAGGTGGAAATCATTATGGTTGAGAAAGACACTGTTTATTGAAAGCTGCTGTGCTTAAGTTTAATTATAAATTTCAACCGTACAGAATTTTCTGTGGTATTTTAGACACTTGAATTTTAATTATATATGAACTCTATATTTTATTTAAAAAAAAAAAAGTTTGATTGGTGTGTGATAGAATTCAACATGGCTGCCACGACAGCTCATTCATGGGGTTTTGTCAATGATATACAGGAATTTTGCTATCAGGGATAAGGAGGTGATTATTCCATTGTATAAGGCAATGGGCAAGCCACATGCTGGGTACTGCATACGGGTTTGGAGGCCTCATTTTAGGAAGGATGTAGAGCTGCTGAAACAGGTAGAAAGAGAGAAAAAGAGAGAAGGGCGCTTACCAAGAAAAGTTTCAGTTTTGAAAATTGTCTGGAAACTAGGCACCTGCGAGGTGATCTGATTGAGGTGTTTAAGGCTTTGAATGGCTTGAGCAAACTCAGTGCTGATGGGATTCTTCCTCTTGCTCTGACTTTAATTTAATTTAATCTTGCTCTGACTTCAATTTAAATTTATGCCTCATGAGGAGGCATAAATTTATATTGAGGAAGAATGGTTGCAAAATAGGTGTGGAACTTTGCCTTCAGCCAACCAGTGGTTAATTGCTGGAACAGCTTCCATCCATTGTGGAAATGGATAGTTTGAATAAATTCAAGGAAGAACTAGACAAATTATTTGGAGGAGTGGATGGATAGATGAAATGGATATTTTTGGCTTGCTCTCCTGCATCATTAACTACTACTAATACCTAATTCTTGCACCACCTTTGTTCAAATGAATATCATCTCATATACGAGTGCTGTCATTGGAGATGGTATTTTGGCTAACATTTATATTTTGGGAGTATAATAAAGTACATGTGTTAATGTTATAAAATGCAGTATGTTCATAAAGTCTCTGGACAACTTGAATGTTTAATAATGTCTGATCAGACACAAAAAAGGAATGGCTTTGTTTATGTGATACAGTATCCCAAATGGTTTTACTTAAATGTTTGCCGACCGGGCTAGCCGGGTGGGTAAAGTACCTGCCTAGCAACCCAAAGGTCGCAGGTTCGAATCCCGCCTCGGGCTTGGATCAAAGTACTGCAAAAACCTTGGGAAGTGCATTATGGCCACAGAAGCCGATGCGCCAACAACTACCAAAAAAAAAAAACCTTAAATGTTTTAAGACACTTCTGTATGTGTTTTTTTTTTTTTATGAAAACCCCAAACACGAAAGGTATCAAAACCTATAGTACTTAGTACCGCGCATGGGTTGAAGGAGAAGTATGGGGGGAGGGGGGGGTGCTGGAAACTTTGCTCTAGAGACTAAACATGGGTTTCACCACTTCAAGCCTCCAATAAGCAAAGTGGTGGTATTTCACCAGTTGATGAAAGTCATCTACCACCCTTGGTTGCATGTAAGACCTGATGTCTGTACTCAGTTTCTCACCATTTCTTTCAAAGTGTTAGCATTGCCATTGCTGTCATATTTCTGATACTAGTTTGTAGCACTGGTTTGCTCAAAACCTTCATCCTGCAAAACAAATATTTAATATACCTCCCTAAAAAAACAAAGGTGTCATGTCAGGTGAATTTAATTGCCAATGGGTGGCAACGTCACAGCTCATCTGATGTGTGAGAATGTTTTGAAAGTTTTGTGCACTATCACAGCTGAGTGCAGCAGAGTTCTACCTAAAAGATCATATTCAGAATTCATATACTTCCAGCATATCCAGATAAGTAATTTCAGATATAATGTAATTTTTTGTAAAACTTTATCTTATGCTCTGATGATTTCACGTTTCTGGTTTGACAAAAATTTTTTATGCCAACCTTTATTACAGCCACTCCCCGGCTTACATAATGCTTGATTTATGGAAATTTGACTTTATGTAAGTTTTTGCTGGCCGGTGCAAACTTAAAAAAATCGTGGAAATATATTTTGCATCCTGTAGGAATAAATGGTGGTATTGTGAAAATATCGTAATGTGAACCCAATAACACATTGTTCTTTTGGTAATTCATTCCAAGACCTTGGAAGTTGAAATTTTCGTTATATAACTAAGCTGTTTACTTCTCTAAAAGGTAATTTTTATAATGGAAATTGTGCTATACTTTCATTGTTATCATATGTTCCATTATAAGAATCAATTTGAACGCCTTTCTGATATTTTCAAAAACACATTTCTGGAGGTCACTACCATAAAACAATAAAAATAATTTGCACTTTCCGGTTTATTGGGCTTTTCTGTTAGCGCAAACTCTTATAAATGGGTAGTAAACTCGATCTTATTGCTTTTGTGATGATACCAATAACTGGAATTCTGTGGGTTTTTACTTTATGGTATTATAGTGAAATGAGTTCCCCCTTCACTGAAATCTTCAATAATATAAAAAACATAAATAAATTTTCAGAATCTTCTCTTCATTCCTATTTACTTATTACAATGGTGAAGGCAAATGAATCAATGGAAAGTGCAAGTGCTGGCAGTGCTAGGAAACGAAACAAAATCGATTTAGAAATGGAAGATGATTATTAATTAAGAAGTACGAAGCAGGACAAAGTTTGTCATCTATTGCACGGAATTAGGTCTCGTTGCTTCAACAGTGAACACTATTTTAAGGGACAGTTCACGTATAAAAAGAACATGTTAAAGGATCAACGCATTTAAGATCAACAGTGATCACAAAACAACGTTCAGGTGTGCTATACAAAGATGGAAAAGCTATTACAGTAAACCCCCGTGAATAGCGGGGGTTACGTTCCTGAGAAATGCCACGAATACTGAGTTATGGCTCCCATAGTAATAAAGGAGTTCCGGTCCAAAGTATGAAATATATAAGAAAAACTAGTCTAAAATTTTGTCTATGTATGTATTATATGTACCTTCATAATATGACTATGTACATAGACAGTACATAGTGAAATGCAAGCATATGGCATCAAAATGAAAATAAGAAACAATTTAATATTAAATGTAATATCTATTAGAAATTTCAAACAAATCTTTCAAACCAGCGCCTTTGCTAGCTAAAAAACCTATCCCGCCAGTGCTATCACCAGTTTCGCTAAAGTGTTGATAAAGGAGTTTTGCCTTTTCACGAATGATGAGTGAACTTAACGGAATTTTATTTTGAGTTTGGTCTTCTATCCACAGATTTAACATCACGAGTTACAGAGCAAATTTTTGAAGCAATTAGCGCGTTTTCACAGACACTACAACGGATTTTTTCTTCCGATTTTTGGATTGATCGTACCGTTGACTCAGTGATTTTATAATGTTTTGCCACTGAGGAGACACTTTCACCATTAGAAATTTTGTCTAATAAGTCAATTTTATTCGCTAATGTCATCACCTTCTTTGATCTTTTCACATTTCCCTTGTTATTCGTAGCCATGTTTTTGTACTGGTTAGAAAGAACTTGTCCACAATAAAGTCTCAGCTGGACTTTATAGGCTCAGCGGGACAGGTATTCGAACGAACAGAGAGGTGAAGTGGAAGTGGTTATTTTTTATTTATTTTTATTTTTTATTTATTTATTTTTTTTTTTTGGCTGATGCTGCATAAGCTTGCTTTCTTGCATCAAATGCCTCTACTAATGCTAAGTCACTTTCTTCCATTAACACACTAGAAAAAGTCTGTTTTACACTGCAAAACGGTAGATTTATCACTTTTGTAAGCATATCAATTTATAAGCATATAAATTAAAAGCAAACGACGAAACCTTCCACGACAAGTGCATAACACATACTGAACAAGGATTAGCGAGAAACATCCACGCTCGCGATTTTGCTACCCCTCTCCCCCCACCCACTGAGTGCTGTTTTGATCGGGAAAGATAATTTTAGCCACACCCATGTTTTTTTATGGTGGAAAATGTTCACGGCACTTTAAAATTCACATTTTTTTAGGTTTCATTTTATATTAAATCAGCGACCGCGAATACGCGAAACTGCGAATACAGATACCGCGAATAGCAGGGGTTTACTGTATATCCTTATATGGATGGAAAATCGGATTCAGAAGCAAGTACCCCTGAGTCCAATGGCCATTCAAGCAAAAGCAAGAAGTATTTCTGAAGATATTAAGGCAAACCCAAGCCAAGTTCGTGGCAAGCAACGGGTGGTTAATAGGTTCAGGCATTGCGATGGTGTTTCCAAAACATTAAAGTATGTGGTGAAGTTGCCAGTGCCCATTCTGCAGCTGCAGAGAGATTTTGTGATGTGTTGGAAAAAACCCCTTCTAAATCTCCACAGCCCTCAACTTCCACAGCGGTGTGCTTATCAGCTAGAGAGTTAATTCTGGCAACGATGCTCAAAAGGTAAAACTTGCTGATGTTATGCCTGTCTTCTCTCTCTTTTTATAATTTTGAAATTTTTGTAGTTTTGTACACTTTTGTAATTTTTCTTGTGCATGAGATAAAAAATTTGAATAAATAATTCTATTTACATGTTCGTTGAACATTTAGTTTTTGCTTCAAATTCAGTCAAATTTGCGAGTGCTGCATAAGCAGTTAGAGAAATTCCGATTTACGTAGAGTACCACAGAACCCAACCCTTACGTAAGTTGGGGAGTGGCTGTATTGTTCCTTCAGGAAAGTTTTCCTTATGTTTCATTATATTACCCCATCATTGCCGAGGAGCAAAAAACAGAATTGGGTAAGAAAAACTTTCTTCTTGAGTTGCTTTCTCTTATAAACAAAACTATTCCTTTCTGTCGTGGCTGTTCAGACATTGTTAAACACACAAGTTGTTCAATTACTTATGAAAGTCCCGTACTCCAAGAATCATTAGAATTAATTTTTTTTTAATACAATAAAACCTTGAGTTAAGCTTGTCTGTGAAATTTGATTTTCCTTTAAACTTGAAAAGAATACATATAAAATCTGAAGTTGTCAAAATGTTATTAAAAAGTGCTGTACTCTAAAAAAAAAAAAAAAAAACATTAAATGTTGTAATACTCTATTTTACTTCACTTGCCAGTTGTGTGTGTAATAGAAGAGCTTGAAATTTTGTTGCGTCATATAGTGGTATTGTAAACTCAGACTAACACTTATTCTAAGTTTGAAGAGGTCTCAAGCCTTGCTGGATGTTCAAGTGAATCCCTGATAATGTCTGACATTCTTAGCATAGTGATGGTGATGAAAATACTGACTCCCTGGCACTGTGCTTTATTGTGAAAATATTTTAACTGATGTCACATACATCAAACTGAGGCAGCTAATCACCAGGTCCCATATAGATGGAAAACATAGTTCAGTGGATGCTTATTTCTGGTCTGTTAAAGGGAGCTTTTAGTGATTAAAGTAATTAAGAAAAAAAATTACATATAATAGAGTTTCATTAAAAAGAAAAAAATAAATATAATAGAATCTCATTAAATTCAATTTCCATTTAATTTTGGATCATCATAGTAGTAAAAAAAGTAGGTTATACTAATTTTGAAATTATAAAATAGCCAATGCTGTTATGGCCTGTTCAAAATTGTGAAGAGTAAGAGGACTATATCACCATGTTGTTTTGATTTTGCAGATAGCAAGATTCAAACTGCTTAGTAAATTACAGTGGTCTTAATGCTCACAGCAAAGTGAACTTCACTTTTACCACAAGTTTCTTTGCTCTTACTTTAAACAAATGACATTACTAGAAGCTTAATGTTCTTTTTATATAGCTAAGGTACTGCTATTACTGATCCCATAGCAGGTGGCAATTCTCTACATACTTCATGGATTTGCTTAGATATCAAACTTAATTTGTAAAAATATGCAAATTAAGTTTATTTTTATTAAAAGCTGTTTTAAATGTTGGTTGAAAAAAAATCTGAAATACTTTTTAGTTGCATGACTTGCTGTAGAGCTAGAGGATGGGTAAAATATGTATCTTTGTGTTTCTTTTGGACATGTTTTTAATTAATTACCTAATCTGTTATCTTAATTTTAATAAGTAAATATACATTATGCACACTTTTTTATTTTATCATTCCATAAAATCTGAATTTTCAGTAATCTGAGAATTTGCATTCATATTATTGAGATTCTGTTGTAATACAATAAAGTTTTAAGTCTTTCAAAAATATTTGAAAGTTTCAAGAGTAATTTTACAAATTTTTTTAAAAATTTGTAAAAATTGAAAAATTAGTAATTTGAAAATTTTACAGTATCACCATGTAATTATAATTTTAAAATATTACAAGATCATGTATAGTTCTTTAATTCCCTGTAAAACTGAGTTTAGTTTCTTAAAAATAAAATGATAATAGTTAATCTTCAGTTTATGAAAATTGAAAATTAAAATGCAAGCTATAAGTTTTAGAAACCATAGGTAAGGTAATTTTCATAGTTTTTCTGTTGTATATAAATTTAATATTTCATAACTTTGAAGTTGCATTGCAAGCGATGGATGATTACAGTGATGATGGGTGGCAGCTTTTCAGTGGCACAGCCAACTTGTTATCATTAACTTGTTCATTAACCTGCTGGCAATTGCCTGAAATCATATACAAGTATTGCCAACAGTGTAGCACATTTTCACCCTATTCATTTTGGAGACTTAATTTTTAATAAGAAAAACTTGAGCACAGAATGAACTTGGAAAGCATTGTGAGTTAGTAGCATATACACCCTAGCATTATAAAAGTGGGAAATTTTGTAATAGCAATAACTGTATTAGAAACATTTGTTATTGTTTTTATGTAATTAGATAATTTTTATATTTATCATCAGGTATGAACTTCAGAAGCTTCGATTGCCAAGAAGCATCGATGATGTGGCGGGTTTAGGCCGGATTTTATTGCGGTATAAGGATGATCATTTCTTATCTGTACTCACTGGATTTTGTCTTTCATATACTTTGTATCCTTGTTTGCATTTTTTATTTTTACATCTTAAAAAATATTAATGCATCAAAATTTTTAAAAATATTAAGATGCCTTTTTTTGAATATTTGTATTTTTCATAATTTAATTTACCAAAAGGAATTATGCAATATGAAAATAATGTAGATGTAGATGGAAGTATTAATTAAACCATGGGTGTCCAGCCTGCAGCCCAGTGCTGCCCATTACTTCACATTTTTCCCCTGTGTTCATGTAAGCTTTAAATGTTGAGCATTCCCTAGAGTTTAAAACTACTGCTTCACAAAATTTGGTTTAACACTGAAAATATGAAAATATCTTTTTTTAGCAGTATTAGAGCTTTCTGTACTACTTTCTTATTATTTATGTATCATCCTCAATATTTAACAATATTATTGTACCCATATAATAAGAGTGTAATAACCGTTTGATTTTCATATTTAATTATTAAATGGGAAAAAAAATTAATGGTAAATATAAACATTGATAACAAAAATTAAATTCAGTTTGAAAAAATGAATTATTATTATTAGTGTCAAATAATGTAAGAATATAAACATATACAGCATCGGCAAAAAAAAAAAAAAACACTTCCCACATCACCTGTCCATCCCAACTAAAAATTTTTATAGTTAGGCTGTACTTAAAATTACTCAAACTACCCATTTCCACAACACCGGATAGAAGTTTGTTCTAACAATCAGTTACTCCCCTCTAGCTGAAGGCAAATTTCTTCACATCAATTTACAACCATCCTTCCTTGATTTGAATTTATGCCCCCTTATGTTCTCGTATGTAGTCTGAGCAAGAGGAAGGATGCCATCAGTATTCAGCTCATTCAATCATTCAAAGTCCTAAATACTTCAATCAGATTTCCTTGTAAGTGCCTAGTCTGCAGACAATGCAGTTTGCAGAACTGTAGCCTTTCTTGGTGAGAGCACCCTTTTTGTTCTCCTCATCACTTTGCCCTTCTCTGTACTTGCTCCAGCATCTCCAATTTAGAGAGATCTCCTCTGAATATAAGGATGTTCTCATAATTATGGCCAAAGACCTGCTTACTTCTTTTTCTGCTTCTATTGATATAATCGGATGGACCTCACAGCTCCAGATGCCTTGTTTTAGCTTCAGTAGTTTGCCTTCTACTTACTTCTCAGTTATTACAAAATTGTTTGGCTCCCTGTTAGAATTTAATACACTTCTGGCATCCCAATCCCTAAAAGATTCCTCATGTCTGAATGTTGATGTAAAATATGTATTCTATTCATTAGCAACCTGCACAGGATCATCACCAGTTAAACCATTAATATCTAGTGGACTAATATGGTTCATCACCTTTCTCCTAGTGGAGGAAGGGGAGTGGGAATCATAAATAAAGCCTTTTCATTGAAGAGGCAGGCCTCTGGAGTCAGGAACTCTATAATTCATCTGTAATGCTATTAAAAAACACCGACTCGTATTTATAAAATGCCTTTATTATAATAAAATAAAATAAAATATATTTGTACTGACTGTATATTAAAATATTAAAATACAATAAAATATAAAGTTAAAAGCGTTAAAAATCACTAAAAACAATTAACACAATAGCTTTCAGCAGCAGCGGCCACCTTCATCAGTAATAATGGTTACAGGTTATCTGACAATTTATATAACACATACATCTTGGCAGGTCCGCAACATGAACTATGGCATCTGCGCACGGTCCACTTCTCGTGCATTGGATGGGCCACTCTAAATCGTTCGTCTCTCCTTAGGATAAGGGCTTCAAAGGGTGGATGAATGTGACAGCACTGTTAAGACTGCAGCCTATTAAGACTGTAGCATTCGGATGAACATATTCTTTAGCTGTAATGCCATGCCCAGTTTCCCAAGCATGTTCAGCCATGGCTAAACCTCTGTAATTAGCAGTCTTGAGGGCTCTATCGTGTTCCTCAGGCGATCCCTTTCATTAACACAATAGCTTTCAGCAGCAGTGGCTGCCTTCAGCAATAATGGTTACAGGTTATACGACAATTTATATAACACATACATCTCGGCAGGTCCGCGACACGAACTATGGCATCTGCGCATGGTCCACGTTTTGTGCATTGGAACTGGAAATTGGAAAGGCCACTCTAAATTATTCATCTCTCCTTAGGATAAGGGCCTCAAAGTGGATGAATGTGACAGGGATCGCCTGGGGGAACATGATAGAGCCCTCAAGACCACTAGTTACGGAAGTTCAGCCGTGGCTGAACATGCCTGGGAAACCGGGCATGGCATTACAGCTAAAGAAGCCGTGATCGTGGATAGAGCACATGGAACAGGAAATGGCTGGAGAGTTTAAGAATATGTTCGTTGTTATGTTTGTTATTTTGGTTTTTAGGAGCATTAGCAACTAAGGCCATATTGCTCCGGGATATGCGGTGGTCATTCCCTGACCTTTCCGCATCCTCCGTATTTGGTGGTGACACGCTCGAACCCTGGTCTAATCAAGAAGCGTGTGCTACGCACTGCTGCTCCTTCCCACCTGGCTACGGAGGCACCTAATATGTTTGTCTGAATGCTACAATCTTAATAGGGATAAGGGCTGTGGCATTCATAATAGGGATAAGGGCTGCAAATCAAATTGTTTATATTGTTTTATGGTAGTGACATCCAGAAATGTGCTCCTCTGCCCACGCTATTATGTCCCACGAAATTTCTGTTCAAACTGAAAAATGTGAGCTCCTGAAAACATGAGTCAGCCTGCAATATCATATATTATCTTGGGAATATAGCAAACGACAACAGTGTGTCTCCGACCAATACAACTACAGTAAATGGGAAATATATCTCTCACACATTTGACATTTTTAAGCATCATAAATTTGTATGTATTGCTGCGCAAGTCGCTACATTTAGCTTGGTGCTGGGTTTTGCATTCACCTGGTGTTACTCGCAGATGAAATCGCGCAGGAACCAACGTGAAAATTGTGTTATACTCGCATTGTTCCCTAATATATCACTCGCATTGGAGAAATTTGTGTTGCTAAAATGCACATTATAGCAGAACTGACTGTATTCAGGGGTATTTTAGAATGTGTGCAAGTAAATGTTAAGAGTTAGTGCAATGAAAAGAACTATTGAGTTGTGATAATAACCTGATACATATTAATAAAGCCAGTCTGCTGTATGTGATGTGTTTTTTAAAATTTACTTATTCACTATTATTATAGACATTGTACTTATATGTTAAATTAAACACTAATTCAGTGATGTTTTCTGAATTGCAGTCAACAACTGAAATATTCTCTTAGAGCTTACAAGAAAACATTCTTTGAAGTGGTTGTCTTTAAAGCTAATTCTTTTTATTTATTTTATATTAATTTGGCTCTACCAGTGTGTTTTCTGATATTCATTCTCTGGTTAATGTGAGGGCACAAGCATAGCTAGGGTAGGGTCAGCAGGTACATTGTATCCCCTAATGCCGAAATCTTGTATTGTGGCACTTTTTTTAGAAAAGTAATACTGCAATATACATTGTACAACAATATAAAAGTTTAGAAATCTTATAATACTGTATTGGTGGACTAATAACATTGTACAACTTACTTAAGTATTTATTCAATGTTTTTAAAAATATTAATTTCGATATCTATAATTCATTGTTCTTTACAATTAAATTACATGCGACATACATTGTCTTTATAATGATCATTAACACACTTGCACCACTATGTTACAATAGTGACGCCCACCTCAACTAGCTGCGCCTCTGTAGCCAGGTGGGCAGGAGCAGCAGTGCGTAGCACACGCTTCTTGATTAGACCGGGGTTCGAGCCCGTGACCACCAAATACGGAGGATGCGGAAAGGTCAGGGAATGACCACCACATATCCCCGGAGCAATATGGCCTTAGTTGCTAATGCTCCTAAAAACCAAATAATAATAACAACAACAACCTCAACTAGCCTGTTGCAACAGGCTCGCTTCCCACACATGATTTCTCCTCGGTATCATATTTCTTGAAGATTTTGGAAAATTTCTGTGTTCTTTTGGAAGGATTATAATTTTCACAAGTGGTAGAGGTCTGTGTGCTGCTTGTTTTATCTGAAAAACAAGGACTATGAATGAGATTTTACTGTGCTAACCAGGAGCACATCTAAAATGTGGACCTTTTGATCCTTGCGTATGTCAATGACTTCGTGAAACTGACAATTGCATTGGGACGCACCTCCTCCTGTAATTAGTATTTATCCTGTGATGTTCAGAGAGGGGTTAAATGACCAGGAAGAGTAAAGCATCTATTTCAATCACTCCAAAGCATGCAGTTTTGTTAAATTTATGGCTTTGAGGTTCATTTGCCATTTTCACAACAACATTCTACACTTGTCTATTGTTTTTGTTTCTATACAGCTAACAGGACCCTGACTTTGTTGTTGGCCATGAATAACACATTTTATAACCATTTTATATGTATCTGTTCTGTTTTTGTTTGTGGTGGGAAAATTTGTTGTAAAGTTCCTGGAAGAATGCCCTTCAAATGGCAAATACTGTATATAATAAAACTATGGGAAGCAAAAAAAAAATTCAGCCAATCACAGGGATTTTGACACAGTCACAGGCCTAATGACTCTGATGAGTACAATGAACAGCTGTACAGAGAAATTGAGTGGGCCAGCAAGACAGATTGTGTTATAATGGAGGATTTTAACTTCCCAGATAAAATAATAAATAAAATTACATGTGACATACATTGTGTCCAACACAATAGCAATGGGCCCAACACGAACCCCTAGGGGACACCACTAATAACATTAGTCCATGAAGAGTGGTGTCCATTGATTACCACTCTCTGTCTTTTCCTCCTCAGCCATCCCTTTATCCATTGTAGCAACTTGCCCTTAATGCCATACTGCTCCAACGTGTACAGTAGTCTTTCATGTGCAACAGTATCAAAAACTTTCTTAAAATCCAAGTACAAGATATCAAAATTATTTTTTGTATCCAGTTTCTTTGTGACCACATCGTAGTATCCAATTAAACTGGTAGGACAAGACTTCCCTTTAACAAACCCATGCTGTCTCTGAACTATAACTGCTGTCTTGTCTAGATGGTCCTGCAGTGCTTCTTTAACTGGTGACTTCATTATTTTCCTGGAAACAGAAGTTAAACTACCAGGCCTGTAATTACTCTTGTAACCTTTCAATCTCCCTTTGTGAATTGGGGATACATTTGCACATCTCCAGTCTGTGGAGACCTCCCCTGAGTCCAAGGGTGCCCACATAATCATGGCTAAGGGTCTGCTTACTTCCTTTGCTGCCTCTTTTAATATAACTGGATAGATCCCATCCACCCCAGGTGCCTTACTTATGTTTAATTTCAACAATTTTTCTTCCACTTTGCTATCATTTATTATAAAATCCTTTAGCTCCCCATTACAGTTTGATAAGGTAGCTTGGGATTTGTTGTGTATGCAAGGCCAGCAGTATTAGTGCCCACTGTGTGACCTTAATTTGCATTAGCACATGGTATAATAGTACTCATTTCAATAACACCTTGAAGGCTTTGTATAGTTTACATATTATTATATAAATTTAACATCTTCTATATGTATTTTATATATAAAATTAAATATATTATTATATAGTTTCCTTTCTGTATTAGTAAGTTAGTGTGGTTTTGTTTAGAGGTGTAAATAAAAAAAAATAAAAAAATGTTAAATGTTTTTTTGTGCATATGTACCTGAGATTTTTTGCCGACCGGGCTAGCCGAGTGGGTAAAGTACCTGCCCGGCAACCCAAAGGTCGCGGGTTCGATTCCCGCCTCGGGCTTGGATCACTGTACTGCAAAAACCTTTGGAGGTGCAATATGGCCACAGAAGCCGATGCGCCAACAACTACCAAATCAAAAAAAAAAAAAAAAAAAACCTGAGATTTTATCTCTGATAACAGTTCCTTAGGTAACTGAGCCTCAAATTATTGCCAGAGTCTCTAATGCAAGTCTGATTTAAAATTATTATTAAATTGTTAAAGTGATTGCATATTGTATATCTTTATAATTATGAATTTAAAGTTATTCCAGTAAATTACATCTTTAACTCCATTTAGAGTTAAATGTTTCTCAGTTCCTGGTTCAGACTTCTTGATACTTTTATCTGTGATCCTTTATCCACTTCCACTAGCAGTGTTTTTGGTATGCATGGTAAGTAGTTAACAAAATGCTTTTCTACTAGTTTGACTGACCAGTATTATTTTTCAAGAAAATTTATAAGAGGATGATTTAATAGAAAGCTTTAAAGTCATTTAACGCATTTGTTTCCACCTGTATTTGAGTGGTCCATTTGGTGTGCTGCAATTCTCAGAATGTTGAGAAGTGACAACATTCTGCAATCCTCAACATTTCAAAAATTTGTAAATAATAATTGAAAAGATAAAGTCTGGAATTCATAGCTGAAAGCAAACACTTACATTTTTGGCTGAGTTGTAAATCAGAACAAAATTCAAACTTTTTATCGAAATTTTATTCTATGTACATAAATTAACCTCAACACCAGCAAAACAACAAATAAAAATCTGTACTAAGCTGTAAACAAAAATGAATTGTTGATGCTAATAGCCCAGAGTTCAGTCAGTGTGCTTACAGAATTGAGCAGCTCATTTCATCAGCCTTTACTTTTGCACCACTTGTATGCTGACTGCTTAAGAATTACTGCTTATATGCATTACAGCACTTGAGACTACCATTGAGTGCTTATATGCATCAATGCAGCGAATGCATTAAACAGTTTTAGAAAGTGGGAGTGTTTACACGTATACTATCCTACCATTAATATCCAGATACTTTCATATCTACAAATAACCATTGTTTACAGGAAAACTAATGTTTGCTGAAATCTTTATCCTTTATGACAGTGTCTATGGCACACTCCAGGTTTTTGAAACTGTCCTCTGGTACTTTCTGCCGTTTGGTGGAAAATAAAATCCAGTCATCCAGAGGTTTACTGTAGGATTGAGATCTGGCTCTAGGCTGGCCAATCCAAATTTTCAATGCTCACATTTTCACATTTTGTCGCAATGCAGTCTGTATGATGGAGCATTGTGTTGCTGATACAGGTAGTGGCCTCCTCTGACATGCCACCACAATGTAGGTAACTCATTATTGTTCAGGACATTTAGATAGACCTTAGCATTCATAGTTTCATCCAAAACAACCAATGGTTCCAGGAAAAACCATGAAAAACAGTCCCAGACTATCACACTGCCAGACTTCATTGTTGGGATGATGCAATCCAGCATCAGAGGTAGCTTTCTCAAGGCATCTGCCACACACACACACACACCCAGGCATGACCATCAGACTGGTAGACCATGTACTGTGACTTGTCATTCCAAAGCACAGCTTTCTATTGGTCTGCAGTCCAAGAACAGTAGACCTTACACCAAGCTAGATGGCATTTGGCATTAGTTGGGGTGATTAGTGGCTTGTGAATGGCTGCATGACCATGGTAACCCATACTGTGCAGTATCCTGTACATTGTACTTGTGCTGACATTTGTCCTGATTGTCTCACTAAAGGACTGTATGCTGTGATGCTCTGTCAGCTTCTGAGGTTTGCTGACAACGGGAATTTCTCCTGGAATCACACCATCATGAGTTATGTTATTCTTACCATTTCTTGTGGAAACTGAATGTACTGCTAGATAAAATTAAACTGAAATTGTAAAAACATATCAATATGTTGAATAAAATAAATTATAATATAATGAAGCATGCTTAAAAACACCCTATGTTAAAATTTTAAACATCAGCTCACACACTTATAAGCACTTGTAAACTACCTAACTTACATAAAAACCTAAATCAAAACCTAACTTACTCTACCAATGTTATTATGATCGTGCACTTCAAAAATATCCTATGGTACAATTTATGATATATATATATATTTTTTTTTTATGTAAACCCCAAACACGAGAGGTATTAGAACCTACAGTACTTAGTACCGTGCTTGGGTTGGAGGTTGAGAAAAAGAAAGAAGATATTTGTTGACATTGGACTTGAACTTCTGTAGACTGTAATTTTCAGGAAATATGTATGAAGGAAAGTTGTTCCAGAAAACAGCAGTTGAATGAATAAACGAGGAAGATGAAAAGTTGGTTCCGTGAGTTTGAAGTTGGACAGTAAATGGATGTTGGCTGGTGGCAGCACGTGTTTGGACTGTTTTGAAAGAGAGAGTGGGAATTATAGAAGCCAATTCAGGAGAACAGTGCCCATGGAAATATCTGTAGAAGAGGCATGCAGCAGAAACAGAACGTCTATGAGACAGTGAGTGGAGAGAACTGTTAGAGATGAATCATTAATTAACCTAACTGCCCTTTTCTGAACGGAATCAAGAAGCCTGAGAGAGGTTTTGGGGGCACCACCATAGATGTGGGAACAATATTCCATGGTAGGGCGGACTTGCGATTTGTACAGAGTGAACAGCTGTTTGGAAAAAAAGTAACGCTGAGAGCGAAAGAGAAAACCAAGTTTTTTAGATGCAGAGGAAGCAATATTTGTAATGTGCTTGTGCCAAGAGAGATTAGAAGTCAAGGTAATTCCCAAAAGAGATATATCAGTTTGCCTAGAAATCAGTGTGTCACCAAAGATAAGCATAGAAGCAGAAGAATCCTTTTTGTGAGATATAAAACAAGACTGAGTTTTAGAAGGATTGAAATCAACTAAGTTGTCTTTGCCCCACTGGAGAATTACGTGGAGATCGGCATTTAAGGAATTGGTAGCAGATTTTCGAGAAGTTGAAGCTGATTGAGCAGGGCAAGGTCTCTCAAAATGGAAAGTGGAATGCAATGTGCTATCATCAGCAAAAACTATGGATAGGATTTCCAGTCAATGGAAGAAGATTATTAATATATAAGAGGAAAAGAGTGGGAGAAAAAACTGAACCTTGGGGAACACCGGCATTAGTGGAAAAATTAGAAGACAGAAAGCCATCTACCATCACCCTCAGTAAGCGATCAGAGAGAAAACTGGATAACCAATTACAAAAACAGTTGGCAAACCATAAGATAGAAGCTTGTTTATGAGACCTTTATGCCAAACATGATCAAAAGCCTTTGAGATGTCAAGAGCACTGCTTGTGTTTCACCGATGGATCGACACTGATGGAATCCATACTGGCGATCGTTGATTAGACGGAAGGTTTCTAGGTAGTTTAAGAGTTGGCGGTTAATTGATTTCTCCATTACTTTAGAAAGAGTAGAACTAATTGCAATGGGACGATAATTGGATGGGAGGGATTTGTCACCCTTTTTAGGAACTGGCTAGATATGAGCAAATTTCCAAGCAGAAGGAAAAATACCTTTGGAATAAGAAAGTGAAAAAAGGTGGCAAAGAATAGGAGTAAGTTCAGGAGCTCAGGTTTTGAGAACAAGTGGAGAACTACTATCGGGACCTGGAGCTTTCTTAGCATCAAGATTTGTCAAAATCCTTCTGACATCCTTTTGACGGAAGACCACAGGAGGCATTGAATGGAGCGTGTTGGGAATGGTGGGAGGTGTTTTACCAAGATCATTAATGCACGAGTTGGAGGAAAAATGGGATGCTAGCAAGTTAGCTTTATCCTTGGCTGAAGTGACAACAGAACCATCTGGTTTGGACAGAGGTGGAAGCAGCAATGGGCAAAAGTTGTGGCCAATAGCTTTGGCAAGAGACCAGAATGCTCGGCTACCATTAGGGCAAGAAGCAAGTTTTCTACTCTTAGCCTGTTCCAA
Source organism: Mastigoproctus giganteus (assembly GCF_048544385.1). Taxonomy (NCBI): domain Eukaryota; kingdom Metazoa; phylum Arthropoda; class Arachnida; order Uropygi; family Thelyphonidae; genus Mastigoproctus; species Mastigoproctus giganteus. The sequence continues at coordinate 147,261,604 of NC_143586.1, read as the reverse complement.
CTCTAGTTTGGACTGATTAATAACTGCTTTACAATTGTTGCGAGCTTTGGTGTAGGCAGAAAATGAAACTGAAGAATTAGAAACAAGCCAATTATGATATGCAACGTTCTTCTCTTGAACAGCCTTAGCACATTTATCGGAAAACCAAGGTTTAGATAAAGGACGAGATTTTAAAGTGGAGTGTGGGATAAAGGATTCCATTCCTGCAAGAATAATTTCACTGACATGATCTGAGCAAATGCTGACATCAGAAGTTTTGAAACAGTAATCCGACCAAGGAAAATAAGAAAAGAAATCTTGCAGATTATCCCATTTTGTGTTCTTGTAATGCCAAACAATGCGAGGTTGGGAATAGCCATGAGATAGAGGCTCCATTGGAGAAGAGACAATCACCAAGTTGTGATCTGAGGTGCCTAAAGGACCTCTCACTTCGACTGTGTACTTAGAAGGGTTGTTTGTGAGAAAAATATCAAGCGTGTTGGCTGTATGGTTAGGATTGTCCGGTATTCTTGTAGGTAAATGAACAATCTGTGCAAGGTCATTAGTAATTGCAAATGTCTCAGCATCTCGACCAGCTGGGTCAGTGTGACTAGAAAACGGAAGCCAGCTGGAGTTGTGAACATTAAAATCACCAAGGAAAATTATCTCGCTGTTAGGAAAGTTGGACTAGAGAAAGTCAAGTTGCAAAGAGAGGAAGTCAAAGAGCTCCAAGTGATTAATGGAGTTGGGAGAACAGTAGAGACAACAGATGAATTTGACACAATGAGGTAGAGAGATTTGAAGCCAGAGAAGATTGAAAAGAGGAGATTCCAAATTACCAAGTCTCTGACAGGGAATATCGAAACGGACATATGCACAAGTACCACCTTTGAGGCGAAAGGAATCATACAGCGAATAATTTGGGCAACTGAGATGAGCACTGGTTCAACTGATAACTGAGATTCTGTAAGGAAAAGTACATGGGGTTTGGCAGACTGCAAGTGGAAATGGACATCGTTGAGATTAGAATTGAGACTACGTATATTTGTGAAATGAATTAGGAAGTGCTTGGGAGGTTTGGATCTTTTCGCAGATAAGCTTGCTCTATTAGTTTGACAATTCATGGTGTATTCAATAGTAAGAAAAAGTGGGTGGGACATGCTGTATGAAGTAATGAAATTTTTGGATATGGCGTACACGTGGTAAGAATATACCCAGATCCATGATATAACGTGGCCTCGACAATGCCCCCTGCATACACACTACTTGGACTCCCTCCAGTCACTATCTGGCAGAGTAGAGGTAGCAAGATTATTCACTAGCTGATCCGGAAGCCTCCTAGAGAATTACCAATAGGTTCGGTCCGGTGTACTAACTAGCGGCCGGCCTGCGAATACTGTTTTAGAGCTGTACCCTCGAAATGTAAGGAAGATTGGATCTCGCCACGATGTTCATTATAACCTCAAAAGTCATCAGTCATACTGCATGATGGAAGAGATGGGGAAGGGTTGACCGGAACTTAACTCTGGCGACTAAACATGGGTTCCACCACTTCAAGCCTCCAATAAGCAAAGTGGTGGTATTGCACCGGTTGACGAGAGTCATGTACCACCTAGTACTTCCTGGTAACACAGAGGGGCGGCATTCCTCCCTGTGGTGTGGGCGCCACACCTCGACCCCTGCTTAAGTAGGTTCACACCTGGGTGGTCACCCACCATATGCTTGAGCATGGAGGTTATACTCAGGTTTACTAACAGTCCCACCATCGTGACGGTGCAAGCAGAGGATTTGGCTGTCACAGACCGTCCGGACTTTAATGAAATTCGGTCCACTTAAACTGAGTTTCACCCGAATATCAGTTCCATCAGCGTTTTAGACTCCCAGGTAGCAAGTACAGCTTGTCTGGCATATCTGAGAGAATGTTTGTGACCTCAAGGATATAGAATTATCATCAATAAATATGTGATAAGATTTAATCGAAATTCTAAAATCTCACTATGCTTTCTATTGCACTAAATAACTATTCAGTGTGACTAAAATTATTTTATTAATGTAAGATTATGAACTGGTATCTTAGAAAATTGAAAGATAAACCTTTCTTTTTATGATAGTATGAATTTTAACCCAAGTAGAAAAATGTATAATTCTGCCTATCTCAAGTTCAATGTTGTATATGGATATTTCCTTTTCAGTGACAAAACCATTTATTACCATCATAATCTAATTCACATGAAATATAAATAGGAGTTATTTATTAGCAAATGCATAGTCAAGCTGTATTGTTAAGCTCAACCATATGTAACCTAATTTCTAAAACATTTTCCATAAATTAATTGTATCAGCTTCATCTGCATGTACGTTATATCTCCTTTAGGTTTGCATCAGTATGCCTTTATTAATATTGTTAACACTAATACTAATTAACACAACTAATACACATTGCATTACATTTCAGGCATGTAAGTTAATGATTAATTTTTTGCCACTGGATAATTAATAATACAGTGGATTCCGATTATTTGGGCCACCGGTTAATCAGGGCAGCCGTTTATTTGGGGAAAATCTTAAAAAACAGAACCCAATTGAGAAAATAGCCAGGATTTACTTCGCTTAATTGGGACAACATGCCGTTTAATCTGTGCAGGAGACTGCAGCACTGGAGATTACTCTACGATTGTCTCCGACCAAACCAAGTGGTACAGTCGGATTTCTGGAGGTCACAACCATAAAAAAATAAAAACAATTAGCAGTCACCTGTTTATTGGGCTTTTCTGTTAGTGCAATCTACCATAAATGGATAGTAAACTCGATCTTATGGAATTTGCGATAATACCGACAGGTGGAATTCTGTGGGCTATTATGGTGAAACGTGTTTACACTTCCATGGAATCTTCAGTCATATAAAAAAATTAATTTTCATAATCTTCTCCTCATTCCTATTTTTAAAGCTTCGTAACTTGTTACTCCGTTCTCTCTTGCGCATATCGTGTTACTTGCAATTTGTGTGTACCATTTTCTTTGTTATCAATTGCTTATCTTTTTACTGTTTTAAATTTTAACTCCCACCCACAAATGTCAGTGAACAGAAATGTCAACTAATTAGTATGTACATATTACAGTATGGATTAATTATTCTGATTATCACGTATATTCTTCCGATTTTCATGTATCATTTAAGTTTTTAATTGGTAAGGTAAGGTAATAAAGGGTAAATTTCTGCTTAATATATCTTTACTTTTATAGCCTATGGATAATATTCCTCCTGTTTTCGCTAATTAGAATCGCTGTTTAATAGAATTAAACAGCGATTCACAAACACCATCACAATTACTGGCACTCACTACACGTCGTATACTGAAAGGTACATTACTATGGTGACTCCATCGTAACATGATTTGATTATACAGTGAACCAGTTGTAAAGTGGGGGTCCATTGTATTTTTAACATTTTTTACGTGAAACTTCGGATAATTGGGGCAGCCGCTTAATCGGGCCAAAATGCACTAGTCGCGACGTGTCCTAAATAACCAGAATTGACTGTATATAAAAAGTGGTTGTAATCTAATTATTCACTTCACTCATAATATTCACCCTCATTTTGTAATAAAAATGAAATGCAATTTCTATTATATGGGTCTTTTGGGATTAATAAAATAAATGAATAGTGCTAATTCATTACTTCTGTAACACTAAGAAGTGTGATTTCTCTATAAGCTACAAAATTAGCTGAATCAAAAAATTATCTTGAAAGTTTTCTATCGTTTCAGGTTTTAACGCTGTATGAATGCACGTGCAAAATATTAACTTTGTTACATCATTAATGATGTGCTGTTTTCCTGATTTTTTAAAAGAAAAACAGAAATATAGAAACATAGGAATATATATAGTTAATTATTCCAAATTTTTTATTAATTATAATTTTTTCATTTTAAGCATCCTTGAGCAATTATCTGTTAAACTTCCTTAGTTGTCACAGTGAAGTGTTTTCTTCCATATTACTCATCATATATTATTTTAGTTTAATTTTGCTCCTTAAAAGATATTTTTCCCTGCAATGCAAACTCTAAAGTTTCCAAAAATGGGCTACCATTGGAACAATTTCTTAGAATAAATTCATTAAAATAGGAAGAAAACAAGGCACAACTTCTACTAAACTGTCTTTTCAACCTTCTCTTCACCCACATTGGCTTTTCCTCCATGTTTTGTGTGTTCTTTGTAACTCTGCCATTGAGTTTTATTGAAATTTTGGGTAGTAAATATGAAACATTTGATTTTAGTATATAGTGATTTGGGATGTTATTATTATATAAAACAAATTAGCAGTAAATGCAGAATGTGATGATGGATCATAAAAAACCTTGACTTACTGTTAGTTGTTCCTAGTATTACTAAAAGTCAAAAGATGCAAAGAAGTTAGGCTTTTGCTGCACCAGTTAAAAAAAAACAAAAAAAAAAACTCATCTATACAATCTTTGTCCCTCATACATACTCTTCCCATCACCAGAAGGTGCCAATCTGGGTGCTCATAAATTTCATGAGACTGTCAACCTCAGCCACCCAGCAAGGCAGCTTATTCTAGTGGTTGACAGCATATACTGGCCAAATATAAGCTTGCCTCAGATCCAACCTATTAATTTCTCTTGTTCTCCTAGTAGTTTATATTTACATCCCCTGAATTTTCTTTTCCATTTCAATATGAAAATTCCAGTGTTATTCAGATTTCTCCTCCACCTCAGTATCTCAATCAGACCTACTCCTCCCCTCATTCTGAGTTGCCTAGAAATTTGATAAATATCGCTAAGGCTAAATTAAATATTAAATATTGTTTTACTATTTTTTAAGAATTGTGTAGGAGGCATTATTTAGAAAAGTTTCTTGTGCGTGAAGCCTTACAACTCGAATTTTATTTATTTTATTATTTTTGTTAGTGCTAGTATTGACTTTTTTACTAATGTTTAATGTTACTAAGCATATGGGTTTGCAGAACTCCTACTTTTTTTCTTTTTTCTATTATTTTTCATGGAGAAACTACGGTTGCCTGACATGTTTTTCACTTATGGTACTTTCTTTCATTGCTCAAGGATTGCTGCACACATGCACACACATTTCTGAACAAAACAAAAAATATATTTTTTCACAACTGAATCTAATGTGTTTAAATAATTTTTGCAGTGTTCAGCTTTCGGAGCTTCATTATGCTACTTATTGGTTTCATTAGTAGTGAAACCAATCTTTCTGAAATTGTTTCCACACTGTTCTGCTTCGGTGTCTGCTAAAGTAAGTACACTTTTTATGAAATTATTTTTCTGAAGTTAATTTTATATTCCTATAGGAAACTGATTGATTACAGATTTTTTTTTACATAATAAACTTGAAGTAAAGCTTTATGCTAATTTTTCTAATTTTGAAACACTTTGCATTTATTGTATGAAACATGAAACCAGATTTTTTTTTGTGCACAATATGTATAAACTACAATATGTATATGTATTTTGAAATTCAAAAGTACATCACCAAGGGTGTCAAGACTAATACTCAAGATTTCTAAGAGGTACAAGCTAAAGATTATAATGATTTATGCACCAACATCGAGCTATGATGATGAAGAGGTTGAAGAAATGTACACTGAAATTGAGAGTCTTCTAGATGAGCAGAAAACCCACTACACTATTAATATGGGGGACTTCAATGCTAAGGTTGGAAAAAGGCAAAACAGTGCAGAAAGAGGAACTATAGGAAATTTTGGAATTGGTGAAAGAAATAAAAGAGGTGAAAGACTTGTGGAATTTGCAGAATCTCAAGGAATGTCAGTAATGAACACTTTTTTCAAGAAAAGGGTGAACAGAAAGTGGACATGGAAGAGTCCAAATGGATTAACAACTAATGAAATCGACTTCATCCTCACTAACAGAAGATATATTGTGAATGATGTTACCGTCTTGAATAAGGTAAATGTTGGAAGTGATCACAGAATGGTAAGATGTACACTTGATATAGATGTAGGAAAGGAAAGGAAAAAACTGACTCGAGTAAATAATACAAAGGTCTTTGAAATAGCAGAGGAGGAGAAAAAGCAGTATGTACTGGAACTTAAGAACACGTTTGAGCTTCTGCAGACTGCTCAGGACCAAGATATCGACGAGGAATATTACAACTTTCTGAAAGTGATAAAGCCCAAGAAACCTATAGGGAAACAGAAATCCAAAGAAGAAAAAATTAGTCAAGAAACACTTGTCATGATGAACCAAAGACGACAAATGAAGAGCAAGAAAAACACTGACAGGGAGAAAATTGAGTATACTGAGTTATGCAAAGCCATTAGAAAGAGACTCAGAGAGGACATAAGAAGATTTAACACAAGAAATGTAGAACAAGCATTAAGGGAAAACAAAGGATTTAAATCAGCAGCCATGAGCAGTAATACAGAAAGACAAATGATACTGAAACTGAAGAATAGCGATGGTGTACTTATAAACAGCAGAGAAGGCATAATTCAAATAGCAGAAGACTACTATAGAGAATTATACAAGGAGCGAGGGAATGATACCAGCAGTGGGGAAGATGGATTGCAAATTAGTAACACATACGACATACCCGATATTCTTCCTGATGAGGTAGAACATGCATTGAAGAAAATGAAGAATCGGAAAGCCCCGGGGGAAGATGAAGTTACTATAGAGTTGTTAAAATTGGGAGGAAGAGACATAACACAAAAACTGGCAAGGCTCTTCACAAAGTGCATTAGAAAAGGTGTGATGCCTAAGCAGTGGAATAATGCAATCATAGTTTTGCTGCATAAGAAAGGAGATAAATCAGAAATTGGAAATTATAGACCAATCAGCTTGTTATCCCATATCTACAAGTTGTTCACAAGGGTCATTACTAACAGATTAGAAAGAATACTTGATGAGAATCAACTGAAAGAGCAAGCTGGCTTTAGGACAGGATTCTCAACTATGGATCACCTTCACGTAATATCACAGCTAATGGAGAAAGAAAATGAATATAAAACACCATTATGCCTGGCATTTGTGGATTATGAAAAGGCATTTGACTCCATACAGCATAAGGCAATGTTTCGGGCACTGGAAAGACAAGGCATAGATACTCTATATATTATGATTTTGAAGAAAATATATGAGAGTGCTACATCCTTTATTAGACTAGACAAAGACAGTAGCAAATTTAAAATCGAGAAAGGAGTTCGACAAGGAGACACAATATCTCCGAAGCTGTTTACTGCTGCCCTTGAGGAAGCTTTCAGAAGATTAGACTGGTCGCAGAAAGGAGTCAATGTGAATGGAGAGTACCTAAACCATTTACGATTTGCAGATGACATTGTGGTCATAAGCCACGATCCCAAAGAATTAGAGGAAAATCTTAATCAGTTATGCACAGGTAGTAAGGATTTTGGACTAAAGATGAATATGGCTAAAACAAAAGTAATGATGAACAAGTATGCCACGGAAAGGGAAATAATGATTGAAGGAGCAGTAATTGAAAAGGTGGAGTCATATACTTATCTGGGACAAGTTATTAGCTGTAATAATGATAAATGGCTGGAAGTCAAGAGAAGAATAAATTTTGGATGGATAGCATTCAGGAAATATAGTCACATACTGAAGAGCAATATCCCAGTTTGTCTGAAACGTAAAATAATGAATCAATGTATACTCCCAACCATGACTTATGGAAGTGAAACTTGGGCACTCACCAAAAGAATGGAAGAGAAGCTAAGAACTACACAGCGAAGAATGGAACGAATTATATTGGGAATCAGACTGTTAGATAAGAAGAGAAACACATGGATTAGGCAGCAAACTCAAGTAAAGGACATTCTTATCAAAACTAAAGAACTAAAATGGTCTTGGGCAGGACACATAGCTCAAAGACATGATGACAGATGGACTAAGAAAATGACAGAATGGTACCCAAGAGGAGCTAGAAGAAAACCTGGAAGACAAAGGCGGAGATGGATAGATGAAATTCATGAGTTTTTGAGTAGTAAATGGATGGCCAGTGCTCAAAACAGAAGGAACTGGAAAGTTGCTGGAGAGGCCTTCATCCTGCAGTGGATTGAAAATGGCTGATGATGATGATGATGTATAAACTGTATACAAAATAGGATTGTAACATTTTTATGGTTAGAAACAAAAATTAAATTCCATTCTGGGAACTAATTTTACTCATTTTTTAATTTGCATGAAGACCTTTAATCATATTGCCCTGCGCCTTTGTAGCCAGGTGGGAAGGAGCAGCAGTGCGTAGCACACGCTTCTTGATTAGACCGGGGTTCGAGCCCGTCACCACCAAATACGGAGGATGCGGAATGGTCAGGTTTTGACCACCGCATATTCCCGGAGCAATATGGCCTTAGTTGCTAATGCTCCAAACAAACAAACAGCATCATATTGCCCTGTCGAAGGAAATAATTTTCCCGTGAGCTATGCTAATTGAGGTCAGATGAATTAATGAGGCTCATGGCAGAGAAGAAAAATGTATGGGATGCATATAAAGTATCAGGTGACACAAGAAGCCTATGGCAGATATAAACTAGTCTCTAAGCAAGTCACAAAGGAGGTTAGGCAGGCAAAGGCAGATTACGAGAAATCTTTGGCAAAGGGTGCAAAGAGTTCTTTACTTATGTAAACTCTAGAAGGAAAAGGATGAATCAGATTGGGCCACTTAACATAGATGGGTTGACTATTGATGATCATGCTCCGATCGCTGATAAACTGAATGAGTATTTTGCATCTACATTCACACATGAGGAGTTATTCAATGAAGGGAGTGCCAGAAGTTTATCAAACTCTAACAGGGAGCTAAGTGATTTTGTAATAACTGAGAGCAAAGTGGAGGAGAAATTGTTGAAGTTAAACATAAGGAAGGCACCTGGAGAGGACGGGATCTATCCAGTTATAAAAAAATAAATAAATTTTCTGTTTATACTCCGGGACGACCAAACGGTCAGAGGAGTTCACAAGATAGACTGAATACAAGAAACAGCACCATATTCAGCAGTCACGGGTTTGAACCCCGGTCACTCACAGCACGTGTACTTATGCACCCGCGCGCCTGACCACTAGGCTACGGCGGCCTCTTATATTAAAGGAGGCCCTTATATTAAAGGAGGCAGCAAAGGAAGTAAGCAAACCCTTAGCCATAATTATTAGAGCTTCCTTGGACTCAGGGGAGGTCCCCATGTACTGGAGGTGTGCAAATGTATCACCAATTCATGAAGGGAGTTCAAAAGGTGACACAAGTAACTACAGACCTGTTAGTTTAACTTGTGTTCCGGGGAAAATGATGGAATTACCAGTTAAAGAAGCATTGCAGGATCATCTAGACACGACTGCAGTAATAGTTAAGACACAGCATGGGTTTGTTAAATAGTATCCAAATTGATTGGATACTGTGATGTGGTCACAAAGGAACTGAATGCCAAAAATAATTTTGATATCATATACTTGGATATCAGGAACGTTTTGATACTGTTGCACATGGAAGACTGCTGTACAAATTGAAAAGGTTAAGTTGCTACAATGGATAAAGGGATGGTTGAGTGGGAGATGACAGAGTGGTAATCAATGGACACTGCTCTTCGTGGACAAATGTTATTAGTGGAGTTCTCCAGGGTTCGGTGTTGGGCCCATTGTTGTTTTGTATATTTATCAGTGATATTGATGAAGGTATATCAGGTTTAATGTCTAAGTTTTCAGATGATACAAAGGTTGGCAGGGTTGTTAACAACAGTAAAGACAGTATGCTACTCCAACTGGATCTAGATAAGTTTGACAAATGGGCTGAGAAGTGGCAACTGAAGTTTAACATTGACAAATGCAAAGTACTGCATATGGGTAGCAATAACCGAAGAGAAATGTGCGAACTGTGTTGTACTAGACTCAGGGAAATGGAAAGTGAAAAAGACCTGGGGGTAATTGTGCAGTCAAATATGGTTCGCTGCGCAGTGCAGATGGGCTGCCAGGGCAGGTCATGAAGTCTTGTCAATAATATATAGGAATTTTGCTAGCAGGGACAGGGAGGTGTTTATCCCGTTATACAAGGCAATGGTCAGGCCACACCTAGCGTAGTGTGTATAGGTCTGGAGGCCTCATTTTAGGAAGGATGTAGAGTTGCTAGAATGAGTACAAAGAAGGGCAACAAGATTGGTGAGAGGAACAAAGGGGTGCTCTTACCAAGAAAAGCTTAAGTTCTACAAATTGCAGCACCTGGAGAGTAGGCACTTGCGAGGTGATCTGATTGAGGTGTATAAGGCCTTGAATGGGTTGAGCAAGCTGAATGCTGATGGGATTCTTCTTGTTGCTCAGATTCAGAACCCGAGGGGCACAGATTCAAATTGAGGAAAGACAGTTGTAGAATAAATGTGTGGAAATTTGCCTTTATCCAGTGGGTGATTGGTGGAACAGACGTTTGTTGTGGAAGTTGATAGTCTAAATAAATTTAAGGCTGAGCTGGACAGGCATTTAGAATGAATGGAGAGGTGAAATGGGAGGTTTTTATTTTTTATTGGCTGATGCTGTATAAGCTTGCTTTCTTGCATTGTATGCCTCTACTAATGCTAATGCTAATCATGCTAGTGTGTTCAGAAATATGTTTCCCTATAGGAAAATAGCAAAAAAAAAAAAATGGGTGTAGAAGATTAAAAACAGCAAACATTTTTAGTGGAATTAGACAGAGGGGGATGGCGCCTCCGTAGCCAGGTGGGAAGGAGCAGCAGTGCGTAGCACACGCTTCTTGATTAGACCGGGGTTCGAGCCCGTCACCACCAAATACGGATGATGCGGAAAGGTCAGGGAATGACCACCGCATATCCCGGAGCAATATGGCCTTAGTTGCTAATGCTCCTAAAAACCAAACAACAGAGGGGGAAAAGAAGATGTAGTGAGGGGCTTTTAACTCTTACACTAATGAGTTTACAGCACTTGTGCAGGTCCACCATAGTAAACATTTTGATTGTAGTCTACAGAGTGAGTGTCTTCTAGGATATTTTGAAGTTTTGTAAAATGTAAACTTAGTACCTAAATGTTTTTAAATAAATATATATATACTGGAACTCCTTGACTTACCTAAGGGTTGCTTTCCACGCAACACTACATAAGTCGGAATTTCCCCCATGCTTGTGCAGCACTCGCAACTATGCTCGCTGAATTGATTGAATCAAAAAAGAAATGTTTGACGAACATGTAAATAGAATTATTTATTGTATTTATTCAATTTTTTATCTCATGCACAGGAGAAATTACAAAAGCATGCAATTTAAAAAAATTTCAAAAATTATAAAATTACAAAAAAAGAGGAGACAGGCATAACGTCAGTAAGTTTTACCTCTTGAGCACTGTTGCCAGAATCAATGTCTTCAGCTGATAAGTACGCTGCTGCAGAGGTTGAGGGCTGTGGGGATTTAGAAGGGGTCGGCTGCTCAACCTTACGAAAGAACATATTGGATGACTGGACGGTGACTTTTTTCTTTTACTTGTAGATTTCTTTCTAGTAAGCAAGCATATCATTCACCCCTCTGTTAACTTTTAATAATTGTTTGCTGTCAGGATTCATCTTCTCAAACCTCGCCATTACCGATGCAATTTCACAAAATGCCATAGCCATCTGTCTGGTGATGAAGCGTCTCGGCTCCTCATTTAGTTCATCTTGAGCTTCGTCAGCATTTTCTTCTTTCACTATCGCTGCCTGCAAGTCATTAAGTTCTTCGTTAGATAATTCCTTCTCTTCTTCCTCTATTAACTCCTCCACATCTTTGGCATCAACCTCCAACTGAAGTAGCTCTGCAACCTTTACAATCTTATCTGTAATCTCTTCATATGATTCTTCTTTTTCAAATCCTTCGAAGCCTTTTACGTGCCGTGGGCATATTGTCTTCCATGCGCCATTTAAACAACTTTTAGTAATTTCTGCCCAGGCCTTATTAATGTTTAAGATGGCATGGTAAATATTGTAAGATTTCCAAAAGTCTCTTAATATAAAATTTTTCTCATCGTCTACTGCAGACAATGCCAGAGCAAATGTTGTACATAAATAGTATGCTTTAAATTCGAAATAACACCCTGATCCATAGGTTGGATGAGTGAAGTCGTGTTTGGCGGTAGAAATATGACCCTCACATTTGAATTGAAATCATCTAGATGCGTAGTATGTCCAGGAGCATTATCTAATAGGTAGCAAAATCTTGAAAGGAATATCGTTGTCTTTACAGTATTTTTCAACCTCGGGAATGAAGCAGCATTTAAACCAATCCTCAAAGAGAGATATTGTTATCCATGCTCTCTGGTTCGATCGGAAATGCATGGGTAGGGTGGCTTTATTGATGCCCTTAAATGCACATGGGTTTCTAGAATGGTGCAGAAGCAGTGGTTTTAATCTGTAATCTCCTGCTGCATTAGCCCCAAGCAAGAGTGTGGCCCTATCTTTTGACGCCTTGAAACCTGGCATTCTATTTTCCTCTTTGGCATTGTATGTTCAATCCGGAATTTTTTTCCAATACAGATCAATGTTAATAATTTGTTACGTTGAATAGCTGCCTTCATCAATAATTTTTTCCAACACATCACAAAATTTCTCTGCAGCTGCAGAATTGGCACTGGTGACTTCACTGCATACTTTAACATTGTGGAAACCAGCACAATGCTTGAGCCTATTAAACCACTCATTGCTTCCGTGAACTTGGGTTGGGGTTCGCCGTACTTATCCTTAATATCTTTATAAATACTTGTTGCTTTTGCTTGAATGGTTATTAGACTCAGGGGCACTCGCTTCTGAATCTGATTTTCCATCCATATTATTAACAGCTGTTCCATCTTTGATATAGCACCTGAATGCTGTTTTGTGATCACTTGATCTTAAGTGCATTGATCCTTTGACAGTGCGCTTATAGGGTACTGTCCTTTAAAATAGTATTCACTGTTGAAGCAGTGAGACCCCAATTCTCTTGCAATAGATGACAAACTTTGTCCTGCTTCTTAATTAATCATCTTCCATTTCTAAATCGATTTTGTTTTGTTTCCTGGCACTACCACCACTTGCACTTTTCGTTGGTCGCTTTCCCTTCATCATTGTAATACATTAATAAGAATGAAGAGAAGTTTCTGAAAATTTGGTTTTTATATGATTGAAGATTTCAGGAAGGGGGAACACATTTCACCATAATAGCATAAAAACCCACACAATTGCAGTTATCGGTATTATCGCAAATGCAATAAGATCGAATTTATTACCCATTTATAATTAGATGCACTAACAGAAAAGCCCAATAAACTGGAAAGTGCAAATTGTTTTTATTGTTTTTTGGTTGTGACCTCCAGAAACGTGCTTTAGAAAAATATCGCAAAGGTGTTCAAAATAGATTCTTATAATAGGAACATATGATAATGCTGAAAGGGCGATGCAATTTCCATTATAAATATGATGTTTTAGTGAGATAAATAGCTTAGTAATATAGCAAAATTTTCAACTTCCAAGGACATGGAACGAATTACAAAAAGAAAAAAAAAATGTGTTATTGGGTTCACATTACGATATTTTCACAATTCCTCCATTTATTCCTACGGGATGCAAAATAAGTTTTCATGATTTTTTTAAGTTTGCACCAGCAGGCAAAAAACTTACGTAAAGTCGAATTTCCGTAATTCGAGTATTACATAAGTCGGGGAATTATTGTATATAAATTTTTATTTTTTTAAATTTTATTTTGACCTGATTGTTTGTTAGAGTGAAATTATAGCTAAAAATCTGAATTAGAAATTTTTAAAATATTAATAGATGCCTTATTGAATCATATGAAATGAATCTTGAAAAACATATATTTACATGTGAACTCCCCAGGCCCCACACACGCAAAATGAAAATTTATGTACACTTGAAAGAGTTTAAAAATAAAATGGGTCATTTTTGATTGCTATAGACTGCAGTAATAAAGCTAATTCCAGCCTATCCCAGTGTGGTTACCTTTCCTAACAAAAAATAAAATAATAAAATAAATTAATTAATTAAATTGAAAGCAGCTTTCTCTCAGGGCCAGTGTTGGAAAGTAACTCAAGAGGGTACATAGTAGCTTCTGACCAACCTTTAGAAAGTGGTCTGATACTTAGCATTGATAATGGCCTTGTTATAGTAGGCCTTAAATCTGGAGTAGCAAAGGTATTAAAAGACGATATTGAGTGCTTGGTGGTAATAGGCTGTCACTGTCATATAATTAATTTATGTGCTGCTTGTTTTTCTCTGAAGGTGGATGAATATTTTGTGGACATTTACCACTGTCTAGAAAAAATGAACAAAAAGAGAAAGTTAGATTGAAACGGTTTCAATTAATGCATGCCACTGAAGTGAAAAAAAGGTTTTAAAGAATGTAGGTACATACTGGCTGTCTTTGGATAATTGTTTAACTAGACTGGTAAAAAAGTGGTAGCCTCTGACAAGTTTATTTAAAGAAGAGATTAGAAGTGTAGAAAAGCCATATAAAAAATTTTCAGATTACCAAAACAGAAAAGTACAATCAGCAGTCACCTGTGAGTAGCACTGACTCATGTCCAAACCTAGTTCATGATATCCAAAGAAGTTTTGAAAGAAGGCAAATTAATGAACTCCTCAAAGAAAATAACTTCCAAATCACAAACTTTTGATGCAAGCAGTCTTAAACAATTCGAGCAGGATGCTAACTCTTGGCAGGTTATAGTCACATGTATAAAGCCTGTTAATGTTCCTCTCTTCTGGCTTGAATAAAGTATTTTGCATGTTCCTTTTAGATGGTATGCCAGTGGTTTGAAAAAAAGAGTAGTAACTGAGTTCATTACTCTTTGATATGTAGAATTTGATGTGCAAATTAATTAGACCAACAGTTATTAAATCTTTTACTTCTATTCTGAAAGTTGATTATCATAGCAGGCTAAATCAGAAGGAAGATTCTGACAGTCATAGTCAGCTCTACAGTCAGGGTCATAGAAAGTCTAAAACCAGGGATGGTTCTGTTCTTTTGTTCTGTAAGAAAATATTTTATTGTTGCACATGCCTATGTGGTGCACAAGTTCTGACTACAGAAATTAAATTATTATAAATGCTAGGGTAGTACAAATTTCATCAATTGGCTGTTTGTCATTTCCAAATTAAAATTTTTTTTTTATAACTTTCTACTACCCTTGATAACTACTTTTGATAACTTAGGATACTACTAATAGTACTACTCAATATCACTGAAGATGAGGAAATAGTTAAAGCTGTAGCTGTTTTGAGGTATTAGTTCTGTCAGTTTCACTATGAGAGCCAATGAGAAGCTTTTATGAAAGAACAAAGAACTGTGTACTGTGGTCCTTGGTTGCAGAACTGATAAGTTCAGAAACTTGAAGTCGAGATCTGTTTAGAAAAATCTAGATTATGCTTGTTGTTCAACAGCGTATTCTGTTGAAACAACAGAATGCACTGAACAAATCACATTGTATGTTTTTAGACATATTTAAGCCTTAATTCGGTGGATTAAGCTGTTCTCGCTTAAAGCAGTCTGTTATTGTCAGCAGATAATGAATATGTGGTATTCATATCTCATTGTATTTCAGAAGTCTGAGTGCACTAAATTTGTGTATATGTATGGCTGATGCTATATAAGCTTGCTTTCTTGCATCATGTGCCTTTACTAATGCTAATGTATATTAAATTTTACTTTAAAATTGAAAAAAATCAGCAGTGAAACATTTGACCTTCTTAAAATAGCATATGGGGGACTATGCACAAGTTTTTAATGGGCTCCATTATTTCAGAGAGGATAGTGAGTCTGTTAAAAGTAATGACAGACTCATTATCCTATGATATAACAAATGATGAAATCATGTTCACATGTGAAGTTTGGGAATAATGATTGACAATTAACTGTTTGTGAGATCACCGAAGAAACTTGTAACTCTATCAGATCATGTCATTCCATTTTAATGAAACTGCAAAAATGTAGTTCTGCAAAGCCTGTACCACCAAATACGGAGCATGCGGAAAGGTCAGGGAATGACCACCGCACCGGAGCAATATGGCCTTAGTTGCTAATGCTCCTAAAAAAAAAAAAAAAAAAAAAAAAAAAAAAAAAAAAGCAAAGCCTGTGCCATGGCTGTTGACAGGAACAACACGAACACTACTAGCAAGATGTTTCTGATTTGTTTGATTATACAACTAATGACGAGACATTTTTGAAACACCATAACTGTAGATGAAACAGGCTTTTATGGGTATGATCCATAAGATGCCTTCCTCTCTTAATCCCAAAAAAAGCATGGCAAAATAAGGACCACATTGTCAGTGTTTTTTTACTGTGAGGGTGTTTCCCATCATGAGTACATTCCAGAAGGACAACCAGTTAATAGACTTCTGTACTGAAGTTCTGAGATGCCTTTGTAATGTGGTTCTAGGGAAAAGACTGGAAAGGTGTAACTCCAAAGACCATTTGTTTCGCCATAATAATGTGCCATCACATCCATCACTACTTTTGTAGTTTTTTCACCAAACATTCAATCAATAAAGTCCAGCAATCCCTTTTTTTTTTATCATATATGGCTCCATTGACTATTTTTTAAATTCTAGACTAGAGAAAATCCTAAAAGGATATCTAGTTGATGACATACAAAAAATAAAGGGTAGGATGATGGTCAGCTTTTGGGTTTCAAAATTGGCTTTCAAGGGAGGAAAAATCACTAAGCTAGTGCATTTCCCCAGAAGGATGTTATTTTGAAGGAGATTAAGTTGCCCATCCCATAAGTATACTTATTGTTAACTATATCATAGCGTTTAGCATTACAGACACTTATTTGAACATACTTCATATCACAAATTATCTGAAGTCATGCTTGGTATTTTATTATTTTCTCATAGCCGTCCTGAATGTGAGAAGATATTTGGCTAATTGAAAAAAAAAAAAAAAATTCAGTTTGAATGGTCTCTTTCTGGTGAAACTTTGGAAAAGCTTTTGACAGCCATGGTACTGCTATGGCTGCCAAAAGCCTTTTTATCTGTGTATACTGCTCATTTTATCTGAGAACTGTTTTAGGAGGGTGATCAGAAGAGTGGAAAGCTGTTTTCTAAAGATTTTGAAAAACTCTTTAACTATTATAAGTAATCATAGTTTTAACAGGTAGGGAAAAAAAATTATTCTGATTCGCATGCATTATAAGCTTCTGAATGTTGGTATATGAAAATATGCATCTGTGACTGAAAACCAACACTTAGGTTACCAATTAAAATTTAAAAACTGCTTCTATTAGATTATAATATTTTAATATTACAGAGAAAAGCATTGCATTAACCATAGGGGAAGGATCAATTAGAAATATTCAGAACTCTCCATGCTATAAGCATACTCATGCATCCATCACTCATGATTACAGGAAACCTGTATGGATGGGATCATTTCCCCGTGATAACTTTCTTACAAAGTGGGAGACTGTCTTCCTTTTGGGATATTCTGATGGAAGATTGATCAGGCTGACTGGAATGCCTTCCAAAATTTGACATCACTACAGTCAATCAGGAGCCTGTCAGTGACGTATATCACAGAAAGTATTATTCATGCAGCTGCAATTGCAATTACAAGAACATCTACCTGGTTTCCACCATTTCCTAAACAATGGTGGAATGTAGAATGCACAGCAGCAAAGAAGGTACAAAACAAAGTCAGGAGGATATTCCAGTGATATCCCACCACAACTAATTTGATAACATTTAAGTGTGCACACACACTAAAGCATGTTATGTCCAGTGTGAGAGCAAATGGAATTGTGGATTCATTTTACTTCTTCTATTACCTAGTCGACCAGCTAAGGTGGTATGGGACAAAATCCAAAAATGAAGGAAAAATACACATCACACCCCTCATTGGTCCTGGAATATAATGGATGCACTATTTCAGACTCAACTGCAATAGCCATTGCTCTTGGGGAAACATTCACTAATGTCTCAGCAACATCATTCTCTTCTCCAAAGGGTGTTGATCCATATAATGGGCCATTTACCATTTAAGAGCTGAAAGCAGCTCTCATGCTTACTAAGGCAAGTGCTAATATCCATTATGAAATATCTGACACCAAAATTCATGGATCACCTTCTCTTCCTATACAACAGAATCTTCCTTGAAAAGCAGCTTCTAGATACTTGGCACAAAGCAACTGTTGTTGTTTCTGCTAAGCCTGGAGAGGATCCTAAATTTCTAACAAACTACTGTCTTATTGCTCTGACTAGCTGTTTGTGCAAAATATTGGAGAGAATGGTCAATGCTCATCTTATATGGTATTTAGAAACAAATGACCTTCTTTCTAGCATTCATTGTGGTTTCCAAAGGAACAGGGTCCACTTAATTACACTAAAAACATCTATTCAAGTTACTTTCCTAAAATAAGAACACCTGGTGTCCATCTTCTTTGATATGGAAATTTAAACACTGGATCCCATAACGACCATAATCCATCAGATAATGTAAAGAACTTATCATCTGTTACGCTAACTTCTCAGAAAATAGCCCTATTAAATAAAGGTTTAAATTATAATTTACTGTCGAGATTCCCCCCCCAAGAAACAAATGATTATTGACCTCAAGTTCGCTCTTAGAGATTTGCCACAAAAAAACGTATTAATCCAACAAACCAATCGAATCATAAACCAAGCTATCCCCTCAATATCAAAACGACATAGAGAAGAAGCAAAAGCTTTACACACACTTAGACAAAACCGAGATATCATTATTCAAAAGGCCGACAAAGGCGATACAGTAGTTATTCTCAATAAAGGAGACTATATAAATAAATTATACACCATCATTTCAGACACAACGACATACGAAGAGGTTGCACCATCAGAGTTCAACAGCTTAGTTAACAAATATAACAAATTGCTCATCACCTATAGGAAAGATGACCACATCACCATGGCTCAGCTCAAACAAATTAAAGCCCGCACATACAATATCCCAACCTTATTCGGCCAAATAAAATTACACAAAACAGGATACCCAATACGTCCCATCGTGTCATATAAGAATTCAGCTTTTGCCTCCTTAGCCATGTTCATCTACCCAATTCTAAAACCACTCCGAGAACTCCTAACATATAACATAAAAAACTACGATGCATTATTCATGAACCTCAAAGATCTCCATATCAAGGAGGATATGAAGTTATATTCACTTGATGTGACTTCACTATACACTAATGTAAATGTACCCTACGCCTTAGACATAGTCTGGGCCTACTTAAACGATGATAACACAAAAATTAATAACACCAGACTCCCCAAAGACAGAATATTCGAACTAACAAAACTATTAGTAAATGCAAATTACATTCTATTCCAAGAAAAAATATACAGACAGATTTTTGGCCTCCCAATGGGCCTAAACATTAGTGGACTCATTGCCGAACTATACTTAGACAAATTAGAAAAGATCAACCTTGATCCATTTATACCACAGATCACATATTACAGAAGATATCTGGATGACATCCTAATCATCACAGATCACTTGACCATAAACAGTATTCTACAGGTTTTTAATAACATCCATCAGAGACTAAAATTTGAATTAGAAACTGAAGCAGAATCCCACTCCATAAATTTTCTTAATTTTACCATACACAGATTAGACCAAAAACTAAATTTCAGCATATATAGAAAACCCACTAATAAAGGGATGCTTCTGCACTTCCACAGTTACCATCCCCAACCATACAAAAAATCGGTCATGCTGAACCAATTTCAAAATGCCTTTAAATATTCTTCCACCCAGATTTCTCTAACCACTGAAATAAATGAACTAACTAGAAGATTCTCAAATAGGGGTTACCCACTAACCTATATAAACAAAGTCAAAACAATAGCCCGTGATAAAATAAATAACAACAACCTCACAACAAACATTGCAAAAAAATCTGACAAGACCAAAATATATTTCATCACCATTCCATATATCGAGCACTGGTACAAAAAACTTAACCAAATATGCAAGGGAACCGACGTGAAAATCATAGCAAAACCCATGAACAACTTATACACATTCCTCAGAAATCGACCTTCAAATACCACGTTCCAATCACAGCATGACCTAGTATACAGTATACCATGCAAAAATTGTGACGCTGTCTACGTAGGATCCACCATGGGAATGGCACAGCTTCGAGCAAAACAACACGAAGCTTCAGTGCGGGCGGGTCGTTCAAATGCATCGGAACTTTCGTTCCACGCCATAAATGAACGACATACATTTGGCTTTAATGAAACTAAAATTATAAATATTCAACACAACTACTACAAACTACTTAGTGCAGAAACCTTAGAGATGAAACTACATGCAACTTCAATCAATATCCGTAGGCCATTCCTATTGTCCGACGATTGGTCACTTATACGCATGCGTGAAGAACAAACACTACAACATAAGACAAAAGTTTCGGATTAATTGTGAGTAGCTCTCTTCCTGTGAACATGACACCTCGAAAAGTTCTAGTCTGACTTAAGGAATGTAGAGAATAACCCCCCCCACCCCATATCCAATTATTAGACCCCTAAATTTAACTCAAAATTCCTGCCACAGCACCAAAAAGAAAAAATCGATCCTTAATTATTAGCCAGTTTAGACCTCCAAAATCTAACTTTATGACAATGTCTTGCAAAATTGATATCACCTTCCTCATGAATTATTAGCGAGTTGGACAAGGAGAGTTGGAAAAGAAGCTTCCTATATCAAAAATAAAGGTAAGCCCTGTTGATTCATAATAATATAATAGAATATAGGAAATATCGAGCACTTAATAGCTCTCTAGTATCAAATCTATTGATATGGAAAACGCATATGACAAAACTTGGAGGTTTGGTATTTTAAAAGATCCGTGTGCTTGTGTGATCAAAATTAGTTTGTGTCTCAGGTAGAGGCATTCTCTAGGAAATAGCATCCTTAAGTGGCTTAACCCCATTCACCATAAGACTATTTATATTGCTACTGGTGCATTCAGAACATCTTTTGTCAAAAGTCTATATATGAAAGGATATGAACCATCCTTGTAGCTTTGATGAAGCAGTTGTCTCTACAGTATGCTTTAAAGCTGAACTCTCTCTGCTAGACCACCCCAATGTGGACATCCATTTTTGAACTACGATGGGAAAATCTTTATAACACTCATCAGTCTGGCAGCTGTCCATTTGGTATTCATGTCCAAGGGCTACTTGGAGAGCTTAACATTGCGGTAGACAAGGTTGCCTGGTCACCAAGGCAGCCCATTGGTGTGCTCAAATATCAGCACGTGACTTCTCCTTTAATAACTGGATGAAGTCCGATATGCTGTCTTCAGTCTGCCTTCAGCTATATTCAGCACTGAGCTGAACATTCTGACTTTTTGCCAGTTGACATAGATGACTCAAAGTTGGAATTGTGTGTGGGATCTGCTGCTGCCTTTTGCAGACACTACTCTATCTAAGCAGATTCCTCCTGAATGCAGCATATACACTGCAGAGTTGCACACTATAGAGTTAGCCTTGGATCACATAAGAACTTGCCAATATCAATGGTTTATTATATACACAGATTCTTTGTGTGTCTTACAGGCTTTATCAGCGATGATAAAGCCTGTGAATGTGAATACGATATCCATCTCTGCTGGATCCCTAGCCACATGGGAAATGATTTGGCTGATTTCCACAGCCAAATCACCAGCCTAAAATTTCCTATTTGCCTATAGTTTCCTATACAGACTATAGGCAAATAATACTCAATATGTTATACTCCCAGTGGCAAGATACATGGAATGAACAGTCTACAGATAAATTATATCAAATATAGACTGTAATCAGAGCATGGCAATGTAGTTGCATAGGAATTGCAAAGACAAAGTTATTCTAGCTTGGCTCTGCATAGGACATAATCATCTCACACATTAATTTCTGCTGAGGGATAATTACCTCCCTTGTGTGCAAGTCTTGTGACAGCATTCTAACAATTGGGCACATTTTAACCAAATTTCCAGATTTTATTTGTGCACACACACCTTTTATATTTTAGCACTTTTACCCATCTGACTGAGCCATATACACTGTCAGCTTTTGTCTGAAAATGATAAAGTGTTGCACATTTTACAGTTTTTAAAAACTTAAACATGTATCATTGTATGTAATTGTGTTTTTTTTAAATCTTTTATTCATATATCTTATATATATATATATATATTTTTTTTTTATTTATTTAGTTGTATGTTTTTATTGTACATTGTCTAGTACTTTTCTTTATATATATTTTTGAAGTGGTAACCTATTTCTAGGTTGCCTATCGCTTGTTAACCATCTCAAACTTGGACTTGACATGTCATTATCATGCAAATGTATCTTAAATAACAAATTATCTTTATCATGTGTGACTGCTAGGGGGGGGGGTATAGTAGAGACAGTGAAAAAGGGTAGAGTGATTACTGAATGCAGAATAACATCAGAATTTATGTTAAACAAGATTTGTAGGGAAATTCAAAAGGCATTTCCCATTAATTTCTCAATAAGTAAAGCATAGTTAATAGTGAACATCTGTTGAGAAAAAAGTTTAAAGTTAAATTTTGTAAGTAGGCAAGGATTTCATGTTTAAAGTAAAATTTTATGCAGCTCTATTTATGTTTTGAAGAAACTGACAATTTATCTTTGAAGTAGTTTTCAGCTTTTTAATAAAATTTTTTCTGGATAACTAAAAGAAGATTTTCTGATTTTAAGATGGGCAAAGTATCCTTGCAATTATTCATCTTATTCTATGAACGTTGGCATTAAAAGATGCATTAAAGACATTCATACTGATTAAGGTGGCCAGTAATGTTATCAGTGTCAGTATTCTTTTAAAAGGAAAG
This sequence comes from Mastigoproctus giganteus, assembly GCF_048544385.1. Classification (NCBI taxonomy): domain Eukaryota; kingdom Metazoa; phylum Arthropoda; class Arachnida; order Uropygi; family Thelyphonidae; genus Mastigoproctus; species Mastigoproctus giganteus. The sequence continues at coordinate 147,238,760 of NC_143586.1, read as the reverse complement.
GGAAAAAATGCATGAATATCAAAACAATTAAAAGAATAATGCTTTTGTTTTTTTGTAAAACTTAAAAGGTCCATTTTTAAAAGGTTTTTATTTAAGTCTAATGGCAAAATGTTTAGGATTTAATGTTTATGCCATTAGATATAAACAGGTAGCCACCAACATGAAATAATAGATGACTAAATTGTTTATAGCCTTTAAAGTTATGTTTAAAAGGTTTGAATAATCTTGCCACGTCTGATCCTTTAGATAGCAAACTTTCTGTAGTCACCTTTGTATTCCAAAACTTGTAATTATTGTCTGAGAAAGAAAGATACTCATTATTATTATTATTATTTTTTTATAAGACTCTTTATCTTTATTTGTATATAGACAACTACACAAAATTTAGTTAAAGTTCACTTAAGGTAGAACCTGTGTTTAACTCAGTGGCATCCCAAAGAGCAGAAAAAATAGTGGTCACCCATCTTTCTTTTTAATTTCTCAAAAATTTTTGGCTTTGAATTCTGCTTGAACAATGCTAATATTTCATCTTTTCTTAATGGATTTCAATATTTATTGTATTACTTTTTAAGTTTTAATAAATAATTAAAAATTTTTAAATATGCTGTGTTTTAAAAAAAAAAACAAAAATAATATTAATTCTGCTGAGCATTGCAGATATATAATATAGAAACATCAATTTCTTATTTTCTTCCATTTTCCAGTGTTAATTCATTTCCTTTTCCAGTGTTTGTGATATTTCAAATGTGTGCATGCACATATATTGCTGCTTGTTTTGTATATAAATATTGTTAAGTTACTTCCATTTTCAGTTTTATTTTAAATTTGGTGAACTTCACAGTGTGCAAAATTTGAAAGCACACCATTTTTCTTTCTGCAATGTAGCAGCCATCTTGAGAATATCAGGTTTCATGTTCATGCCTTTATGTGAAAAAAATAATAAATCTTTCAAAAAATAGGATAAGATTTATATGTTTATTGAATTAGTGGGAAAAGAAAAACAAGTAACTTGAAACTATAAACAAACATAGCATCAGTGCTTGTGTGGTACCGCACCACTCCTTAAGCAAAAAGCCGAATAATTACACAGATAGTGGTGGGTGCAGATCTGGCTGGTTCTTGCATGCAATTTCTTTACAAAAACCATAAGAAAATCACTTCAGACTCTATTGCAGTAAAAGTTTGAATTCATTTAGGAAGGTGGAAAAAAATTTAGATTTTTGGATGATTAATTAATAGTTAATGTGGGAATATTTTCAAGGATCACTTGCATGGTGGTGAGTCATCTGTCAGGTGACTCACCACCATGGACTAATAAAGGAGGGAACCATAAACCAGTCATTCTGGGACAAAACAGTGCAAAAAATGCCTTTTCTTAAGAATTAAGTTTAAGGGATCACAGTGGGATTTTGTCCATTTTTAAAAGGTTTCCATGACTGTATATGATGTCTGGCTTTGTTGAGAGGTTTTAGTTGATATTTAAGTTGAACACAACATAGCACAGCAGATAGGACATATTTCTGCTGTAAAGGCATGAAACATCTCCCACTGTACTGGAACAAGTACCTGAACAATCTCAGTGGGTGTGTTGATAAGTAATATAATCATGTCATTATGTGATATAAACTAGTTTTGTTTCAGTTATTTTATTCAGTAAATTTGGAAAATTTGAGTCAGTTTTATTAAGTTTTTAAAATCTGCTGTTTATTAATTATTAAAACTGTTTCTGTAAATGTAGTCCATGAATTATAATTTTATGTTTAGGTCAGTGAACAAGATTCTTATCTTTTGAATTACATGATTTTCCTGCGTACAACACCTTTAATTCCTGATTTGGTTTTGAATATTGCATCTTCTGTGATTGGTGTGCCATTCAGCACATTTTTTTTTGGTTCAATGATAGGTAAGTTATAAATTGTATAATTTTAATTTGAGGGAAAATTTGAGGTGCAAAGTGAAAACACAAAACAAAAAGGGGTGGGGTTAAAAAAATTCCATAGTTTTATAATGGATATTAATACTATTTATGTTAAAGTTTGCATTGTAAAATGTCAAAAGTTTTTTTTTTGTGTGTGTGTGCCCTCAGATTTAAGAACCAATTTACATAAAAATTGCTGAAGGGTCTGATTATAAAAGTACAATAAGATTTCTGCATGATATCCTCACGTTAGACTATGCTTGTGTTGAAAAATGTTTGTCATTTCCTAGTTTTTTTTTTCAACTGGTAAACTGGGATTTATATTCAAGAAATCCCAGGATTCATATATGTTAAAATTATTATATAATATCGGTGTAGATACACCATAGTTAACCCATAAATTTTAACTACGTATGTAGTGTAAAAGGCATTGTTTTAATAGTATCTCATATTGTGGGTGCCCTCACAACGAGATAGCTGGTATTACACTACTTCAAATAAATAACGCTTCTCTAGTGGAGAAGACTGCTGTTATTTATTTTCAGAGGATACCACCACCCAGACGATTGTTTCAAAGCTAGTGGGCTTCATCATCAGCAGGTACCCTGGTAATGCAATGTAGTAGTGCAATACCAGCTATCTCGTTGTGAAGGCACCCACAATATGAGATACTATTAAAATGATGCCTTTTACACTACATACATAGTTCAAATTTATGGGTTAACTATGGTGTATCTACACCGATATTTTATAGTTAATTACCAAAACCCATAAGGATTATTCCTTGTGCATTTCGTTTTCAAATACATTATTACCAACAACCTTTGGCATCTCTCATATTGTGGATATAACTTCGCAACTGTGATGGCATGTTGCATTACCAGGGTACCTGCCTGCCCACTGATGATGAAGCCCACTAGCTTCGAAACGTGCTTCTGGGTGGTGGTATCCTTTGAAAATAAATAACATCAGTCTTCTCTACTAGAGAAGCGTTGTTTATTTGAAGCAGTGCAATACCAGCTATCTCGTTGTGAGGGCACCCACAATATGAGATACTATTAAAACAATGCCTTTTACACTACATACGTAGTTCAAATTTATGGGTTAACTATGGTGTATCTACACCGATATTATATAGTTAATTACCAAAACCCATAAGGATTATGCCTTGTGGCATAATCCTTATGGGTTTTGGTAATTCTTATATCCATTGTACAAGAAACAATGGATATAAGAATTAAGGAGGTACCTGAAGACTCACTAAAAGTAACCTTCAGTAAGTACTCTTTGCAGAGGAAGAAATGGACATGGAAATGAACTTCCTCAAAAAAAAAAAAAAAAAAAAAAAAAAAAAAAAAATTCAAAGACTGAGAAAAGTGAGCCCTCCAGCACTTTTGGAAGTTGATTGATGGATCCACCAAGCCCAAATAATGGCTAAATTTCTTCAGTGGAATTGCCATGGATTCTGATAAAATATTGGTGACATCAAGTCCCTCTATTAAGCAGAACTAGTTTGCTTTTGCTTGCAAAAATCTTACCTAAATGCAAATGAGGACCCTTTCTTGAATAATATTACTACTATTGGTAAAGACAAGTGGGAATGGACCTGTCCATGGTGGAATTTCTATCCTTGTGGATATCCAGACTCCATTTCAGCCTTTGCCACTCACAACATACATAGGGACAATAGCAATTAGAATTGCAGTTAGATTTTATTAACAGTGTGCTCTATTTATTTGTTACCTGGAACAGACATCCATACAGACTTTGCTGATGCTGTTATGCAGTTGCATTGCTGCCCACCCTCTAGATTTACAACAGAGAACCTGTTTTCTTTATTTGATTTGACCTCTTCTCTGTCTTTTTGCAAAAATCTGTTCTTCCTCCATCTTTTTCCTTTAGCAAAAAAATAGTAAAACTAACTAAAATCAACTTTTTTAAAGAATTTTGCAGATTTCTGCTTATTTTTTATTAATGAATTGATTGTCAGGTATGCTAGTGTATATTGCAAGGTGGAACATGGGTTAGTAACATTGTTTTCTGTAATATGCAATCATTTTATATTACTTATGATTTATGAAACAAACTGATTAATATTATCTTTCAGTAAGATTCCAAAGAAATATGGCATAAAATTTGAGTAGACGTATATGCAAGATTTTTTATATGTTGCAAAATACAAAAAAAAAAAATTGCCTTGTGTATATATGTAGATGCAGTTTTTCAATTTCATGTGATGAAACATGATATAATCAGACATTTGCAAACAGATAAGCATAAAGGACAGTGTGAAGTATAAGTGAGTTGCCAAAACAGATGTAGCATTTCATAGTGATGATGTTATATGTGCAGAATGTTGAATTGCATCTTTTGTCGTAGAACCTAATTCTCCCCTGAGTTTTTGCTAATCATGCAGGTGTTTCATTCAGAAACATGTTCCCCAATAGTGAAACAGCAAAAAAAAAAAAAAAAAAAAAAAGAGGCAGTTTTGGAAGAACAAAAACAACAGGCATTGTTTTAGTGAAATTGCACAGATAGAAAAGAAAGAAGAAATAATGGCTCAGAAAAATGGACCATTTTCAGTTGCTGCAGATGGCCATGATCAAAGTGATTCCTTGCTATATACCATTTTAGTGAACATTTTGTCATAATAAAGAAAAATTGTCAAATCAAAAGTGACTTGATCTCATTACCAGCATTGAAAGGTGGCTCTACAGAGTACAACACTGGGCAACTTCTTCTGAACAACCTGAAAGCATATAAGATTCCTTCAAAAAAATCTGTCTGGCACTTAGTGTTTAGTCTTCACAGCAAAGTTTCTGGTATTATTCCCCCCCCTCCCATCTCATTCAACAAGTGCACGGTACTACTAATACTAACTAGCTCTACTACTACTAATAATATAATACTATAATACACAGAATTCATGGGATACCTGGTTCCTGGGCAACACGATGCTGTCACCCCTCTTGCTAGTGGACGAACCCACTGCGTGGCAGGTATATAGGTACACTGCATTCACATAGATGGTAATTCGATGTCATTATGGATAAACGTCGTGAGTTAACCGACTTTGAAAGAGGGATGATAGTGTGTGCCTGGTGCATGGGTCATAGAAATTGTGGTGGTGCAGAAATTGCATTATCCTCATTTGACAGTATCAAGAGTATATCGGGATTGCACCATTTCTGGAATAACATCTCATTGGGAACAGCGCTGTGGACGGAGAAAGGTGGTGGATGAACATGGCACAAATTTCCAGAGAGCAACAGTGGCACAAATTGCCATCGACTTCAACGAGGAAGGTGCCAGAAACATCTCCACCAAGACCATCAGGCGATCATTAGCCGCAGTAGGTTATGGTAACGGCCGACCCACCAGAGTCCCATTGCTAACACATGACGCAGGAATCTATACCTCAACTGGGTGAAAGAACATTGGCACTGGAAACGGGTCTGATGAGTCCCATTTCCAGTTATTTCGAGCAGACGGGAGGGTATATATCTGGCGGAAACTGCACGAAGCTATGCATCCGTCATGTCAGCAAGGAACTGTTCAGGCAGGTGGACAGTGCCTGAGCAGTTCCTTGTTGTTGCCCTGTTCTAGTCACCACGGCTCTGTGGGGAGGTGCACTGTCCTGCTGGAAGAGTCCATTGCCCTGTGGGTGCACGATGACCATGAATGGATGCAGATGGTCTGCAAGGATGGACACATAACCTGGCACATGTTGGGACCGCTGGTACGTCTAGACGCATCTCTGAACAGTCCACATTACGTGTCCATCCTTGCAACCATCTACATCCCTTCACAGTTTGAAGAGCATTCCGTAGATTTTACATGTCAGGTAGGCACCTCCGTAGCCAGGTGGGAAGGAGCAGCAGTGCATAGCACACGCTTCTTGATTAGACCGAGGTTCAAGCCCGTCACCACCAAATACGGAGGATGCGGAAAGGTCATGGAATGACCACCGCATATTCCCGGAGCAATATGGCCTTAGTTGCTAATGCTCCTAAAAACCAAATAAAAACAACAACAACATGTCAGGTGAACCCTGTGGAGCATCTTTGGGATGCTGTGGAAAGGTCTGTTCAAGCTTTGGATCCTCCACCCAGGAATGCGACAGAATTACGGACAGTGGTGCAGCAATCATGGATGGAAATACCTGTGGAACGCCTTTCATGAATTAGTGGACGCAATGCCTCGCCGTGTGACTGCCCTTATCCGGGTGAAAGGTGGGCCTAGCTGTTACTAGGTAGGCATCCCATGAGTTCTGTCCACTCAGTGTATAACAGTAATATAATACTAATGCTTACTAATACTAACACTAGGCAGTAGATGACTCTTACCAACTGGTGCAGTACTACCACTTTGCATATTGGAGGCTTGAAGTGGCGAAACCCATGTTTAGTCTGCAGAGCAAAATTTACAGCATCCCCTTCCTCCCCATCTCCTTCAACCCATGCATGGTAGTTACTATAGGTTTTGATACCTTTCATGTTTGGGGTTTCATAAAAAAAAAAAAGCATTGATAATGTGCTTGTTATAATAGACTTGAAAACTGGAGTAGCACTGGTATTAAAAGAGGAAATTAAGTACTTAGCAGTAATAGGCTGTCCTTCTTATCTTATTAATTTATGTAATGAAAAGGGAGCTGCTTGCATTCTTGGGAAAGTGGATGAATATTTGGTGGACATATATTCAACATATATATTGAATGCTTTCAACTGATGCAATGCCAGTAAAGTAAATGAGATTTTGAATGTTGGCTCTCTTTCATTAAATGTATAGTTAGACTGGTAGAACAGCAAATTTTGATGATTTTGTTTAAAGAAGTGGCAAGAAAAACCATATGAGCACTTTTCAGAGTAACTGAATTTCAAAGTACAAGTGATCACCTATTAGTGTCACTAATTCATTTCAAATCCAGTTTCACAATACAAAAGTTTGAAAGAAGCCAATTGAAAGACGACGTGATGAAATGAAGGAAAAAAACTTCTCAATTGCAAACTTGTGGTAAAAGCATTCCTAAACAGGCCAAGCAAGCTAAATGATTCTAGGCATGTTATCCTCACTTGTGCAGAAAGTCTGTTCATATTAGTATTAGAGTTTGTAAAACTAGTATTAATACTAATACTAGTTTTAATATTAACCATGTATTACAAGAGAGCCACTTGTTTTTGCTTCACTGGCCAAAAAATAAATAAAAACATAAAATAAAAATAATAATAAAATAAATAACTGAATTAAAAAGAAAAAAAATATAAAAATAAATAATAAAAAATTAATATAAAAATAAATAAATTCATAAAAAAACAAACCAACAGTACTATAGAAATTGCAGGGGTATTTTAGTGTAGTAGGTTGAAATAAAACCAAAATTCATATGAATTGAATTTTTGATTTTTCAAAATAAATAGCCTGTGTACTTCCCTCTTCATGTAGGTAACTATCCAGCTGAGCTTGAAATTTTTCCCAGCTGTGCCAGCCTAGAAGTAATTTATTCCAGCAACAACACACTGGCTTAAAATAAGCTACCTTAAATGCAGTCTAATTGGAGAGATCTTTTTCCATATAAGTTGAATTTATGGCCTCTAGTTCTGGAATCATTTATAACAGTAAAAAATTTGCCATATTAATTTTACTATCCCCTCTCAGAGCCTCATAGACTTCAATCATATCCCCTTTAAGGTGTCTGGTTGCCAAGTTCTGTAGCTCATATATTCGAAGGCTTTCGTCATATGGGTATTATTTTGCTGATATCGCCAAGTGAGTTGATCTTCTTTGGATCCTTTCAGGATGTTCCTCAAGTTCCTTTAAGATGTTTCTCTCTTTTGGCTTGAATAAAGCAATTTGCTTGTTCATTTTAAATTATGCCACTGTTTGAAAATCTGAACATAGTTCTTCATTCCAATGTACCTTTTATCCATGAACTGAGGTCATTATTCCTAGGTACATTGAAGAATGTTATGTGCAAATTTGTTATGCCAACAGTTTTTAAATCTTACAGACTTCCATTTTGGAAGTTGATTATTATAATAGACCAAACCAGAAGAATGAGTCTGACTGTCTGCTGTAGTAATAAAGAAGAGAAGATTGTTATTTGTTCAGTGAGGAAGTACTTCATTGTTGCATGTAACTACATAGTGCACAAGTTTCCATTGAAAAATGATGTTATAAATGCCAACGTATGACAAATTTCATCAATTTTCTATGCATCATTTTCAGATTTGAAATTTTTTGTGGTCAAGTTTCTTGTACCTCTTGGTGTTAAAGATTAAAAAATAGATGAAGCAGATGTTTTGCAGCATAAGTTCTGTCAGTTTCAGTCTGAAAACCTGCCAGACACTATTATGAAAGAATTGATCTACAGATAGATGTCCTTGGTTGGAGAATGAAAAGGGAACAAGGAAGCATGAAATATAACAAATTATCATAAGTCATTCTTGGCATTTTAATGATTTTTCATAGCAGTCCTGACTAATATTTAATTAGGTGAAAAGAAAAAAAAAATTAATTTGGATTTTCTTTTTGTGGTGAAGTTTTGGAAATGCTCCTCACATCCAAGTCTGAACAGCAGTGCCATTGTTATAAATGAAACTTTGACTTGACATTTCTGAAGAGAGGCGAATTCTCCAACATTATCTTTCTGAAAGCAACAATAATCAGTTGGTGTCTAACAGATAATTCAAACAGAAATCTACAGATAGAAAAATCCTAGGTAAGCTAGGATTATGTTTACTAGTATGCTTATGTTTAAAAGCGTACTAGTAAACAGGCCTGTGGCTGAATTTTAATATGAAATGTTTAATTTGTCAATGAAATTTAATTTCTAATGCATTATGGACTTTACAAAAACTTCCTTTTTCTGAAAAATCTGTTTTCCTCCTGTTTTTTGTAATGAGCTCTTGCTTTTTGGAAAAAATCTGTTTTAGCCCAAATATTTCCTGTTTTCCTCTTACTTACAATTGTTTGATCTGTAGCTTTTTGAAAGTCAAAATGGTAGCTATGCAGTTGCTTTCCTGTCTTAGGTAATTCTTAGGGATTTCAACAGACATAACACTGTCAGTTGATGCTAACATTAATGGGAGACACTACATCAAAGAGCATATGCTCATTGATAGTAACCTCTCTCTTTTAAATGCGGGGACCAATACTTTTTTTCAAAAGCTTACCTGGATGTTTTCTGCCATTGATCTATCCGCTCTCTTTCTCTTTTGCCTTTATTAAATTGGGAGGTGGGGAAGAAACTATATGGAAGTCATTATTTACTTGTAATAACTCCCTTAATTAGTGGGGATCATGTCATACTTTTAGATTATCATGGTGGAAGATTGATCAGGCTGACTAGAATGCCTTCCAATATCTGGCAGCGTTTAACGTCACTAAAGTCAGTCGAGAGCCTACTAGTGATATACATCACAAAAAATATTGTCCATGCAACTGCAGTCAGGTTTACAAAAACATTTACTTGGTTTCTGCCATTCCCAAAACTATGGTAGAATGCAGAGCAACAAAAAAGCACAGAACAAAGTTTTTGGGGGTGGGAGGGGGGTATTCCACTGATGGCCCACCACAGCTAAAAATTTAACCCCAGGGACTCACATCTGGTGAGTATGGGCTTGGCACACCCAGAGTCCTGAGCTGGATATCACCATTATTCTGTTTCTTGGTGATTCCCTTCTACTTCTCTCTCTCTCTCTGGGTAACTCGGAAATTTTTTTTTTGGCTGGTGCAGCATAAGCCTCAGGCTTCCTTGCACTATATGGCTAGTAATAATAATAATAATAATAAATAATAATATCATAGCCTGTATGATATTAAATGTACTAAAGCATGCCATGTTTGATGTCAGAGCCAAAGGGAATCACGGAACAATGTACCTGGAACAAAGTCTGGAAAATAAAGGTGAAATACACATTGCACCATTCATTTATCCTGGAACATAATGGATGCATTATTGCAGATTCAGTTTCAATAGTCTCTCTTGGGGAAACCTTTTCTAACATCTTTGCAGCATCATCTTACTCCCCAGAGTTCGCGATTCTGAAATAGAAAAATGAAAAGCAATCGCAATTTAAGGGTTTTTCAGCCTTACAATGGGCCATTCATGATGTAAGAGTTAAAAACAGTTCTAACTCTTAATAAGGAAAATATTTTTGGATCAGATGACGTCCATTATAAAATGATTAAACCTTCCCCAAAATTTATGGATCATCTACTTTTTTGTATAGCAGAATTTTTTCTGAAATGCAGCTTCCGGATAATTGGCACAAGGCAATTGCTTTTGCCTTTGCTAAGCCAGGGAAGTATCCTGAAGTTCCACCTAACTATTACCCTATTGTCCTGACTAGCTGTTTGTACAAAATTTTGGAGAGTGATCAATATGATATTTAGGCACAAATGTGCTCATCTCCAATGTGCACTGTGGCTCCTGAAGAAACAGGTCTACTTTGGACTATTTACTTAGATTGGAAACATTCATCTTAGATGATTTTCTCAAATGAGAGAACCCAGTGTCTGTCTTCTTCGATATGGAAAAAGCATATGACATAACTTTGAGATGTGGTATTTTAAAAGACATTTACAGCCTTGGTTTTAGAAGTTACCTTGCTGTTTTTGTTAAAAGCTTTCTATCCTATCAGTCTTTCCACATGCATGTGGAAAAATAGTGGCCATCATGAGAACTTGAAGCAAAAAGCTATGCAACATGAGGGTCATTGAAAAACAACTGCAACAGGACATTGATTGCCTCAACTCCTGGGCAGTGACTGGTGGCTTCAGGTTGTCATCACAGAAGACTATCCAGAACCTGAATTGAGGCTTGGACAAAATGCTATTCCAGTGGTACCTGAAGTGAAATTCTCAGGACTTGTATATAATAAAAGACTGACCTTTCTTCAGCATATTCATCAACTGCACACAAAGTGCATGAGAGGGTTGAACATCCACCATGCTATCTCCTCTTCTTCATGGGGTGAGGAGACCAATTCACCTTACTCTGCCTTTATTGTGCACATGTGCAATCAAAATTTGATTATGGGTCTCAGTTATATGCATCTGCCAGAAACAGTATCCTTTGGTGACTAGATGTCATCTGCCATCAATATTGAAACGAGCATTTAGTACATCCCCTGTCCAACATGTATATGTGGAAGCAAATGAACTGTCTTATTGCTTCGATGAAAGCAGTTCTCTCTATAGTATGCTGTTAAGCTGAAATCCTTACCAGACCCTGCACATGGACATCTGCTTTTAAGTCATGTTGGGAAAATATGTATAATGCCCATCACACTGCCAACCGTGCTTTTGGTATTTGTATCCAAGAGCTACTTATAGATTTAATTATCATGATGGACAAGGCTGCCCCATCATTTAACAACACCCTGGCATATTGATTTGGCCGACATTGCACCCAGATCAGTAATGACTCCAAATAACCCTTGCCTGTTAGTCTTCTATTACAACTACTGTCAAGTAATATAAAAGAGACTTTTCCCATTGGCAACATTCATGGCAAGGGCAGGCTTCAAACAAATTATAGAAGATTAAGCCTGTAATCCAGCAATGGCTGTCTAGTCAGCATAGACACTATGAGTTGTGAAGAAGTTGTTGTTCTAGGTTCACGCCGACCGGGCTAGCCAGGTGGGTAAGGTGCCTGCCTGGCAACCCAAAGGTCGCGGGTTCGAATCCCGCCTCGGGTTTGGATCAAAGTACAGCAAAAACCTTGGGAGGTGCACTATGGCCACAGAAGCCGATGTGCCAACAACTACCAAAAAAAAAAAAAAAAAAAAGTTCTAGGTTCACAGAGGATGCGGTCATATTACACACTTCTTTCTCCTCAGGGTTGAAGACCCTCCTATGTGCAAGTTCTGTGACCATTTAACCAATAAACATGAATTTCTGAATGCCATGTTTTACCAAAGTCTGTCATTTATGTCTTAATTCTTTTAACCATCTAAGTCTGCTACACATAGTCAGATTTTGTGACAAAAACAACTTGTCTGAAATTTTTCTGTTTTTAAAAATTATATAACTATTATATAGTATGAGTCAGAGCCGTAATACTCAATACGTTCTACATTGATATTAATATTTGTAAAATAATAAGAGGAGTTTACCTCAGTATAGTACGTAGTATAGAACACTTCCGTATGATACTCTTCAGAACTTAAAACAAAAAAATCAAAAACTTATATTAGAGTAAAAAATAAATAATTAAAAACCAATTTAACACAATTAAAAATCAATTTAATGCAATTAAAAATTAAAAAGAATCTAATGAAAATATTCAAAACGATTTTCCTTCCTGAAGCTGCCAATGCTTTTCGACCGTATATCGTGATCACAGGAATGAAAATATTGATTTGAATTGTGTTAAATTGGTTTTTAATTATTTATTTTTTACTCTAATGTAAGTTTTCAATTTTTTTGTTTTAAGTTCTGAAGAGTATCATACGGAAGTGTTCTACATACTATATTAAGGTAAACTCCTCTTATTATTTTACAAATAACTATTATATATATTACTAGTTACCATGTACAGTTCTGTTTTTTTTTTTTTTTGTTTTTTTTAAATTAAGATTTACTTGTTTCTGGTTTTTTTTTGGGCATTTCATTGGATGCCTAGGCTACACCAGGGTTCACCCTGCCAGAGCTTTCTTCTCTCCTAATGTGTTCTGGTCTGCCTCCCCAGGGTGGTGATGGAAACGTGGGCCCCCCCTAGTCTCATTGGCCAGAGGAACAACACAACTCACACTAATACTTCACAAAACACACCCTGGCCTTATGCAGAGTATTGTATTCTATACAGAATAAAAACAGAGTTGGGGGAGACCCCCGGTGCTTCCAGACAAAAAACAACACTGTGTCACTATGATTGATATCTAATCAGGAAATAATCTGTTTAATTATTTACCTGTGCATTTGTATTGCACGGCATTCAATCACTATGTAATTATTTACCTGCATTTACATAGGTCACTTAGGAAAACGCCTTTTGCTTTGGGTTTCATAATGCATGAGGAATATTGTTGCATCCCAAAGAGCAGGACTAAAATATTTAATTGAAATATTTACAAACTATACAAATATTTAAAATATTTACAAAATACTAAACTACTGTATTTACAAATATACAATATTCATTAATATATAAAAATGTTACAATGGAACATCAAATGTTAGACAGTGAAGCACGAGGTTGGTGAACATTATGGAGGCAGTTGTCAATAATTAATTGCATTTATAGTGACGTAATTGCCTCGCTCTCTTCTCCCATTGACTTGAATAAATATCACTAGGAGGAAAACTTTTTTAATGTATAGAGAGATATATCATTAATGATACAGATTGATATTCTGCATCTGTAATATTCTTAATAAAGCTATAATCGATAATTTTGTTTTCTTATAAAGGTATATAAAAATGTATTCCTTATTAAAACTGAACAGATATATATAAGGCCTCATGTGAAAATATTATATCATATAAAGATGATGTTGCCTAAGCATTTTTTGTTCTTTCCTTAGGAATTGCATGCTCTTCAGTTTTAATCATTTATGCTGGCACCACCCTAGATGAACAAACAGTTAACTGGCTTACTTCTTGGCAGTCGGCAGCATATCTCACTGGAATTGGTGCCCTAGCTATACTTCCTATTATAATTCAAAAATGTGTGAAACATAAATAATTATTCATACCAATAAGAGCACTTTTGAACCTTGTACCTAAGAAGTTTTGCATCAAGATATGTAGCCATTTCCAAAGCAGTTTTGTGGGAAAGTTCTGTTGTTTTTTTTTTAGTGAAATAAATAGAAATTAGTTACCTCTCTGAGAAACATACAAAAATCATGTGTCAAGCAGTTGATACCAGTCTTCCAATTGTCCCACACAGCTACAATTTTCTTGTAATTTTTTATGAAGTTCCTGTCCTGTAAATGTAAGCTGTGAAAAACTGTTTAAAAATTAACTTTTGATGAATATATTACATCATTTATTTGATCATTTTATTTAGTTTCTTGCAATATGTGGACATTTAATACCAAAGTTTTCATTATTCTTATTAAAATTCATCATCATTAAATTTCATAATTCACCAGTACAACATAATTTATTTAATGACATCATTAATGTGTATAATATAAACTATTCTCTGTACATTATGCATATGACCATGTGTTAAAATTCATATATTCTGAAATCAATTTCTTAAGCTAAAAGCAATAAATAGTAGAAGAAAGTATTAAATGTACAGAATGTTATATAGCACTTAAAATTTCAATTTTATAAGAACTCTGCTGCTCAAAAATAAAGCCAGACAATTTTAAACTTGCTTTAGATTTGATATACTCAGAAGTAATTAGTGAAAGATATGTGTTTTGATAAAACAAAATTTGGAAATAATAAAGTAAATTTCAGATTATTTGTAGTTTTTTTCGAGTATAGACAGAATATTCATAAATATTACAACAGAACAGTGATATTCCTATGAAGCCCCTAGCCTTATAAGGACTGATTGTTGAATGGCCTTTTTTGACTCTGAATGAAAATTGATCACAGCATTATTCGTTAGTTAACTCTGGATTAGGGAGTTAACCAAATGAACAAATTTAACTTTACATTATAGTCTTTGTCTTATTTTAAAAAATATCTTTACAGATAAAGTAACTTATTTAAAGTTGTACAAGAAAACATTATTGGCAGTGTCATCTTATTTAACCCATTGATACCCACATAGGAATCAGAATGATTCCAACTTTTTTTTTTTTTTTTAAACCTTTTGTGCTTTAAAGCCATTCTGTTCACCCATCTGGTTTTTAACTTGCTTTGATATTCATTTTCAAGTTGAGATTTCAGGGGAAACCTCCACTCCAACAGCCAGACACCTGCAAAGCATACATGTTTGGATGTATTGTGGTATCTAGCTGCAGAGCAAAAGTGTTTTCTGAACTTTCTGGATTTGAAAATGAATAGTAATTTGGAACAGCATCATTGTGGAGAACTGTTGAGTTAATTGGGCTGCTTTTGTAATTATTACTTAGAACCAATAAAATAAGATTTTTGCACTTTGTTTATGTGGATGAGTTTCAGCAACTCATATCTTTGGTATCCACTTCTAAGTTAAGGTCATGTCTAAAATTTCCTTTGTGACATTTTCTTAAATTTTTTGGAAATCTTCATAGTCGTAGATAAACTATGGGTCAAGTTTTTTGCAACTCCTTATAGTGGATTGCCTTATATCTTTCTGGTAGTCTTATGACAGTGTTTCTCACTGTCATAAGTCTATTATAACTCTTTCCAAAACTGCATAAAAATTGTCATTAACAGCAACAGTCTGGGCCCTGGCTCTTCTCAAATAATACTGCTTAAAGGTGAAAATGACAATGTGGTCCACAGACTTTTCTTTTTCACCCCAGCAGTTCCAGGGCACCCCAACTTTACCTTTGCTTTTTACTTATCTGACTTATGCAGTAAAAAGTACTTTTACAAGTTACTGTTTCACTAATACTGTACAAACTGAAAGCACAACCAGAGAAGCAGTGTGCTTGAGAACATGCCTCATGAACAACGATTTGATTTGAGTTTCAGGCACAACTGCAAATCGAAGAAAGGGATGATAGTGATGGTTAAATCTCCATTTCCTTTTCAAAAAGCATAAATCTAAAAAGTTTAAAAGTAATCATGAAGAAGGCAGAAGAGACAGTAGGGATTGGGATTGGAATCACAGAGGATTCCAATCCCAGTTTTGAAAGAATCAGTAACGTTGTCAGAGGTATTCATGGTGTCACCGTTTACTATAAAATTCTTTATGATGAAAAGAAGGCAACTCATCAGCTTTCTTTTAATGAATTTTTCAAACAGGATTAGTTTATCAAGTAAGTATAGTATTTATACATTTTCCTTTTAAAAAATCAAATTATTCACAATTCTTGGGAATGTATTCGGCAAGTCAGATTATACTGGAATTTAATGTTTAGTAGTTAGTATATGTTTGTTTAATATACAGTTTCTGAGAATGCAGTGCATACATTAACCATGTTGTATTTGTATTTATTACTGTACTGAGTTGTATTGCAAATTTTCAGAAAGAGTGATAAAGTTTGCTTATGATTAAATATTAATGAGTTTGTATACAAATAGAACCTCATTAATCTGGACTAAATGGAGGGGTCCAGATTAGTCCAAAAAGTCACAATTATGAAAAAGAATTATATGTAGATTTTTTTCAGGTTTTATATGTATAATTATATGTAGATGTTTAGTTCATAAAAACAAGCAAATTTATTTCCATTCAAGCAATACCTGTTTTAAGTAGGACAGATATGACAAAAAATAAATTTTACTAAAATGTTTATTTTAAAAAAATGAAATACCAAGAGATACTGTCTAATCAAATTGAACACAATTAATGAGATTATTTAAACAATAAACTTTGTGTTAAATGTTAATAACTGTATATTTAACACGACAGTAGTTCCACCCCCTGACTGTAACAGTGTTGTGTGGCACCTGTTTGGCTTTTGAATTCTACTTTTAAGTGCTTGATATTTTACTAATGTAAAAGATCAAGATAAAAGCAATAATACTAGTGAGACAAACAGAGTCGGTGGCCATTATAAGATAATGGCTCACTCTTTTTTATTTCCTCCCCTTATAAGATGTCAGAATACCTTGTAATTTTAACTTTCCAATATTGACTGAAACTTGTGGGTTGTCACTCATGCACAGTGATAGACTTTTTTAAATTTACTAGGTGATTGTTTTCTATAATAGCATGTTAGAGAAACAATGAAAGAAACCAATATTCTTGATTTAATTATCAGCAGCTACTCTTCATGCATTAGGCATCTTCAGATAAAGGAGCAGTAGGTGGCAGTGATCACAGTGTATTAATGTGGAATTTCTTTATAACTGGTGTCCAAGGTAAATGAAAAGTATTTTGCTTTTGTGTAAAGGTATTTTAACTTGATTTGGTATTCATTTTCAAGTTGAGATTTCAGGGGAAAATTCCACTCCAACAGCCAGACACCTGCAAAGCATACATGTTTGGATGTATTGTGGTATCTAGCTTCAGTAGACTACAGTGGTCTTAGACAGTTTTAAAATTCTTTTCACTGAGATCAACAACTGCATTGATGTTAACAACTGCAAATTCTAATTTGGAAGCATTCAGGAAAGTAATTGTAAATATAACAGCTAAAAGATACTATTCAATTTTTAGACATAAATGAATAATAGATGAACTAATAAGGCTAGTGACAGAGAAGAAATATGCATGGATGAATATAATTATTGGGGAGGGGGGCAGAAACATAAATCTGTAGTAAGTACAAACTAGTCTGCAATCAAGTCATTAAGGGAGTTAAGTAAGTTGAGGCAGATTATGAGAAGTCTTTGGTCAAGAATTCAAAGAAAAATAGCAAGAATTCTTTGCTATTTGTTTTATGGAAAACGTAATGAACCATATTGGTTCACTAGATACAAAGGGCATAACTTTTGATTACCTATTTAGGTTGCTGACAACTGAATAAATATTTTGCATTTACATTCACTTGTAAAGAAGTTTTTAGGGATGGGAACACCAGAATAATGCAAATTATAAATGGGAGCTAAATGATTAAATTGAGAAGAAAGTGGAAGAGAAATTGCTGAGGCTAAAAGCAAACAAAGTGGCTGGTGAAAGCTATCCAGTTGTATTCAAAGATGCAGAAAAAATAAGGTAAGCAAACCTTTGGTCATAATTATGAGAGCATCCTTGGATTCAGAGCAGGTTCCTATAGACCAGAGGTGTGCAAATGTCTCTCCTGTTCATATATGTAAGGAGAAAGGGCTATGTGATCAATTTTAGATGTGTAAACTAGACTTCTGTTTTCAGGAAAAATAAAGGAATCAATGGTTAACGGAGTAATTAAGAATTTAGTTATATGGCAACTGCAGCACAGATTTGTTAAGGGGAGATTTTGTCTGACCAGTTTATCTGATTAGATATGACACAGTAACAAAAGAATTGGATGAAAAATATATAATTTTGACATCATATATTTAGACTTCAGTAAAGCTTTTGATACTGTTCCACATTAATGAGTGTGTAATGCACTACAAATTGGAGTAGTGTGGTATTAGGCACAAGTTACTGCTGTAGATAAGTTTGGTTGAATTTTGAAACTCACTGATGTTTTCTCAGAAAAGGGTGTTTCTGAATTGTTTTCTAATAATTTCAAAAATGACTTCTGTTTGTTTCCATCATGTCAGGTTTCTTAGCCTTCTTTTTAGAACTTTTCCACAATGTCACTTCTTCAACACAGTTTTGGCAAACTTTATGTGGAGCTCATTGTTTATCTTTATCATTGAGTTTCACTCCAGAATAAGCACAGTACAACAAAATTTTGTCTTTGCTCAACAACTACATAACTTCCAGAAAATATAAAATAAGTTTGGATTGTTCAAACACTTGTGTGAAGATATTACCAACTTTTCAGCACAAGTTTGACATGATAACCTCAAAAATAAACTGAGCTTACACTAATAAACACTGCTGCATGGAGCTTTCAAGGTCAAGAAACAATACTGAAGGCAGTGTTGCCAACATGTGAAGATTTAGGATACAAATTCCTAGCATTTACTTCTAACGTAATACATTCAGTTATACAACTTATATCAACTTAAGTGATTTGTGAAAAAACAGCACATGACAAAAAAATTGAATGTTTCTGAAATCAGCATAAAAAACTGAATTAAAAACAACTGTTAGTTTACAAAATTGAAAACCAGGCAGAGTGGTGTTATTATTGGGCACTGCTCTCCTTGGATTAATGTTACTAGTGGAGCCGTTCAGAGTTGGGCCTCTTATTGTTTTCAATATTTATTGATGATATTGATGGAGACATATGAGGTTGTTGATGCTATGAAGATTGGAAGGATGATTAATGACAGGAATTGGGGTATGCTACTTCAACAAGGCTTAAGACAAAATTTGATGGATGGATGGATGGTTTGTTTGTTATTTGGTTTTTAGGAGCATTAGCAACTAAGGCCATATTGCTCCGGGGATATGCGGTGGTCATTCCCTGACCTTTCCGCATCCTCCGTATTTGGTGGTCACAGGCTCGAACCCCAGTCTAATCAAGAAGTGTGTGCTACGCGCACTGCTGCTCCTGCCCACAGAGGTACCTATTTGATGGATGGAATGAGTAATGGCAATTGATAGGTAGCAGTAATCCAGGAATAGCACACTAATTGGGTGATACCAGACTCAAGGTAGTGGAGAGAAAAAGACTGTGGGGTAATGGTACAGTCCAACATGAGGTTCTCTTAGAATGCTGATAAACTTCAGGGAGAGCTTGTGGGGTTCTGTCAATGATATACAGCAATTTTGCCAGTGGGGACAAGGTGATTATCCTGTTATGTAAGGCATTGGTTATGTCATTTCTTGAGTACTGCATACAGGTGTGGAAGTTTCATTTTATAAAGGATGTAGATCCCTTGGAATGAGTGCAAAGGAGATAAACAAGTTTAGTCAGGTGCATAAAGTTGTATGCCTACCAAGAAAGACTAAGTTGTGTAAATTGCAGCATCTGGAAACTTGGTAGCAGCACGGAAACCTGACTAAAGTATTTAAGGCTTTGCATAGGGACATAATATATATTTTTTTTTTGCTCATGGTGTATATGCCTCCTTGAGTCATACTAATTATACATTCCTGGACATCAAAGACTTTATATAGTAGACAGTTATTTTTGTAAATAACCTTAATGTAGAAACATTTTTATCCAGCTGCTGTATATGAAGCTAGTAGGACTGTCTTGCTCTTTCATGCTTTTGTGGCTGGCAGAATTTAAACTGTCTAGTTTAGAAGTGGCCAGCTTATATAGCATGCATGCCACTTATGGCATATGCATCTCTTGTAGGATTCAAATCCATCAGCAGGATACCTCCTGGATTTGAATAATCAGAAATTAAACTAAACAAAATATAGTTCCAATTTTATTGCCACAAATGATCTGGGTTTTTCTCAATGTGATGGTAACTTATGGATTTATTGCCTTTTAGTGTTAATTTAGTGCGGGTAAGTAATGCATTAGTGAACTCCTCATAACATTGATTCTGTAAAGAGAAACATTTATTCATTAATTGTATTAAATTTATTTTTAAACAAAAAATTGTTTTAATTTTTTTTATTAAGTGCTTAGCATAAAACTCCTTTACGCAGTTGTCAAAACTATTTGGTAGTACCAGTTACTGTGGGAAGGGGTAGGGGATTACTGGTTTTGATAGCTTCTGAATCCACCCCTTGGTGGCGCACATGCATTTACAACGTAACATGGTGAAATTTATTTTTGCACTGTTTCCACTGGGACATGCAGCAGCCTGAAAAGCAAGGTGTGAGTGATTACAAGGACTACTGGAAGTCCTTGTGGGATGAGAAAATATATGGAATATATTATGGTTAAGAGCAAAAACAGGTGCATGTATACTTGCTGGTACATTAATGCTAGGAGTATAAATTTGATGAGTTTGAAGTATTAGTTGTCAAACTTGTACATTACAGGGATATTAGACACATGGCACTACTGAGACGTAGGGGATACAAAATTTGAATTTGTTGAGCACAATGTGTTTGCAAAGCACAGACAGGAAAGAGTGGCAGAGCATTATTGGATTTATTGAGTTACTATTTTCTACAGTAGCATGTTAGGGAGATAATGAGAGAAAGAAATATTCCTGATCAGCAGAAAAATTTGGCCATCCTTGGCCTAATGCAAGTGTTACACTGCTTGACAAAATTAACAGAACAAAATGTTTTTCATGAATATTTGATATAATAGGTATCCTGGCATGCAAATTCTGAGCATCCAACAAAAATAGTTATACTCGATCATCAGAAATACTCGCTCTACCACCTTACAGAACCACACATTATGCAAATTATTCATGCCTATAAAAATACGGTTTGCAACCACATCACTGCATTCCCAATTATTGGCTTGCTCAGTAGGATAGTCACATCTCCAGTACTCAGGATGGCAAATCATTGTCGTTTAGACAATTTTTGAGATGGCATGCCACTGGATGAGTTGCAGGTAGCACATTTGCTTAATGTGTCACACAGTGTTGACTTGGCGCCATGGAAGCAGTTTCAGGAGACAGGAACCATTACAAGAAGAGCTGGTTAAGGTTGCCCGAGGGCTACATCAACCAGAACTGACCACTACCTGACTCTAACAGCAAGACGGAACCCTACAATGTCCCATCATCAACTGACTCTTGAGGTTGCTGTGGCCACAGGTGAAAACATTTCCAACTGGACTGTGTTAAGAAGGCTCAATTCAATTGGACTCTATGCAAGGAAGCCAGTGGTTTGTATCCCATTAACCCCAAACTACTGCAGAGCTCATTGAAATTGGTGCCATGAACATGTGACTTGGAGCTCTGACAAACAGAGTACAGTTCTGTTGAGTTCCTTTTTAGCCTACAAACAGATTCTAGACATTATTTCATCTGGAGACAATGAAATGCGGTACCATCCCTCCAACGTTAGAGAGAGGGACACTTACGAGAGGCAGTGTTCTCATGTGGAGTGGAATAATGATCAATGGTCGCAACCCTCTTCATGTTTTTTGATAGGGGTATCATAACTGAGTACTAGCACGTAGGTACTGAGAACAGATCCTCGAACCCTGTGTATGACTTTTTAGGGATGCGGTTAGCCCAGATTTTCTTTTCATGCATGGCAATGCCACTGCACAGAGCTCAAGTGGTGGAGGAATATCTCGAAACTGAAAACATCCAATGACTGCTATGGCCAGCACAATCACCAGACTAATCGAACATATGTGGGGTGCCTTTGGGTGTCACATTGCAAGCCGACAGCCAACTCCTTGGTCACTTGGTGAGCTAAAGTCTGAGCTGGGGGGAAAAATGGATTTGTTGCCACAGAATCGTATAGAAATCCTTATATTGGGCATGGTTTATGGCTGTTAGGCCTATTTAGCTGTTGGAGGGGATGATCATACACTGTACTAATCTCATGTGACCATATTTTCGAGCATCTTGTTTCGACTTCTGTAATTTGACCTTTTTGGTAATTCTTATACAACTCCTATAAATATCCGTTATACCTGTCCGAAGTTTTTCTCCTCATTTCATCGTTATTCTATGGTTACACCACCATACCAAATTTTGTCCTGCTTCATTGCAAGCTGCGTGAGTTACACAATGTTTTCTATGTGTTCTGTTAATTTTGTCTCATAGTGTATTACTCGCATCAGAACAACCTTTGCTTTTATAACAAGTTAACTCTGGTAATGCACTACTTTCAAACAAATAACATTTTCAAAAGTTTAAGCTGATGTTTACTTAAAAGAGATCATTTGCTATTGGATGATGGTCCAGTAAGATCTGAAACATGCTGTTATAGAGGCATTTCATCTTTTAAATAAATGGCAGATTATAACTTTGGGCAATGCTATTTGAAAGTATTACAAAACCAGGATAACTTTTTATGAAGGCAAAGTTGGCTTACAGTTACGAAAATTTTTCCATATGCAATAAGATCATCGGATTAACTAGGCAGTTAAAATCTGCTGCCCATAAAAACATATGAAAGGACAAAATAGTCCTTCCAATACAGTAAGGTCAAACAGCATTAGCTATTTTATGATTCTAAAGCTGTAATTTCAGTTTGCTTAAAAAACAAGGCTATACACTTTCAGTTTTATGTATTATCTAGCTCTTTATTTTATATGTTAAAATTGATAAAATGACTAGATGAAATGTAAGATAAATATTATACAGACACACACACCCCAAAAATTTTGGGTTACTCAAAAGACTTCATAAGTAGTTTTAGAAATCCAGTGAACTAGAATATATGATAATCTGCACACTGCCATGGCCCTTGGATACCAGATTATTAAACTTCTGCTGTATATTACTATTTATTTAAAATGAATGCCATTCCCAATTACACAATGTACAATTATGTTCTTTAATTCTTGCAGCTTGAGACTTTTATTCCAAATTTAATTGGGTAATGTAAGATTTAAAACACACACACACACACAAAAAAACAAAAACCCTTGAAAATACGTTTTGTCATGAAATAACTTAAATTTTTTTCAGAACAACTTTAAAAAGCTTCAATAGTTTCATTAGCTAACTCAAGTTAAGACAGTTTTAAAAAAGTAACTTACCATGTCAGAAAATATGTTATTTTATCTATCATTCTCATGGCATTATTAGCTAGAATTTTGAGCCAATAAGATCAGCATTATTGGTGAAGCCACTACCACAGAATACAATACATTTTTATCCATGTGGTATCATTGACCAGGGGAAAATATTGTTGAGAAATATTTACATGTCACTGTGATACAAGATTATGAAAGTTGGGGTTGAAAAATATCCTGCATGCATGTTTGTATTATAAAAGCTTGAATTTTTTTAGAGAAATAATTACTACATTCATAAAAATATTTTAATTTCATAGTTCTATTCAGTATTATTGAACAGGAAAAATATCCAGACAGATATGGCTATTCATAGCATATAATAAAAGTTGTGGTATGAAAATTGTAGTCTCATAAGTTAAAAAAAAAAGTAACTTTTCATTTTGGGGAAAAATACTTCTTAAATAATGTTGTTAGAACTTCATATAGCCATGAACCTAAATTTTCAGTAAGCACCTACTTAAGTTTTAATACAAATTTGCTCCCTTCTGTGATAGATGTTTCTTTGTTATTTGGAGCATTAGCAACTAAGGCCATATTGCTCCGGGAATATGCGGTGGTCATTCCCTGACCTTTCCGCATCCTCCGTATTTGATGGTGACGGGCTCGAACCCCGGTCTAATCAAGAAGCGTGTGCTACTCTCTGCTGCTCCTTCCCACCTGGCTACGGAGGCGCCTCTGTGATAGATCTAAATATACATGTTCTAATGGTAAAAAGAAATATGTACATATTCAACTTATAAAACAACAGAATCAAGTTATCAATTTAATTTATTAAATATAATATATGCCTGTACAAAAATATATACAAAAATTCTTAAGAGCTTTGAAATTTTCAATAAAAGGAACCCATAAATGTAATGCTTAATTCTTCAGAGAGCCTTGCGGGAAGTGATCTTGGGTGCCAAAACTGCCAGTTGTAATATACTACAAGGTTAAAAAAAGAAGGTAATTATTAAAGTCAGGCATTATATTAATTCAGTAATTCTACATAGTTATTGTTCTGAGGAATATTAATTTATGAAACAAGTATTTATATTTATAAAATGCCAACTTTATTTTAAAAAAAATTATATCATGCAATGCTCAAACAAACTGAATACTTCTAAATTTACATGTAGATGATGAAATGTTTTTTTAAAACATGGATAATTACTATAAGAGAAAAATTACACAATGGAGGTCTGAAAAGTAAAGTAACACAGATATTGGTCTGAAGCCTTTTAATCATATTATAATTAAATCAATTTTCATAATATGAAATTATATATACAGTAGTCATATTATGTGACAATGAGGGTTATTTCTGAAACCTGCAAATATATGACACTGCTGTTCATTTTTTATACCTGGCAAGTAAAGCAAAAGGCAGTGGCACTACACCAAGTAAAATGCATTGCAAACATGGAATGTCAATGAAACTGGTGCTTTTAGTATAATAAATTCAGGAAGGGGGGGGTGAATATTGCATGAATGGGCATTAGCCTGCTGCTGATTCTTTACTGTAATGAAGGTGACAGGTCAAGATGGGAAACAAGTTTAACTGGCAACTGAAGTTTAACATTGGCAAATGCAAAGTACTGCATATGGGCAGCAGTAACCCAAGAGAAACATACCAACTGTGTGGTACTACTCTCAGGAAGGTGGAGAATGAAAAAGACCTGGGGGTAATTGTGCAGTCAGATATGAAGTTTTCTGAGCAGTGCAGACAGGTTGCCAGAGCAGGTCATGGAGTTTTGCCAATGATATATAGGAATTTTGCTAGCAGGGACAGGGAGGTGATTATCCCGTTGTACAAGGCAGTGGTCAGGCCACACCTTGAGTGCTGTATACAGGTCTGGAGGCCTCATTTTAGGAAGGACGTAGAGTTTCTAGAACGAGTACAGAGAAGGGCAACAAGATTAGTGAGAGGAACAAAGGGGTACGCTTATGAAGAAAGGCTTAAATTCTGCAAGTTGCAGCATCTGGAGACTAGGCACCTGCGAGGCGATCTGATTGAGGTGTATAAGGCCTTGAATGGTTTGAGCAGGCTCAATGCTGATGGGATACTTCCGCTTCCTCCAACTAAGAACCTGAGGGGGCATAGATTCAAATTGAGGAAAGACAGATGTAGAATAGATGTGTGGAAAATTGCCTTTAGCCAGTGGGTAGTTCATTGCTGGAACAGACTTCCATCTGTTGTGGAAGTTGATAGCTTAAATAAATTTAAGGCTGAACTAGACAAACATTTGGAGTGACCGGATGGGTGAAATGGGAAGGGGTTTATTTTATTTTATTTTTTGGCTGATGCTGTATAAGCTTGCTTTCTTGCATCATATGCCTCAACTAATACTAATGCCAAAGGGTTCTGTGTAGCTAAAAAATTCAGGATTGCACTTATTGGAAGATCAAAGCAAATGTGTTTTGGTATGGGGCATTCTTTTGACTGACTGTATTTTTGGAATGTAGGTCCACAATCAACACTGACCAATATCATCAAAACCGGAGAGAATGAAGTTGCAAATCCACTATAAACATCCAGGACTCCTAACACATGGAGGGATTTTATCATTGCGATAACAAAATTGGTCAAAGGTTAAAGAATGCACCCTACATACAGTCCAGAAGGATCTCCTTCAGACTTTCATTTGTTTGAGTCTTTAAAGTGGCATCTTTCTGATAAAATTAATGATAAAACATTAATTTTTTATTGTAGGCACTTCAACACTGATGTACACGTTCAATGTAAATTGTGTTGGTGGCTATTAGAATTGAGCCTTGACTTTTACAAGAAGGGTATAGATAAAGCATCCCACAATGGAATAAATGTCTTTACATACTCACACCAGGCTACAAATTGCAGCCTTCTGAATGGGTGCATTTCTACAAAATTCATTCTGGCAGGAAATTTTTTTTTCCCCCTTTTTTGATGTATTCGATTCAAAAATGAGAAGTAGCAACCCCTGGCTTGTAGCCGTGAAGGGTATTGTGTACGGCATGTGCATTATGTATGCAATAAAGAGTTCTTCTTCTTATTTTGTATTTAACGGGCATTAATTTTTGAGCTAAATAAATATTAATTGCAGCAATCCAATGATGGTTTGTCCAGATGATCACGACATGTAATGGACTTAATAACTTATTGGTGTTTAGGCATATTATTGCACATCTTATGCAATCTCTGCCACAATCAGTAACCTCACAATGTTCAGAAAAATCACATTCACATGAATTTCTACTGTTGGAAGCATTTAACAACCCACTGGAATTTTTTTATTTTTAATTTTTTATTGTAGGCACTTCAACACTGATGTACACGTTCAATGTGGAAGCATTTAACAACCCACTGGAATTTTTTTATTTTTATTTTTTTTTATTTTTATTTTTTTTTATTTTTAATTTTTTATTGTAGGCACTTCATAGGCACTTCAACACTGATGTACACGTTCAATGTAGGCACTTCAGTAACCTCACAATGTTCAGAAAATCACATTCACATGAATTTCTACTGTTGGAAGCATTTAACAACCCACTGGAATTTTTTTATTTTTATTTTTTTTTATTTTTAATTTTTTATTGTAGGCACTTCAACACTGATGTACACGTTCAATGTTTAGGCATATTATTGCACATCTTATGCAATCTCTGCCACAATCAGTAACCTCACAATGTTCAGAAAATCACATTCACATGAATTTCTACTGTTGGAAGCATTTAACAACCCACTGGAATTTTTTTATTTTTATTTTTTTTTATTTTTAATTTTTTATTGTAGGCACTTCAACACTGATGTACACGTTCAATGTAGGCACTTCAACACTGATGTACACGTTCAATGTAGGCACTTCAACACTGATGTACACGTTCAATGTAAATTGTGTTGGTGGCTATTAGAATTGAGCCTTGACTTTTACAAGAAGGGTATAGAAGCACGTCCACATTTGTCCATATTGTGGAGTTATTCTTCAGTCAATTTTTCTCTATTGATAAATGACCTTAAATCTTCTGTATATTTTTAAACAGGAGACTTATCAGCAGATAATCCTCACCACTAATACTGAGCACATTAATACCATATTTTTTCTAATATTCAAGCTATCTCTCACTTCTATGAAACTTTATTTACAATGAATATTTTGATAGAAGACCAAGAATTTTCTTTGATACTGCTTTTATGGGTCCACTGATTAGAGTTCCATGTTGTTTTTCTTACATGAACCAAGAATTTTGCATAAATCAAGACAATGCATTATGCCTGGAAATTATGATAACTTCCATGTATAATGCTGGGAATGACCATAATTTCCAGCAATAATGCCCATTGTGAAACAAACTGAGTGCAAAATCCTACTAGATTTTTTATGATTCCAAACTTTTACAGTTGTTACCCACAGCTAATTCAACAGCAATTTTTTTTAGAGACTCAACTTTATGAAGTAGTTCCAGGGCATCCAAAGTTTTCATAGAAACAACTCTTTTTTCCTTTTTCACCCATATTTCATTAATTTAATATTTAATTAAATTATATTGTAATTACAATAGCAAATCATTTTGCTGGTGCAAACATAGTTTGGACAAACACACAGCTGAACTTTTGGAGTAACATACAACTCAACAGCTGGCATGGTGTAGCATACTAAGTGCAAGCACACACTGCAGTGTGCCATAGGCATGAAACGGTATGTTTTAAGGAGGAAAGATGGGGAGTGTCAGTTAATCCAGTGGGTCTGTAAAGTGGAGGTCAGTTGAGAGGACTTCTACTGCATTAAATAACAGACAATATTTTTATAACAGCAGTCTAATTATACAAAAAAAAAAAAAAAAAAAAAGCAGTGAAAGAACTGAAGCTGAAATCAAAACTATAGGAAAATAATAGAGGTGGAAGATGATGCAATTTGTAGCCAATCACTCCAATTAAAAAATAGTAAATGATGCAGCAGATCACAATGTGGATATTTTGAATTATTTACAAATAATCAGAATTATATCAGTGTGAATTTACAATTAACAATGATATAATTTCAATTTTTCATACTGATTTTTTTTGTCATATAGATTTAAAAAACGATTTTTAATTTACTTACTTTCTTAGAGAAGACAGGAGATTTAGAAATTGTCAAAAAATTAACTGTTTATAATTCAAGTCAGTGTTAAGCAGATTTTATTCTGATAGCTAGAAAAATTACCTACACACATGTTTTGGCATGAGAAGCACTGATACAGAAGAGCAGTTCTGTCGGCATGCTTCAGAAGGATCCAGCACAATCAATCGAATGCCTTGCCCTTGTGCTAGCCACACATTGGTGAACTCTATAAGTGGCTGTAGAAAGGGAGAAAGAAAGTGTGTACATTTCAATATAAATGGAGAAATTATATCAACTGAAATCTGTACATTTTTTCATCTGTACTTCTGCTACACAGAAATTAATTATCATAATTTTTAGACTGTGTGCAGTGCATTTGGGATTAATGTAAATTCTGTAATTTTGCACAAAGAATTTTAGAAAAAAACTATTTTCATCTGTAAACTTTTTTTAAAAATACAGTTTTGATGTCTTGAGAAGACATTATGTGGTTGTTCATAAAGTATTAAGGTAGTAAGGTTGACACTAATTAAACTGTGACTTATAACGTCAGTGGTTACAAATTATTATAAAGCAAATTATATTTTGAAAAAAAAGGCTAGTTTACCATTAACGAACTAAAACTTTCACACAGTACTTGTGATTTTAAAGTGGTTTTTCACCCTTATACATGTAATTTTAGTTATCATTCTTCCTGAATCAGGAAGAATGAAAACAAGAATTATTTTCAACAATGAAGAATTGCAAATAGCATACCAAAGGTAAACTGTTTTTCTACAATAAAATTAACTTAATAATTATGCAGTTTAATTGTTAATCCTTGAAATTAACACTACTTTCAAAGCTAAGATAAATTAGCATTAGTAAAGGCATATGATGCAAGAAAGCAAGCTTATACAGCATCAGGCAAAAAAAACTTCTCATTTTACCCGTCCACTCGCTCCAAATGTTTGTCTAGTTCTGCCTTGAATCTATTTAAGCTATCATCTTCTACGATAGATGGAAGTTTGTTCCAGCAATCAACCAAACCATCTGCTGGTTAAAGGCAAACTTCTGCACATCTATCCTACAACTATATTTCCTCAATTTGAATTTATACCCATTCAGGCGATTATTCTGAGCAAGAGGAAGAATCCGATCAGCATTGGGCATGCTCAAACCATTCAAACCATCTCGTAAGTGCCTAGTCTCCAGATGCTGCAATTTGCAGAACTTAAGCCTCTCTTTGTAAGAGCACCCCCTTTGTTCTTCCTCTCAACAAATTTGTTGCCCTTCTCTGTACTCATTCTGTCAACTCTACATCCTGCCTAAAATGAGGCCTCCAGACCTGTATACAGTACTCAAGGTGTGGCCTGACCATTGCCTTATACAAGGGGATAATCACCTCCTTATCCCTGCTAGAAAAATTCCTGTATATCATTAACAAGACTCCATGAGCTACTCTTGCAGACCATCTGTACTGCTCAGAAAACTTCATATCTAACTGCACAATTACCCCCAAGTCCTTTTCATTCTCTACCACCGTCAGTGTAGTACCACACAGTTGATACGTTACTCAGGGGTTACTGCTTCCCATATACAGTACTTTTCATTTGTCAATGTTAAACTTCAGTTGCCACCTCTCACCCCATCTGCCCAACTTTTCTAGATCCTGTTGCAGCAGCAGCATACTGTCATTAGTGTCATTAACAACCCTGCCAACCTTCGTATCATCTGCAAAATTAGACATTAAGCCTGATATACCATCAATATCATTAATAGATACAGAAAACAACAATGGACCCAACACTGGGGGACTCCACTGATAACATTAGTCAATGAAGAGCAGTGTCCATTGATTACCACTCTCTGTCTTCTCCCACTCAACAATTCTTTTATTCATACCAGCAATTTGCCTCCAATGCCACACTGTTCCAATTTCTGCAGCAGTCTTCCATGTGCAACAGTATCAAAAGCCTTTCTAAGATCCAAATATATGATATCAAAATTATTCTTTGCATCCAGTTCCTTTGTGACCACATCATAGTATCCAACCAAACTGGTCAGATGAGACTTTCCCTTAACAAACCCATGCTGTGTCCGAGCTATAACTGAAGTCTTGTCTAGATGATTCTGCAGTGCTTCCATTAATTTTCCTGGAACAGAAGTTAAACTAACAGGTCTATAATTACTTGTGTCGCCCTTTGATCCTCCTTTGTGAATTGGGGTCACATTTGCACATCTCCAGTCCATGGGTACCTCCCCTGAGTCCAAGGATGCGCTCATAATTATTGCTATGGGTTTGCTTACTTCCTTTGCTACCTCCTTTAATATAACTGGATAGATCCCATCCACCCCAGGTGCCTTTTTTATGTTTATCTTCAACAATGTCTCCTCCACTTTGCTCTCAGTTATTACAAAATCATCTAGATCACTGCCAGAATTTAATACACTTCTGGCATTCCCCTCCCTGAATAACCCCTCATGTGTGAATGTAGATGCAAAATACTCATTTAGTTTGTTTGCTACCTGAGCAGGATCATCAACAGTTGAACCATCAATATCAAGTGCACTAATCTAATTTATTCCCTTCTTTCTAGAGTTTACATAAGTAAAGAACTCTTTGCTGTTTTCTTTGCATCCTTTGCCGAAGATTTCTCGTAATCTGCCTTTGCCTGCCTAACCTCCTTTGTGACTTTGTTACAGATCAGCTTATATCTATCATAGGCTTCTGTGTCACCTATTAGTTTATATATATCCCATGCATTTTTCTTCTCTGCCACATGTCTCATTAGTTCATCTGACATCCATTTAGGCCTAAACCTTGAACAATATTTTTTAGTTGATATGAAAAGCCTAGTAGCTTCCAAAGATTAATTCTTTGAATGCTTCCCATTTTGAATTTGCTGTTAGTCCCACTGTATAGAATTTACAAAACTGTCTCGGACCACTATAGTCACGTTTACAAAAGCAAAAACCTTTCCCTTTTCCCCCAATGGTAGTTACCTCTTTGAGTAAATCCCACTTGAGCACACTGTGATCGCTGCCACCTAGTGGTCCTTTATCTGCAGATTCTTAATGCATGAAGAATCACTACTGATAACCAGATCAAGAGTATTACTCTCTCTAGTTGCCTCCTGAACATGCTGCTGTAGAAAACAATCCAATAAATCTGCAAAAGCCTTGCTAGTGTGTGTGTGACCAACCCACAACTTCCAGTCAATATCTGGGAAATTAAATTCCCCCATTATAAGATAATCTGATTTACTGGCCCACTGTATTTCTCTGTACAGTTGTTTATTATACTCATCAGAGTCATTAGGCCTATAACATACTCCTACTCTCAATTTTGCTCTCCCAGTGCTTATGTCACACCCAACTGACTCGACACTGCACTGTCCAGCGATGTTGACTGGCTTCACTCCCTTGGATTTTATGTGTTTCTTAACTAATAGCATAACCCCTTCTCCCTTCCTTTCCTTTCCTGTCTATCCTTCCTGTATACATTGTACTCCCCAAATTCCATTTCTGCATTCCTTATATCTGTGTGACACCACGTCTCTGATATCCCAACAATATCTGCCTTTGTTGTTTTTACCAACACCTCAAATTCATCAAATTTATTTACCAAACTCCTAGCACTGGTGTACACACAAGTATACATGCAACTGTTCCTATTCTTAGCTACACTAACACGGCCCATGTATTTACTTGTTCTGGAATGACTCCCAGTAATCTCTGAAATCCTCTGCACCCTGTTTTTCAGGCTGCTGCTCATTCCAATAGAAGCAGTGCAAGAATCACTTCCACCTCTGCCAGTGACTACTGTTAATCTTTTAGTCAGTGAATCCCCCCAGTATGTGTATATGTAATGTATGTGTATACATGCATATACACATACATTGTTTAAATTTGTAAGAGTAACCTTTTTTGGGAGAGGAAGTTACTCAAACAACATATGGAGAATAGGAGACCAAACTGAATATCGCTATAAAACATAACGATGCCTTCCATATATCTCCTTAAAAAGCAAGGAATCCACATCTTTACTTAAAGAAAAACAAAATATAAAGACTGTTTATAACAAAACTTTGGGACATCACAGCTGAATATCTCAATAATAGCTCTAAGTTCAGATGGCAAGCTCATATGTTATGAGGAACATGCACTCAACTTATTGGGTGACGATTTCTGGTGGATTGACTATTTAGTCATAGCTTACCATTTCATGTGGTATATTGTGTATTATATCTGTATGTGTTCACTGGATTTGTATGCTCACAAATCCTGGATAACTCACAAGGGAAACCCAATTCCTCTGCTTGAGACAATCTACAGGTGTAATTGAAGAGGCCTTTAAGGATTCTCTCTCTCTCTCTCTCTCTCTCTCTGATATGAACCTACAGGTTTCTCCAACAAAGTGGAAAACCCTCTCAATCTGTATAGTGCTTAATAATTATACAGTATATAAATAAGTTAACTACTTGTTATTGCACTCTCTCATGCTTTAGTACTAGTCCTTGATCTATGGAAAATCTCATCCACACAATATTTGCCAAAGACCAAGCCCTCAGTGAACAGGTCTGAAGAAATAGGATGTAGCTGCAGGAGACAGAACAGGACACATATGTAATGGCCATGACTACAGTTGCTAAGATAAACCATATCATAATAAAAGAGGCAGATGCAAGAATTGTTAGTACCAGTGCTGTAGTAATAAAATTAGCAGAAGGTATACTCTGGGAATGTTACATATGCAGAGGGTATACTGTGCTTATTAATCATATTCCAGAGGGTATATCCATGTATATATATATATAAATCCGGAAGGTATATGCTATTCACCTAAAAAAATTCAGAGGATATACAGCATATACTGTCCACTACAGCTCTAGTTAGTACCAATACTGTGGTCCAGTGTGTGGACCTTTTACTTTGATCATAAGGAAAAGTGAGTTGTGCCACACTATAAAAAAATAATAATAATAACCAGGAATGTCCACTTCACTCTTAAATGCTCCATACAATGACTTGGATATCAACACATATGATTCATTCAAGAGGAGAAAATTTCACATGTGCTGTCAGAAAAGCACTTACCAAACTAAAGTGAAGTGATAGTGTGCTATGGCTTCACAATTTACAGTCAGTCATCCTTTCCATTCTTCTTGGAGAGAGCAGAGGATGGGTCTGCAGGTATGCATGATAGTATCCAAATGGTACAATGCAATGCAATGCAAGCATTAGCATTAGTAGAGGCATTTGATGCAAGAAAGCAAGCTTATACAGCCTCAGCCAAAAAAATAAAATAAAATAAAATAAAATAAATAAATAAAAAATAACCACTTCCACTTCACCCCTCTGTTCGTTCGAAATACCTGTCCAGCTGAGCCTTAAACTTATTTAGGCTATCAACTTCCACGACAAGGGATGGAAGTCTATTCCACCAACCAACCACCCGCTGGCTAAAGGCAAATTTCCTCACGTCTATCCTACATCTGTCTTTTCTCAATTTGAATTTATGCCCTCTCAGGTGATTATTCTGAGCAAGAGGAAGAATCCCATCAGCATTGAGCTTGCTCAAACCATTCAAGGCTTTATACACCTCTATCAGATCACCTCGCCAGTGCCTAGTCTCCAGACACTGTAATTTGCAAAACTTAAGCCTTTCTTCGTAAGAGCACCCCTTTGTTCCATTCACTAATCTTGTTGCCCTACATGACATACCATGCCATGCAACAAGATTCACTAATCTTGTTGCATGGCATGGTATGTCATGTCAATACTGCTGCCAGTGGCAAAACTATAACCCCCCCAACAAGATTTATGAATGGGCTCCTGTATTGTGTAGAAACTATGACAAACCAACTCTTTTTCTACTGTAACCTTTGTCTTCCCTCTACTGTGGCATGGGAGGCAAACCTTAGCAAACTACCATACCATAGGTATGATAGTTTTGGATATGGTAGGACCAATTTGTGCTTTAGTATAAGTTAACAAATCACAGGATGTAATCATCCTGTGATTTGTTAAGAAAACCTACCAATATGTATTGTGGTGATTCAGGTCCATCGATGTATAGGAATCTCTGTAAAGATACCTCACTATTTGCTGGAATGAAATAAGGTCTCTTGAAAGTTTTTCTTATCACTCGTGCTGCTGGAACTCTATTAACTTTCCTAAAATATAAATCATTAAACATCTTTGATTAATATTCATTTAAGGCAATATCACATGTTTAGACAATATTATGATGTGCAACAGATTAAGCAAGCTTTTTCATCAGTTTGTTTGAATTGTAACATAACAGACATCAAGTTGTGTCTTTTATGTTACATTCATAAGAGATAATAGAAAAGAGTTTGCTTGTCCATAATCTGTTATGAACTCTAATAAATACTGTAAGAAATTTTTTCTGTTTAAACAGATGTATTTTCTGATATCTGGAAATCTTTTAAAGTCATTAATCAAGAAAGAATACAGCCAAATTACTGAAAACAGACATTGCAAGAAGGGATAAAATCTCATGCATAAGTTGAATGCTCATAATACACAAAATAATAAATCAGTTATTAATCCATCTTCTTGCCCACTAACAACAGAATAAATAAGCACATTACAACATGGATATAATTTCGCTGTACAATGTTCATCATACCCTACAAAGATATCCGTAGTTGAATTTTAATTCAAACTTAATAATCACCCAGAGTGCAACCGAAATGGGTTGAAACTAATACTAACATTAACCAAGGTTGCAGAGCCAGAACTAGACAATCCTATGCCTGGGGCAAAAGTGTTATAAATACACCCCATTACATGCAAGTATTCAATCTTTCAGTAGTGTAGCTAGGATTAGCATTAGTATATCACAGGGATTAACATTAGTTGAGGCATATGGTGCAAGAAAGCAAGCTTATACAGCATCAAGTACAGGTCACTGTTGGACAAAAGCCGAGAA
This sequence comes from Mastigoproctus giganteus, assembly GCF_048544385.1. Classification (NCBI taxonomy): domain Eukaryota; kingdom Metazoa; phylum Arthropoda; class Arachnida; order Uropygi; family Thelyphonidae; genus Mastigoproctus; species Mastigoproctus giganteus. Next base: position 147,203,612 of record NC_143586.1, on the reverse strand, counting down.
TTAGGGTTGAATTTGAAAGTGTCTGCAATTCTGCCTAGACACGATAGGAGGGAGTATATGATGAGAGCCTTGTTGATCAATTCGGCCCTGGAAAGATTGTGCAAGGCTCAAGGGGTAGAATTTTTTTCAGCCTGGACTGTACTTGTTAACAGGAGAGATTGCTTCTACAGGGATGGGATACACTTAAATAGAAAGGGTGCAAGAACATTTGCTGATGCTATCGAGGCAGTGTTAGGTGGGTCGGAAAACTGCTAGCTTGGGGGGAGACAAAGACCAATAGATTGACAGTAGCCACTGGCAGAGGTGAAAGAGATTCTTGCACTGCTTCTATTAGAATGAGCAGAAGCCTGAAAAACAAGATGCATGGTATTTCAGAGACTGTTGGGAGCCATTGCGGTACAAGTAAACACATGGGTTGTGTTAGGGTAGCTAAGAATAGAAACAGGTGCAGGTATACTTGCGTGTACACCAATGCTAGGAGTTTAGTAAATAAATTTGATGAATTTGAGGTATTGCTCAAAACATCGAAGGCAGATATTGTTGGGATATCAGAGACGTGGTGTCACACAGATATAAGGGATGCGGAACTGCAATTTGGGGAGTACAACGTCTACAGAAAGGACAGACAGGATAGGAAGGGGGGAGGTGTTATGCTATTAGTTAAGAAACACATAAAAACCAAGGAAGTGAAGCCAGTCGACATCGCTGGACAGTGCAGTGTGGAGTCAGTTTGGTGTGACATAAACATTGGGAGATCAAAATTGAGAGTAGGAGTGTGCTATAGGCCTAATGACTCTGATGAGTATAATAAGGAACTGTACAGGGAAATAGAGTGGGCCAGTAAATCAGGGTGTCTTATAATGGGAGATTTTAATTTCCCAGATATTGACTGGAATTTGGGGGCTTGTTACTCACACACTAGCAGGGCTTTTGTGGATTTATTGGATGATTGTTTTCTACATCAGCACGTTCGGGAGGCAACTAGAGGGAGTAATACTCTTGATTTGATTATCAGCAGTGATTCTTCATGCATTAAGAATCTGCAGATAAATGAACCACTAGGTGGCAGTGATCACAGTGTGCTGAAGTGGGATTTACTCAAAGAGGTAACTACCATTAGGGGTAAAGGGAAGGGTTATTGCTTCCGTAAAGGCGACTACGATGGACTGAGACAGTATTTAAATTCTATACAGTGGGACCAACTGATGATGTTACCAACAGCAAATTCAAAATGGAAAGCATTCAAAGAACTTATCTTGGAAGCTACTAGGCTTTACATACCAACTAAGAAATATTGTTCAAGGTTTAGGCCAAAATGGATGTCAGATGAACTAATGAGGCATATGGCAGAGAAGAAAAATGCATGGGATACATACAAATTAACACATGACACAGAAGCCTATGATAGATACAAGTTGATATGCAACCAAGTTACAAAGGAGGTTAGGCGGGCGAAGGCAGATTACGAGAAATCCTTGGCAAGGGATGCAAAGAAAAACAGCAAAGAGTTCTTTACTTATGTAAACTCTAGAAGGAAGGGGATGAATCAGATTGGTCCACTTGATATTGATGGGTCAAGTGTTGATGATCCTGCTCAGGTAGCTAACAAACTAAATGAATATTTTGCATCGACATTCACACATGAGGAGTTATTCAGCGAGGGGAATGCCAGAGGTGTATTCAACTCTAGCAGTAAGCTACAGAATCTTGAAATAACTGGGAGTAAAGTGGAGGAGAAACTGTTGAAGATAAACACAAGAAAGGCACCCGGGGTGGATGGGATCTATCCAGTTATATTAAAGGAGGCAGCAAAGGAAGTAAGCAAACCCTTAGCCATAATTATGAGAGCTTCCTTGGACTCAGGGAGGGTACCCATAGACTGGAAATGTGCAAATGTGACCCCAATTCACAAAGGAGGATCAAAGGCTGACACAAGTAATTATAGACCTGTGAGCTTAACTTCTGTTCCAGGAAAATTAATGGAGGCACTGGTTAAAGAAGCACTGCAGGATCATTTAGACAAGACTTCAGTTATAGCTCAGACACAGCATGGTTTTGTTAAGGGGAAGTCTTGCCTGACCAACTTGATTGGATACTATGATGCAGTCACAAAAGAACTGGATGCAGGGAATAACTTTGATATTATATACTTGGATCTTAGAAAGGCTTTTGATACTGTTGCACATGGAAGACTGCTACACAAATTGGAGCAGTGTGACATTGAAGGCAAATTGCTGCTATGGATAAAGGGGTGGTTGAGGGGGAGAAGACAGAGAGTGGTAATCAATGGACACTGCTCATCGTGGACTGATGTTATTAGTGGAGTCCCTCAGGGCTCAGTGTTGGGTCCATTATTGTTTTCTGTATTTATAAATGATATTGATGATGGTATATCGGGCTTAATGTCCAAGTTTGCAGACGATACAAAGGTTGGTAGGGTTGTCAAGGACACTACTGACACTATGCTGCTGCAACAGGATCTGGAAAGGTTGAGCAGATGGGCTGAGAGGTGGCAAATGAAGTTTAACATTAACAAATGTAAAGTACTACACATGGGAAACAGCAACCCCAGAGCAACGTATCAACTCTGTGGTACAACACTGACAGTGGTAGAGAATGAAATGGACTTGGGGGTGGTTGTGCAGGCAGATATGAAGTTCTCTGAGCAGTGCAGATGGGCTGCAAGAGTAGCTCATGGAGTATTGTCAATGATATACAGGAATTTTTCCAGCAGGGATAAGGAGGTGATTATTCCATTGTATAAGGCGATGGTCAGGCCACACCTAGAGTACTGTATACAGGTCTGGAGGCCTCATTTCAAGAAGGATGTAGAGCTGCTGGAACGAGTACAGAGAAGGGCAACAAGATTAGTGAATGGAACAAAGGGGTGCTCTTACGAAGAAAGGCTTAAGTTTTCCAAATTACAGTGTCTGGAGACTAGGCACCAGCGAGGTGATCTGATAGAGGTGTATAAAGCCTTGAATGGTTTAAGCATGCTCAATGCTGATGGGATTCTTCCTCTAGCTCAGAAAAATCACCTGAGAGGGCATAAATTCAAATTGAGGAAAGACAGATGTAGGATAGACGTGCGAAAATTTGCCTTTAGCCAGCGGGTGGTTGGTTGGTGGAACAGACTTCCATCCCTTGTGGTGGAGGTTGATAGCCTAAATAAGTTTAAGGCTCAGCTGGACAGGTATTTTGAATGAACAGAGGGGTGAAGTGGAAGTGGTTTTTTTTTTTTTTTTTTGGCTGATGCTGCATAAGCTTGCTTTCTTGCATCAAATGCCTCTACTAATGCTAATGCTAATGCTAATCATCCAAAAAAAAAAAAAAACCCTTCCCATTTCACCTATCCGGTCACTCCAAATGCTTGTCTAGTTCAATCTTAATTTATTTAAGCTATCAACTTCCACAACAACAACAGATGGAAGTCTGTTCCAGCAATCAACTACCAGCTGGCTAAAGGCAAACTTCTGCACATCTATTCTACAACTGTCTTTCCTCAATTTGAATCTATGCCCCCTCAGGTTCTTAATCTGAGCAAGCGGAAGTGGCCTTATACACCTCGATCAGATCACCTCGCAGGTGTCTAGTCTCTAGATGCTGCAACTTGCAGAACTTAAGCCTTTTTTTTTTTTTTTTTTTTTGTTAGTTGTTGGCACATTGGCTTCTCTGGCCATAATGCACCTCCCAAAGTTTTTGCATTTTACTCTGATCCAAGGAAAAAGGGTGGGATTTGAACCTGTGACCTTTGGGTTGCCAGGCAGGCACTTTACCCACCTGGCTAGCCCGGTTGGCTCCTTTTTTCCTCTCACCAATCTTGTTGCCCTTCTCTGTACTCATTCTAACAATTCTACATCCTTCCTAAAGTGAGGCCTCCAGATCTGTATACAGTATTCAAGGTGTGGCCTGACCATTGCCTTATACAAAGGGATAATCACCTCCTTGTCTCTGCTAGCAAAATCCTATATATCATTGACAAAACTCCATGACCTGCTCTGGCAACCCGTCTGCACTGCTCAGAGAGCTTCATATCTGACTGCACAATTACCCCCAGGTCTTTTTCATTCTCCACCTCCCTGAGAGTAGTACCACACAGTTCATATGTTTCTCTTGGGTTACTGCTACCCATATGGAGTACTTTGCATTTGTCAATGTTAAACTTCAGTTATCACTTCTTAGCCCATCTGTCTAAATTTTCTAGATGTTACAGTAGCATACTGTCTTCACTGTCATTAACAACCCTGCCAACCTTTGTATCGTCTACAAACTTGGATATTAAGCTTGATATACCTTCATCGATATCATTGATAAATACACAAAACAACAATGGGCCCAGCACCAAACCCTGGGAGATTCCACTAATAACATTAGTCTACTTAGAGCAGTGTCAATTTATTACCACTCTCTGCCGTCTCCCACTCAACCATCCCTTTATCCGTTGCAGTAACTTGCCCTTAATGCCATACCGCTCCAATTTGTACAGCAGTCTTCCATGTGCAACAGTATCAAAAGCTTGCCTGAAATCTAAGTATACGATATCAAAATTATTTTTTGCATCCAATTCCTTTGTGATCACATCATAGTATCCAATCAAATTGGTCAGACAAGACTTCCCTTTAACAAACCCATGCAGTGTCTGAGCTATTACTGCTGACTTGTCTAGGTGATCCTGTATCACCTCTTTAACCAGTGACTCTATTATTTTCCCTGGAACAGAAGTTAAACTAACAGGTCTATAATTATTTGTGTCACCTTTTGAACCCCCTTTGTGAATTGGGGATACATTTGCACATCTCCAGTCCAATCGTCAATGCCCTGCAAGATTTCATTTCTTCTTTTCCGTGATTGGATTACTGTTTCAAAACTCCTGATGTCAATGTTTGCTCATATCGTGTCAGTGAAATTATTCTTGTAGGAATGGAATCCTTTATCCCACACTCCACTTAAAAATATCTTCCTTTATCTAAACCTTGGTTTTCCAATAAATGTGCTAAAGCTGTTCAAGAGAAGAATGTTGCATATCGTAATTTTCATTTTCTGTCTACACCAAAGCTCGCAACAATTGTAAAGCAGTTATTAATCAGTCCAAACTAGATTTTGAACAGGCTAAGAGTAGAAAACTTGCTTCTTGCCCTAATGGTAGCTAAGCATTCTGGTCTCTTGCCAAAGCTATTGGCTGCAACTTTTGCCCATCTCTGTCAAAACTAGATGATTCTGTTGTAACTTCAGCCTAGGATAAAGCTGATCTGCTAGCATCCCATTTTTATTCCAACTCATATATTAATGATCTTGGTAAAACACCTCCCAACATGCTCCATTCAATGCTTCCTGTGGTCTTCCGTCAAAAGGATTTTGATGAATCTTGATGCTAAGAAAGCTCCAGGTCCTGATAGTGTTTCTCCACTTGTTCTCAAAACCTGTGCTCTTGAACTTACTCCTGTTCTTTGCAGCCTTTTTTTCACTTTCTTATTCCAAAGGTGTTTTTCCATCTGCTTGGGAATTTGCTCATATCCAGCCAGTTCCTAAAAAGGGTGACAAATCCCTCCCATCCAATTATCGTCCCATTGCAATTAGTTCTACTCTTTCTAAAGTAATGGAGAAATCAATTAACCGCCAACTCTTAAACTACCTAGAAACCTTCCGTCTGATCAACGATCGTCAGTATGGATTCAGTGTCGATCCACTGGTGATATTCTGGCTTATGTTACCCATTTATGGACAAATTCAATGGAAAAGTTCGGTGAAACACAAGCAGTGCTCTTGACATCTCAAAGGCTTTCGATCTCGTGTTTGGCATAAAGGTCTTATAAACAAGCTTTCATCTTATGGTTTGCCAACTGTTTTTTGTAATTGGTTATCCAGTTTTCTCTCTGATCGCTCACTGAGGGTGATGGTAGATGGCTCTCTGTCTTCTTTTTTTTTGGTAGTTGTTGGCACATCAGCTTCTGTGGCCATAATGCACTTCCCAAGGTTTTTGCAGTACTTTGATCCAAGCCCGAGGCGGGATTCGAACCCCTGACCTTTGGGTTGCCAGGCAGGCGCACTTTACCCACCCAGCTAGCCCGGTCGGCTCTCTGTCTTCTAACTTCTCCACTAATGCTGGTGTCCCCCAAGGTCCAGTTCTTTCCCCCACTATTTTCCTCGTGTATATTAATGACCTTCTTCCATTGACTGAAAATCCTATCCATAGTTTTGCCGATGATAGCACATTGCATTCCACTTTCCGTTTTGAGAAACCTTGCTTTGCTCAATCAGCTTCAACTTCTCGAATATCCGCTACCAATTCCTTAAATGCCGATCTCCAGGTAATTCTCCAGTGGGGCAAAGACAACTTAGTTGATTTCAATCGTTCTAAAACTCAGTCCTGTCTTATGTCTCGCAAAAAGGATTCTTCTGCTGCTGTGCTTATCTTTGGTGACACTCCGATTTCTAGGCAAGTTGATATATCTCTTTCGGGGATTACCCTGACTTCTAATCTCTCTTGGCACAAGCACATTACAAATATTGCTTCCTCTGCATCTAAAAAACTTGATTTTCTCTTTCACTCTCGGCATTATTTTACTTCCAAACAGCTGTTCACTCTGTACAAATCGCAAATCCGCCTACCATGGAATATTGTTCCCATATCTGGGGTGGTGCCCCCAAAATCTCTCTCAGGCTTCTAGATTCCATTCAGAAGAGGGCAGTTAGGTTAATTAATGATTCATCTCTAACAGAGTCTCTCCACTTGCTGTCTCATAGACATACTGTTTCTGCTGCATGCCTTTTCTACAGATGCTTCCATAGGCAATGTTCTTCTGAATTGGCTTCTATAATTCTCCTTCTCTCTTTCAAAACAGTCTGAACTCGTGCCACCACCAGCCAACATCCACTTACTGCCCAACTTCAAACTCACAGAAACAACTTTTCATTTTCCTCGTTTATTCATTCAACTGCCATTTTCTGGAACAACCTTCCTTCATATGTATTTCCTGAAAATTACAGTCTACAGAAGTTCAAGTCTAATCTTCTCTCTTCTCAACCTCCAACCCAAGCATGCTACTAAGTACTATAGGTTCTAATACCTTTTGTGTTTGGGATTTTCATAAAAAAAAAAAAAAAAACTGTCGATGCCTAGGAGCAACACATCTTCCTGACGCCCCTGATTGTGATAGGTAATTCTTTCATTTTGATCCCTGAAGCTCAGTGCCCGAGTGGAAATCCCCCCCCCTCTGCACCCCCTTGCTATGCCTCTGCAATATTTATGAATTTATATAAATTACTATTGCAACAGTCTACAATTTGTATATATTTATTAATAAAATAATTGAAATAATACAATTAATATAACAAAACAAAAATATCAAAGAAAAAGAAACTTATAAATATTCATTTACATCTACAGAGAATTTAATTCTATATACACTACAAAGAAAGTACATATAACTACAAAGAAATTAGAAAATCAGTTTATGTTTATATATCTAGTATAAAATCATAGAAACAAAATATTGCAATATATAGTACTTTTAACATTATAACATAAACAAAAAATATGCAACGAAGGTGTATTATTTTAATTGAATTTTTCTTGCTTTGAAGGACCTTTCACAAGATGCTACAGTTACAGGCAGGGTAAGAAAAATTCATAGCGCTATTTGTATATTTGGATAAGATTCTATTAGACAATACTTGTGAACTAACTGGAGAAGTTGTAAAGGGGTTACAGATTTTATATCCTGAAGAACTGATAAAACATGATTTTTCAAATATCTGTTGATACCACTGGAGGACAAACCAAAAAGCTCAGAGGTGTGACATCACAAAACGGGCCATACTTTGTAGAAGTTTGTAATTGGAGTTTCTCTGTTATTTTCGAAATTTGTAAAATACTGTTCCACCCTGGTATTTTTTTCCGTAAGTGATTATAAATCCCAAATTTATAATTTTTTTTCCACTCTCACAAAATCATAAAAATTTCTGGAATCATACATAGCACATACAAAGATAATGCAGTATTTCTTTTAATAAATTTTTTTATTTTTATTTTAAACAAAGAACACAAGTTGACTAGAAGCTATTATCTGTGTCAGGAATACGCCCTAAACTTTTGACTCGCTATAGAAAGTAGTTGACTAGCATGACTTCTCGGTATGTGGGACAGGTGACTGTATATGTCTTACGTTCCACTTACATTGTGGAATGGTAATCCCTTTAACCCTTAATTTGCACTTTCTAATTCCTTAAAAGCCGAAGATGGAAACAAAGCATACAAAGTTAAGTCTCTCTTAATCTGTTCGTTATATAGAAATTTTCTTCAATCTACAGAAACTTTTAAATTACCAAAAGGAATTCAAAAAATTCACTATAAAGACGTTTTTAAACATAGCACCGACTGTAATTAAATAAAAAATGAAGCAATTTTAAAATTTATAACTGGTCAGATGCACCCTTAAAATTCTGCACCAGGGGCTGGCGCCAGCCCTGACCTACCCTAGTTCCGGCTCAGAAAGGTTGTAACCCCATCAACGCTCACACCCAAGCTGGTGGGCACACTAAAAGAATTGTGAAAGGCCACTACCCTATTGTTATACATTAAAGCTAACTGAGGTGACAACAATGTAATTATGCATAAAACAGACCATTCAAAACAGTTGGACCAAAATACAAAGTACAGCAGACTCTCTCGATTTACAGGGACGCTTCAAGATTCCAAATTAAAAAAGAAACAAAAAAAACCAGAAATCGTAAAAACTAGAATAGGTATAAACAGATATTTTGCAAGTCGTAAATAAGTGACAAGAAGCGGCATTACAAGGAGTCATTAGAAGATTAGTGTACCTATTATCTTGACCCCCCCCCCGCCACTCAAAAAAAAAAAAAAAGAGACCAAATGTTTAGTTTGTTTTAGTGCATCGCGTCGATTGTTGTGTTCCACCGCACCGCAAAAGGGCAAATTTTGTTTCGTTATGCATTTCAGGGATGTCGGAATTATTTTTTTTATAGTAACTTTTTTTTTTTGTTCAGAAATCGGGAAAATGATGGGCAAACGCAAGAGTTGTGCTTTCATTTACACAAAAACTTGAAATTATTCAAAAGTTTGAAAACGGTGCATCCGTTAAATCTCTAAAGAACCATTATAATATTAGTGACCAAACCATAAGTGACATTGTAAAAAATAAAGGGAAGCATCGTATTGGACACGCGAGTAGTGCGTGGTAAGTTCTTTATCTATCGCTATACTTTTTACATAGGTTGCAGAACATTTTTTGATACAGCGAGTCCCCGATACTGAATCTCGACCTATAATTTTTTTATATGACTGAAGATTTCACCATAATGTAACAACTCTCAAAATTCCAGCTATCGGTATTATCGCAAATGCAATAAGATCGAGTTTACTACCCGTTTATAATTAATTGCACTAACAAAAAAGCCCAGTAACCCGGAAAGTGCAAATTGTTTTATGGCAGTGACCTGGGTTTTAGTAAAATGTGAGCTTGCGTGGGGTGATAATAGTGAGTTTTCGCCTTAACCCTGTGAAGTTCTTTTCAGAAAATTTCGTTTTAACCGTTATCATGGTGCCGACTAAGAGAATGATAGTAGTGTGTTTCTGCCCGGTACTAGTAAGTCTATCAAGAAAAGGAAAGCAATCGATTTGGATCAGAAAATTAAAATAATAAGAATGTATGAAAGTGGCCAAACATTAACAAGTATGGCCCGGAATTCATATTTGTCAGTGGCAACGGTGAACACAATAAAGGAGAAAGACAGCATACAAGAAGCAGTCGGCACCAATGAAGGTCAACTATAATAATAATAATAATAAGACTACGAAATACATACCAGTTTTTACAGTACTGTACAATAACATGCGTTTTTTCTTATGTGTCACTCTGGCTACTTCACCTCTGTCCCCAGATAAAGTTTCTAATGGAACTTATTAAAAATATATAACTATTTTTCTTCATTATTCTGAGGATATTATGCGGTTTTTGTAATTTTGGCATATCAGGGATATGGCAGCAATATTTTATTAGTCATTCCCGGGTTACGCAAATCTCGACTTGCGTAAGAAGTCTGGAACGTATCTCTTACGTATGTCGGGGACTTGCTGTATTTTTGGATTAACCGGTAAATCGATTATCCGGGAATATTTTTTTACCATCTGTCCCGGAAAATAGAGTACTGTACTTTCACAATATCAGAAATAAAATATTCAAAACTTGATAGAATTCTTTATAAAGTTTGATAGAACAATAAAATTTATTTTCATGCCTTACAAAAACTGGAATTGAAAACAACATTTTACTGTATTTTGCATCACTGAAACTTCATGAAACAAGTAAGTCTTTCAAACCAATATACAGCATATTACAAGGTGATACAATAGCTTCCTCTGATGTTGTCTCATTTTATATGTAGACATTGACTATGCTATAAAACAATTACATTCCTTTTACATAAGACACTAGTACAAAAAAAAAGTAACAGTACAAAAAAAGTAGAAAAGTAAAAAGTAAAAAAGTAACCTTGAAACAGTACAAAATTGTTCCCAAATGGCATAGCTAACTTTGCCAATCAATTATTACAAGCTTGTTTTATCACACATGATAAGATATTTAAACAAGTATTTGGGCTTATAGTCTTTGGGCATATCAGGACCCTTGGCAGTTATATTTTGCTTTTGTTGAAAATCATATTCTTATCCCAGTATACCTAAAACAATATATGTATACCTATTTATCAGGTATGCAGATAATGTATTAATCATTTGCAATCAGTAATATATTGACCACCTACTTTCTAATTTAATTCTTATCATTCCAAATTAAAATACATTAGAACTTGAAGAGATGAATAATATTAATTTCCTTAATCTCAACGTCACCAGAATTAATAAGTTTAAAAACTAAAATATACAGGAAGCTCACACATATAGGCCACATAATTTTGCCATTTTAAATCATGCCAAACCCATTCATTGCCATTAAAAAATCAGTTTTATTCACACAAGTTTCCAATGCTTTTGAATACAGTGGGGCCCCAACATCTGATGGTAATTTTTTCCACAAAACCCATTGAATGTTGAAAATATTGTAAGTTGAAACCAATAATACATTGATTCCTGTAATTCGTTCCCAACTTTTGGCAGGCAACCCCAACAACACAAAATAGGTATTTCTTACATGCTACACTTGATTTTTACATTAAAAATGAGTGTTTTATAAAGATTATTTAATAAATAGTTATAAAACATCTTAAAATAAAAACCAAACAATAAATTAGCATTTAACTTAGACTTGAAGTGCAGGGCTTATGAAATCAATGGTGACGTAGTGGTGGGATTAGATCAGACATCATGTGTCTTTTCAGTCTTTTGTGTTTTGCTGTTACTGGCAAAGAAACTGTCCAAAGTGGACTGTTTTTTAAGACTTTTTTGTAGCCTCCTGAAGTAAGAAATGACTTCGTCTTCTGTTTTATACATCACGAGTTCAGTGTTTTCAATGTTGGGGTGTTTTTTACCACTTCTCTTAAATGCTCCCAACAAGAAATGACAGTCTTCAACTCTTCAGCTGACACTTTTTGGGTGTCCTCTTCTTTCTCTTCCTCTCTAGTGTCACTCTTTGTAATTTTCTTCAACCCTTATAGCTTCTCTGTCATTAGCTCACGCCCATGAGCATCAATAAGGTCCTCCACATCCTCTTTGTGAACCTCCCCATTGATTTACCAAGAGTGAGAATATCATTTGTCAAAGCACCATCATCTTCAAATCAGTCAAAGTTATGGATGATTAAAGGCCAGGCTGAATTTAAGCATCTTGTGGAAGCATTGTTCCAAGAACTTACGATTAGCCTCACACAGTCTAGGATGTTAAACTTCTACCTTTAAAAATCTTTCAGGGTGACAGCATTTTCAACAGAGGTTGCTGCAAAGCAACTTGCAAACATTTTCTTGGTATAGACTTTCTTGACGTTTGCAATCACTTGCTAGTCCAATGGTTGAAGAAGAGGAGTGGTGTTGGGTGGCAAAAAATTGACTTGAACAAAGTAAAATGGTGCCTCAAGAGATTAAACAAGGCCTTGCGCATTAGGCAGCAGGAGCAGTGCCTTTGCACGAAGCTTATTTTTCTCACGATAACTCTTCACTGAAGGACAGAAAACTTCAAGCGTCCATTCATTGAAGACATATCTTGTAACCCAGGCCTTCTTATTAATTTGCCAAAACACTCTCAGCATGCCTTTATTAACATTTAAATACTCTGGGGATGTTAGAGTGATACACCAGCAAAGGCTTCATCTTAAAATCTCCAGAGGCATTGCACCTAATGGAAGAGTGAGCCTATCTTCCATAGGCTTATGTCCTGGTAAACTAGCCTCATCTTTAGTGAGATACATTCTCCTGGGCATTCGCTTCCAGAAGAGGCTGGTTTCGTATAATTAACTGGAACTTGTAAATTGGTCACTCACACGCTAGCAAGACTTTTGTGGATTTATTGTAGGATTGTTTTCTACAGCAACAAGCTTGAGGGGCAACCAGAGGGAGTAATACCCTTGATCTGATTATCAGCAGTGATTATTCATGCATTAAGAATTTGCAGATAAAGGAACCACTAGGTGACAGTGATCACAGTCTACTGATGTGGGATTTACTTAAAGATGTAACCACCATCAAGGGTAAAGGGAAGGGTTATTGTTTTCGTAAAGGTGACTACAGTGGTCTCAGACAGTTTTTAAATTCTCTACAGTGGGATCAACTGATGATGTTACCAATGGTGAATTCTTTATGGGAAGCGTTCAGGGACTTAATCTTGGAGGCTACTAGGCTTTTTATACCAACTAAGAAATACTGTTCAAGGTTCAGGCCTAAATGGATGTCAGATGAATTAATGAGGCTCATGGCAGAAAAGAAAAATGCATGGGATGCATATAAATTATCAGGCGACACAGAAGCCTATGACAGATATAAGCTAGTCTGTAATCAAGTCACAAAGGAGGTTAGGCAGATTACGAGAAATCTTTTGCAAAGAATGCAAAGAAAAACAGCAAAGAGTTCTTTACTTATGTAAACTCTAGAAGGAAGGGGATGAATCAGATTGGTCCAATTAACATAGATGGTTCAACTATTGATGATCCTGCCCAAGTAGCTGATAAACTGAATAAGTATTTTGCATCTACATTCACATATGAGGAGTTGTTCAAGGAGGGGAATGCCAGAAGTTTATCAAACTCTATCAGGGAGATAAGTGATTTTTTTAATAACTGAGAGGAAAGTGGAGGAGAAATTATTGAAGTTAAACATAAGGAGGGCACCTGGAGTGGATGGGATCTATCAAGTTATAATGAAGGAGGCAGCAAGGGAAGTAAGCAAACCCTTAGCCCTAATTATGAGAGCATCCTTAGAGTCAGGGGAGTCCCCATGCACTGGAAAGTGCAAATGTGATACATCTGCACACCTCCAGTGCACAAAAAGGGCATTCAAAGGGTGACACAAATAATTATAGACCTGGTAGTTTAACTTCAGTTCTGGGGAAAATAATGGAGTCATTGGTTAAAGAGGTGATACAGGATCATCTAGACAAGACAGCAGTAATAGTTTGGACACAGCATGGGTTTGTTAAGGTGAAGTCTTGTCTGGCCAATTTGATGGGTTAATACGATGTGGTCACAAAGGAACTGGATGCAAAATATAATTTTGATATCATATACCTGAATTTCAGGAAAGCTTTTGATACTGTTGCACATGGAAAACTGCTGTACAAATTGCAGCGGTATGGTATTAAGGGCAAGTTACTGCAATGGATAAAGGAATGGTTGAGTGGTAGATGGCAGAGAGTGGTAATAAATGGACACTGCTGTAGTGGACTAATGTTATTAGTTGAGTCCCATGGGGTTCGGTGCTGGGCCCATTGTTGTTTTGTGTATTTATGAATGAATGATATCGATGAAGGTACATCAGGCTTAATGGCCAAGTTTACAGATGATACCAAGGTTGGTAGGGTTGTTAATGACAGTAAAGACAGTATGCTACTGCAACAACATATAGAAAATTTAGACAGATGGGCTAAGAAGTGGCAACTGAAGTTTAACATTGACAAATGCAAAGTACTCCATATGGGTAGCAGTAACTCAAGAGAAACATACCAACTGTGTGCTGCTACTCTCAGGGAAGTGGAGAATGAAAAAGACCTGGGGATAATTGTGCAATCAGATATGAAGTTCTCTGAGCAGTGCAGACGGGCTGCCAGAGAAGGTCATGGAGTTTTGTCTATGATATACAGGAATTTTGCTAGCAGAGACAAGGAGGTGATTATCCCTTTGTATAAGGCAATGGTCAGGCCACACTTCAAGTACTGTATACAGGTCTGGAGGCCTCACTTTAGGAAGGATGTAGAGTTGCTAGAATGAGTACAGAGAAGGGCAACAAGATTGGTGAGAGGAACAAAGGGGTGTGCTATGAAGAAAGGCTTAAGTTCTGCATGTTGCAGCATCTGGAGACCAGACACCTGCGAAGTTTGTTTGTTATTTGGTTTTTAGGAGCATTAGCAACTAAGGCCATATTGCTCCGGGATATGCGGTGCTCATTCCCTGACCTTTCCGCATCTTCCGTATTTGGTGGTGACAGGCTCGAACCCCGGTCTAATCAAGAAGCGTGTGCTACGCACTGCTGCTCCTTCCCACCTGGCTACGGAGGCGCCTCCCTGCGAAGTGATCTGTTCAAGGTGTATAAGGCCTTGAATGGATTGAGCAGGCTCAATGCTGACAGGATACTTCTGCTTGCTCAGATTAAGAACCTGAGGGGGCATATATTCAAACTGAGGAAAGACAGTTGCAGAATAGATGTGCGGAAGTTTGCCTTTAGCCAGTGGGTAGTTGATTGCTGGAACAGACTTCCATCTGTTGTTGCGGAAGTTGATAGCTTAAATAAAGTTAAGGCTGAACTAGACAAACATTTGGAGTGACCAGATGGGTGAAATGGGAAGTTTTTTTTTTTTTTTTTGGCTGATGCTGTATAAGCTTGCTTTCTTGCATCATATGCCTCAACTGATGCTAATGCTAAACTCGTTTGTTACAAAGGCATGTCTTTGATCTGCTTTAGGAAAATTAAGATCATTGCTTTATCAATGCAGTTTCCATGTAACTGGCCACAAAAACAGATGAAAGGCCAGGTAGTCCTGCAATTATCTTATAATTTCTGAGGCTATATAGCCTTAGTTATAACTTTGAATTTCTGTCTTTCAGTGTTATCCTTACCCAGTAAACTTCATAACTTCAAGAGCACAAACTGAGATCACAAGAGAGCATGCCCTGTGTGTGTGTGTGTGTGTTGGGGGGGTGGGTAAAGATGTAAAAATACAAGCTTCATTAAATGTGTGGTTAATCCCTTCCATAAACAGCAACTTACTGATGTGCACAAACACTAGATTTAATTCCACAAAATCAAGGTTTCTGCCACCAATTTATAGTTACAGAGCTTGTCAGGAACATATCTAAAGTAAGGAAAAAACAATAGGCAGTGAGCCAAAGTCACTCACTAACTTGGCTTCCCACTCTGTACTAACACTATTTAAAGAGGAGGAGGCTGTGAGTGACCTTAATATTTTTTTCTGATGATTTCTCTCTCTGCCATAGTTATAATGGTAGCAAAAATGAAACTTGACATTCTTTATTATTATGCAAGAGAAATTTATAGAATTTCTATAAAGTATATTATTAAAAGCAAATTGTTATTTAAACTGATAAAGTTTTCTTTGTTATAATAATTATTTTTTCTATGACTGAAAGAAACAATGTACTATCATGATTTGAAACTATCCAGCATAACAGTCTCAGAAATCCTTAGAACTTCCCAAACTCAAAGCTTATATATTAAAGTCCAGGAGCCACCACTGTGTGTCAGAAATTTAATACATATTAATAAATTATGCATCCAAAATAGCTAGCTAAACAACCGATTTGGCCATAACTCTTTTAAAGCTCAATGGATTATACAGAAAAAAGCCTTATAAGAACACACCTGCAGGCATGAGCTTCTTGGAATCACTTTAACCTGGAACTTGCAGACTGACAAAATGTACCAAGATAAACCCTTCTTGGATTTTATGTTTGATGGTAATTGCTGCCAATGGAGAAAACATTCCCTAGAGAGTCTAAATATGAGAAAACTTCATGCTGTTCATGCTCAAAATTACGAGTGGTATAATGTATGTATATCCTTACCTGCTGCAATCTTACGTGCCTGATCTCAGTCTTGCTACCAAAAACACATAGTACAGCAATTTTTCAGCAGAGTTGAATGTCATTCATTTAACTTTTGAACTGTATTTCCAAACCAATCTACAAATCCCCTCCCTGCAAGATGTGCTTTTAAAACCACATGATCCTAGTCATCCTCCTGCACACTGATGGGCCTAATAGTATGGTAGTTTTGCTACTGTTACCAACTCACTTCAAAATGAAATACATACAAACCACCCCCTGTTAAAATGAATCAGATCCTAACTGACCTGCTTACAAGACAGACAGTATCCTGTTCGATCCCAACTAATTCTCAAATACTAGGAAATTAATTCATAGATCAGGCAGCAAAACAAGTAATAATTTCAGATGAAAGAGGGACTTTCATTTTTGACAGAATTGAAATGTTTATGATTACAAAGCTATCACACAAAAAGCTTACTATTCCTAGTGGCCAAATATTTGCCAAGAACATATTAAAAATAAACTTATAAAGATAATATGCAGATATCCATGTGGACTAACAACACTGGAAAGGTAAGAAGGAATTGTTCTTTTCCAGTGCGCACAAACACATTGAACATGCTCATTATTTATTATTATTATTATTATTAGCCATATGGTACAAGGAAGCCTGAGGCTTATGCTGCACCAGCCAAAAAAAAAAAAAAAAAATTCCTGAGTTACCCCTTGTGTGTGTGTGTGTGTGTGTGTGTGTGTGTGTGTGTGTGTGTGTGTGTGTGTGTGTGTGTGTGTGTGTGTGTGTGTGTGAGAGAGAGAGAGAGAGAGAGAGAGAGAGAGAGAGAGAGAGAGAGAGAGAGAGAGAAGTAGAAGGCATCACCAAGAAAGAGAAGAATGATGATATCCAGCTCAGGCCCCTGGGTTTGCCAAGCCCATACTCACCAGATGTGAGCCCCCGGGGTAAATGCCACTGCCTTTTCCTTCTCACTAATGAAGACCCTCTATGATGCACAAACTACCAAATCATTCTACTTGACTGCCTTTTTTATCAGTAGAAAAAATGATACATTTTATCTGTCAGGAATTTACAGGAACTTATAATTCTGAAGTATGTTTTTGGAACTTGATAGGCAGGCATAACATAGCTATTATTGGCCTTTGTGCTAAAACTCCCTATATCAATAACAACAGCAACTTTTAAAATTTTCCTAACTAAACAACCGGTTCAAAATGTGGTTTGCTTCAGATCAATAGTAACTATTTCAAGTTTTAGGACTGCTTAAGAATTGGTCACTGTGGTGTTCTGGTCAGTAGTAATCACAATTATACAGTTTATGGATATTGAAAAAGGCAAGATGCATTAAGCACCATTCAGCAACTTCCATTTCACACAACTGTAGTATTATAATGGCTAAATGATGCAAGGAAGCAAAACAAAAAGATAGAAATAATTCCCCAATCCTTTAACATGTTTCATTTCATATGAAACAAGATAAAGGCAAGGCAATCCATTTACAAGTGGCACGAATCATGTGCAGAAACAAGTTGTATGAATCACAGAAAAAGAATGGACAGAATGCCAAATGAAGGCAGGATGATTTCATATGACCATCATCGGACATATGGGCACAAGCAATTTGTGCTTATGTTTATGCACATTCAGTGGTGGTGCTATATGGAAATGAAATAGAAAAATATGAATGGGACTGGGTATGTTTTTCATATGAGGGCACAGAGGGTTCTGCATAAGAGAGTGACAAAATAAACTTTAAAAATTACCATAAAATAAAGCCTCTTAAGCATATGGGAACATTTTAAATTACAACTTGTTAAAACTATACAGTTTCAAATTTATTATTATTATCATCATTGATAGAAAAAAATTGTCATAAAAATTATAAATTACCATACTATCTGTAAATCTTTTTTCTTTAGAGCTTCCTTGATATCATCATTTTCTAATAAAGTGTCTTTCAGATTTTGAATAACAGGACTATTGGAGAAAAATTTTGCTGTACCATGCTCTAGTGCTTCCCTATTATTGTTGAACATTTCGCGTAGCATTTCTATGGTAATATTATTATCCATCACATCCTGTAGACAAAATATTTCAAGCTGTGTATTAGTTTTGTTTCTTATTTTTCACACTAGTATTAAGTAAAATTAAATTTCACAGACAGTGTTACTTATTACATTACCTTATTTAATGTAAATGCAATGGTACTTTGATCTTTTTGAAACTAACAGGCTTATAGGCAGTCTTGAATTGTATTGGAACAGCCTTCTGGTAATAACTTAATTGTTATGTGCATTTTGATGGTTTTAAAGTTGTTTTGGAAGTGTGAATGTTAAAAATCAGGTATGCTTAAAACAGAACAAAAATGCTAACACTTCTAGCAATAACTCATCTATGTGAGGAGCATGGAACTTTTAACAGTGCTATTAATAAAGACCAATTGAGAGGAGAAAAAACAGAAATATACAATTGAATAAGTAAAGTAGGAAGTTAAACAAATTCGTCTGAAGCAAAAGAGATATTATCCCAAAAGCCAAAATTAACAGTTTATTTTATAAATAAGTAATAAGGGAATAGGTAATAAGGGAATAGGTAATAAATTAATAAGTAATAAGGGAATAGATCAAAATTTAGAATCTTTAAGAATGAGAGTTTTTAATAAAAATAAATGTAACTAATGGCAAGGCTATATTAAAAATGAAGAAATGGGAAAAAATTCTTGGTGTCATAATATCCAATCAAAGGTAAAGCGAAACAAACTTAAAATGGTATGGACATGTAAAAAGGATGGGCGAAGGAAGATTAGCTAAAATGGATACCTAAAGCAAAATAAATGGTAATAAGCATGGAGGCAGACCAAGATGAAAGTGAATCGATGGTATTAAGCAAGCATTAGAAGAAAGGACTTACTCAGGTTAGGACTTAAGATCTAAAACAAGCATGCCAAACTGGTGGGCCATGGGCATGAAGCCTTCGGAAGTCTGTTGTGCAGTCATCTAAGTAAAGTAGATGGCTGTACAACAAAACTTTCATAATTATTCATATAAGTTTAACACTGTTAAACCTATATGAAAATAGTGGTAAATAATGGTACATGATGATACTTAAAGGAAATACTAATAAAAAAATTCAAAGAAAACTCAATACCTATACAAACCTTCATAAAAATGTTGATGGTCATGAGATTGTAAATTTTTGCACAAGATCAAAGATGAAAGAAGATTTAAAAATATTTAATATATTTCTCTTATTAATGCCAGTGAGATATATTGTGTGGCCCAATAGCCTGCTAGCCCCCAAGAACCATCTGTGCAATTTACAAGCACTTCTGAGTTTAATACTCCTGATCCAACAGGAAACTGGATAGTACAGAAGAAAATTGTAGGTGGAAAGTTGATATTCCAGTAGGATTAATCTATATTATCATAGTTACCTATATACCGATTGGTTGTAATGGGTAAAGGAAACGAAAGCATAAGATGATGATAACAATTATGAATATGGCTAAATATTATTATTATTATTAGCCATATAGTGCAAGGAAGCCTGAGGCTTATGCTGCACAGCCAAAAAAAAAAAAAAAATTTCTGAATTACCCTGATGGAGAGAGAGAGAGAGAGAATGAAAGTCAGAAGTAGAAGGGAAGGGAATCACCAAGAAAGAGAAGAATGATGATATCCAGCTCAGGACCCTGGGTGTGCCAAGCCCATACTCACCAGATGAGAGCCCCTGGGAATGAAGTTAAATATACACAATTTTACAATTTATAATATGTAATTGAAATGCTCAATGTGACCTGCATTCACTTTTATATATGCTTTTGCAAATACTTTTGTCATTTTTTATACTAAGACTGTTCTATAAAAAAATTGATGCAAATCCTATTATAAAAATAACTACGATTTACAGAGAAGCTAAGAGCATTTAAGAACTCAAACATGAAAAATGAGTACATTATATATGGTTATGTTTTTTAAAATAAAATTGAGTTGCATTAATTTTATAAGTACAACTATGATGTTCTTAACCTAAAGTGATAATAATGAACAAACTTCCATTGGCAGAAAAGCAGCTGATTAAACAAATTTTAAAATTAGGAGGAACATTCAATAAGTTATCTATCTCAACTATTATGACTGATATATATATAAAAAAAATGTAGTTTTATCATAATCTCATAAATTTATCTGATTTGTACAGATCCAGCTCAATACAATAGAAATATGGAAGAACAGAAGACATTTAAAGTAGCTAACACAAGAATATGTCACAAAATTGGAACATTAGGCCATCATTAAATTTTTGACAAAAAATGGGAATGGCCCAAAAGTTATTTAGGAAGGCATAAGAACTATAAATGGTGATGATGCACCTTCTGAATATCAGATTAATTTTTGGTTTAAACAGCTTAAATAGGATTATGGAGAATCCACAGAAGGTAACCCTCACTTGGGAAAACTAATGGAAGCAGCTACTCTAGAAATGTGCCAAAAAAAAATTGAAGACCTAGTTATGCTGATTAAACATATTAAAGTGTCTATGACTGCCAGAAAGTGTAATATTTCTGTGGGATCTGTACTGACTATCCTCCATAAACACTTGACCATGTTACAGGACAGTTTTTGCTGGGTGCCAAGGATGCTCATGCCTCTTCAAAAACAGTGTAAGACTGAAATTTGTGAGGAAAATTTACACACATGCATGATGCATGTGTAAATGCTCAAGGGTTTCTTTCAAGAATTGTAACTGGATGAAATGTGGATTCATCACTGGGATCTGGAAACAAAACAGGAATCCATTTGAAGGAAACACCACTGGTCACCACTAACAAAAAAATGCAGGGCTCAACATTTTACCATTTTTTGGAATGTTTCCTACATAATAAAACAATCACTGGGGATGCCTATGATGCTGTTCTCAAAAATTTAAGAGGGTTCATGTTGCTAGGGTGCCTCCGTAGCCAGGTGGGAAGGAGCAGCAGTGCGTAGTACACGCTTCTTGATTAGACCGGGGTTCGAGCCCGTCACCACCAAATACGGATGATGCGGAAAGGTCAGGGAATGACCACCGCATATCCCGGAGCAATATGGCCTTAGTTGCTAATGCTCCTAAAAACCAAAACAACAAAACAACAATCATGCTGCTAAACCTAAAAATAAGCAAAATAAGCCCTTGTAACTTTAAAATGCAACACTGTATTCAAGGTGTGGCAGTTGGAAAATGAGACTGACGTTATGAGATGAATGCTGATGCTGCCATCTACTACTAGCAGTAAACATGAAATGAAAGAGTGCTTGTTAGAAATGAAATGAAAGAGTGCTTCCTTGAACACTGCAGCCAAGGTCAGCAGAAATTGCCACCATTTCAAAACATAGTGTGAGCTGAACTGCACATCTCTCTCTCTCTCTCTCTTTCTTTTATGTCTGTGTTGTGGAGGGACAATGGAACAAAGGAGCAAACATCAAGTTTTGGGTTTTTATATTTTACTTTTTTAAATAAATTAATTTCTAATTTTTAATTTGATTTTTATTTATTTTAGTTATTTACTTATTTTTTTAGTATATCTATCTGCCCTTCTCTCCCTTTCTTCACTGGGTCATTGTAACACCAAGGTTTTAGCAAGAGACCCAAAAACCATGATTTAATTTTATACAGAAGATGGCTCACTTCCTTGTGCTAAGAACAGGAGCCATCCAGGTTTCCAGGTGACTTTTGCTGGCTGGTTGCTAGGAGGGCAAGCATAAAAACAACAACACATCATTAAGCACACAACATACATGGCTAGTTTTTCAGAGAAGCTGAACACAGACACACAAAGTAGGTCTGAGGTAATCCTTAGGAACCACTGTAACAAAGCTACATATAATGTGTCCTTTCTACTCATATTGTGCTCTTCATATTCAAATTCTGCATCTTCTGTGGCTGAACGTTTTTGATATCCTTCTAACATCTGCAGTTGATGACTTAACTAAGACATCTTAGTTAGACATCTTCAGTGATAATACCAATATCAGTTGATGACTTAACTAAGACATCAAATTTGTCAAATTTATTTACTGTGCTCCTAGCATTAGCATACTAACAAGTATATGTGTGCCTCTTTTTGCTTTTAGCAATCCTAGCAGTCCATATATATGCTTGTCATATAAGAGTCCCCCCCCCCCTCAGCAAGCCTTGTAATCCCTCCATACATTGCTTTCAGGCTGTTGCAGGGCCAAACAGAAGTAGTGCAAGAATCAATTTTACCTGTGCTTGCAGCTGCTGTTAAACTATTAGTCCGTGTATCCCCCCCCCAAAACTAACAGCTTTGCACAAACCCAACAATGCCTCAACAATGTCTGCAAATATTCTTGCACCCTTTCTATTCAAGTGTATAACATCCCTGTAAAAACTGTCTTTCCTGTAAACAAGTACAGACCATGCTAAGAAAAACTTTTAACCAATGAGTCTGCACAATCTCTCTCTCTCTCAGGCTGAATTGACTGACAAGACTATTGTCATGTACTCCCTCCTATCACGTCCGAGCAAAATTTCAAACAATTTCAATTACTCAAACTTTTACAATGCATAGACTACATACCATATAAATTTTCATTTCACTGAATTCTGTTCTTATTTATTATATTTATAATCACTGCTTGTTACAATTACTGTGCTTTTAAAAACAAACAATGCAGCTCACACAATAGTATACAGAAATAACTGCAAATATATATATGTATATGCACACCTACCCTTACGATAAAAGGCTTTTCATTATAGCAGTATGCTGTACTATAATTACGAAGTCCTGTCAAGTCAACTAAAGTGCGTACATCTTCACAAGGCCAACAATTTACAGGAGGTTCCTGATAAAAAGGATTTCTCAGCAAGCATTCTTCTTCATGCCATTCTGAAAATAATTTTAGTAACATCAAAACTGCATTTAATCAAAATCTTCATAACCGCATATATAAGAGTGCATTTGCTATACGACTATCCATTATAGGATGACATTAAAGAGATTGGTGGAAATGCTAAAACTGAAAAAAGTTATACTAAAAATTCTTCATTATGTTCACTTTTTATAAATGCTCTATCTTTTTTAAGTTTTCCTTATATTGTATGTATCTTGCTTGTGCTACTGTTCTTCTGTGAGGTGTGTCAAGAAAGTAAAGACTGAAACACTATGTGAACCATACAAATATTGTGAAACAAAATTTATTAAAAAATTTAGGTTGTTTCACTATTTTTCTACATAATCACTAAGAATGTTTAAGCACTTGTCATATCTATGAACAAATTTTGTATCCCTTGATCATAAAAGCCTACTGCCTAATCTTTTAACCACTTTGACTTCAAGATTCACTTCTTTGTTATCATTGAACTTTTTTCTGGCCATGTGCTTCTTCAAATGCAAAAAAGTTGCATTTGAACCTAGTGGTTACACTAGGCACCAAGTTCAGGATGTACGGCAGGTGGCTGAAGATTTCCCACTGAAACTGCACTAACACTTCTTGCATGCAAGCAGGAAGGTGAGAACAGGACCGCTGCGACTGTATGTGCTGCCATTAAGCGAAATAAAATTTGCCGCCCCAAAATATTTGGATTAAAAAAACATAAAATAAGGTGTAAATAATTATTATTAATTTATTGAAAAAGAAAATAATTACAACATATGCTGAGTGATCACTGAATTATGACCACCCCTATGAAAACTGAATGCCACCCGTTGACCACGTGAGGTACGAGAGTGCAGAGTTATTCGACCTATGTAGCATTGATAAGGTTTCAGTGGTTCGGGAGGTAGTAAAATTCCGAGCGTGATGGGTAAAAGGATTTATCGGACTTTGATAAAGGACAGATTGTGGGAGCTAGACGAGCTGGTGCCTCGATTTCCCAAACAGCTAAACTGGTGAGGTGTTCGAGAGCCGCTGTAGTTAAAGTGTAACAGGACTGCCGTCAAAATGGTCAAACAATGACTCAACAGCAAAACTGCAAAGGTCAATGAAAGGTTGATGTTAGAGGTGAGTGCCAGGTCCGATGACTCGTACAGGCGAACAGGTGTAGCACTGTTGAAAAGTTGGCTACCCAATACAATATGGGCCAACCCGAAACAATATCTGCCATGACTATGCGTCGCACGTGTGGGCTATACCAGCAGATGATCCCTACGGCCCCTCTCCTAACCAAGGGTCATTGGTGCAAAACATTCGCCTGGTGCAAAGTACATGCAAGTTGGACGTTAGAAGACTGGAAGAAGGTGTGCTGGTCAGATGAGTCACGTTATTTACTCCACACCGTGGATGGCCATGTATGGATTTGGCATCAACAACGTGAGGCAATTGATCCATCATGCATGGTATCAAACGTGCAGGCCGGTGGAGGCGGTTGTATGGTGTGGGGCATGTTTCACTGGCAGGAACTTGGACCCCTGGTGCACGTGGAACAACGTATTAGTGGTCTCCGCTATCGCCAACTGCTTGCTGACTGTACACCCTGCTATGTTACACTTTTTTCCCAAATGGCGATGGTGTCTTCCAAGATGACAATGCGCCGAGCCATCGGACACTTGTTGTGCAGGAATGGTTTGAGGAACACAGTTCTGACTTTCAGCATATAGATTGGCCTCCGAACTTCACCGATATCAATCCCACAGAGCACTTGTGGGTTATTTTGGTTATTTGTTATTTGGTTTTTTTTTTTTTTAGGAGCATTAGCAACTAAGGCCATATTGCTCCGGGAATATGCGGTGGTCATTCCCTGACCTTTCCGCATCCTCTGTATTTGGTGGTGACGGGCTCGAACCCCGGTCTAATCAAGAAGCGTGTGTTATGCACTGCTGCTCCTTCCCACCTGGCTACGGAGGTGCCTAGCACTTGTGGGACACTATGGAAAGGCATATCAGGTGTCTGGATACTCCAATCACCTCCATACCTGCATTGCTGACCTCATTATACACAGCTTGGTTGGCCATACCTTCTGAATGCTTCCGACATATTGTTGAATCAATGCTATGTTGGATCGCCGCTGTACTGAGGGCAAAAGGAGGACCTACGAAGCATTAGGTAGGTGGTCATAATTCAGTGATCACTCAGTGTATCTCACATATAATATAATAAAACAACAAACAAAAATAAAATCATTCTGTAATTCTGAATCACAGTAATGTACCCACAATAATGAAATAAAAAAAAGAAATTATAATGTTAAAAAAAAATAACTTTATAATTTTCCTTGCTTTAAAATTTGCAATGACAAATTTAAAAATTGTCATCTGCGAATTTATTAATTATTTCATTTATGTTTATTCGTTCCAAAAGATCATTTTCTATTGAAATTATTGCGAAATTAGAGATTCGTTGTTGAGACATCGTCAATTGTAAATAATTTTTGATTAATTTTAATTTTGAAAAACTCAGTTCACATGAGGCAACTAAAACTGGTAAAATTAGAAAAATTCTTAAAGCAACTGCTACATTTGGAAAAGTATCTGTAAAATTATTTTCAAAAATATTTTGAACTTGAAAAGGAGCAATATTGTCTTTAATATAAATTTAATGTACTCTGAATTCTTCAGATAATGCTAAACCATCAATATCGGACTCATTACGATCAATGTCACTTAACTTAATATGTAAATCTTTGCAGTGATTTAATAAATTGTCATCTGACCATTTTTTTTTTAAATTCAGAAATATTATGAAACATTTTAAATATTTCTCTGTGTTCTTTCATATTTGTAAACCTTTCAGTTAAGGAGAAAATTGTTGTGTCCATAATTTTAAAGAAAAAAATTAATTTTGAAATTTTGTTACGGATTGTGAATAGCTTCTTCTATACTTTCATAATTGAAATGACATTTTTTTTAAAAATATTTTCCTTGGCAGTGCTTCCAGAAACTACGCTTCAATGCCAATGATAGTAGCCATATTTTTTGGGCTGCTTCCTCCGTTCTATTTTCTTTAAAATTTTCCATGATATTTTGTAGACATTCAAGAGCTTCATGTATATCAGAATCCATTTTTTTTTTTTTTTTTTTTGAGCATTTTACTGACCGGATTAATTTTATTTAAAATACAAAGGGTACTAGGAAAGTTTTGCAATACAGCTTTGTTTATTTAATTTTTTCAAAGTAATTTCCTCTACATTCAATACACCTCTCCATCCTCCGAAATCAATCTTTAAACCAGTTCTGCCAAGTTTCACTAGGGAGTAAAGCACACTCGTTGTCCCAAGCCCGTAGAAGGTCCTCATCACTGGAAAACCGCCTCCCTTTTAGCTTCATTTTCACATGCGGGAACAGTGCAAAGTCGCAGGGAGCAAGGTCTGGACTGTAGGGAGGGTGCTCGAGAAGTTTCAGTCCTGTCGTGGTCAAATATTCGGTGCAGGCTTTGGCGCGGTTAGCTGGAGCATTTTCGTGATGCAGGTACCAGGTGTCCATTCTTGACTTTGGCCGCAGGTTCTTCATAGATCCAATGACTTTAGGCAGGCATTGTTCAGTATACCACTTAACTGTGACTGTCTTCTGCGTGTCCAAAACGACACGTTCCACAATTCCACTCGATTTGAAAAATACAGCTATCATTTTCTTCTTTACAGATCAGGATTTTCTGACAATTACGGGTGTGTCGTCATCATCAAAGACCCAAACTGTGTTTTGAGCTTTGGTCGGCAGATCGTAATAGTACAGCCAAGTCTCGTCAGCTGTCACGATGTTGTTCACATACCGAGATTGTCCCTTATCAAACTTTTTTAACATCTCCCGGCACCAAGTCACACATCGTGTCATCTGCTCTTCAGTCAGTTGATGCGGCACCCAGAGAGAACAAAGTTTCTTCACGTGCAAATGATCTTGCAGAATCGAACGAATTACTGGTGCATTTAGGCTCAAAGTATCCTCTATCTGTTGGTAGGTCACTCGCCTGTTTTCGTCAAGCATTTTCCTCACGGCAGTAACGTTTTCCTCCGTAACTGACGTTCGTGGCCTTCCCGGCCTCTCAGAATCCTCCAGAGTGAAATTTCCCCTTTGGAATTCTCTATACCACCTGAATATCGTTGTATGATGTGGACAATCATCATCTAGTGCAAGAGTCATTTCTTCTAAGCACTGGTCTATGGTTAAACCACGCACGAAATTAACAGCAAAACTGTCCTTATCTCATTTCGTGACCACTATGCCATCGCAAGCACTTCACACTCTTACTACTAATGAATAACTGAGCCCATCGACTTGGCGCGGCGGCTACTATGCACGTATGAACATGTCTCAACATGCAGCAACAAGCAGCTTCCTGTGATTCATTGTTGCGTCATATTGCAAAACTTTCCTAGTACCCTTTGTATAATGGCAAATTATAATCGAACAAAGAAATTTATAAGATGTTATTTTTAAGGCTATTGATTTAACGATTCCTTGTATCCACATCTTTATTTTTGTCTTCAGTGATAATACCAAAATCGTAGCAAACTATTTAGCTTCTCTGGTCATTTCTAGTATTTCATCCATAGTATTTTGTGAAATTTTTTCAATAATTTCATTTTGTATTTGATCACCCAGATAATGCACAATATTTTTCGTTCAGATTTCTGAATATGGCGAATATGTTCTGCCATAACTGAATCAAATTTATAAATTGTTTCAGAAAGTTTTAAAAAGTTACCATTTTCATTTTCATATAAATCTTTTGAAGATCTCCTGAATGCTATACATTGTCTTGCTAAAAATAGTATCATATATATTATTCTGGCTGATCTCCAGAACATGGATTTCTCCATTGTGGGTGTGGCCGAAGAATGGATCTATTGTCCAGTCGAGTTTTGCGATTGGCTGATTATTGGAAATGTGTAATTTATCTTTCAAGTTGTTTCTTGATGATTTGGTGTTTTTCACAGTAATTGTATGAGTTGTTAGTACCAGGTTTCTATACTAGCGGAGGTGTGGGGGCAGCTGAGTCTGGACAAAATCCCCATTGGATGAAACCCCTCAATTAAATTGCAAAGTAGGACAAAATCCTCTCGGACAAATAATAACACAAAATGTCAGAGAAGTGTCCTTTAAGTGCTCATTCTTTAAGAAAAGAACTACAAATACTGTAATAAGAATAAAAATTATGGTTTAAACATTTCGTATTATTATTTGTCTGAGGGGGTTTTGTCCTACTTTGCACTTTAATTCAGAGGGTTTTGTCCTGGGGGGAGTTGTCCTACACATGGGGGCAGCAGCACCCAGAACAAAAAAAAAAAAAAAAAGCATTTCTGTTGACGTGCATGAGCAATTCTCATTGTCAACGCATGTGAAATCGCCTAGTAATAGTAATGTACAGAGGGAAAGAATCAGTGGTTATATGTAGTGTTCATTTTTGTCAGCTGTTTTTAAAAAAAAAAATTACCATTTCTTTTTCACCCCAGGGGCTCATATCTGGTGAGTATGGGCTTGGCACACCCAGGGTCCTGAGCTGGATATCATTATTCTTCTCTTTCTCGGTGATTCCTTTCTACTTCTCTCTCTCTCTCTCTCAATGGGTAACTCCGGAATTTTTTTTGGCTGGTGCAGCATAAGCCTCAGGCTTCCTTGCACCATGTGGCTAAGTAGTAATAATAATTTCAGCTCCGACATATTGTGATGTTCCGTGACAACTCCCGGTAACATGCAGGCGAGGAGGAGAGGGGGAAAGCAGTGAGTGGGAGGTGCCTTTACGTCCTATCACTGCCTTCTTCCTCTCTTTCTGGCCGAAGTACGGGGTTATACCCATGTCTGGATATAACCCTGCGAAATATAAATACGAATTATTTGCCTGCCGTTGAATACTGGTAAATTAACCAATCAGATGACCAGCATGACTTCTGGGATGTGGGACAGCGGTTGGATAAGTTTTACGAGTACCCTAAGTTGCAGACCTGTAATCCCTTTGGCTCTTAATTCGTGTTTAGTAGCAGCACTAATTTCCTGATGGCGAGGTGCGAACAATGCGTTCCCAGTAAAGTCTCTCGTAATCTGTTCGTTATATATATTCTTTGTTCTACGGAAACTATTTTAAATGTGATTACCAAGGGGAATTCAAAAAATATCGCTAAATAGAAAATTTCGCAATAAAGAAGTTTGTTAAACAGTGGTCCGACTTGCATAAGTCAAAAATTTTTTTGGTGCCCTCCTCAACTGCTGCCCGTAAGCAATGCTTACCTCACCTACCCACTTGTGGTAGCCCTGGATGAGAACTTTCATTAGTGAGCAATAAACAAATGACATCATCTTGTTTAGATAAGGCACAATTACAGATGACTATTTATTAAAAAAACGTTCAGACATAACGGCAGGCAAGGCTCCTGGAGTTGGTGGCATGTACCTAGTAATTTGAGGAAGCCCACCAGGAAGTATGTTGAACCACAGGTTAATTATGGGAGCATCTTTGGACTTGGAGAGATTCATCTGGATTGGAGAAGTGCCAACATATCACCAATACATAAAGGCAGTTCTAAGAATGAAGTTAACTACAGACCAGTTAGTCTGACTTCAGTGGTAGGGAAAATCTTAGAGGCAATGATTAAGAGTGCAATCCAAGTACATTTAGACAGATATGCATTCTGAAGGGAACACAACATGGTTTTGTTAAGGAAAATCATGTTGGCAGGCTATTTTGATTATTCTGGGTGGCTGTAGCTATCCATCTTAGAGGCTGCAGCTACTGTATAGGCTGGAACATGTTGAGATTATTGGAAACACTCTAAGATGGATAGCTGGGTGGCTGCAGGGCAGAAGGCAGATGGTTGTGATTAATGGATATTCTTCAGATTGGTGTAACATCAGAAGTGAGGTTGCCAAGGAGCAGTTCTTGGACCACTGTTGTTTCTGAATTTCATAAACGACATTGACAAGGGATAGAAGCATTATGTCAAAAATTTGTAGACGACAAAAAGGTTGGCAGAGTCGTTAAATATCAGTGCCAAGCAGTGCTCTTTCAGAATGACTTGAACAGATTTCAGAAATGGTCAGTGAAGCGGCAGTTATGTTTTATTGTGGCAGGATGCATATAGCAATCCCAAAATATATTATATACCTGGTGGGGATGAATTAAAAGCAGTAGAGGAAGAAAGGGATCGGGGAGTTACGGTATGGGCAGATATGAAATTTTCCGAGCAGGTAAACAGACAGCCAGGAAACTCCATGGTGTCTTATCGATGATTTATCGAACATTATTTGGTAGAGATAGGGAAGTCATAATCCCACTGTATAAGGCAATTGTAAGATCACATTTGGAATACTGTGTTCAAGTATGGAGACCTCACCTGAAAAAAGATATTGAGCTTCTTGAAAGGGTCCAAAGATGGGCAACCCACACAGTGAGATTGGCAAAATGGCAACCATTTGAGGAATGACTTTGATTATGGAGGCTACAGAGCTTGGAAACAGACACCTCAGAGGTAACCTGATTGAGGTTTGTAAGACTCCGACAAGGGTTAGTAAAATGAATGAAGGTGAAATTTTCACTGTTATAAAGAATTCCAGACTGAGGGCCATAAATTCAAATTACAGGGGAAGAGGTTTAGATTAGATTGTAGGAAGTTTTCTTTTAGCCAGGGAGTCACTGATTGCTGGAGCAAGTTGCTTTCTCAGGTAGCTGAAGCTGACAGTTATGAATAAATTCAAAGGTCAACTGGATAGTTACCTATTTGAGGAGGGAAGCACAATTTTTATTTTCTTATCTCCTTTTTTTTTTTTTTTTGGTCAGTGCAGCAAAATCCTGTGGCTTCCTTGCAATATAAAGTGAATACTATTAATATTACTAAAGGAAAAATGCTTCATGACAAAGTACAGAGCAAAGCATTGTTACTGATGGTGTTATTATTTATACAGTATAGAAACCTTAGCATTCAAGACTATACTGCTCTTATTAAACTTTTTCACAAAAAATATATTTAACCCTGGTAGCAGTGGTGTCACCAATTGACAATAATGGTGGTGCTAGTCTGACATTCCCAAAATTTTTATTTCTGAAAAAAGTTTTTTTTTATATTCTGATATTTTTATTTGTTGAAAAAAAAAAACTGGGTTTGTACATATAAAATATAAATGTCAAACTATTACTCTCATCATTTAATGTTTATAAAATTCTTAAGTGCATGAAAATTCAGCATTACCCCATGCACATAAGTGGCAATAAAGTTCCTTGACTAGTGTTGTTGCAGTCATGTTCGATGAGTTTGAAAATAAATGGAAGTGATATGTTGTAATTCAAACTTCCTCCAACAGATGGTGGTGCATAAATTGTCCAACAGGCTGAAAGTCACAACTAGTTTTGTTAGTATCGTTAACATTCTGTGTCATGATTTTGCAATGGAGCAATGAATGAATATCAAATTTTGCTTTAAACTGAGAAAACCTGAAACAGAAACATATGAAATGTTAAAACTTGTTTTTGGTGATGAAATGCTAAATTGTACCAGTGTGTTTGAAAAGGGGGCTCAAAGATGGATGTGAGGATGTTCACAATGACACAAAAAGTAGGCATCCATCAACCTCTACCAAATACGGAGGATGCGGAAAGGTCAGGAAATGACCACCGCATATCCCCGGAGCAATATGGCCTTAGTTGCTAATGCTCCTAAAAAAAAAAAAAAAAAACCAAATAACAAATAAAATAAATAACCATCAACCTCTTGAGATGTGGACAGAGTTACAAAAGTTCAAGAAATTGTAGCAAGAGAACATCATATGAGCCTCAGATAATGGCTAATGAGGCAATTCATCAAATTCTGCATGAATACTCTTGATGATATTTAATAATACGAAGTTGAAATTACACACCAAGAACCTGATGAACTTCCTCATCCATGGTGAAATGCTTTCCTGAAAGGTGTTTTTTCAGAGGGCCAAACAAATAGAAGTCAGCAGGTGCTAAGTCTGGGCTGTGGGGGAGATGTGACAGAATTTCCCAACAATTACAGCAGCGATTTCCAAACTGGGAGGCACGGACTAGTGCAAAAGGAGGCATGAAAAGTTTAACAGAAATGTAATTTTCATAACATAACATATATAAATAAAAAAATATTTACATATAAATAAACTTTCATAACATAACATTAAATTTTATAACCTATTTTTGAAGCATTTACCGCCACCTATCTCACTCTAACTAATTTAGTGCGTACTATGTATGACATATATAGGTAGATTGCAGAGTATAGCATTAGTTGCATGGTTGAAAAATACGGTTTCAGCGGTGTGCGACTGTGTTTTTTATTGTTTTTGGCGTGATTACTTACTGATAATAATCATTAGTAATTTAGAAGTTGTATTTTTTAAGAATATAAATTTAATTCTAATATTTTTAGACGAATGAATAAATTTTTGACTGGTTACAAGAGAAAATCCACTAATAACGAAGATACTGATGCTGATACAAGTAAAGGTAGTGGGAATACAAGCAACAGGGAACAAGGAGGTAGAACTCCCAAGACAAGAAAATACGATTCATCCTATTTATCATTAGGATTCACAAGTGTTATTATAGATGGCTTGGAAAAACCAATGTGTTTGTTTTGTACGAAAGTTTTGGCTGCAGATAGTATAAGACCAGGCAAATTAAAACGGCACCTTAAAACTATGCATTCTGAATACGCTGGTAAGCCCATAGAATTTTTTCAAAGAAAAGTAGATGAGTTTAATGAACAAAAGCAAACGTTCAAAAAAATAGTTCTGTTCCATCAAATGCATTTCTAGCGTCGTACCAAGTTTCTTGCAGAATCGCAAAATGTAAAAACCACACACAACAGGAGAAACTCTAGTTTTGCCAGCAGCTATTGATATGGTTAAAATAATGTTCGGCAAAACAGTTGCGACAAATACCGCTTGCTGATAATACAGTTGGCAGAAGAATTGATGATATATCTGAAGATCTTTGCGATCAGTTAGTTTCTCGACTGCGTACTTCGAAATTCGCCATACAAGTAGATGAGGCAACTGATGTAGCTAAAGATGCTCATTTAATTGCATATGTTCGATATGTTGAAGAAACTAATATAATGGAAGATATATTATTTTGCAACCCCATTCCTGGAAAGGCCACATCCAATGAAATTTTTAATATAATTGACACTTTTTTTTGATGAGAATGACATAAAGTGGAATAACTGCATTGGACTCTGTACTGACGGAACATAGTCAATGTCAGGACACAAGGCAGGTCTTAAAGCATTAGTTAAAAAGAAAGCACCTGAAGTTATCTGAACGCACTGCATGCTTCACAGAGCAGCTCTTGTGTCAAAAAATATGAGCGAGGAACTTAACAACATTTTTACAAAATTTAAGAAAGTTATAAACTACATAAAAAAACAGTCCTTTAAAAGTTAGGTTGTTTGCAAAGCTGTGTGAAGATATGGAAGCTAATTATACCTCACTTCTATACTATTGTGAAGGGCGCTGGCTATCTCGTGCAAAAGTGATTCAAAGGGTGTTTGAACTGAAAGAAGAGATTGCAATTTTTCTTGATGAAAATCATAATGAAGAGGCAAATTTATTTAGGAATGATAACTTTATTGTTAAACTTGCCTATTTGGTTGAAATTTTTGGAAAATTTAGTGTTTTGAATAAATCAATTCAAGGACCACAAATGCATTCACTGATTCAAAAAGACAAAGTGAAAGCATTCATAAAAAAATTGGAGCTGTGGAAATCAAATTTACAAAAAAATAAGTTAGACATGTTTCCACTTTTAAATGATTTCTGCACCAGAGTTAATATTGAAGCAAACAAAAATCTATTTACTGAACACTTGGATGGTTTGCAAATGCACTTTTCACATTATTTCGAAGATTTTGATTTTACAAAGTTCGCGTGGATACAGAATCCATTTGTCGATGAACAAGATGATGAATTTGGATTGACAACTATTGAAAAGGAAAAATTGATAGAATTATCATGCGATACTTCATTGAAACAAAAATTTCAGAGTGAAACCCTAGTTAAATTTTTGTTGAATCGAAGTGAAGAATATAATACTTTGTCAAGCAAAGCAATGCAAGTATTGCTGCCATTCGTAACATCATATTTATGCGAAACGGGATTTTCTGCATTGGCTGCAATGAAATCCAAATATCGAGCCCGTTTAATAGTAGAAAAAGAGCTATGAGTAGCACTCTCCTCAATGACACCTAGATTCGATAAACTGTGTGCTAATAAACAAGCACATCCATCGCATTAAAAAAAAATAATTTAAAAATGAATATATATATATATATATATATATATATATATATATAGTAAAACCTTGTTATTATTTTGTCAATTACATTTTTTTTTAAAATTTTTTGTATTAATATATTTTTTACCATTTAAAAATGTGTCTGTATTATTTTATGAAATAAAGGGAGGAGAGGCACCAAGATTAGATTTTTTTTAAAATGGGGGCGTAGTAACAAAGTTTGGAAACCACTGAATTACAGCACAACCACTCAAGAGTGGTATGGGCAGTGTGTGGAGTTGCGTTGTCGTGCAACAAAATCACGCCACTTGTCAGGAGTCCTGGTCGTTTGCATCGAATGTTGGCTTTCACTTTTTCCAAAGTTGCACAGTAAAGCTGTGCATCGATTGTTCCTCCTTTTGGCAAGAAATCCACCAACAGAAGGCCTTGGCGATCCCAGAGCACTGTGGCCTGACTTTTCGGACACTGGAAACAGTTTTGAATTTTTTGCGCACAGGAGATTTGTGGATGTTTCCAGGTCATGCAGTCTTCTTTGCTCTCTGGGGTAAAGTGATGAACCCACGTTTCATCTGCTGTGACTATGCGAGTGAGAAAATCCTCTCCTTTGTCACTGTATTGCAACAGATTCTCCAGACACATCCCCATGCATTTTGCTTTGTCCTCCTCTGAAATTTCCGGGGCACCCAGCGGCAGCACACCTTTCGAAAGCCACGGACATTGTGAACAATTTCATGAACAGTCGACTTACTCACATTCACTATTTGTGCAAATTCACTCAGTTTCACTCACCTGTTTTCAAGAACGATGCCTTTAATGTGCAAAATGTTGTCTTCTGTCTTGCTCAATGAAGGCCTGCCTGTCCAATATCGATCTTCAATGTCAACACGGCCTGCTTTAAATTCATTGCACCAAAAACACACCTGCTTCTTTGTCATCACTTTTTGCCATACACAGTAACCAATTCATGGTGAATGTCACTTGGCAAAGACCGTTTTGCTTGCAAAAAAGCAAATAACTTCACAAGCACTTGTTTTGGACCTCACTCGCATGGTGCCGCCATTTTGCAACTGGAATCTGCTGTGAGATGACAGTACTGCAACACTGCACTGGTGGTCTATTTGAACGTTATTAATGGGTCTATCTGTTCACACCGTTTCATCTCATTTCCTATCACCATTATTAAGAAAAAAAATGTGTTACTTACTTTTCAGAAACTCCTCATATTTAGGAAGAAAGGTCTATGGAAAATTTGTTGCACAGCCTCATGGAGGAGAGAAGCAGCGAAGGGTGTCATCAGGCAAAGATTTCATACAAACTTGTGAAGACAGTCCTAATTTGCTTGAGTGTAGTGTCACTGGAAATGAGCGT
Organism: Mastigoproctus giganteus; assembly: GCF_048544385.1. Lineage (NCBI taxonomy): Eukaryota > Metazoa > Arthropoda > Arachnida > Uropygi > Thelyphonidae > Mastigoproctus > Mastigoproctus giganteus. Next base: position 147,167,868 of record NC_143586.1, on the reverse strand, counting down.
GGATTTATTAGATGACTGTTTTCTACAGCAACATCTTAGAGAGGCAACAAGTGAGAGTAACACTTTTGATCTGATTATCAGCAGTGATTATTCATGCATGAAGAATTTACAGATAGATAAAGGAACCACTAGGTGGCAGTGATCACAGTGTACTGATGTGGGATTTACTTAAAAGATGTGGCTACCATCAGGGTTAAAGGGAAGGGTTTTTACTTTCGTAAAGGTGACTAGTGGTCTCAGAGATTTTTTAAGTTCTATACAGTGGGACAACTGATACTGTTACCAACAGCAAATTCTAAATGGGAAGTATTCAAGGAAGTAATTTTGGAAGCTACTAGGCTTTTTGTTCCAACTAAGAAATGCTGTTCTAGGTTGTTCATCTGACATCCATTTGGGATGTCAGATGAACTAATGAGACATGTGGGAGAGATGAAAAATGCATGGAATGCACATAAATTGTCAGGTGACACAGAAGCCTATAGTAGATACAAGCTAGTCTGTAATCAAGACACAAAGGAGGTTAGGCAGGCGAAGGCAGATTATGAGAAATCTTTGGCAAAGGATGCAAAGAAAAACAGCAAAGACTTCTTTACTTATATAAACTATAAAAGGAAGGGGATGAATTAGATTGATCCACTTGATATCAAAGGTTTGACTGTAAATGATCATTCTCAGATAGCTGCCAAACTAAACGAGTATTCTGCATCTACATTCACACATGAGGAGTTATTCAAGGAGGAGAGGGCCAGATGTTCATCAAACTAACAGTGAGTTAAATGATTTTGTAATAACTGAGAGCAAAGTGGAGGAGAAATTGTTGAAGTTAAACTCAAGGCACCTGGGGTAGATGGGATCTATCCAGTTATATTAAAGGAAGTGGCAAAGGAAGTAAGTAAACCCTTAGCCATAATTATGAGAGCATCCTTGGACTCAGGGGAAGTCCCGACGGACTGGAGATGTGCAAATTTATCTCCAATTCACAAAGGGGGATCAAAGGGTTACACAAGTATTTACAGACCTGTTAGTTTGACATCTGTTCCAAAGAAAATAACGGAGTCACTGGTTAAAGAAGCATTACAGGATCATCTAGACAAGACAGCAGTAATAATTCGGACCCAGCATAGGGGATGTTGTTATGTTATTTTGGTTTTTTGGAGCATTAGCAACTAAGGCCATATTGCTCCGGTGCAATGGTCATTCCCTGACCTTTCCGCATCCTCCGTATTTGGTGGTGACGGGCTTGAACCCCGGTCTAATCAAGAAGCGTGTGCTACGCACTGCTGCTCCTTCCCACCTGGCAACGGAGGCGCCCAGCATAGGGGAAGACAAGACTTCCCCCATTAAGGGGAAGTCTTGTCTGACCAATTTTATTGGATACTATGACATGGTCACAAAGGAACTGGATGCGAAAAATAATTTTAATATCGTATACTTGGATTTCAGGAAAGCTTTTGATACTGTTGCACATGGAAGACTACTGTACAAAATGGAGCAGTATGGCATTAAGGGCAAGTTGCTAGAATGGATAAAAGGATGGTTGAGTGGGAGAAAACAGAGAGATAATCAATAGACTGGTAATCAATAGATACTGCTCTACGTGGACTACTGTTATTAGTGGCATCCCTCAGGGTTCAGTGTTGGGCCCATTGTTGTTTTGTATATTTATCAATGATATTGATGAAGGTATATCAACGTTAATATCAAAGTTTGCAGATGATACAAAGGTTAGCAGGGTTGTTAATAACAGTAATGACAGTATGCTGCCGCAACAGCATCTGGAAAAGTTGAGTAGAAGAGCTGAGAAGTGGCAACTGAAGTTTAACATTGACAAATGCAAAGTACTGCTTATGGGTAGCAGTAACCCCAGAGAAATGTACCAACTGGGTGGTGTTACACTCAGGGTAGTGGAGAATGAAAGAGACCTGGGGGTAATTGTGCAGTCAAATATGAAGTTCTCTGAAAGGATGTAGTGTTGCTAGAACGAGTACAGAGAAGGGCAACAAGACTGGTGAGAGGAATAAAGGGGGCGCTCTTACTAAGAGAGGCTTAAGTTTTGCAAGTTGCAGCATCTGGACACTAGGCACATGCGAGGTGTATAAGGCCTTGTTTTGAGCAGGCTCAGTGCTAATGGGATACTTCCGCTTGCTCAGATTAAGAACCTGAGGGGGCATAGGTTTAAATTGAGGATAGCCAGTTGTAGAATAGATGTGTGGAAGTTTGCCTTTAGCCAGTGGGTAGTTGATTGCTGGAACAGACTTCCATATCTGTTGTTGTAGAAGTTGATAGCTTAAAAAAATTTAAGGCTGAGCTAGACAAACATTTAGAGTGACTAGATGGGTGAAATGGGAAGTTTTTTTTTTTTTTGGCTGATGATATATAAGCTTGCTTTCTTGCATCATATGCAAATAATCAAACAAATAAAAAATGCTTAGAAAGATGCATTTTTTTGCTGAAGTGATACATTTTAACATGCTATTCTATTAATATTAAAGACCATGCTGAGGACAGTAAAGATTTATAAAATGATTAACCACTGAATGATGTATAGAATCTTTAAATTGAATTTTACTCTTCATTCAGGAATTGATTTTGTTTCAATTGTGATTTCTCTCACAATTCACATACACATTACTGGCTTGGTTGGAGAAAATTCATTAAAAAAACTTTTTTAGTGTCCTCTAGTTGTAGTAGATGATTGTCACTACATCCAACTTCAACATTATTGTCTCCATCATCAGAATTTGATTTAATGTCGAAAGCCAGCATGGTCTCTAAAGTGAACAGCCTCACTGACTTTGTCCTCCTCCTCCAGTTCCTCTCTTCTGTAACTCATGGAAGTATGGACTTTCCCCACTCAATCTTCAGAACCTGGACAGCTGACTCACCTGTTCTTCCCCCCTACAAGGGCTACTATTTAATTTATAATCAGTACATCCAATAGTAATAGTTGTTTTGTTATCAGCACTAAAATCCCTTGGTAATTCTTTTACAATCTGACATGTTAGCATTAGCATTAGTAGAGGCATTTGATGCAAGAAAGCAAGCTTTATGCAGCATCAGCCAAAAAAAAAAAAAAAAAAAAAAAAAGTAACATAAATAAATAAAAATAACCACTTCCACTTCACCCCTCTGTTCGTTCGAAATACCTGTCCAGCTGAGCCTTAAACTTATTTAGGCTATCAACTTCCACGACAAGGGATGGAAGTCTGTTCCACCCACCAACCACCCGCTGGCTAAAGGCAAATTTCCGCACATCTATCCTACATCTGTCTTTCCTCAATTTGAATTTATGCCCTCTCAGGTGATTTTTCTGAGCTAGAGGAAGAATCCCATCAGCATTGAGCATGCTCAAACCATCAAGGCTTTGTACACCTCTATCAGATCACCCCGCTGGTGCCTAGTTTCCAGACACTGTAATTTGCAAAACTTAAGCCTTTCTTCGTAAGAGAACCCCTTTGTCCCATTCACCAATCTAGTTGCCCTTCTCTGTACTCGTTCCAGCAGCTCTACATCCTTCCTGAAATGAGGCCTCCAGGCCTGTATACAGTACTCTAGGTGTGGCCTGACCATTGCCTTATACAAGGGAATAATCACCTCCTTATCCCTGCTAGAAAAATTCCTATATATCATTGACAATACACCATGAGCTACTCTTGCAGCTCGTCTGCACTGCTCAGAGAACTTCATATCTGCCTGCATCACCACCCCCAGGTCCCTTTCATTCTCTACCACTGTCAGTGTAGTACCACAGAGTTGATACGTTGCTCTGGGGTTGCTGTTTCCCATATGTAGTACTTTACATTTGTCAATGTTAAACTTCATTTGCCACCTCGAAGCCCATCTGCTCAACCTTTCCAAATCCTGTTGCAGCAGCATAGTGTCAGTAGTGTCCTTGACAACCCTGCCAACCTTCGTATCGTCTGCAAACTTGGACATTAAGCCTGATATACCATCATCAATATCATTTATAAATACAGAAAACAATAAAGGCCCCAATACTGAACCCTGAGGGACTCCACTAATAACATTAGTCCACGATGAGCAGTGTCCATTGATTACCATGTTGCCATGTCTTACTGTAAAATAAATCTGTAGTTAACATTAGAATCATCAAAACTGATGCCAAAACAATAACGAGATCGTAAAAAAAAAAAAAAAAAAAACATACATGTATATATATATTTCCTTCATGTGTACCCAGTGCGCAGAAAGGCCGCAATTTGAAACCGAAACTTCAATCAAAAAGATATCTGTCGCGTAGAGGGCTATTGTCCTCCAGTTCAATTTCTGCCCAAATTCCTTCCACCACTAACCCATAGCAGATCTCAAATTACATGAAGGATTAGTCAGGAAGGTACCGATCATGGGCAAATTTTAAATGTATTACAAGACTATTTTCTTCCACATGACTACCCTCCCATCTCATACAAAATTTGCTTACTTACCAGTCAAGGACTGATATTTTCTGATTACAGGAAGTGTCCAAAGTCGAACTGACCGCATAACGGGATATATCAAATGCTGTGAATGTCGCATAATAAATTTTTGTGTTGGATTATGGCATGTAGCAAATGTATACACTATTCCGATGAATAAAATTATTTTAAATATGGTCCACAACACAGAAAACACAGTACAGATAATAATCCATATATACATAAATGTTCGCCTAACATATCGATTGAATTTATGGAGCCAAGCATTCGCATACTTAGCTTCAAAGAAAACTTCATCAATGCATTCTTTTATTACATCTTCGCTAATATTACATTCTCTTATATCATCCTGAAGTCCATTCAGTTCTTTCTCAAATTCTTTTAAAATCAAATCTTTTTCATCAATCCCTTCCTCCATTTTTACTGAACTGCGCCGCCTGGTGCTGGTAACAGTAATAACATAGAATGACAGAAATTCAAAATTCACTGCCCAGTTGTTTACTCTTTCATAAAAGAACCCTGGGCTACAAGAGCTTTGCAAAAAATTATTAACAAAGTCAGGGAAGTTAGACGGTTAGGTACATTCAATGCCAAAGTAACCGAAACTAATATGAGCATTAGCAGTGGCAAATGATGTAAGAAAACAAGCTTATACACCATCAGCCAAAAAAAAACACTTCCCATTTCATCTATTCATTCCATCCAATAGTTTGTCTAGCTTTCCCTTGAATTTATTCAAGGTATCCACAGCAAGAGATGGAAGTATGTTTCAACAATAAATCCGATCAACCATGAAATTGTGTTTCAACAATCAATTTGAATTTTGTGTGTGTGTGTGTGTGTGTGTGTGTGTGTGTGTGTGTGTGTGTGTGTGTGTGTGTGTGTGTGTGTGTGTGTGTGTGTGTGTGTGTGTGTGTGTGTGTGTGTGTGTGAGAGAGAGAGAGAGAGAGAGAGAGAGAGAGAGAGAGAGAGAGAGAGAGAGACAGTCCCATCTGCATTCAGCTTGCTCAATCCATTCAAAGACTTAAACTCCTCAATCAGATCACCTCGCAGGTGCCTAGTCTACAGACGCTGCAACTTGCAGAATTTAATCCTTTCTTGATGGGCACCGCTCAGTTTCACTCACCAATCTCGTTGCCCCCCTCTATACTCGTTCCAGCAGCTCCATATCCTTCCTAAAATGAGGCCAGCAGACCAGTATGCAGTACTCAAGATTGTATGCAGTACCCAAGTACTCAAGCCTGATCATTGTCTTATACAATGGCATAATCACCTCCTTATCTTTGCAAGAAAAATTTCTATATATCATTGAGAAAACCCCATGAGCTGTCCTGGAAGCCTGTCTGCATTGCTCAGAGAACGTCATATCCGACTGCACAATCACCCCCAGGTCTTTTTCATTCATTTTTCACTACCCTGAGTGTAGTACCACACAGTTGGTACGTTACTATGGGGTTACTGCTACCCATATGCAGTATACTTTGCATTTATCAAGGTTCAACTTCTCAGCGCGTCTGCCTAACTTTTCTAGATCGTGTTGCAGTAGCATATTGTCATTACTGTCATTTACCACACTGCCAACCTTTGTATCATTTGCAAACTTGGACATTAAGCCTTATATTTCTTCAATAATATCATTGAGAAATAAAGAAAACGAAACGAAACACTGAACCTTGGGGGATTGTAGTAATAACATTCGTCCGTGAAGAGCACAATGTCTATTGATTACCATTCTCTGTCTTCAACCACTCTTTTATCTATAGCAGCAACTTGCCCTTAATGTCATACTACTCCAATTTGTACTGCAATCTTCCATGTGCAACAATATCAAAAGCTTTCTGAAATCCAATTATACAAATTTGTATTATATCAAAATTATTTTTTGCATCCAGTTCCTTTGTGACCACATTGTAATATCCAATCAAATTGGTCAAACAGGATTTCCCCCTTAAAAACCCATGCCATGTCTAAAGTATAATTGCGGCCTTGTCCATTATTTTTCCTGAGACAGAAGTTAAAATTAACAAATCTGTAATTACTCATGTCATCCTTGATTATCCCCTTTGTGAATTGGAGATGCAGTTCACACACTACAAGGCATTAGTATTATAACTACTGTTTCCACTAGTCGAGAGGGTGTAGAAAATTAGTACTGAATTAAAGTAAAACAATGTAACAAAGTAATTTCATTTGTCATAAAAGAAAAAGAATTCCAAGGTTCAGTTTTTATCAGGTTCTAGACCTTCCAAGTGGACGCAACCTTGAGATAATGGTTATAATCAGTGTCATTCCACACCAGGTGGAACAGCCTGAGTTCGAATCCCCTATATAGCCCCAGTAATTTTTATGGGCCTTTTCACAACATGGCTGAATTAGTTGGGCTCAGGCAAGGGTAACATAGTTAGATGTGGGTTCAGCGCAAAAGCAATTGAGGCTACGAGACAAACCTGGGTTTTTCATCCAATAAATCGAGCAAAAAATGAATGCAATTATATACTGGTGTGCAAAATTTAAGGACCAGTCAGGTTTTCACCTGTAGCTTCTAATAGAAGCCTGGATATGGGAAAAGCATACCAAAGGAACCTGGTGAGGTACAGAAATGATGAAGGAAACAACATCGACACAACAACAGAAACAAAACTGTACAGAGGGACTTCATTCAAAAATGGCAACATAGCACTGGTTGCCATGATACAGATGCATCACTGCCAAAGATGGAACAAAGGGAAGAGATGGTCCTCAGTAGGAGATATGGCCACCCCTAATGTCGATGCAGGCTTTTCACCGCCTGTCCAATGTTGTTGATAAGTTCTTGCAGTAACGTCGTCCATTCCTTTGTCAGCGCCATCTTCAGCTGGTGAAAATTTTCTGGTGGGTGTGGACGTGCCGCTAGGCGCCCCATATGTCTTCGATGGGATTTAGATCATGAGAACGGGCAGGCCAATCCATACGAACAATCCAAAAGCATATCACAGCTGCAGTGCGATGGGGTGTGGCGTTATCATTCATAAACACGAACTCGGGGTCAATGACACCTCGGAACAGACGCGCTTGAGGAAGGATTACCTCAGTACAGTAGCCTGCACTGGTTACAGTACCGCCTTCCAGTACCTGGAGCGGTGTGCGTCCATCCAAGACAACGCCTTCCCAGACGAGAACACCTCGACCGCCATATCGATTCCTTTCAGTGATGCTTGCGGGGTGATACCGTGTGCCAACCTCTCGCCAGATTAGCTGACGTCCAGAATCGCTGGTGAGACTGAATCTGCTCTCATCAGTAAAGAGTACCTTAAGTAAAGATTTTATGGTTATAACCTTTAGAAACAGTGTTGGTCCTTAAGTTTTGCACACACCAGAGTAGAAACAATAAATTTACATCTAGTAGCCTTATTTCTTTTGTACTTAACACACACCTGTGTTGTTGATGTTTATGGGTTTTAGTTTAGTAGTATCAGCGACTAAGGCTATGCTGTTCCGTATGTTTTTTTCGGCTCGTGACTGGTACTGGAACCAAGTCCATGAGGTGGTTGGGTGTGTCTTGTTACTATTATTATTGTTATATTACTGTTGATTGAGTAACTCTCTTACTATTGTTATTATTATAAAAAAATAAATAAAAGCCTTTTTCTCCTTTACGAAGTTTTTTTTCTAGTCACTCGACGGGAACTTGTACCAAAAAAAAAAAAAAAAACTTTTTCTCCTTTTACCGGATTTTTCCGCCTTATGTTGTGATGAAATTTAATGACATATAGGCTGCTAGCCCTATGTCGGGTACTGGCAACAAATGCATGAGGTGATTGACTATGTCCTTTGGTTCCTATTATTTTTGTTATTACTGTTGGTCGAGGAACTTTCTTACTGTCATATAGGTGTTCAGGATCGCTACATTCTAGAGTTTCATGTAATGTTTTGTGGGAGACCTATTTCCACTAGGTTCTTATGGAGGCTCTTTGGCACCACTCTTTGACAGGGTGATCGGATTGGTCATTATTTGTTCCATATGCCACATAGCTTTGGGATGCTGCCTTAAGTCTGAGTACATTCTGATCTTTTTCGTGTAGTCTGCGTGGGTAGCACAGTGGTATCGTCACCGTCCTCCCCACACCGGGTGGAAAAGGCCCGGGTTCGAATCCCGTCGATGACGCGAGGAACTTTAGTGGGCTTTTTTCACTCCGTGGCTGAGTTAGTCGGTCTCAGGCGTAGATAGCAAGGTTTTTTTTCCCTCAGAAACTGAGGTTTTTTTCGTCCAGCAAAACAGGCAAATCGACCAGAGAACACACGCAATTTACAGACACGAATACGGGTTAATGTAATCATTTACGGGTAACCCTAATATAATAATAGTAATAGGTGATCTTTTTCGTGTATGTTTTCTGGAAGTTGCTGATGTTGGGCACTGCTATGTCGCTCAGGTAGCCATTTATTTGCTGCCGATGAGGATTATGTCTGGTCTGTTGTTTGGGGATCGTCTGTTCCGTTATTAATGATAAGCTGGTAATTTTGTGCTATCTTCTGATGTATTATTTTTGCAACCTGGTCGTATCTGTGAGCATACTCCATCTGGGTGATCACTTGCATACTGCGGTGATGAGCTGGATTGTTTCTGTGGCCAGCTGTCATCGACAACATGTGTCATTTGTTAATCCGGAGTCTTTGCGATGTATTCCCTGTAGTTCCTGGTTTGTCTGCGAGGTAGCACAGTGGTATCGTCACCGTTCACCCCTCACCGGGTGGAAAAGGCCCGTGTTCGAATACCGTCGATAACGAGAGGAATTTTAATGGGCTTTTTTCACTCCGTGGCTGAGTTAGTCTCAAGCGTAGATAGCAAGGTTTTTCTCCCTAGAAACTGGGGATTATTCGTCCAGCAAAACAGGCAAATCGACCAGAGAAAACACGCAATTTACAGACAAAAATACGGGTTAATGTATTCAACTACGGGCAACCCTAAAAAAATAATAATTTTATTTTGTAGTTCCCGGTTTGGATTACCTGATATTGAACGGCTATCATGAATCCTTCGGTCTTCGGCCTTCCTTTCATGAGACAAGTGTTTGAAGTTATCCTATCTATGTATCCTTGATGGAGGTCATGCAGTGTCTGCCGTAGAGTGTCCTTATTGCCCATCTTCTTTCGTTGTTTCTTCTATCTGTGTGGATTGTGGTCTCCATGTTGAGGTTGAGTGTTGTGTGCCATTGGTACATTTTTCTTATGGCTTGGTATATTGATGTCGTGTTTTCCTAGAAGTAATCCTGCAAGTTCTAAATTGTCTTCTTCTCTTGTTCAATGAGGCTGGTCTGTCCTTCCCTCCTTCTTTACGGGCTATGGTCAATCTCACGATGGTCAACTTAGCATTACCATTATCAGAGGCATACGATGCAAGAAAGCAAGCTTACGCAGCATCAGCCAAAAAAAACCCTCCCATTTCACCCATCCATTCGTTTCAAATGCTTGTCAAGCTCAGCCTTAAATTTATTTAGCCTACCAACTTAAACAACAAAAGATGGAAGTCTCTTCCACCGATCAATCACCCGCTGACTAAAGGCAAATTTCCGCACATCTATTCTACAACTGTCTTTCCTCAATTTCCCACTCAGGTTCTTAATCTGAGTAGGAGGACGAATCCCATCAGCATTCAGCTTGCTCAACCCATTCAAGGCCTTATACATCTTAATCAGATCACCTCATAGGTGCCTACTCTCCAGGCGCTGCAATTTGCAGAACTTAAGCCTTTCTTGGCAAAAGTACCCCTTTGTTCCCCTCAACAATCTTGTTGCCTTTCTTTATACTTGTTCTAGCAACTCTACATTCTTCCTAAAATGAGGCCTCCAGACCTGTACACAGTACTCTAGGTGTGGCCTGACGACTGTCTTGTAAAACGGGATAATCACCTCCCTGTCCCTGCTAGCAAAATTCCTATATATCATTGACAAGACTCCATGACCTCCCTGGCAGCTCGTCTGCACTGCTCAGCGAACTTCATATTTGACTGCACAATTACTCCCAGCTATTTTGCACTTTCCACTTCCTTGAGTGTAGTATCACAGAGTTGGTACGTTTCCTTCAGTTATCGCTACCCATATGCAGTACTTTGCATTTGTCAATGTTAAACTTCAGTTGCCACTTCTCAGCCCATTTTCCCAACTTACCTAGATCCAATTGGAGTAGCATACTGTCTTTACTGTCGTTAACAACCCTGTCAACCTTTGTATCATCTGCAAACTTGGACATTAATCCTCATATACCTTCATCAATATCATTGATGAATTGTTTTGTGTATTCATCAATATCATTGATGAATACACAAAATACCACAACACAATGGACGCAGCACCGAACCCTGGGTAACTTCATTAATAACATTACTCCACGAAGAGCAGTGTCCATTTATTATCACTCTCTGTCGTCTTCCACTCAACCATCTCTTTATCCATTGTAGAAATTTACCCTTAATGCCATACTGCTTAATGCCAATTTGCACAGCAATCTTCCATTTGCAAAAGTATCAAAAGTTTTTCTGAAATCCAAGTATATGACATCAAAATTATTTTTGAAGTTCATTTCCTTTGTGACCACGTCATAGTGTCCAATCAAATTGGTCAGACAAGACCTCCCTTCAACAAACCCATGCTGTGTCTTAACTATTACTGCAGTCTTGTCTAGATGATCCTGCAGTGCTTCTTTAAACAGTTACCCCATTATTTTCCCCGGAACACGTTAAACTAACAGGTCTATAGTTACTTGTACAAATGTATCACTTTTTGAACTCTCTTTGTGAATTGGTGATACCTTTCACACCTCCAGTCCATGGAGACCTCTCCTGACTAGCACTTCAAGCTCTGATAATTATGGCTAACGGTTTGCTTACTTCCTTTGCTGCCTCCCTTAATATAACTGGACAGATCCCGTCCCCCCCAGGTGCTTTCCTTATGTTTTACTTCAACAATTGCTCCTCCAATTTGCTCTCAGTTATTACAAAATCACTTAGCTCCTTGTTAGAGTTTGATAAACTTATTAGCGTTCCCCTCTTTAAATAACTCTCCATGTATGAATGTAAATGCAAAATACTCATTCAGTTTATCAGCTAAATGAGCATGATTATCAATAGTCAACCCATCAATGTTAAGTGGTCCAATCTGATTCATCCCTTTCCTTCTAGAGTTTACATAAGTAAAGACCTCTTTGCTGTTTTTCTTTGCATCCTTTGCCAAGGATTTCTCGCAATCTGCCTTTGCCTGCCTAACCTCCTTTGTGACTTCATTACAGACGAGTTCATATCTGCCATAGACTTCTGTGTCACCACCTGATACTTTATATGCATCCCATACATTTTTCTTCTCTGCTACGAGCCTCATTTGACATCCATTTAGGCCTATATCTTGAACAGTATTTCTTAGTTGGAATGAAAAGCCTAGTAGCCTCCAAAATTAAGTCCCTGAAGGTTTCCCATTTAGAATTCAACTGATGATTCAATGAATCATCAGTTGATCCCACTGTACAGAATTTAAAAACTGTCTGAGGACCCCTTTAGTCACCTTTAAGAAAGGAAAAGCCCTTCTCTTTAGCCTTGATGGTAGTTACATCTTTAAGTAATTCCCATATCAGTACATTGTGATCACTGTCATCCAGTGGTTCCTTTATCTGCAAATTCTTAATGTATGGATAATCATTGCTGATAATCAGATCAAGAGTATTACTTCCTCTGGTTGCCTCTCAAACGTGTTGCTGTAAAAAATTATCATCCAATAAATTCACAAAAGTCGTGCTAGTGTGCGAGTGACCACCACGAGTTCCAATCAATATCTGGAAAGTTAAAATCCCCCATTATAAGACATTCTCATTTACTGACCCACTCTATTTCTCTCCACAATTCCTCATTATTTCTCTGTATTTCTCAGTCAGTCAGGCCACCTTGAGCGTCTGGGCGGTAGCACAGTGGTATCATCACCGTCATCCCCAGTCGGGTGGAAAAGGCCCGGGTTCGAATCCCGTCGATGACGCAAGGAACTTTAATGGGCTTTTTTCATTCCGTAGCTGAGTTAGGCGGTCTCAGCTGTAGATAGCAAGGTTTTCCCCTCAGAAACTGGGGCTTTCGTCTAGCAAAACAGGCAAATCGACAAGAGAAGAGGACACTCAATTAACAGACATAAGATACACTGCACGGCAGATGAATTTAATTATTGGGGTGGCCTAAAAATAATAGTTTGTTTGTCAAGGCCACCTTGACCTTCTTGTGTTCTAACTGGTGGGCCGCATCATCCCTAGATAATTTCATGTCTCTCTCTCTGTCGTGGCTTCAATCTCCTCACTGGTCTTCAGCTGGTGGTTTTGTCCAACTGGATGTTCTTGATGCAATCCATGGGTCTTGCATTTGTCAAGGAAATATTACATCCTGATGTCAGTGCTTTTTGTTTGGAGATGTTTTCTTTCTTAAGGATGGTTTCACTTTTCTGGTAAGCTTCTTACTTCTTCTTTCTGTTATTCTGTTACACAGTTGGCACTAGGTCAGTTGGTCTATCTTTACTCTTATCTCTGTCTTCTGTTGTAGTCTTCTTTGCCAGGCTGGTAGTTCCTTGTCTTTGCGTTTTAAGTTATTTTGGTCCCTAGTTTCCCTTCCGTTCATCATGGTGGCTATTACAGCGGCACAGTATTAGCATTAGCAGAGGCATAGGATGCAAGAAGGCAAGCTTATGCAGCATCAGCCAAAAAAAAAAAAAAAAACCACTTCCACTTACCCCTCCGTTCGTTCGAAATACCTGTCCAGCTGAGTCTTAAATTTATTTAGGTTATCAACTTCCACGACAAGGGATGGAAGTCTATTCCACCAACCAAATACCCGCTGGCTAAAGGCAAATTTCCGCACGTCTATCCTACATCTGTCTTTCCTCAATTTGAATTTATGCCCTCTCAGGTGATTATTCTGAGCAAGAGGAAGAATTCCATCAGCACTGAGCATGATCAAACCATTCAAGGCTTTATACACCTCTATCAGATCACCTCGCTGGTGCCTAGTCTCCAGACACTGTAATTTGCAAAATTTAAGCCTTTGTTCGTAAGAGTACCCCTTTGTTCCTTCAATAATCTTGTTGCCCTTCTCTGTACTCGTTTCAGCATCTCTACATCCTTCTTGAAATGAGGCCTCAAGGCCTGTATACAGTACTCAAAGTGTGGCCTGACCATTGCCTTATACAAGGGAATAATCACCTTCTTATCCCTGCTAGAAAAATTCATGTATATCATTGACAAGACACCATGAGCTACTCTTACAGCCCGTCTGCACTGCTCAGAGAACTTCATATCTGCCTGCACAATTACGCCCAGGTCCTTTTCATTCTCTACCACTGTCAGTGTAGTACCACAGAGTTGATACGTTGCTCTGGGGTTGCTGTTTCCCATATGTAGTACTTTACATTTGTTAATGTTAAACTTCATTTGCCACCTCTCAGCCCATCTGCTCAACCTTTCCCGATTCTGTTGCAGAAGCATAGTGTCAGTAGTGTCCTTGACAACCCTGTCAACCTTTGTATCGTCTGCAAACTTGGACATTAAGCTTGATTTACCATCATCAATATCATTTATAAATACAGAAAACAATAATGGACCCAACACTGAACCCTGAGGGAATCCACTAATTACATTAGTCCACAATGAGCAGTGTCCATTGATTTCCACTCTCTGTCTTCTCCCCCTCAACCACCCTTTTATCCATAACAGCAGATTGCCTCCAATGCCACACTGCTCCAATTTGTGCAGCAGTCTTCCATGTGCAACAGTATCAAAAGCCTTTCTAAGATCCAAGTATATAATATCAAAGTTATTCCCTGCATTCAGTTCTTTTGTGACTGCATCATAGTATCCAATCAAAATGGTCAGGAAAGACTTCCCCTTAACAAAACCATGCTGTGTCCGAGCTATAACTGAAGTCTTGTCTAGATGATCCTGCAGTGCTTCTTTAACCAGTGCCTCCATTAATTTTCCTGGAACGGAAGTTAAACTCACAGGTCTATAATTACTTGTGTCGGCCTTTGATCCTCCTTTGTGAATTGGGGTCACATTTGCTCATCTCCAGTCTGTGGGTATCTCCCCTGAGTCCAAGGAACTCTCATAATTATGGCTAAGGGTTTGCTTATTTCCTTTGCTGCCTCCTTTAATATAACTGGATAGATGCAATCCATCCCAGGTGCCTTTCTTATGTTTATCTTCAACAATTTCTCCTCCACTTTACTTTCAGTTATTACAAAATTCTCTAGCTTACTGCCAGAGTTGAATATACCTCTGGCATTCCCCTCGCTGAATAACTCCTCATGTGTGAATGTCGATGCAAAATATTCATTTAGTTTGTTAGCTACCTGAGCAGGATCATCAACACTTGACCCATCAATATCAAGTGGACCAATCTGATTCATCCCCTTCCTTCTAGAGTTTACATAAGTAAAGAACTCTTTGCTGTTTTTCTTTGCATCCCTTGCCAAGGATTTCTCGTAATCTGCCTTCGCCCGCCTAACCTCCTTTGTAACTTGGTTGCATATCAACTTGTATCTATCATAGGCTTCTGTGTCAAGTGTTAATTTGTATGTATCCCATGCATTTTTCTTCTCTGCCATATGCCTCATTAGTTCATCTGACATCCATTTTGGCCTAAACTTGAACAATATTTCTTAGTTGGTATGTAAAGCCTAGTAGCTTCCATGTTAAGTTCTTTGACTGCTTCCCATTTTGAATTTGCTGTTGGTAACATCTTCAGTTGGTCCCACTGTATAGAATTTAAATACTGTCTAAGACCATCGTAGTCGCCTTTACGAAAGCAATAACCCTTCCCTTTACCTCTGATTGTAGTTACCTCTTTGAGTAAATCCCACTTCAGCACACTGTGATCACTGCCACCTAGTGGTTCCTTTATCTGCAGATTCTTAATGCATGAAAATCACTACTGATAATCAAATCAAGAGTATTACTCCCTCTAATTGCCTTCCGAACAGTAAATGGCTGTGCAGATGGCATCTAGTGGTACTTCGTTGTTGTTGAGATGATCTGGTATTATTCGCTTATTGAGGTGGTCTGTGACTTGCCACAGGATTCTGTTGGGTCTCTGTTTCGATATGGTGCGGGTCATTGTGGAGCTGATTCGCTTGATACTGCGATCTTGTCTGTTTCCACTTCAGCTGTAGTAATTGTAGTAGTAGGATTTTAGGAGCATCGGCGACTAAAGCCATTTTGCTCCTTGTATATTGTCTGTAAATTTCGTGTGTTCTGTGGTCGATTTTCTGTTTGCTGGATGAAAAACCACAGTTTCTGGGAGAAAAAACCATGCTGCCCTCATCTAAGACAGACTAACTCAGCCAAGCGAGAGTAGCATGGTTCTTCCCCCCCCCCCCGGAAAATCTGGTTTTTCGACCAGCAAACAGAAAATCGACCTCATATCACATGCAATTTACAGACAATATACACAGAGCAACGTGGCCTTCGTCGCCGATGCTCGTAAACCCTGTTTCCCTTGCGCCGAAAGGCCTACAACAAAGAAACAAACAAACTCCTTCTTCAAGAGGAGTGTTTCCATTTATAATGGGTTTCCTCAGCCTACAAGTTATTTCTTGTTAGAAATTTTTTCCCACCATAAAATACGGTTCTGGGTGTCTTGGTCGGTTAAGCCTTGGGCTGTCATGCACTCCCGTACTCCATCAATCCATGTCCTGCTAGGTCTTCCTCTTCTCCTTCTTCCAGGAGGTATCCATTCCAGGATAGCCTTTGGATATCTGTTTTGGATATCTACATGTCCATACCATGTTAGACGCTTTTCTTTGATGGTGTCAATAATAGTCTTTTTCACTTCCATTTTTATCCCTTATGTCTTCATTCCGTTTTCTGTCTCTTCTAGAAGTTCCTGCTGAGCGTCTCCAAAAATTCATTTCTATGGAGAGCAATTTGTTTTTTTCTGCTCGCCTATTCAATGTCCAGGTTTCCGCTTCATACAATAGAAGACTTTGTACAATTGTTTGAAATATGAGTTTCTTTGTTTTATTTAGGATATTTTTGCTCCACAGAACAGAGATTAACATGTCGATAGCCTTTCTGCCGTCTGCAATTCTCTTATTGATCTCTGCTTGGGATGATCCATCACTTTGTAAGATTGATCCCAAATATTTGAATTTATCGACTTGTTTGATTTTAAAACCTGCAATATTTAGAACGTGTCCTGGTCCTGAAGACAACATTTCAGTCTTGCTAAAATTGATTTTTAGACCCATTGTTTATATTCCTCAAACAATTGAAGAAATGCATACTTTGCATCTTCTAAGTCTTGTGCTATCACCACCTGATCGTCTGCAAAAAGTAAGTTGTGAATATAGGTATTCTTATTAATCGGCAATCCCATTTTATTGCATTTTTTTGACCAGGATCTTAGGCAGATGTCGATGTAAATTTTGAAAAGTGTTGGTGACATGCAACAACCTTGTAATAAGCCTTTTGAAGTGTGGAATTCAGGTGACTAAGCTGATCTCACTTTAATTCTGCATCTATTATTCCTGTAAATTGCCTTAATAATGTTAATCAGTTGGCCATCAATATTTGCCTCTTTCAGTGCTTCCCATAAGAGTTTTCTTGGAACACTGTCATATGCCTTTTCAAGGTCAATGAAAATCATAAAGATTTTTTTTCCTTTTGATTGGCATCTGTCGTACTGTTGAGATATGGTCTATACATGACCTCCCGGCTGAAAAATCACTTTGTTCTTCTGATATCTCAATTCGGGCTTCTAAATGGTTCCTGATCCATTTTCCAAGGATCTTTAACAGCGGGTTCAGGACGCATATTCCTCTGTAATTTGAACAACTTTTCCGATCGCCCTTCTTATAAATTGATGTAATATATCCTGTTATCATTTCTTTCGGTATTTCTTCTCCTCTCAGTATACTATTTAACAGACTTTGTATCAGAACAGCCACTCCTCTTCCTCCATATTTCAGAAGTTCCATGTAAACTCCTCTAGGTCCAGGTGATTTGCCATTTATTCCTTCCTTTAGCAGGAGTTCCACTTCCCTAACAGAAATTTTAAGCCCGAGTCTTCTACACCAAAATCCTCCATAGTCTTGAACTCTTCCCGGTCTTCTTTTAAAAGTCCTTCATAGTACTCCGTCCAGTCTTTCAAAGGTATTAATTGCAAACCAGCATTGTGTTTATTCTGTTTTCTCAAGTCTTTAAGGACCTTCCACGATTCCGCTGATTGCTTGAAGCCCAATTTGCTATTAATAGTTGCGCATTTCCTTTCCCATTCTTCATTTTTCGCTTCTACTACCAACCGATTGGCTATTTTCTTCTTTTCAACATAAATGTTCCTATATGCATCATTCCTATCACCCAGCCATTTCTGATATGCAAGTTTCTTTTCCTCTACAGCAGCTCTTACTTTCTCTGTAATCCAAGTCTTTTTTGGTCCTTGGCTGTTCTTTTTGCCTAGGATTTCATGAGCTATTTTTTTAACAGTATTTTTTTAAATATTCGTAGATTTCTTCAGTATTACCTTTTATCTCTATGTTAATTGCAGCATCCAGTCTCTGGGTGAAGTTGTTTCTAATGCTGTTGTCCTGGAGTAGGTCAACGTTAAATTGATCCACTTGTAGCATTTCTCCTTCCCTGCATTGTTGGTTGTCCACACATATTTTCTTAATCCAGTTTCACCTCAGTGTTGTTTTAACAAGAAAATGGTCAGATCCACATTCGGCTCCTCTATAAACTCTGACATCTTTCAATACATATGTCCCTGAATGTTTTGAAATAATGTAATCTATAACTGATCTAATTTGTCTTGTCTCCTGTGATCAAGTATATTTATGGATATCCTTGTGTTGGAAAAATGTGTTGTTTATTCTCAAGTTGAACTGTTCACAAAGGTTGCATAGTCTATCTCCGTTGTCGTTCCCCTCTTTCTCTCCAAATCTTCCAATAACTTTGCTATGTTGTTCAGTTCCTACTCTTGCCTTGAAATCTCCCATTAGAAATATCTCTTTGTTCTTAGGGATTTTTTCTATTAGTTCTCTCAGATCCTCCCAAAATTCATCCTTCAAGGTATCGGCGGTGTCATTAGTCGGAGCATATATTCCCAAAATACATATTTCTCTCCCATACATTTTCAGTTCCAATGAGATCATTCTTTCATTAATAAACTGCCAGTTTTTGATGTTGTGTCTCAATTTCTTTTTAACAGCAATAGAAATTCCTGTTATTGCTCTTTCACTCTTATCGACTCCACTCCAAAAATGGTAGTATTCTCCCATTATTTCCTCTCCACATCCCTTTTTCTTTGTCTCTGATAACACGATGATGTCTAATTTGAATTTTTGCAGGTCATCCGGAAGAAAGTTTCTTTTAGTTGAAAGGCCTTGAATATTCCAGCTTCCCAAAATCATAGTCCTTTTCCGTTTGCCGAGTCGTTTCTGAAAACAAACAAATAAGCTCCTAAAACTCAATAACAGCCAACCAGTCAACCATGCACTTGATACCATTACTTGTTACAGGGTATGAAAATCCCACAAGGCTTTTAGTCTTAATAATAATAATAATAATCAGTACTTTTGTATGAAAGGCATGTATAATAATAATAATAATTACTAATTTTTGTTTGTGTACTAATGAAGTGTATTACATTGTACACTCACTGGCCAAAAATTAGACATATTTTGCAATTGGCATTAACAGCTAATTACACATACTATATGCAAATGTAAGTTGTCACATTCTATGATCACAAGTCTTTGGTATCAGATAAATACTGTGCACTGTCCTGGGAATTCTTAGTCGATTTGGTCATGGGAATAACTGGTGATCTTTCAGATTTTCAGAAAGGTGTTATTGTTCAAAGACGTTTAGCAGGAGCTGCAATTGAGTAAAACAAAAGAAATCACCGGTGTGTTGAAAGAAGCCTCTCAGAAGTACGTAATGAATGGATGACGAAAGAAGAATGAAGCTCTAAAAGGAAGAAATGCAGCAGAAAGTCAGTACTCCGAGAAGGAAAGCGTACGAATTTAAAGCTAATCGTGTTTTAGAACAGAAAGTCCAGTGTGCAGCAAATGACTGAAAAATTCAATTTAGGCAAAGAAAGACCCATTTTCAACCAAACCATGCGGTGGAAGTTGGAGAATCTAGGATTTGGTAGCCATGGGCCTCTACGAAAGTCACTCTTTTCTGTTAAAAAAAATCGAAAGATTCGATTGGGTTGTGGAAAAAGATCACATGATCTTTTTCTACTACCATGTGTGGCACAAATATCATAAAGCCAGAATCTCATAAATCTCACAAATCTTATATGTCCAGACTGTCCTGTGTCCATGCTTAGGTGGTTGGATGCGGTATCATGGTATGGAGTATGTTCTTTTGGTACGGACCCTCGTGAGTAGTACAGTTTGTAGAATCGCTGGCCTATTCACACTGGGTGAAAAGACCTCCCGTCGATGACGTGGGGAATTTTTATGGCACTTTTTTCATAAAGTTCCTGAGTTAGTCGGTCTCAGGCGAAGGAGCATGGTTTTCCTCCCGGAAACTCGGGTTTTTTGTCCGTCAAGCAGAAAATTGACCACAGAACACACGCAATTTTTTTTACAGACAGTGTATACGGAGCAATATGGCCTTAGTTGTCAATGCTCCTAAAATTCTGTTACAGCAACAACTTTTAGTATGGACTGACTACGCTCATACCGGTAGAAGGTTTTTTTTTTTTTTTTTTTGATTTGGTAGTTGTTGGCGCATCGGCTTCTGTGGCCATATTGCACCTCCCAAGGTTTTTGCAGTACTTTGATCCAAGCCCGAGGCGGGAATCGAACCCGCGACCTTTGGGTTGCCGGGCAGGTACTTTACCCACTCGGCTAGCCCGGTCGGCCAATCCGGTAGAAGGTGTATTACCTCCAATGAAACTAAAAAATCCAAATTAAAACATAATTAGCACATTTCGGTTGAAGGGCCTCCGTAGTAGAGTGCATCTCTGATGCACTTTTGCTTGTTTTAATTATATTTCAATTCAAATTTTTTGCTTTAATCATTTTTTGGTTCCTCACTTGTTTTAAATTTAAATTTCATAATGTTTTCAAAATAATAATAGGAAGTTTATAAGGTAAGTTTAGACCTATAGAGTTTTGAATGTTGCCGTTTATTAGTAATATTTCTAAACTTGTGGAATTTTCCAAAAGTCAGATAGTTGTACAGTATATGAATACAAAAACCGAGGATATTGAGATAATGAAAGATATTACCCATCTTGATTGGCCTCCAAATTCGCCTGACCTAAATCCAATTGAACCCCTGTGGGATGTTTTGAAACGAAAGGTGAGGTATTTGAACACGCAACCGCCATCTATTCTGACAATGTTTAAAGCCTTGCGGGCAGCATGGCTCCAGATCCCTATGGACTTCTTCAGACATCTAATTGAGTCAATGCCTAGGCGAATAACGGCTGTTATCGGTGCGAACGGCGACCCATCACGATGTTAGATTGGTGGTCACAATTCAGTGATTACAGAGGGTAAACTCACAGCCTCAATTTATTTATAATCTATCTCAGAAGAGCCCAGTGTTGCCTTTCAATACAGCAACTCGCCTTGAGAACGCGGAACTGCAACGTTGACAGAGGTGGTCCCAAGTAGGTGTCAAAAGGGCTGTAGTCCCCTTTATGATCAAAATAAAGCAATTTTTTTTTTCCTGCTACAAAATGATTAAAGCTTAATGATTCCTAAGAACATTGCTTTAGTCCTCCCTCCTCTACAAGATCCTGGGACTGCCCCTAAATATATGATGCCGCTTTATGCAAACTTTGTTTGCTTATATAATTTAGCTATGTTTTAAAAGCCCTAAATTTTTATGGATTTAAAATGACACATCTGGTAGTATCGCTCATATATTGTGGAAATAATACATTGTATCAGTTCGTCCATTTTTCATGAAGAAACTGGTAAAATAAACAGTAGATTTTTTTTTTAAATTTCATATTACTTTTCATTTTATATCTTTCTTTATGTAAAAGTGATGAATTGATGATACTGTCATTCGCTTTTTGGCTTGGAATAGAATTCAACACTGAGTTCAAAATCGCCCGCGAATTTTTCACTTTTTATTTTTTAAATTTTCTACTCATAAAAGATTACAAGTGATAACATAAATATTTATTTTTTTTAAATATATATTGCATGCTTTTATATTGTTACATTGGACAAAATCAGACAGTGACAGAAACGAGCAGGGCGTATTAATACATTATGCCATTTCCTGTGTGATGAGACCCAGCACCTTTTTCAGTAGTCTCGGCTTAGGTTGAAATGGAGTATAGGTGAAATAAAATAAATTTTCTGTTTATACTTCGGAACGACTACACGATCACAGGAGTTCAGAAGATATGATATTAGGGTCCCCTGTAAATGTTACATCTTCCCATATATTTATTTTGTCTGTAAATTGCATGTGTTCTCTGGTCGATTTGCCTGTTTGCTGGACGGAAAAACCCCAGTTTTTGGGGGGGAAAAACCTTGCTATCTACGCTTGAAACCGACTAACTCAGCCATGGAGTGAAAAAGGCCCACTAAGGTTCCTCGTGTAATCGACGGGATTCGAACCCGGGCCTTTTCCATCCCGTGTGGACGGTGACGATACCACTGTGCTACCGCGCAGACAGTTCATAAGATAGAGAGAGTAAAAGAAACAGCCCCGTATTTAGCAGTCGCGGGTTTGAACCTCATTCACTCAAAGCACATGTAGTTATGTACCCTCGCGCCTGACCATTCGGCTACAGTGGCCTTAGAGCCCTGGCTCATCTATTTAGAAACCCTAAACCGTCGTCGACGTCTTGAACCAAAAACAAACGTATTGTTCCGTTGTCTACGAGTTCGAGTCCTGTCGATGACGTGGGGTATTTTTATGGACCTTTTTCAAAGGTGGCTCAGTTAGTCGGTCTCAGGCTAGGGTAGCATGGTTTTTTTCTCCCGGTAACTCGGATTTTTCGTTCAATAAATAGAAAATCGACCAGAGAATACACGCAATTCACAGACAGTACATACGGAGCAATATGGCCTTAGTTGCCGATGCTCCCCAAATCCTATTACACCAACAGCTCCGTGGTTTCAAGCGATCTTGAGAGGGTCCTGGAGAAACTGCGCCACTACATCTCATCAAATCCGACCATGTCCTGCAGTGTTGATTTCTGACTTATATACTTAAGCAAGCATTTGGGTATTCAAAATCTTGAATAAAGATTTTGAACACACAAATAATAAAACCTAAATATTCGTAAAAATAAAGCTGAATGACAAGCCTTCAAATTTGATCCAATGAAGATATAGTTTGAAATTGATTTGAATTTAGATATGTAGCCTTTTTAGTTTCTAAACGTATTTACATTTTCATCTACTGAATATTCATGTTGTAGCTTTGGACATCAGTTTACCTAAGAAAATTGTGAACTATGGTGATGATATTATCACGTTTCGTGAAAGGGTTTTATCAGTTTTTTTTTTTTTTTTGTAAGGTTTTCATAAGGTTGATAAATTTTTTTTTTATTGGTTTAGTGAAGGTCGTGGTGTGAACTAATGTTAAACATAGGGATTCCAGGAGCTTAATCATAAAACGTGTTTCACAAAAGCAATGGAACATCTATCTTGTGAAGCCTATACCCAAATTCGATTTCCTACTCTTCTTAAGCATTACCAACCAATCTTCAACGCCTCAAGTCTTCTAAAACTCCTTGAGAAGGTACTCCTCCTCATTCTAACTAAGCAACTTCTTCCACATCAGCCTCCCCAAATCCATTACTCCCTTCCTCATAGATCCACTGTGACTAACCCCTTAGCCACCACCAGTTCTATCCTCTGTGTTTGAATCTCAAGCGAAGTTTGCAATCACATATGTTGACCCTGAAGCAGCTTTCGACTCTATAAACCTTCCTGCAATGCTGAAGATACTTTCAGGCCATTATCAGGTCATGGGAGATACTCTACAGTTCCTAACATCACTCATTCAAAATAGAATAATCCGTCTTACTGTCCATGGGTACATATATGAACGATGTCTTCTGGCGTCCTACAGGGTGGTGTCTTATCTGGGCCCTTGTTTACAACGGTTATTTCTCCACTTGTTGAGTCCAGGCATGATACTTTGTGTTATGAAGCTCCTCACACCGATTTCTCCACATAATGATCTTCTTGTGATAACAGTATCAATTAATAATGCACCCATGGAATTTGCAAACTACCTCAACCAGTTCGGATTAAAAATAAACTCAGAAAAGTCTGAATTCATGATATTCTCCTTAAAGAAAACGCCTTCCTATATTCAGCCAACGCTGTGTAATTCTCCTATTTCCATCGTCAATAAGCATACTGATCTTGGGGTTTTCTTTGATCCTAAGCTCTGCTTCAGTTAACTACACGGACAAACTGCTCACTCTGGCAACTCGACTCCGATGGATAGCCAAACATTTACATTTTATTAATGAAGTTACAACTACTAGAAAAAAATATAAAAACCACAATATACCCTCCGCTTTTACATGTTGCAGAGGTATGGACATCCGCTGCCCATAGCACAATTAGGCCACTTTTTCTGCTGAGTTTTGGCTCTTAAAACGGACAACTGAAATGGCCAGTTTGATACATATTCACAGGCTCCCCAATGCCTTACCACAACTGTCAAAATAATCATTGGCAAAATTTCGGCACCATCATTCTGGGATTTGTGCGGTTGGAGAGTCCCTCAGCCTTCTCTCAGAGAGACTCCATTTCTGTGCCCACACCTCAGCCGTTTCCACGTATTCGATCGGTTTCTGCCTTTTCAGTACTCTCATGTGCCCAGATGCTGACTTTAATAAGTTTGTTTGTGACAGGGAATGCAGATACCGCATCCTTGAATTGTACTTCCGTTTCTGATCCTTCTCCTCGAAGCTCATCTTAATGCCGCAAGCCAACAATACCATCTGATATGAAGATGACTTAGTAAAGTTTCAGTACTACAGTGAGTAATAATGAACTAACTAAAAACTATTATTTTTAGGCCACCCGAATAATTAAATTCATCTGCCATGCTGTGTGTCTTATGTCTATTAATTGCGTGTGTTCTATGGTAGATTTGTCTTTTTTACTGGACGAAAATCTTACTGTCTACGCCTGAGACCGATTAACTCAGCCACGGAGCGAAAAAAGCCCATTAAACTTCCTCGCGTCATCGACGGGATTCGAACCCAGGCCTTTTCCACCCGGTGTGGGAGGACGGTGACGATACCACTGTACTACCGCGCAGACTCTGTTCAATGCAAAGAATATTGCCTGTTTTATATTACTCATCATCATCAACAGTCATCGTTCCTCTATTCCAAGGATCGACATATGAAGCCTCGCCACCATGCCCTATCCATGTACTTTTCTCCGTCGTTGATTTCACTCCAGTTTCCTCCTCTCTTTATGACCTCAGTCTTATCATCATGTTTTGCTACCTCATTCTTGGTCTTTTGTCCCTTAATTGTAAATCAAATATTCATCTTGGCAAAAGCCTCTCATTCATCCTCTTGACATGTCCAAAACATTTCAAACGGGACCTTTGAATCCTATTCTGGTGTTTTTCAACCTAAATTCTCTCCCTAATCACATCATTTCCGATTTTGTCGCGTCTTGTCTTTCCAGCTGTGCCCCTCACAAATCTTATTTCTGTCCCCTGCATTCTGCTTTCATCCTTTTTTCCTCATAGTCCAAATTTCAGAAGCATATGCCACAATTGGTACGTAATGGATCTGGTATATAGCCTTCTTACACTTCAGTGGTACGTTCCTGTTCCATATTTCTATAGGCAGATCTCTTGTCTGCCTATAGAAATTCCCACCCGCTTGTATCCTACTTGTTTCTCCGTCTATCACTCCAGTCTTTTTAATGGTGCTTCCTTGATACTTGAAGTTGTTAACCATTTTTAGCTCTTTCCCTACCATCGTCACTCCTCTTTAGAACCATTACTTCAGTTTTCTGACTGAAAACTAGTCCAAATTCATTGGCCATACTAGCCCACATATCAACTTGCCGTTGCACTTGTTTCCGGCTGTCTCCCCATATCCAGAATTCATCTGCGAAGAGCATGAGTTTCATTTGGTCTTGTTCAAGTTATTCCGCCACTCTACATTGCACATCATTCATGACAGCTATAAATAGTAGTGGTGACAGGACGCCTCCTTGCCTCAAACCTGATGTTATTTTGAAACTCTCCATCAACCCCATCACTGTTCTTACTTTGCTCACCGTGTTGGTGTACATATTCTCAATTCTCTCCACAAGATGTTTCTCTATCCCCAAGTTTTTCAAACCCACCCACACTTTCTCTCTCTCTCTCTCTCTCTTCAAAAAGCTTTCTTTATGTCCAAAAACGCCATCCATAATTCTTTATTGTGTTCATAAAATTTTCCCATCAGTTTCCTGATGCAGAAAATTATATATTACTATATATAATTATTTGTTTCCATCTGTATCTTCTCTGTGTATTGTGATGTATATAACTGTATTATACTTTGAGTTTTGAGCTGTATTTCCTTTTATGCGCCCAAATACCTTATGTTTGATTTATCAATGTTCTCTATTTATTATTATATTGTATTATCACTGTTAACCCCTGGCCTGGTAGCCGTGAAGGGCAATATTGCAATGTATCGATATTTATTATTATTGCAATAAAGATTTCTTAAATGAGTCCGAAAAAAAAAAAATAAATAAATGCAGTAGTAGTAATAACTTAAAAAAATATTCTAAGTCTATTATGTTCAAGATACCCTTACTATTGCCAGTAACGTAACAAGCAATGATTAAAGGTATATATATTTATTTGTTTTATTTTATTTCTATTAATTAATTCTATAAACGATGAAAATCATGCTGTATTCATTTTTATTGTTTCTTTTACAGTTTTAAAACAGGTACAAAAACGGATTTCAAAAACTCGCGTACTATGAATAAATAAAGTTCTATTAAATTCAACTATCTCACAACCTTATAATTTCGAATTGTGTGGTTACAAAAATTGTACTCACACAGAAATTGTTCTGCAGTTTGTAATAACCGTTACTTTATATACAGTATTACCAATATTTTGGACACTTTTTTTACAGGAAGATTGTTTACTGATTTGTTTTAGTATGTCTTCTGTAGCTGCCCTTTTTAAAAATCGCCCGATTATTTTGATAATTTTACAGCTAGATATCAGGAATCGTCCAATACAAGATTGTACTATACAATTAGAATATTATTATTTACGTTTTTTCTTGCTTTTTTTGACATTTGAATGTACACTGCAGTACACGATCCGTTATTCTAACCGACTGTTATGAACAGTACGTATTTTCCTAAGTTCAGTCATTTACACTGAATCACAGAACCTGCGTCTTTAAAACTCCGTTTTTTTTCGCGTCTGAATTTGCAGGGAAAATAAAATCATCTTCGGCCACATCCGTTGAATCGCTATGGTGATCACTAAACATTTCCAGAGTCCAAATGGCCCGTCGACGGTTTTCCAAAATCTCATCCAAAGTCAGACGTCTGTCAACAGTTGCAAGACTTCCCATGAATTCGGTGGAATCAAAGCGATCACATGAGCCAGAACGACATCTGTTGGAAAGATCCAAACCTATAAATGAAAAATAATAATTCGAAATTTATAATACCCAAAATTTTCATATTTATTTTGAAAAGCATGCTATCAAAATAATGGAAATTACTGAAATATTGAAATTCAGAAACTGAAAGAACGTTCTTTTGCTAAATTTCTCGTACTACCTTGGTATGGCACTTCTATTTGCTTGGTATAAGCGTTATGAGAGTCAGCTAGACACTTCTCAAAAGAAATAAATGAGTTCCTTTTTTTCATACGGGAGTCATGCTGTTTTGAAGGTCATTGCCAGTTCCTCATAGGGTGTGTTAGGTAGGGTTGCTGAGATTAGTGCGATGCAATTCAGGAGATGATGCGTGTCAGCAAATTGCATGTATTCTAAAGATCAGTTAAGGCAGTAAATTACCACTTTCAAACATAGTTGTGGACTACCGATAATTGCATTTTATAAGGATATAATTACCAGAAACTCTGCTCTGTAATTGTAGGGAAATTGAAAAATAAAAAAATAATAAAAAAAAGGTAACCACCATACAAATTCTATATCACCTGTATACAAAGTTTCTCACACATGAGAAATGTTATTTACCAGACAATCTGTAGAAAAGAGAGAAAAAATTGGAGATATATTCAAAGTCCGTAAAAACATTCAGATGTCCATAAAAATGTAGCACTTAAATATGGTGTTTAGATATATTCTTTAAACGACGGTTTAAAGAAATATTCGTGAAGGGAAACACTTTACTGCCTAAGGGGAAATATTTTTTATTAGATATCCGTACTTTTAATCCCATCTGGAGGGGTTTCAACAGTGGGTAGCCAACAACAGCTACATAACATGTAACTGTAAGGCATGTGCAGTAACAAAATATTAAAGTACAATCAGGGCCTATCTCAGGCCTAGGCAAACTCGACATGTGCCTAGGGCCCGTTCTAATATTTATTTTTATATACAAATAAATATTTATTACTAATATATATTTTTTTTATTTATGTGATCATTTTATTTATGATCGTGGAAATCATATTTCAAAATTTCTGGTTCAGTTTCACTGAGGTAATATCATTTAAATTATCTCGAAGTCGCTTTTAAATAAATATTATGATAAAAATCTGAATTTATCATAATCGGCGTGCTACGCCATGCCTTTCATGACAAAAGAAAGGATGTTTATAGGTTATCTGGGGTTCTGTTTAACAATTTCCCTATCATCAATCCAAATCTTCAGATCTTGGTATTCAGCGTGACAGAATAAGAATGAAAACATTAAGTCGTTTAGTTGTACTGTATATTTTAGGCAGATTTTTCCCTTTCTAGAGAATTAGCAGGAAATGGGAGAGCTATAGACTATTGGGCAACATAAGCATTCAACTACACCTGGAGACAACAAATGTGGCATAAAATGATGAAAGTACATGCGTGGAAAGAGGTGTCCTAAATACCGTTTGGTTGATTTTGTTCTTTGTGTGCATTCGTATATCGAGATTAGTATAACCAGCACGTCTGCTGTGAGAGCACAGATGATAATTAATGCAGTGATTAGCATCAGTGCTAATAAAAATAGATCGCCTAATTAATTCTTTTTTCTATTCTGCCACAGAGCTGCTATCAATGATTTTTAACCTCTTGATATCTGTCATCAGCATAAAATCAGAAGCATAAATAGGTCGGCAGATGATTTCTTAACATTCGGTACAAGTTCGTTTGCTAAGCCGATCAACCAATTAAATTAGTTTATTTTATCAAAAATCATAATTCGAACTAAAAGTTGGAATTTAAATATCGCATCAGGAAAGCACTATCGGGCAGCATAAAATGCAGTGTATTTAGGATACCTACTCGAGTACTATATAATTCATGGAATGTAATGTATGTACGAGTAAAATCATAATTATATATTACTGTATTCATAACAAACCGTCGTAAAAAGAGTTCATTGTATTTTTAAAGAACAACTCAAAGTTTTCATATAGAAATTAATAGGTTTTCATGTGGGTTCTATTTGTGGTGAGCAGAATGTAGAAACGATATTTAATTTCTCGGGAAGCGTTGTCCAACATCTGTTGTGTCACAGAAGCAGGTTATTATGTGCAAGGAGTTATTTGCGCTCTGAACTCGTTTATACTTCGGTATCGACCATATAAGTCGGAAGAGTTTAGAACTAATCATTTTTACAAGAATGCAATCATTAACCGTATTTAGCAGTCATGTGGCTCAAACCACGGTCAACTCAAATGTTTCCGCTAATGCATTTTTGCTAGACTACTCGAATAAGTGTAATACACTTTCTCTTTAATATAACTTCAGGAGAAAAAATATTCAGGGGTTATATCTTGGGAGCGAGAGGTCAAGAAATGGGTACTCCTCGTCCAATCGATCAGTCTGGAAGTATGTTATCCTACAGTTTTCTTGAAACTGTTTCAATTACCGGATTGTCTTCAGGTGCTTTCTCTTCATGTTCCAACTGATAACGTCTTTGCACTTGAGCACTCTAATGAAATATTAAAACTCCCAGTCACGCACACACAACACATCACACAAATTGCAGAAAACACCATTTTCAGATTGCGCGTTTTCAGCCATTCGTATATTACAGGGAGATCACTTTTCGAGGGTGTGGAAGCCGAGGCGCTTTGAGTGGAACGTAGTTCAAGCCCGTGAAGCTGCCAAATACGGTTAATGAATGGGTTCATTGTCAAAATAATTAATGTAAACGCTTCTGACATAGTGGTCGTACTGGAAGATAAACAAGACAATTTTTTTTCTACAGAGTCCCATAAAACGAAGTCTAATGGCGACAATCTTGCCATCATGGTAGCCATATTCCTTTTTAAATCATTCCATCTCCGAACAAAAGGATATAAACACACGTGAAGTAATAGTATTTGCCATAAGAAATTGCAAATTATGTGCTTCCCTCCTCACATAGTTTACCTTTGACTTTATTCAAACTGTCAGCTTCAACTACCCGCGAAGGTAACTTGTTCCAGCAATCAACGACTCCCCGGCTAAAGAAAACTTCCTACAGTCTACTCTAACCCTCATCCCCTGAAGTTTAATTTATAGTCCCTGGAATTCTTTATAACAGTGAAAATTCCAAATTCATTCATATTACTGACTCCTCTCAGTAAGTGTGATGTGTTGCGTTGTCCTACTGAAACAATTTCATTCACGTTAATTCAGCTTCACGCTGTTGACAAATGGCGACACTATGACAGAATAAATTTCATTAAATTTATTTCATGTCCTAGTACTCTTTTATTCGAAAGTTATTTCCAGTTTCATGGGTTCTGATTTAAAACGACCGTCCTGCATTATATGTTTTCAACACTACAACACGCTACAAAACAAATTGTATTACGTGGGCCCTATTAACTGTTATAGGGCTCACGAACTAACTGCTCCACGAAAAATGCATGAGAATGAAATGCTTTGAATATTTCTGTAGTTAATTTATACTGTACATACTATACTGTATATAACAATATAAATTAACTACAGAAATATTGAAAGCATTTCATTCTCATGCAATTTTCGTGGAGCAGTTAGTACGTGGGCCCTATTAACTCGGCCATCAGTTGAGATTTTCCCAGTTAAATTTTGTCGCCAATCCAATTCTTGGGTTTTACACATAATAATTAGAGTAGCACGCGTCCCGAAAAGATTAGGCACCGCTGGTGGTACATCGTGATAATCTGACACAGTACTGTACTAGTTTTTGTACATCCAACCAGTTGGTCGTAGGAAATGAAGTCATAGAAGCTGCCTGTTATTATAGGTGTTTTCGGTAGAGGTCGCTCCTCTCCCAATGTACAAAATGACTATCTATGTTTGAAAGTATACATTTATTTATTTATTTAATATTCACTGATTTTTCATAGAATCTAGAATTAGAAAGAGTGGGGTGGGAGGAGTAACTGTTTCTTATTTATATTCAGGCATTTAAAAATCGTGATCATAAAACTGATTAATTTCATGTTTTAATGTTTATGAACAGCTGAAAAAAAAAAAAGAATTTGGGAAAAACCAAGTTTAAAGAAAAAAAAAACAAAAACCAGACGTTATTCACAAGCTCAAACTAATCCTTCAAAGGTATAAGTGTTAGGAAAACTAACTGCAGACAGTACTGAAACGGAAACAAAAGAACAACATAGGGCTGGTTTGAGTGCTATCCTTTACTTTCTTCACTTGACAAGCAATTTTACGCAGGTGTTGGTGTTCACTCCACCCTAGCCAACCGGAAAAGCACGTTTTCCCTCAGCAAGTTTGTGTGAACAGACTTACAACATTTACTTCTTCTTCACTGTCCTAGTTTGGTACCACCTTGAAACTTGAATGTCTCAGCATTATTTATATACCTTTTGATCGTAGGAACATGGCTGGGTGGAGGTATTTATTTTAAAATTCCCAAGAGGATCCAGACAGAAGTTCTTAGGTTGTTCGGTAGATGGCGCTACAAAGACAAAAATTGTACCTCAGGCTAATAAACACGGTAAGTACTGGACTGTATATACAGTATATATATATATATTGACATTGAAGAAGATGACAGCAGATCTTCAAACATTTTGCATGTTGAAATAAGATACAAATTGGCACTAAAATCTCCATGAAAACTAAACTTGATATTTAAAGTCAAACTCTCATTTTAAAATTTTGAGCAACTATCTAAAACCACGCAAGTTTTGATGGAACTTTCAATTTATAACGATGCAACACGTATTATAATTATGTTGCAGTGTTCCTTTTCTAAAAGATAAATAAATGAATACATTTTCTGTTTATATAACCTGGGACAGCAGCAGCATAGGGCCAGAGGAGTTCACAAGGTGGAGAGAACACTACAACATAATTATAATACGTGCATCATACAATAACGTGACTGCTAAATACGATATTTTGCAGTCACGCGACTTGAACCACGGCCAACTCAAACACGTGTAGAAATCTATTCTTGCATTTGATCACCCGGTGGCCTTATAATGGAAGGCAACATACTAATTTCAACAATAAAAACGTATGAAGTATGAATGTAGATTAGATGATATTATCTTTACTAAGCTACAAAATCGAATCTGGGCCTCTATCGCGCATGCGACTGCTTTTGAAGATAAAAGATTCTGCACCAATGATAAAGGCACTTTTCGATACAATATACTTGTGAGAAAATGAGACGCTTTGAGTTTCCTGTTGTTTTCTTCCCTACTTTAGAAATTATTTGCACTTTCTTTAGTTTCAGGATAAACAGAGTTTGTAAATTAGAGGAATCTCATTAAAAAGAAAAAAGTTCTGTTTACACTCCGACGCTACCACGTTTGGTCAGAGGAGTCTATAACTAACCATTTCGAGAGGAATTATTGGCCCTCGTGGATAGCACAGTTGGTAGAATCGCCGTCCTCCCAACACCGGGTGGAAAAGACCTAAGTTACAGTCCCGTTGATGACGGGAGGGATTTTTTTGGGCCTTTTCACAATGTGGGTGAGTTAGTCAGTCTCAGGCGAGAATTTTTTATCCCCGGAAACTCTGGTTTTTCATCCAGCAAACAGAAAATCGACCACATAACACACGCATTTTACAGACAGTATACACGGATGCTCTTAAAACCTAACAATAGCAGGAATTACTGCACTTTATTTGACCACTCGGCTAAATCAGTCTTATAAAAACACTTTAAAGATTTTGGAAAGCAGTTATCTGATCCTATCTTCCTCATCAGACACCGAAGGAAACAAAGAATATGGATTTCAGAGAGTGAAATTAAATATCTGACCCATCATACGGATTTTATTACGCTGTGGGAGCACATGCTCATCATGATTTGTGCGAGATAACTGGTATTTTGCATCATATCCCTAGGGAAAACGGCTACTTCATCCATAGTACTTGAAGTTCTTAGACTACTTTTTGTTTCTACTCGAAAACATTTGAGAGGTTCAAGTCGATAAAAACTTTCACTCTAGGATAGCCAAAGAAATTTTGGCTATCCTAGAGTTAAATCCGAGTTAGTTGGTCTGTGGAGATGGATGCGTGGTTCTAAATTCTGTAAGCTAACTCCAAAAAGAGAGAACACCAACCACAGAAATATTTAATTTAAGTAGGACCTTCCTACCTTTACCTGCCTCGGCTCTTAATATTTCATCCCTCACTCTCTGATTTATTTATTATTTAATGGACGTATTTCATTTAAGAAGAATATAGACTTTTGAGACGTACACTGCAGTTATGCAAGATGTTACGAGGTTTGGCATGTTTATTTGGTAAAAGAAGGCATGCTAATTGTTAAAAGCATAATTGTGGACAGGTAATATGTTACCAAGCAGATATCAGCACTGTCCTGGTAACAGTAACGAAATAACCCATTTCTCGAATCTTGTGTCTCAAATTATCGATGTCCACACTAAACACAGATCTGTTCTTTGACAGATGTTATTAACAGTGTTTAATAAGCAAATACAGGAAGTTTGCTCTGCTATTAACCTATATGCAACTTGTTTCTTTATGTTATTTTACAAGGTATGGCTAAAATGAAACGAGAATCGTTGCTTACCAACGCTTTACTATTGCGCATGTCAACACCATTCATATCTTCCTGCAGCTTGTTTTTTTTTCACGTATAGATCAGTTTTTGTTTCTTTGCAATTGGTTAAGTTTTGATTGACCTGTGCCTCTTTAAGTGAATCAGTGTTTTAATCTTTCGGCGAAAAAATAAGTGATCGTAATTTAGAGCGTAGAATTTTTATTGAATTTTTGGATTCAGTGATAACAGGGGATGAATCCTGGGTATTTCAATATGATCCACAAACCAAGCGTTAAAGCATGCAGTGGCAAATTCCCTCTTCTCCCCGTTTAAAGAAAGCAAGAATGCCTCGATCGAAGATCAAGTCCCTGCCTGTCGTTTTCTTTGATTGTCGTGGTGTTGTGCATCATGAATTTGTCCTGCCAAATCAGACTGTTAATCACACACTCTACATTGAGATTTTAGGAAGACTTCGTAAAAAAATCGAAAGACACGGCGCAGTTTATGGACGGACAAATGGTTTTTGCATCATGACAATGCGCCTTATCATTCCTCAGTCACAGTGAGAGTTTTTAACAAAAAAACAAGATCACAGCATCAGAGCACCCACCTTATTCTGCGACGTGCAATTTTTTTCTGTTCCAAAAAATTAAAATCCATCTCAAAGGAAAACGATTTGAGGACTTATCAGCCATTCAGAAGAACACAATACATCAATTAAAGATGGTATCTTCCGAGGACTTCCGCTGTTGTTTTAGATCCTGGAAATCGCGAATGGAGCGCTACATAGGCGCGGCTAGAGAGTACTTTGAAGGGGAAAAACATCGAAATTGATGTATTTAAAATAATAAATGATTTAAAAATATATTTCTCGTTTTTATTTAGCCGCACCTTGGACAATAAGAAAAAAATGTTTGCAAGAACAAATTTTAAGCAAGTTTCTTTGAATCTCAAAATGACCAAAAGAAACAAAGTTGCTGTTTTTAGCTCGTGCAGTTCACAGTTCATGAAAATTTACTCTTCCGGCAACCGTAGATTCCTTAGGTTTAAAGTCCACTAAGCGATCGCCTGGGGTGGAAAGACCAGATGTGATTCACAGAAGAACTGTACCTAAATATGGTTACAACTTCAAAGTACTTTTCAATTAAAGAAGAACTATTTTCGACCACTCACACATGGTCGAAAATAGCCTTCTGTTCTCCCATGGAATTCTATTTAAATGGCACATTACCGTTGTATTGTAGACGCCTGTTTAATGTTTTACTTTAAGGAATTTTAAGAAAGTATTGTTTCTGTCTCCTAGTGATTCTAAATACATTTTGTAGACTGTATTCCCTGCAAAAATCAGAAGTAAGAGGAAAAGAATCTTAGAGGACATCTAAAAATCTTAGTAGGGCATCTTGATTTTCGAATGTAAAACAGAAGGAAATAAAGGCGGCCAGAAGTTGAGATCAAAGGCTTTAGCAAGGGACCAGAAAACCCTCCTACCATTTGGAAAACAGGCAAGTGTCCTATTCTTGGAATTTTCAAAATAGAATTTAAATTTATTAATAATTTAGTTACAGTTATTATTGGAAGCATTACAGTGGATTTTGGTGCGAGCCAAATGCCATATTCCCCTCCCCCACCCAGTTGAAGATGTTTTTAGAAATTTCTCCAGTCTATGACAAAACTGCAATCTAAACTTTTCCAGTTGAGCGACAGATGGCAAAACCACTATGTAGTAACGGAAAATATTTGATTACTGTTTTTTAGCCGAACCTTAAAAAACAAAAAGACAATTGGAATGCTGAAGACGAACGTGTATAATTTGAAACCGAATTTCAAATTATACACGTTAATTTGAAAGGATATTTTATGGCATTTATTAGAAAATATATGCTTGTAATAAAAATGTAAATTGAGATTATTACGCAAATCTCAACGTATAATGTTGTTTCCCCTGGAAGAAACAATGAAATGTGCTAAAGATAGCAATAAGGACTTGTTGAAAAGGGATAGGGGAGTAGGGTGGCAGTAGCTAACAGGCAGATGGATGTTATTCGTGCCAAAGGTAGAAACTTGTGCAGCTACAGGGTAGTTAACAAGGGTGTAAAGGTAACAAAAACACTCAGTGAAAAGTGGGTTCACAACGAGGAAGAAACAGAAAACCTTAATATCAAAAGAATGGCGAATTCGGAAATTAGGACAGAAAAACACGAAGAAGATTTAAAAGGTAAGATTTCAGTTGTTAGTAATGAAATAATAAATGCCAATAGTCAAGACAACTTAAATTTTTAACGACTGGAACTAAATGATGTTACATGAGTAGCGGTTCCTGGAAGTAATGGTATTTTGTTTCTAGATTGAAACCTAGTGCTACAGGGTGATTAAAGTCACACAACCCATAATACATTTCAGCTTTATTCCAATTATTATAAATTAAATTATAAGAGGTTACAAAAAATGTTGAAAGTGTCGTCTTTTCTTTCTAGCACAGTGGCTTGGGTCCCGTCTAGAAGGGAGGAACTTTATCGGTTTTTTATCTCACATCATGACTGAATTAGTCACTCTGGGGAAGAGATCTGGAAATTCGAGATTTTCATCCAACGAAGAGGCATTCTGTATTTTATAGTAGCAACGACAATAGAATGAATGATTTAGATACAATACACCTACGCCTCGTGTCCTCGGTTACTTTTGTGCAAAGTCAGAACGTCAACTTTTTTTCTTGACACTCAAACTTGAACGTTTGAAGAGTTATTTTTGATCCTACATCGATACTGGCTTTTAATTCTTCCAATGCGTCAGAGTTGCTAATATATACTACTCCATCTAAGGAGCCCCGAAATAAAAATTGCATATTTTAACGGAAAGATATGCTATGATTTTATTTACAAAGACATGGTTACATGACGATATTTACAGAATTAAGTTCAGTAAGGTTACACTGGAATGAGGAAAGGCAGAACTTTGGACTGTACAATAGAACCTCACAAACCTGGACCTGATCGATGCTAGATCTTGGAGTTGTATTGTTCAGATTTCAGATGGTCATATTATAATTTATAAAAAAAATCGCAAGAAGAATTGCATTTTTATACTGCGTAGAACTGTAAAATTGTAGCCGATTATTATTATTTTTTTTTTAGAGAGAGAGAGAGAGAGAGAGAGAGAGAGAGAGAAGTAACTTATAATATATGGAATAGTGCAGTAAATATATTATACAAATACAGTCAAAATAAAATTGTTTTCTTTTCGAAAATGTAATATTTGTTATGTTTTGGAAGTGTAGAAGAGAAAAGTTTCACAAAATCGCTCCACCGAAGTCCTAACATTGACTCTTTGGCAAAACAACAGTTTCCGCAATGTGTTTTGCAAAGACACTGCCATCTGGGCTACTTAATTTTATTTTAGGTGGTATGTGGATAATTACAGGTGGATGAAATTCATTGTATCAATGCTGTTTACAAACAACTGTCCAAAAGTTCTAAAATATCTATGTACTTATAGTGAAACTTGGAACACCATTTATTATGAATATTAATAAACCGTTTATTATGTCTAATATTTATTAGACAACTCTATAATGGAAGAAATTTATCGATATCGAGACAAAACATGGATTTGAGGTAAATCTCCGTCCTACACAATCAGCCCTGATCCACTGCTTTGGTGAGTGCCTAATCCAAGAATCAATTTGTCCCTTGTCGGATGGTTTGCTGAATTCACCCATTTTCTTAATCGTCGTCGGAAAGCAGGTGGTCCAGATTCATCGGGTGCATTATACTGTCTTGTAATGCTCCCGATGAATTGTGAGGACCATCTTGACGATATTTATAATACGATTAATATAAATTATTGCGGATAGCCTTTATAAACAAGAATAGGCAAGGCATTCACAATAAATGCATGCGTCCAGTCTTAAAATCACTTTAATTTGTCCAGTTAGAAGCATTTGGGTATCGAATTATGCCAAATAGTAGTAAAAGATATCTCCAGTTGGGTGCAGCAATTAAAGGTCAGGCGAAACATTATTCTGTTATCAGTAACAACTGCCTACATATGAATGCATGACGTGAGCCTGTCTAGAAGTAGTTTTCCTTAAGAAAAATCCGATATCTCATTCACACCACGATGATAACAGAGGATTCTTGAATTTCTTCTGGAGTTTTCTTATTTTGTGGTCGGTGTCCTTCTGTATCTGCATCAAACACGCAAGCAAACTCACTGTTCACGCCTTTTCGCTTCTGTGGAGTAGTCTGCCTAGCGAAACAGAATTGCGATACCAGCATCCGGTTCCAGGATGTTTTCTTTCCTAATGAATTCGACACAATTCTCACCGGATTGGATTTCTGTCTACGTTCGTAGAATGTCACACACGTGAGTGTATGTGTGGGTAAGATTAAAGTATTTATTCGTCCCTGAAATAAATCTCCTTCGGATCTCTTCCCTACACTGCAGAAAAACTCGTTAGTAGGTCACTCAGATCCGGTACACGCCCATTAATACTGCAGAGTGTTCTAGTCGTGTTGTGGAATAATAGATCTTGCCTATGAATCTAACTCGTGCAACGGTGGTTTAATCCAGCCAGTGACCGTAAAACATTCACTTCCTGCTTTTCGCTTGGTAAAAATATAAGGAAGTTTTCGGTTTTTATCAGAGTACTCCGGTGAAAGTGGTTTATATTTTTTATTCCCTCTTAAGGACAGCTATTAACTGTTTTATTGGGGATTTTTCAATGTACACGAGCTACCATCAACAAAAGTTATATAAAGCGTCCTCAATTATAACCCCAAAATTTAAAACTAATAAAAATTAATCAATCGAGATTTAATGATATAGTTCGCTGTGTGGAATTTTTTTTTTTTTTAATTACATTCCCAGTTGATTTTATTCTTTAAGGTTCTCTTCAATGGCGGCTGTATTTAGCCGATTTAAACATTACAGCGAGGTCGTAGACTCTTCTGGATGCTGATGAATGTACCGAGATTAAAACAAAACAAGATGGTTAATGTACGCATGTGTTGCATTTTATGCGCCTTAGCAAATAGTAATAATTCATGAGTTATAACAAAATAAGTCAACTCATCGACATGAAAATTTGTTACAAAGTTGCTAAAATATTCTAATTAGATAGTATGAATCAGAGCTGTAATACTCAGTATGTTCTACGTTGATAATGATATTAGTAAATTAATAAGAGGAGTTTACCTCAATATAGTACGTGGAACACTTCCGTATGATACCCTCCAGAAATTAAAACGGAAAAAACGAAAAAATCGACAACTTACCGGTACATTAAAGTAAAATATAAATAATTAAAGTAAATTATAAATAATTAAATAATCAATTTAACACAATTCAAAATCAATTCAAAACAATTAAAATTCAAATTAACGCAATTAAAAGAAGCTAACGAAAATATTCAAAACGATTTTCCTTCCTCGGAAGGAAGGAAAATCGTTTTGAATATTTTCGTTAGCTTCTTTTAATTGCGTTAATTTGAATTTTAATTGTTTTGAATTGATTTTGAATTGTGTTAAATGTGTTAAATTGATTATTTAATTATTTATAATTTACTTTAATTATTTATATTTTACTTTAATGTACCGGTAAGTTGTCGATTTTTTCGTTTTTTCCGTTTTAATTTCTGGAGGGTATCATACGGAAGTGTTCCACGTACTATATTGAGGTAAACTCCTCTTATTAATTTACTAATAAAATATTCTAAGTAAGCATTCAAATTTTTTTACAAATTTATAGTAATAAATCTATAGGGAAAACGGGGGAGGGAATACTGTGAAATCGGAATTGAACTTAGGACTATATCATGAATCAAAAGAATATACGTTTAAAATTTAGTAGCAATCCGCATTCTTTTTTCTTTTTCAGTCAATCAACGCAAAAAACATGCTTTCATTTTTGCAGGTGGGAAAACGAGGGACCTGAAATTGTAATTGGACCCTAAAATTTTTCCAAGGAATAACAGAAGAACATGGGTTGAAAATTTGGCTCCGATCCGACTTTTCGTTCCAGAATAATACCCAAAATATACTTTCATATACACGAATTGATTTCTGTGCTCGAAGGCTCTCCCGGATGGTACGTGGGCATGGCTCCTTTAGAAGAAAGCTACACGAATTTGGTCTCACAGACACCCCCTATTCTGTGCCTGTGGACAAGAAGAATCCTGGGAGCACCTCCTTCATGAGTGCGACCTCTTCGAGGACCTGCGTGGACAACTATATACGACTATCCGCTCACTACTCAGGAATGAAGAGCACTTCATTTTACAGGAGCAGGACAACTACTGGGCCTTCACCCACTTTGCCCAGCTGCTGTTTACAAGACGAAGAACCCTTTTATCTCTCTAAAGAAAAATGACACACCATAATAGGAATAGAGCCCATCTTTTTGACCCAAATACTGGACATGACACTATCAAGTTAACATCTTGCCACGTATAGAAGGCCATTTGGCGCTCTCTACCCCGCACTAGCGAGGTATGTTTTAACTCCTTCCCCCGGCGGGGGGAGAGGAACTTGTTCCCATCCCCCTGTCTCTCCCATTTCCCTTCTGGTGGGGCACGGGCATGGTCCACTGCTAGCGGGGACCATATACTCTATCGGCCCTTACTTTCTTTTCCTCCCTCTCAGCCTTCAATCTCCTTACCCTTCTTCTGCTCCACCCGTCCAAATTTAATTAACACCAAAATTCTTGCCCGACCTTATTAGACCTCAAAGCATAATATTTCCAGCTTTGTTTGAACTTGTTCCCCATCCCCCTGTCTTTCCCATTTTCCTTCTGGTGGGGCACGGGCATAGTCCACTGTTAGCAGGGACCATCTACTCTATCGGCCCCTTACTGCTTTTTCCTATCTCCCAGCCTTCAGTCTCCCTACCCTTCTTTCACTTCACACCGCGTCTGCCCCATTCGTCCAAATTTAATTAACACCAAAATTCTTGCCCGACCTATTAGACCTCAAAGCTTGATATTTCCAGCGCATAACCCCATCTAGAGAAATTTCTAAAGTTATTGGCATAATAGACTGCATTCATCTTTTACTTCTTAGGTCTTAGCCACTGAAATCTCAGGAGAGTAGGTGGTAGGACCTGCCAGAGTAGATTTGTCTTAATGGTACAACCGGTCGACCTCCCCGTGGCTGGGTATGGTAACATTGGGTCCCACCAGGGGCCCGGCGGCTAACAGACCAGATGAACAATGGGCACAACACA
This sequence comes from Mastigoproctus giganteus, assembly GCF_048544385.1. NCBI lineage: Eukaryota > Metazoa > Arthropoda > Arachnida > Uropygi > Thelyphonidae > Mastigoproctus > Mastigoproctus giganteus. The sequence goes on along the minus strand of NC_143586.1, from coordinate 147,127,092 downwards.
CTACATATCACATGATCCATACACTTTTAAAATCTCTGGCTTTGACAGGGTACTGTCACTCGACATAGAACATATGCTGAGTTTGGAGAAATCCCAGGAGCCATTAGACCCTCAACATACCTATACCTATACCCCCGGACGGGACTCAGTCTCATGAGTGACTTTCTATTCAGCTGAATTCCAACCAGCCGAATGAGACCGCAGAACTTTCTGCATATGCCAGCCATGATGGCAATCGGTGCTGGCTCTCTCCATCTTTCTTTCCCCCTCCCTCAGCGGCAGGGGAGGAGGCGGTCCCTTCTGCCTTCTCGCCAACCCAGATTTCCTCGTAGTGGGGCATGGGCATGCCCCACTGACTTCTAATGGGGTCGTCTCCTCTATTGACCCCATTTCTTCTATCTTTCTCCTCCCAGTCTTCAGTCTCCTCTCCCTCTCTATCTGCACGCCAGCGTATACCCCACAGGTCAAAATTTACTATCATCCAAATTAAATTCGCCCACATTTCGGTCTTTAAATCTAGCGTTCAACACACACAAACGTAAATTTTTTTTAGGTCCTAGCCACTGAAATCTCAGGAAACTAGGTGGCAGGACCTGCCAGAGTAAACTAAAACTACTGGGTATCTGGTCTGCCTCGACGGGGCGAAGTGTGGGCAACGTCGGGCCTCAGCAGGGGTCTGCCGGCTAAATGGCTAGAGGAACAACGGTACATGACATCACACACCTCAAGATCCATATACTTTTAAATCTCTGGCCTTTACAGCGAATTGTATCACAGAACAATGTAAACTATGTGGAGTTGGGGGGAAACTCCTGGTGCCGTTTGACCCTAAACACACTTTACCTAAACATCATTGCTGACCAGGCGCCATTACACCCTTTCATGGCAACGGTCTTTCCCTCTGGCGGTGCCGTCTTTCAGCAGGATAATGCGCCATGCCACACCACCGCCCGGATTACTCGAGACTGGTTCGCGGAACACGAGAAAGACTTCCAGGTATTGCCCTGGTGGCCTCCAAATTCCCCAGACATCAATCCCATCGAGCATATGTGGTTTGTGTTGGAACAGCAACTCCGATCTGCGACGTCTCAACCACGAACCTTTCAGGAGTTAAAGGATCTGCTGGTTACGTGTTGGTACCAGATACAACAAGACACGTTTAGAAATCTTGTAGCGTCCATACCTCGCCGGGTACGAGCTGTTCTGGCTGCACGTTGAGGACCAACGTGCAGCCAGATAGGTGGTCATAATGTTTTGGCTCATCGGTGTACATCTATGCTAACACGCCTAAAAAAATAATATTTATCTATCTGAAGCTGTAAACGCACTTGAAGAAATATTTCCCTCCTTTCTAGTAAGTTCCATTTGTTATTTTAGTGCACCCGATTATAGTTTTTATAAGGTCAAAAAGGAAACAGGAATTATTACTAGGATGGTGATTTAAATAAAATAATACCGATAGATGGAGCGAATATCACACTAGGCTGTTTAAATCACTTGACAGCTGCTATGGTTTTATTGCTACTTTCGTTCGTCCTCTGAGGGTTATCGAATAGGTCAACATTAAGCTAGTTGGCCACAGATGAACCTCTGTTCAGCGAAGTGTAGTTCCTGTCTCTGTGAAAAGCTGTGCGTAGAACGCAAGATGAACGATGCTCCTGGGAGGGAAGGTTGAAAGTGAACGTCTTTCAGAATTTCCAGAATGATTATCATTCTGGAAATGGAGAGAATTCTCAAAAGGAATTTAATGCTTGCTCGAGTTCTTTGTGTGTTGAGGTTAACTGAAGTACTCGTAGAATTATTAATAATGACATGAATGATAAAAAGCGGGTTCCTGTATGCTAGATATCTAACAGAGTTTTTCCTCAAACAGATTCAATTTGTTGAAGTGCTCCTACAAGTATATTCCAGAAAAGGTAAAGTAGGGCGTTTACTCGGTCGCTGATCAGTGGAAAAAGGGAATTAATATGGTACTGATGGTCTAATAAATTTTATGGTTTAGAAGTTCGGAAGGAAATTACTGGTCCGTTGCCAGTTAGCTACTGATTGCTTTTTTTTTTTTTTTTTTTTGACCATGACTGTTGAAGTAGACGTTGATCTAAGAGGTGGGGGGGCAAAGAGGATAACAAAAATGTTGTTATCATCAGAGAAACATGGTTAGTTTCTAACTTGGGTCTTTTCAGTAGTAGTTGAGAGGATATTGATGATGTATTGAACAATGGTAGTCCCAAGGTAGATTCTCGAGGAACACGCTTGTCGATATGAGCGGTTTATATTGTTTAATCAATGATGACTGAATGTATTCATTGAGAGAATTTTGAAGTCCTCAGAGCCTGATCATTAAACGTCAGTGAAGTGGATGCTGGATACCATAGACCAAAGAAGGCCATTAAGGACTTCGTCAAATGCCTTCGAAATGTTTCAGTTTGAATAGCCGTAGGGGTTTATGGTAATATGAGGGATACTTACACTCACCCTAAAAGTTTGGAATCACAGCGTATGTGACAATGTAAGGTCTAATATTAAAAAAATATATATAAATAAAAAAACAAAAAACACGCACACTACAAAGTACTTTAAGGTTTTCTGTTAAGCGCTGAAAAATTTAGAGCAAAAAATATTCAAATGGTTAATATTAACAACTACATTTTTTCATCAAAATATCCTCCACGAGATTTTATTATCGCCTTACACAGACGTGATATTCTGGAAATTAATTTTGCAATAGTGTCTTGACTAACATTATTCCAAACTATCCGCAAGATTTCCCATAATTTTTGTGAAGATGGGTAGACTTCATGGACTTGACGGTCTGTATGATCCCATAAAAGCTCTGCTGGATTTAAGTCAGGCGATTGGGGTTGCCACACCGTAATTTGCAATACCTCCTCCTGTTGTTTAGTTGCTAGAATTCCTGCACATCTTAGAGCTGTGCAGGCATTCCTATTTTAATAAAATCTTTAAAAATTAAGAAAAATGAAACGTGATTCCAAACTTTTAGGCAGGAGTGTATATGCCTTATACTGTCAAGATTTTAGCAGTGCTGCGATTGGTCTTTAGTTGCGTGCTGGGTCTTGAGGACCTTCTATGAATATACATATGATGTTGATCTGTGTGAAAATAAGAAGACCAAATAAATACGTCTTACGTTCCGTTCTAAAAGTTGCAATCCTTGCTGCTACTGTATCTGATATCGGATGCGCATGCGTTTAGAATCAACACGATGCCCCAAACTATTGAATATTAAATAAAACTGTGTGCGGGTGGAACAGCATTGTATTTTTAGTGCATCAGTACTAGTGTCGGCTCGTGACTCTGATGTTTGGGGGTTCTGCGTCTTAAAGTTACATTAAATTGCCTTGGTTATAAGACATACACAGTAATAATAATAAGCAAGTTAAAAATACTACAAAACATTAACAAGACATTTACCATTAACAGACCTGAACTTTTATTTAAAAACAAAAGCCATTCTTCGGTTTTTATTTGTTGAAAATAGATTAATAACTTTTTCATTCAAGTTTGGTGCACTGTTGACCAAGCTTCTTCAATTAAAAGCATTGCTTGAGCATTTAGCCTTTCCTGATTCATAATGCTCCTTAAAAATGTTTTTATTCTTTTTAATGTCAAATGGCAGCGTTCGGGCTCTGAAGTAGTCATCGGAATGGTCAAAAGAACTTTAGAGTTTTGTAAGTTCACCAAGAACTTCAGATAGATTATTTTCTGAGATAAATTTCAGCAAGTCAGTTAATTTGCAATAATTGTGTAGATCATGTCTGCTATAGAAAACTTGTAATTCCGTAAGAAGTTTTTCTCTTTCAATCATGGGATATGCCTCAGTAGTCTCCCGTACCTCTTCCATGGGCATTTTCTTAAGAAAAATAACAAAGTTCTCCTTGTCAAACAATTTAGCAGCAATTAATTGCTTAGTAAAAGAATATCTCTCACCTATGTCAACACTTATATAGTCGCATACTTCCTTCGCTTCAATCATGAGTATTTTTGAAGGATTTTCACAGTACATTGAATTCCTGATTTTTAGAATGGCATTCTTAAAGTTTCCTATATATTCATGTATTTTAGCTGCCTCAATTTCTCGAGATTGCATTTGATTATAAATAACTTCCACGTGAGGCCATTATCTGATGGAAAAGTTCTAACCAGAATTCGAATTTTTCATTACTCAAGATGTGCAAAATTCCAGTTGTTTCTGAAATCGACCTATCTGGGTTTGCTGTCTCTTGTAGTTCCTCCATGCACTTTAAGGATTCAAAATTTTCATAAACGGTGTTCACGGTGCGTATATTGAAGTTCCATTTTGTAGGGGAAGGTCGGGCAACACGGCTGTCCATATGCTCTCTGAGAACATAGAGACGCTGTGGTGATCTCGAGAAAAATGTTGGTATCGACATGAGGTTCGAAAAGAATATTCTTGAATCCCTGGTACTACTTGCTGCATTTCTCATCATTAGATTCAGTTGGTGTGCATAGCAGTGAATAAAATGTGCAGTTTTGTACACTTCTTTTATTTTAGCTTGAACTTCCCCTTTCTTGTCTTTCATCACACTTGCGCCATCAAATGTCTGAACAACCAGTTTTTGAATATTTCCTTCGAGGATTATGTCTAACTGATCTAGAATGCACTTCGATATTCCGTCCGCCATTTGGTTTTCCGGAGTGAAAAAACCCCCAAAAACTCTCAAAAAAGTCTCCATTCAGTTCATATCTCAGAACAATAACCATTTGTATATGTTCTGAAACATCTGTTGCGTCATCAGCCATGACAGCTACGAATGAAGCTTCTTTAATTTCTCTTTTTATTTCATCCCGGCATATTTGCAGCAAACAGTCAAGAATATCATTCCGAATAGTTTTTGAAATGCCTCTTAAATGCTGCATTACTTTCTAAATGGTTCTTTAAATTGGAATCTAAGTACAAGCGAAATTTATTAATCCTCTGAATACTCCTGGATTTTTAGAATCGTATTTTTCTTCATGTCCACGTAAAAGGAATTTCAAACTGTCCACAAAATTTAATGCAGTCTATTATTTTTTATAATTAACCCCGGGGGTTCACATCTGGTGAGTATGGGCTTGGCACACCCAGGGTCCTGAGCTGGATATCATCATTCTTCTCTTTCTTGGTGATTCCCTTCTTCTTTTGACTCTCTCTCTCTCTCTCTCTCTCTCTCTCTCTCTCTCTCTCTCTCTCTCTCTCTCTCTCTCTCTCTCTCTCTCAGAGTAACTCGGGAACTTTTTTTTTTCCTGGTGCAGCATAAGCCTCAGGATTCCTTGCACCATATGGCTATTAATAATAATAAAAATAATAATAAATAATACCTCACGATTCTTGGTAACTTTTCTGTTATGTTTGCAGATCGAAAGTCTGTAGGCCTCACTAAGCTGTTCTTTAATATTTACGCTTTCTAACAGCGATAGTGAAATCACATTATCAATATGATTCTTCGAACTCTCATGTTTTAGAGGTTTTTATTTTTTTTTATTTTGTTGTTTGTAAACCCACTTTTTGTCCACGTTAAGTCACTTCCGAACAGTAAATATGGAAAACAAAATGCATTTTTAACTTCACAACCACAAAGCCAACTTTTCCTTTGGTACCATTCAGTTTTAAAACTGCGAATATATTTCTTATTATTACTTATTCCCCGCTGAGAAATTTGAATCTTTGGTGTGAGGCGGCCTTCTTTTTCAATCGCATTTTTTTCTTGGAGAGATAATTGTGAAAAACAAAGTTGCTGAAGTTTATTCACTGTCAGGCGATTTATTTCACGGAGAAGCATGGAGGCCACGATCGAATCAAATTTCACAAAATCGTGTGTCGTAGAAATAATGTTTTACTTATATAACTTCAACTTACCAAGTTCAAGCTCAATTCGCAATTAAGCTGTAATCACATAATTACACTTTTCAACGTTGAGTATTGACTTAACACTGATATTACTTAGTTACTTAATTAATAAGAATTCCAGCGAATAACAAAAAGACACCGACATTGTGGCTACACACCCATCATGGTCAACGATGAAATCTGCACTGCGCGTTTTACAGTGACTTGGATTCGTTTCACCTATAAAAAATGTATATTGGCAAGTTGGCAATATGCTGGTTGCCTATGGCAACCAACTACCAGATATTCACTGGAATGCAAAATGCACTGCCTGGCGCACAGTGAGGCCTACGGTTAATTAAACTTCAATGTTGGAAACGATTTCGTGTTTTTATTCGTTTATCATTGAAATGATTACAGGAAATAGGGGATGCGCATACTATATGCGGGTTCTGTTAATAAAAATATTCATTGCATTGCATTGTTCTTCACAAAATTTCATATAATTCCGTTCATTGTATATCTAGATGATTTAAATAGCTGGGGGTGCTGCAGTGCCTATGGACGAGCCGCCCCTGATCAGTACGTATTCAGGGAAACCAACCACTTCAGTTTCATCTACGAGCGGTTCTTCAAAATTTTAAACTATCGCACAGTACCTGGTCAGAATAAAACGAACACCTAGTCAATTATAGTGACATAGTTGGTGTGGGCATGCTGGAGAAGTAGGGATAAATGATTTGACACAAAGGACTACAAAAGCTTAAGATCATCAGTGTATCGTGGAACCGATATTATGCCACTGTGTCTATAGGACTGTTTGTTCACTGGCCAGGTTTCATGTTATGTGGGCTGAAAGTCCTGGAATAACTCACGGGATAAAATCCCAGTCCCTCCTCCTGAGATCGGCTAACTCTAACTAGATTGAAGAGATGCTTAAATTCCTCCAGTAATCAACCCCAAACTAGTCAAAAGTGGCGAAACCACTATACTGTCATGGAGGACGGCAAACTCTCCATCGAGTGAAGGTCGAAGACAAGTTGATTGGTAGCAGTAGTTACTAACAATGACAAATATTAAACATCACCTAGCATCGGCTGAGTTGAGGCACTGTGGACAGTTTGCAATTTTCACTGATGAGTTTTTTAAACATAAAAATACATGGATGTCTTTGACTTGCTAAAATTTAAGTACTCCTGAAATAAATGAACATAGCGATAGAAATCTTTACATGAGTGCTACTAATAAAATGGAAAGTGTGTATATTTTGCAACTTTTTTAAAGAAACCACGCACTATCTCATTAATTTACCAAACGTTCAAGAGAGTGGTTGGAACGTAGCACCCTCTGGTGGCAGTGTTCAAACATAATAAAGAAAAGGTGAAAATATGGGGGTTATTAGATGGGTAAGCACGCTATAGGAGAGGACACACGTGATTTGCTTACAGCGATTGAGGTAATTACAGAGATGGTTATCACTCCTAGAAAAGAAGTCACAGTTACGTCTGCAGACCGCTCGAGGGCAGAAGATTTTCTCAGACGCATTTATTTCGCGAAACAGCCCACAGTCACGGTACCAAAGTATATGCTGGAAGAGGATCCGGACGAATAGTTCATCATTTGTAAAGTAACGAGAAGAGTACCTTTAATGTCTTCGAAGACACCACTATGGGCGAAATGGCATAAAGTAATTGCATAAAAACGTTCAAGTTATAAAATGCTGGTTGAGAATTTGGGAATAAATTACAGTCATTTAAGTATGCAGATGATAATGTAAGAAAGGATGTAAGTAATGCTTAATAATGATAGCAGTGAGTCAAGAGACGTTTCTTATCACTTACTTGCTTCAGGACCAAGGTCACAATGATTAGAGTGAAATCGTTAAGATCGCAGAGGAGACAAGTGTCCCAAGGGAAGGAACACGCGGTTTATTTAATCACAGAAGATGGTTTGCTACAGTGCTTTTCTGTGTAACTGGAACTACAAAAAAAGAGACTTTTTTGCTTTATGATACCTGGTTGAAAAGTCATGTATGTATTGCTGTGCTGGCAGGAGGCGGTTGCATGGATTAGTGTCATGTCTTTGGAAACGAGTAAAGTAAGAGAAAACTTAAGATTCTTCAGTGCTATTAATAAACATTATTACCACTTCCACTATCTGACTATTTACATGAAATCATTGGAGTGGAATTGAAGAAGGAAATATTCATAGCAATTGTGATGAGCAGATTTCGCTCATGGTCAATAATATGTGGTCTTCAAACTTCTTCCCCCTCCCTCATCAATGACTGAAATAGTTTCTAGATGAGACTTTCAAGGAAATGGCTGCATCTCTATCAGTAACAATATAATAAATTTTATTTTTATGTTTTTCTCCTCGTTGGTACCATCGGAAGTCTTATTAGATTCATTTGATTTTTCTCAAGGCAATGGCGGTGACTTCACCGCTGGTACTTAGTCTGCAGCAAAAAGTTGGATGCATTTTAGGAATCAGTTTATCCGATTGGAGAGGTGAAAAATCGTAGTTTCTTGATAGAGTAAAAAAATCCTACCCGCTCTCCAGAAATCGATATAATCGGGTAATCGTAATCACACTGCAGGAGGGAGGGAGGGAGAGAGAGAGAGAGAGAGAGAGAGAGAGAGAGAGAGAGAGAGAATTCATGTATCAAGCATCGATTTATCACAGAAGTTTAATGATGACAGTTACCTGTCCAGAAGTTAGCAAATTAATCATCAGTAAGGAAAGTGATCATTCGGAAGCTGATGTTGGAGACCAAAGTACTGGTATATCTGGAACCTTCAGTTAGTGAACTTATTAAAAGTGAATGGTACCAACGATACAGAAAAGGAATGCTGATTTCTGCTGATTAAGAGAGTACGATATTCCAACTGATCTTATACAGAGAATAAGCGAAATTTTCTAAGTTAAAAGGCAATTATACAGTGATTCATAATTGTACGTCATAACTTCTGCAGTGGATTCCTAACAACAAAAAGAATCTTAAACGTTTATAGGAGAGTCGATGAAATCCGAAGTTAATGCGCTGTTGGGGGTGTTGTTTAATCGATTCCTTTCAAGAAAAGAAAAGAAAAAGTCAAGCTGTATGAATTAAGGCAGCAATTGAAACTTTAATTTTTGACAGGCAATTTTCAATCACCCTGTATAATTTAGTTTTTCCAATAAAATTTTTTTTCTGTATTTATGATTTAAAATGACAACGGATTAAACATATTCATCACTGAGCACGACAATAATCTAACTTCATAATACGTACAGTAAATTAAGTCATCAAAGTCATACGCCCGTTGTGTTATACCACTTTAAAAAAGCAAAGGATGTAAAAAAGCTTTTTTTAACCCACTGTTGTAATGATCCTTTTTAATTAGCAGCAGTCTTAAATTACTGATCTTTATTTAAAAAAAAAAAAATGAGCAAAGCAGCGTGATAAAAATTCCCACTAAGTTTATCCATTCTTCTGGAAACTCATCTGCTGCGCATCGCGGAGGGCCAACTTCAACCTGATAACCTTAATTAAGCGTGACACCCGCAATAAAAAACATTCATTTAATAGAGGTGCTTTGTATTTCTTCAAACATATCCTCCAAGGATGAAAACCAACCTTTTGCATGTATTTTTCAAGTTAAATTCGGAAGAAACTGATTTCAGCTTGTTCGAGGAGAAAAAAATAAATAAAAAAATCGATTGATATAATTATTTTCAGGAATAATGACGTTTAGATAAACGTCTTAATTAATTTACAGTGCTTTCGACTCTCTTGATCATTAAGAGAAGATCAGCTGGGACTGATTGCCAAGGGTGATTTTTGACATGTTTAGATAAACGATTTTTTCGATTTCGATTTTTAAAGTCCCCACTTGTCTTTGTGTCCGATTCTACATTCTACCCAATGGCGTAGCGGAGGTCCTGCCATTTGAGGCCTCCCCCAAGGTAGTTTAATAAATATGACAAAATAAAACATCTCAAAAATGATACTGAAATATAAAATATTCATATAGATTCCGTTTAAGGGTAAGAATATACGAGTGTATTTTTATATCCATATTTGTTATGTGATTAGCGAGAGTTTTAGCTTTTTTTGTCTTTAAAGAGAAACATATTGCCCTCTGGGGTAGCACAGTTGGTAGAAGTGATGTCCTCCCCGCACGGGGTGGAAAGATAATATAATAATAATATTCGATGCCTCAGCTAAAATGCACAATATAGTAATAGTATTTGCCATATAGAACAAGGAAGCTACAGAAGCTCACAGAAGTAACTATCCAATCGACCTTTGGTCAGCGCCAACTACCTGCGAGGGCAATTTGTTCCAGCAATCAACGACTCACTGGTTGGTTAAAAAAAAACTTCCTACAATTGAATCTAAATCTCAACCTCTGTAATTCGAATTTATGTCCCCTAGTTCTGGAATTCTTTACAACAGTGAAAACTATACCTTCATTCATTTTACTAATCCCTCTCAGAGCCTTGTAAACCTCAATCAGTTCGCCTCTGAGGTGCCCGGTTGCCAAGCTGTGTAGCCCACATAATCGGAGTCTTTGCTCATACGGTCGTCCTTTTGTCGATCTCACCATTTGAGTTGCCCATCTTTGGACCCTTTCGAGAAACTCAGTCTTTTTTCAGATCTGAGTTCGAATCCAGCTGATGACAGGATGAATTTTTATGGGTCTTTTTCACAACGTTGTTCAGTTAGTCGGTTTCAGGCGAGGATATTGTGGTTTTTTCTCCCGGAAACTCAGGTTTCCGTACAGCAAATCGACCACAGAAATATGGCTTAAGTCGCTGATGCACCTAAAACCCTACAACAAACAAACCAAACATTGACCCACAGGCATAGGCCTATACAGAGTGAGGAATCTGCGTTTCCTTTAGTACCCCGTGTGAGATGGCACATGCTATGCGCGAAAAGAAACAGGGCAAAGCAATCTGTAGTTTCCACAGAGAAAGTGACCTACTTTAACTAAAATAGGTAGGAAGTGGTAATTGTCTAAGCATAGCCTACAATATCCCCCTCCCACCCTCCTCTCTCGCATACCTGCACCTGTCACATTTAAGTGTTCCATTGTTTTTTTTTACATACACTACTTTTCCGAAGTGAAGAGCGATTCGGGTAAAAAGTAAGAAAGAAGAAAATGTGATCAAAATTAAAGGAAAGTCCAAGGTTTGACGTAATACAGCCATAGTACGATCGGAATGGGCTCCTGAGAACTTTAAACGTTACTTTAATCGCATGGTTGAGTTGGGCCAAAAGTTATTTTTTTATTCTTATATTTTCTACTTTGGAATTGATTATTTAATGTTTAGCCTCTTGCGTCTACTCTATTTACCAAGAAAACTTCGAACATTGCCCAGGAGCAACTACTGGCTATTGATAGTCTAACATGGTGTTAGTTTGTAAAGTTTTTTTTTTCAATATTTTTCCATCTTCCTGTTGTGTGGGTTTGTTTTCATTACGCGATTCTTAAATTAAATATAGATCTAAGCTTCACGCTTATTGAAATCGATAAATCATTCCTTGATATCAGTTCTGAATTTTGACATTTTAAGTGACTGCAAAGTGAGATGGATATAGCGCTAAACATAAAGCTTTAAATTCAATATCCCAAAGGCCATCACAACTGAATCATACAGACTTTAACCTAATGACTTTTAAAAAAAAAAGTGAAAAAGAAACTTGTATTTTGAGAGGTGTGCAATCTACCTTAATTACTCAAAATATACACTAAGTTGAATTTGCGTTAGCCCCCCCCCCTTTCCTGTGTAGGAATGGAATAGTACGTAACGCTGGTGAAGGCCCAAAGTCGGGATCGGCTGATTGTAGTTCGCACAAGTGGCGATCAATATTTGATGGTCCGTGTCGAGATCTTTCCGATTTCGAACGTGGAATGATTGTGAGGACAAAACGTACAGGTGCATATTTTTCGACAACATGGTTACGTGCTTCTGTGTGCAGTGTCACGAGTTTATCGTGGCTGGATGAAAAGCGGCCGAACAACAACCGAAGGTCACACGTGGAACAACCACGTGTTGTTGACACCCAGGGTGAGCGGCGCGTGTCTCGTATCGTAATACAGCAGCGACGCATATAACCACTCAGTACAACATATTAGTGTTACAGTTCAAGCGACACCAGGGTTTTCTCCTAATTGCTTATATCCACATGGAATATATGGCCGGACATTACTTCGTATAAGCTATGGCAGTTAATGGCCGTCACAGGCCATGCTTACCACAAGACACAAGAAACTGCGCCCTGAATGGGCACATCATCATCAATACTGCATCATCGCCATGTGTAAATCTACCGCTCGCTTAGTCTGATGAATCCCATTTCCAGCTCTATCATGCTGATGGACATATTCACATTTGGAGAAAGCAGCAATATGAGGCGGGGTACCTGGATGCATTGTTAGTGTTCGGCAGGCCGGAGGTCATGGTGTTATGATTTGGGCTCTGTTGTTGTGAAATGCTCTGGGTCATCTAATCACTGTTAGTAAGCAGCTCGATGGGACGCCTACCTTTCCATCGTCCGCGACCAAGTACTGTACACCCCTTATTCATGAGAGTGTATCCAGACAACTCCCACGTCTGTCAACAAGGCTTGGCAGATTGCTAACTGGTTTCAAGAATATGACAATGAATTCTCCATCCTCCCATGGCCGCCATACATTGGCGGCGATGGGAGGATGGAGAATTCATCTAACAATGCATCCAGGTACCCAACCTTAACCCAATTGAACATATTTGGGACTTACTGGTAAAGAACATTCGCTGCTATGTCCATTGATCCGACAATGTGCCGGCATTACTGGACACATTGCGCAATGCATGGGTAGCACTACTACAGGACACCCGCGCCAAGACCTGTACGGGTTGTATTACGAGAAAATGGTAGCCCACGAGGTGTTGCTAATGCAAACCCAACTCAGTATAAATATTGAATGTTTGCAGACTCTGAACTCAACAACTAAAGGCGAAAATTTTTAGTCATTAACAAAAATTAAAGCAAAATTATTGTATCTTTATATTTCTCTAAACAAAAAACTTCAGACACTGCTTAAATGGACATTGAGTTCTACTCTACATTTTTCTCTCTTTCTCAAATTCACAGATATATGAATCTGCAGAGACTTTGTGTACACACATTTCGATTGATTTAATAGCAGGCTCAGGAGCAGTTTACCCTACAGGCTAATAAGGTCTTCGACCTTCCACTCCATATTGATGTACTAACACTCTTAAATATTCATAGATTAAATAATAGGTTCATTAGCTTTAGACCCTCATAATTATGACCCATCACTAACAAGATTTCATAGTTTCATGTCTGAGGATTGAAGCACAGGTGGTTTCTTTCAGCATATATCCTTCAGAAATCTAATGGCCTAAAGCCTGAAGAAAGCGCTTGGCGGAAGGAGCAACCGGGAGGGAGCTCCCATTTTAATGGGCGCACATGTCATTCTCCTAAAGATAAATAGCAAGCAGATGGATTAATTAAGACAATTTCACAACCTCGTACCACATCAAGAGTTAAAATGAATTTCCTAGTTATACTCTTCTACTCCTAGGTGGCCACATAGGAGTTCACAAGATATAGTTTATACTAGTTATTTTTAACATAAGATCACATAATTTATTGCTAGAAATATGTATGTATAACAGGTAATATATTCAGCAGTTTGGTCCTTAATGGCCAAAAATCCGGGGATTTTACAAGAAATGAACTGGTAAGGTGGAACCCAACATCAAATTAAAGGAGTCCACAAAAATGTTTATTGTTATTTCATTATAAATAGCTTCATTAGAGCAACAAGTGCAAGAAATATCACAGTTGACCTCGTTCTCTCCTACGATAGACCATTAAGTCCCATAAAGAATTTATTAAAAATAAAATGGCTATTTGGGCTGCTTGGAGATCATGCTGGCTACTCAAGATCGCTCTGAGCCTGCTTTATATGACATCTATTTAACCTTGAACAAATGTACACGGAAAACGAGTTATACTTGTTGCTTATAAGTGGAACCCTCATTAATAAACGAACCAAATGTTTACTTTCAAGATTAAAGTACATAAATTTAAATCAGCTACTGACATTATTTATCTTTACAGAATGCGTCCAAACAAAAAAAAAAAAAAAAAAACAAACAAACAAAAAAAACAATCGCGCTTAACCCACATCCAAAAAGAAGTGCAAAGTTCAATCACTTGAAGTGTAACAGTGCTTGTGAAGAATTGCTAAGCATTGGTCCCTCTCGGGCAGTGCAGTGGATAGTGTCGCTGTTCTGAAAGCGTATGAGAAGCCTTGGAATCGATTCCCTTCGCCAGCCGAAGTCCAGAAGTACAGGGTGTTAAAATTAAAGTATCCCTATGTAGAGGGCTCTGGAGCGAGTTCTAAGGCTCGTACTGAAGAAAAATTTAGATAACAGGTACAATAAAGAATGCCCTCGCCATTTATTGGGAAAAAAAAAATTAATTATAAAATTTGACACTATATGGCGCTGTGGCAATACAAATCACTTGAACAGTGCTACAATTGTTCAATGTGTCCTCCATTTTGGTCAACAACAGTTTCCATTCGAAGAACAGCATTTTCTACAGCAGAACGTAACATGTCAACTGGAATAGTGTTGTTCTTCAGATCTGCCAGAGTTTGACATCCTTTCCGATACACCTGGTTCTTCAAAAAACCCCCACAACAAGAAGTCGCATGGGGTGAGGTCCGGTGATCGGGGTGGCCAAGATGTCTGGAAACAACGGCTGATGACCCGTTCGTCTAATAAAGTGTTGCCTTAACAATCTTTGGACACAACGGTGGATGTGGGGTGGCACATCATCTTGCATGAATCCACCATCTATCCTGAAGATACCCATGTTGTTGCAGCTCTGGTATTGCGAAATTTTCGAACATTTCATAATATCGCCATCCAGTGACGGAACAGGTGTGGCGTTACCTGTTCAAAAAAATATGGCCTAATCAGGAATGTGGCCGCAAATCCACACCACACTGTCACTTTTGGAGAATGCAACTGAACTTGGATAACGGAGGGGTTTCTGTTGCCCAAAGCGACAGTTGTGTATATTCACTAGTCCATTTAAGAAGTGGGCTTCATCACTCCAAAGGATGTTCCATGACCAAGTGATATCCACTGTCATTCGCACCAGAAACTGAAGTGCGTATGTGAAACGAATATCTGCATAATCATACTTTAACATGTGCATCTTGTAAGAAGAGCACCGCAACACCTGACGCATTACTAGCCTTACAGTGGAATACGGCATGTCCACTTCACGAGAAACAGCTGGCACACTTGCGCTACCACATGGAGATTGACTTGACAAATCCACGACAGCCATACCACATCTTCAACACGAGAGGAGCCCACTCGTTTTCGACCTCTATCTGGTCGAACACCAAGATGTCCTGTCGTTTCAACTTTCGCAATCATTTTGCAGACAGCACAAACAGTCACAGGTCCACGCCTTCTAACGCCGGAATTCTCTGATAGCCGCAGCTGCATTGTTGCTGTTCTGATAATACAGCTTCACTAATAGCGCCTTTTCCTGAAACGTTGTTGGCATTGCTGCTGCAGTGCAGGCAAACATCTACTGTATGATTTTGAAGAGACTGCTTTGCTTTTATACAGTACAGTAGAGCTGAGTAGTGGCGCTGTGGCAATAACTTACTATTATGCAAATAACGTAAGTTACGCGCCAAGTAACGTAAGTAACAATAGTTACGCGCAACACAGTGACAAATTTTGCAACTAATTTTTTTCCCAATAAATGGCGAGCGCATTCTTTATTGTACCTGTTGTTCAAATTTCTCTTCAGTACGAGCCTTAGAACTCGCTCCAGAGTCCTCTATATAGGGATACTTTAATTTTAACAACCCTGTACTTCCACCGGTACGGTCGGAACTTTTATTGGCTTTTTTTCGCGTAATGGCTGAGTTAATTGTCTTGGGGGGTTTCTTCCGGGAACCCCCTTTTTATCACGCAATACCAGGGAAAAGGAACCGTAGAATACAAGCAATTTGCAGACAAGCTATACTGATTCCTGATGGCCTTAGTTACCTCGGCTTAGTAGACAAAAATACCCATCCGATGTGAAAACGACGGATTATTATATCCTTCCTTCTATCTGAACCAACCAATTAGCAAAACCATAGTCCTCTCCAGATTGATAAGAAAGGTGAACCGCTACCCCTTTTATAATCTATGATAGCAATAGATTTCCCAGTTATTGTCCTGTCTTCTTAAAGACAAACAATGGCAATTTCTGTGTATACAGTATGTTCCAAAACGAAGTATACCGAAATATAACAGTGCTTCCATTGACAATCTCATGCGTGATGAAACAGGTTAAAAGCTGTCAGCTGTAACCCGTTCGATTACTATGCAAGTAGACCAAGTGCTGAGTAAATCCGATGTGATCCCACATGAACTCTATTGCGAACAGATAGAAAATTAGCCACCAGTACGTGACTCATTCCGGTTTTCTGAATGTCATGTTATGCTATGGAGATTGATTAACATAGAAATGTAAGACTGCTTGTGTTTGAACGATTATACTTCACAGTTAAAAATAACGTTTTCAGTTAATTAGACGCTTCAGTCGCTCTCGTAACTCAACTTTTGGAGTGCTCCCTACGAGCACAATGGTTGAATGTGTGAGAAATCACATCCAAGATCGTAAAATGCGCATTCGAATCCACGTAATACCACAAAATACGGCAATGATCTTATGTTCTAAAAACCCCAGACTTCCTACGCTGAGAGGCTAACTGCTGCCCAATTGAACAGACTTTTAGAAATCCCTCCAACCTATAACAAGACTCGGACTGAGACCTCTCAAAGCGAATGACAAGTAGCAAAACTACCATACGCTGGTGGGGGACTTTGAGCTTTGTCTCAATCCACGTGTGATGCACCCATTGAAAGATTTCAAGCTGTGGCATTGATTATCAATAAACTTATTAATTTTTTGCAACATGCTGAAACTTCCTGTAATGCTGAAATGCGTTTCAAGAAACTGTGTTTAAGAACACCACGTTGGGGATATCAGACACTAAATATTCGTCAATATCCACATTGTCCGTTGTTAATTTTTTCTGGCCAAATAGATCCATTATCTTACCAAAAAACTGCGCAGTAATTAATGAAGTAGTTAAATTGGAATGTGATAAATGATTTCAGATGCAGAACAGCGCACAATCGCCGGACTAAGTGTAATAATTTGTTTCTCCACTCTTCGTTCATGCTATCATTTATTACCACTCTCTGGTTTTCCTTTTTTCATTATTCTTGACATCCCTCGCATTATAAACAAATTACTGAAGCTGGATGTCACCAAATCAATCATTAATTGCGAATATCTCATTAAATAAGCGTCAGATCAAAAATATGTTCAGAATATTTTCGATTTATTTGAGGCCAAATAATCATTTTCTGGGCCGGTTATGTGCCATTAACGACACATCTAAAAGAACTGCATTTTTGATCAGAAAATCTTATAACTGTACCTAATGTCCTGGATATTGATATCAAATACCTCATTATTTTTCATAACATAAAATCAGAATAATAATCGTGGACTGCGAGCAGTTATTTTGCACTCAATCTGGCAAATCCTGAATGAATAATATTCAAGAAGAGAGAGGAAGATAACGGGTGTTTCTTTCTGGAAATAACGCGCACACGCACCTTCTGGCGATCAATTCACACAAGCTATGCAACATTGTCAACTGATGATGTCTTTTCTGATTTTAATCGCGTCATCGAGAGAAGAAAGTCTGAAAGACACCAGGCGTTTCCTTTTCCGTGATCATATTTGGCTTTTGACATATTCGAAAACATCTGTCAGAAACAAATTATTGAGCAATGCGGACGTTCACTTCCGATTGTACACCTACAAGTCTCATTCTCTGAAGCACCATCTGCGTTATTTCCGTTGGACAGAAATAAATTTGAATACTGCAGTTGAACGCTGACCTTGGTTTTATGGAATAGATCCTTTGACTTTGAACTGGATATGTTCAAAGAGGCAGCGTTTATTGCTCTGCGATGAACTTATAATTTCATACCCAACAGTAACGAATATTCTCCAATTTCAACAAATAGTTTTATTTATCAATGAACTGAATTTCAAATATCATTTGAAACTTGTGAAATATCGTGTCCGATTTATGTGAATTTATAAGCTTCTTAGTATTTAAAAGTTTGTAATTTGCTAAAATTGAGAACAAAATCGACAGATTCAGATCAATGGATAATAATTGACAAATTTCAAATCGGATTAACTCGGACTTCTTAATTGGTAAAATATGACACTTTATTAAGAAAGAAATATTTATTATTTTCCAAGTGACGTGATTCAGTATCAGATATTTATGGTAAAAAGGAGAATTTATTTTTATTTAAGAATGTCAGCAAGAACAAGTATTGTACGTGAAAAAATCATATATTCAAAGCAATACCTACTGCATTTATTCATTTTTTTTAGAGAAATGGTTTAAGAATGGAACACGTCCATTGGCGCACTGATCCAGCCTTCTTCACTCTTCTGGTCCTCGTAGATTTCTTTATGGATCTTCAAATATTCCATAGCATGCAGAAAGAGCTTAGTGCAGAAAGGCACAAAGTAACATTGGCCGCATATTTCAAGTTTCAAACGTGGCTGCCAAAAAGTGATTCGCAGGCAGTTCTAAAAGCGAATTATGGCTAACCTCGGTCTTGTTAATCCGTTTATCGGTTGCTCATGGAAAAGAAGAGAATTGTCATTGGATATCACGTCCAAAATCCACCAACCTAGAAAGTGTTAAGAAAATCTCTATATCCATACCACCTTATTGAAAAATGCAATCCACGAGTGTCATCTACAGTTACAAATAGCCTTCCCACATATTCTAACGCCCACTCATCACCGAAACCAAATGTTGAAGAATGCTATCGTCTTCTTCCATCTAAAAATATACACTTACGTTTCGTCTTACATTCTATAGTTATGAATTGCAAATCTGTAGTTTGTAAGGCTTAAGAAGTAAACGTTGACTGTTTATCGCCTTCTACTTCTGTGCCACTAATACTCTAAAAGTTTCCTTAGAGAATTTATACCAAATTGGACTTCGTTTCTTCCAACCGAGAGGCGAAACAAACTTAAAATAACAGCTAAATTTACCATCTTCAAACATAGCTTCAAAAACCAATTCACCCACAGAACTTCAAAAGAAAAAAGTTCACCAATATACAAGTTGATAAAGTCGGAAGTTATTATGAATTCAAGTCTCAAAAAAAGTAGGTTCAGTACACAGCCAGCTATTATTATTTCAAAGGTACAAGGAAGAAATCGGCGGAACGATATTTAATCATCTTGGATCCACAAGCTGATATTTTGTCAACTAATGAACCATAAATTATAAGGAAATGCTCAGTACGCTCTGCCATTATTTCCTTCCTTTAAATTGCGACCTCAAATTCCATTTTCTTGATTAAAATTTCTTTCTCGGTTCAACACGTGCTAAACGAACCACTAATTTCTTTGGAGATCTGACTTAATCTTTGCCGATGGTTAATTATCGCTTAGATAGGAGATGACAGAAAGTGCTAAGACGTATTCGAGCGGATCTGCGCTTTAGAAGATAACAAGATGTTTTGATTAAGTCAGTTACTTTTTAAGTAGAATTTTTTTCGTTTAAGAATTCCCCAAGTTAGTCAATAAAGGCAGCTGATGACCAGCCTGGAATACAAAAGAATTATGAAGGCTTTCATACGCTTGCGGAAGCAGGAAAATTGCAAAGTACCATAATTATTTATCTTTACACAACAGTTCAGTGGAAATTAAAGTAGTTGCATTTACAACTGTTGCAGATTAAAGTATACAATAATGGCTGTTTTGATTTAATCTCCGTGGTGGTCGTGATGGACATTGACTGTTCGGGGGTACATTCAAATAAAACGGACAAATTATCCTATTAACTTTACGACCGACTTCCAGTGTTTTGTTCCAAATCCTCTATAGATTAGTGGTTGTTAACCGGGATTAATGACCTGGGTACTTCGTTTCAATTACTGTATTCCCTAAGAGGATACGCTGAGCAAATAAGGATTTCATTCTATCACAATTGTTCATAAATCCTTTTGACTTGTTCGTCCCATGGTGCTTTTTTTTTTTTTTTTAATTTAGGCAATAAAGGAAATTATATACGCATATATATACAGTGCAACCTCAATATAACGCGCCTCTTCATACCGTGGTTTCGGATGTGACGCGGATATGATCATGTCCCCCAAAACGAATTATGAAAAAGAAAAGCAGTGTTCAAAGAACTAGCAATTTCATATTGGAAAGTGGAAAAATGAACAGCATAGGCATTTAAAGTTCATAAGCTACTTGGTGATGATGACACATTTAGGGCTTCTGAAAGGGGGAGGGGGCTTTAGAGATGGAAGGCTTGTCATGGGATATCCCAGATTACTCTTGTTGGCGAATCTGCATTTGGTGATATTACAGTAGCAGAAGCGTTTCTTGAATTTCTGCTTAATGTGATTCAAGACAGTGAATTCACAGATGAACAGTTGTACAATTGTGACGAAACAGCGCTGTACTTCTCCTTGACAAGTCACTGGATATTGAAAATGCACCCAATAAAGAGGGCACGAAAACTAACAACAAAGAGAATTACTGCGTTACTGTGTGCAAACAAGACTGGAAATCACATGCTAAAGCCACTGTGCATCGATAAAAATCGAAATTCCCTGTGTTTTAAGCAGTTAGTATGAAATCCTAACTGTGATTTATAAAAATAGTGAGTTTTAACTATCGCTGAGACACCACTTGCTTTCCAAAAAAAAGCTTGAAGAGGCTCTGTTACTGTTGGATCTCTGCCCAGCTCATCCTTCTGCTGATGTCCTGAAATCGAAAGGTGGCAAGTCTAGTTTCTGCCGAGGAACACAACACAACTGTACTAATTCAGCCCATGGGTCAGGGCATTATTCCAGCCTTCAATGCCTAATGGTAATTTTTTTTTCGGATATAATGAGAGTATTTGTCGCCTGACACTCGAGTTGTGCCGAGGTTGCACTGTATATATAAGTGGCTCGACTTTTCATGCTGAGAGCGAGATTACTAATTGCAGCATCCTAGGCTCTTTTGATTAAGCTCTAGAGATCTGTCTCTTCCATGTCAACTACTCCTCCCCTGAAAATCTGTGAGGACACGCATTATCGTCCATTAAAAGAAAGTCGGGGAAAAGTATACCACTGGGGTTGATATACTCCTCACCAGACGTACCATAGGTGTTCGTAAGTTTCAGATCAGCAATCTCTGCCGGCCATTCCACCTTTTGTACTTTCATGACAAAACGATTCTCGAACTGGTGGTACGACATGAGGTATTATCCTGTTGAAACGAACCTGGGTCTGTACTAAAGACCTGCCACATCGTAGGGAGGAGCATGAATTGTTCAAAATGTTAAGATAAGACGTTGGTGTTCCTGCACAACAATCAAACATCGTAAGATGTACCATGAAAAAACAGCGCCACATCATAACCTACCTCCTCAGAAAACTTCAACTTCATCGTTGACAGCAGGCGTTCTCCGTTCATCCTCCATACCTACATGCCTAATCGGAGGGTGTAGCGATAGAACTAATTTTGACAGCTCTGTAGACCAATCACGGCGAGACCGCTAATTGCGGTTGGTGATGTTCGGCTAATGGGCTGCCGCTCTTCCATGACAACTGAGGTTGGGACATCCGTGCACTGTGTGTTCATACAGATCTCAATCCCTATTGGCGCCTTAAACTCCTAATTGTTGTTCTGAAGAGATGCTGACGACATTGTCATACTACCCTTCAGAGTAATCTCTGGTCACGTGGAGCGAGAGTCCCTGGTCTTCCTGTGCTTTTCTGGACAGTGGTGGTACCGTCACACTTCCATACCATGATAATATCTCCTGCGGTTGACTTTGGATGGTGTAGGCTGTTGGCAGAGTTACATGAATCGACAAGCCAACAGTATGACATTCGACAATAACCCCAAAGGAAGTGAGTTAGCTCAGCTATACATTCAATGACGAGAACAAATGACTTGTGGGGTTCATTACGCCTCCCTTATATACTGCTCTCATTCACTTGTTTACCTGAATGAGTCAATGGAACTATGAAAACAATGGTGTTCCAAACCTTTTTGGAGAGTGATGTATATAGCAATATAATCCCATTTCTATAAGTGACTAATATTTCTCCTCTTCCTTAAATAATTTCGGTACACCTATCGCCTAATAGCCCATGTTCTAACCGGCGTCACAAATCAGAACAGCAGAGGAATTCGAGTTTCTCAACTGTTCCAAGGCATGTTTACTCGGTTCCAAGTTAGCTTCTCTGGCAAATCATGAGATTCTTCCTTAAGACCTTTGTAGTAACAAAGGTCTGAAGTAATGATTAGTCATAGTAATAATCATAATTATTACCATAGTTATAATCATAATAATTAAGTCATAATAATGATTAGAGGCTGTCTTTATCAAATCTGTACTCCCGGGCACACGGATAGAAAGAAGCCCCTGTTGTTTGTAATTAATATTTGTAACATGATTTATAAAGAGTTCTCTTTGTTAACGTGTATGATTTTTAATTTATAATCGTGATTATATAAAATATATAATCATTATGAAACTGCATTCAGGGCTAACGCTAGCGTTTGTGGCGCCTGAGGCAAAACCTTGTGACGGCACCAAAATCATACTGTATCTTAACACGCATATTTATGCAGTAGGGCATTTATCAGCGCCTACTTTAGGCGACGCCTATGGCAAGTGCCTCATTTCCAGACCCCTATTGTCGGCCCTGCTTGCATTCTATTCCAGGAATTTAGAATCGTCGGATTATTCAAATTAGCAAAGGTGGCTACCATCAGTTATACATGACCTATTATGATGGTTGAGTTCAAAACAGAATGAATGAATGAAGGAATTAAGAGGTCAGGGCCACGAGGCTACGACCTTAATTCACGTGAAAATAGGTTTTACACATTTTAGTACCTAAATGAACTCCAAACATGTTATTATGCGGTCACATGCACATCAATAACCCAACAATGTTGCCTTGGTACACCTGGTATGGTTTTATAATTATGAGCATATTTTCAAAAAAGTTTAAGATGGTGGTCGCAAAGGAAGGTGGGTCTATTACAAGCCCTTATATTCGGCAATTGCAAATACGGCCTTCGATTGTTGAAGTCACCAAATTCCTCAGAGGTAAGTGCAAAGAATAATCGTGCAGTGCACTCATTTATTTCAAGTATAGGAAGATACATAAATTAATAAAAATGCTCAATGTACATATCTTTAATTCGTCTTTGGATTAAAGTCAAATTAAACTATAATCTTAATCACACTATTCGACGTTGAAACTGGCTCATCTAGAGTAAGTTGAAAATCACGTTTTTCAAAACAGTTGGCACATTAACAGTGGAGCCATACGATTAGAGATCTTGTTCGTATGGTAGCTGTTGGTGCTTGTTACAGATGTTTGAGAAAAGAACCTGCAAGAAAAGCACATGTACTCTCTCAATGGTTGCCAAGAGAGAGAGAGAGAGAGAGAGCGCAGGTGCTTGGATAGCAAAATTTAAAGTACTGTGCAGCAAGCGTGACGTAGCCTGTATCAATGAACATTATCAACAGACATCAGGAGTTGGTACTAATTTCTTAACTGTCCATCGCTCTATGTGTTTCTTATGCTACCATCGTCAGAGTCATGATATTTCCACAGTGAGAGTATAATGGTTTCGCCACTTGTTACTCGTTTGGAGAGGTCTGGGTTCGAATCCCTTCGATGACTGGAGGAATTTCTAAAGGTCTTTTCAATCGGGACTGTTATTAGCCAATATCAGCGAGTAGAGTTTTCTCCCATTGAGCTGTTCCCAGTTTTTCATTCCACACAACATAAAAATCGGCCCGAACACACACACTTGTAGGGACATAAACAAGGGAATTTTGAGATGGAGAGCATCGTCTAGGATAACAATAGGTCATCACCAAAGGCATGATCACAGTCCATTGTTATGCTGATGCCACCCTGTGATCTGTTCTTCTACTGTCCAGACTTTCCAGCTCAAACACCATTTTTTTCGCATGGTTCGCCCATGTGGGAATACGGATAAAGACCCTCCCCCCTCTTTTGTTTACTTCTCCACCTTACATATCGTTTAATATAAATAAAAATCAACAAAACAGCTTCTGCGCTCTCAATGTGTTGACGAACCTGTATACGTCATCTGCTATATCTAAACGAACGTAACAAGATTTCTACACATCTTAACTTTCCTTTGAACTTCTGATGTGAAACCGTATGCGCAGGCACGTTTGACAAGTCACTGACACGCGAAGAATGAGCGCGCGGTCAGTAAGGACACTGTGCTACTTTGCATCAGTCTCTAGAAGGAAGCGAATCCATCTCTTCTCAGCACGTGTCACGCGAAAAATACTCGAAGTAAATGCGCTGGAGGCATCGATAATCTTTGAGCGACCTTCCCGGCAGCCTTTGAATATCCTACTTTTTCTCGCCTTCGAACACGAAAATAACGAGCCGAAACGATAATAAATACGCAAAGAAAGTTCAACCGCTATGTAGGTTAGATCCAGCCCTTTACGTAAGTACAGCTAAAAACGCTCTGACGAAATAACCACGTTTGTTCGCAGTTGGTTCAGCGCGTGCAGTACGGCATGACTCGGTCTAGTTTTCGTTTTTGCAGCCTTTGAAGTGTGAAGGTGGTTGGTGCTTGTTTACAGTTGTTACTTGCAATTAAAACTGGTTTTTAATCACCCTTGAAAGCCTCTTTCATATGGACTCACGAAGAACGTGTCTTCTGCTGTTGGAAACGGATAGACGTAGGGATAAGGGAGGGTGGAGGGGGTTTACTGAAGCAAAGACCATTGAAACCAAGACGAATTGTTGCCAATTACTTTGCAGACTTATCTGCAAAATATACAATGGATATATAAAGCATTCCTGTAGAGCGGCAAAACATGATGATGCAATAGTAAACTCGTTTGAATTTACGTGGTTCACGATCTCATGGCTGCTAAATACGGTGCTGTTCTTGTAATCGATCTTGTGAACTCCTCTAACCAGCTTCGGAATATACTGGGCGGTTGCTTCATTGATTAAAATAATGGTTTTATTTTTATTCGAAGTAATCACCATCCGATTGAGTGCAATTATTACACCGTTTTTAAAGTTTCTGAAAAGAGTCAGCGAAGGCGTCCAAAGGGATTACGTTCAGTTCGACGGTAACGTTTTTCTTTATCCTCAAAATCTGGAAATCTTCTTCTTTCGAGGGCACTTTTCACCTTGGGAAAGAGGAATAAGTCCTATGGTGCTGTATCGGTAGAGTACGGTGGATGGCTAATCTACACAATGCCATGTTTCGTCACAAATGTATTCACAACAAGAACCAGCTGCCTTTTTTTCGAAATTGCAACTTTACCCCTGGAAATGAGCTTCAATAGTCTTTGAAGCAACTGTACGTAGAACGCAGAATTTACTTCTTCCTACTTCAGGTAAAAATTCCTTGTGAATCATATTATGTTTGTCGAAAAATATGATCAGCGTTGTCCTGGTCCTGAACTTTTGTAAACCAAACTCTTTGGGCCTTGGTGATGATTTTGAAGTAAACTGCATGCTCTAACGCTTCATTTCCGGATCGTACTAAAACACCCAATACTCATCTCCAGTGACAATACAGTCGAGAAAATTAGGACTGTCTTGATAATTCTGGATGAAGTCTTTGCATGATGACACTCTTCATTGCTTCGTCTCATAGGCCAGGCTGTGTGGCATAAATTTTACAGACCTTCCTTTCCCTTAAATCTTCATGCAGAATTTGACGAATCGTTCCTTATTCATATCCAAGTCATCAGCCACCATTCTGAGAGTCAAACAACGATTAAAATGTTGCCAGAGTTTCCCGAACTTTTGCGACTCTCTCCTCATTTCGAGACGTTGACAGATGCTTATTTCTTGGGTCATCGCGAATATCGTCATGCCCGTCTTTGAAGCGCTTACACCAATCGAAAACACTGGTACGATTTAGCGTTTCATCACCATAAACAGTGTTTAACATTTCATACGTTTCTATTGCTAATTTTTCCAGTTTAAAGCAAAATTAGATATCGCTACTACTCGCAACCTGTCAGCCTATTGGACAATCTCTGTTACCACCATCTGTTGGAGGAAGTTTCAACTACAACGTTGCACTTCCGTTTATTTTCAAACTTATCGAACATGACCGCGACAGCACCAGTCCGGGAACTTTATTACAACACCTCGTACACACAAACACACACAACATGTAGCGAGGGGTTTGATATTAAAAACAATCACATGACATTAAAGGAAAGGAAGAGATTGAGAGACTCCCTAAGTAACACCAGGGCAACACAGGCCGTGAGGAATTGGCATCTGTCAGTAACTTGCGTACGTCATGTCTCGAGGCTGATTTGACTGTTTTTTGAGATGGGACAATGGAATGAGGTAGCTTACCTTGGGCTATTTTCAGTCCCTGCTTAAATTCAAAAAATAAATATATTTCCAGGGCGCTGTTACCGGGAAAGTAAATATCACCAACGCTTTACATATTTACTGTCATCACCCAATCAGCCATAAGAAAATTCAAATCTATGATGTGATTATCGTCGAATTCTGATGGCATTAGTAAACGATTTCATTGTTCAAGACTGAAATATTTTAAAAAATGTAAATCAATTCTTCATTTAAGAAAAAGCCATTATTAAAAAATGGAAAAGGAAAAATCCTATTATATTAACATCTTGATTGTTTCGTATTTCTTCTTGCTGCTTTCCGATTTTCAAGAGTGAATAAATGTGCAAGAGCTTCAAAATTAAGGCCTAGGCATTTGTTAAAAAAAAAAAAAAAAGTAGAAATTTCAGTTATTTTTTGAGATGAGCCAACCCTCTTCTTCTTTGTCAGCATCTGAAAACATCAAACTTTTCCTGTTTATTTAGATTCTCCAGATCATGTGCAAACCAGATCCTTTTAATAATTGTAACAGCTTTCCGAAGTCAACCAATCCCCTAATTCACATCGTACCCAACCTCTTTTCAAGAGATTGTCATTGACCACTATGCCCACACCGTAATTTAAAATACCAAACACTAAATTTTAAAACCTACTCCATCTTCCCACGTTTAGTTCGCTGCAGTTCAAGGTTATTCGTGTTCCAGCCTCTCACACCCCACACTTTATGCATTTGGCATGGAGATTTTCGAATATATTAAGTACGGTATAAAGTCCAAGACGGGTCAAAACACCTACTGCCGATAACACTGAGCAATCGGTCATAGAACTTTTCTAGGAAGACAAAATTATACGATCTATGAACAGCAGATGACGTAGTAGTAGCAGTATGGATTTTTAGGAGTATCAGCGACAAAGCAATATTGCTCCTTATATATATATATACACAGTATATGTATTGTCAGTAAATTGCACATGTTCTATGGTCGATTTTCTGTTTCCTGGATGAAAAATCCTGAGTTTCCAGGAGAAAAACCATGCTATCCTCGCCTGAGACCAAGTAACTCAGCCACATTGTGAAAAAGACCCATAAAAATTCCTTCTGTCATCGATTGGGGTTGAATTCAGGTCTTTTCCACCCGGTGTGGGCAGGACAGCTGTTTACCAACGGTGATATCCACGAGGGCTAGCAGATTACGTAATTGCAAAGTGCGAGCTTTAGTAATCTTTGAGCAAAATTTTAGGAGTTATTTAAAATATTTCCATTAGTGGATTAGTATTGCATTTCAACGAATATTGGCGTCTTCGTTTAGTATTGAGTTAATGACAATTTCATATTTGCTCGAGATGAAAATAAATTGATAATTGCACAGCCATCTTTTTTTGAGAATATTCGCAATATAAAATAGTTTTCAGATGTATATTCAAAAGCTGAACAAAACTACTTGCGATTTTATTGTGCGCACATAACTGAACAAATAATGAGCAGCAGATCTAATAATAGTGAAAGACATTGTATGCACTTAATACTACCATAGGCAACAACTTCAGGATGGGGAGGGGACAGGAATGGAAGTGAAAGAGGCCCAACTTAACCCGCCACCTCTTCATAACCAATCCCCTCAAGGCAGGACAACAATTATTCTGAAGTTTCAGTCACGTCAGCCCTCTCCCGACAAGAAATGTTTGCGTTGATAAGCCTAATTCGCCAAGACATCTGTGGTCTTCAGTTATTGATCTTTGTGGGTATTGTCGGAACGCGTTGCTACTAAATTCTTATAGCGTTGAACTCAATACAGTTAGGGGCTAAAAAAGAAATTGTGAACAATAAATAGCATTGCCTATCAAAATCACGCACTGAACAAAGGGGTATTATTTAAGGGAAGCAGACAAAGATGGATGAGGCATTCTCTAAGCCAGCAGCTCAGTCATGTATGACTGCGTAGATAACCTCCCTGGAGCAAGTTCGCAGAAAGGCGAGTAATTGAAATAGCCTGAATGTTTTATGTCGGTCACTGATACGGGCGGATATTAATGTGGCTAATCACAGAGAAATTTCCTGGTGGTTTTGACTTGCGGGTCAGGAGGTCGTCTGGAAGATCTGCTGATGTCAATGAATTGGGTGTCCAAGGTCATTCTTTCGACCACATCTACTCTTTCCCATAACTCCTACTTCCATCGTGGCTATGAGTCATAAAAACGCACGATTATCATTTATAATAAATACTTGGGAGCTATCTTATCTTTGTGACAGAAGGGTCTTCATTAAAAACGTGTACACATAGTCCGTGAAGCCATGGAGTCAAGTCACCGCCACATGTACTGAGTCAATGGATTTTCGTAGTTCACTTGCTTTTCAGAGATTCACGTTATAGACATTAGAAGAAAAGATGCGTGTTTCTGTGTGGGGTTGGAAAAAATATTATTCTGAAGCCAAAGAGGTTCTTAACCATTCGAAAGATAGGCAGCCCATGGCTGGAAAAATAACGATACACTTTAAAATATAATTTATTCAGATTATTGTTTCTCGCGAGTTGAGTTCGAATCCTTTGTGAGCAATAGGAGTTATGTACTTTTTTCGCATCATGGCCGATGTTACTTTGAGAGTTGCACGATTTGTTGTTTTACTCGAGAGTGGAGTTTTTCATCCAGCGAACAATTAACCAATAATAAAACACAGCATTTTATAGATACAATAAATATTGATACGTCATGTCCTCAGCTGATTATAAATATACAAGATAACTAGCAATAGCTTTTATATCATTTCTTAATTTCAGCGTTTGATGCATTAAGAAATGAAATTTCGGTTAAAAATAAAGTTGAAATAGAAATTAATAGTTCTGCATCCCTATAAAATAAAAATAAAGAACTCAAGAGATGAATTTTTCGATTTGTTTACGTGGACAGACGTGAAATTCAACATTTGTGTATACATAGATTGCTGTTTTCTTCTATATACAGTGTATATTAATTACATTGAAATGATATAGAAAGTAAATAATTTTAACCCATTTTCCACTTCCTGTTTATTCTACTACATTCTCACAATGTCCTTTATAAAGAACAATACTTTTTTCCTTGATTAACCATCGATTGTTCCGATAACACATTTTGGCACTTCGTGAAAAGAGGCTATCTAAAGTTATCAGCATTATGTTATCTCAATGGTATCCTTGGAATTCATTGCTTTCTACCTGCTTTTTTGTAATTAAAAATAACAGCGTAACGTCTTTGATTTAATGAGGAAACCGTTTGCGAATGGCAAAGGAGGTCAGCGCTGTATTATAGTCTTGGAAAGTAAATATCCCCAAAGCCATTTCTTTTTTAAGGCTGTGCCACCCCCGAGGCAAGAATTATCGGCCAATAGAGATAGATACGTGCAGACATGGCGAAGAACGAAGAACTCTGAGTCAAATTGATTTCTGATTGGTACGTTCTAGTGTTAAGATCCTCGGGAGATATAAAAGTAAACAGTGGCAGGATTTTCGTAAGCTAAAAGTAAATCTAAAACAATGACCTATTTGATGATGTGTCAAACAAAAACACTTGTCGAGGAAGATTTTATTTCTAATGGTACATTGACCCTGAGATGCGATTTGATGCCTAACATTTCGACTATTAAAGAGTTTAAAAAATATATATTTGAGATGGAAATTATAAAGTTGTTGCAAAGTGATTCTAAATGTAAGATGACAAAGGAAGCAAAAGGCTGTAAAAATTTAGAAATGTATAAAGGTCGAAGAAGGTGGAAAGAAAAAAAGAATCACTTTGACATAAAGACCTTGACACTACCCAAACAAAGGGGTTACAAAACATCTGGATCACATCCGAATAAGCCATACGGAACAGCTATGCCATATGTACATGTGTCTTGCTTTTCCTGGAAGAAGTACATGAGTGGCAGAAAAAGAGAAAGGAACGATTTCTTGGACTGGAGAAGACGAATTTGAGACGTAGACATGTTACAGCAAAGCCACATGAGCAGTAACTGTGAGTTGATAGACGGTGCTAGTTAGTTTCTAGTTGTGAAAAGATGGCAGACAATTTCGAGTTAATCTACCAAGGCGATCGACTATCTTTGAACACGATAACCTTGCACGGATGCTAGCACTATCCAATCAGTATTCGTTAGACCTAAAAGCAATTTCTTTGTCAGAAAGGATATAAAAACCTGTTGGAGGTGCAGGAACCTTCTGCTCTAGAAGCAGAAGGTTCCTGCACCTCATTATATCAAATAATGTCTTAACTTTAGACATTGACCCCGAGATTGCTAAAAAAAAAAAAAAAATCGATGTGAGAAGATGAGAAAGGAGGTGAAACTCAGTAGGAATTGCTGCAGAATCAGTGATGTAGCGATTACCATAATGGTATTTCGAATTAATATCGTAAATGATCATGTCTGCGACCGTGGCACGTGACTGGACTTTATTCCGGCCGATCCCAGCAGTCGTGGCGCATACATTGTCGACTACACAATGGGGAAACGAAGGGCCTCACATTTGGGAGCCTTGCAGGTGATCGGAGGGTAGTTTTCAGCATTTCCGCTACGGCTGAAATGGTGAGGTCTGCTTGGACGGTTCGGTGGGCGTGGACTGAGCGGACAGGCGAATTTACGACTGTCCGCTCTAGTGTTGCTCTACTAGAACAAATAACTTTAACTATACAGTATTACGACTTTGATTTCGCATACTTTACCTTACTTTCGCATACTGAAGAGACAAAAAAAATACCTTTTGGTGAGGCCATCAGTTTGAAAGCAGCGCAATACAGGGACAAATCGTTGCAAAGGCAAGTTTGCTCTGCTGTGAGAACAAAGGCCGTTGCATTATTTGTGCTGTTTAAATTCTGCTGGCCGCAAAAACAAAGAAAGAAATGCCACTTCTTTTGCATGGATTCTTAAAGACGAATGTGATCGTTCATAAGGGTGTCCAATTGCTTTCTTATATTTCCGGATTGTAAAATATTGATTTTTTTTCTTTTTTGGAAAATATGTCGGATTTTAAAGAATCAAAATAGATAGCACTTCAGAAAGAAGCAGTGTTTTAGACAAAAGGATGAACACCATGCTAAAGAATCACAGACCCAGTGTTTCCTCTCATTAGCGAATGACCACAGGTTCCACTGACGTTATTGCAATTCTGGGGAGAAAATTTTAATTTTAGGATTTTATTGAGTGAAAATTTATATTAAATTATATATTTTTTGCTTTTTGATACACACTGCCCTACCTATTAATATCCGGACACCCCTCCATGGATGGGAAATAGATCCTGTGCATGCAACACGTCACAGAACCTGTTATAAATATGCACACTGGGCTTCGAACAGACAGTTGCAAAAGTGGGCATGAGAGAGATGACAGGTTCAAATGAATTGATCACCTCAACAAATGCTAGACGCCGATTAACATGGTGTAAGAAGCGCGAATCCTGGACTTTAGAGCAGTGGAAAACACTCCTATGGACAGACTAGTCGAGGTTCGCCCTTTACCAGTCTAATGGCCGTTCCTAGGTGTGGCGAATGCCAGGGGAACAGTTCCTTCCTGATTGTATCCTCCCAACAATGAAGTTTGGTGGAGACAGTGTCATGGTATGGGGCTCCTTTCATGGTTTGGCTTGCGCCCATTAGTCGTTATCGACAAACCTATGAATGCTGCGCAATACCAGGACAATTATGCACGTCCAACGAATGGCAATACTTCGGTGTAGCCCCATACCTGTATCAGCAAGACAACGCCACATGACATACTGCTCGGGTCGTAACAGAGTGGTTTGAGACATGGGTGTGGAAACGTTGGATTGGCCAGCCCAGTGTCTGATGTGAACCCTATCCAGCATCTTTAGGATGTATACGATCGTCGGTACGTGCACGTCGAGATCGCCCAATGAACAAGGCCGAATTGGTGGCTGCGTTAAAGGCTGAGTGGAGGAACATATGACATTTATGAAAATCTGGTTGAGATTATGCCGCGAAGATTGAAGGCCGTCATAAAAGCAAAAGGTTTCAGCACAAAATATTAAATGACACAATAAAAGCTCTTTTTGTTTGTCTAAAGGCAGGTGTCCGGATATTAATGGTAGGGCAGTGTATTTATTGTATCACTGTTTTTTTTTTTTCTTTTTCTTGCACCGCAGTCGTTTAAATAATTTTTCTGAGAATTCATTATGAATCAATATTAAAATCTATTAACTACATCACATTTGCTAAATAAACTTGTCTGAGAGTTTTTCTGAGAATTCATTATGAATCAGTATTAAAATCTATTAACTACATCACATTTGCTAAATAAAATACAAAAAAAAAAAAAAAACACTTTAAACACCCAACTAGATAATTAAAGTTTTATTTTAATTCCCGTATTTAGTCAGTTGTCAAAAAAAGTCCGACACTCAAGGCCTTTTATCAATCAATTTTATCTTCCTTTATACCAATATTTCCCATCGTTGCCGAATGATTTCCAGTTTAATTTCCAGAAAAATCCAGTCTATTATTATTATTGCTTCTTCACTAACTAAAATCTGTAAATGATTATTCGAACCCAATGAATGAGAGTTCTGTAATTGAAGGTCGACTGAAAAGTCTATAAGCTCCGCATCGTTTCCCAATACGTTCTGTTTATGGATGCGTTTTCCCTGAGTCTGCTACTGAAACCAAACAAGTTGGGTAAGTCTAAATGCTACGTAATCATATGGCAAAGTTCAACTCTCAGCCTGTAGTCAACACGGCACCTGCAGTCAGAAGGGCTGGAAGTTGTGCGGTTGAAATAGGATTAAATGAAGCAATCATTAAATAGGATTATGTGACTTGGATTTCAGAATGGTGCATTTTGAAATTCTAGTGGCAACGATTTGTTTTGATGTTTCGTTGCTAACGAAGGCAGTTCTTATAACTATTGAGCAGCGTTGTCTATCCTTCTGATTATGATCAAATTAGTTATATTTTAACTATTATTTTCGTAGGTCTGGAACTCTTCAATTTGTACACAGTTCATTTAAAACAAGGTGATTAGAACTTTCTGAGTCCACTGCAATGTGCTTTGACCCATTTGTACGAAGAACGGAGGTTAATGATAAACTAATATTGTTTTATCCCCGAAGCATTGTGACACTTCCTTATGGCGACCACCCCGGATGATGGCTGAAAAACAGAAAAACACGTTTTGTTGATGGCGAGTAGAAATGTTTAAGTATGAATTTGTATAATAAGAATACGAAGAAGGCGGTAAGTAAACACAAATTGGGAGTCCATTCAGAACTGTAATTTAAGCAGTTATTGGACACATGACTCCCTGGTACTCTCTAGTCTAATTAGTACCGTTACGCAAGTGGTCCAAATCCCACACAAAACACTGAAATCGTAGCTGTATTTTCAAGTTACATGTAACGTAAACTGTAGAACTTCAGTTAGAGGATTTTGCAAGTTAGAGAATACAAGAAATTACTGTATTCAGCAGTCGCGTGAGATGACATCGCCTATCTTATAATAGCAATTTTCTTGGTTTTCTAAGTGTGTGTATACAGGAAACATTTGACAACGAGAACAAGAAGCGAATTTGGATTTTGAGTTGGGAACGAGGCTTCTACTTTAATGTGCTTCATTAAATGCGAGGGGAGATCAATAAATATTCCCCTTCACCTGGAAATAATTGAGTTGAGGATTTGAAACTAGGCTGGCAATTTCATCCTTCTTTATGTAGATACCTTCTGGAGCTACACATTTCTCCCATCCATGACTAAGCTCTTTCAGGAGAAAACCAGACTTCCATTTCATTAAGTACCTCCTCATCAGTCTGAAATCTGTGGCCTCGTAATGGTTTCTTCATTTTAGGAAAGAGTAAGAAGCAAGAAGGTCGGATGTATAAGGTGGGTACTGCAGATTTTCAGATCCACACCTGATTGCAAAGTTCACTGTGAGAGCAGCTTTATGAATAGGAGCACTATCAGCCAAGCATCTTTAGATAGTTTCTCGCTTCTTTTCGACTTGATACTTCTCTTAACTTTCTCAGGAGGCTTTTGTAGTACCTTCAGTGATAATGTTGCCTTTTAGGAGGAAATCTGTAAGGATGATACCTTTTTAGATTCCCAGAAGACGGACAACATGACCTTGCCGGTAGACGATTGCAGCTTGACTTTTTGGTAATAGTGATGTACCTACCATTCATCCATCGTCGCAGTTCGGTACAGAAATCATCAATACCCTCTCTACAAAGCTCCAACAATTGTATGGAACACTCTTTCCAGTGGAGCTTTTGAGGGGGTGTCAATAATCTGGGAACTCATCGGGTTACCACTTTAGACATGTGCGGGGAACTTGCATATAGGACATATGGCTAATGTTCACTTCATATGCTGCAAAATTTTATAGCCACACACCTGTCCTCAAGGACTAGCTCTTCCACTTTAGCCACGATGGCAGGTCTGTGGCTGAGAGGGGTCTTTCTTTCCCCTGGTCATCCTGCACACTGCTTGGCCCACACCTGAACTATCTTTTCTAATTTTTCACATGGGCAGTCCTCTACACATATCGGTGCCATTTCATCAAGGAT
The DNA here is from genome assembly GCF_048544385.1 of Mastigoproctus giganteus. Lineage (NCBI taxonomy): Eukaryota > Metazoa > Arthropoda > Arachnida > Uropygi > Thelyphonidae > Mastigoproctus > Mastigoproctus giganteus. The sequence continues at coordinate 147,092,143 of NC_143586.1, read as the reverse complement.
GTGTTTAGCTTCTTTGACTTGCAAATGAAGAAATTTTATAACGAATCGCATCAACCTTCTCCAGCACACCAACTCGCTGTATTCATTGCTCTGGTTCAGTAACCGATGGATCTAGAAAAACAAATAAATATACATTAACTTATGAAACTTATTATCAAATCCCCAACTCAAACATTTCTAGGTGAGGGTAAATACTTATTGACTGCTTCTCGTGTTATTTCCAATTTCTTTCGTTTTGGTAACACCCCCTCTGAAGTATGCTTTTAACAATTGTGTTATTTTTTCACCAGAACGTAAACAGTTTTAATGTACAGTATAATGCGTCAGATAATTCTCTTTCGTTTGCCTTCACATCTGTGAGAAAGATTCTGTTCACTGTATAGACAGGCAATGGTTTACATCACGTGACTGACTATCGCAAGCGATAAAACTGCTCATCATTAGTGCCTAGGCACTGTTGACAATGATGAGCTGTAGATCAACAAACTCGTACACAGGTTTATAGGATAGCAATACGGTATTTCTCAATTTCATGCCTGACTTCTCGAAGAGTAATTGGTTTCTTACTGCACTCCTGTCTTCAAATTATCCCATAAGTAGAACGGTAGCAGTGTTGACCAAAAGGTTACTCCCTAATTCCTTTTCACCCTCTCGTTGCTGGACTCACTTGCAAATTTACTTCTCCAGCCACTTTGCATTTCTCTTGTATTCTAAGGGGTTCAGCATCACTTCAGTTGGTTCTACTCTATGGCAGAGGTTTCTCAACCTTTTTCAACTAGACATCACGTGCGGAAAGTTAGTAAAATATGGATATTTTTGGAACAGTAGTACTCACAAAACTCTCCTCCTATGGGTGGTGGTCATGCATCGGGAGGGCCGTATAGGCAGAGCAATTAGCATGAATGGAGAATAAAAGAACACCACTGTTTAGCGCACATGAGCTAGAACCACGGCCAATTCAAACGCGTGAACAGTCAGCTATGCCATGCCCCTCCCCTTTCATATTAGGATATCTTTCTGTCCGATATAACAAACGCTTTTCGTACAATGGAATCGTCAGGCCCACAGTAATAATGCTTTGTTGTATGGCAAGCGTTTTACATCAGTGATAGAAAGTATTGCGTTGTCCAGCATTCATCGGCTTGCTCATTATTTTCCACTAGCCAGTTTCTTCATTGATAACGTAACTGTAAAATAAATAAATAATGACCGCTGGTGTACGTGTACAACGTCCAAAGAAAGATCACTGTTGCGTAACTCGATCCTAGTAGTTCAGCTGAGGGACCTAGTTCGTATATGAAGCATGTCCGTTGGCAATAAAGCATGGAATTAACAACAATCAGTTCATTAAGAAAGTCATTCTTCTGTGCCATCGTGTACATGCACAAAAAGAGGGACAATGCCTGCTTTTTCTGAAGAAAGATTCAAGTAGTACAACGTTGTTAGTGTGGCATTAACCAAAATCAATTACAATCACTGCAACGCGCCTTATAATGGAGTTTGGCTCTATAAAATGTATCATTCTCTTTGTCTACACTAGAAGTTTGTCATCCCAGCCTAAGAAGAATATAATCCTAGGTGAATACTAGCGTTTAGGGTGGGTGAACCACCTAAGCTATGTTTCGTATGTTAAATGATTGAACATAAATAAATATTTTTTTATACTCCAGAACAGCCACAAGAGCCAAAGGAGTACGCAAGATAAGAACACAAATATTATCGTATTTAGTCGTTTCGTGGATTCGGACCAAGGACTTATTCAATCTTAACAAGGTTAAAATGCGAGTATACGAAATCAAATAGAAAACAATTTTCATGAAACCAAAGGTTGCAGTACTAGACTAGTCCATCGGGACATTTTGTTGCGTAGTAACTGGGTAATTTTCCCTCCCGAAAACTGGGGTTTTCCAACTCTAAAAACAAGTAAGTCCACTGAGGAATACAAGCAACTTACAAAACAATACACTAACGCCTGGTGGCCTCAATTATTTCCCTTCCAAAGTTGCTCGTTTTAGATTGTGTTCATTTGAACCCTTTCACCCCGGATACCGAGAACACACACTCAAAAGACAATGGAAATGTGGTTTTAAAAATTAAAACACGTTTAGCTCTACACGAAGAGTATAGAGCTAAACTACGCTGTTGCTATCTTGCTGGAGAAGCAGACTCCTGAAATTCTGTTTCTGTGAATCCGCTCCCCACGACATGCTCATGTCAGGGAGTTGGCAACATATTTTTGCAGAAGGACAACTCTCTTCAAATTGGGTTGACGGACGTCTATAAATTAAGTTTTGACAAACAAGTTGTAAGAGGGTTGTGTGTGTGGGTTTGGCAAATAAATTATGGTAAGTGCCAGAGTATTATTTTTTAAATTATTTTTATAAAACTTTGCAATGTTATCTGTAGGCCTAGTGATGTCCAAGGTGTTCTTGCACTAATCTGTACAGGTGAATTAAGAATGTTACTTTCTGGGTCTTAATGATTTGAACTATAGTATTTCAAAGATCAAAGTTGTTGTTACTATGAGAGGGGAATTTAGAGTTGAAAAATAAAATTAAATATCACTTATGTACAGCCCCATGCGACCTTTAATCTGATTAATGATCATCAATATGGAGTCTCCCCCACGGGATGGAAAAGACCTCAGCTCGAGTCCCATCGATGACGAGGAATTTTTATGGGCCTTTTTCACAACGTGGCTGAGTTAGTCGGTCTCAGGCGTCGATAGCAAGGTTTTCCCTCCCGGAAACTCGGTTTTTCGTCCAGCAAAACAGCCAAATCGACCAGGGAACTCAGCAATTTACAGACACAATACACATGGGCAGATGAAGAACTTTCCGGGTGACCCAAATGAAATAGTTTTTCACGTGGGCAGCAAAAGCAGAACACCACATACATAATTGAACCTCATGTGATAAAACATGAACCAAAATAAATTTACATAAATGCTATTATATAAACTAGTTTGACACAGAATAATACTGCGCTAATAACCACTTATGCCACAAAAAATAAATAAAAAACAATCGCAAATAATAACATAAAAAGCCAGTAAAAATAATGACATAAATAAATTTGCGATTATTTCCATAATTACATACAACACTGGCATACGTATATAATAATGGTGGTGGTATCTTAGACTCCATAAAAAGGCCTTTGAAAAATAAAGAACACAACAAAAATATCCTTAAAAGATCATTGACTTATACTAGTGGCCCAATAAGTATCGTTCAAACTCTTAAATACTTGTTTCTTTCTGTTAAAAACAAGAAACGAGTTGATAAGATCACGTGCTGTTATGAAACTGTGTTAAAGAAATTGTTCCATTTATTTCTTCACTTTTATTTTGTGTCTTTGTTTCACTAAGTATTTTATTCCAACAACGAAAAATGTCACTTCCGGGAGTAGACTTCCGGCAAAGTTAGAAATTTATGTTCTGCTGGGGGAAACCGTGCTTTTATGGAGGGGAAAAACCATAAGCGAAAAATGAAAATAAGGATGCTAATAGAATATAAATTATGTCATTAATATGATTATATTAACGAAAAAAATTAAGGAAAGAAATAGCATTTGGTTTTAGGTGGTATTAAAGGAAATTATTGAAATAAGAAATTCAATTTATGTAATCTCTCGACGTTAGCAGAATTTCCCTCATAATTTTTTTCCTCTAAAGAAAGACTCACCGTTTTTATCCTTCGCTTTTTGTCTCCTTCGTACCTGCCGGGCAGCCACCACCACCACAATTGTGAGCAGCACGGCCAAGGTCAATCCAAACATGGCCATTCCGGTAGCACCGAGAGTGGAAGTCAACTGTTGCACGTGTTCTGGCATCTTCGCTCCTTCTGACAGCGAGTGGACGTTCGACTGCTGTTCTCGAAATTGTACCGAACGCAGCAACACGTGTTCAGGTGATGAGGGGGACATTGTCGGTTCGATAAGCAACAGTGACGATTATTCCTCACTCCCTCCGAACCAACCAGCGTTTAGTTTCCTTCTGCACGTAATATTCCTTCCTCGACTGTCATCTGCCAGCTGGTGAAGGAATTTCCCCTCAGGTGCACAGGAAACGAGAACAGAGCCGACCGGTTTTTAAGCTCAAGAAATATTCCCCCTTGGCTATTGTGACGCCATCTGCTGCCACTTTTAAAAACTCACCACAAGCAAGTTTATGTATTCAGCCGATAAAATTCGAGGAATCTTTTTAAGAACATCGCGCATCTTAAAATTGATTAATTTTTTTATATAAAAGGGAAACGATGATTAAGGTGATAAAGAAACGTTCAGTATCGACTACATATCCGAACTTCAGGCAGGTAAATTTATTTCGGAAGAAACCCACAGGCAACACACAAATTAAACCAAAGCTTTGATATCATTCTCGTTCTCACCAGTTCCTAAGAATTATAGTTGGCTATTTAACCGTAATTATGACAAATATTTTAATTAAACTACTCCGAATTATATTTCGGGCGAGGTAGTATCTCTGTCGCTTGTTAACCCCTGGAACGATTCCGTGAAGGCACGGCCAGATTTAAGCTTGTTGTGGCCCCAAGGTATAACATGTATGAGGCCCTTCTCTCTTACTGTTCACCTGTGACAATATTTAAAAAAGGATTTTTTAAGATGGAGTGAAACCCTAAGCTGTACCTTGTTTAGCTTATATAGAAATCCAGCCCTGCGTGAAGGGTTCTGTAAAGTCGTGGTATCTGCATGTGCCTGTGCACCTTACAATAAAGATCATATTTATTTATCCCCAGTCCGGTATTAAAGTAAACAAAAATGCAACAAGAGGTTGAAGGTCGCTCACCAGGCGTTCTGTTCTGTAGCTTAGCATCAAGTGAGTGACTCTGAGCTGCTTGTTGTTTTTCTCCATACCTATTATTATTGGTATTAGTAGTAGTTGTGGTATATGATGCGAGAACGTAAGACTATAAAGCCAGAGCCAAAAACAAAAAAAACTTCCCTCATCAGCTGTTCATTTCCTTCAACAATTTCCCTAGTTCCTCCTTGAATTTATTCAAACTACCCACTTCCACAACAACAGATGGAAGTTTGTTCCAGCAATGAGCCACCGGCTGAAGGAAAATCTCCGCACATCTATCCTGCAACCATCCTTCCTCAATTTGAATTTATGTCCCTTGCTCAATCCATTCAAAGCCTTAAGCACCTCAATCAGATCACCTCGCGGAATTCTAATCTTCAGACGCTGCAATTTGCAGAACTGAAGCCTTTCTTGGTAAGAGCACCTTTTGTTCTCCTCACCAATCTCATTGCCTTTATCTTCACCTGTTCCAACAGCTCTAAGTCCTTCCTAAAATGAGGCCTCCAAACTTGTATGCAGTACTGAAGATGCGGCTTAAGCCATTGCCTTATATATGGGATAATCACCGCCTTATCCTTTATAGCAACGTTCCTATACATCAGCGACAAAACACCATGAGTTATCCTGGCAGCCTGTCTGCACTGCTCAGAGAAATTCGTATTTGACTGCACAGTTGCCTATTTGGTTATATTATTTGGTAGTAGGACCAATCTCTATACTCCCGACATAATCACACCGGATAATCCCAGCAGGACTGCAGTTTCCGAGATGCTATACCGGTACGACTGGCTCCAACTACCATGCCACGTTCAAGGTCACTCAAATCTTTCATATTGACCATTCTCGCACTAAATTATACATATAAGCATCCCTATACATCTGCCCACCTTCTTTATATTGCATGGTACGAACATAATGATGTTATCGCAGGAATGCTCCATTTCATGGAAGGATAGTTTCATCTAATAATGTGATCACTCAGTATATGGTTTACTGTATTTAGTACCGTGTATGCCCTCCTTGATTACGGGCTCACCAAAGAGTTGTAGTAAGCTGATTTTACGCTGAAGGAACAGATCCCCCCCCCCACCTCCACAAATTAGTTCGAGTTTTAAGCCTGCTCCAAACTTGCAAACTGGGTTGCGAACGAGCAATTTGTTCCTATGATTTGACGCACTATCAGTCTCCAAAACAGTAATACCCCTCATTTGGAACACATTTTGGATCTTCTTGTATCTGAATTTGGCTCAGGTTGCATTACTTTGTTTACTTTCACTGTAATGCGTATTTCGCAGCAGTTCCCTTCCACCCTAATGCGCATGAGAGGTGTAAATCAGGGACACACTACTACGCATGTAAGTACAGTATCAAGATACAGTATTGTGTCTCTTACTTGTTCTTTAGGTTAAAGAGCAAGACTTCCTGATAACAAATATGCGCATTAATTATTTGCAGATGTGCAAAAAGAGTTGGCGGATTAATAATAAGCAGATGTAAGCGGGTGAGAGATAAATTTCGTGGAAGGTTAAGGCCAGGCTTAAACTGCCATTTATTTATTTTTCAAGCAGAATATAATGTGATTATAGAGATACACACGCATCGGTGAAAGAGAAGTCAAATTACATGGAGAAAGAAAGAAAGAAAACCAAAACAAAATGTTTAGCGGAACTGTGAAAGGTGGCTCATGAAATGCGTCCTCACGTTCATCCTGTCCGGTTAAATTACTGCGCGGATAAAATTTCATCAGCGAAAACTTCAAAGATCGATTAACAGTATACAGAAGATTTGAGCCAATCAGGGAACCGCACTAAATGCAGTGTTGAAGCTAAGCTGGGCCAAGGCCATCTCATAACGGGAAAAATATCTCACACCTCATACCCTTAATTGCCTTGGCGCTTAACACAAACACACCGTACTACATATTTAAACTTAAATGAAAAAAAAAAGGAAATTTAATATCGAGGGAATGAAAATATGTACACCAATGCAACTGATACTATGAGGCATCATTATAATATAATTCTTCAGTTGATTTGCATGTTTTCTGGACTAAGAACCCAGAAAGATAAAACCATGCACCAACTCGTCTAACTCGGCTACATTGTAGGAGGTTCATCTTTTGTACTTCCGTCAATTATTCTTGATTAGCACAGGGGTATGACATGGGGCATAGATCTGCTCCATGCTTTCCTTTGCTCCCCTCTCAGTTGCCAAAGAACTTCCTCATTGGCGTTTATGGTTCCTAGCATCACTCAGAATAGGGTGTAGCGAGATTTGTCAGTTCGTACAACCGATTGCCAATGCTTTGGATCAATTATGGCGTTCGTTTACCATGCAAGGAGACTGCTGATTGAGGCTGACGATGTTTGGCTTATGCATCGTCGCTGTCCATGAAAGCTGAGTCTATGAAGCTCCATTTTGTTTTAGGATTGTTTGACGAGATTGTCGTGCTACCCTTCTGAGCGTGTTCGAATTTACGGTATACTATGAAATTCTTCCACTTATTATGTATTATAGACTCCACTTCGAGTTTTTATAAACTAATTCTTTGATCTATCAGAAAACGATTTCTTAAAATTTTAATCTATATATGCAGGCTTAAGATTTTAATCTGTATATGAGAATTAAATGATCATTTAATTCTCAAAATGGCAACAGCTTGCAACCACTCAAGTTTCGACGAGCTGCCGGCAGTTGGCAGGACAGTGTATGGCAAGAATGCGTTGACACAGGTGCAAGTTCCTACATGTTGTCTGGTAGTTGCAAAATTGCTTTTAGTTACGTGCTCTCAGTATGAACCTTTTCGTGTGCTACATACTGGAAGATTGAGCAAATTTTGTTGTACCAAACGAAAGTATCGGAATCTCAACCAACTGGATTTGTGTGACTAGAAAACGGAAGTCAGCTGGAGTTGTGAATATTAAAATCACATCACCATGGAAAATTACCTCAGTGTTAGGAAAGTTGGATTGGAGAAAGTCGAGTCTCAAAGAAAGGAAGCGAAAGAGTTCCGAGTGATTAGTGGAGATGAAAGAACGATAGAGGCAACCTATCATTCTTTCATCAATAGATGAATTTTAAGCCAGGGAAGATCAAGAAGAGAAGATTCCAAATTAGGAAGTCTCTGACAAGGAATATCAGACCAGACATATGCACAAGCACCACCTTTGAAGCGAAAGGATGGAATGAATAGTTCAAGCAGTCGAGATGAGTAAAGTTGATCATCCGATTACTGAGACTGTCAGAAAAAGTGAGATTGTAGCTTGGAAATATCCAATCTAATTAATTTAATTTTTTAATCAGTAATTAATCATTACTAATGATTTTACACAGCTTGTATGTTTACCTACCAGAATACCAGACAATCCTAACCAAAACCCTTGATCCTTTTCTTACCAATACTCCTTTAAAGTACACGGTGATTGTTAGTGGTGTTCTATGCACTTCAGATCACAACTTGGTGAAAGTCTCTTCTACAATGGAGCCTTTCTCTCGTGGCCATTCTCAACCTCTTGTTGTTTGGCATTACAAGAATGCAAAATGGGATGACCTGCGAGATGTTATTTCTTCATTTCCTTGCTTTAATTATTGTTTAAATCCTCCGATTCTAATCTTTTCTCAGCACGCGCGAGTAGCACACCTGGGTTTATAATCACCTGGGTTTTAAATGGAGATGATCCAGTTTAGAGTCCTGTCAATGACATGAGGAATGTTTATGGGCTTTTTTCACTCTATGGCTGACTTAGTCAGTCTCAGGTATAGATAGCAAGGTTTCACCTCCGAATACTCAGGTTTTTCGTCTAGCAAAAGAGGCAAATCAACAACAGAATATACCCAATTACAGTCATAATACACCTCAGCAGATGAATTAGTTTTCGGATGGCTCTAATATGGCACTTTACTAATCTTTTCTCAGATTGTGTCAGTGAAATCATTCTTGTGGAGATGAAAACCTTTATTTCTCATTCTATCCGAAAATCTAAACTTTGATTTTTCAATAAATGTGCTAAGGCTGCTCAAGGTACGATTGTAACATATCGCAATTGGCTTATATCGAAATCTCCAGATTCATATTCTGCCTACACCAAAGCTATCAACAATTGTAAAGCTGTTATTAATCAATCCAAATTAGATTTTGAACAGTGGAAGCGTAGAAACTTGTTCTTGTCCGAATGGTGGTCAACCATTCTAGTGTCTTGCCAAAGCTATTGGCTACAATTTCGGTGTTAAAACTTGATGGTTCTATTGCATTCTCAGCCAAATATAAAACCGACGTGCTATCTTTCTACTTTTCTTCTAACTGTTGTATCTACGGTCTTGGTAAACGACCTCTACCATTCCTAGTACACTCCACTCAATGCCTCTTGCGATGCTCCGTCAAAAGGATGTCAGAAGAATTTTGAACAATCTTGATGCAAAGAATCTTCCTGACTCTGATGACATTTCTTCCTTTATTCTCAAAACCTGTACTCCTGAGCTTGCTTATGTTCTGTATCTTATTTTACACTTTCTAATTCCACTGGAGTTTTTCATTCTCCTTGGAATTTTTTTTAATATCTAGCCAGTTCCTAAAAAGGCAACAAATCCCTCTCATCCAATTATCGCCCGATTGCGCTTATAGCTACTCTAGCCAAAGGAATGGAGAAATCCATTAATCGGCAACTCCTGACATATCTGGAAACCTTCAATCTGATTAATGATCGCCAGTATGAATTCCGTCAGTGTCGATCCACTGGGAATATGTGTTGGTTTACGTTACCCATATTTTAACCAATTCAATGGAAAAATCTGATGAATCTCAAGCAGTTGCTCCTTGACATTTCTAAGGCTTTTAATTGAGTTTGGCATAACGGTTTTCTATATAAACTGTTATCTCATGGATTGTGTTTTGAAATTGAGTATACAGTTTCCTCTCTAAGTGCTCTCTACAAGTGATGGTGGATGGCTCTGGCTTCTAACTAATGCAGGTATGTTCCTCAAATTTCTATTTCTTCAGCCAATCTTTTCCTTCTCTATATTAATGATCTTCCTTCACGGATTGGAAATGCCGTCAGCTATTTAGCCAATAATAGCATCGTATTACACTTTACAGTATGAGAGACATTTGCTTGCACAACTTTGATTTTTCGAATATATCTATCATCAATTCTTTAAAGTTCAGGTAATTAGCATTAGCAGAGTCATGTGATTGAAGAAAGCAAGCATATATAACATCAGCCAAAGTTTGTCTAGTTCTGCCTTAAATTTATTTAAGCTATCAACTTCCACAACAACAGAAGGAAGCTAGTTCCAGAAATCAACTACCCGCTGACTAAAGGTAAATTTCCGCACATCTATTCTACAACTGTCTTTCCTCAATTTGAATTTGTCTCCTCAGATGCGTAATCTGAGCAAGAGGAAGAATCCCATCAGCATTGAGCTTTCTCAATCCATTCAAGGCCTTATACACATCAATCAGATCATCTCGCAGGTGCCCAGTCTCCAGTCACTGCAATTTGATTTAGGCTGAGTTAGCCTTTCTCTTTGCCCTCCTCTCTACTCGTTCCAGCAGCTCTACATCCATTTTAAAATGAGGCCTCTACACCTGCATGCAGTACTTACTCAAGGTTTGGCCTGACCATTGCCGTATACAAGGGGACAATCACCTCCTTATCCATGCTAGCAAAATTCCTGTACATCATTGACAAGATCCCATGAGCTACTCTTGCAGCCTGTCTGTACTGCTTAGAAAATTTCATATTTGACTGCCCAATTACCCACAGGTCTTTTTCATACTTAACTTCCTGTGCATAGTACTGCACAGTTGGTAGGTTACTCTGGGGTCACTGGTATCCATATGCAGTACTTTGCATTTGTAAAAGTTAAACTTCAATTGTCACCTCTCAACCCCTCTGCTCAACTTTTCTAGATCCTGTTACAGCAGCGTAGTCATTTCTATCATTATCAACATTCGGATCATCTGCAAACTTGGCTAAGGGTTTTTCTTACTTCCTGTGCTGCTTCCTTTAATATAATTGCATAAATCCCATCCACCCCAAGTGCCTTTCTTATGTTTAACTTTAACAATTTCTTCTCCACTTTTCTTTTAGTTATTACAAAATCATTTAGCTCCCTGCCAGAGTTTGATATACTTCTGGCATTCTCCTCCCTCATGTGTGATTTATCAATATTACCGATAAATATACAAAACAACAATGGGCCCAACACAGAACCCTGGTGGACTCCACTAATAACATTAATCCACGAAGAGCAGTGTCAATTGATTACCACTCTCTGTCTTCTCCCACTGGCCCTTTATCCATAGCAGCAACTTTCCCTTAATGCCATACTGCTCAAATTTGTACAGTAGTCTTTCATGCGCAACAGTCTCAGAAGCTTTCTTGAAATCCAAGTATATGATTCCAGTTCTTTTTGACCATATCAAAGTATCCAATCGAATTGGTCAGATATGACTTCCCCTTAACAAACCCATGTTTTGTCTGAACTATAAATGCAGTCTTGTCTAGATGATTCTGTATTGTTTCTTTAACCAGTGACTCCATTAATTTTCCTGGAACAGAAGTTAAACTAACAGGTCTGTATTTACTTGCATCACCCTTTGATCCCCTTTGTGAAGTGGGTGTCACATTTGCACATCTCCAGTCCATGGGGATTTCCCTTGATTCCAAGGAAGCTCATAATTATTGCTGCCTCCTTTAATATAATTGCATTGATTAATCCACCCCAGGTGCCTTTCTTATGTTTAACTTTAACAATTTATTCTTCACTTTTCTCTTAGTTATTACAAAATCATTTAACTCCCTGCCAGAGTTTGATATACTTCTGGCATTCTCCTCCCTCACGTGTGAGTAGATGCGAAATACTCATTGAGTTTGTCAGCTACCTGAGCAGGATCATCAACAGCCGAACCATCGATATCAAGTGGACCAATCTGATTCATCCTCTTCCTTCTAGAGTTTGCATAAGTAAAGAAGTGTATGTTGTTTTTTCTTTGTATCCTTTGCCAAAGATTTCTGCGAAAGATAATCTGCCTTCGGTTGCTAACCTCCTTTGTGACTTGATTACAGACTAGCTTATATCTGCCATAGTCCTCTTTGTCACTTGATAATTTATATGCCTCGCATGCACTTTTCTTCTCTGCCATGCACGAGACTCATTAGTTTATCTGACATATATTTCTTTGATGGAATGAAGAAAACTTTGTTATGTTGAATCCGTCTATAAAACAGTCCTCTCTTATGTCTAGCAAAATAAGAGATATTTTAGAAGACTCTCAGATTTCTAGATCCAGATCACATATCTCTATTAGGGATTACCCTGATTTTTAATCTCTCTCTCTCTTGGTATAAACGCCCTCATGAGTAGCACAGTGGGTAGAATCTCCCTCCTCCCCACACTAGGTAGAAAGACCTGAGTTCCATCCCCATCGTGAGGAATTTTTAGGCGTATTTTTCACAACGTGGCTGAGTTAGTCGGTCTTAGGAGAGAGCAGCACGGTTTTTTCACCTGGAAACTCGGCTTTTTCGTCCAGCAAACAGAAAATCGACCACAGAACACCCGCAATTTAGAGGAAGTATATGCGGAGCAATATGACCTTAGAAACCGATGCTCCTAAATCCTTACTACAACTTGGTATAAACATCATGATGGTTCCTCTGCATCTACAAAACTGGACTTTCTCTTTCGCTCTCGGCGTTCCTTTTATTCTCAATAGCTACTCATTCTGTACAAATCTCCCCCTACCATGGAATATTATTCCCACATCTGGGGTGGTGCCCAAAAACTTCTCTCAAGCTTCTAGACTGCTTCAAAAGAGGACACTCAGGTTAATTAATAACTCGCCTCTTACAAATTCTCTTCTCTTCTTCTCACAGAAGTTTTGTTTTTGCTGCATGCCTTTTTATTGATACTTCCATGGGTACTTCTTCTGAATTGACCTCTATAATTTCCCCCTCTTTCTTCCAAACCAGTTCGAACACGTGCCGCAACCAATCAACATCATTTTACTGTCCAACTTCAAACCCACAGAGCCAACTTTTCTTCTTTCTTTTATTCCTTGAACCCCGTTTTCTGGAACAACCTTCCTTCACACGTATTTCCTGGAAATTAGTCTGCAGAAATTCAACTCCAATGTCAACAAGTATCTGCCCTTTTCTCAACCTTCAACTCACGCACGGTTCTAATTACTACAGGTTCTAATTCCTTTCTATTTTGGGTTTCATAAAAAATCTTTGTTTCTAGGTATGAGATTAATCATTTTGGTAACGTCTTTCTAATTAAATGATCAGCTTCAGCCTTGTTTCTCAATCTCACTGTCCACCGCTGGTGGATAGTGGGACGAGTGGCTTGCTTGACACTCGTTTGGAAAGGCTAGATTCGATTTCTTCCATAACTGCAGTAATTTCTATAGCCGAGGTTGTAGTTAGTCGTTGTCAAACGGATGAGGTGGTATTTTTCTCGTGAGTTAGTCTTATGAGCCCGCATAATGCAAAATTTGGCCTATGAACACACTTCTATGGACGACAAAATATAGCAAGTGGTTACTTCATTAGGTCGCTTCCATTTTGACGGAATGGTGTGCTCCCTCAGTAACAACATCACGTGGACTGTTTCATGGACACAACACCACGTGGACACCACTGTTTCATGTACATCAAAATTGGCCCAATAACCAAAAATATTCAGCCAATGGCGATCTTGTAGTCTAAAAGATCTGACTGTTGGGTGAGGCCACTGGAGACTCGGAAGAATTCGTGCGGGGTAGCAGAAAGGCAACAATTAGTCATATAACACTCCAGCACAACAATAGTACCCAAAGTAGCATTTTCGAACGCATAGGCTCCTTGTTGTCCTACATTGTCACGGATGTGGTATCGCAGACAACAACAGAACCATGTTTCACTCTCTCACTAAAATACTGACACTGGATAGTGGATGACTGGAAAACGTCGCCTGACCTGACGAATCCCTGGTCCTCGTACTGATTCACCCTGATACAATGACCAAACTACAGCCAAAACAGCACTGAATCCATGGCCCACCCTGTCACGTTAGTAATGCAAGAATTTAGTGTAATGGTTGGGTGTACGTTGGGCTCCTTGATACCACTAGAGTAACATTTGGATTCAACAGTTCTGGAAATTGTTTTCAATTTGGCACATTCCTTCTGCGGGTTCTTTCAGTAGGGATAATGCGACATATCACAAGATATGGTATAGAAATGATACCAGAAACATGGGCGTGAATTCATCCTACTGTAATGGCCTCCCCAGTCACCAGACCTCATTCCAATCTGTAGGTTGAGGTGGAACGGCCTCTTCGAAGTTGAGAGATCCGCAATCATCTACGAAAGATAAAAAGCTAGTCATAAATCACGTTCAAAGATGCATCTTTCCCATATTCTCATATGCTTTCGAAATCTGGTCTGGAGTCCTCAAGTAACCATTGAGAAGTTCCTTTCCCTAGAGTATTGGGTTTTAAGATGGCTAAATACCAAACGTGGTTTTCCCCATATCCAGGAAACAGTTTTATGCCAGCTTGAACAATGAAGCCTCTGCACAGATCATCAACGGGTCTGGAATCATGTCTCTTGCAAAGTTGAAAACTTCTGCAAGCGATTTACCAAATATAGCCAGCATAAAAACAGAAAATTCAAGAAACCAGCAAAAATTCAAATGTAACCTCTCCAGACTCAAGCAAATGGACACAATGTTTCCAAATGCATCCCTTCAATTCATAAATCCTCACAATGATTGCCAAAGATTTCTCAACTCTCCAGCCTGCAGGAGTAAGATTTCCAATCAGAAGGACTGACAGAAGGTTAAGGGACGAACAGTGGGAACAGTGGTATTTCTGTGAGTTTGCGTCCTCGCGATCTCGTGGCTGTGGAACAACTGTGCCACTCTTGCTCAGTAAATCTGGCTTTGGCCTAGTATATTGATTAAACCTTTACATCAGAACAGAATACAAAAAATCTCTTCTTGAAGTGGAAGGAAACGAATCCCAGATATATACCTAGATTAGTTTTCAAACTTGTCAGTAGATGGAAGCACTATACACTAATATGTGAAATATATTTTCGAAGTTCGTTATTTGAGCAGGTGAATTGAAGAAAGAATTTATTTGGTAAAATTTATGTAAAAGAGAATTTGTTATTCTCCTTTAAAATATTTTTAAATAAATAATATCTCATTTCGGTAAACTTTTTTATCTATTCGTTACAAATGATGTAATATTTCAAAGTAGAAACCAAGTTGAGAAATTCAACTCTTAATATTTCTGAAACAAATTATTAATTACAAACATAAATTAAAAATATATTTCAGTAATAAAAATAATTTATTAATATGTCTAATTTCGGATGTGATTCGAGATAGATAAAAAAAAAAAAAAAATCACTGAATGAATTAGTTATGGAATTAGTTATGGAACATATCACTAGATGGCAGCAGTATAACGCAGTAGTTCATGCACTTCTGAATCTTTCTTTTCTAATCCCCTTCGTCTCCAGGCACCATTATATCATGACAATTGGTCATGATGAAATTTGTTTGGCTACAACCAAAGGATTTAATTCAATACAGGATTCAATTAACTAAATAAAACATTTTAGAAAAAAAAATTTAAATTGTTACTTTAAAAGTTGTTCCTTCGCTTAGTTCGTTATTTTTCACATTGGTTTTTTAGCGGGATTTATAGGGATTTATGAACCTATGGGTTCGGATTTTATTACTTTGTTTCCTTATTCGCTAACTCTCATATTTTTTTTTCTTTTATTAAAATCTAGGAAGAAATAAGTAAAATGCATTACGAAAGCGTTGACAGCATACTGCGATCTGAGGTACGGGTTGTTATTCGTTTAATTTATTAAATAGCAGAGCGTGATAATTGAGTTATTAATTGGTAATAAGCTAGTTGGGTATTTACTTTATACTTCTATTAGTCACAGATAAAGAAAATATTTAATTAAATTAAAAAATAAAAATCTAACGCTCCTGAAATGTAACGAACTGCATACATTAAATAATTTTTCTCTTCCGTGCGTTAACCCATTTGTTTTTAATTTAATAGATAAAAATTGTCTATAGCACTAAAAACTATAGATCAATTACCCCCACTCTGGTGGGACACCTTGTGCAATCCTTCGTAATGTTAATTTTTTGGATTACTTTTTTTTGTTAATGTTTTCAAGTAATGTCAATAAGTAACTTCTTTATCTTCACAACCTTCAACCGATGCACCGTGTACTACATAGAGACTCTAATACGTTTCGTGTTCGAGTTTTCATAAAACATTCAGATGTTTATATTCTGATTAAATATCATTTATGAAAATACGTGAACTTTGAATAAACAACGATGATTTCCATTAATAATTAATGGGCCAAAATTACGAAGAATTGTGAAAATTATAATTAAATTCAATTTTTCAGATTTTAAAGTCTGGATTATTTCAGTACCCTCCACGAGATGGCGCGACGCTTCATGTACTTCCAGAAGAAGCCAATTGCATTTCTTAATACACTCAGAAAGCGATTAATAGTCCAAGATATT
Source organism: Mastigoproctus giganteus (assembly GCF_048544385.1). Lineage (NCBI taxonomy): Eukaryota > Metazoa > Arthropoda > Arachnida > Uropygi > Thelyphonidae > Mastigoproctus > Mastigoproctus giganteus. Next base: position 147,075,766 of record NC_143586.1, on the reverse strand, counting down.
GGCGACATCTGTCGGGGATACTGTGAACAACCAGGAGACACTGGTTAGCCAATTGTGTCAACAACAAATTGGTGCCAAGGCAACCTAAGGTCATGAGAAAACAGTGCGTCGTGGTGTATACTAAGCGAATTCCAATTGACATGAAATATTGGAGTGGATTCCATGATGTAATTCGTAGTTGCCTCTAAGTGAAGATTGAGAGAGCCGAACCTTTCTGTTGTCACTTCCTATAAAATGATTAACAAATTTAAATAATTTATTTAATTTTATATGAGAAGGTGATCGAATTGAAGCCATCGGTCGGATTATTAGATTTAATTTCTTCAAAATAATCACAGATAAATTACCTATATATTTGGGGAGTCATAGCAGTTTGTACTGACGTTTAGAAAAATTACGTTATCGATGTGCCCTAATCCTCATCTTTTATATTTGTCACTCTTCGCAGTCACAATTGACCCTTACATTGGCCAAGGGTGTGCTACCATAATTCCTTCTGGCCCTCAAGAACCCGTTTTCAGATTTTGAATGGTTGCTCAGCCTTTTGAAACAGTGTGCTTTTCAGTCACATGAAGTCTAGAATCAAGCAAGCGCTTTGGTACTTCTCATCAGATAAAAAAATATGAGGACTGTTTGAAAATTAAGGTACCAGATGTTTTGGTGAAAAGACAGATAAAGGCACATTTGAACACTATGTTTTAACAGCCTACCATCACGTTTAGGCACTTGTCTCTCTATTTTGGTGAGACAAGTGCCTAAACATGATGGCAGCCATTTTGGTCAATTCAACTAACGTCTACAAATGGTTACAGCTCTTAAAACGAGAAGAAAGACAAATGGCGTGTCTTTATTCATGAAAGTCATTGGGAAAAACACGTTTTCTCTCCCCCCTCCACCCAAATAACTGTTATCTTATTTTTCAAACAATCCGCTTTCGAAGACCGAATTTCCTTCCATTATAAACTCACCGGCCAAATAATTATAAATCCTCTGCATTTGCCGCCAACAGATAATTAAGTCCACAATATGCAAATATAAGTTATCCCCTAGTATGATCACAAGTTCCACTCTATCGGATGAATACTGTACGTTTTCCTGGGACTCTTAGTGGATGCTGTCATGGGGAAGTCAAATGATCTTTCCGATTTTTAGAAAGATGTTATTGTTGGGGCACGTTTAGTAGTAGCCACAACTGAGAAAACAAAGGAAACCAATGGTTTGTCGAAAGCAACCATTTCAAATGCTTATACAAGACGCCCGTTTATTTGGTATATGTATATATATATTAGTGTCAAGATAAATCCAGCAATTTTTACTTTCCTTTTATTAAAGCGGCTTCCACCCTTTTGGAGCCACAGGAGGATAATTTAAAACAAAATACAATTCTGGCTGCTTATCTTTCAGAACTCCCGGCTCTAGGGTACGTACATGAAACGGTTATCACCATTAAGGGATCAACAACCCCATGTTAATACTAATACAACAAACAAACAAATCACAAAGTTACGTAAATTATTTCACATTTCTCTTCATTATAATTCTCTCTTACAGTTGTACAGCAGTTAACACATACTCTATGGTGAATTATATCTCATCAATATTCATGCATTAAAAAAAAGTTTCCTGACAGTTTTGATAGTAAAGTCTTGTGCAATTTTCTTATTGGCTCTTTCACTCCAAATCTAAACTGCTTATATTTCTCATATAGATAATTATGTGTATATATAAATAATGGACAATCCAATCACAGTGTACTTCTATCGTCAGGCTTTTGCTTCACAACTGTTCAGAAAATATTTAATGCGCTTTACCATTATAAACAACGACTGACCAGACTCCTAAACCTCAAAATATAATCAAGTATAACTTTAACATTAAACCTACAGTTCTTTTTTCTCATTTACAATCAAAATTATGCATGTAAAAATTCAGATATACAGTCATATGTACCGTTTGCAAATGTAATTTCAATATCTTTCTGTTCCAATGTTCGTTATGTCTTTTATCCTAAATTAATGATATTAATTCTAATAAATCCCTTTTGTTTCAGACCGCTTAAATTATGTGGGAAAGAATCAGCAGTTAACACATACTCCACTTCCACATAATCCAATTCACTATGCATATGGGATTTTATCTAATCCAATACATTCCCTATAAAACAATTCAATAATATTAAAATTTATAAATTACAATTTACAAGTTTTATTACTTTTCTGAATTCTGAAAGTAATTCTACTGCTTTATTTTTAAATAATAATAAAATATATTTTAAATTTTAATGTTCTTTTCAAAGCGAGACTATGTTTCATACTCTCACAACTCGAAGAAAGATACCGCAGGAATTTAAAGAGAATTGTGTGTCAGAATAAAAGGTCCAATTCAGTTTCCGCACAGAAAGATCGTTTTAAACCGAATTATGTGGCGTGAATTGAATAATATAGGATTTAGTAGTCGGTGCCTACACGAAAGACATTTCTTTTTATTAGAAATCGAAAGATTCGACTAGTGGTGCCACAAACACCAAGACTGGACTGTGGAAAAAGATCGCGTGGGCTGAAGAGTCACGATTCACAATATTTTTGCACCAATGGTGGGGTGAAAGCGTGGCATGAACCTCAAGAAGCCATGCATCCAGACTGTTTCGTGTCCACCACCCAAACAGTCGCAGGCGCTATCCTGGTATGAGGTATGTTCTGTTGGTACGCACCAGGTCTGCCATTAGAAGGTCGTGTTACGTCCAATGAATATCTTTCTGTCATATTGAACCAACTTCACCCTGCAGTGCTTCATTTTTACCCTTATGGATATGGAATCCTTCAAGGCGGCAATTTGGGAATGTTCCTTTTTAGTTGTAGTACAGTTGTTATAATCAGCGCCCTCCCCATGTCGGGTGGAAAAGACTTGAGTTTGAATCCACTCAATGATGGGCCTTTTTCACAACCTGGCTGAGTTAGATGGTCTCAGGCGAGGATAGCATGTTTTTTCTCCCGGAAACCAAGTTTATCGTCGAGAAAACAGCAAATGGACCACAGAACACACGCAATTTACAGACATATACGGCACAATATGGCCTAAGTTGCTGATGCTCCTAAACCCTACAACAACCACATTTCCAATGTTCACCCTATCCACCTAATTTCCCAGATCTGAATCCAATTGAGAATGTCTGCAATGTGTTGGAGAGGGCAGTTCTTCGTAGTGAGTCCCTCGGGCACCTAATTGGATCCATGCCAAGACGTGTATGGGCTGTAATTCAAGCAAAAGGTGGTCGTACTAGGTATTGAACAAAGGTTTCTAATTTTTGGCCAGTGAATGTATAATGTAATTTAGCCGGTGATTTAACTTTAATCAGAAATTATAACAGCTAAAATCCATGCAAATATGAGTTCAACATCGACCTGGACCATTATCATTCCTTTACTGTTTAATACAGGTTGCTCTGAACCATTCCCTGAACTATTCAAACATAAACCGACCTAGCAGAGCCAATTGCAGTATGGATGAGCATATTAGCGACATTTGGGCCCCGCACGCTAAATTCATACAACGTATATGTAAGAAAAGTAGAAAGATAAACTTTTCTCGATAAAACCGTGGCTGTTAGGAAGAGTTTATTTCCATCACATGAGAGAGAGAGAGAGAGAGTGTGTGTGCGCGCGCGTGAAGATACTTTAGGGAACCATTACAATACAGCACCATTACTGGAAACTGGATAGTCGTTGTTGGGGATCGCACTTTGCACTCGCTTACACAACTGCACGAGCGTTTCTAATGGCAACTGCAATTGTTACGTAAATCACCGCGCGCGCGCGCGTGCGTCTGTTTGTGCGTGCGTACGTGTGTGCGCGCGTTAAGAAGCGGATATCTGTGACTTCTGCAGTTTTTCCGAGCTCGCGCTTCGCGGCCAACTTACTCCTGTACGTGGAATGGTAACAATGATGCAGCTGCTTCGCCAGGCATTCTCGAGTCATTGTTACGATCGCAATAACGTGTAGGTACGTATGAATGATTCAAGAGAGCGGTGGTCAGGAAAGAACATTTACGGCAACATCTGAACTGAAAAGTAATGCCGACTTGCCAGTTTTAGTCACAGATGGCATGTTCGGATCGAGAACGGGATGATCTCGTGCAGCGAGCGTATTAGAGATGCTGAAAGGCACAAGTGACTAACAGAGGAGGGTGGGCGGATGGATGGGGGAAGAGAAGGGAGCGCAAGGGGCGTCTATGGTAGGGAGAGAGAGATTAGGGTTACTTGGGCGGTGTGAATATGTTCTGTGAATTTCGAATTCCAGCAGACCAGCGAATAGTTGATGTACTTTTTATTACAATTCCTATAAGTGCTCCAATCTCTGTCCCTTTTATGCCTACACATCCGAAACAAATCCCTTACCATTTAAGACAATGGATTTGTCCAGGTCAGCTGAATGGTTTCCAAATAAACGGCGATATACAATCTCAAAGGATTTTTTCTTTTCATTGGACGCGCATGCAGTAATTCGAAGCTTAAATACGATTATTTTGAATATACAATACATTTCGAATTTACTTGTTTTTCAGAGTTGGAAGACTGCATCGAAATCGTAAAAGTGCGAATATTATATACTGTAATTACCATATATAATATTATTGGAATTCTTGTTTTATTTATAGTCAAAGAGTTATATTTTAATATAGCTTTTTAAGATTATAAAAACATTTTAAAAATGTTTTTATAATCTTATAAAAATTCAAAATTAAATAGTAAACCAATTTAATAAAAGCTGAATGATCGTGTATGTACAACTAAATAATATTCATTTGCAATTATTTATCTTTGCTGTAAGTTGAAAACAATCCTTGGGTGGCGCTGCTGTGTTTGCTTTATTTAGAATTTTAATTTATATTAAGACAATTAAATTAAACAATCTTTGGGTGGCGCTGCTGTGTTTGCTTTATATAGAATTTAAAATTACATTAAGAGTATAAAGCAAACACAAGAAGCGCCACCCAATGATTGTTTAATTAATTGTCTTAATGTAAATTTAAATTCTATATTAAGCAAACACAGCAGCGCCACTCAACGATTGTTTTCAACTAGCTAGCTAATTGCAAACGAATATATATTCTTTATTTGTACATTACGCACATTCAGCACTTATTAAATTGGTTTACAATTTATTTTTGAATTTTTATAAGATTATAAAAACATTTTTAAAAGATTTTACACAGTCTTTAAAGTTATATTAAAATTCCAATAATCACAGAAATTGTGGCAGTCCATACTGCTTTGATTGATTAGTTGAAGTGAGGATTTCGGGAACAGCACGTCCATTTATTGGAATTTGTTCAATTTTGAGGTGTAAAATTCACTGGATATTGTGGTGGAAGTATTCGGGAGGGAGTTGCATTGATTATAGTTGAGATAATTGGAGAAATAGTTACTTCAGTGGGTAGTTTTGATAGGAGAGTTATCTTTGCCTGCTTTATCATTAGGTACAATGGCTATTCCGATGGAGACTTGATTTATTTAAAGTCAAAGTAGTTCTAGTAATCGTTAAGAGCTTTATGCGGGGCAGCGATTTTTACGTGCGTTCTTTTGTGATTTGAAGTACTGTATATTAAAAAAGAAGTTCTTATTGTTTAAAATGGATGCAGCGAAAATTCAATTTTACGTTTTTCAAAGAACACAAAAGTGAACGCAATATCGAGGAAAATATAAAGCTGAGGAAATTTCAATCACATTTTTTACCAAAGAAGAGAGAAATGCTAAAAAAAAAAAATCCATGAAAGAATGATTAGTGTTTGGGAAAGTATCACTCAGTTATGCAACTGTTGCAAGGTGATCGTCAGAATTCAAAAGAGGATGGGTGTTAGTTGAGGATGATCCAAGGTCCGGTCGGCCATCTGAAGCTGAAACAGTTGCCATTGTTGAAGAAAAAAATTTTAGAAAACAGAAGAACTAAATTGGTTGAACTTGAAAAAGTACTTAACCTCTCCCATGGAAAAGTTTTAATAATAACAAATGAGCATTTGAGGAATGTCCAAAGTTTATGCAAGGTGCGTTACCATACCAGAAACCTTTCCACCCATGACAAACATCAGAGGATGGAGTCATCAAGAGAGAATTTAAAATTAATTATCCCTAATCCAAATAGATTTTATTCAGTTTGGTGATGGGTAATGAAACTTGGCTGCATTTTTATGATCCTGAATCCAAATTAGAAAGCATTCAGTGGAAGCACAAGAGATTTCCAACCCCGAAAAAATTTCGGACCCAACCATTAGCATGAAAAGCGTTAGCCTCAATATTGTCAGACACAAAAGGAAGCACTAGTGAGTAGCACAGTTGGTAGGATCGGTATCCTCCCAACACCGAGTAGAAAAGACATGATTTCGAGTACCGTCGATTATGGGAGGAAGTTTTATGGGCTTTTTTCACAATGTGGCTGAGTTAGTTGGTCTCAGACGAGGGCTGCATGGGTTTTTAGTCCAGCAAACAGAAAAACGATCTCAGAACATACGCAATTTACAGACAGTATACACGGTGCAATATGGCCTTAGTCGCTGATGCTCCTAAAACCCTACTATTACAACAACGCAAAAGGATTGTTGCTAATTGATTACCTTGTACCCACAATAACAATGGAATATCATGCCAGCCTTAAGTTAAAAGCTGCAATTCGCCACAAAAGACGAGGAAAGTTGAATAATCAGGTTTTGCTTCTCCATGACAATGCACCAGAGCATAAAGCCCGAGTTGCACAGGCTAAAATTCACGATTATGAACTTGAGTTATTGAACTCTCGTACAGTTCAGATCGGGCCAAAATGACTATTATTTATTAAGAAACCTCGAGTCTCATGTTGTGGAACTCGTTTTAAAGATGATGAAGAGTTAAAAGCAGCTGTGGAAGCCTAGTCTGATGCCAGACCAGAAGATTTTTTTTAAGTATTAAACTCTTTCCAAATACAAAAAGTGTATTGAACTTCGAGGTGTACACATTGAAAAACAAAACAAAACAGAAATTTCTACCAATGTCTTTTATATTATTCTGAGAACTTTTCGAAATCCCCTCTCGTATACACACGAGATTACAAGCGACTAGCAAGCAGTTTCCACCAATTTACGCGAAATATTTACACGTTTCTTGTAAAGCGGTCATGTGACTGATTTTGACCGATGGGGTAGTAAGCGAATAATTACGTCACGATTTCAATTATCCACCGGAAGAAAGAAATAGTTATAAATATTAATGGCTCTTTGATATTGAGCCCGGCACGCGTGTGTTGGTGGAAATGGTATCCCTTTCTTCGGTGTACACGTCTAATAATGGCTGTGAGTTGTATTAGTGTTCCACACATCATCAATAGGAGATCATTCCCTCAGTGCGGCGTCACGGGCTGTTCTCTTCTTTCTCCGCCACATCGTTCGTGTAGCACAGCACCCATGCTCCGTAATCCACCCCTCATCCTCCAATCAACTCTGCGGTCTATGATTCAAAGTCCTTTAATCTTGTCCTGATGGCACGTCACTGGCAAGCAGACTCGGTAACGAGCATCCTCATACCTGTCATGTGCACGTGACACAAGCGGCGCGTTCTGGGGGGGACTTCTAATGTTTTCATGGCAGCCCCGAAGGCGGAGCTCTCCTAGTAGCGTTTAGTTTCGTTGCTGTCCACAAAAGTCGTTTACCCCCTTGGAAATGGACGTGGTTCTTTTCTTTTTTTTTCTTCTTTTTCTCTCCCCTAACGTTTCCACCGCTTTTTTTTTTTTATTTATTATTTTTTCTTTTTCATTTTAGCTCTGACTCTATTGTCGGCCGCGTTATAATAGGATTGTTGCTCCCGACGCGTTCGTGAGAGGAACAGCATAAGGCGTGTTGTCGATTCCATAATGGAAAGTTTCGGGATGTCATTCAAATGAGATCGGACAAAACACATATGCGGAAACCAAGGTAAATACGGAACAAGAAAAGCCAAAGTGACTCTAAAAAGTTAGCGAAGATGATGAAGAGAAAGAGAAAAAGAAAAAAACGTTGAGCCGAGGGGGAAATATGATCGAAGTTCTATCTTAGTGCTTCTTCGATTATTCGTATCTTAAAACTGCTCTCGACTTACAAATTTCGGGAATGGGAAGGGGGCGCTGATTACTCCCGCTGTTCAGAGAGATACATTATTAGGAGCAGAGGAGAGAACGTGCAGATTTTTTTTTTTTTTGCGCCTTCGACCAAAGTAATCTGTGTTTATGCATACAATGGAATTCTGATAATACGTACCATCGGAAGATCAGAAAGAGACCGGTAAATTATCAGTCGTAAAAACTTTTGCGGGGATGTGTATTTGCATAAATGTCTCCGCTTCGAAATGACTCATAGTTCGCACGTGCATTACGTTTATCTCCGGGATAAAAGAATTTTACGCTGAAAATTTTATTGCGTTTTGAGAAATGCGTTCATCTAATTGCCATCGAAATATTTAGTTTCATAAATTAGCCGATTGGCGTCGCTTTTTGCTAAAGTTTAATTTTATGCCGCTCTTTTAGCTTCAACGGAGTTATATTTTTCAACGTGTTCGTCCGTCCGCATGTAATAATTCGGTTTCTAATAGATGCATTTTTATGAAATTTTATATTTGGACCTTGCAGAAAGATTTGTCGAAACATCAAATTTTGTTGAAATAGGACCACTCTAACAAGTCTTCTTCTTTGTATGTCCGGCCACGTGTAATAACTCGACTTCCAGTGGATAAATTTTCACACAATTTTACAGTTCGCTCTGTTACAATGATTTGTCGAGCCTAACCCAAATTCCAGTAAAATCTGACCAATAAAAATTCGACAGTTAGCAATTTATTTTTATTTTTTTTTTTCATATACAGGGATTCAGAATTAAGTAGAAACTCTTTAACAATCCATAATTTGTGAATCTTATTACTTTAAATACATTTTTTTAACAGCTGAATTACGTGTTTGGCATCTATTTAGAAGGTAAGTAGGAGTGTTTAAAACTTTTCAAAACTGTTACATATAATTCCTTAACATTTCAAGATAACTCTTCCCAGTGACAGTACCATTGAATCTGTGAGGTCCGATAATCCTGCGTGTTGAGATTTCCATCCATATGGATATCCCTGGCAGATTAGCATCTTTCTGTGAGGTGAGGACTGTCACTAGCCCAGTAAACACAGTTGTGACGATTCTAATGTCCATTCTGACCATACAATTGCATCTTGAAAAGCGCCGATTCCACCATTTTTGACAATACCACTCACAAACTGGTGTCAGTCGATCTAGATCATCTTCCTGTATTGCATGCAGTAATCGAGGTCTAAATGGGTTCAGATTTATGTCGTTTAACCTGGCAGTGGTGGCGCCCCTAATTGTTACAACAACGGTGGCGCTACACCTGACAGGTGGAAACTTTTTATTTTATTTTATTTTTAATTTCTGCAAAAAGTTTATGATCTTTTCAATTTTGCTTGGCGTGTACCAATATTTCATCTTTTCTTAATCGATTACAAATTATTAGTTATTGGTTAGTGTATGGTTATCACTTAGTGTGTAAGTTGTTAGTTGTATGATTTTTAAAGTTTTTTCCTAAAATATTTTGTCACTCAAGGCTCGTGTGCTTATGCACCCTCGTAGCTGACCACTCAGTATCTTCATAAAGATATATCTTTAATATATCTTCATAAAGATATATAAAAAAACAACAATTTGGAATTCAAAAGTACATCATCAAGGGTGTCAAGACTACCACTGAAAATTTCCAAGAGGAACAAACTAAAGGTTATGATGATATATGCATCAACATTGAGCCACGATGAAGAAGAGGTTGAAGAAATGAACACTGAAACTGATAGACTTGTAGATGAACAGAAAACGCACTACACCATCATTATGGGGACTTCAATGCTAAGGTTGGAAAGACAAAACAGCGCAGAAAGGGAAACTATAGGAAATTTTGGAATTGGTGAAAGAAATGAAAGAGGCGAAAGACTTGTCGAATTTGCAGAATCTGGAGGAATGTCAGTAATGAACACTTTTTTCAGAAAAGGGTGAACAGAAAGTGGACATGGAAGAGTCCAAATGGATTAACAACTAATGAAATCGACTTCATTCTCACTAACAGAAGATATATTATGAACGATGTTACTGTCCCGAACAAGGTAAATGTTGGAAGTGATCATAGAATGGTAGTAAGATGCACACTTGATATAGATGTAAGAAAAGAAAGGAAAAAAACTGACTCGAGTAAATAATACGAAGGTCTTTGAGATAACAGAACAGGAGAAAGAGCAGTATGTATTGGAACTTAAGAACAAGTTCGAGCTTCTGCAGACTGCTCAGGACCAAGATATCGACGAGGAATACAACAGCTTTCTGAAAGTGATAAAGCACAAGAAACTATAGGTAAAAAGAAATCTAAAGAAGAAAAAATTAGTCAAGGAACACTTGTCGTGATGAACCGAAGACGACAAATGAAGATCAAGATAAATACTGACAAGGGCAAAATTGAGTATACTGAGTTATGCAAAACCATTAGAAAGAGTCTCATAGAGGACATAAGAAAATTTTAACACAAGAAAAGTAAAACATGCATTAAGGAAAAACAAAGGACTTAAATCAGCAGTCATGAGCAGTAATACAGAAGGACAAATGATACTCAATCTGAAGAATAGTGATGGTGTACTTATAAATAGTAGAAATGCACTGAATAAAATGAAGAATCAGAAAGCCCCAGGTGAAGATGAAGTTACTGTACAGTTGTTAAAATTGGCAGGAAGAAACATGACACAGAAACTGGCAAGACTCTTCACAACACACATTAGGAAAGGCGTGTGACGCCTACGGAGTGGAATAATGCAATGATAATTTTTCTACATAAGAAAGGAGAGAAATCAGAAATTATAGACCAATTTGTTTGATGTCCCACATCTACAAGTTGTTCACAAGGGTCATTACTAATGCATTAGAAAGAATACTTGATGATAATCAACTGAATGAGCATGATGGATTTAGGACAGAATTCTAAACTGTGGATCTCCTTCACGTAATATCACAGCTAATGGAGAAAGCAAATGAATATAAAACACCATTATGCCTGGCATTTGTGGATTATGAAAAGGCATCTGACTCCATACAGAGGCAATGTTTCGGGCACTCGAAAGACAAGGCAAGAAACCCCATATATTATGATTTTGAAGAAAATATATGAGAACGCTACCTCCTTTATAAGACTACGCGAAGACGGTAGCAAATTTAAAATTGAGAAAGGAGTTCGAAAATGAGGCACAATATCTCCAAAGTTGTTTACTGTTGTCCTTGAGGAAGATTTCAGAAGATTAGACTAGTCGCAGAAAGGAGTCAATGTGAATGGAGAGTACCTAAACCATTTAACATTTGTAGATGACATTGTGGTCATAAGACATAATCTCAAAGAATTAGAGGAAAATTCTAATCAGTTATGCAGAGTTAGTAAGGATTCCCGACTAAAGATGAATATGGCTAAAACAAAAGTAAGGATGAACAAGTATGCCACAGGAAGGGATATAACCATTGAAGATCAGAAGAGGTTGACAAGTCATTAGCTGTAATAATGATAAATGGGTGCAAGTCGAGAAAACAATAAATTTCAGATGGATAACATTCAGGAAATATAATCACATACTGAGGAGCAATATCCCTTGTCTGAACCGTAAAATAATGAACCAATGTATATTACCCACCATGACTTATGGAAGCGAAACTTGGGCACTCACCAAAAGAATGGAAGAGAAGCTGAGAACTACACAGCAAAGAATGGAATGAAACAGTCTGATTGGGAATCAGACTTACATAAGAAGAGAAACACATGGATTAGGCAGCAAACTCAAGTAAAGGACATTCTTATCAAAACTAAAGAACTAAAATGGTCTTGGGCAGGACACATAGCTCGAAGACATGATGACAGATGGACTAAGAAAATAACAGAATGGTACCCAAGAGGAGCTAGAAGAAAACCTGGAAAACAACTACGAAGATGGATAGATGAAATTCAAGAGTTCGTGGGTAGTAAATGGATGGCCGTTGCAGTAAACAGAAGAAACTAGAAAGTTGCTGGAGAAGCCTTCATCCTGCAGTTGGTTGAAAATGGTTGCTGCTGATGATGACCCTACTGGCTCATTTTTGCAGTTCTGTCTTGTCGACCATGTTGGCAGCTTCAACATTTTCGATAGTATTTGATATCCTTTCCCTCCATTTTAATTTATTTTAAATAAATTAATATTTAATTTAAATCAACCGCGCGTTTAATTAAATTAATTTTATTTCATATATTTTATAAATAAATTTTTAAATTTATTTTAAATCAACGCTCGTTTCTCATTTCTCATTGTCTCATAACAATCACGTGATACGTCAGAGGAAGCCATAGAAATAAAGAAATCATTTATTCTACGTGACAGCGCATCACTCCTTTTGACGGATGTTCCTTCACGATATAAAGTCCCTGTCAGATAATCAATAACTATAAAATACGTCTCATCCTTCTAATCACATTTTACAAACCGTTTAAGCTCTTACTTCCAAGTAAAAATTTCATAGCAATTATGTTTTTTATTATTATTAAATCCTGTGTATCCTGTCTGTAAAATGAATGAATTCTGTGGATGAATGAATAACACATCTTTGCAGGCAGTGAAAAGTTGTCATAAAGCACATTTTTGAAAAATAGTCTTACGATGTGTACTTCTTAAAGTACATTTTTATTAAAATGTACATTTAGTGTAAAAGTACATTTTTATCTCAAATATAAGTTTCGAAGTACTTTTCTTAATCCAAAATTCTAAAATGTACTTTCCAAAGTATACTTTGGAAAGTTACATTTAAAATTTTTAAAATTTAAAAATTCTAAATATACTTTTGGAAGTATCTGTTTTTTTAATCTAAAATATACTTTTCAAAGTAGTTTTTATGTGTAATTCTAAGGTGTACTTTAAAAAGTAGATCTTAGAATTTTAGATAAAAAACGGCTGAAATTTAGTATCCGGTACCTCTCGTGTACGTGACGAACAAAAGGTTGCGTGATGGACGTCAACAGAGAAAAATAGTTGTAATTAGAAGGAGAGGAAAAAAAAAACACTTATAAGAGAGGTCATGTTTTTAATACTCTCATTTTTGTGTAGTGAAAAAAAGGTTATGTTTTTACGCGACTTCGAGAAGGATTCAAGCAAAAATCGGTCGTTGGCCACGGCCAGGGGTCATCATCATCAGCCATTTTCAATCCACTGCAAGATAAAGGCCTGTCCAGAAACTTTCCAGTTCCTTTAGTGCAATGACCATCCATTTACTACCCACGAACTCGTGAATTTGATCTGTCCCTCTCCGTTATTATCTTCCAGGATTTCTTTTACCTCCTCTTAGGTTCCATTCTGTTATTTTCTTAGTCCATCTGTCATCATGTCTTCAAGCTATGTGTCCTGCTCAAGTCCATTTCAGTTCTTTACTTTTGATAAGAATGTTCTGGCCGCCATACCCGAGTGTCAAGCGCGCGGATGCATAAGTACACTTGACTCGAGTGACCGGGGTTGAAGTCTGTGACTGCTAAATAGTGTGCTGTTCCTTGTATTCTGTATATCTTGTGAACTCCTCTGACCGTTTGGTCGTCCTGGAGTATAAACTGAAAATTTATTTTATTTATTTATCCGGCCAGGCGTACCGGATACTAAACTTTTACCAAAACTACTTTGAAAAGTACATTTTTTAGTTCTAAATTGCACTTTCAAAAGTACTTTTTTAATCTGAAATTCTAAAATGTACTTTTTAAAAGTAGTTAAACAGCGAATGTTTTTATTAAAGCTTTTATCTTCTTAAAATCATAGATCGAATGAATATATTTATTAAGCTTTGTGCTATTTGTTAATTGATTTAGTTTTATTTATTAACAATAAATTTAAACTTTCCAATTTCAGTCCATTTATTAATTATGTTATTTAACTTAATTACAACAACACTTCTCACAAAATAAGGCCTTCAGTTCTAGGCGCTAATAAACACGCAGGATTATAAAAACAGAAAAAAAAAATCATAGAACTACAACGAAGTACTGAAAAGATCTTGGTAGGCCCAAGTGGCAGGTGGAGCGGTGCTGATATGAATTCGGGCATGAACACAGAAAAATGCCATCCTTCGCGTCCATGTGAAACTATTTATTCCGCACTCCCTTACATTACTTCAAGTTGTCTTCCGCAGGTCTTTTCATCTCTAAGTGTTCTTTCCTTGGTCGGTGTCGTGATTCATACACCATTTAAGAAATCTCTCATTTATCACTCCTGTCGCTCGCTCTGACGATGTCGATTGTAATCGTGCACTCCTGGTTCGTACGCGGTGAGGATTTAACGCCTATATGTCAAGTACGGAAATGTCATCAGAGGGGTTAAACTTCGTAACTGGTTTTAATTTAAATCTTCAATTTGATCTCAGCATCGCGTCGGAGTCGTTTAATTTTTATTAACTACACGTTTCCAGATTGATGGATCTCATTTTCCATCTTTGTCGTCTTTTTATTGATGGCGAGGGATTCATTGTGCCCACGAAGAGATCTTTTCTAAGAAGAGTAAATCTTATCGCGAGAATATTTAAGTTTTTCTTAAAGACTCGTTTGTTTTCAGGGCTCTTTTTTCCCCCTCAATATGTCTAACGGCTTTAATTGCGCTTTTGTGGATAAAATAAACTATAAAATATTCTTTGTATCTGATGAAAGCATTCCATCTGTTGAATTTAAATGCTAATTATAAATGAGAATAGGTAACTTCACAAGTAAATTTTCGCAGATGTCCTGTTTTTATGGCCAAATTTTGGGTTAGGCTTGAACTGCTTTATTAGTGAAAAAGAATTTCCCGAATCCCAAATGGATAATGAATTGAACAATAATTTAATATCAGGAACTTACCACTTTGTGATGAAACTGGATAGGGTACTATGTGTGTCTCAGTTTGCATAACATAACTCCAAGGTTGAAGTCCTAAAGATATGCAAATAGACCTTGAGATATAGGAGTTGCTAAGCCACTCCAGCATCCGATATTCTGTAGCCAACGTCTTAAATACCCGTTGCTGGTGTGGAGGACCAGAGCAGTACCATACATGGATATGGGAATAAGGCATCTGGAAATGTAACAGGTAATGAAGCTTATGTGGGAAAGATTCATTATCCCTTGTTAATATTTGTTTAGTGTTGTTCTCTTATTCAATAAATTTTGTAACTTACCGCGAACTGCTCTTGCGAATTATAGCAGCGTGGCTGGTCATACAGCGCTTGCATGAGCTGATGACCAATTTGACGTCTAGAAAAAAAAAATAAATAAATAAACTTAGAGAGGTGTACATACTTCTTGAGGTTGTCTGATTTTAAGCTGTTTATGTATGGTATTTCCAAATCCAAATTTTTTTCAGTCCGAAACAAGTACCGCACGTGCTGGCAATTGAAAAAGCATAAATTTCGAGCATTTATGCTCGAAATTTATTACATTACAGAATAGTTTTATACATGATACTGTTATATAAGGTTATAAATATCATCTTATAAAAACAAAGAGGCGTATTAATAAATTTTCGTTCAATAACTAAAAACATAACAAAATAAATTTACACTTATCTCAATTAGTTAATTAAAAGAATTAAAACTTTTTTCTTTAAGAAAAAAAAGGAAATGATAAATAACAGCTGTATTAATGTTTTTTTATTTAAAACAGACTTGGTGTTACAGAGCGTTAGAATGGCAAACACTTGACAGTATTTTATTTATTTTAATAGGTCCTTGTTATAACAGATTAATGATACTGACTATAGCTGGATGAAAAACATTAAGTAATTTATAATATAATGGTAAACCAACAAGATAACAAGTACGGCAGTATTTTATTTAGAGCAATAAATTATAAATGCAACTACTATTTCTATTTTAAACTGAATATTAACGAATTATATAAAATAGATAATTCCCAATAATTTTGGGGCTTTTTCTAAAGTTGGAATTAGCAGAACATAGCTTGGTTCCAAAAGGGTCAATGTCAGTTTTTTAGGCATACTTTATTTATAGTATGACCAAAATATTATTTTGTAGTATATTTTTTATGCTAAAACGGACGGCCAATGTAACGGAAGAGACCCTTTAAGAAACCCTTTGACGTTTGAGGAAAGGAGCCACAGAAATATTTCTGTTGTGGTAGAGTGGATCAAAATAACACCTTTCAAATCCAATCGAATTACTGCAGCCCTTGATGCAGACAACTCACTTCGAAATAAATAATAACTCCCAGTGGATTAATTGTATTTTATTGATGAAATAACCAAGGTCCATCAGGTTTTGTGTTTTGCCTTTGTTCTAAACGCTTAACCATCATATTCTTTTTTTGTTCTCCATCTTTTAAGAAGAGTTCGTATTGATGTTTTAATTGCTTAAAACCCTTTAGCCGGACGTCACCATACAAAAGATTGGTAAAGAAAGTTACAAAGTTTAACATCCACCATTTATCGTTGCTTCAAGAAATTTTCCAAAAGTTGCTCTGATAATAGTTTGCTATGACGATACTGTCAATACATAATGTACAGGCACAAGAAAATTCCTTGTAGTTAATGTTTGACGACAAAATGAGAAGCAACCGATTTTCGTTTTTCTTTTTAAATACCGCTACGAAATCCTTAACAGCACCATTCTACCCTCTATTGATTCATTACCGTTGTAATTAAAGTTTTTATAAAAAAACCATCATGTCTAGGCACCCATCATCAGTCTGTAATTAGCCTATCGCCAGGTTTTTTGCATGCCAATACAGCAATTTGTGGGCGTCTTTTAATACTCTCTGTGTTTTACTAAGTTATCCAAGATCTGCTCCGGTCACCATGGTGACATGTGCGTCATTGATAAATGACAGCTTAATAATAACCGCTTCCTGATTGGAGGACGATAGAAGCAGGGGCTCATTACTTACCGCCTAGTCTTGTGTGTTACAACTACTTAACGTAGTTATAAATATAATTAAGGCTCTTTTTTTTCTCTTATTTCCATCTTCTTTCGGGGATGTTTGAAATAAAAAAAAATGCTAATAAAGGTGGTGGTGGAGGAAACTTAAGATTGTGTTAAATATATATTAGATTAGAAAAAAAATAGACTTGGGAAGAGGGGGAAATTTTTCTTCCACTTTTATAAGATTCCCAGCATTAAAGTTTGATAAATATTTATATTAAAAAGGAGGGAGAAAAAACACGGCCAACTGGAGAATAAGGGGGCTGTTGGTTGATTAAAAAATCTTAATTAGTATTAATTAAAGTTATTAATGCGCTATCGGTGTGGTTATGCGTATAATGATCGAGAATTATATGTTTTTATGAACCTGGTGAGGCCTTCTAATTTCTCAAATTACTTATTTTAACGAAGGGAAAAAATGTGGGGTTAAAACCATTTCTGAGGGGAGATATATGTAGGAAAATAAATCCTCATCTGCACATTATAGAGTAGATAAAAGTGTATTTATATTCCAGGTGTACTTTCATCAAATCAATTTCGATGTAATGAAGAACCAAAATGGATGTACCCATTTTGATTAGATAAAGAACCACAGAAGCCACCTACTGTTTTCTCCAACGAATAATTGGCCTGACAAGGTTGATGTTGGTAATTAGAGTTGCTTAATTGCTTTGCCTACTCCTGACTTATCTCAGAAAGGTCACAAAAACAATATTAAATAAATTCCAGTTAATTCCTGAAAGGGAAAAGCGAGATGTAGAATTATAGATGCTTGGAGATACGGATAAACATTATTTATTAAGTTTCTTTATTTGTCCCGAATTAATGATATCTTAACGAAATAAATAATGATATAACTACACTACTCGCAAAATTAACAGAACAAAATGTTTTTCATGAATATTTGATATAACAGGGATCCTGGCATGCAAATTCCGAGTATCTAATAGAAATCGATCTACCATCTTACCGAGCCACACATTATGTAAATTATTCATGCCTATTAAACATGAGTTGTCTGGCTCTAAAAGCAAGGCGGAATCTTACTATCTCCTACTACTAATGTCATCAACTGCCACGTGAGATTACTGCGGCCACAGGTGAAAACAGTTCCAACCGGACTGTTAAGAAAGCTCAATTCAAGTGGACAGGAAGGAAGCCAGTGGTTTGTATCCTATTAACCCCAAACCACCGCAGAGCTCATCGAAACTGCACCCATGAGCATGTGACACGGAGCCCTGACAAAATGGGGTATAGTTCTGTTCTCCGATGAGTCCCGTTTTAGCCTACGAACAGATTGCAGACGTTATTTCATCTGGAGACAACGAAGAATGCGATACCGTCCCTCCTTATGTCTTATGGCACAAGTGTCCCTCTCTGGTGGAGGCGTGTTCTCCTGAGGGGTGGAATAATGGTCAAAGGCCGCGCCTTTCTTTATGCTTTTGATAGCGGTACTATAACTGCGTACCGAGAACAAATCCTCGAACTCTCTGTGCGACTTTTTAGGAGTGTAGTTGGCCCAGATTTTCTTTTCATGCTCGACAAAGCCACTGGACACAGAACTCAAGTGATAGAGGAACATCTTAAAACTGAAGATATCCAACAACTTCCGTGGCCAGCACGATCATCGGACTTAAATCGATCGAACATGTGTAGGTTGCCGTTGGGCGTCGCACTGCACGCCGACAACGCCAACTTCTCTGTCACTTGGTGGTCTGATCTCTTCGCTATTGAAACAATGGGATTTGTTTCCACAAAATCTTATTGATACTCTTTTATCAGGCATGGTTCACTGCTGTCAGGCCTGTTTAGCCACTGGAGGGGATCATACGACGTACTGATGTCATGCGACCATATTGTATTGACATGTGTACCTTTTTGGTAATACAAATGTCCGAAGTTTCTCGCTGTCTCCTCATTTAATCGTTATTCTATGGTACACCACCATATCAAATTTTGACCCGCTTCATCGCAACCTGCACAAGTTACACCACGCTTTCTAGGTGTTTTGCTGACCTCGTGGGTAGCTCAGTTGGTAGGATCACCGCCCTCTCCAACATCGGCTGGAAAATACTCGAGTTCGAGTCTCGTCGATGAGTGGAGCAATTTTTATGGGTCTTTTTCACAACGTATATGAGTTAGTCGGCCTCAGGCGATGATAGAATGGTTTTTTCTCCCGGAAACTAGGATATTTTATCCAGAAAACAAAAACAGAAAATCAATGTCTTTTTTCCTGCAATCTCGGGGTTTTCATCCAGCAAACAAAAAAATCATCCTCAGAATATACAACGAGCAACATGGCCTTAATCACTTACGATCTTAAAAGGTGTGTCGGTTGCACATTTGACAACCAAATTTTTCGTCGTATCAAATTTACCATTGAATATTATACATATATGAGATTTAAAGTCGTGTCTATCATTATTAATCATAAAAAAACTGACTACCTTTTTACACTTTATTGTGATTCATAAAATGAACTTTAATTTATCATTTGTCATATACGCAAACATTTACAATATTTATAATCATGTATCATATTCATGGGATTTGCATGAGTCACATTAATCCTGGAAAGACGTGAAATCTTAGTCAGGATATGTACAAAGATGGTTTCCACAGATACCAAAAAAAATAAAAATCTTAAAGGAAAAAAGGTGTCTGAATAAGGTGTTTTTCATTTATAAACTATTTAATTAAAGAAATTAACTTATATCTTTATTAATTCACAATTAACTTAAAGAATCAAAATTTTCTTATAAAAAATTGATCACTGAGATACCTCTTATTAAAAACAAAATTTTTATTGTCTGTGCAGAAGTCTGTCACAACCACTTTCTTGTATCTGTAACGATAAAAGGGAAGATAAAGAACCTAATGATTTTAAGGGAAATATGGGAGATATTAATAATAAGAAAGTTAGACAGCGTCTGATTTCAAAACGATACGTAAGAGATGAGAAAATTGTGCTTGGACGAAGTAGTTATGGGCATTTATTAAACAGCCTCAACTGGGTTTTAAATAATATTATTTGTGCAGTTTTAAGGGTGTTCTTAATAAAAGATATTTATAATGACGTAGTAATGAAACATTGAATGAAACTTTATGAAGACACAGTTTTAGAAAGTAGAAAATAAAATTCTGGTTTTGGATTAAAAAAAAGAGAAAGTTTAGAAGGTTTTTTAAATTATTCCTGCTTTGCCTGTAAGGCATCATACAAATGTATTCTATAAATGTTGCTTTGAGAAGTTAGATTAGATTGTCCATGAGTTAAAGTTCAATCTCCAGCCAAATATAATTTTCCATCCCTTCTTTAAGTGTACACCAGCAAAGCATCATACTTGGCAAGTCCTTCTCTTTTATCTAGGGTAAGGTGTAGAATTATGTTTTGATCTAAAATTGAGACTTCTCGACGGGAAGGAATTTATGAAAATTTGATCAAAGAATTTGTTGATAGAATTGTGTTCTTGAGCAGTCGTGAGGTCTCTTATGGATGGCCGAGAGCGGATGCTGTTATTCTCTCTCTCTCTCTCTCTCTCTCTCTCTCTCTCTCTCTCTCTCTCTCTCTCTCTCTCTCTCTCTCTCCTCCACACACACACACACACACACGCTAAGAGCTGTGTATGGTTCAAGGCACATCAAATAAACACGCCAGGTTTTCATACAGTAAGTTTTAACATGGTCGAACGAATCTGCCAATCGTGATATTTCAATCACGAGAGTGATTGCTGTGTTTATGAACTAAATTGTGCGCTGAAACTGGATTAAATGGTAATGTCCCTGATCACAACAAGAGATTTATGACTTCTTGTGACACATAGGTCATGCTCCAGAATGTGATGGGTGACTACGCGGAAGAGTGGTGACTGGTGTGCCTGCCTTTATTTACACGTTGTGATTAAATATCTATTAAAGAAAATATCCGTTGCATTTCCAAATATCCCTTTAATATAGTAATTAATCTTCCTGCAAACATACGTCGTCATATTTTTAATACACTCTTGTTATAATAACTATAGTACATGTGGATGCATACATAGAATCATGTTTATTCCAAAATTCAATCACTCTTTAGCTAAAAGAAAAATTTCGGACATTTGTTATCCCTTTAAATTTAAATTTATGCCCCCGTTGTATAAGTCCCGAGACTTACTGTAAAGATGCCCTCACCATTTAATTTACTGTACCCTTTTATTGCTTCAAACACTGATTTACAGGACTGAAATCTATCTTGATAATAAGAATGTCCCTTTATACTCTTAACCAATCTTGTCGCTCTTGGCACAGGTCTTTCCTGATTTTCTACATCTTTCCTGAAATAGGATCTCCAAACCGATGTACAATATTGAAGAGGTGGCCTAACCATTGGTTTAAGCAGGATGTCTCTCCTGGGACACTGTATAATCTGCCAAAATTCAGGGCTTGATTCCTTGAGTGATTTTAAAATAAGTCGGAAAATCAATTATTTTAAGAAATGAATGTCAAAGCTCTAGTTGTTTGTCTACCTGAGTTCGAGGGAGAAATATTTATGAGCCTTTTTCGCAAAGTGGTTGAGATAGTCCGTCTCAGGCGAGGGCAGATGGTTTTTTGTCTAGCAAACAGAAAATCGACTTCAGGACACACGCAATTTACAGACAATATACACGAAGCAATATGGCCTTAGTTGGTGATGCTCCTAAAACCCAACAACAACAACCTTCTACTCGGTTACACATTTCTGCTAGTCGAACTAATGTTAGGCGCCTTAGCATATATGTGTAAAGCGCCTATTTTCTTAACCATGTCCATCTGACCGTCTCTGTTTAATAACTCAATTCCTACTTGGATAGATTTTGATAAAAATTTATATATTTGGCTCTTTTAGAGGATGATCAAACTGTTCCAAATTTCATTAAAATTGGACCAATAGAAAACAGGTAATTATTATTTCCTTTTTTCGTGCCTGTCACATAGGCTATCCATATACTATTTATTGTAGCTGAAGCACTGGAAGTTATGTTTGTTGCCATGCGCTGAGTGGAGGAATGAATACGGTGGATGAGTAGAAATGAACTGTTCTCAGTCCAAACGAACTGCTCTCACATGTTCATGGCATCAGTTTCGACGAGCAGCGTTGTGGTTACTGGGATAGAGCCCACTGGCTCCCTTGCGTAGAGTCCACTTGAATTGAGCCTTCTCAACACAATCCGGTTATGGGCCTTTTTCGCAACGTGGCTGAGTTAGTCGGTCTCAGGCAAGGGCGGCATGTGTTTTCTTCAGGAAACTCCTGTTTGTCGTCCAATAAACAGAAAATCAATCACAGGACATACACAAATTGCAGACAGTATACACGGAGCAATACGGCCTTAGTCGCCGATGCTCATTAAACAAACCCTACTACTTATTCATTCACACAGTCCGGTTGGAAATGTTTTCACCCGTGGCCACAGCAACCTCAAGACACAGTTGATGACAGAACATCGTAGGGATCCGTCTTGCTCTTAGAATGTGGACGCCAGAGAAGATGATGGAAGTCCGTTTCATGTTCTTCGAACCACTCTTGCATGATGCACTGTTTGACTGTCATCCATAAAATAACATTGCAGTGTTCAGGAGATCTATTATAAAATACATCTACTTTCTGGATGACATTCGATCTTCCACCAGTATCAACGGACCAAGTCTATACCAAAAAAAAAAATATTCCCTATACCATGATACCACCTTCAGATGTGGTTTTCTTAACAAGGCAAAGAGGATTCATTGCTTCGCGAGGTTCTCGCAATACTCTCTGCTTACCATGAGTTCAAAACAAAGTGTATCGTGATTGGTCTGACCACATGACTTTCTTCCATTGTTCCACTGTCCAATCAAGACGTTCTCAGCACCACTTCAAGAGGATTTTTTTTTTGTTTTTCTCTGAAACAAATGGCTTCCGAATAGGCAAGGGACTGCCAATACCCAATTTCTTCAATTCCATGCTTATGATACTGGTTAAAATTTGGCAGTTCTGGACCTGGCCGAATTTAGATGTTATATGCTGCACACCAGATGTCCTATTGTTTCTTAAATTCCTCCTTAGAGTACGACAGCTTCGCTCTCGAAGTATTGTTTTTTGCCACATCTACGCCTTTTTGAGGTGTGAAAGAACCGCTTGCTTTCCACCCATTAAAAACTTTTGAGTGGATGCTTTTGAGAAACCAGTTATGTCTTTCATTTCTTGATTCATGTCTCCTTCTGAACGTGCACCCACGATAAGACCTTTTTCAAAGACTGATAGATCACGCGTTTTCCCTTTTCTTGCTTCCGATTACTGCAACCGAACACCCTGTGCAGTCTTTGTAATCAACGAGGCACAGATTTCTTTGTCACAGATTCAACGTCACAGATTTCTTTGCATCTGTTTGCAATTATTCGTATGTCTTTGCATTTCTGTCTGTGATTCTCTTAGTACAAAGGTTCCTTTTTTTTGGTCAGTGGGTGTATATCTATACGTGGCTATCAGATAGCTGTGTATCGTACAGCACGCATGCATACTGATGAATATCTTTTGCAGCCTGTATCGAAAATAGGATCATCATTTGTTCTATTATTTATCCCATTCCTAACACATTGAAACTAAATAAATAAGGAATTAGCAGCTGGGATAAACCGTTTTGCTGTATAACTGCATAGTGCTACGCCCTACTGTTTAAACTTCGAAATATTGAAATTTTATGTGCGCTCATTAGGAGGATTGTACACACACACACACACACACAAACGAGAGGTTAAACACAGCATTCCTCTGCAAATATTGTTCAACTTTGATCTTGCGGTCCGGTTTGGGCCTGTGCAGGTGATGATATGACTGCAATATCGGTGCTCACCCTCTGTTTAATGAGATGATTGATGGCAGTGTTAATGTTTGGGGCATGTCTAACCCTCACCACCTCACTGACTGTTTGTGGTGGTAATCGGCTAATGGCTCTGTGGTAGTCGATGAAGCCACAGATTCCCGAGGAGAGTGGGATATATCGAACACAATTTTAATCACTCTTTTTGGAAAGTCGAGACGCATTCCGATATGCTCAGTAATTAACTGCGCTCGTTCATTATAAATCAGAAAGCACAAGCACGCGCAGTACAAGCAGAAATCAATTTGGTGCTGAACAGAAAGCTGCTTCTTGGCGCTGCTCGTATTTATCATATTCGATAAATATCAATTTCGGTGATAAAGTTAAAAAGTCCGTGGCTTTAGATTATAATTTTAAGAAAATGCACACCAGGGAGGATTGCTTCAAAAAGCGGATCAGAAGGGATCACCGAGGGCGTAAGTTTGGTGAATTTTGAATGGCTAGTTCTGTGTTATAAAAGTTTTAGAAGAAATTGGAAATGTCTGAATGGTTGTACAATTGGGAGTGGAGCGAAGGGTGAGGGGTTCGTTGATTAAGGGAAATTGTTCTTGTAATAGGGTTTTAAGAGCATCAGCGATTAAGGCTGTATTGCTCCATGTATATTGTCTGTAAATTTGTGTGTTCTGTGGCCTATTTTGTGTTTGCTGGACGAAAAACCAGAATTTCTGGGAGGGAAAACCATGCTATCCTCACCGGAGACCGACTAATTCAGCCACGTTGCGAAAAAGACCCATAAAAAATTCATCGATGGGACTCGAACTGAGGTCTTTTCCACTCGGTTTGGGGAGGACGGCAATTCCACCAACTGTTCTACCCAGGAGGGCGACAAGTTGTATGATAATAATCCAGAAATGGGAAAGGTTTGTGGGAAGGCAGATGTAAAGTCCCTATCAAGACTAATTTGTTCAAAGATAACAGAATGCTGGATTAGGTTCGGAAGGATTTTTTTTAGAAATTTATGCCGAGATATCTAAGATCATTGGACATCAGTATATAATCCTTGAAAGTTGTGTACTGCAGAATGGCCTACAAGTATACCACTGGAAACCCCCATCGGCATTATTACTATACACATGCCATCAGCCTGCAATCACCAGTGCTAACCTGTTCTATAATGCTCATCGCAGCTTGAGTCACAAATTGACAAACTCGAGCACTGAATGGGATAGAATTAGTAGTGGTACTACCCTTAAAGGATCTCTAGAGATTGCATTGTTAGAATCGGCCACGATGTGAGAAAAAAAACAAGAAAAAGAAAAAGAGACATTCAAAATTCATCCATTATTTGTTAAATAAACAGAGGTGAATATTCTGAAACTGTTTCTGTTTGTGCAGAGTAAGGTGTGTCCAAAAGGACGAGGAGAACTTCAATATTGCGTCTGTGAATTGTTTGTATTCTATGGTCAATTTTTCTTGTTTTCTAGACGAAAACCCCAGTTTCCAAGAGGAAAAGACATGCAATCCCTCTCCTCAGATCGACCAAATCAGTCGATTTGTGTAAAAAAAAGGCCACAACACTTCCTCGTGTCATTGACAGGATTCCAACCCAGGCCTTTTCCACTCAGTCTGGGGATGACTGTGATTATGTCTATTATGCCACCCGCAAGCTCCCCAAAAGGACGAAAAGCATAGTGTACTATCATTAGGAAAACTATGGGAAATATTTGCAACCAAAAGAGGGCTATTGACCGAAAAGAGGTAATTAAGGCCATGAGGCGTCAGTTTATTATGCCTGCAAATTGTAAGCATTTCCTGTGTACTGTGGTCGGTACGCGAAAGTCAAATTTGGGCCCCTTTGACAGCATTAATTATTTTAACTCGTGATTTTCCTAACGTGATGGTGTTCGAATATTTTTGATAGGGGAGCGTATCTTGTATAATGCTATATTTTAAAAAAATTAAAAAAATATATATATGCAAACATTTCAGAATATATAATTTATTATATATAGTTTTATGAAACAGATGAAGGGTAGTTAATTTCTTTATATTTTCTATTGTTTGTTGTTTATGTTTATCTAGCTAATTAGTATATTTATTTTTAGAGTTTAATTTCGCCTTACCGTGCTCTTAGAATCCTGTGAATTTGCATCAGAAAGTTGGGGTGCATAATCCAAAATAAGAATAACTAAAGAAAATTATAAGATCCCTTATAAGGATGGAGATCGTGATGGTACAATCGCTAAGTAATTTTTGGGCTTCATAAGTATTTTTAATTGTGGTTTGGATATGGACGATGAAAGATCCATTAGATGGAAGCGTTAAGCCCTGATCTTTAACGATGGCAAACGTCGACACTGGTATTATTAATTGCATAATTAATTTGTGATTTTTTGGATCTCGGGTCAGGGAATGTCACCACGCGGTACTTTATAGTATTAATTGAGAGATTATTCTGCTTTATTCAAGGTGTGAAATTTGTCTCCGAATCATTAAAGGTCCTCAGTCTGCGTTACAGAATTAACCAGAAAAGAAATCGCACCATCGGCACAAGTTAGTATTAGGCTCTTTAACGATCATTAAGATAGCTATAAGTTTGAGACCGTCTCAGACGTGTTCCAAAGCCATGTTGGGATTTCCCACACTCACATTATCTGAGTTCACTTTGTTAGCTGGTGATGTGGAACATTTAAAACTTCAAAAGTGGTGAAGCTACTGTTGACATATCCATTATATTAAATAAATAACTTTTAATCCATGCCAATTTCGGATTCATGATATCGTAGGAAAATCATTTATTTAGCAATAAATTGGGAGACATGGGATCAGTGTAGCGCAGTGGACAGCCTCATTACTCTTTCACACCACGTGGAAAAGGGTTGAATTTCATTTCTGTCGCTGGTGGCATTTCTACAGTTCTGAAAGGAAGTATAAAAATTTCTACATTTCATTCAATTTATCCTGGAAATTTAAGTTTTTCTTCCCTCAAAACTGAAACCTCACGATCGCCATCCTCCCACACCGGGTGGAAAAGATCTCAGTTCGAGTTCCATCGATAACGGGAGGAATTTTTATGCGCGTTTTACACAACGTGTTTGAATTAGTCGGTGTCAGGAGAGGGCAGCATGGTTTTTCATCCTGAAAACAGAAATCGACCACAGAACACACGTAGTTTACAGACAGTATACACGAAGCAATATGGTTTTAGTCGCTGATGCTCATAAAATCCTATTATAACAACAACATCAACAAGATAAGTAATGCCGCTTGGCCATAAAAGTACAAATTTTGTATAAAGACAACAGACGCAAAGTTGAAATTTATATAATTCATTAAAAAACAATGGGCGTGTATACGTTATTCTATGTATCCACCTTGCTTCCTTGTTTATCAGTACAGTTTTGCCATTGTTCCTTTCCAACTCACATATTGGACTCTGCTGTTAAAACCAGCCTATCAGTGTCATTTTAAGATTCTCTTCACTCAAAAGGCGTTTTTCACGAAGATATCTCGTCAAATGTCCAAACACAAAACATCAGACGGAGACAAGTCCAAACTGTATGTACGATGATACAAAAACTCTCCGCCCTGGATCATCTGCAGTTTTGATCTCAATAGGCAATTGATCTCATTACACCACGATGATGCCAGGCATCATCATCATCATGGTGTAATGTGATTCAATGTCCTATTAGAGCCTTTCTTTTTGTTTTATAGCTGTCTTAAACTTATCAGAAAAATCAACCAAAATTAGGCATTCTCTGTCCCAAAACGCTGTGGCCATAATTTTTTTGTGACGACCTGGAAATTATTTTTTCTTTTGCTGGAGATGGTAGATGTGTCCTTCCCATAGACTAGCGTTTAGATTAGTGATTATGGAAGATTCCATCACTAGTTATCAGTCCTTTTTTAAAATCTCCTTGAAAGTTATTGCAGTCCTGCAACAGGTCTTGGCAAATCTGCCTGGAGAATTTCATTTCTCTTGTTTAACAGCTTGGGTTTCAATTTTCAGCATATTTTCCTATAATCTAATGTGTTTAAAATTTGTTCATCAATTTGGTTCTATCTGACCGGTTTAATAAAAAGTTTGTTAACTATTTTAAAGCTTATCCTTGGATACCATAATACTGTACTTTTTGCTAATAAAATATAGTAGTGGATTGAGTCAAATTCTTTGTTAATATCTAACTAGATGCCATTTTGTTGTTGTCCATTATCCGACGCCATTGTAAGAACCATGTCAAAAATTAGATGATTGGAAGGAGTTGACTTTCCTCGTGTAAAACCACGATGTTCCTGATACAGATTGGATGATAATTTCCGAATTCTAATTGATCTCCTTTTTCATAGACTGTAACTCGAAACTGTTGAATAGTCCAACAGGAGTAGTCCCTTTTCTAAATGAAAAAATTATAAAATGTAAGAGTTGGTCAAAGAGTTGGTATAAGAGGGTTTCCAAGAGGATCCAAGAATGTTGTCTGGTCTGCTGCCAAAGCACATAGGTGATTTAGAAATAATTAGTTTAAATTTTTCAAAATATAATTCTCAATTGGAAAGAGTATCTGGTTTTCCTAAAGGAAAAGATAGCTTTGTAATTTTCCTTTCCCTGAATTAAGGTTCAAATTGGATTTAATAGATCAGTATCATAGGAGATACTGTAGGATTCGATTTCGTCTGATACTTGACAAGTTGAAATCTTCTTCAAGTAACAGGTACGAGTTAAAAAGTAACTGTTTGCAAGTTTGCTCTAAATTCAACTGTGGTATTTCTAAATGAGTTTTCTTAGCAGATGGAAATTTATTTAGTTTGTATAATTGTATGGGTCATCGTGAATGTTTCAAGCTATTTTAGATCTCTAAAATAAGAAGATTTGCATTCACTCAGAAGTAGTTGTAACAGTAAGATAAATTTTATTTGCTTGATACCTTGAATTCTCTAAAGCACCCACACAAATTTTGGTTTCGATCTGACAGTTCAATTTTTTGCTTTGCGCATTGAAGTGAAGTCACGATGGATAAAGTTCAATGATTCGGTTCCTCTTTCTTCAAGGGAAAACACCCAAAACGATCCACGAAGAGATGGTCGCTGTTTATGGAAAAGACTGCCCAGGTTACAGCGTTGTTGCACATTGGCATAAACAATTGAAATGTGGAAGAACTTCAATGCCTGTTGAAGAAATCCCAGAAACTGCTGTAACAGAAGAGTGTTGCAAAAATTGAGGCATTAATCCTGGAAGTTTGTATTTGCATCAAAGAACTAGCTGCAGAGCTCCAAATTAATGTAAGGTCTGTGAAGAACATCATCCATCAACAGTTCTTATGAGTAAAGTGTCTATTAGATGGGTTCCCAGGCTTCTGACCCCTTATCAACAGAAGGAAAGGGCACAATATGCATGAAATGTTGTCGGTGTGCCAGGAAAATCAAGAGAAGTTTTTTCACGGCTGGTCACAATGGATGAAACTCTGATCCATCTCTAGGATACCGAAACTAAACAAATGTCAAAACAAGGAAGCGTGCAGAATCTTTGCATCCTCGTATTTCCTCCTTTTGCCTCTCCCGAATACGAGTATTATGTGAGAACTTGAAAAACAATTCATTTTTTTCCCAAAATCGTTTTCGTATTTCATAAATGGTATAGACTGAAGGCAAACGGTATAAACTTCTTAAAGAGAGAGAGAGAGAGGTGTTCGTGATTGGTGAAGAATTAAGTAAGAAAAAGTCGGCGCAAACTTAATACGTTCAATTAACATCACGCACACTTAGATGAGTGTGTAGATGCTTAACGTCTTTATTTAGAGCGTTCAGAAAAATGCGTTTAATCGCCGACTTCATACGTAAAGGGACGTCAAAATTCGCATTTGGAGGGGTTAAATAATTATCGCAATAAAAAGTGAAAAGACCCGAGGCAGTTTCATCAAAGTGTAGTCGCACCTTAACTCTAGATAAATAGGAGAAATTTTATTAAAAATCTCGGTCATAATAGGCTTGAAGCGAGCGTTTATTAATTTCTAAAAACCCCCAGAAGGACAATTATGTAAAACACAAGAAAGCAGCATTTCATGCTCACCCATCCAATAATAACGTGCTTAGCTCGTCCATCACACGCTAAATCCGTGCCAACGACATCTGGTGGAGAACAGAGAAGAATTAATTGTTGCTTTCTGCCGTAATCCGTTCCACGGAGCCCCTTGCTTCATTTTGACGTCAAGCGTGAAAACGCGTCACTTCCAGGCAATTATTGTAACCGCGCTCCGACATACATGGGCTGTGATGGATATAATCTTTTATCTTTGCAAGCTTTTATCTGTTTATGTTAAAGTGAATGAATAAATAAATAAAGAAGCAAAAAACCGGCCCTATTAAGCGCTTAACTTTTGCGTTTTAAGCCTAAGCTGTAAGCTAGTCGCGTTGGAAATAAATCGCGGGCCATCTTTTTTATTTATTTATTATTTTATTATTTTTTTTAAGGCAGCGTCTTAATTTGTGGTGCGCGAAAACAATATTGCCTACTGACAAAAGAGACTGAACATTTTAAACAAAGTTTAAATTGAATGCAAACGATGCGCTTCTGGTAGAATTAAGGGCCGTGTTTCCGGCAACGGACGTTTGACTTTTCACCACGGACTGTCCGCTGTATCGAATAGTCTGAAGGGAAGTGAGATACGTCTCATATTTGGCTGTTGAAAGATGGATGAATCGCGAACACCATCTCCACGATTTTGATGGTAATTAATCAATTTTTGTCCTCTTTCCCAGAAAACTACACTGCCTTGTCAAAATAAAACGAGTGCCCATAACTCATTGAAAATGTAGCTTTGCTTTCTGATCTCTGACTTGTATTATTATTTCAATTTTTTACCAGGATACTACGGTTTTTCATCCCGGAAAAAGAACAGGCAATTTACAGATATTAATACCGACACCTCACTACTTTAGTTGCCTTTGCTAGTAACAAAACGACAGTAACAAACCCTATCAGTAAAAGGTCAACCGTATCCCATTTAGACTCTATGAACACATCGATTTTTGTTCTGAATTTGGAGTTGATTATAGGAGAGGGCAGGAAAATTTTATGATGAGATTCAGGCTACGCTGTAGTTCACATTTTAATATTCTTTGAGAAAACCAGTGCTCTGTGGAGAGGTGATGACGTTAAGTGACTCGATATCGGGCGGGAGTTGTTTTTGTGTATTTCTTTTTCTAGGATACTATGAATTTTCATCCCACAAATACAACAAAAATTTACAGATATGATATACCGACACATGACTGCTTTAATTGCCTTGGTTAATAACAAAATAACAGTAACAAAATCCTACGTCAAAGTCAATCCTAGTCTACTCTCGACTCTCACTATTTGTTTTGAATTTGGAGTTGATAGTACAAGATATCAAAATTTTAGGACGAAATTCAGGCTGTATTCTTGAAGAAAAACAGTACTTTGTGGGAGTTGATGGCGTTGTAGTTGATTTTTCCAGTTGTGGGTGAGGATCTTGTTTTCTTAATGATTCTGAGGGGAAACTGATTGGAACTGAAGCAGATTAAAAAGTTCCTTCTTCTTCTGGCGTTATAACCCAGAGTGCATCTAAATCTTCTCGACGATGTTCCACCAATAAGCCCTCCCAGAAGTCAAACTTCTCCAACTTCCTATTCTTATTGTCTTTAAGTGCTCTTCTATGTCATCCATCTTTTCCATGGTCTTCCTCCTCTCGGTAGGTTTCCATTTCATTATACTCTTAAGTGTTCTGTTATCATCCATTCTCATAACATGTCCCAACCAGGCAAGTCTCTGGCTCTTCACAAATCTGATGATGTCCGCACCCCTGAAAAAAGATGGTCAAATTCATGGTTCATTCTGATCCTCCAGGATCCATCAACATTTAAAAGTTTACGGAACCAAAATGTAGCTAAGTCGTTTCGGGTTTTGGGTAAGAAATCTGACATACCTGTTCCATCACCAATGTAAAAGGAAAATATAAAAAATGATATACCAAAATATTAATGATGATATTTATAGAAATTAACAAAATGCATAGATAGAACATACAACATTCTACAGAAAATTGTCGGAAATTCGGTTTTTCGTCTAGCAAACCGACCACAGAACACACGTAGCCCTCAAAAATATTATATACGACTCAATATGTCCAAAGATGCTGATGCGCTTAAAACTCTATAGCAACCTAGAAACTCCTGTACATATTTGCATACATTTCTTCTTAAAGTATTTCATAAATTAACTTAATACTATAACTAGATTCAATATTAGACAAGAAAACCGATATTGAGTCAATTAACTAGTTTAACTGTAGCGTTTTGGATGAGTCATTCAAGAGCCACAAATCCATTATGCGTACTTCGACAGCAGGAGACAGAATTTCGTGGTATGAGGAATCTGCTAGCCGACCACTTCCAGACTTCCACATCCCACAGTACCGTTTATAGAAAGTAATCAAGGACAGATCTTTTTTATTCATGGCCATATTTGAGATCAACTTACCTGTTACTAAATATCCTGCCGAACGTGGTGAAGTACATAATCCTCCTATGATGTTTCCTATGACAATTGACATATTTTAGGAGAATGGACTGATCGGACCATTGTAAGTTTTGTCTTAGAAGCCACATTTATGGTGTACCATAGAAGAACGATGAAATGAAGAGACAGAGAGAAACTTCGGAGAGGTATAAGGGACATTTATAAGGGTTATATAAGAAATACCAAAGAGGTCGCATTAGAGAAGTGGATACAAGATGCTAGAAAATGTGGTCACATGATTTTGTGATAACTAAGAAGAAAGTGGAAGAGAAATTGTTGAAGCTTAACATAAAAACGGCGCCGGGGCAGATGGAATATATCCAATTATATTAAGGGAGGCAGCACAGGAGGATTCGGAGGATTATTATTACAGCACGAGAGGATTCGGGGAGGAACCTGTGGGCTGGAGATGCGCGAATGTATCCCTAATTCACAAAGGGGGATCAAAAGGTGACATGAATAATTACAGACCTGTTAGCTTAACTGCTGTTCCAGGGAAATCATGGAATCGCTGGTTAAAGAAGTAATGCAGGACCATCTGGGCAGGAATGCAATTATACTGCATTCCTGTGCAGATGTTAAAATTTGTTAAGGAGCGATCTTGTCTGACCAATCTTACTTGGACACCGTAATGCAGCAACAGAGGAATTGGATGCAAAAAATTATTTTGATATCATACAAGATGCGTCTAAAAAGAAACGAGAAATACGTTTAAATCATTTTATTATTTTAAATGCAACAATTGCAATGTTTATCCTCTTCAAAATATTCTCCAGCCGCACTTATGCAGCGCTCCATTGGCGATTTTCAGGATCTAAAACAACACCGGAATTCCTCGGAAGATACCAGCATTAATTCCTGCATTGTGTTCTACTGAATGTTTACTAAGGCCTGAAATCGTTTTCCTTTGAGGTAGAATTTAATTGTCAGGAACAGGAAAAAGTCGCACGGCGCGAGATCTGCAGACTAAGGTGGATGCTTCAATGTTGTGGTTTTGTTTATCGTTAAAATCTCTCGCTGCAACAGAGGAATTAGTATTAGTATTAGTAATGGCCGCATGGTGCAAGAAAGCCTATGGCTTATGCTGCACCAGCCAAAAAAAAAAAAAAAAAAAAAAAACCCCAATAAAACAACGATAAAAAAATTAAATAATAATAATAAAAGAAAAGGAAATTAAACCTATCATCCTATGCGTTTCCCTCACCCGAAGGTACTGTCCAGATGACCTTTGAATTTCCCCAAACTGTCAGCCTCTGCCACCCATGTAGGCAAGCAACTTATTCCAGTAATTTATAACTCGCTGGCTAAAATAAAACTTCCTGCAGTCCAATCTAAACATTTCCCCCTCTAACTCGAATTTATGTCCCCTAATTCTAGCATCATTTATAATCTTGAAAATTTTGTCCTCATTCATTTTACTGATGCCTCTCAGAGCCTTAAACACCTAATCAAATCTCCTCTAGTTTCCAAACTCTGCAACCCACATATTCGAAGTCATTCTTCATAAGGACGCCCTTTTGTCGATCTCACCAGGCGAGTTACCCTTCTTTGCACCCTTTCAAGAAGCTCGATGTCTTTCTTTAGGTGCGGTCTCCATACTTGAACACAGTATTCCAAGTGTGGTCTAACATAGGCCTTATATAATGGGATTATCACGTCCCTATCTCTACTTGCAAAAGTTCGATAGATCATCGATAGGACACCATGGGCCTTCCTTGCAACCTGTTTACAATGCTCAGAGAATTTCATGTCTGACCGTATCGTAAC
This sequence comes from Mastigoproctus giganteus, assembly GCF_048544385.1. NCBI lineage: Eukaryota > Metazoa > Arthropoda > Arachnida > Uropygi > Thelyphonidae > Mastigoproctus > Mastigoproctus giganteus. The sequence continues at coordinate 147,041,660 of NC_143586.1, read as the reverse complement.
ACCCAAGTCCCTTTCCTCCAGTACTGGGTTTAGTTGAACTCCACGAACTGAATAAGTTATTTTGGGATTACTGTTTCCCAGGTGTAATACCTTACACACTTTGTTGGATTAAAGCACAGCTGCCATTTTTCTGACCATTCCTGAAGTCTATCTAGGTCTCTCTGAAGAAGCTCAGCTTGACAGTGATCATTAACTACTCTGCCAATTTTAACATCATCTGCAAATTTAGACATCACGCCCTCTATCCCTTCATCGATGTCGTTTATGAAAATTAAAAACAACAGTGGTCCTAATACTGATCCTTGGGGAACCCCACTTCTTACATCAACCCAATCTGAGGAATAGCCATTTATCACAACCCTCTGCCTCCTGCCCTGAAGCCATCCTTCTATCCGTCTATTCCAACCTGTTCCAGCTTGTAAAACAACCGCTCACGTGGGACTGAGTCAAAAGCTTTGCTGAAATCTAAATAAACAATGTCGAAATTATTCCCTAAATCCAGCTCGTGAGTGACCCTTTCGAAATAGCGAACCAGATTTGTTAAACATGATTTTCCCTTTACAAAACCATGCTTGAGAATTTAAATTCTATCCAAATGATCCTGAATTCCACCCTTGATCATTGCCTGCATGATTTTCCCTACCACTGAAATCAGACTGACAGGTCGATAATTTCCCACTTCACTCTTAGAACCACCCTTATGTATGGGAGATACATTTGCACTTTTCCAATCCAACGGAATCTCCCCAGAGTCTAGTGATGCTCGCATAATTAGCCTCAATGGTTCAATGCACTCACTTGCCGCCTCCCTTAAGATTATAGGGTATATTCCATCAACTCCAGGAGCCTTACTGGCCTGTAGGCTCGAAAGTTTTTTCATTAAATAATCTTGCGAAATTTCAATATCATCAACCACATATTTTTCAACTTCACTCCCACAATTTCCCTTTGCCACAAAAGGCTTTTCATTTGTAAATATCGATGCAAAATAACTGTTGAGTTCATCTGCAACGGCAGCTGGTGTATTTATTACTATCCCCTTTCCCTTACGTAAAGGTCTGATCTGGTTTGTCCTGCTCTTCTTGGCATTTATACAGGGTGTTTCAGTTAAACGTTTCAGAACTTCTAAGAGGGGTAGGGTACATCCTGACAACTCGAAATCATATAGCAATGTGGGGTCGGAAATGCTTTCCTGAAGCGGTGTTGTACACAGAAGCACCATAAAGAAAAGAGACCGTAAGTGAGAAATCGTTTTAATAATACATGAAAAGAAGCAAAAGGTACATGGATTAAAGTAAGTGTTCGAAGTTTCTTCCACGGGCTACAATGCACGCCTCACATCTCCGACGCATGGACATCCGAACATTCTGGAATACTCCAGGCGAATTTCGAATTTCTTGAACAAGAACGCCAAGTTAGTAGGATGGATGATTACACGAACGCAGAGTTAGCCGATATGCATTTGGCGTACGGGTCTGCAAATTGTAGTGGGCCAGCCGCACAGCGTTTGTACGCTGAACGATATCCGACGAGGCGTATTCCCAGTCATAATTTCTTTGCAAGACTGCACCAGAGGTTAGCTGAGAGAGGTTCATTTGAAAGAGCTGACAGGGACAGGGTAAGAACAGCACGGACTCCAGCCGTCGAACAGAATGTGCTGCAGCATGTACAGGGGAATCCAAGAACGAGTACACGAAGTCTAGCAAACGCAGTCGGGGTTTCCCATTGCAGCGTCTGGAGGATTCTCCGAGAACAAGACATGCATCCGTTTCACGTGCAGCGTGTCCAGACACAGCAACCGGAGGATTATGCACCTCGTATTGCTTTCGCACAGTGGTACCTTGGAAAATGTGCTACAAATCCCCTTTTTCCTGCTGAAGTGTTGTTTTCCGATGAGGCATCCTTCACAAGGGAAGGAATTTTCAACACGCATAACGACCATATCTGGGCGGTCGAGAACCCGCATGAAATACGACGTCGTGCAGCACAGATTCGATTTTCGGTCAATGTATGGGCCGGTATTATGGGAGATCACCTCATCGGACCTTACCTGTTACCGTGTCGTCTAACCGGACCTATCTACTTGATCTTTCTGCAGCAAGTATTGCCACAACCTTTGAGAGATGATCAGATTTCTGCATCGACGCAACAGACAATGTGGTTCCAACACGATGGAGCCCCTCCCCATTATAGCGGAGATGTTCGTAACTACCTGGATGTCACATTTGGTCAACAGTGGATCGGACGTGGTGGTCCCGTGCGTTGGCCTGCTCGGTCACTCGACCTATCATGTCTTGATTTTTATTTCTGGGGTCATATGAAATCGCTAGTTTATGACACCCCTGTTGACAATGCTGAGGAGCTGGTTGCAAGAATCGCAGTAGCTGCCGAAGAAATTCGAAATTCGCCTGGAGTATTCCAGAATGTTCGGATGTCCATGCGTCGGAGATGTGAGGCGTGCATTGTAGCCCGTGGAAGAAACTTCGAACACTTACTTTAATCCATGTACCTTTTGCTTCTTTTCATGTATTATTAAAACGATTTCTCACTTACGGTCTCTTTTCTTTATGGTGCTTCTGTGTACAACACCGCTTCAGGAAAGCATTTCCGACCCCACATTGCTATATGATTTCGAGTTGTCAGGATGTACCCTACCCCTCTTAGAAGTTCTGAAACGTTTAACTGAAACACCCTGTATATGTGAAGAATTCTTTATCCCCCCTCTTTGCTCTGTTTGCTAGTGATTTCTCATAAACTCCCTTTGCCTGTCGAACCTTTTCTGGTTCGACAGGCAAAGATTACAGATCATCTTCTAGCTGTTATAGGCTTCAGTCCTTTTTATTGCTCTGTAACCTTTCCATGCCACCTTTTTCTGCTCAAGTAATGTGGCAACTCCATTATTCATCCAACTTGGAACCCTCCTCGTGGAGTATTTTTTTAATGGTATATACGCATTCAAGATATCTGTGATTAATGTTTTAAAAGCATACCACAGTTGAATTGTATTCATTCTCTGCTAGATATGTACCCAGTTAATAGAGGCCATATAGTACCTTAAGGCATCGTAATTTCCTTTTCTGAAATTAAAACCCATTCCTTTGGTTTTTACTGCTGCTACCTCTCTCGTCATCATCCACCTTAGAACTCCGTGATCACTTCTTGCTACCGGTTCCTCTACTGTCAGCCCTGTTATGTCATCTGGTTCATGGGTGATGATGAGGTCTAGAATATTCTTTTCTCTAGTACTTTCCCTGACATGTCGATACAAATAACAGTCATCTAGTTGATTAAAAAATTTTGTTCCCCATGTCGAATTTCTTTCCCATTTACTCCAATCAATTAGAGGCAAATTGAAATCACCCATAATAAGGCATTGACGCTTACTTGCCCATTCCATTTGAATGTAGAGACTTTCGTCATAATCTTTACAATCACCTGGTCTGTAGATTACTCCTACTCGCATTGTACCTTTGTTTCCAACTATCTCACACCATACAGACTCTATACTAGCATGTGAAATATCTGAATCCGGGAAAGCTATCGTCGCACTCAGGCTGCTTCTGATAAGAAGCATTACCCCACCACCCCTTCTATCTAACCTATCCTTCCTAAATACATTATACAAGCCGTACTGAAACTCATCATCCCCAATTTCCGGGTGGCACCACGTCTCTGTAAGCCCTATTATGTCCGCGTTACTTGTTTTAACCAGCAGTTCGAATTCGCTCATTTTATTGACGACACTTCTAACGTTACTGTATAAACAATTAAGATTTACTGTTCTTGTATATTTAACAACCCTAACACAACCCTTGAAGTTTTTAGGCTCTCTTCCCTGGCATTAGCTACCCGCTCACTTGAAACGTTTCTGCCCCCAGAACATCTAGATAATACGTTCAGTTGGACATATTACAAACGTTCTGGGGGCAGAAATGACACGAATGACACGGTGCATTGACACGATGAAAAACCGTCTGTCGAAATTGTTCTTACTGTTTCTTTATCAATGCATAACTGGTCTGCGATTACTCGAATGCTCATCCGACGATCTCTTAAATTTTTTTTTCAACATTCTCATCTGTCGTTGAAGTTTGCGGTCTTCTTGTCGTGTCTGCGCGCGTAGGACAGTGGTATCGTCACCGTCCTCCCCAAACCGGGTGGAAAAGGCCTGGGTTCGAATCCCGTCAATGACGCGAGGAACTTTAATGGGCTTTTTTCACTCCGTGGCTGAGTTCGTCGGTCTCAAGCTTAAATAGCAAGGTTTTTCCCCCCCAGAAACTGGGATTTTTTTCGTCCAGCAAAACAGGCAAATCGACCAGAGAACACACGCAATTTACAAACATAATAAATAAACGGGTAGATGTAATCATTTACGGGAGACCCCAATATCATAATTTGATCTTCTTAGCGTCGTGGACATCTAAGAAGATTAGATGGCCACGACGTCTAATCTTCGTCCCGTCTCTTCCTGAACCGCTTGCGCCATTCGTACATGTACACACGCGGCCGACTCATGATTTCATCACCGTACACTTTCTGTAACATCTCCAAAATCTCCAACATCTCCAAAAATTTAATCACAGTTCTTTGCTCTAAATTGCTATCACTTATTTTTCCAACGAAGGATTAAAACACTAATTCACTTAAAGAGACACAAACTTTGAAGACATTACAATTAGTAGTGCCATATGATGCAAGAAAGAAAGCTTATACAGCATCAGCCAAAAAAATAATAATAATAAAAAAGAACTTCTCAATTCATCTGTCCATTCACTCGAAAAGTTTGTCCAGTTCTTCATTGAATTTATTTAATCTATCAGCTTCCACAACAACAAATGGAAGTTTGTTCCAGCATCAACCACCCGCTGGCTAAATGCAAATTTTGGCATCTATTCTGCAACTGACTTTCCTCAGTGTGAACTTATGCCCGCTCGAGTGCGTGATCTGAGCAAGAGGAAGAATCCCATCAGCACTGGGCTTACTCAAAGCCTTAAACACCTTAATCAGATCATTTCGCAGGTGCCTAGTTTCCACACCCTGAAATATGCAGAACTGGAGGCTTTCTTGGTAAGAGCAACCCTTTCTTCCCCTTATCAATCTCGTTGCTCTTCTCTGTACTCCTTCTAAAAACTTCTCTGTACTCGTTCTAAAATGAGGCCTCCAGACCTGTATACAGTACTCAAGGTGTGGCTTGACCATTTGCCTTATACAAGAGGATAATCACTTCCTTATACCTGCTAGCAAAGTTCCTGTATATCATTGGCAAAACCCCAAGAGCTGTCTTGACACCCTTTGTGAACTGCTGAGAATACTTCTTATTTGACTGCACAATTACTCCCCGGTCTTTTTCATTCTCCACTACCCCGAGTATAGTACCTCACAGTTGGTACATTACTCTGGGGTTGCTGCTACCCATACGCAGTACTTTGTATTTGTCATGTTAAACTTTAGTTGCCACTTCTCAGCCAAGCCATCGGTCTAACTTTTCTAAATCCTGTTGCAGTAGCATACTGTCATTAACAACCCTGCCAACCTTTGTATAATCTGCAAACTTGGACATTAAGCCTGATATGTCTTCATCGATATCATTGATAAATATAGAAAACACCGATAGGCCCAAACCGTACCCTAGGAACTCCACTAATAACATAAGTTATTAGTGCTATTATCACTCTCTGTCGTCTTCCACTCAACCATCCCTTTATCCATTGCAGAAACTTACCCTTAATGTCATACCTCTTCAATTTGTGCAGCAGTCTTCGATGTGCAACGTGTCAAAAGATTTCCTAAAATCCAAGTATACGTTAACAAAACAATTTTTTGCATCCCGTTCCTTTGTGACCACATCATAGTATCCAATCAAATTTGTCAGACAAGATTTCCCATTAAAAATCCATGCTGTCTGAACTATAACTGCAGTCTTGTCTAGATGATCCTTCAATGTTTCTTTAACCAGTGACTCCATTAATTTCCCCGGAACAGAAGTTTAACTAAGAGGTCTGTAATTACTCGTGTCACCCTTCGAACCTCCTTTGTGAATTGGGGATATATTCGCACATATCCATTCCCTGAGGACCTCCCTTGAATCCAAGGATACTCTCATAATTATGGCTAAGGGTTTGCTTACTTCCTTTGCTACCTCCCTTATTATTATTGGATAGATCCCATCCATCCCAGTTGGCTTTCTTATATTTAACTTCAACAATTTTTCTTCTACTTTGTTCTTAATTTTTACAAAACCATTTAACTCCCGATTAGAGTTTTATAAACTTCTAGGATCCACTTCTCTAAAGAATTCCTCATGTGTGAATGTAGATGCAATATACTCGTGCACTTTTTCAGCAACCTGAACAGGATCAGCAGTCAAAACCATCGATATTTAATCGACCAATTCAATTACCCTTTTCTTTCTAGATGCAAGTTAAAGAAGTCTTTGCTTCTTTAATTTGCATCCTTTGCCAATTTCTCGTAATCTGCCTTCGCTTGCCTAACCTCCTTTGTGACTCGATTACAGACTTGCTTGTATCTTGCGTAGGCTTCTGTGTTGTCTGACAATTTACGTGTATCCCATGCATTTTTCTTCTCTGCCACGAGCCTCATTAGTTCATCCCCAAATTCCAATCCTGCACTGCTTATATCTGTGTGCTACCACGTCTCTGATATCCCAACAATATTCGCCTTTGATGCCTCGACCAGCACTTCAAATTCATCAAATTCATTAACTATACTTCTAGCATTGGTGTACATGCAAGTGTAGATGCAGCTGTTCCTACTCTTAGTTACATCAACACAGCCCATGTATTTACTTGTTCTGTGATAACTCTAGCAGCTCTTGAAATCCCCAGCAACTTGCTTTCCATTATGATCCACAGCAGGGCCTGAAATCCCCAACACCTTGCTTTCCAGGCTGCTGCGCATTATAATGGAAGCAGTGCCAGAATCACTTTCGCCTCTGCCTGCGGCTACTGTTAATCTTTTAGTCTGTGAATCCCCCGAAGCTAGCGTTTTCCGACCCACCTAACACTGCCTCGATGACAAATATTCTTGTAAAATATTCTTAGTCCCTTTCAATTTAAGTGTATCTCATTCCTGTAGAAGCAGTCTCTCTTCTTAACAAGCACAGACCACGCTGTGAAAATTTCTACCCCATGAGCTGTGCGCAATCTCTTCAAAGCTGAATTGATTGACAGGGGTCTCATCATAACCGATTGCAAAGAAACAAAAAACATCTGTACACCACAATATCAATGTTGTTGACATGAGCAGTAGCAAGGCATTGTATGCAACGGTTCTCATTTGATTTCAGGCACACCTTGCATACTTGGATTTTAAAAAAGCTTTTAATACTGCTGTACAAATTGGAGCAGTGTGGAATTAAGGGCAAGTTGCGGATAAAGTTTACTATTGTGGATAAAAGAAAGGTTGAGTGGAAGAAGACAGAGTGGTTATTAATGGAAATACTGCTCTTCAGTGGTTCCTATCTCGAGTGCTGTATACAGGTATGAAGTTCTCATTTCACGAAGGATGTAGATCTACTGGAACGGATGCAGAGGACAACGAGATTGATCAGGTGAACAAAAGAGTGCCCTTACCAAGAAAGGCGTATGTAATTTCTGAAAATTATAACGTCTGATGATTAGGCATCTGCGAGTTGATCAGATTGAGGTGGTTAAGATTTTAAATGGATTAATGCTGAGAGCATTCTTCCTCTTGCTTAGACTGTGCACACGAGGGACGCAAATTCAAATTGAAGAAGGAAGGTTGCAGAATAGATGTGCTGAATTTTGCCTTCAGCCAATGGATATTTGATTGCTGGAACAAGCTTCCATCCTTTGTTGTGAAAGTGGATAGTTTGATTAATTCAGTGAAGAAGGACTCAAACTACTATCGGTTGGGATGGAGAGGTTATATGGGAATTTGTTTCCTTTGGCTGCTGCTGCTTATTCTTGCTTTCTTGCATCATTTGCCACTACTAATAATACTACTAAAAGCCTTAGAAATGTCAAGTGCAACTGCCTTCAGTTTCATCGAATTTCTCTATCGAATTTGTCCAAAGATGAGTAACATTTTTCAGAATTTTTCTGATAACACAAACTCTTTAATTGAATTAGAGAAACTGTGCAATAGTATGTTATTAATATAATAATTTACCGCACTATTTATTTTATTTATAAAGTTATACATAAATCATCATTTATCAGAATTTATTGTTGGGAAATTTTTATGTATATTAAGTTCCCACCCGACGCGATGGATGGGCCCATGGCCGTGTTGCCCAAAGTGATTAGGCTGAATCCGAATGCTAATATGATTTCTCTATGAGATATAATGGCAAAGGCGGACTTTTTATGTATACTTTTCTCCGATTTGTACTTGGATATTACTTCTGCGAAGTCGGTTAATTCCAGGTCACGACACGTATTCTCTCGTGATTAGCACAGTTGGTAGGATTTCCGTCCTCCGCATACCGGTTGGAAAACACCTGAGTTCGAGTCCCGTCGATGGTAGGACGAATTTTTATGGGCCTTTTTCACAGCGTGGCTGAGTTAGTCGGTCTCAGGCGTGGGGTAGCATGGTTTTTTTTTTTTCTGGCGATTATCTTGCATGCCCCTTATATCTCTTTTACAATAAAATTGCTTAATATTATTACACTATTTGTTACGATTAATTTATTTCCTGAATATTACAGTTCTTGACAAGCTAATTCGGCCATTTCAACTTGCGACTACTTCTCTACCATCTTACCAATCCACCCCCTCGAATCTTAAGAAGTCATTGCATTCTTCATCAAGAGAAAACCTAATACGAAGAGGTAAGATTTCATGGAAAATTTACATTTTGTTTAAAATAAAATAGTTTTAAGTTAATTTAGTTATCACTGTATATCCTGAATGTGTCAATATATGATTATGGTTTCCACAATTTGAAGGCATTCTCTGAGGGATATACACGCTTGTCTTCATTCAGCTGATTCCCAACCAATTAGGCACACTTGAGAATACGAATAGTTCAGGCGCGTAAATTTGTGTTTATGAATTTTTGCTTTGGTAGCGTGGCCTGCCAAATCCCCCAGAAGTTAGATCGGGATAGAATTACGAACGTTTACAACTGTTTCATAATCGAAGGACTAATGTTTGCTTATATCCTCGCTTCAGTTTCAATTGCTGAAGCAATTCTTCTTCTGATGGCAGATTCCTGTTTTGGGATACTGTAAGCTTAGCCTTTCGAACGAACCTTAAGGATGGGTTAGTGGAGTCGACGCAAATCCTTCCTTGTTTTCAGATGGTTTCTGTCATATAACAGACACGGGTCTTAATTCACCATTAATTTGGACAGTTCATCCACCTCGTGTGATGAGTCAGTAGTAATATCAGGAGATCTTTGATAATTGAAAGATTTAGAAGTAAGGAACGCCTTTAGAATATTCCTTTAGTAACATGGTAAGTATTATTATAGATCAGCTTACGTTAACTTCCGATAAAACCTTGATATCCGATTGTTAAGTTTGCATTTCGATTTCACGTTAGTATATTTGTCCTGTAGACTTAATCAGTGCAGAAGATCTCATTGTTATTTCCAAATATGTCAAAGAAGATGATGGTATTTTCTCCTATTGATTTCTTAACTGCTAAACTTTGAGTCTTATAGCATTGGTTTGAGATTTCAGAGTCCATCTTTTGATGTGCTACAATGGAATAACTGAGGATTGTCTGGGGAGTCTGGTCTAGCAGTGTGGAGTTTAGACAAGATCATAATATTGGATTCGCGAGTTTCCACGATGTCTAGTAGTGAATGACACAAAAGATCCCTTTTGCGATAGTAAATGATTTGAGATAGTAAATGTTTGTGGGTGGGAGTGACTTAATCAACGCAATACCCGTATCGATATTAAGGAAATTTCTGAGGAAAGTTGGCAGAGCTAATTACCAGATCGAAATCTGGTAATTGGCTTTGAGAGACGAATACTAAAACACAATATTCATCTTCCACTAAGTCATCAATTAATGTTACAAGTCTCCAGTGTTCGGAAAAACTCCCAGGACGATAAGGAACACCGTCTATTGTGCAGACTCTGGTTCTAACTAGGAGATTTTTTTCTAAATTAAGGGAAATGGCTAATAGTGGTAAATGGAATTGGATCTCCTTTCACATTAGAAATTTTCAATGCTTTGTTGAGCTGCATGAGGAGAAATACTTCTTTGAACCAAACAGTTATACACGCATTTAAATTATGCCATAATTGAATTAACCCTTTTGGCATTTTTATGTATATTATAAAAGAAGCCCGGAATTAAAGATCTCATTGTGTGTGAAAAAACTTGCAGCATAATAAAATAAAAACTTTTCGACTTGTTGTTCAGAGGAAAGGTGGTAAAAATATAATCTTTTTTTTACAGTTTTGAAAATGACTTCCGATATTCTTACCAAAGACTAAAATTTGAAAATGCTATAAGAAATGCGCATGTTTGATACACAACTTTCTCCTATCTTTCTCACAGAAATAACACCTGTTGTCAGGTTTATAAACCCCGCTTTTAATTCCGAACCGCATTGATAAAAGCAATACTGATTTGACGAGATGCCCGCTATACCAGGGGAGCGAAGAAAGAGTTGGAAAAGATGGAAAAGTTTGACCGCTTTGGGACCCAGAAATATAATCGAAATACAGGTGTAAGTGGAAAATCAAAGTGGAATAAAGTTCCGATCCAGTTAACAGCAAGAAAGCCACTCAGCTGCAGCAGCGCCTCTGTTATAGACAGAATATATAAAACAGTTGAGTGAAACGCGGATATTTGAGAGTTGTCCAGCGATTACGAAAGCATTCACTTCTGGTACTAACTGCAGTATTAATCACTACAACATCTTGCCATAGATTCCGCTTCAATACTCATCACATCAACGCCCTTCGCTTTTAGCGCCTCCTGGTTTACAGTACACGCAGTTCAGTAAGCCAGACACTCTCAGGCTTTGAAAGCGGAGTCGAAGAGAGAGAGAAACGCATTCTCTCCTGCTCTTCCCCCACCTCATATCCCCGTCATTCAATTCCACCCCCTTATCTAAACCCCGAGGCTGAGGAAGCAATTCACGGTTTTCCAACGCGGGGCTGACCTGCCAGAAACAGGTGACGCCCATGCACGAGCCTCACTCTGCTCCCTATTTGTGTAGAGCGTTTGATTCAGTCTGACGTGTGGGTAATATTGCCTTACTAGCCCTTGTATCGCGTCTCTCTCTCTCTCTCTCACTCACTCCGACTGTCTGTGTGTTTGTGTGTATTAGACCTCAACTGCCATTCGATCTGAGCACAGAACTGATGCTGCTGGTTGCCTAGACAACAAAAATAGCACAGCGTTTCTACGTCTACTTGATTATCTCGAACCAAATAAGAAGCGGATATTGACACATCTACGCTTGCATGCTCAGCAGAAAGTCTTCTTTCCTTTTATTATGAGACGTATTTTCTACTATCGCGAATAGACAGAGTTGATCATCCTAATTCATCATCACTTCGAAATGTTCTTTAACTCATCCTCTCTTGTGTTTGGAGAATATCAACTTCATATAAGGAGATTGGAACTTCGATTTTATACCTGCACATAATGTCGGAGTGTTATCGAGCAAACATGAAATGCGTGGTATAAGACATCTTCAAGAACATTTGATAAAATATCTCGGACAGCTTTACATTTAACAAAAAAATTCTTAAAATTAAATTCATGAAGAATAATGAACTCCTGTAGGAAGGTTCCTTGTAAAGTAGAGGTAACTTCTACGGTTTATAGAGCGTGAAGTTTAACTCCTATGCTACTGCTTTTTCCATCATCTTAATCGAAACAGACATAATTAACTGATACCATATTCTACACTCTTCTTTTCCAGAAATTTCAAGAGTAAAGATGAAGGTCTGGGACAAGATGCAGTGTCCACCGGAACGAAGTTGACAAAATTTTCTTGGTAACTTAAGAGATTGAGAGCCATTGGGGACACATAATTGAAGTTGTATGACTTGGGACACTTCAGGCGAGTTTGTCCAGTGTGTCAGGTGTTGGGCGAGAACAGAGATACTGTTGGACATTTGAACAGTCTCCAGGGCAAGGCAACCAGGTTGGAGTGCGAAGTAAATTTAGAAATGATGAAGGGTTGATGGATATTTAACGGTCTCAGAGTGCAGTAGTCCAGCCCAAGGAAAGGACGGATTGGTAGTAATAAGGGGGGGGGGGGATGAAACGTTTTGAGAAAGCCTCCCTCAACTTCTTTTTAATTATTTGAAATTTATGGTTTGGTCGCAAGAAATGTGAAAGATATTACATTTACAGTATGTCCCTACAAGAACTGCCACAAGGTATGAATAAATGCAGAAATTTTTGTTATTGGCTCATTTCGCAATGCACACGTGATCCTAAATTTTTCAACCATGTTCTGGTTTACAAATGATATATGCTTTTTCAAGAAATGGCAGGTCTCAGCTCTCCAAGCACTCATACCTAGGCCAAAGAAACAGCGATTGTCAACGCTCCTTTTAAACATACCTTTTCCTTTAATGTTTCGTGTGGTGTTTTTGGGGAAAATCTGCTTGGCCATATTTTTTACCAGAAATACTATCTGGAATTGAACTCCTACATTTTCTGCGGTTGTTGCTGTTATTGTTGCTGTTGTAAGGTTTTAGGCGTATCAGCAAATTAGGACATATTGTACTGTATATATGTCTATAAATTGAGTGTTCTCTGTGGTAGATTTGCTGCTTGCTGTTGCTGAGAAACGCTAGTTTCTGGAAGAACAATCCATGCTACCCCCACCGGAGACCGAATAATTCGGCCACGCTGTGAGAAAAACTCAAAAATTCCTCACTAACGGGATTCGAACTCAGGTCTTTAGCACCCGGTGTGGGGGGGAGGACAGACAGTGATTATAACAACTATGCTGCTCATGAGGGCCCATTTACTGCGGAACATTATGTGGGGACTATTGGAAGATAGTTTCTACACGTCGGTGCATCACTTATTCTGTGAAGATTTGGTCCGAATGGCCATGCACATTGATAATGACGATCTCACCTCGCGCCCTTAGAGTACTTTGCGTCATAAAAAATTCCGACCTCCCCTGCAGGGGATGCTACATGAAATCCTTAGTTTATTCTACTCGTATTACCATGCAAGATCAACTAAAGTAAAGTGTCATATTAACCGGAAACTAACTCATCTGCCCATGTGTATTACGGCCACAAATCTGGTTGATTTTCCTATTTTTCTGAATGAAAAATCAGAGTTTCTGGAGGCGGGGAACCTTCTTATCCACCCCCGAAACCGACTAATTCAGCTACGAAGTGAAAAAAAAAAAAAAAAAAAAAAAAAAAACCAACCCTAAAAGTTCTTTGCATCATTGACGGGATTCAAATCCGGGCCTTTTCAACTCGGTGTGAAGAGCTGCAACTGAGAAATCGAATTTTGAACGCTTCTAAAGCCATTGAGTATTCCTCAAACGATAAGGTATGCCGTGGAATCATTGATTCTTCGCATTGAATGCTGCTTTGAACAAAACGGAGGTCACTTTGAAGCTGCTTTAGGTACTTATTTTAGTTTCTTTTCATGTTTTGTAATTTACGATTTATGATTAATATCTGATAAACGTCTAATGTATAAATAAACACTGTTGAGACACAAGAGGTGGCAACAATAAAGTTTATTGTCGAAATAAAAACAACACAAAGTGAAGGACCTCAAGATTCGTTTTATTTTTATTCAAAATAATTGCCACCTGATTGAGAATGCACTTATTAAGTCGTTCTAGAATTTTCTCAAAAGAGACAGCGAAGGCATCCAAAAAGATTATCTTCAGCAGTTCGACGAATACGTTTTTCATTATGTTCTCAACATCCTAAAATGTCCTTCCTCTAAGTGCAGTTTTCACCTTGTGAAAAAGGACGTTTGGTTGGTTTGGTTTTTTTTTTTTTTAGGAGCATTAGCAACTAAGGCCATATTGCTCCGGGATATGCGGTGGTCAATCCCTGACCTTTCCGCATCCTCCGTATTTGGTGGTGACGGGCTCGAACCCCGGTCTAATCAAGAAGCGTGTGCTACGCACTGCTGCTCCTTCCCACCTGGCTACGGAGGCGCGAAAAAGGACGTCCTGTGGTGCTAGATCGTACCGTGGATCAATCATCCACCGTACGGAGAGTACGGTGGATGATTGATCTGTACAGTGTCATGTTTCGTCACGAATGTCTTCGCAACAAGTGCGGAATGGGCGGGGCATTGCCGTGTAACACGAACCAGTTGCCTGTTTCTCGAAATTGCGACTTCACCTTGGAAATGTGCTTCAGCGGTCTTTGAAGTATCTGTACGTAGAACGCATCATTGACTCTCCCCGCTTCAGATTCAAATTCCTTGTGACTCACACCCCGTTTCTCGAAAAATACGATCAGCATCATCTTAATCCGAGACTTCTATAAACGAAACTTTTTAGGCCTTGGTGATGATTTTGAAGTCCAGTGCGTGCTCTGATGCTCATCTACGAGTCGTACTGAAACACCTAACGCTCATCTCCAGTGACGATACAGTCGAGGAAATTAGGATTTTCTTGACAAGTCTGGATGAAGTCTTCGCATGATGACACTTTTCGTTGCTTCTGCTCATCCGCGTGGCTGTGACGCACAAATTTTTCGCAAACTATCATTTTCCCTAAATCTTAATGCGCAATTTGATAAATCATCTCCTTATTCATATCCAACTCATCATCCATCATTCTGAGAGTCAAATGATGATCTCTTGCCAAACTTTTGCAACTCTGTCCTCATTTGGAGAGGTTGACGGACGCCCACTTCTTGCGTCATCGCGAGCATCCTCACGTCCCTCTTTGAACCGTTTATACCATTTAAACATACACACTGGTACAACTTAATAATGTTTCATCACCATAAACAGTTTTTTACAGTTCATATGTTTCTGTTTCATATTTTCCCAGTTGAAAGCAAAATTTGACATGCGTTCTTTGCTCCATTGCAAAATCGTGACACGGACATTAAGCCACTAACGAAACTGGTTAATACTTGCAACCTGTGATCCTACTGGACGGTTCCTATATGTATAGGCACCGATCTCTGCGCAGCCGTTTTTTGGAGGAAGTTTGAACTACAACATACCACTTCGATTCATTTTCAGACTCATCGAACGTGACCGCAACAGCACCAGTCTGGAAACTTTATTGCACACTCCTTATGTGTATGGGAACTTATTTCGTTTTTTTTTTATCTGTAGGATATGCTCTTACGTTTGTTCCATTTGAAATTCTGAAACACCTTGTATATTCAGATGGACCTTGCTGCTTGGGAGCCACTGGCAGTGAGGGGATCCACCGGGAAATTCCCGACATCCTGGTGACATAATCCTTCAGGAACCAGCAGATGGGCATTAGTATTAAAATGCCACTCCTCATAAGCGAGATTATTCCGCATCTGCCAAAAAACGTCTCTTATTATTGCCATAGTCAATAAGTTGTAACTATTCCTTGAATTTTGCTAAACGCTAGGTTTCAGTTTGCCCTTGCAGACAACATTTTTAATGTTCATAAAATAAAGTCTACTGCTCTTCTTTAAGGTTCTGTATTTGTGACCTCTGGTTCTTGGCTCACCCTTATATTTTACTAATCCCCTAAGGCCCTTAAAGACCTCAATCACACCTTTCCAAAGGCGCCTAGTTGCGGAGCTATGTAGACCACAAATTCTCAGCCGCTATTCACAGTGATAATACTTAGTACTCTTCACCAATCTAGTAGACCTCCTTTGCACAGTCTCCAAATGTAGGTTTTTCGTCCAAAACAGCAAATTGACCACAAAACACACGCAATTTGCTGACATAATATATATGGTACAATATGGCCTAAGTTGCTGATGCATTTAACACCAACCAGCCAACCAACCACAATCAAAATTTGTACAAAACATTTAAGAGTGAGGAAGTGGGTGTTTTTAAATCTATGCTGAGCAACTAAGACCATGACACTATAGTATGACTTAGTTCAAATCGCATGTATTGTGTTGCTGTATTCGGCTGGCTCACCTTCGTTTTTCTCCTGCGAAGATTTCTCATTTTCCATCCCGCCTGTATTGGAACATATATCGCTCTTTTTGGCGGTAAAATAAATAAAAAAATATTTATCTATATAATTTTACAGGCTTTAATATTTATAATTAAAAACTTTAATATTAAATTTAAATTTTAAAGACTATACATCTAAATAGTTAGAAATGAAGCAGAAAATACAAATTTGTGATTGTTGATACTTCACTGCAGTACATCCAAAATTGCAGTGAAGAGACATATACAGGGGCAAACTATTAACTGCTTTAAATCAATGTTCATCTATTAATATTGATCGATCTATTTATTAACTTAATAATATATACTTTTATGATAATACATTTCTTAAACCTTAGGACTGATTACAATAGAAAAGAAGTTGCACAAACTTTTTCATATTTTGGTAATTGTGCCAGAAAGTGGCTGGTTCTTGACATACCACAATTCTCTTTAAAAAAAAGGTTGGTATATTTAAAAATAAACAAATAAAACAAAAATGCCTTTCCATCTACTTTCTTTCAATATTATCCTTGGTCTGTCGGGGTCCTAGTGGTCATTTAGATTTTTTTCTTGTGTCCAAAATAATTCAAAAACAGAAATGGACGAAAATACAATTTCTGGCTTCGAAAAGCGATCCGCTCACAAACTTTCCTATTTCCATGCGACATTACGTCATTAGCATAAGGGGGAAGGAAAGAAAACTAATGACGTCACTACTCGTGACGTAACAAGGCTGGAATACGACTGGCAAATGGTACGATTTGCGGATAATTCAAATTCCGCAAAGGCGCTCTCTCTCTCTCTCTCTATATATATATATATATAGATAGAAAGATAGAGAGAGAACAAGATTGCCTGTGTCGGGACTGGGTTACGGCAGTTTCTTTCCAGCCAATAAATCATTCTGTTGCCCTCAGACCTGCGGTCGTTTTCACTTGTAAATTTCCCGAGCCAAGTCATAAGTCTGCTTGTGTCTGTTTCTTCCATGATCGTTTACCATCTGTCATTTTGTCCAGCTATTGCGATCAATCATCGCACGGGCCTCGCTCTACTTGAAACCCCTGCTCAGAAGCACTTTACTCTATAAAGGCGGCCAGTAAGGTCACTTGGAACGAGATTATGTATCTCAATTGCTTTCAGGAGCAAGTCAGTGAACGTTCTCTGGTAATAGAGAAACTCCAATGATTTCAATACTGTACTTCTACATAATGAAAGGACTGTGTCTGTTGCTTTTGAGACCACGCTTACCGAGGGAAATATATTTTCTGCTGGAATTGAAAAAGTGGATTTTTTTTCGTCAATCCATCTTGGTCTATAAATCATTTTAAGTATACTTTCAAAATATTTATTTTCTTTTTCCAGACAGCAAAGTTCTCCCTCCCATATGTCCGCTTGCCGGACTCATGATGACCTTTTGAATTCGGATATTTTTACCGCTGCCAATCTTCTATTTGTGTAAGCATTCGGCACAGATGATAGATTTTTGATACTTATTTCCAGAGTTGATAATAGATTCCCAAAATGCGCTATCGGATAACCAACCATAAGAATACGTTCGGGGGGATGCTTTATAGGAGCAGATTCGGCTGGGTTATGTGTAATGGTGAGGGGATTTGGGAGTGCGTTACTCGAAGCAGGATTTTCATGCAAGCAGTGCTTTTATACTAACAGTGTGAGAAAAGAATAAAACCCGAATATTCAACACATCCACTCTTCTAAGAAAGATAGCATCAATCTGGTATCTGGGGGTATTTCTACTAAGAAATTAGACAAAAGTCATATCCTATGGTAATGATTACTCATATTCCCAAGTTGTAATATTTAAAATTAATATCAATTTCAGTTTTTTAAAAGAGTTTTCTTGATATTTTATCATTGTTTTTTTTTCTAATTTTATTCCTTCAAATTTCGAACTGTACATGAGTACACCAAGAAACGTGGAAGTTTTAGAAAATGTAAAACTAATCTTCAAATTGATGGATTGGAAAGATCGACGTATATAAGACACGAATCTATTCGCCTGCTGTGACAGAAGTGAGCGATACTTGATTAATGAATCGCTAAGTAATGGTGGTAAATGTATGATAAGTGGACAGGATGGTATGAGACCACTCTTTTGGAAGAAGTTTCTGGTTTAGTAGACAAGATCGTGAGAGCAATTGATCGTTACTAAAGCATTCCATTTCGCAGTCATTTCTGACGTTGTCAAGGAGTTTTCCAACTTTCTGGATAAATCATGACACTGAGAGATACATTAATAATTATTTTTTTTATCAATAATTAAGATAATATGAATGATTAATGGAATCAGACTTTGCACCTATAAACGCTTGTAAGATTCGAACTGGAGTTTCTTAGTTTTCGACAAAATTAACTTTTATATACGGACAGGAAACATTTATAAAGTCAAAATGCGAATTGTAAAAGACCCATAATAATATTTCCCATAGTACACTAGAAATCATGAATTCATATATTTAATGAGAAATTATTAATTTAACAATTAAAAAAATGACAGTCATCGCTGAACTCGTAAAAGATGAGAGATTAAAAGAACAGAGATTCATAAAGAAATATATATATATTTGGGGTGGGAGAAGCCAGTCTAAAAGTTTGTACATTGCTCAAATTTCACTTTAAGTCTCGGAATCATTCCAAATATTATTTTTTCCATTGCGATTTTCATACGTTCTTCAAATATTTGCCAAATATTTTAAAATATTTATTTTCCATAATTAAAATACGTTGTCCCATCGAAAACGTCGTTATTGAAAAGATAGATGCAAACAACTATTACTAAAAAGGCTTGTGAAATTGCAACGTAGGATCCATCTTATTAATAACATGATGGATTCTTCCACCAGCCTTAAATTCTTCTCGAATTCCCCTGCTGCTGCAATTCATTCACTGAGAGATTTCGTTTGAGTAGATACAGTTCCAACAACTCTTATCTCGTTCACTTTTGGGAATGAAATTATCAATTATTTGCATCTCAGATCTCCAAAATGGTGCCATCGAGGGAGGTATCGTGGACAGTGTCGCTGTCCTCATAAAAACCTCAGTTCGATTGAAAAATGCTTCCCTTTGGGATGAAAGAACTATAAGATATTTTACACCTTTGCTGAATTAGTCACCCTTTGTCATTTAGGCCTGGATTCGAATCTCATCTTGATAGAGGGACTTTTGTCGGCATTTTGCAAAAACGTAGTAGAGCTATTCAGCCCTGAATAAGGTGTGGTATTATCGCCAGGAAATTCAGGCTTTCCATCCAGCAAAACAGGTAAACCGATCGAAGAACACAGGCATTTACAAACACGCTTTAAGCAGTTGCATTGCCAATTAACGATGACACCTCATAGTCTTGGTTTTCTTGGCTCAAATTCTGAAAACTCCAACTCAGAATTGTTTTCAGGGGATACAAAAGGAAACCAGTTTTTTTTAACCCAATCTTAGTGCAGTCCTTGTAGTTTTGCGGCAATCGAATATTAGTTTATTGTTTTTACCATATATTTTCTTATACACCTTCATTTTAAATTTGTAAAATGAGTTTTATAATTTTTTAGCGATCAAAAGTTTATTTTTAGTCTTGTGTTTGCTGTAATCACAGTCAGTTCGAATTCAAGGATGAGTCCAAACTTGTTATTAAGTACAGCATATTTATCGACATCGAAATAATAAACAAATAAACATATTTATCTCTTTATCATTACACAGAGTCATATAATCTCCAGTGAAAGTTTGGAATCACATTGGCGTTGATAAGATTGATGGTGAATTCCCAATTTTAATTTTTTTCTGATAGATCTTTTATGTAGCCTTGGTTCACTTAAGACGCTTACCAGAGAACCCGGAATACTCTCAGGAATTTTGCTTATCAGTGTTCGCTGATCAAAATTCCGTTGTTTTAAATGTTAATAATATTTCGGTTAAAAAATTTTAGACCCCGAAGTTCCCATGCATAGAAAGGACTGTCTGGGAAAATGGCGAAATCTTGGATGTTCGTAGAACAACACATTGCAATAGCTGCACATCACGACGCCCTTCTCATCAATCATTTTTTACTGTCTGAAGGTTTCTTCGCTACAATAATACCCTTAACGGCAGAGGATGCAAGGGGTCTTATAGGGGTATGGGTGAGCCCACTGTGGGAGAAGCATAGGTGAAACACACTCATGGACGTCCGCAGCAATATATCCAGAGTGTGGTCCGTTGGGGGGAGGGAATTAAATGAGCACGTCACTGTGGGAACAAGTTTCCGTAGAGGGGTCATGGGAACAAATTGTGGTTGTTTATAAAAGTAACCAATTTCCTGCCACAAATATCGAGAATTACAGAAGAATCTTGTCTCAAAACACAAACCAAGTGAACAACTTTCAAATTTAAACGTGAACGTTTCAAAATTCCTAGGGGGAAGGGATTTCTCTTTATTCTCACTGAAAAAGGCTAGCACAGAGTAGAATCTTGAAAGTGGAGGAAGAGATCTTTGCCAGGCCTTCGTAGGCAAACATCCCTTCAGAATTCACCTACAAAAATTAGGTTCAATCGAATTGTAAAGAAAATTCTCCAAGCTTTGTTAACGTCAGATTAAAATAGTGAAGATCAAATAAAATTTTATTCAAGACGAATACGGAATTTAATTAATATTGCACAGAATGCATTCACTCTTTTCAGTGTTTTATGGAACTGTAGAAGAATAAGAATTTAGATTTAGAGCAGCATCCATTGAACGCTATAACAATGGCGTAGAGCATCATTGCTCCTCACAGTATTAATGACTGCCGTCCTTCTAAACAATATGGAAAAAAGTCCTGGGTTCGAGTCCCGTTTAGACGGGAGGAACCTTCATGGGTTCTTTTTCGCATCATTAATGACTTTGTTGGTCTCTGGCGAGGATAGCGTTGGAAACTCAGTTTTCGCCCAATAAACGACGGCAGAATACACAATTTACAGACTCACAATGAATTGATGCCTCATAGACTTGAGTTGCCTTGTCAAAAATGAGCACAATAAAAAACACTATACTTGTTCTTCTACGACCTATTTTTTTAAAATAAACTCTCTAAAGGATCATTTAGGAATAAGAGCGCAATAAATGCATTTTGGTTTATTTATTTATTTTTATCATACGAATTTTATTCTTTTTTAACAGAAAAGCAAACTGAATGAAAGAAAAGTCTCTTCAAAGGAAAGTCTCTTCAAAAGCTACCGCTATGACCTTCCTAAATGTACACTACGAATTAGAATAAGGTGTCACTCCTAAATGGGGATGGCATCGCATTATCTGCGAGCATGCTGGAGAGACCTGAGGAGCGGGGAGAAAATCTCACGACCCCCCTTGTTAAATTTTTGAGGATTATCCGAGACCTTTGTTAAAAAAATTTGTTTCTAAAATTTAACACTGTTTTAACCGGGGATTACCCTCATCAGAAATTCTTCTAAAACAAGCCCCTTGCTAAAAAAATGGTAGCACATCCCTGGGTTTATCTGCTCCTATACTTATTGACTTCCATCGATGCCAGTTAAAAGCTGAAAAATGATTTTCATCCCTTTTAACATCTCTCATTTTGCGGAGTAATTGGCCAAAGAGAAAATCCATTTAATGAGCCACGCGATACTGAATCCTGTTTTGTTGTAGAGATGCTGAAATCCCTTTATGAACTATTCTTTGAGCCTGCTTTCTATTTCCCTTTAGAAAGTTTGTTATGTCTCCTGGTAACTGAGGAATTTTTCGCTCCAGCTGACAGTTTTTAGATCTCCTCGATCTAGCAATTCTTAGATTTCTCTTCTTCCAAAAAAATTCAGAAATGCCAGACTGTTTGTCAAACGCAGATCAACAGATTAAAAGACAACTCTTTTAAAGTATTTTTTAAAAGAATAAACTCTTCATAAACTCGAAAAAAAATGCTCAGCTCCGAAAACAAAACTTTAATTTGGAAGTACTTATAGTAGAGAGAATTTTAGGGCAGATCAAAGTCATTCACATTACAATTCTACCTTTCACGATTTTCTTATATGGTGGTGTGCAAACAGTTGGTCTCTACTCTGTCGCGGGTGGTAGTAGAAAAGAACTTGTGCACCACTCTCCTAAAGAGCTTTAAAATCAGCGATTAAAATTAAGAATTTAGGTGCTTGTAATACAAAACTTGTTGACCTATAAAAGTGCTCCCAAACTTTATAATTCCACCATAGCGGTGACTAAGTTTTAATTATTTCGGCTTTCGCATACTACAAGAATCGATATTGTTCCATTTATCTCCTTTGAAGCTACAAATATGTTTTTTGGTGCTGTTGACAATGTGTATCGGTTTAACCCTAGATTGTATTCTGAATAATGCTTTTTTCGGTGCAGACTTACCATTCGGAGATTACTTCCTTCAGTGCGCTCTACATTATATTCGAATTGCGGCAGTTTATGAATAGTGTATGTGATGAAAATCCAGATTGTACCTCGGAAATATTGGTCTCTGATCTCCATTTTTATTGGACTTCGTCGGCATGCAGCAATCTTGCGCCGATTTTATACTGAAAAGCCAACAATAGTGTAAAATACCTCGAAAAACACTGAGCTGAATATTTAATGACAACTTGTGATTTAAATCCGTATAAATAGTATTCATATGATTTCTAAATAAGATATCTTCAATTAAAATCTGGTATTCGCGCTGTGATTCCATTTTTTTTCTAATTTTTAAACCGCTTCGATGAGGAAAGAAATGGGTCTTATCTCTGTTGATATAACATTGCATTTCTTTGCATTTAAATTTCTAATCCCCGTGTAGGAAAGAATCAAAAGCACTTTAGCTCTTTCTTAGTATACAAAATACTAAGCGAAATCTTCGCGTTGGTTCAGAGATTTCCTGACTTTTCAATCTAAAAATTTATCTTCTTGTAGTCCACTAACTTATGTGATTTTTTTAAACAATTTTAAGCTCCTGACTACAATGGCTTTTGAGGGCAGTGTGCCTATTGGGCATCATTAATTCAAATAAGTCGTGAAATCCTATTATAAAGTACTTTAGCATCTACAATTTCAGGGTTTCGTTAAAAAAAAGCTAGAACATTCGCACCCAGCACAAAGATCGTTAAAGGAAACTGCAGTGTCAGGAACTGGACTGGTTTTTTTTTTGAATATTCAGTGTGAAGGTTGTCCTGTCCAATTCACAGACGTGGTATTCTGGTGATTAATTTTATAGTGTTTTGACTATCATAATTCCAAGCGATCTGCAAAGTTTCCCATAACTTTTGTGACGATGGTCTATACGATCCCATAAAAGCTCTACTGGGTTTAAGTTAGACGATTAGGATATCCACACCATAATTTGCTAGAAAGTTCCTTCACAGCTATGCTTCGGGTCATTTTCTTGTTGTAATATAAAATTTCTTCGCAAATTCGAAGTCCACAGGATATTGCATTATGTTCAAGAATATTTTTATAGTCTTCTTTTCTTAAAATTTCTTTATTTTGACGATGCCACCCACTTCATGATGGAACCTCCACCATGCTTGAATGTAGGCACTAAACAATGTGGCACCATTTTTTTTCAGTTGATCGGCTCATATAAACTCTAAGCTTGGATCAAAAAATTTCAAAATTGGATTCATCCGTCCATAGTACGTTTTTCCACTCTTCGGTTGTCCAACGTTGATGGATCCTAGCTCAAGCCAACCGTTTCTTTCGATTTTCCTGTTTTTAATGAGGGTTTTTCGTACCGATACACGACCACGAAGTGCTTCTTGTTGAAGACGAAGTTTTATGGTGGGTATAGACAACAGATTTTCTGTTTCTGCTGAACTCTGCTCGGACTGCGAAGTAAGTCGTCTAATCCGTGTTATGTTCTTATATTTTGCATCCGTTATTGTGCACGGTCGTTCTGATCGTTTTTTTTTTCGTTTAAATTGCCAGTCTCCTTGAATCGTAGAATGATACTTTGTTCTCCTTTAAATGAAACAACTTGTTTTTTTGTCAATACTTCTCATGGAATAGCTTTCGTTATACAGAATTAATAGCACTTCTTTTTTTAAACACTCAGTTCTTTATTTCTTGCCATGCGTATTACAAAACACAAAAATTACACCAAACACTCTTTCTGAATGATAGGTGTTCGAATTCATAAATTATAGCTCTTACTTCTCAATTTATATTATTGCAAGGCAATCTAGAATCATCTACAATCTTCTATAATATCGAAACAGCAAAGTTTCTAGAATATTCTAGAATTATCTGTAATATTCTGCCATATTCAGGAATTTTCCGCAATGCCCTACCACATTCAGGAGTCCTTTACGTCTTTCTGGAGTATTCTCGAATATTCTACAAATTTCTAAAATATTATTTAAGGTTTTTTTTGATTTGTGTACATAATAGAAAATATTTTAAAAATTGGTAAACACGTTGGTCCTGTTTTAATAAAAAAACTTTGAAAATTAAGAAAAACGAAAAGTGATTCCAAACTTTTAGGCCGACGTGTACGCACACTTAATACAATGCATAAATATGGATTTAAGGAGTGCAGCGTGGAATTATTTATAAAATGTTTTATGCACAGACCCTTCCTTGCGTATGACGTCAGGATCTTTGCTGCCAATCAATGCCAAACGAGAGTTAGTATACCTCCAGAACGCTGCGGTTGTGTTCCCTTTTTAGGCCAAAAACACTGCCCTGGTCATCAACCCAGAGAAATGCTGCTCAATTTTTATTGATTTTGGTCAAACGAAATTTTGGTCAAAAGGGTGAACCCTACATTCTTATTAAACCAGAATGACTTCGGATATTATGCAAGTGGAAATATATGAAGTATTATAAATTCAATACATATTCATCAACGTACTAGGAGTTAGAAAAGTTAATATTAGGTTCATATGATTAAAATATGGTTAATTATTGAATTAATGAATCAACACGGATTCTGATTTCAGTTTTTAGTACAGATTGCATTGAGTTATTGCATTGCACCATTTCCTTTTAAGACCTAATAATCCAAACCAAGTTCAATAGATCTGCTTTATACTGGTTTAATTGGGGTTATAGTTAGCCAATCTCAAAAGGAGGGAATTAGGTTTCCTTCTGAGTCATTCCGGGTGTTGTCAGCCCAAAAACATTGGAGTATCTGCGAATTGCAATGCAGCAGGAAACACTGAATTTCAATTGACCTTGTACACTAGAAGTGTCGAAAAAGACATTGTTTATGCGTATGTGTCGTAGAAGGACATTTTGAACATCCTAAATAGAAGTCAAACACCTAATTAAGCTATTAAACAAAAAAAAAATATTTCAATTTATTATCAGAGTCACAAATTATGGATTTTTAAGTATGTACTTAACTCTGACTCATCCTGTATACATTTATATACAGCTGTTGACAGAGCTGCGAAAGGTTTTACAGTCCAAAACAACTTCATAACTTCATATTCATTAAACAAACGAGAAGATTCACGAGGTATATCAGACTGGTCGTCAGTTTGTGGATTCGAATTCCATCGATCCATGGTGGTCTTTAAAGAACATATAGTCCATTCAAGTGAGACTGAGTTAGTCGCTGTTTCAGTCCTATTTGGAATGGACTCAATAAGATGGTGTATGGTTCTTATTGGGAATTATTCTAAATAAAATAATAGGCAATTTGCGGTATGCGAAGTTTCATAATGTAAGTTAGCTTGTTAAGTTATTAATCCATCAAGAA
Source organism: Mastigoproctus giganteus (assembly GCF_048544385.1). NCBI lineage: Eukaryota > Metazoa > Arthropoda > Arachnida > Uropygi > Thelyphonidae > Mastigoproctus > Mastigoproctus giganteus. The sequence continues at coordinate 147,015,907 of NC_143586.1, read as the reverse complement.
CGTTCTAAACAGGATCAAACTATAAGAAATAAATGTTTAGAATTCATTGTTCAATCACCACATTCGAAATTATTGAAATATTCGTTATTATTCGCAATCTGATTTATCATATCTATATTATATATCGAGCATATGCTACATATGGACATACACCATATGCTCTGGTCTTTATCATTATATATGCAAATGTAAACCATTTAATATACACTCGTGAATGGTCTTGCTTAAAACGCGATGAAAGTAAGGTTCTCCCCATTTCTCTCTCTCTCTCCCCCCTTTCATGCTTCACGTGCTTAGCACGGATGCTAAGTGTGAATTGAATGCACGTGAGATTGAAAATTCAAGTTATTTCGTCGAAGGGGGAATTTTAAAAAGCTGCATTTTTTCCCTCGCTCGATCTCTTTCCCTCTACTTTTCATTTCTTCCACCCCCACCTCCTACACCTCCTCCATCTATCCCCCCTTCCCGAAGGTAAAAAGGCATCACCGAATATGACACAAATGTTTTTTTTTTGGGTGTGAAAAGTTGGGAATTTTCTATTTCATATGTTCGAAGTCCAATAACAATACGACCTCCTTAGAAGAAGTCCGCATAAAATATGGAAAACACGCATTGGTGGATGTCATGACGAGAAGAATTTTAAAGTTATGGGAAAAATCTTAAAATATTTGGGGAGCGAGGGAAAGAAGCAGGGAGGTGACACCTCGAATTTTGCAGTTTGGGAGTAAAGCGCAGGAATGATTTATTTGGAATACATATTTTATTAACTCACTTAGTCCTGAGCGCATTACTGAGAGAGGTGCTGCTTTAAGCAGAAATGTTTTCAATCATTAAATTAATGGTCGTTCTTACTGCACGGACATTTTTAAATTACACGTGAGGATTTCTAGCTCATTTTTTCTCCCTTTTCTTAGGGCATATCGCGGTGTTTTACATCAACAATCCATAAACTGCAGCAGGCTTTCATTTTCCGAAATAGGCGACAAATATTAAGCGAAGAGAGAGTCATTAAAGAAATGATTTGAAATAAAATATATTTTCTCAGACAGAAGAAGAGGGAAGCAGTTCGTTTATTCCTAATGGCGCACTCGTTTGGTTCTCGCTAAATAAGGAAATTTATCTTGGCAGCGATCTGTAGATGATGGAATGGAAGAAGTCGTTAATGTTTCCATTAAGATGCGACAAATGTGGAGGTAATAGGTTAGGAGAGGAAGTAATTGTCATAGTAGGTGATAAGCCGTTTTCTTACACTAGATAATTTATTATAGGCGTGTTAATTGCCTTATAATAAACCCATTAGCTGCCATTTGTTATTAGATAAAAAGTACAGGTGGGTGTATATGTTTATTCAATAACATCATCAAGGAGAGCTCAAGATGTGGAAGAACCTTGATCGCAGTCTAATGAGATTGATCTTAATGAAAATCTGTGGCCTTCTGACTTTGCATTTACTCTTCGGATCTGACGCGGTCTTCTTCCTCGCTAACAGAATGCGCAGATTTTCCATTGTTCCAGTTTATCAATGATCAAGGAGTCTCAATTTTTTTCTCTTCCTTTACTTCAGTTCCTTTGATCTTTTGGTTTTTATTTTTCTCCTTGGTAACCTTCTGGTAAATGCCAGCACAGAATTCTGCGTGCAGTAAGTTCGAATACGATTTTCACCACAAATACGCAGTCCGATTTTTGAGCTTTTAGAAATCCACCATTCCACCATTCAGGTGGAGTGGTAGATCACAAAGCCAGTCACTTAAGAATATTTAAGTGACTCGCTTTCCTCCTTGTTAGGCAATCATTAAGGATGGAAAACCTAACTTTCTAGTCTGCTTCTTGATCTTTTAGTTCCTTGAGTAGCATCAAGTGATCTTCAGGTAAGACCAACCACAAACTTCCCTTCTTATCTTTGTCGCAGTAGAGAGTAACTATTCTCATAGAAGTCATCTCTTACAATGTAGTGTATTCTATCCAGTAAAGTTAGGAACAGTCGCCAATATTTCACAGGATTTAATTAGAAGTCCAGAAACGTCGCCAGTTATCAGGTAGTTCCATTGTGTGGAAGTTTATGCGATACTCTTAAAAAACAAAATTTAAATAACCAAGGTGATTTTATTAGTGTTATTCGTATTTGACATTAATTCATTATGGACATTGTTAATTTTATTAATTAATATAAATTAATGCAATTATATCAATTCATTGTATTAAGAGAAGAATGTTATGTTCTACTCTTAATATATTAATAATAAAAATATTCCAAATATTTATCTTTATCTAAGCATGCGCCCTCAATAGGCGTGGCCATAGCTGAAAGACGCTAATATTTGTTCAATTTGGTGTGGCTGAGTAAGTTGAACGGTTCGCCTCTACAAAGCTGGTGAGTCATAGAAGGAAACAAATTTTATGAATTCTTAAATAGAAAAAGAAATTGAAAACTGGTAAATCCCAAAATCTTGAAATATAAGGTGCATTATGGGGCGGGTGGACTTTTCCCACATGGGAAAATGGTTTTTCTAAACCCAGAGAAACCAACTAACCACTCGGAATCATGCAGATCAATAGCTTTGTTACCAGTATTGGGCAAAGCCTACTAAAGACGTATTGTTGTTGGACCACGAACGAAACAATTATAATCTCTCATACGACAAACAATATGGACTTCAAACAAGTTAGACAAACGAAGGATGCTCTAGCAGAGTTCACAGCCATCATTGGCTGTTGGGCAAAAGTGCACGTACTAGAGAAGAACATGTGTGTGTGTGTGTGTGTGTGTGTGTGTGTGTGTGTGTGTGTGTGTGTGTGTGTGTGTGTGTGTGTGTGTGTGTGTGTTGAGATCCGTTTAGAGATGAAAAAATGGTTGCTGAAGGTGGAGGAAACATCTTTGCGAAGAGGGTTGTGGTAAATGGTTATTCCTCAGATTGGGTTGATGTAAGAAGTGGGGTTCCCCAAGGATCAGTATTAGGACCACTGTTGTTTTTATTTTCTTAAATGACATCGGATGAAAGGATAGAGGGCGTGATGTCTAAATTTGCAGATGATGTAAAGATTTGTAAAGTAGTTAATGATCACCGCCAAGCAGAGCTTCTTCAGAGTGATCTAGATAGACTTTAGGGATGGTCAGAAAAGTGGTAGCTATGCTTTAATCCAGCAAAGTGCAAGGTCTTATATCTGACGAATAGTAACCCCGAAGTGACCTTGGTGGAGTTGAACTGAAGTCAGTAGAGGAAGAAAGGGACGTGGAGTTACGATACGGTCAGACATGAAGTTCTCTGAGCATTGTAGACAGGTTGCAAGGAAGGCCCATGATGTTTTATCGATGATTTATCCAACATTTGCTAGGAGAGATAAGGACGTCATAATCCCATTGTATAAGGCTATTGTTAGACCACACTTGGAATACTGTGTTCAAGGATGCACCTAAAGAAAGAGATTGTTCTATGGAGACCGTACCTAAAGAAAGATATTGTTCTTCTTGAAAGGGTCCAGACTGGTAACTCGCCTGGTGAGGTCGGCAAAAGGGCGTGTATATGAGGAAGACTTCGAATATGTGGGTTGCAGAGCTTGGAAACTAGGCACCTTAGAGGAGACTTGATTGAGGTGTTTAAGGCTCAGAGAGGCTTAAGTAAAACGAATAAGGACAAAATTTTCACGGTTATAAATGATTCTAGAACTAGGAGCCATAATTTCAAGTTACGTGGAGAGATGTTTAGACTGGATTACAGGAAGCTTTATTTTAGCCAACGAGTTATAAATTACTGGAATAAGTTACCTACATGGGTGGTAGAGGCTGACAGTTTGGGGCAATTCACAAGTCAGCTTGATAATTACCTACGGGAGGAGAAAAACGCTTAGATTGTCTATTTACTTTTCTTTTCTTATTAGTTTTCCTTGCACCATATGGCCGTTACTAATACTAATAACGGAAGATAAGATCTGGCTACATCATTACCATTGATAGAGAGAACTAACAGTACAGGTCAAGTTAAAGTCTCCGATGTCTCCATCCAAAAAAGAAACTAAAGGTTGTGCTATCTGCTGGTAAAGTTATAGTCATAACTTTCTTTGACACGCTGGAATGGCGTACCAGCACGTTGTGCCACTCAACACAACCATTATTAGCTAATATTTTGTTTCTGGACTTATGACCCTGCCAGAATATACCCATCGGAATCATTGTAATGTTCATACCGGTGAGCCGTAGCTCTATCGTGGCAACGTGCACCCTCACGTTGCTGTAGCTGTCATGGATTTTTAGCGTTCATCAATGGCAAACGCGTACGGAATTCATTGTGTAGCTCACACCCTTCTGAACCTTGCACAAATGTGGCTTACAAGGAGGAACACTTTATATTAATAAAGATGGATTGTCTGAGTTTAAGTTCGATCATGAATTTATTTTAAAAACCCACATGGTTGCAAGCACGTAATTTTTCAATGACCTACAAGTTCTAGTTCTTTTGTGCGTATTGGAGGATTGTCCTCTTTATACAAGATGTTATCATCTTGTATATATCAGCTTTCACCAGTTTTTATTATGACATACAGTACAATTGTATATGAAGCTGTAGATCATGGAGGTTGCTGCATCATCACCTCTTAGAAACTACAGGCCGCATCGCCATTTGGGAGCTGCTTGTGCAAAGACCATAATTTAGCTGTAGTCCTTGTAAGAGTAACGGTTAAGGTTTGTGTCTTAATTTCTCCCCAAAATCAAGGTCCGAGCACAGGATCCCAAAGAGATCCTGTGCTCGGACTATAAGACGCACTTAGGATTTAGAAGGGAATTTACAGAAAGAAAATTTATTTCAGATATCTAAATCACAAATTTATAAGTGCTTACTAAGTTAAATGTCACTTTAGAACGAATCTTCTCATTGTAGAATCTTAAAAAAAAAACTCAGAAAAAACGAAAACACTCTTTACTGAACGAGTTATGGCCGTCTGAACTTTCAGTTTTTTCAAAGAGTTCGTCTTTAGTGCCATCAAGCATTGCTGATTGCAGTAGCGAAAATACCATACCTCCATATTCACTACCGCGGGGCCCTCGTGGGTAGTACAGCTGGTAAAATTACCATCCCCACACACTAGGTGGAAAGGACCTGAGTTCGTTGACATAAGGAATTTTTATGGACCTTTTTTACAATGTGGCTGAGATCTGTTCTAAGGGGAGGATAGCACGGTTTCTTCCTCCTGAAAAGTATGATCTTTCGTCCATCAAATAGGCAAAACGACCACAGAACACTCAATTTATAGGTATAATACACTATTGGACAAAAATAACAAAACACCCAGAAAACGTGGTGTAACTCGTGCAGTTTGCGATGATGTAGGGTTTTAGGAGCATCGGTGACTAAGGCCATATTGTCTGCAAATTGCGTGCGTTCTGTGGTCGATTTTCTGTTTTCTGGAGTAGTTTCCGGGAAGGAAAACCATGCTACCCTCGCCTGAGACCGACTAACTCAGCCAAGTTGTGAAAAAGGCCCATTAAAACTCCTCCCGTCATCGACGGGACTCGAACTCAGGTCTTTTCCACCCGGGGTGGGAGGACGGCAATTCTAACAATTGTGTTACCCACGAGGGCACAAACTTTGGTATAGTGGTGTACCAGAGAAAACGATGAAATGAGGAGACAGCATGAAAATTCGAACAGGTATAAAGGACATTTATAGGGAGTATATAAGCATTGCTAAAAAAGGTCACATTACGGAAGTCGGTACTCGAAAATATGGTCACATGACATCAGTATGGCGTATGATCCCCTAAAACGGATAACCAGGCTTGACAATGTGAATCATGCTCGACAAAAGGGTGTCTATAAGATTCTGAGGCAACGATTCCAATTCTTTCACCAGCGCAGACTTTACCAAGTGATCAAGGAGTTTGCTGTCGGCGTGCAATGTGATGCTCAAGGGCGTCCCACACCTGTTCGATCGGATTTAAGTGTGCTGATCGTGCTGGCCAAGGCAGTCGTTGGATATTTTCAGTTTCAAGATATTCCTCCACCACTTGAGTTCTTTGTGCAGTAGCGTTGTCGTCCATGAAAAGAAAATATGGGTAAACCGCATCCCTAAAAAGTCGCACGTGGAGTTACAGGATCTGTTCTCGATACATCTGCGCAATTAAGGTACCTCTATCAAAAACATGAAGAGGGGTGCGGCCATTAATCATTATTCTGCCCCACACGAGAACATGCCTCCATCGTAAGTGTCCCTTTTTCTGATGCTGGAGGGATGGTACCGCATTCTTCGATGTCTCCAGATCTGTTTGTAGCTAAAACGAGAATCATCAGAGGACCGAACTGTACAGCATTTGTCAGGGCTCCAAGTCGTGAAACCAGTTTGGACGAACTCTGCGGTGTTTTGGAGTTAATGGATACAGACCACTGGCTTCCATGCTTAGAGTTCACTTGAGTTGAGCCTTCTTAACGCAGTCTGGTTGGAAATGATTTCACTTGTGGCCGCAGATCTTGCTCTTAGAGCCAGATAGGGGTCTGTTCTAGTTGACGTAGCAGTCCGGCGATCTTGGCCAGCTCTTCTTGTAATAGTTCCTGTCTCCTGAAACTGCTTCCATAGTGCCGAGACTACACTGCGTGACACCTTAAGCCAACGTGCACCTCCGACTGTTCGGCTTGAAGTTGTCTAACAGCTGGCCATCTCAAAGAATCATCTAAACGACGATGACCCGTCATCGTGAGTACCGGATATGTGGCTATTCCACTGATCAAGCCGAAAAACGAGAAACGGGCTACTTAGGCCATATTGCGCCTATGCTTACGGACGTAAAAGTCTTAAAGATGTTTTTGCAACCCGTATTTTATAGCCATGAAAATTTGCATAATGCGTGGGTCTGTAAGGTGATAGATTAATTTCTATTGGACACTCAGAATTTGTATGCCAGGATGCCTATTATATTATATATTTGCCTTCAGCGACAGTGTTCAGAATAATATTAATGAAAAACATTGAAAAAAAATTTTGTTCTGTTACTTTTGTCGAGCAGTGTATATACTGTTGCTGATTCCCCTAAAACCCTGCAACAACAACAACCCTAATATACTATTGAACTATAAGACGCAGGCAAATTTTAGGCAAAATTTTCCAGAAAAAAGTGATTTATTATTATCCGAAAAATACGGTAGTTGTTTACTCCCAGTAGATGGAGGATTTTTTTCTTTTTTAAATTACAATTAAATAAATTAAACCTAGAAAATATATTTATTTAATAGTTTAGTTTGAAATTCCACGTAATGTCATTTACCAAACATATTTTCAGAAACATATTTTTAAATAAGTTCATTTTTTAAAATCCAGTCGCGTTTCACTTCATACGTTCATCTATAAATGTAAGATTTAAGATAAAATGAAAGGAACAGCATGAAGAGTGCCAAAAGAGGACCTGATTTTGGCCTGGGCAACTGCCAATAGCATAAAAGTAAGAATAATCTTAAGTATATGATTAAAGAAAATTTATTATGATTTTATAGGGAACACTAACCGCTTTTTAACTTGATGATTGTTGTTGTTGTTGTGGCAGTTTTTAGCGCACGGGCTACTTAGGCCATATTGCGCCTATGCTTATGGACGTAAAAATCTTAAATTGCAGCCTTGATGCCAAGGAAACTGAATGATGAACAGAAATTGTCTTTGCTTTGCAAAAGCAAAGACAATTCTGGATGAAGATTTTCTCCACTGGATCGGCTGAAGAAGAGATTTCAATTCCGTGGGTTTTAAAATATAAGGTTATTTAAAGTGGAAAGTTTATTCCATAAAAATTGCAAACTTGCAACATCTTAAGAACAAAATTGCACGGGCAGTTGCATCGCATCGTATTGTTGCTGATATGTTAGAAAATATGTCGAATCCTTTATAAAAATGTTTTGAAATTTAATGGCCATTTTGAATTGATATTTTAATTGAGTTTACATTGATCCAGAATTTGTGGACTTTCTGCATATTCACTTGTATTGGCAGCCTACGATGAATTACCTTCTGTCACTCGTTTGGAGAGGTCTGGGTTGGATTTGACGACTCGCGAAATTTCTCAAGTCCTCTTCATTCGAGTTTGTTATTAGCTGGTTTAAGGCGGAGGAAGTAGGGTTTTTACTCGTGAGTTGTTCCGGGCTCTTCAGCTCTGCACCACTTGGAAATCAGCCCTTGAATATACACCTATACATTAATATCAATATACACTTAGTACGTTTTGCATTAGCCGTTCCCTTGTGTAGGAATGAACGATCTGGGAGTTGATGAAGGCTCAAAGTCTGGAACGGCTGACATAAGACTGTTGTTTACACACCTGGCGAACAGTTTATGAGTGTCTGCGAGGAAAAGTAGATCCTAGTTGATATCTTACCGATGAGAGCGTATCCAGCCTCGTGACACCACAGACAACAAGGTTAAGGACTCCGTTCTGTAGTGTCACGAATCTATCGTGACTGGTCTCGGGACTGTTAGTGTTATGGTTTCGGGACTGTTTTTGTAGCATGCTCTGGATCGTCTGATCACCCATAATCAGTAGCTCGATGGGATCGTGCTAAGGCACAAGGCCTGGAAGGTCACGATAATGAATTTCCTGTCCTCCCATGACCGCCCAGTTCAACCGATTTCAGCCCAACTGAGCATGTTTGGAACCTAAAAAGGGCATTCGATGCTACGACCATTTGACAATGTGCGGGCATTACTGGACACATTCTGCAATTTATAAGTACCACTATCACAAGATACCCTAAAACACATTACGGAGTCCAGGACGAGAAGTTTAGGGGCTGTACCAAGCACAAAAGGTAGCCTTACGATTATTAGGAGTTGATAATGCAAAGCCAACTCAGTGTATATGTATATACACGCACAAGTGTACTCTACCCAAAAATTATTCAGACACCCCTGTTGAATCTGTCCGGGTACACAAGTCACACAAGTCAGTTATTCGCGACATGGCATGTACAGCTGATCTGACTGATTTTGAGAGGTTTGTTGTTATCGAATTATGTTGTTAGCTTGTGATTTGTGCAATTCCGGACAACATACAATTCAAATTCGACCATCAGTGAAGGTAGGATTTAATAATATTGGTTTCAAAACATCAACCAGGTGTTTTAAGTGTAAACAGAGTTGGTTTATACGAACACACCACTTATATAGCTCCACAGCCTTGGTTGTGAGGGGTAGGTGTTGGTGAATAAGCCAAATGTCACTAACTACAATCAGCGGTCTCGACCTGCATCGTGCAACGAATACCGATATTCGATAATTGGTCCATGGAGCAGTGCAAGTTCTATTGAGTTACGTTTCTCGCTGTGCTGTATTCCGATCAGATGGGTAGGCAAAGCGATTTCAGAATACAAGCAATCTACGGACACGCTGTAACAGCGCCTAGTGATCTTGGTTACCTCTGCTCAAATTCAAAACAAGCATTCTTTTCTTACAACTTCACGTACACTCCAACTTTGAAAAACTTTAGTCAGAAACCCTTGATATAACGCATAACGACAGAGATTTTAATTATATTATTATTTTTATAGTTATCTCGGCAACGCACCTCCACTCTCGAAGTGAAGACAGATTTAATTAAAGCCATGCTGATTAGTAGTAGAAGGGAGTTTCCTGTAACTCGCCCACGCAGCTTGTCAAGTCATTTGACCTCATAAGGACAAAAATCGAATGGACGCTGTTACGCCTACTTGTTAAGGTAATAACACTCCACGGATAAAATAAACGTGGAGGAGATTATGAAGACTGTCCATGTTCCCGGTAGCCCTCTTCTGGTTTCAATCGAACATGGGCCGTACTAAATTCGGAATTTCCTAACGAATCAACTCGGGCAATGCGCTCATCTGCTCCTTCCAGCGATAAAGGTCACTTACGTAGGAGTATACTTAATTTCAACAGATTGGTGCATTGCAATCATTCAAATATACTTGGACCTTTAGTATCTGTGTTTTTAATGAACCAACTAGCTCTGTTCCAGGAACAGATGTTTAGATTCTAGGCTGTGGATATTTGTGTTGTGATCTGGTGGTGAAATATGAATGAATAGAATGAATGGTAAAGAAATGCACACGTTGCTCAGTTATTTTTGATATACTTTATAACCTTTGTGCGGTCACTACATGTCGCCAAGTTGGTGGCCATTTTCAAGAAAATATTCAAAAGAAAACATTCAGAGAGACAATATATTTACACTAGCCTTACCAATGTGCTTGCATTTATTGTAATTTCTTTCTTTTTTTTTATTTATTAAGGGGTAAAATGAAATTACCCAAGATAAGATTAGAGTCTGACTTCTCTAGGAGATGGTTTGACCTTCATCGTATGTTTGTCAGACCTTGCAAGGAATAACGTTGCTCTGATTTATGTTTCGTGGAAGTTTTACAAACTTCCAAACAGGACATTCTTGTCAGATGAGAGTAATTTCTTCTATTTGAAACCTACTCGAAGTTTAAGATATTTAACGGAAAGTCTCAGCGACTTTCGAAACACATTTAGCGTCTCATGTGTCCTGAATAAAGAGAGATTGTTACACCTTACACAAGGAAGACTTCTTAAGTGGGGTCCCCCAAGAACACATAAAATTCAACCCCTCTAAAAACACGACTCGAATAGTTATTCAAATAGAAATAATTATTTCCAACAAGACCGCGATCAAGGATGAAATAACACTTAATTAGAACTATTATTATTGTTTGCAGTAAAAAATAGTAGGGGGGGATTGGTAAATGTCCTTAATAAGCAGGAGAGAGAGAGAGAGAGAGAGAGAGAGAGAGAGAGAGAGAGAGAGAGAGAGAGAGATCAATAATAGTCAATAGAAATTAGGGGCATTAATTTGGAGAAATGACACCAGGTGGCACTCACTCCCTCATAGGGCACAAATCAAACAATATACAATATGCAGTTCCTTCCAAGAAGTTCAAAGCACTTTAATTTCTACTTCTTCTTCGGATGAGATGCAGTCTGGGTGACCTTGAGAAGGATCCAGCGATAGCACGTGCGAATTGCAGTCCGTTAAGTGGGGACTCGGAGGAGCACTGTCGACAGCGGAATCGAGTCCACTGTCTTTGGTGACAAAGTCATCACACTCTGTTTTCGTGTTCAAACCACCGACGTCACTGAGATCTGGATTCGGATTGTGTTTCGTTGGCAAAGTCTGTTCTCTCGATCCACCCGAAGAGAGAAGTTCCCGCTCTTTGGAATTTCTCCATTTCATGCGTCGATTCTGGAACCATATTTTTACCTGGATGAAAATAAATGAAAACGAGCTTTTTGATACCATAAATATGATTATAATAAATATATAACTAAAAGTACAATAAATGCTTTAAAATATCAACGAGAAACCTTCTGCGCTTGAAACCATGGAAATTTCAGGATCTTCCCCTGCCCTAAATGCTCGTCAGTGACATGTTTAGCACCAAAGACCCAACTGGTCGTCAAATATATTTCCCAAGCGCGAAGGTGAACTCATCTCGGTGTAGATCAAGGATAAATCTTTACGGATACCACGCTGTTCGTAACCATCAGAATCATGAACTTAATTGTGGTCAGTAGTGGACAGTAAAATCAATTAGGAGTTTGCAATCTTATTCAATCCTCCGCCAATAATATTTTATATTCTGGGACAGCAATAGTGGAATTAATTTGAGTGGAGATAATGGACACAAATATGAAATATGCTGCATTCCCTACTTGCCCCAAAGTAAAGAGGCGTATTGATTATTTTCTGCTTACCGACTGTATATAATCAATCTACGAGTACAAAGTTGTTACCCTTATCAGTGCAATGACTGGAACAATTTGGACTATCTTAAAATCGTCATGACTTAATTATAAAAATGTTCAATAACATTGAAAGTCTATTTGGTACATGTGGTGGTAAACAGATCGTGTCTTTTGAGGTCTTTTAATGATGTCTTTTGAGGTCTTTTAATGATGTCTTTTGAGGTCTTTCTTTCTAAAGAATAATGAGGGGATCGGCATAGAAAAACCGATTCCTTCTTCTTCGTGTAGTCCTAGCTTGCTTACTTTACTCAATTCCGAAATTCGACTCGAAAATAAAAAAAGCAATCCCCAAATATTTTGGTATTCTTGAGCGCCCTTCAACCTCCCTTATCTATCGAATCCGCGATTCGTAGCGAATAACTTTACATGCATCAATATTAATTTCGCAGCCTCCATCCTCCAATCCGCTGATGAAGAACATCCCGACAGAAGGTCGAATTGATTAATCAGACATCGGAAATAGCGGCGAGGTAACAACTTCCGCTGGCATTAGTTTACAAGTCCCGAGGTCAAACGGCTAATATTCGGAATTCGCTGGATGGATGACTGCATCTATACGCTGTTGGAGTGCGTAATGGGGTTTAAAATGTGCGCGAAGAAAGCCCACCGCGCGATGAGACTTTAACCCTCTTAGCAGGATCGCATAGGCGTAGTGTCCATCGCAGGACGCATGTAAATTGGACCATACATGCCACTTTGGCGCAATAGCATTAACAACGAGCAACGAGAGAACAGTTTCCTACTGTTCCCGAAGCCAGCACACCACGTGTCTGAATAGCGTGAATACAAATGACGTCACAGCTGTCGCCAATCAGAGTTGGTTGGGAACACCAGATGCTCAAAAAGGCAGCGCTTCTTTATTGATCGGAAAACGGTCGTGCGCGCGCCAGGGGAAAGAGTGGTGCGCGCGCCATGTAACAGCCATCGATCTGCCAGAGAGAGAGAGAGAGAGAGAGAGAGACCGCAATATGTTTCATGTTTGCCAACAAATTGCAGCATTAGCATACACAATGTGGCAGTCTCATCGCCTCAGTCGCATTCATAAGATCGTGTTGGTCAGAGCGCGATTGATTGGTGCTCAGGCTGACTAACAGAGGATGGGTTGTCTGTCAGGGGAATTTCGTATCGGCGTTCTCTTCGTGTCTGTTACCTCTCCCGTGCTGCTGCTGCTGCTGCTTGCGAGATGCAGTGCGTCGATGGACATGAGGCGTTTCGGGAAAGGTGTGCTCCTTCCATTAAGGGACTAATGACGCGGAGAAGGAAGTTAAAGGAGTTTGTAGCGGGGGGGGGGGATAAGTTCTCAAGGAACTGGAAGTTTTGGAGATGCACAAGACGAGTTTAGTATTTACACGACATCAGGACTGCCAACTTCTCTCGCGCTTTCATTTTCAATAAATTGAAGTCAATTTCTCTTTGGGATAATGGAATTCGCCAATCAACGCTGAATTATTCAGTCTCTGGTGCTACGATAAAGCTCAGTTCTTGCAATTTTGTAATACTTGGCGGTATCTATGTAAATAAATGTATAAAGACACCTTTGGCAATAAGACGGGTCCAACCAGGACTGAACAAAATTTGGTTAAAAGAAATAGGTCATTTTGATATTCGTTTACAAGATCAAAGATGGTTCAAATAGGAGGCAATGTTTAAAGAAGTTCATTCGTATCGGAGATTTTGAGTTGTAGAAAAGACGAATATTTGGGACTAGTAAAGTCTCCTCGGACCAGGAAACAGGACGAAATCAATAGTCTACATCGTAGATTAAAATCATAGTAATTGGATATCAGTATGAAGACGTCTGTCTTGAATTTTGAGACATATTATAGGCGTTAAAGAATTGAGGTGGAATCGGCTAATTGCCACTTTGTGCTCCTTTGGATTTCTTTTATCTTATTTTATTTTAATTTAATATTCCACACACAAAAGTTACCTAACAACAGCGTAAAGATTATCGACAGTCTTGGTTGACGTACTGCATCTTACAAAATTTTAGTACATCTTTATTAATTTCAAATTATCTTTATAGCTAAGATAGTTCGGCTCGGTAAAGTAGGTCATTTCGTTAATAAAATTCACGTTGACAAAGGGTATGGATGAATTTGCATAAGTGTTATTTATGTATATATTATAAATAACACTTAGGATGTAGTCCTTGTCACTGACGTGGTCCTTGTAAGAATTGCATATTACCAAAATGAGGAAAATTATTTCTTTCATTTGAGTTGCAGCAATTTTGAATCATCCTGTATAATAATTTATGTGGATCTTACATACTATATCTGTACCTAAAATCTATGGGAGTGACTGTACAGGGTGTGTCAATTAAAAGCCCTCGGGGTCTCTCTCACTTATTTTTAGCTTTTGACTATTTGAGATTTCAGAATCAATCACGATTTCTAAATTTTAAATTTGCTAATCAACTGCTCTTTGGTCAATGGGGATAGTTGTTCGGCCTTCGGCCTAAGCTAAGAAACATCATCGGTGTATTTCTGAAACGAAAGTAAGCCGAATTTATTTGAAAAAAGAAACAAAACAACCCGAATGGTTTTGTTGTGATGACTACACGTGATATAAACTTCTCTCCTATAGCGAGCAGTTCTATACGAGGGGTACTGGAGAACACAACTGTTGTGCTTGTTACTTTTTTTTCCCTATCAGATAAAATCAGTTTACTTTCGTTTCAGAAGTACAGCAATGACATTTTCAGGCTAAACCGAGAGCCGAGATCAACTTCCCCATTGAGGAAAAATAAAACAGCTGATATACGCAAAATTTTAATTTATAAATCGTAAAATTTAAGCAAGTAACGCTTAGTGCAATTTTCACATCAGATTCAAAAATTTCACCTAAAATACCACAATAAAAAGTTCAGACGACATATTGCCTATACATAAAACTTGGCGAGATAGACCCCTGTACCTTTTAACTGAAATACCCTTTATGAACAGCCCTCGTGACACAGTGACTACGACTGTTGTTCATCCATACTCATGGGTTGCTCTATCAAATAGCCAAATGAAGAGCAGTTGCCTGCGCAGGTTGCACCACTGACCCAGTAAATAATAGAAATGCTGAAAAGAAGAGACTTAATGAACATCTAACAGACACCTGGCAAGAAAGATGGCAGAACTCAACTAAAGGCGCTGTCACCAAAAGATTCCTCCCGGATGTCAGGGCCTCCTACCCCCTCACACCTGTCTGGTTTTCACAGGGACTCTATGCTACCTACCTCCTCACTGGACATGG
Organism: Mastigoproctus giganteus; assembly: GCF_048544385.1. Lineage (NCBI taxonomy): Eukaryota > Metazoa > Arthropoda > Arachnida > Uropygi > Thelyphonidae > Mastigoproctus > Mastigoproctus giganteus. The sequence continues at coordinate 147,000,893 of NC_143586.1, read as the reverse complement.
CTCCTTCCAGAAAAAAACTACATGACTTCCGAATTTCAGACTCACCCCGCTGCCACTGTGGAGAGGATCAGACGTGAGAGCACCTTGCCCACAGTTGTGAAATCTACGAGGATTTCAGGAGGATCCTAATAACGAGACTACGCTTCAACTACCAAAATCAAGAACACCTCACCCTACAGAATGAGGAAACTTACAGAGCCCTGACTCAATTTGCAATGCACCTATTTACCAGGCAGAAAGCGCTACCACCACCTCAGCATCCGAATCAATAGATCATAACAACCATGACTGCCAACTGTTGCTGCGCATCATTGAGCCATGGATGCTAACGCCTTGGACCAACTTGCATAAGACTTGACCAACAAACCATCCGGAATACAGAACCCAACTTGATCCCTCACATCTCAAGTAGTCAACTGGTCTCCCCACTTGGTTGGGACAATACTAGCAGTGCAATCAAAGACAGGGTCCACACATACCTTGACAAATTCCTCATCATTGATTCCTGGACCAACTTCTCCCGACCAGACGTGACACATCTCATCAAGAAGAGAACTACCATCGATCCTTGGACTTGACCATCATATCTTGGACTCCCGATTTTGACCACCCCACTATTCGTTATCATGGACTACTAGACCAGCCTTCAGTCTGGATGCGACACAATCTCACCAAATGGAGTCCCAATGACAACACCTGGACTAGACCTTCCTGAACATGACCCATCCACCATAGCAGCACTCACACTGCTGGATTTTCACCAAGTGTCGGCTCCAAGTGACTGGCCGTGCTAGCTGTACCTACCCTGCACTTGCAGGATATCTCTCTCTCTCTCTTTTCTTTTTTTTTTTTTTTTGGGTTCTTTCTTCTGTTTCCTACCATCCGTCCTTTTACCCCCCCCCCCCTATTTTTCTCTTACAACTCTGAAAGTCACATCTGGCTACCTGGCCACTTCGGCTTTGCTTTCTTTCTTCCTCCATCTCGCTTCGGTTCTCCACCTCAACGAATGCATTTTTGACTACCCTCAAGAAAATATTAAAAACGTTTCGGATTTTTGATTGTCCAATTTTTAAGGTTCTGCTGTATTTAAAATGTATTTGCAATTTTATGTTTTCCTTAACTTTTGAGTACAGATATATGTCACCCACGGTAAACAGATAAGATATTTTTGATAGGTCCATATGTTTCTAAATACAGTTGTGCACTTATGCTTCTTTATACATTTCTAATCCCCTCGTGGGTAATACGGTTGTTTTAATCACCATCCTCCACACAAATGGTGGATAGGACTTGAGTTCGAGTGCCGTCAACGATGCGAGGAATTTTTTGGGCATTTCTACGTCGTGGTTTATTGGTCGACCTCAGGCAATGGTAGCGTGGTTTTTGCTTCCGGGCACTCGGATTTTTCCGGAAGAAAAACAGCAAACCGACCACGCAACACACGCAATTTAATGTACAATATGGCCCAAATTGCTGATGTGCCTAAAACCAGGCACCGAAACCAACCATAGCATACGGAGGTGGCCAATTATTTGGCAAACAGCACTGCGCATTTTTCAAATTTAAAAACGGGCATTCCTGATGAGCAATCTTTGAATGATGCCGTTGCACGCTCAAGATTGATACACTACTGTTGGCACACAACTAGTGTCGTGTCAATCCTGGAATATCTGGCATAAATATTGTTAAAAATATACACTGTGCTGCCACTTTATTAGGTACACCCCTGCTGTGCACACAAATGGTTTGTCCCACAACGTTGCAAGTCACATGACCACAGTTGTGGATATAAATGCAGCAGAACAACCGTTCTAGTATCGGTTAAGCGTACAAACCGTAGCAAAATTGGGGAAAAGGAGTGATCTAACGGACTTCGAACGTGGCATGGCAGTAGGTGCAAGACGTGCTGGACAAAGCATCTCTGAAACAGCAGCTCTCTTGAACTTTTCACGCACCACAGTTTCAAGGGTGTATCGAGAATGGTGCAACGAACAGGAAACATCCTCTCAACGGCACTCCTGTGGAAGAAAATCGCTTGTTGATGAGAGGTCAGAGGAGGATGGCTAGAATTGTGCAAGCAAACAGACGGGCCACAATGTCGCACATCTCGTCAGAATACACCCTTAGTGTGCAGAACAAAATATCGCAACGGACCTCTAGTCGCACTTTGTCGCGAATGGGCTACAACAGCCGACGGCGACATCGCGTACTTTTGTTATCAATGTAGAATAAGAGAGCACGCCTCCTGTGGGCACAGCAACACGAGGATTGGAAAAGAGTTGCTTGGTCTGACGAGTCGAAGTTTCTGGCGCATAATGTTGATGGAAAGCTCAGAATTTGGCAAAAACAACATGAATCCATGGACCCGTCATGTCTGACAACTACTGTGCAAGGTGGTGGGGGAGTGTTATGGTGTGGGGAATGTTTTCTTGGCACATGTTGGGTCCATTGATACCCATAGATTCACGTCTGAATGCCACATCGTACCTAAACATCGTTGCTAACCAAGTGCATCCGTTCATGTTGACAGTTTATCCTCAGTCAGATGGTTACTTCCAGCAGGATAATGCGCCGGTGCACAAAACCAGAATCACTATGGAATGGTTCCAGGAACATGACACTGACTTCTTTGCTGCAGTGGCCCGCTCAGCCCGCGGATCTCAATCCTATTGAACATCTTTGGGATAAGCTGGAAAGGGCTATTCGCTGCAGGCTTACACCTCCGTCGAATCTCAAGGAACTGCGTGACACATTCATGTCTGCATGGTATTCCATTCCTGCACAACGTTTTCAGCATCTTGTTCAATCCATGCCTAGAAGAATTCAGGCTGTTTTGAAGAGTAAAGGAGGCTCAACACGCTACTAGGTAGTTGTACCTAATAAAGTGGCAACACAGTGTATATTATCGTGTAAATTGCGTTATGTGGTCGATTTACTGTTTGCTGGATGAAGAACTGGAGTTTACTGGATGAAAAACCATGCTGTCCTCGTCTGAGACCGGCGAAAGTTGTGAAAAAGACCCAAAAAAATTCCTCGTCTCAGTGATGGAATTTGGGAAGAACGGTGAATTAATAAAACATTTTACCACGTGAAATATTTAATTCAGTTAATTGGTACGCAACATTAAACTGCAATAATAAATTGATACAATGAGATCCAAACAGTCCCAAAAACTAAAGAAACTTTGTAATGTTTCAGAGAGCTATCTTGAATCCGACCGTGCCTTGATTTTGAGTTACTTTTCCGAAGAAGGCAATCACACGGGAGAGAGCCAAACTCAGTTAGGTGTCCAATTTGGAGGAATGGAAAGAATTTTTCTAATCATCCGCTCTAATCATTCACTGAGCGGAGTGAATCCGGTTCGGCATTCCGCTGCGAAATCCCATTCGTGTTACAGCACGCCAACTTGGGTCTTCTGACAAGCTTGATTACCACTATTGTATGTACCGGGTTGTTATTTGACCGATTATAGCCTTCTGTTACTCTGCACAAGTCTTGTTAGCCTCCGTTCGCCTCTCGCATAAACGAACTGTTCCCAATCGTGGGATCGTTGTTTACTGCAAGTTATTTGGTTGTCAGACCAGTCTTGATACACCACAGACACAATCTTACATGAAAATCCCAAAAGTGTTACAATTTCCCAGATACTCATGAAGGCGTTTTGGCGCCGACTATCCTTGTCACGTTCGAAGTTAATTGAATCTTTCTTCTTGTCCACTCGCACTGAATTGCTCACATAAGGATACACATATCAGCCCAACGTATCCACGAATCAGATTTATATCTCACGGCGCGAACATGTGATTCTGTCACTGAAAGACGCCCCATTTCATGAAAAGGGTAGGTGTATCTAATAATGTGTCCACCCAATGTAAAAATCTGAAACTCAATTCTCGAAAGTTCCTGCGCAGTTTGTTATCAGGAGGAGTGGGAAAGAAACAAACTCACGTTATTTCCAAGTTTGATCTTCGCGTATATATAGCTTCGAATTATATGGCTTATGATTTGTGCGTCTGGACGAGTTTAAACTTGTTTAGATACTCGATCGTAACGCTTTCACCATGTTTAAAGACGCTCTTGTTACTGGTGTATCTTTGTTCCATAGGATGGTTTCCTGAAGTATCTCTTAACGCTAAGAGACTTTCCATGAATCGGTCTAAGAGATCACAGACAAATGCTTCAAACTGGTTTCTGTTGAACCTCCCCTCTGTAAGCTCATGCATACACTGGCTTCTTTTCTGAAATTGAGGGATCCAATATAGTTTTAAGATTAGGTAATACAACCTTACTAATCATCCTTTTTGATCTCCCTCCCCAGGTCGGCATTGAACCCCTTAACAAGCTTGAAAATAGTGTGCAAGATATTCAGCAGCAATTGGATAGCGTGGACTACACAGTCTTAATTGGGGACTTTAAAGTTCAATAAATAAATAAATAAAAAACATTTAAGTTTATTCCGACACCGAATAACCAGGCCACGATGTGAAAAAGTCTAAAGCTTCTTCCAACCTACCACACTTCTTAATAAAAGAGCTAAAAGAATGCAAAATTCTGGATTCTGCGCAAATGGTGAGGGATGCGTTTATAAATGGGCGTAATTGCTTTTCGATATTTTTTAAATCCTTATTTTTTTTGCCTTTTTTAAAAATTTAATCCAGTTATAGAAATCAAATAAGATAGATATATTTTATAAACTCTTACAAACTTAGTCCAATCGATGCTATCGACTCTTTAGATGCCGTCCCTTTGATTTGGACCATGTTTATAAATTACTTAAATAAATTTTTCTATTTATACTCGGGATCGGCTACATAGCATCAGAGAAGAACAAAAGAAAGAATGCAAAAACATCACCATAACTAGCAGTCGCGCCCTCGTGGGTAGCACAGTGATTATAATAGGAACTTAGTCGGTCTCAGATGAGAACAGCCAGGTTTTCCTTCGGGAAACTCGGGTTTATCGTGAAAACAGACAAATAGGCAAGGATGAGGGTGATATTATAAGGATACAATCAAAAGAACATCATTAACAATTAACTTAAGAATTAATTTTTGGTAAATCAGGGACGTGTGAGCCTCTGTGAATAAAATTTCATCAAAGTGTGTTCAGGAGAAAATAATCACCGCAGATACCCTTTTGGCACACAGTACGTTCACCGTCCCCGATATACAGTAAATAAGAGCGTAACAAGAACTGCGCCATACCTGAGAATCCTTCAGTCCCAGCTTTTCAGCCAACTTCTTGCGATCTGGCTTACTGATGTACTTCTGGATCTGAAAGCGCTTTTCCAGCCCTTGCCTCTGAGCATCGGAGAACACTGCCCTCCTCATCATTCCTCGCCTCGGTTTTCCTCTTGCTGCCGCTGCCCAAGGGAAAGACGCTGGTAGAGGAAACGTAAGTCCGTGCGACGGGGTCATTGGTATGACACCTGGACCACCAGGAAGTCCGGTCATTCCATTGACGCCCGTGACCCCGATACCGTGGACGCCAGCCGTGTGACCTGAAATCGTTGAAACGCTTCATTATATAATGGATCGAGAGCTTTAAAGTAGATTTCAAAGAAAGAAAGTATTTGCGTTAATCTTAGATTAAGACAGTTCTAAGGTTAATCTTAGGAGAGAATTTATAGCAATCAGTTGCATAACAAATGATCTTTTACGGTCCAACGGTTAATGAAATAATCACCAGTTGGGTGTGAGAGTTTAATACTTCTTTATGGATTGAATGAAGCAAGTTGAGATTGTTACCCTGGAAACGCCAGGGTAATGAATAGCTACAATTCCTCTGTGACAGTTTAGCGGTTTCGTCACTTTTCGCACCTTTGGAGAGGTCGGCGTTCGGGTCTCATCGGAAACCGGAGAAATTCCTTAAACTCAAATCGGCCCATGGATACACGCTTGTACAGGAAAATTGTACGACAAAACCGTATGAACTGGTACACAACAGATCTGACTAATGTACGAGCCAAAACTTCTCGAATTAAATGTATTCTGAGAATAACGAACCCACAAGATTAGCTAATCCAGTTTTTGTCCAGATTGTCAAAAAACCTCGTAAGGCATAAGAACTTAAAGACCCTTAGATTAGATGGTCTATCTATCAAAGAAGGGGTGAACATATCTTCAATAAAAAAGTTCTAAGTGAGACTAATGGAAGAAACTTCGCAGTTCTGTAAACGTGGAGAATAATGGATTTCAGTTTATTTCTGTTTCTAAATGAGCCTTATAAGGGACTCTAGGATCTCCCACCCTTGCTCCATATAGTGGTCTCTTGGTCTGAATTGGACTGAGAAAACTCTAAAAGGATTTCACATAATTTGAGTAGTGACCAGATTTTCAAGATGTCCACCATATTACTCAAACTGTCCGCAAATTTTAATTGTGCGAACAATAGTTTTTATGCAGGATCCAACAACAAATTTATGAAGCCTGTACATACCAATGACCAGTTTCAATCCCTCATCCTCGAAGGACCAAAAAGAAGTACATCCATCAATAAAAAAAATATTACAAATCCCGAAAGACAGTTAAACCTTATACGCATTCTCCACTAAGCCTTTTTGCATTTCTAAACAAGTATTGTTTGGAAAAGTCGGGCGAATCCAACCTCACTGTTTTATTATTGACTGTTTTATGATTTCTGGAGAAGAATGATGGTTGAAGGCGAAACAGGGTTTTCGTTGTTTTCAGAGAAAGAGAGAGAGAGAGGGAGGAACAATATTAGAAAACTAAAACCGGCATTATTAGAAAAATATACAAATAAAGGACTCCCCGGCTGGTGTTTTCTACCCTTTTAGTACTTGATCCCCTTTTAACTCTTTTAGTAGTTGAATTAAGTGCAGCCCATGCGCGTATATTAAAAGGCCCGCTCTCCACCTCTCTACCTTTTAAACGTTTACTCCCCTTCACCATAGATTTCGCTAAGTCTTCATTTAACAGCCGGGTACAGGAGTTCCAATATGCACTATTGAAAATCCTCTAAACCGTACATCACGCCGGGCAGTCGGGGTCTGACGAACGCTGTGCTTTAAGATTAAATAAATAAAAAAATCAATTTTACGTTGGCTTTCTATAACGCCCATAAAATCTCTTATTCTGCGTATGGAAATATCAAAATAACACTATTGCAGTAATGCGGAGATCGTCAAACGTAACACGCCGCCCTCGCCAATCACAAAATTTCATACGTGAAAATAACCCTGTGATGGCACCTCCTATTGAAAGCAGATTTTCTACATTAATAGAAATTTCTTAAAAAAATCTGGTGGGACGAACATAGAGGGGAATGGGGGATAAATAGAATAACCATTATACTACCAAAGCGGGCAATTTTACCATTAAATACGGTATCGAAATTAAACATTTTTGTTTACATTTTATCCAGTCAATAGATTTGTCCATGAGCTTGGAGAAGTGTACCACATACTGTACATTTTACACGCTCATGTCGTCTGTGTACAACAAATTACAAGGCTTATATGAAATGTGAGGTAGTCTGCGTATGTAACTTAACTTTTTGATAAATAGTATTTATTAATTTTTACTTCCAGGACTTTAGGTCATTACATGAATAGAACTTTATCTCTTTAATTCAACAGCTTCAGTCTAAGTCAGACATCGATTTGTCATTCGAGTTACTCCTGTATTAGAATCATTAGAAAATCCTAATCATTCTATGCATTAGAAACATTAGAAAATCCTTCAGCATAATCATTAGAAAATCCTAATCATTCTATGCATTAGAAACATTAGAAAATCCTTCAGCAGAATCATTAGAAAATCCTAATCAGTATAATGCATTAGAATCATTAGAAAATCCTAATCATTATAATGCATTAGAATCATTAGAAATCCTGCACTACAATCATTATAAAATCCTAACCATGCTAATGCATTAGAATCATTATAAAATCCTGCATTAAATCATTAGAAGTCCTAATCATTCTATGCATTAGAATAATTAGAAATCCTGTATTAGAATCATTAGAAATCCTGCATTAGAATCATTATAAAATCCTAACCATGCTAATGCATTAGTATCATTATAAAATCCTAACCATGCTAATGCATTAGAATCATTAGAAATCCTGCATTACAATCATTATAAAATCCTAACCATGCTAATGCATTAGAATCATTATAAAATCCTAACCATGCTAATGCATTAGAATCATTATAAAATCCTGCATTAAATCATTAGAAGTCCTAATCATTCTTTGCATTAGAATAATTAGAAATCCTGCATTAGAATAATTATAAAATCCTGTATTAGAATCATTAGAAATCCTGCATTAGAATCATTATAAAATCCTGTATTAGAATCATTAGAAATCCTGCATTAGAATCATTATAAAATCCTAACCATGCTAATGCATTAGTATCATTATAAAATCCTAACCATGCCAATGCATTAGTATCATTATAAAATCCTAACCATGCTAATGCATTAGAATCATTATAAAATCCTAACCATGCTAATGCATTAGAATCATTATAAAATCGTAACCATGCTAATGCATTAGAATCATTAGAAATCCTAATCATCCTATGCATTAGAATAATTAGAAAATCCTGTATTAGAATCATTAGAAATCCTGCATTACAATCATTATAAAATCCTAACCATGCTAATGCATTAGAATCATTATAAAATCCTGCATTAAATCATTAGAAATCCTAAACATTCTATGCATTAGAATAATTAGAAAATCCTAATCGTTCTATGCATTAGAATCATTAGAAAATCCTGCATTAGAAAAAGAATGTAAGATTCTGTAATTTATTAGCCCTACTTTCGGAAAAAAAATTATTGCAGAGCCAATAAGTATATATGATAAAGGACGTTGTCTTCTTGAGCTCCCTCTGTTCCCTTTGTTCATACCTAAGTTCCCCCCTACAAGTCCCCATTGCAATTAAGCGAATGCTTTAAGTTAAAGGAAAAGACAGATTTTCCTTTGTGATACGAATCCAATACTTTTCGTTGTGGGTGCACATAAAAGATCATTAAGGAAGAGACAATGGGGGGTAGACACTGAGAAACATTTGAAAAGAAAGCACGTGAGACAAAACAAAAAAGAAAGACATAAAAAGCTACACCCTTTGCAGTAACCAGTAGTTCTTTGACGTGCAAAAGTGTCTTAAAAATACCCGGAGCGAGTTTTGGTTGGAGAAAAGTGGAAAGTTCAGTAGTAAGAGTGATTCTAGACAGAAATAAAGAAGAAATCGCTCGGAAGAAAACACGCACAATAAAAGACGTCCAAAATAGAAGAGCGGAGAGAAAAAACCGAAATAAAGGCGTTAAAATCTCATCGCTTGAGAAGAAATACGGGTTGGTGATGACGAGGAGACGCAGCCAGTCAAACACAAATAGAAGTTTAATCAAGAGAAGAAAAGGAACAAAAAATAAATCAGAAATCTCTGCCACTTTACTGTTATTTATGGAATTTCCTTCAGTAGCGCCAACAGGAGCACGCACTTCTGTAAAGGAGAATTTTAGTAGCTGTTTCTTGACCACATCTCATTATTGCGGCTGAGTCCCCATTGCGAATAACCTTTCATCCCCGAACAAAGTTCCACACCCCTCCCCCAACCTTCCATTGCGATGATACACTTATTAATATTAATGGCAAATCGTCTACTGGTGACTGTGGTGTGTCACTCCGCTGTGTTCATTGTCAAACGGGTGATCATGGCCACTGTATTTCAGTCTCCCCCCCGCAGTAGTGCAATGGCTGTGATCACTGTTTTTTCATAACTTAAAAAAAAACCTGGGTTCTAGTCCCGTTTGTCTAGGAACTTTTATGGGCTCATTTCCTAAAACACTAGTTACAACAACAATCGAGTGCCCGTTGAGTCCAAGGAAACCTTCAGAGATTCTCCATATTCGGCACTGTTCACCTCTTTTTTGAAGTTGTGCTTATAATCTTAGTGCGAAGGGATGTTTTTATAGAGAAGCAAGTTAGGCAATGTTTATATTTCTTTCAATTTCAGGCGCTTTCGATTATCTAATAACGCGCTTCTGGGGTTAAAAACTCCTAAAGGTACTCACGAAGTGTTTGCTAATACGTTCAGAAAATCCTCAAATACGGGTAGCGGTGAGGTGGAATTTGTGGGGATGTATTCCTTAAGTGACAACGGTAGGTCGGGGAAAACGAGTTAGCCTATCGATATGAAATTAAGAATTGGAACTTAAGAATATTCTAAATAAGACCTGACTTCTGAGGAGTACCAGAGCTGTTGCTATACCAAATTTACAGTGGCGTTTTTACAATTAGCAAAACAGGCGCTGAAAATTTGGTATCTTTTTGAACTTTTCTGTCATGAGTACGTTCATTCGGATAATTTCTTTGGGGAACTCAATTTGAGGTTTCTGTCATTGTAAGGCAGGAGATGGTGTGTTCATGGCCAGTTTTTAGGTTACATCTTGTTAAAAGCAGACTTTTAATGTTCAAAGCAGACCTTTAATGCGAGAGGGTGCTCCAATTGACCAGATTTCAACTGCATATAAGATAGAATAAAATAAGAAAGATTTTTATATAGTGGAGAAGGATAACTGAGTTAGAGACATGAAACAGCTGCTCTCTGAATACCTACGTGTTACAGAGAACTAAAATATAAAACTTGAAGAAAGTTGATGTGAGAATGTTGTTGTTTTTGCAGTAGGGTTTTAGGATCATCAACGACTAAGATTCCATTACTTAGTATACATTTTCTGTAAATTTCGTGTTCTGAGGTCGATTTTTGGTTTGCTGGATGAAAAATTCGAGGTTCCGGGAGGAAAAACCATGCTACCCTTGCCTGAGACTGACTAAATCAGCCACGTTGTGAAAAAGGCCCATAAAAAATCCTCACGTTATCAACAGGACTCGAACTCAAGTCTTTTCCACCCGGTATGGGGAGGACGGTTATCCTACCAACTGTAACCGCAGCAATAGAATTATTACTAAGTGAGTTGCTTCGCTGGATATCCTGAAGTGAGGTGGAGATAGCCCTGATTTCAATATCATCAGCGTGAGCAGTAGAGGTGATGTTAAGGCAGAGAAGAGATAGACAGAAAGAGTGACACCGTACAGAATTGCTGCAGATACTTTTGGAATTAGAAAGGAATTATTAAACTGTAAAAGAATGGTTCTGTGGGGGACTGCTGTATGAAAAAGATCCAATTACCTTGTACACCATTAATTTTTTTTCCAATAGGTATACAAGCACTGATGGGCGAACAGTCAAATGCAGAGGATGGGTAAAGGTGAACCAGATCAAGTGGACCATTGCGATTTATGGCATCAAACGCAAAAAAAGTTGTTTGTAGGAGATTAGTGATGAGAATTTTCTTTCCATAGTGAATAGAATTCGTGAGGTCAGAAAAGAAAGAATGGATCTTTGATACAATTTAACTGATGAGGAGTATGTGGCAATAGACCCCTAGTTTTTTATAGCAGTTTAGGATTACAAACATTAGAAATGGGAAAGATAGCGTACTTAAGTCAAGATGGAAGCAAAAATGTTTCCTTAATATATCCGTTAAACAGAGAGACTAATAATTCTAAAATGTAATTGTCAGCAACGTTTCTAATAAAGTTGCTGATAACATCAGGCCAACTGGGATTAGAGAGAGTTATAAATGATAATAAGACTTCCACAGGAAGGATTAGAGGGGAAAACTGAGCGAACAGGACTAGAGGAAGCCCATCAAACCTGCCTATATGTTCAAGCATGAAAAGCGATCAGGAGAATCAGTCCAAGAGGACTAAATCTTTTTACAGGAAAGGAGGAAGGAATTTAATAAATTGGAAATTTTTATCTTTTTGAGAAAGACAAAATTTGTACTTTCCTGAGTACAGCGGCAACAGTTAAGATCAATCGAGGCTTTTTGTTTTGTCTTAAACTACTTCTGCTTAAGCGAAAACCATCACCCAGGTACATATCCCATCAGGATCTGGAAATGGTTGTGATGTCAACTTCGAGGCTGCAAGTTTAGCAATTCAGGCGAAGCATTTCGAGAGTAGAGTATATGCAAGGTCAAGAGGGCAGAAGAAAGCATATTCCCTGAGAAAATTTTAAGAAGTTCAAGTGCTGCTGGAATAATGAGGAATTTAAGAGAAAAGGAGAGTTTTTACAGCAAGAAGATATTATTCTTGGCTTGAAATATTTATGAAACTGCACGCTTCTGTCTGTATGAATTAAAAAAATGGGACGAGTGTATAAATATTTATGTTAGATTCAAATATAAAACTTTATGAAAATTTGTTTAATGGGATTAGAGGTTGTGGACACTGTCGGATGGACAGGGATGGTGAATAGCAAAGGCGCCTAAAAAGGACAAGACTGAATTCAAATGAACACAGATATTATAAAATTGTTTTTATTAGGTCTTTACTACGATTCACTTTACAACACTGTACCGTGGCAAATTGACGAAGAAAGGAAGAAAAACTTAATGGTCCATTCTTTCTCAAAGTCATTTAGTAGTTTGGTTGAAAAGAATTAAGAAAGAATGTGAAAAACATTCCTTTCAATAAGGATTGGGCGAAATGTTCGACGCGATATAAAAACATATAATCAGCCATATTTGTAAAATGTAATTGAAAAATGCTACCTGGGCAGCGTACGTAAGAGCAATTCAAAATGAAGAAATCACAAAGGCAGCGCTTCATTACACCGCCTTAAGCTGCTAAGACGAAACTTTTGCAGATAACACAAGTTTTCTTTGTCCGTGGAAGTTATTCGTGCGCCGTCAACTTCCCTTTTTATATCTTCTCCATCTTTTGTTTTATGGACAAAGTAAAAGATTGGTGTAAAGGCACGCGAAAAAGAAACACGTTGTCTGAAACAGAGGGCCCCTCCCCCTTGTGTTTTGTTGCGTTATAATAAAGCCTCTCGATAGACGTGGCCGAGAAGAAATTAATGATAATGGATATGGAAATGAGGGGATGGTAATGAAGAGTTTTGGTAACCACACACGCGCACACACAGTGGGAATAATTAAAAACCAATGAAGCTCAGAGGTCGCCGTAATGAGGTTAAAAATTCCATTATCCTCGGATAGAACATGCCTGCGACACAATCATTAGGGTATAATGACGTCTTTACCTCATGTAAAACCGTATCTCGAGGCGTGATGAGATTGAAACACAGTTTTATGGCTAGTTAATGTAAGTTTCTAGAAAGAGGCGGGATGTTGGCTTGATCAGCTATGTATATTTATTTTGCATTTATTCTGCGTCCTCGACAAGTGCGGAAGATTTTAATTACGCCTTGGTCGTCCTCCAACCCCCCTTCTGCGGTTTCTCATGAAGTTCTTGCAAGAAGAAACGATATTCATTTCTGTCTTTGTTCGTGCGGGCGAATATAAACTCCAACGGACGTTCATTTAGAAATGCAGCCTGGTTATCGACTAAAAGATCAAGATGTTGGGTTTAGATATCCCTAGTCGTTTTAGACACCTTTTTGACCTCGTTCATTTATCTTGTGTTAGTAAAAGGTTTTGGTGATTTTGAAAGAATTAATGGAAAAATGGATTGACGCCCATCCTTCTCATAGGCATCCTTCTCGTGCCTATTTCAGCATGGATCAGTCCATATTGTAACACCTTTAATCCAATTAGATTATTTATTAATTTTTTTAACATACCTCCTTAGTTGAATCCTATTGTTTTTGAGGATCATGAATTGGTTGAGGATTGGGAAGCCAGAAGAAAATTACGGACACAGAAACTAGGTTAAAAGAACAGATCATTGTACCACCACTTAGGAGCGTCGAGAACAAGCCCCTGATTAAAAAAGGCTTCACTGGGCCAGAGCTGTTTTCCATTAGGGGACTCGTACTCCAATTCCGACCTCTACACAATCTCCAGAGAAGCTTACCCGTCTATCCTTAATCCATCCATGGTACTAGCCTACTACTAACTATTTTTAAATAAAAACTGTAGCGCGGGTTGCAAACAGACTCAGAAGATGCGCATTACCCACCGGAATTCATCAATGATCTCTACTTTTGGTCTATGGAGCAATCTCCCTGCTTCTATTTCTTAATAATTTCAAATTGCAGAATACTAAGTGGAGTTCCACAATTAGTAAGGATATTGTCCATTTTTTTCAAGAGAATAAGCATCACGAGCTACAACAAATATTTCAAACTTTGTATACCAAAATGTGAAATGGGAAACCTAGAAGAATGATAAACTTTCAACTTAGAATATTTTATTGCAGCGATATTTCTTTATTCAGTAAGTTTTCTTCAGGAATTCATTAAGTGTGTGAACAGATTTTTCAGAGGGTTTTTTATCCCCACCAGTTTCGCTTTTTTCCTCCCCCCTCCTCACTACATCAGCCCTGTTCCAGCACTTGCTGTTTCTCTGTTACCACAGAAAACACTTTATATTTTGTTCTTTTAATTTCTTCGCTTCCTAAATGCGTTTTCTTGGCTTGTCTGTCATAGATATTTTTTTCTCCGCGAAATACTTGTCTTGTTTTTTGCCTCCCCCTTTTTATTCTCCTCCCCCGTCCCTTTTTATACGGAAAACGCCAAGCTCCCTGTACAAGAAAGAGAGTTTTTCATGTTTCTTTTCATCAAGAAATCCCACTCCATGTTTTGACTGATTTTATGTGATTTTTGATGGTAACGATCTTCGAATGAAAACCAGATGAGAAAATCAAAGCTGCCGTCCTGGAAAATTCTTACCGTAATGACATGCGGCGTTGCCACAAGCTGCCTTAGATACAGATGCAGGTCTTTAGTAGTAGAAGGAACGAAGCAAAGGAAAAAAAAGAAAAGAAAAACAGTAGAAGAAGGAAGGAAAGAAAAAAATGCTTAGTGCACAGGAAAAAGTCTATATTGCTTCACGTGGCTTGGAACTTGGGGAACTATGTAGAAGGGGAACCACGTTATGAATCGGAAATACATTAGATCATAAGTACGCCTATAAATGTGCGCGTTTTATTCTTTTGGGATATCGAATTATTATTTTAATCTTTCACGTACATAAATGTCCATATATTTTATAGGTTATATGCGTATGTACATGTACTGTGTACGATTATAATCGAAAACCTGAATCCGTGATATAATAATTAAAAACATTGGCATCTGAAACTATTTTTACCAAACTGACATTTTTAATCTTAAATGGTGCTTTTAACCAGTTTATTAGGCAGAATCGTTAATTAAGTATCCGACTGAACTGAATTTACACTCAGCGGACAGATTATTAGGAACAGTCACTCAGAAAACGAAGTTGAGCGTATTCCTACCATTTCTTGGAGCCCTTGTAGCACTGAGGCTAAGAATCCACGATCTTTGACGCAGTGCAGAAGAGATCTGGGCTCGATTCTTGGAAGGGAAGAATTTTTATGGGCAGTTGTTATACCATGTACTAGCACTGTTACAAATCCTTTGATTTACACTATTTGAATGATAAGATTGCATTTCAATGAATCAAACCACAACTTTGTAGCCATCAGTGCACAAATGCTAAGTGGCAGTGAAGATATGAAGTCCAGTAATTCTGGTTGGTTGTTGGGTTTTAGGATGCGTGTGCTCTGTGTTCGATTTTCTGTTTGCTGGAAGAAAAATCCGAGTTTCTGGGAGGGAAAACCACGCTACCCTCACTTAGACCAACTAACTCATCCACGTTATGAAAAAGGCCTATAAAAATTCCTCATGTCATCGACGGGACTCGAACTCAGATCTTTTCCACCCGCTGTGGGGAGGAAGGTGATCCTACCAACTGCGCTGCCCACAAGGGTCAATAATTTTGAATTATGAATCATTTTATTGTCTAAGAAACAATTGCAAACTCACTAACACTTGTAAACAGACTTCAGATGAAGGTTGAATTAATCTGCAGATGCAGACGGTAAACTTTGCATCTGCAGATTATGAAGAGATTTAAAAAAAAAAGCAGTCTCTGATCGAAAAACCAGAGTTTTTTGAAAATGGGACATCCCGAGGGTGTTATATTTAGAATAAAATAACTAAAAATTGAAACTATCGTTACAAAAACTAACATTTTTAATCTTAAGTTGTGGTTTTTAACCAATGAGAGGAGAGAGGAGACTTCAGCCCCCTCGTGAAGCTATAGTCCGTTTCAAGATTAAAGAATTTTTGAAACTGAACTTGAATCATTTCTTTTAATTTGAAGTAATTAAAAATTAATATAAAAATCGTGCGTGTACGTGGATAAGAATAGGATTTATATTCACAGAAAAAAATAGTTTGGAACCACTGTTGTAAAATTAATTCATTTAAACCTATTTATATAGTAAGATAATGAATCATTAAATACTACTCGTAATAAAGAAAACTCCTTATAGATTCCATAGTGAGATCATGAATCATTAAATACTACTCGTAATAAAAAGAAATCCTTATAGATACCGATAGTGAGATAATGAATCATTTATTACTACTCGCAATAAAGAAAAATTTTTACAAATACAGATAGTTGGATCATGAAATCATGAAAATACTACTCTTAATAAAAAGAAAACCGATAGTGAGATCATGAATCATTTAATACTACTCGCAATAAAGAGAAATCCTTACAGATATGATCATGAATCATTAAATACTACTCGTAATAAAAAGAAATCCTTACAGATATGATCATGAATCATTAAATACTACTCGTAATAAAAAGAAATCCTTATAGATACCGATAGTGAGATCATGAATCATTTATTACTACTTACAATAAAGAGAAATCCTTACAGATAGGATCATTAAATACTACCTTATGCATAGAAAAATGTTTACACCAAGAATCATTAAATATTACTGATATTTTTCTCATTAAATATTACTGATATAATTCATATTTTTAAATTTTATAAAATGAGTTTTAAAAATTATGAATTAAAAATAGATAATCATTTAATTTATATTAAAAATATCATTATTAATATAAATTTCTCTCAATAACAAAGTGAGCTTTTGAGAAAGAAGCCTGCAGTCATATTACTCATTTGAACAAAACTAATTAGTTCAAAACAAAATAAATGATCTCAAAACCTTTAATAAAGGAGAGGAAATAAAAAATGAAAAATGTACTGTGAATGCAATTAAGTAAATTAGCAATATAGACCGAAAAACAACAGTCACCATAGCATTAATTACCGTTCAAATTTAACCTTCGGTGTTGACCTGATTGTAATTAAGACTTAGCACTAATTACTGTTTTTGGGATTCGTATTTAATTGGTGCCATATCTCGGGAAACCTTTGCTAAACGTACTAGAAATCATTAACAAAGGACTAACAGTAACTGTATTTTATGTATGGGCTGTCCCTCTTTTGCTGGTACAGGTGGTAGGTAGCTGGACGTTCTCTGGATATAGTTGTCAGTTCCATTATGAATATACTGTGACAACAATGACGCCATATTGAATGCAAAGTTAAATTCCCGTGAACACATAAACGCGGCCATAAACGGACAATATCATTTGCCTCTGAGTGTGGATGCAAGTAAGAGCTGAAAAGAGCAATAATGTGGCAAATGGTCTTGCACCGAATGGTCTGTAAGAGAAAAATCATAAAAGCCACAATAGACGTTTGCTCAATATTTCTTCTCTTCCCCTCTATGTGGCGCTAATGCGAACTCTCGCATGGGAATCGGGGACAGATTTATAGCTGTAGGGTCCTGCCAAACAAAAGGGTTCACGCCCATAGAGTCGTCGACCTGCAAGTCCGTTTACAAGCATAGCCGCTATTTGTCGTTACGAGGATGGTGTTTTGACATTTTTTTTTTATACGCGCATATATATATACATATAGTGTCCATCAGTAGCAGGACACACGTGCAGGGCCGGTTCACGAGACTGGTAAATGTCGCAAACGTCAACGGAAGAAGAGGATTCGGATAATCGACCTCAAATTCAAAGGTGGAAACTGATTTGGAAGAAAACAAATACTTGAGCAGGATGGAGACTCCTTCAAGAATTGACGTTGACTCGCTCTACAACGTCCAACAAATCTAACGCGATTAAATTTTTAAAGCAAGAAATATAGATATGATGGTACCATCCCGATTTTTGAGTGGAATATCGTAGAGATGCTTGCAATGCGGTTCCCGTACCAGAAGCATTGAATTTCTTTCCCAATCCGATATTCAAAGTCTTTTAGGTGAAGGATAGGAGTCTCCTACCTGCTGGCTTGATTTTTTGTTTATTCTTAGAAACAACAAACATTAAAGAAAACGGTATTTTTTTAAAACAGAGACACTGCATAAATGAGAATGAAGCAGGGCCGAAGGCTTGGGTTTAAGCATTCCAAGCTGCAATGTACCACCGAGGGAAGGATTTTTGAAAAACAAAGAAACATTTTTTAATAATGCGCATAAATTTATTTATTATCAGTTTAGTATAGTCACCCTTATACAGCTAGAAGGGTTCAAAGTTTAGTTTCATTATTCATCTTATGTTATACATCACTGGCCAAAAATTTAGAAACCTTTTGCAATTAAGCGTATGGTATGCAAGTGTAGGTTGTCACATGGCATGATCGCAAGATCCTTGATATCAGATAAGTACTGTACGCTTTCCTTGGTCTTCTGAGTCGATCCATCCGCGGGAAAGGCGGGTGATCTTGCCCATTTTCGGAAAGGTTATTGTTGGAGCACGTTTAGCAGGAGCCACAATTGAGAAAGAAAGGCGAACCACTGGTGTGTCGAAAGCATCCATCTGAAACGTACACAACGAGTGGGAGACGAAAGGAGAATGCGTCTCTCAAAGGAAGAACTGCGACAGTGTCGGTACTCGAAGAACGAGATCGTAGGAATTTAAAGTGAATTATGCGTCAGAAGAGAAGGTCCAGTGTTCAGCAAATTATTGAAAAATTTAATTTAGTTAAAGAAAGACCAGTTTTTCAATCCAATTATGCGGCGGGAGTTGAAGAATCTCGGATTTGGTAGTTCTGTACCTAAACGACGTCAATTCTTTCTAAAAAAAATCGTAAGATTCGACTGGATTGGTGCTACCAACGCCAGGACCGGTAAAACAGCCAATAAAGGTATCGAACCAACTAACCAACTTCACCCTGCAACGCTCCATTTCAGCCCGGATTGCGATGAATTCTTGGAAACAACGCAACTAACCAAATTAGCCCAATTGCATCTGAATGGTTCGAGGAACATCTCAAGATTTCCGACATCTACCATAGCCATCCAATTCTCCAGTTCTGAATCCAAATGAAAATATTTGGAATGTGTTAGAAAGGGCAGTTTGGCTTCGTAGTTCTCTGCTGACCACAATACAGCAGCTGACAAATATCCTGGTAGAAGAATGGTCAAATCTAGAGCTGGACTCCCTCAGACATGCAACAGGATCTATGCCACAACGCGTAAGGGTTGTGATGCTTACAGAAGGCCCTACTAGATATTGAATAAAGGTTTCTAACTTTTTGACCAGTGAGTGCATTATACATTACGCACGACGTTAGATTATAAATTAGATTCACACAGCAGTGGTTTAATATTTAAACCGTTTGTTAGTATGGAAGATTGTCCTGGAGATGGTGTGCGTCGATGGTACATGGATCGTGTAAAGTATGAAATTACTAGCTGAGGTTTTGAAATCCTGTAACTTCTTGCTTAATTCTTAAAATTTTCGAATCCTGGAATGTGAGGAATGAATAAGTATTTGTAACTTAACCATACATTTCAAGTGGCAAATTTAAATTCTTCCCACTGCTGTGTTCATTGATAATACTGAGAAGAATATTCCAACTCGAATTCAGGACCGATATAAATATAGAGAAAGGACACAGAAAATTGCCTAGTTTGAATTAATATTAATCTGAAATACGTTTCCATTATAATTTTAAACCACCATAAAGATAATTAAAATACGCGCATGGTATCATCTTTTGTATTTCTCTGCTCCATCTTACCGGAAGTGGAAATTCGTCATCGCCAACTCCATCTCCTCATTCCTCTGGCACCGCTTCAACGTTTAATATCTTCTCCGCTATTTTTCGAACAAAGACATCTCCCAAGAATTCTGTCTTTCTTTATGGCAAACCCCTCTAACTGTAGCTAATTTATTTAATTAATATGGGCTGTGTACAGGCGCGTGCTATTAGCGGCAGAAAGGATGTAATTAAGTGGATGACGGAGAACTTAATGATACTTACATAAAGGACCGAGTTCTCTAATTTGCATGTTAAACTCCTAATTGTCTTTAAAGTCTTAATTGTCTTTAAAGTCCCTTAAATGAGCCAGTTAATCAGGGGCAAAAGCATTTGTCGCGTGCGGTCACACAGTTTAAAACAATTTGAATTTACCGAGAGGTTAGTTTCAACCCCCCCGCCCGCCACCTCCCGTCTGATCGTCGGGTCGAGAGTGTGGGTAATGAGGGATGCACAGTAATGTCGTCATTAAGTACTTTATCAATTGTAATTAGCGCGAGAACAATCGCTTTGTTTCCATAGTAACCCTTAGAAAATGTGGATCTACTTCAGGCGCGCGAACTACTACTACTATTGTCGGCAGCAGTTGTACGGATCGGCGTTCGACCTCCGTACGAGTAGGCGATTCATGCGGGGACCGCTCCGGGAGGGAGAAACAATTTAAAAGTAAGGATCGTTAGCGAGAGTTTTTCCATTGACTGGGAGTTTTAAGGACTGGAAGATGGAGACCAAAGTGAGGGGTTTTCTCAGGGTTTTGTTGAGCTATCTTAGTTCCCGCTAGTCCCTGTTTTGCAAATCAAGGGGGCGCTGAGCATCTTCCTCCTTGTCAAGGAGAAGTGTTCGGAGAGCCTTTCATTCAACATGACTCCCAGATTCTATAGTGCTTTACATGATTATGATCTTTTTCTTTTTGGATGCATTTAGACTTTGGTCAAATGCTTCAGCGGTAGTTGGAGAAGTCTTTGATTTGTTTGAAGGCAAATTTTGCTCGATGCCGACCATGAAGAGATTCCGAAGATATTTTAATATTCTCTCTGTGACATGACACTGTTTGTCTAAAATTTCAAGAAGGGATTGGATGGCAGTTTGGTCATAGGCTGATTTAAAGTTTAAGAATACGATGTTCTTTCTTATTGAAGGATGTTTGGATCATCCAAAGGGTTTAAGGAGGTTAATGATAGTGGATCTGTTTGATTACCGAGCGTGTGAAAAGTTTTAAGTTCAAATAGCTCCACCCTGTCCGATGTCAAATATATATTTCAGGAAAGCTTGGTTTCATTTAAAAATAAAGTCAATGGTACATTTTTCCATTAGGATATTGCAGAATTCGGGGAAATTTAATTTCCTCCGCATAAAATTGAAATCAACTTCAAGCCTGATAATTCTTATTGAAGTGTGTATTTTTCTCTTTTTTTATTCGCTAAAGGAGTTAATGTGAACTCGATTTGTGGGCGAGTACAATTGCGGGAGGTTCAGAGACTGCGAATACATATTTCATTCATTTGGTTTTTTTTTTCTCTAAAACAAAGGATAGTTACAAGAAGAAACTGCCCAGAATCTTCGAGAATACAACGCTCTCTTTAAACACAAAGGAAGTGAATATGAATTAACCAGAACCTCTTAAAAATCATCTAGCTTGTAAGGCTAGATGACTTTTTAGGTATCGCCTCGCCTCCTCCCACACGATCCTGTTTAATGAACAGGAAAGGTAGGAATGTATGTCCAGTGGCCATAATCCGCCCTCACCAGTAGGATTTGAGTCATTAATCTCCTTGATTTTGTAAGAACCGACAAGAGTCCGCCTTACTCCGTGGCATCATCCATAATTCCTTCACACCACTCCTTCTGTTGCTCTTCCACGCAACCCTCATTGCTTGGCCCATCCCATCTGCTAAGTTACCGTCAGTCTGTTGTCCTCATCCATTAACTTGCTGTCAATAAATGGTTAAACAATCCCATTAATTAGCTCATGCTCTTAAAATATAGCACACAGATCTCGGAACCAC
Source organism: Mastigoproctus giganteus (assembly GCF_048544385.1). NCBI lineage: Eukaryota > Metazoa > Arthropoda > Arachnida > Uropygi > Thelyphonidae > Mastigoproctus > Mastigoproctus giganteus. Next base: position 146,978,990 of record NC_143586.1, on the reverse strand, counting down.
CTGAAAACATTACTTTGAACAGTCTGTCCCAACAAAATAACACTACAGAATAATTGAAAAATTTTCCTTCGTCTTATCCTCCATTACAAGTTATTCTATACGAAAACCGACAATTGCATAAATCTTTTCGATTAATTTTCTTCCACCGCCCTGCTAACTGAGAATATGATGCCATCGGAGCAGGACAAGGTTCTTTTTGGCTTCGCCCCCTCCCACATGATCCTTTTTAATGAACAGGAAAGGTAGGAATATATGAATGACCATTTCTAAACATCTTTCCGCTCTTCGGTTAAAACAATGGTTAACTTGCCACACATTTAAAACTTTATGCACAAAATTTGCATGTAGGATGGTGTCAAAAGCTTTTCAAAAATCTAAGTAAATCATGTCAGGACTATTTCTTGCATTCAGTTCTTTTTAAGGAAACGTGGTTTCCTTAAGACCATGTTGTGACTTTCTTATAATATCATTATTATCGAAGTGACCCTGAAGAGAACTTAGTTTCATGTTCAGAGGAGCAGGATCAGAACAGAAAATATAGTATATACATTCTATATCAAAACGTATCCCTGATAACCTGTAAATATCCAGCGCCCTCCTTTTCTGGTGCCAATTTCATCAATTCTTTGGTCATTATCTTTGGTTTGACTTCGAGCCATATCCTTTTAAAGACACGAAACAGTCTGTAGATTGACGAATTATTTTCAGGGATATTTCCATTCAGCACATGTACCCCGTAGAAATATCAGCCACTCACATTAAATCGAACTGACGTTATCATAGGTGAACATAATCTTCCAAGATGTTGAGTTCTACGCGTTAAGAAAATGAAAATCCTTCCCTTTGTCGTTAAATTGGTAATTTCTTTGGCATACCAAAATGCTCTGGTCAATTATGGTCAGCGGCAATTTATGATCTGGTCAATTTATGATCTTACTTTCGAGGATACTCCATAAATTTTTATTTGGTTGGTTTTTATTTGACTGTGGAAGCCATGGCCGATACCACACTTCGTTATTAGGGTCCCGAAATCTTTATGGATCATTCATCCTGACGAATAGCAGCACCTTGATAAAATGTCGCTCATAGTGAGAGTAGATGGTCTTCCAAGATGCTGAAGTGCTCTCTGGAACCTTGCCGTAAGAAATTCGCAATGAATTTACTCGTGACGTAAAAACATCTCTCAATAATTAATCCATCTCCTGGTTGAGGGTGTGTTCCTGCTTCCTCCTGCCTTCTGTATGCAAGTGTGTAAAATGAGATTAATTAGACCACTTTCTATTTAGTTGTGTACAAAGAATATCTTCGTGGATGATCATTGTTTAGTGGTTTCCAGGATTTCTACAACTTTAGAAGACTACTCGGATAAGTCGCAGTCTTCGAAATAATTGCGCGTAAAAGATAATCTAGCAAGATTCGAATTAGCCTCGTGGAACATGGGAGTAAATCGATTCTTGCTCGATTCTCTCGTACATGGGCATTGGCAAATCACCAGTTCGTAGATGATATATTATGAACAACGTCTGAGACACAGCTGTACCATCGACATCACCGTAAATACAATTCTGGGCTGGAAACATTGGAGTCGCTGAAGTCGTTGAATTCTTCACTACAGGATAAAAGAAATATTGAAATATCACAAAGCCATTTATGATCTGTTTATGGTATTTATAACTAAAAGACCATAGAATAAGAGTTCCCGTTAAGTGTCATTTTACTGGCACAATTAGCATGCGTGTGTTCGTGTGTAGTTCACCTGTTCAAGGCCATTAATGGCAACAACAAAAAATTGCTTAGCAAATCGCTACAAACTATTTACCTGGTAGGTAGGGCGTTCTGCAAGTGACTAGCGAAGGTAGTGGAGACTCGAGGAACTGTCTCGGGACTGGTTTGGCAACGATGGCGGCAGAATATGTAAAAGCCGGCAGGGAAGTCGGTACGCCCGTGCCTAGAGAAGCAAAAGAGAAAGAGAAATTGGGCTTTAACTGCATTTCTGTTTTCCCTCCCCACAAATTAACGAGCCACATGTTGGCCCACTCGCTAAGTGCTGGCTGTTTTGTATGGGTAAGTGACTAAGCCTAATCAATATGCTTCGCCGCTACGCCGTGTGCCCGCTATTAGCACGAGGAGAAATTAATTAGAGGTCATTCATCAGAATTTCGCATTTTTCAGCAGGACCGAGTGAGACGCATTACGTCATTGTAATTAAAGCGGTGTGGCTGAAACGTGACAGGAGAAGGGAAAGTTATGACTCCCCCACGCACCTTCCAACACCTACTCGGAACAAAGTAGGTTGCCACTTTGGCCAATGAACGCGGACTGAAAAATTTTGGAAGGTTTGTCTTTTTTTTTTGAGCATTTATAAATATATATAACAGTTTCTTAAGCAGCAATTATCGCCATAGGTCAAGGATTTCGATTTATTTGAAGGATAAACTTTCTTAATTTAAAGACTGATCTCAGGTTTGGAACTTTTTTGAGACCAGTTCAACATGTTCGTATTTTGAATATTAAGGAATTAAGATATTCACTTTATGTGTGGTTAATATAAATAATAGGTTCTGTTGTAAACTTTTATATCAGTATCGGGATGAAAAATTTCAAGAGAAGATCGAAAATAAAGAAGTGAGACCGGGCAGGGTTGATTTAGTTTTATCGAGAGCCAAACCCCTTAGCTGGATCTCTTCTCCAATTGCTTTCATTCCCCCCACCCTCCAGAACTGAAGGAAGTAGGAATTATCTGATCATGACGAAATATGTGCCTGGAATTGGATATTTTTAAATGGAATTCAATCTTTGGTGTAACTCTGAACCAAGTTCATTTCACTTGAGATTATGATTACCTTGACAGCTAGACAACACTCATAACGTACTCACATGTTAATATCTACCTAGACCATCCCGTACATGATCACTGGGATTCGGTTTTAGGGGGGGTGTTACGAGCCCAAAAGTAAATAAGGTTTTGAGACGTCAGCGTATTAGGTCTGTAACAACATCCATTCTTCGTTTGGCTTGATTTTCTGGATGAAAAACTTGGGCTTCACAGAGATTGAAACCATGCCACCCTCTTTTAGGAGCATCAGCGACTAAGGCCAGTTTGCTCCGTGTGTACTGTCTGCAAATTGCATGTATTTTGAGGTCGATTTTCTTTCGCTTGACGAAAAATCCGAATTTCCGGGAGCAAAAACCATGCTACGCTCTCCTACGATCGAATAGTTGAGCCACGTTGTGAAAAAGGCCAATAAAAATTCCTTTCGTCATCGACAGGATTCGAACTCGAGTCTTTCCCACCCGTGAGACATCCGCATTTTGTGTATAAATTGCTCGCATTCACTGGTCAGTTTGACAATTTTCATCCTTCCACATGAAAATCTTCTTGTTGCAATTTCTGGATGTGTATGGACTGATAAACCCTTCATGCAGACCTTCCTGAACCGCATTTTGTCATGGAAGGTGGTGCAGACAGTCTAATGACCGACACCTGTATCATGATCAACTGTCGTATACAGATTTGCCCTGATGGCGCTGTCCGCCAAGACAAATTGTCTTTTTGTGAAACTTTTATCTGGCCCTGGGCAGAGGTCGTGTGGATGCATGTTAAGCCCCAAATCAACTAAGGCTATGAGGTGTCGGTATATTATATCTGTAAATTGCGTGTAATTTATCGTCAGTTTATCTGTTTGCTGGATGAAAAACCAAAGTTTCCAAACAGCAGATAAAAATTCCTCGCATCTTTGACGGGATTCGAACTGAGGCCTTATCCCCCTATTCTTGGGGGTGGACCATAATTATATATGCTCTACCAGAGATTTCATCTGCGGAAAGAAATTGGTTAAAGCCGAATTGCTAGCTTGGACTCAATCGACGCTGAGCGCCATGTTGTCTCTTCCTCTGCACATCATTTAAATATCGTTTTCGTTCACTCATCCTTCTATCACACGGATGTACGCGAATCGTTCTTGTTTACTCAAAATACGAACGTTTTCAATATTTAAAAAATAAGTTTGTCCCTGGTGACCGACAGGATCAGTGACCCCCGAGTGAGTGCATTTAGACGCCTTTTTAGCGGATCCGTAGAGTAATCTACGAGCATCTAAATGCGATGATTAACACCGCATAATGAAAAGCATGGACGCTGGTAAGTTGATCTTTGGTTCCCATCGTAAAGTGCAAAGAGGGAGCATCGGGGTATCGCATTACGCAGCACTCCCGCTGCTCGAAATCCTTGCACTTCTTCCGTATATCAATTGGCGTGCGTGTTATCTGTGAGAAAAAAAGCGGACACAATGCGGCGAGAGAAATTCTCCACCGACCATTATTATAGTGGGCATGCGCGTCGAATTGTTTGACACACGCCACACACGGCACATGTCAAATCCGGTTGGTCAGATTCCCTCGTGCCAACAATAAAAGCGGAGGAAGGCGCGTGTCCACAGCTCGCACGGCCACGTGCTACCGTTGTCATGTGGGCCTTTGCCCGAAGACGATTATAGACAGATGAACCTGCATTTCCTTTATACATATGTACGAGAGGATGTCCTGGAAGCACGCGTGCAGCTCTTTTTGCGCTATTTTTATTGGCTTGCGCCACGTGCAGCGCTCTGAATTCTGCGACCACCGAAGTCAGAAAAACCAAGAGGGGCTTCCGGGCATTGAAATACACCTCTCGTTCTATTAACAGAACCACCACTTTGCGTATTCTCTCATTTGATGTTTATCTCTAACGAGGCACGAACGGGGGCGGTTGAGCGGGTGGAGGGGACGTGGTATTATAGGGGCATTTTCTGGACGCGAGGTTTGTAATGCGTGATGGAAGCATTTTGAAATTTCCCTTGTCAAAAAGCTCTTCAAACTTTAAGTTAAGTTTAACTACGAATAGAAAGTACCCGGATTTTAATATTTTCTGTGGTGGACTTTTCTTAAGTGATGAATTTGAGGGAAAGGAACGCTATCTGATGAGAGATTTCTAAATTAAATAACGATTATTTAAAATTGGGAACTTCTCATTGAATGAAGACTCGAATATCAAACTGGAACTACCCCATTCGAGTTCGATATTCGAAGAATTCTAACACTGCGAATTGGAAATGGTGGATTAGGAATTCATAAATCAGTAGGCTGTGTGTTCCTGTTTATATCTGAAGAAATTGCATCATCTGCTTGGCTGTTTGTTTCTTTTGGATAATGGATTTGCCTCCAAATTTCAGTGGATATCTAGATAACAGACCCACGTAGCAGATATATATGATTGTCCCTTTCTGAGGATTGGTCCCTTTTTTGGGATATAGAGAGTTGTTTTCGCAACTTGTGACATGGAGTTGAATATTTCTCCAGCTACTTCGGTTTTTCTACAGCAAGCTAGAAACGAACTATAAATGCAAGCAATTAATTGACCGATTCATGTTTATTCAACGTCAAATTAAAAAGGGAATCAAACTATTGTCTGCCAATCTTTACGCGTCATGATAAAAACAGATAGCGTCCCATCTGATTTTCCTTTGTGGCTTTTTCTTGGTCTTTTTTCGCAAAGTGTTGGATGAAAAACAAAAAAACTCGAGTTTTTCATCCAATAAAACAAGCAACCCAACAATTGAACATAGCCAAATACCAGACACTATATAACGATGCCTCACAGCTTTAGCTGTCTCGATGCCAATTCCAAAACAATCAACCAATCCTTCGAGGCTCGTAAAGATATTTGGAATAACAAAAATTAAAGGACTGCTACTCCAAAGTAAAGTTCAACTTGTATTTAGAAATCTTTGTGCGATCAACTGTCACTCCTGATTCATTCTTTAAATTTATTTGTCGAAATGAATCCAGATAATCTCTCAATATTACTCCAAACACTGGAGCCCGAGTTGTACCACTTCGCTACATTAAAATCGAAAACGGAAGAATTGATTTCTATCTTTTAATTCATTTCAAAATTAAAGATAAAAAAAGAAATCAGCCCTGCTGTCCCTCCCCACCCCCCGTGTAGAGACGTTGGGAGTATCAAATATTTGCCCCAAAAGACAAACAGTACGATAGTCGCTTTTCGGAATGCAGAAGCATCTTAATTAACTACTGTAGTCAGATCCACCACATGACATGAAATATTTGAAAGCCTGTCAAAAATTTGTCTCGAAAATAAATTAAAATTTTAAAGGATATATTTACTCTTTTATTAATGCTAGCCAACCGTCATTTCCCTCAGCGTGTTTCTCACCGAACAAAACAAACTTCCGAGCCATTGTTAAAAGTCGTATTTCACGTACCACGAGAGAGAGAGAGAGAGAGAGAGAGAGAGAGAGAGGGCCAGCGCTGATGCTCGTGAATTAATACAGTTAACAGTGGACCGAACAAGGCACAATCGATGGCAGAGACTGAAGCACTCGGCGTGAAGGGATAATGAGCCAGATGGAACCATCTGTTGTCGACGTCAACCTTTATGAACAGATAATCATGACGTAATAATTGACTGAGATCTTCCCGTTGCCATGTCGACGAAGATATACGAGAAAATCATTGGGGTAATAGCCTGATTGCAACTGAAGACACACGCTGAAGAAATTGCATCATCTGCTTGGCTGTTTTCCTACATCTGCTGGGAATTGACAACAGCTTTAATAGAGGCTTGTCAATTAGACATATTTCGGTTGTTTTAGTTCGCACTGTCTTGGCAACTTTAATTGGAAAACGCGACAATTTCCTCTTGGATCCCATTCATTTAATTCCATTCCGTCCCCCCTCTTCTCCTTTGCCTCCCACTTAAAATTAGTGTCATTTGTAAAGCGAGATGAGATGGTTGAGCAAGTTCTCCAGCAGATAATAAGAGATAATGAGAAGAAAAGGCCGGAAATCATTTAATATAGACTCGCAACATTGGAAAATTAAAATCAATGAATAAATTAGAATTTATTGAGTCCAATTAAGAATATTTTCACGCATCGAAGAGATGTTGGGGAAGAGTTTAGTTCCTGCTGTGGCTTAAGAAAGGCTATTGCTAAATGGTTGAAACAAAATATGCAAATTCTTTTACAAGTGAGAAGAATAAGCGCCGGGGATGCTGTTGATTTAAGAGAACTCCCAAGATTTCATTGAGAAGACATTCTTCAGTCTTTATAATGAGCACTCTTAAAGAATCTCTTCGTAAGTGACCAGAGAAATAAATCTTACAACGTCAGTAATATTACTTAGAGAACTACTAATTAGAATAGTTTAGGGAAGTTGCAGATTGGTTTTGTCATCCTCCTAGAGAATTATGGGTTTTAACTGTCGGTTGAAAATTCGTGAATAGCCAATTCTTGACAGATATTCTTTTGGATTACGATGAATGGGTGAAAGAAACTTCCGAGATGGAATAAGTCGAGGGCTCTCTAACATATTTTTGAACGATCAAGGAAGCTTCAATTTCAGAGCAGGTTTTCTTGTTTCTTACATCAAGCCCAAGAAGTGTTTGATGTAATTACCTACTACCAAAGAGAATATTAAACGCGTGCTGATGAATCCAACGACGTGTTTAAATAGATGTTATGTTATTGTCATGAGAGCTTCGAGGGCTGTGGTTATAATCAGACTCCAAAGATATAAAATTCATTTGGAAGTAATAAGGGATAAAAACTGCCATAGGGTCATCAAAGAATGATTCTATTTACTCACGTCCATGCATAAATTGTGGGTATCCTCCTGTCCTGTCGGTTTGACTGTTTTGCTGGATGAAAAATCCGAGTTTCCTGTGGAAAGGTGGAGTGAAAATTGCCTGTTTTCTTGGACGAAAAATCCCAATTTTCCGAGGAAAGGGAGGAGTCAAAAAAGCCCATAAAAGTTTCTGGCGTCATTGACGGGATTCAAACCCGGGCTTATTCCACTCAGTGTGGGAAAGATGGTGATTATAACCACCGCGCTACCTGAAAGACAGGAACAAGGGTTAAGGTGGTCCAGGGGTGGAAGGGCAGCGATTTTAACCACTATATTCCTCGCTAGGGTGTTACCACATGGACATGCTATCTTGTACTGCCAACATTTAGTTTCCTAAGGGCTTAAGGGAACTCTTTTTATCTAAAACGTTTAATATTGACTATGTATATCTTTTGTAGAAAAGTACGGAGGCAACAACTCTATCAGTATGCTTACGAAGAAAAGAAGATCATGACTGGAATTTTACATTGCTCATTTGCCTTCCATTACCAGTAAGTAGCAACAATGTCTCCTTTTGATGGTCATGATTATCATTTGAGATGACCGCCTGCTATGAAAATTCCTTATAAACCTCGCTCTTCCACGATGGTTTCAGTTGGTGTCTAGACAAGGCGCGAGGCCTGCCTAAATAAAACACCTCATTTGGATCGCGTCTTGTAACTTGATAAATTTGTTGAAGCTACTTCACGACAGATGGATGGATAGAAGACAGATAGAGAGAGAGAGAGTTGGTGACTAGCTCGCTAAGGAAAAAAAACACTCTTATCAGGACTAATTATCGGTTATGGGTTCGGGTGATGACAGCAACGAAATATGCGATCCGAACCGTATTTTGGGGGTTATCTGTACATCACCTTCGTGCGTCTGGGCGAGTAGGTCATGATGAAGTGTCTTAGATCTTTTTAAAGGAGATAACACTCTAGTACATACGCCCCTCTTAAGATATTGTAAACATGGGGTTACACGGAGAGGAAAGAGGTCGTGTTTAAGAGGCGATGAGCAAAAGACTTTGATAAAATTAGCAAGCATGTATCAGTGTCACGCAGCTAATATTTCCTCGCCATATAAATAAATTTAATTAACGCGATGGGAATGTTAACAGAGTCAGTTCGATTCCCTCGGAAGACCAGATGACGGGGACATCGATAGAAAACAGCTTCGGATCTGCGCGGCTAAAATTAATATGTCCATAGAGTCAACAGATGTCGACTCTCTATCGTGGGAACCCTCGAGCGTGTTTTCTTAATAACTGCTACCTTAGTTGGTTGCTCAAGATTCATTCGCTTTCCGTCTGCTTGATTGGAGTTAAGCTTGTAAAATGCGAGAGGGAATCGATGAATTTTCTTTTTTTTTTGGGGCGTAAGAGCCCATTGTATTTTTTTACTTCCAGATACCTTTATTATTGCAGTTCTTTGCATGTATTTTTAGTTTTGGGGATATAAAGTTGGAAAAATTGGTGAGGACAGTTACTGCAAGAAAAAGAATCTCTGGTATTGTGTCATCAGATTTTTTTGTCTCGGAGGCGGTTAGAGTGTCACAACAGTTGTTTGTCTTCAAAAATCAACTACCGAACATAAAAGCCACATAAACTATTCAGAAATGGGCTCTTGCCTATGGTGGATGAACATTGGAGACTGGTAGACGGCTGATTCAACACTGTTCAGAAGTACTGATGCATCAGTTTGATGAAATCTGCGATAAACTGAAGGTTAAATAGTTTGTCCTAAAAGACGGTTTCGATAACAGGATAACAGGAGTTGTTTCAGGATAACAGGAGTTGTCTTAAAATAGGACAATTCTTGCCGCCATATTGCCAAACCAGGAGCAAACCATGGAGTTGAAATTTAAGAACTTCTCCCATGTAGAACTGATCTCGCCCCTTTTGGTTTTCATGCTTTTTGAGCCCCTTCATGGGAGAAGTTCTCTCCGATAACAATATTTTATAAAATATTGGTTTTCTAAAAGAATTCCTATATCAAATTTTCGAGTTAAATTCCGTTTCGGTCAATAGAAAAAGAAAATTTAAGAATAAGCGTAAATGAAAAGCTTTTTAAAATAAGACGATGTAAGAATTACTACTAAGAATATGCCGAAAAAGTTATTTTACAACAAAGCTAACACGTATACAGTGTCTAAATTACCTCCTTAAATGATCAATATCTAAATAGATCTTATTCTACACTGCTGTACAAAATTAACAGAACACGTAGAAAACGTGGTGTAACTCGTGAAGCTTGCGATGAAGCGGGGCGAAATTTGGTATGGTGGTGTACCACAGAAGAACGATGAAATGAGGAGACAGCGAGAAACTTCGGACAGGTGTAAGAGACATTTATATGGGTTGCATAAAAATTACCAAAAAAGGTCACATTACAGAAGTCGACACAAGTTTCTCGAAACTTGACATCAGTATGGTGTATGACCCCTCCAACGGAAAAACAGGCCTGACAGCTATGAACCACGCTCAATATAAGGGTGTCTATAAGGCAACAAATCCCATTCTTCCAACAGCACAGACCTTAGCTCGCCAAGTGACCGAGGAGTAGCCTATTGGCATGCAATATGACACCCAAGGGAGTCCCACACCTGTTCGATAGGATTTAAGTGTATGATCGTGCTGGCCATGGCAGTCGTTGGATATCTTCAGTTTCAAGATGTTTCTCCTCCGCCACTTCAGCTCTATGAGCAGTGTCATTTTCGTGCATGAAAGGAAAATAAAATCTGGGCCAAAAGCAGAAGTCGCACATAGGGGTGGAGGATCTGTTCTCAGTACCTCTGCGCAGTTATGGTGCCCTTATCAAAAACACGAAGACGGATGCGGCCGTTGATCATTATTCCACCCCGCATGAGAACACCGCCTCCATCTTGTGTCTCTTTCTTTGATGTTGGAGGATGGTACCGCATTGCGCGTTATCTCCAGATGAAATAACGTCTACAATCTGTTTGTAGGCTAAAACGGGGCCCAGAGAAAAGAACTGTACCCCATTTGTCATACAGGGTTCCGTGTCGCATGTTCATGCCACCAGTTTCAACGAGCTTTGCTGTGGTTTGGGTTTAATGATATACAAACCGCTGGCTTCCTTGCATAGCGTCCTCTTGAATTGGGCCTTCTTAACACAGTCCATTTGGAAATGTGGTCCCAGCAACCTCAAGGGACAGCTGATGACAGGATATCGTAGGGTTCCATCTTGCTGCTGGAGCCAGATAGCCAGATTTTGGCTGACCTAGCCCTAGGGCGACCTTGGCCAGCTCTTCTTGTAATGGTTCCCTGAAACTGCTTCCATAGTGCCGAAACGACACTGTGTGACACATTAAACCAACGTGCTACCTCTGCCTGCGAATAGTAGCTTGATTCCCTTTTTTTGGCTTGCCAAGAAACGGGAATGAAGTGATGTGGTCGCAACTCGCGACTTTATAGGCACGAATAATTTGCATAATGTGCGGCTCTGTTCAAGTGGTAGATCGATTTCTATTGGATACTCGGAATTTGCGTGCCAGGATGCCTATTATATTAAATATTCGCATTCGGCGACACTGTTCACAATAAAATATTCATGAAAACCATTTTGTTCCGTTAATTTTGTCGAGCAGTGTATTTCTAATAGAGTATTACGAACAAAGAATTAAAAGGCAACCTTTTATTAGAATTAAAAATAATTAAAAGGAGATCGGCATTATGTCCTGTGTTAGAAAGCGTGGATATTGTAAAGGAATATTTTCCAAAATCACGATGACCTGACTCTTTTTTATCTCTTTTTGCATGTAAAAATACATGGAATCACGTTTTAATTTTCCTTCGGTCTCCTTGATGCGTTTCAGTGAAATATTTATAAAATTCCTTTGGCTTTGCTGCAAGGATAGGGAAGAGGGTACTTTTAACCACAAAATAATGTTGCATCTTCCTTAATAGTGTAATGTGATAGAGAAAGGCATGTGCGCTGTTGTGTAATTTTTTCCCAGCCATACCCCTCGACTTTGTCACACGTGGTCCAACTAGTATGGGGACGCGTTTTTCTGATGTAGCTCAATACTTTTACCATTGTTCAAACCAGGACTCCTTTCTTCAAATGCAATTCTGCATTTGAAGAAAGGAGTCCTGGTTTGAACAATGGTAAACGCCAAAGAATCCACCTACAGCAGATTCTATGGGGCTAATCCACTGTAGATGATGCTTAATATTATGTTAAATAACCGTTTTTGATGTCTGGTATAAGTGATTTACAAACGTGCTTGAATTTCACGAGAATACAGCAAAAGGTAAGTCTTTACCTTCGTTCTATAAGACTTTCTGTTGATAAGAAGTGGGACCCACTTTGCAAGTTTTGGCACTTCTCCTCACAGTTGCAAGATGATGAACAGTGGAGCGGGTTGAATTCAATTACTGCAAGAGTTCTTCAATAGTGAGAACAGATCTTCAAGCGCGACTATGATCAAGTCATCTTCGAACTGAATGGTCGGCCTGAAAACACTACATCGCGTGAACTGTAGTAGTAACTAAAGTTGTGGAACAACGTCTGGCATTTCCTCTTGTGCAGAACTCTTTTCTCGTTCATATCTTCTATTCCTTGCGTGGTAACAATCGTTTTATTTCGTTTTTTAAGTTCATAAAACATTACATGCCTAACGCTTTCTTTGACGCCCCAATCTTCTCTTTTACGTCTGAAAAAACGGAGTATTTTCAAGTGGTCAAGTTGTTGTAGGCGCATTAACAACTAGGCCATATTGCGCCGAATGTAATATGTCTCTAAATTGCTTCAGTTCTGTTGTCGATATGCTGTTTGTTGGAAGAAAAACTCGAGTTTTCGGAAGGAAAAGCCATGCAAGCTCAGCCTCGTTGTGAAAAAGCCCTTAAAAATTCTTCGTGTTATTGACGAGATTCGAACTCAGGTCTTTTCCAGCTGGTGTGGGTAGGATGGTGATTGTTATTGTTATCTGGTTTTTAGGAGCATTAGCAACTAAGGCCATATTGCTCCGGGATATGCGGTGGTCATTCCCTGACCTTTCCGCATTCTCCGTATTTGGTGGTGACGGGCTCGAACCCCGGTCTAATCAAGAAGCGTGTGCTACCACTGCTGCTCCTTCCCACCTGGCTACAGAGGCGCCTAGGATGGTGATTATACCAACTGTTCTATTCACGAGGTTACTTTGTTAAATTTTTGCACTAGCTACTGTATTGCATGGGCCGCTTTAACAGTCAGCAACTTTATGTCGGCGTATCTTCTACTACAATGATGCAATCGCTGTTATCAAATGATCAAAAGAACTCTTATCCATCCAATTGTTCCTTGAATTTTGCCAACCAACCTCTCCTTCTCGGTCACCCTTGCCCACAATTTATTCCAACGGTCCACAAGACGCTATCCGAAGGTAAACTTCATACAATTAAGTGTCCTGTTACTCTCCAAGATTTTATATTTGTGCACTCTGGTGCTTTTTAACTAGCAGTGAGAATATTCCTCCCTCATTAATCTCCCACACCGGGTAGAAAAGGCTAAAAAGGTTCGAATCCCTTTAATCACACGTGGAACATTTTTGGGCCTTTTGGCAACGTGACTAAATTAGTCGGTCCCTGGTGAGGGTTGTATTGTTTTTTCCATCTGGAAACTTGGGTTTTTCGTCCACCAAACAGCAGACCGTCTGAAGAACCAAGGAATTGTAGACACTATACACTGACACCTCACTGCCGTGGTTGCTTTGGCAATTAACACAGATACCACTACCACCTTCCTCATTCACTTTACTAATTCTTCGCCTCCTCTCCCACACCGGGTGGAAAATACCCAAGTTCGAATCCCGTCAATGATGCGAGGAATTTTTATGTTTTTTCTTTCACAATGTGGCTGAGTTAGTTGGTCTCAGGCGAAGCTTACATGGTTTTTGTCCCGGTAACTCGGATTTTTCGTCCAGAAAACAGTAAATCTACACACAGAACACGCGCAATTTACAGACAATATATCCGGCTAAATATGGCCTATCCACTAGCCTATCTAAGCACTATCTTCATGAGCAACAACAAATCCTCCTCAGAGCCTTATACGCTTCAATCAAATCTCTCTTAGGTGTCTACTTTACAGAGTTTTATACCACGGCAGACTTCCAGAGCTATCCTTCATAAGACACAGCACCAACACATATCCACATACGGTGTCCAGCTGCTAAGCTCTGAAGACCACATGTTCTAAGTTGTTCCTCATGAGGATAGTGCTTAGAGCTTTTCAATCTACTCGCCCTTTTTTGCACTTTCTCCAGAAGTATCTTCTTTTCATATGTTCTGACCTGTATATAATATTCCAAGTGTGGTCACACTGCAGTCTAATAGAGAGGGATAATGACTTCCTTTTCTCTATTTACAAAGTTCAAGAAATCATACACGGCTGAGCATGTACCTTTCTTTACTTTTGCCTACACTTCATGTTGAACTTCATGTCGTTCTGTATCGTAATCCGCAAGTCTTTCTCATCCAGTACATCCTTTAATTTCTCTCCCCAGATCTATACAGTACTTCTAGATTTCTGTTCTCCAAGTGCAATACTTGGCCTTTTGTAGAATTAAACTGCTTCAGCCCATAAGTGCTGATTCAATCCTTTTTAAGTAGACCAGCTTGGCATTGGTCGTTAACCATCTTTTCAACCTTTAAGTTATCAGTAAACTCTGAATAGCTTTCCCCGTAGTTCCTCCTTTGAATGACATTTCCACTCGGTCAAAGAGAGTTGGAGTGTTTTCACTCTGTACCAAGTTAAGTATGTATTTTTTGTCTGTAACTTGCGTGTAGTCAATTTTACTTTTCTGGATGAAAAATTCCCTGGAGAGAGAAAAAATCCCATGCAGCTCTCGCCTGAGACCGATAAATCCCCACTGTATGGGGAATTATCGACCATGGACAAGTGTATTCCAAATACGGGTGTTTTTGGCATTAAAGACAGAGATCATTGCCACTGTACTAATGGTAGAAGTTGTTGTTGAAAGAGGACAAGATTGTCTACAGGATGAGGATATAGGTAACGCTTGCGCAAAGAAAAAAGATGAAGAGAGAGAGAAAAGGTCTAGGGAAGGGAGGGAAGATAGAAAGGGGAAGGAAGAGATCTGCGAGAGAATTAAGAAAAGGAAAAGACAACGCTTTGACAACACAGTTACAAGGACAATGCATGCGGACATTTCAAATAAAACTGATAAAGTGGAACAATCCCCGAATACACTCTTACCTGAAAACAGGGGGCTGTTACTCCACCTCTGCCGCTGAAACTGCACGAGGTCTTCGAAGAGAAACCGTTAAAAGAAAAACGGGAGGAAACTTTTAGAGAAGGTACATGATTATGAAACAGGAAATTGAAGGGGACAATCAGATACATACACAAAGAAAAAGCATTAAATGATTTGGTAAACAATGAAGTAAAATTTCTACACCAAGTATTAATACCTTGTACCTTATTAACTTCTTTCATCCTAAATCTAGACTGACACGTTCCACCATTAAAAATCGTCAGAGAACCCAGAGCCTCATTCCAAGAGAATCCCTCAGCCAATTTTGGTGTCGAGTGTTTTACTCTTTCCAGTTGCGACCCGCGCCTGGGAATCGGTCGCATCTATTGTCACGACCTTGATGAACGGTCAGCCACCTCAAGATTCGATGGCCAGACGTTTTACGAGCATCTGTCTCTCGAGAAAACTTTTTTTATTGAAAATTCTTCTGGGCTCCTCAGGAGATAATCCAACGTGATTGTTACAGGCTACTGATTTGAACTTTTCGGCCATCCGCCACGGTTCACGGACACTTCCTGCTTCTTGGAACTCATTAATTATTCTTCCAGCGGTTGCCTGATCAATCAGGGATCTCTCCGGATGTTTCGTGATCGATTTTTAGTACCTGACATTCGACGCTTCAAAATAAACTCCACCCATTTTATTTTTAGATAATTGTTCAGCCATTCGTGCATGAAAACAAAAAAAAAGAAAAATCCAACAAGTAGAATCCCTTATGGAGTGACAACTCTTGGTCCAATTCTTTTATATAAGCACATATTTGATATTCATGGACACTTAGCAAATAAATATTAACTGTTTATGATGTGGTCTTGTGGCAGGTCCCCATTTCAAGTTTAAATAATTTTAATGTCGCATATACAAACGAGAAAAAACTTTTAATTTCAGCCCAAACGTGTTCTACAGACACTAACTGAAAGTTTCTGTCCAAGGCTAATAAAATACTTACACATTCAAAACCCCCTGTGTACGCCATTTGTCTTTCAGCTTATTAAATAAGTAACCCACAACTTGCCACACAACGCTGCACGCAGCGTTATTCATCCTGTCACCTCGCTAACCCTATCCAAGACAGCAACCCCCCGGTTAGCCGCTCGCGCAAACATCTTCGAAGATATCTAACCCCCCATCCCCGAGAATAGAAAAACAAGGGGTCAGCAGGTAACAAAGTTGCCTTTTATGCCGTACGTCCGTGCCACCTATTAACCCTCGCAATTAAGACGTCACAAAGCAGTTTACTGATGAAGTCATCAGTTTATGGGGCTCGGAGGGGGTCACCGGAGGTCAGCGTGGTCCTGCACCCTCTCCGCTGCGGCGTTCTTCGTACAACGAGGTGCCATGTTTGCGAGTCCGCATTACCATTTAACGACCAGGTAAGGGTGGGCGTAGCAGGTGCGGAGGATTTATCGGTTCAGCGCCGTAAAATTGTTATCACACCCAGATTGGAGCTCACGTGCTCAGAGCAGAAGATAACGAGCCAGACGGACATGGTAGTCCCGAGATAATGAAGCGTGTAATTAATC
Organism: Mastigoproctus giganteus; assembly: GCF_048544385.1. Lineage (NCBI taxonomy): Eukaryota > Metazoa > Arthropoda > Arachnida > Uropygi > Thelyphonidae > Mastigoproctus > Mastigoproctus giganteus. Next base: position 146,962,521 of record NC_143586.1, on the reverse strand, counting down.
CGACACTTGGTCGTTGTAACACACTAACATTTGCACAATCTTAATCTTAAAGCGAAATCTGTGTCGATCAGGACTATGACGTACGAGGGTTGTTCAAAAAGTAGTGGAGATATAACTGTTAAAAACACGTATCTAAAAATATTTCTCCTAAAATGCAAACACTGATATCAAGCACGCGGAAGGCGTCTGATACCATCACAAACTAGGATTTGTTGAGAGTTGGCGAGGGCCAACTTCTCTTCGAAGAATACAGGCCATCGATATGCAATGTGTAAATATTTACTTAGCTTGTATTGCTTTAAACTTAGTAAATGTTTTATTATTTTAATGTATTTCAAGAGTTAGTTCACTTGATACAAGCGTGGCCATTTTGGAAACGAACTACTAGCAGTTTGAGTTAAATTGAAGTATTTCATTGTTGGAACATCTGGGTTTGCGCGAGCGTCATTGTTATTGAACTCTCATTATAATCCATTGTCGTCGTCGGCTGATTCTGTAATGTTATAGTCAAGCGATGATACGAATTACTCGATGCTGTCAAAAAACTATTTTGCCACAGCTGTCTTCCCAAACTGGTGCTGCTCAACGTCATTCACGAAAGATACCGTCGAATGTTACCACGATTGAACAAACGGTCATTAGAAACGCCACTTTTGACAGTTTTTAGTTAACGTTTTCAGTAGTTAAAATTTAGAGATTGCAAAACAACAGATATTAGAAATTTGTTTCTTTTAGCCTTTAGGAAAGAAGGTAAGATTTCACACGGACATCAGAAAATGAGCGAATAAATGAGGAAAAAGAAAAGTTGGTTCTGTGAGTTTAAAGTTGGACAATAAAAGGATGGTGATTGGTTGCGATACGCGTTAGGACTGGTTTGGAAGAGAGAGGAAGAAAAGGCAATCAGTAGGTAGAACACCTGAATTAACATAACTGGGCTCTTTTGAGTGGACTCTAAAAGGGTGAGAGAGGTCATCGGGGCACCGCCACAGATATGGAACGATGTTCCATGGTAGGGAAGATTTGCGACTTACAGAGTGAATCCGGTTTTTCAGATGCAGAGGAAGCAATATTTGTGATGTGCTTATGCCAAGAGGGATTAGAATTCAGTGTAATCCCTAATAGAGATATATGATCTTGCCATCGAAAATTAGCATGAGCAGGCAATTCTTTTAGCAAGATATAAGACAGGACTCAGTTTTAGAAGGATTCAAATCAAGTAAGTTATCTTTGCTCCACTGGAGATTGGCATTTAAGGAATTTGGTATTGGATATTCGAGAAGGTGAAGCTGTTTGAGCAGGACAAGGTTTCTCAAACTGGTAGGTGGAATACAATGTACTATCATCAGCAGAACTATGGATAGGATTTGTAGTTAACGGAAGAAGGTCATTAGTACACAAGAGGAAAAGAGTGGGAGAAAGAACTGAACCTTGGGGAACACCAGCATCATTGGAGAAATTAGAAGGCAATGGGCCGTCTACCATCACCCGCGGTGAGCAGTCAGAAAGAAAACTGGATACCCAATTACAAAAAAAAAAAAAAAAAAAAAACCAGTTGGCAAACCACAGGATGTAAACTTATTCAGAAAACCTTTATGTCAAACGTGATTAAAGCCTTTAAAATGTCAAGAGAAACTTCTTGAGTTTCGCCAAACATTTCCCTTGAATTTGTCCATAGATGGGTAACATAAGCTAGAACATCACCAGTGGATCGACACTGTAGGAGTTCATACTGGCGATCGTTGTTCAGATGGAAGATCTCTAGATCGTTTAAGAGTTGGCTCTTAATTGATTTCTCCATTATTTTAGAAAGAGCAGAAGTAAGTGCAATGGAACGATAATTTGATGGGAGCGGTTTGTCACCCTTTTTTTTTAAGGAACTGTCTGGATATGAGTAATTTCTAAGCAGAAGGGAAAACACACGTGGATTAAGAAATTGAAAAAAGGCCACACAGAACGTAAAGAAGTGGAGAAATACCATCAGGACCTGGAGCTTTCTTAGCATCAAGATTGTTCAAAATCCTTCTGACATTCTTTTGATGGAGGACCACAGGAGTCATTAAATGCAGCGTACTGGGAATGGTAGGGGTGGTTTACAAAGATCACCAATACATGAGTTAGAAGAAGGATGAAGTAGGATGCTAGCAAGTCAGCTTTATCTTTGGCTGAAGTGGCATTAGAACCATCTGGTTTTGACAGAGGTGGGAATAGAGATGGGCAAAAGTTCCGACTAATAACTCTTCCATCATGTAATATGATTGATGACTTTTGAGGTTATGATGAACGTCGTGGCGAGATCCAATATTCCTTACATTTCGAGGGTACAGCTCTAAAACGGTGTTCGCAGGCCGGCCGCTAGTTAGTACACCGGACCGGACCTATTGGTAACTCTCTAGGAGGCTTCCGGATCAGCTAGTGTATAATCTTGCTACCTCTACTCTGCCAGATAGTGACTGGAGGGAGTCCGAGTAGTGTGTATGCGGGGAGCATTGTCGAAGCCACGTTATGTCAAGGATCTGGGTATATTCTTACCACGTGTACGCCATATCCAATAATTTCATTACTTCATACAGCATGTCCCACCTACTTTTTCTTACCATTGAATACACCATGAATTGTTAAACTAATAGAGCAAGCTTATCTGCGAAAAGATCTAAACCTCCCAAGCACTTTCTAATTCATTTCACAAATATACATGGTCTCAATTCTAATCTTAACAATGTCCATTTCCACTTGGAGTCTGCCAAACCCCATGTACTTTTTCTGACAGAATCTCAGTTATCGGTTGATTCATCTACTGCTCATCTCAGTTGCCCAAATTATTCGCTGTATGATTCCTTTCGCCTCAAAGGTGGTACTTGTGCATATGTCCGTTCTGATATTCCCTGTCAGAGACTTGGCAATTTGGAATCTCCTCTCTTTGATCTTCTCTGGCTTAAAATCTCTCTACCTCATTGTGTCAAATTCATCTGTTTTCTCTACCGTTCTCCCAACTCCACTAATCACTTGGAGCTCTTTGACTTCCTCTCGTTGCAACTTGACTTTCTCCAGTCCAACTTTCCTAACAGTGAGGTAATTTTCCTTGGTGATTTTAATGTTCACAACTCCACTTGGCTTCTATTTTCTAGTCACACCGACCCAGCAGGTCGAGATGCTGAGGCTTTTGCAATTACTAATGACCTAGCACAGATTGTTCATTTACCTACAAGAATACCGGACAATCCTAATCATACAGCCAATACGCTTGATCGTTTCCTCACAAACAACCCTTCTAAGTACACGGTCGAAGTGAGAGGTCCTTTAGGCACTTCAGATCACAACTTGGTGATTGTCTCTTCTCCAATGGAACCTTTATCTCATGGCTATTCCCAACCTCTTGTTGTTTGGCATTACAAGAATGCAAAATGGGATGACCTGCGAGACTTTTTTTCTTCTTTTCCTTCGTCGGATTACTGTTTCAAAACTTCTGATGTCAACGTTTGCTCAGATCGTGTCAGTGAAATTATTCTTGTAGGAATGGAATCCTTTATCCCACACTCCACTTTAAAATCTCGTCCTTTATCTAAACCTTAGTTTTCCAATAAATGTGCTAAGGCTGTTCAAGGGAAGAATGTTGCATATCGTAATTGGCTTGTTTCTAATTCTTCAGTTTCATTTTCTGCCTACACCAAAGCTCGCAACAATTGTAAAGCAGTTATTAATCAGTCCAAACTAGAGTTTGAACAGGCTAAGAGTATAAAACTTGCTTCTTGCTCTAATGGTAGCCGAGCATTCTGGTCTCTTGCCAAAGCTATTGGCCGCAACCTTTGCCCATCTCTGCTCCCACCTCTGTCTAAACCAGATGGTTCTGTTGTCACTTCAGCCAAGGATAAAGCTGACCTGCTAGCATCCCATTTTCCTTCCAGCTCATGTATTAATGATCTTGGTAAAACACCTCCCACCATTCCCAACACATTCCATTCAATGCCTCCTGTGGTCTTCCGTCAAAAGGATATCAGAAGAATTTTGATAAATCTTGATGCTAAGAAAGCTCCAGGTCCTGATGGTATTTCTCCACTTGTTCTCAAAACCTGTGCTCCAGAACTTACTCCTATTCTTTGCCGCCTTTTTTCACTTTCTTATTCCAAAGGTGTTTTTCCTTCTGCTTGGAAATTTGCTCATATCCAGCCGGTTCCTAAAAAGGGTGACAAATCCCTCCCATCTAATTATCGTCCCATTGCAATTACTTCTACTCTTTCTAAAGTAATGGAGAAATCGATTATCCGCCAACTCTTAAAGTACCCAGAAACCTTCCGTCTGATCAACGATCGCCAGTATGGATTCCGTCAGTGTCGATCCACTGGTGATATTCTGGCTTATGTTACCCATTTATGGACTAATTCAATGGAAAGGTTCGGTGAAACACAAGTAGTTGCTCTTGACATCTCAAACGCTTTTGATCGTGTTTGGTATAGAGGTCTTCTAAACAAGCTTCCATCTAATGGTTTGCCAACTGTTTTTAGTAATTGGTTATCCAGTTTTTTCCTCTGATCGCTCACTGAGGGTGATGGTAGATGGCTCTCTGTCTTCTAACTTCTCCACTAATGCCGGTGTCCTCCAAGGTTCAGTTCTTTCCCCCAACTCTTTTCCTCTTGTATATTAATGACCTTCTTCCATTGACTGGAAATCCTATCCATAGTTTTGCCGATGGATGATAGCACATTGCATTCAACTTTCCATTTTGAGAAACCTTGCCCTGCTCAATCAGCTTCAACTTCTCAAAAATCTGCTACTAATTCCTTAAATGCCGATCTTCAGGTACTTCTCCAGTGGGGCAAAGACAACTTAGTTGATTTCAACCCTTCTAAAACTCAGTCTTGTCTTATATCTCGCAAAAAGGATTCTTCTGCTCCTATGCTCATCTTCAGTGACACTCCGATTTCTAGGCAAAATGATATATCTGTTTTGGGGATTACCCTGACTTCTAATCTCTCTTGGCACAAGCACATTGCAAATATTGCTTCCTCTGCATCTAAAAAACTTGGTTTTCTCTTTCGCTTTTACTTTTCTTCCAAACAGCTGCTCACTCTGTATAAATCGCAAATCCGCCCTGCCATGGAATATTGTTCCCACATCTGGGGTGGTGCCCCCGAAACCTCTCTCAGGCTTCTTGATTCCATTCAGAAGAGGGCAATTAGGTTAATTAATGACTCCTCTCTAACTGAGTTTCTCCACTCGCTTTCTCATAGACGTACTGTTTCTGCTGCATGCCTCTTCTACAGATACTTCCATGGGCACTGTTCTTCTGAATTGGCTTCTATAATTCTCGCTCTCTCTTTCAAAACAGTCCGAACACGTGCCGCTACCAGCCAACATCCATTTATACTCCAATTTCAAACCCACAGAACCAACTTTTCATCTTCCTCATTTATTCATTCATCTCCCGTTTTCTGGAACAACCTTCCTTCATACGTATTTCCTGAAAATTATAATCTAGAGAAATTCAAGTCCAATGTCAACAAATATCTTCTTTCGTCTTCTCAACCTCCAACCCAAGCACGGTACTAAGTACTATAGGTTCTAATACCTCTCGTGTTTGGGGTTCACATATTAAATAAAAAATAAAAAAAAAATGCTCGGCTACCATTTGGACAAGAAGCAAGTTTTCTACTGAAATGTAGTTTGAACTGATTAATATCTGCTTTATAATTTCTGCGATAGAAGCCATATATAATTTGGACACAGGCTTTTGCGATATTGAATATTCTTATCTTGAACAGCCTTAGCACATTTGTTGGAAACCAAGCTTTAGATAAAAGACGAGATATTCAGGAAACACGTGTCGGACGAGATTTTCAAGAAACACGATCTGAGCAAACATTGACAATTGACATCAGAAGATTTAAAACAGTAATCCAACTAAGAAAAAGAAAATATAAATCTCACAGGTCATTTCATTTTGTCTTCTTGTAATGCCAAACAGCATAATGTTGGGAACGGCCACGTGGGAAAGACTCCAATGGAGAAGAAACCATCACCAATTTGTTATTTGACGTGCCTAGAGGACCACTCCTCTCGAACTTGGAAGGGTTGTTTGAGAGAAAATATCAAGATTGTTTGCTCTGTTAGAATTGTCTCCTGTTCTGGTAGGTAAGGAATAATCTGTGCTAGGTCATTAGTAATCGCAAAAGCTTCAGCATCTCGACCAGCTGGGGCACTGTGACCAGAAAACGGAAGCCAGCTGGAGTGTTGTGAACATTAAAATCGCCGAGGAAAATTACCTCACTGTTAGGAAAGTGAGACTGGAGGAAGTCTAGTTTCAAAGAGAGGAAGCCAAAGAGTTCCAAGTGATTAGTGGAGTTGGGAGAACGATGGAAGCAACAGAAGAATTTGACAGAATGTGATTGAGAGATTTTAAGCCAGAGAAAATCAAAAAGAAGAGATTCTAAATCACTAAGGCTCTAACAAGGAATATTATAGCAATATTCCAGCTCGCATAGCGAATAATTAGGAAAACTGAGATAAGCAGTGGTTGAATCAACCGATAACTAGGATTCTGTCAAAAAAGTGAGTGGGGCTTGCCAGACTGTAAGTGGAAATGGTCACCATTGATACTGGAACTGAGACCACGTATATTTGAAGAATGAAGGAGGAAGTGCTTGGGAGGTTTATATCTTTTCTGTTGTTGCTGTTGTAGGGTTTTTAGGAGCATCAACTAAGGCCATGTTGCTAAATTGAATGTGTTAAATGGTCGATTTTCTGTTTTGTTGGACGAAAAATCCGAGTTATCGGTAGAAAAAAAAAGATTCTTCCCTCACCTGAGATCGACTAACCCTGCCGCTTTGAGAAAATGGCCCGCACGGGACTCGAAGTAAGATCTTCGACGATGAAGGAACTCGCAGTCAGGTCTTTTCCAACGGTGTTTATAATGTATTCAGTAGTAAGAAAAGGTGGATAAGACGCTGTATGAAGTAATGAAATTTTTGGATTCAGAGCACACATGGCGCGAAGATATTCAGCTCCTTGACATAACGTGGTCTCGACGATGCCCTCACCCCTCATACGCACTACTCAGATTCCTTCCAGCACTATCTGGTAGAGTAGAGGCAGCGAGGTTATACATTAGTTGATCCCGATGTCGCCTAGAGAATTGCGAATACGTCCAGTCCGGTGGACTACCTAGCGGCCGGTCTGCGAACACCGTTTTTCAGTGCCTCTCAGTGTAAGGGACATTGGATCTCCTCGTCATAACCCAAAATACATCTATCATACTGCAGGATGGAAGAGATTGGGGGGGGGGTTGCCGGAGCTCTGCTCTGGAGACTAAAGAAGTGATAGTATTGTCCCTGCCTGGTTGTCTGGAAGTTATTACCAGATATCAGTAATTTGCTTATGTGATCGTCAATCGACCTTTAACAAGTTCAAAGTATTTTATTATTTTTTTTGGCGGGTTCCAGGGTTTCCCCTATTCGCCGCTGAAAGTAATCTATACATTGTGCACAACAGCTCTTCAGGGTGATTCTGCAGCCTCACTGTATTCACAAAAACCTGAGCTTTACACCACATATAGTGCACTTACGGAAGAAAATTAGAGGATACTCCGCACTTTTTGCGCGAATCACACGCAAGGAATGGGGTTTGAGGCGGAAAACCCTCAGCCTCTACTATAAAGCTATTTTCCTGCCAGCGATTACATATGCTTCTGGAATATGGTATCGCAAGGCTACCACTGCAGTGAACCGGAAAAAATTGGAGACTACACAGCGACACATACTCTTAACCATCTCGAGAGCATGTAACACTGTAAGTACCCACGCACTCCAGGCTCTAACGGGATCCCTCCCTCTGGACCTGGAGATTGTTAAGCATGGGCTACTCTATCAACTGACCAAAGGCAGAACGGCAACATGCCTCGACTACACCATAGATCTGTCAAATGATCCCAAAGTAGAAAGGAGCCGTCTCTCCGCTTACCTCCAACAAACTTGGCAGGCCCGCTGGGAGACCTCCAGCAAAGGTGCAATAACTAGAAAATTTCTACCCAACATACGGCTGGTATACCCGAATTATCCACCGTGGCTCTCACCAGGACTCTACACCACCTACCTGCTGACGGGACACGGGGCCATTAGAGACAAACTACAAGGATTTGGACTGAGTGATACACCGTTCTGCCTCTGTGGTGAACGTGAAACGTGGGAGCACCTAATGTACAGTTGCCCACTATATGAGGACCTCTATTGCAGGTTCATTACTAGAACACAGCTTAACCTCCGTAATCAAGAAGACCTCGCCATAACTGAAGTTGACACATACAAGGCATTCGCGCAGCTGGCCCAGGACCTCTTCACAAGGAGAAGGACGCTCCCACAGCCTCAACCACTGCAGTAAACAACCATGCCGTGCAGGCCAGCAGAATGTCTACACAACCACGGAAACCTTCCCAGATACTACCATGCAAGGGCTCAGAGAAATGATTGCAGCACATTGCTGCCACCTAGCCATATGGCGATCTGGGCTGGCAACCTTGACCAGCCTGCTTTCACTCCTATTCCTTGGCAGGGGGGGGGAGATGGCTCGCTGTCTTCTCCTCCTCCTGCCATCCCCCTTTCCCTCTGGTGGGGCATGGGCATGCCCCACTGACTGTAGGGACCATCTACCCTATCGGCCCCTTACTTCTCTTTCTTCCCCCCAGCCTTCAGTCTCCCTACCCTTCTCTTTGACTATTCACCGCGAAAGCCCCACGCATCCAAATTTAAATTAGCACCAAAATTATTGCCCGCCCCATTAGGCCTCTAGAACTTGTCATTTTAGCGTACAATCCCATGGTAATTTCGGGGAACAAACCCCACATACCAACTTAATAGCGATTTTGCAATTATACCACCGCGATTATCTATCTTTTTTTTTTTTTTTTTTTTTTTTTTTCTATAGGACCCAGCCGCTGAAATCCCAGGAAATTAGGCGGCGGGACCTGCCAGAGTATAATAAATTTCAAGGTACACCTGGCCAGCCTCCTCGTTGGCATAGTACGGACAACGTCGGGTCTCATCAGGGGCTCGACGGCCAATAGGCCAGAAGAACAATGGGCACAACATACTACACAACACATGATCCACACACTTTTAAATCTCTGGTCTTGACAGAGTACTGTCCCTCGATACAGCGAACACTCGCGGAGATGGGAGAAATTCCTGGTGCCGTTTGACCCTCAACATACTTTGTACTTTGTACTTTGTATTCATAATCCAGATATCACATTTTGTTGGAGAGTCTGAACGTCCATCAGGTCCGCCGCAATGAATCGCTCATCCTTGTGCCATTGTACCACGTAACGTTTCCAGTACATACTTCGTACCCGCTGTCATGTCTAGGACTGACTACGATCACTGTGCTCATGAGAGTGGATACGAAGGGATGGGATTGAAATCAGTCACGACGAGAGGAATTTTTATTCGTTCTCACCGCGGCCGTGTTAGTTGACTTCCAAAAAGCGATGCGTGGCTTATTTTTCTCTGAAACTCAGGTTTTTCATTCAATAAAATAGGCAAACCGACTAAAGGATACACACATTATAATGTGTGTATCCTTTAGTCTGTGTATCCTCAGCTGATGTCAAGACATTACATCTGCATCGCCGTTATATCCAAAACAAAGTTCGATATCAGTGTACAATAAGTGTACAATTCGGTATCAGTGTACAATAAGGTTTCTTTTCTCTCTAAGAAACTAGGGGTTTTCCTTCCAGAGAAATTGGAAAACCGACTAGAGAACAAATGCAAATTACGGCCATTATACATGGGCGGACGAGGTCGTTCTTGGGTATTCCTAATACGATTTTTTTCCCCTTAGTGTATAATACGACGTCTTTGCGTACAGAAAGTTCGATATACAACCTTGCTGTTGAATACCCAATGAACATTTTATAATTCATGCACACACTGGCCAAAAAATAAGAACCGTTTATAATCACCCTTCGTTATTCAGTATCGAATCGGACCGCCTGTATTTCGAATAACAGCAAGTGTGCGGCACGGCATGGATTCTATAAGGTGTTTTCGTGCATTTTGGTCTAATTTTATTATTATTATGCCGACCGGGCTAGCCGAGTGGGTAAAGTACCTACCCGGCAACCCAAAGGTCGCGGGTTCGATTCCCGCCTCGGGCTTGGATCAAAGTACTGCAAAAACCTTGGGAGGTGCAATATGGCCACAGAAGCCGATGCGCCAACAACTACCAAATCAAAAAAAAAAAAAAAAAAAAAAAAATTATTATTATTATCTTTATTCCTCCTAGGAGACACCCGGATACAGCCATTGACTAGGGGGTGTAGGTGCATATTCTGTTGTAGTGATCGTTTGTCTCCAGGGTGTGACTTCTAAATTGGAGTATAGTATAGCTCTTGAGATGGTAAAAGGCTTAGTTGTAATTTTGTTTAGCCATCTCAAGAGCCAGTATTCTATTCTTAGAAAAGCCTTGATAGTGTTTTCAGGAGCCTTGATAGTGTTTTCTATTAATATACTGGATCATTAAATTTGGGTTTCTAATACCGGTGAGCTCCTGCCTGGTTGTCCAGAGCGCCGCGTATGTTTTCCTACGGATGTAAGCATAGTGCGGAAGGAAGTTCAGTCCTTCGTCCCACTTGAGTCCAAGATCAACATGTGACTGAACCTTTTGGACAAGGATGTCGTTCACGTATATTCTTATTTTGTTTGGTTTATTTTATTTGTGAAAGTAATTTGTGCAGCCTTATCTTCATTTAAGTGTAGCCCGATAGAGTCGAGGTATTTTTGCAGTTCTTTTATTTTGGCGTTGGCCACTTGGTTGCAGTAGCTGGCAGATTTTTGGTCTTCTGAGGTAATAAAAAATCCCATATCGCCTGCATATGAGGTGAAGTGCTTCCTGTTTTGAACTAAGAAGGGTTCTAGGGCAATGGCAAAGAGTGTGGCGGACAATACGCCGCCTTGTGGGACTCCTTTATCGACTTGGTACATAGCGCACACATTCCCGTTTGTTACTGTGATTTGTCTGCGCAGAAGAGTGTTCGTTAAAAAATGGAGGACACTTGCCGTAATGAGGAAGTAGTCCTATTAGAGCTGGGATGGATATGTTGTCGAATGTGGCTGCCACATCCAGTTGCTGCTTGTTATTTAGCGCTTGCTGGATCCTTAGTAGTGTTCCCATGAGGTTGGTGATGGTCGATCTCTGAAGAAGTACTGAGAGCAGGTATTCAGATCTGTGTTTGAAGCAATGTTGGATAATGATGTCCGGGATTGTTTTTTCGAAGATTTTTGAAAAGAGCATCCAACAGCGATTGGTCTGAAGTCTTTAACAGATTTAGGGTTTTTTATTTTTGGCATAGGTTTTAATAGCTTTTCCACAGCTTCGGGAAATCGTGACCATTCTTCCAGTAAAATATCACTAGTTGCGAGAAAGTTGAAGGAAGAGGACTTCGTTGCAGAATTTCTCTCTCCAGTATTTCCCATACATTCTCAATAGGATTGAGAGCAGGTGAATGTGAAGCCAGGGAAGATGGTGTAAATCTGTATTACGTTCAATGAACTATTCTGGTACGATGCGCTGTTGCATTTTCATCCGTAAGGCGGCCATCACCTTCGGGATAAAAGTGTAACATTGCAGGGTTTAGTAGATCTGATACCAAAATTCAGGTAATCCCTGGATGATATTCGAAATACGGATCCGAAATACCAGTCGACTACCAATACTCCATTTCTACAATTCCCTGCGCATGATACGGTTTGAAATAGGGCAGTTCTGGGGTTAGCTAAATTCAGATGTTATTTGCTGCACACCGGATGTCCTGGTCTTTACAGTCCTCCTTAGAGACAACTTGAAGTATTGTTTTTCTGTCAGATTTACGCCTATTGAGCTGTGGAAGAATCGCTTGCTTTCCACTCATTAAAAATCTTTGAGATGGATGCTTTTAAAAAAACCAGTTATGTCTTTCGTGTCAGTCGTGGCTCCTGCTAAACGTCTGACAGATCAGGTGTTTTTCTCATATTGCAGTCGAACAGCCTGTGCAGTCTTTATACTTAACAAGGCAACATGTCCCCTCCCTACGTCATAGTTTCCTTTGCTTGTATTTATTGCGTATTTATTTGCATTTCTTCTCTTTGTGACTCTCTTAATACGAAGGTTCTTCTTTTTTGGCCACTGTTTGTATTAGAAATTTATATCTTTGTACAGTTTTGGCCTTGTGACATGAAGAAGAGTTGGTGTACCTAATAAACTGGCCACTTGACATGCATTACAAGATCATAATGTCCGGAAATCGAAATAAACGTTTCAGTTTCTGAATAACACTAATATTTTCAACCAAGTTTTCCATGAAAAGTGCTGTACTGTGGCTATTGAAGATAACTTCATTGGCTTGATTTAACCCGATTAGTTTCTACCCAAGTCCAGCATCATTTTCATTAACTGTGGGAAACCATCTAAGGGTTTTCAGTGATCATCATACTGAAACTGTAAAAGTACCATCAAGTGGAGACAATTGTGACAAATAATGTTCCCCGTTGGAGGATCTCCAAGCGTAGTCTCCAAATTGTGAGGGTTCACTTCGGTACATCGGTGCTAACTCTGTCCGTGATTAACTGTGTCACGCTGTTTGGCATTTCGCCATCCGACGATAGCTCATTTCCTGACACGAGCGCACGCAGTGGATGCAGGCTGGTCACCGTTGTAGTTTAGCGCATCTCTCGACTAGTGATGCGTACAGCCAAAACGATGAATTCTGAAGCTGCCGGTTTGCATGTATAGATAGGAATCATTCAACTACCCATAAACGCTAGCTCGAGTAGAGTGGACAGTTTATAGGTATGTATTACGCGAATGTAAATGACAATCACGTTGCAATCTCTGCGTCAGCCTGCCCACAAGCTTAACTCAGTTGGCTATTTCAGATTTTGTACCATGGAAACGGGTTCAAATTCTCTCTCGATAGAGGAACTGGATTAGTCTTTAGCGAGAGTAGCGTGATTTTTATCTTCAAGACGCGAGGGTTTTTATCCCACAAAAGAAGCAAACCAACCTTAGAACACACCTTATTTACAACCACTTTGCTGAAGCCACATGGCCTTAGCTGCTGGCGCAAATTAAAAACAAAGGAGCAACGCCACACTTATACTATTCCTGGCGACTAGAAGTGCACACATATTTGAACCGTAGCGTGAGCTCGGGCTGACTACATGCTGACCTCCGCTCCGCATTAGTCACGGAACTATAGCCGCCCCTGCTTGATTGGCAACAAAAGCTCATAAATCAATGTTTTATAGGCAGATGAATGTTGTTAGGATTCGTGAATTGCTGTAATTTTTGAGATGGCCGTCTCACCCCTGGACAGCAAGTTGCTAGCGGGGTTAACATCGGTTGCAAGTCAATTATAAGTTGCAATGATGAGGTTATAAAACTCAAAAGATAAATAGTTAAGTGTATAATAATTACAAGACAGGAGAATTGGTGAACGGTCTACAATTAGATCAGCCAGAGACTCAATATTACATTGATCTCTCATGTTCTTTAAATTTTCCATAAGTAGAAGTTACAAACATTAAGGTCCAAATCACGAAGTGGTTAAGCATTGGCAAAATCAACGTCAAATGTGGTCTGAGTAATACGTGTGTATTTGAATCCCCACATGCATAAACACAGTTGTTTCTCCAACATGATTCTTACAATTTTTAACCCCTTCGAAACATCTACAACTAATGGAAGTGTCTTAATATAAATTTGGACATCACGCATAAAATAGGTAGAAAATGATCTACAGTTGTGCCTGGAAAGTTTATTGTTGAAGAATCCTGGAAATGACAGCAGATCGATGTTCTTTATCAGTTGAAAACAAGCACAAGTCTATTTTACAATTGCTTACAAATTTTAATGTTTATAGGAGAATAAATCTATTCGGTGTTTTTGTTGTTATGTAAGGGACATTGAGAACATCTGGATCTTGTACTTTTCTGAGGGAGGTCTGACGCCAGTTTTATCCCAAATGGAGGAAATGTGAATGATGGAGGTGTACATTTTATTAAATGTCTTCAGAGATGCAAGATAAGGAGTATAGCTTGGAGCTTTATACAAAACTGATCTAGACCAGGTAAATAAACAGGCTTCCGGGTTAAATGTTAGAATTTCAGGGTCATTAAGACGTGGTCCTCAACAGTGAGTACGCTAGCTTTCTAGAACTTAGACTAAAATATTATAAGTTGTCTGTGGCTTAACTTAAATTTTAATGGACTTATTAAACTTCTGGTATCACCACCATTAGTGCTTGGAGAACTCAAGTGCTTTTAAGGTTGAAATGGTTGCGGGATCATTTATCTTCGCATAACGGAAAGAAAAGCTTATGTCGCAGTTATATACCCTTCTTCTTCCAAGAGGTGTTGAGTAGCTGATAAAATAATAGACTGAATCCACTTCATTATTTGTGGTTCGGATCTTACATTTCGATAATCCGATATATTTGCTATTGATTTTCATAGGATAACATTGCAGTGTCTATGAGAAGCATTGATCAATGTTAAAGTTAAATAACGAAGAAAGACCTCGGGCCAATTTTCGATCAATGCGTTTTGGAAAGATCGCGTGGAATTCATTTCAATAGAGCATTAAGCCATTTAAATGAAGATATCATCACCCATAGAAAAATGCGAGAACTATACGTATTCGAAGTTTTGCAGTAAATGTAACTGACTTTTGCTTTATCCATAAGGAGTTCCCCCTATAGGCTTAGATGATTAATTTAAATCAAAAATTACGCATACTTTGTATAAAAGTTTGGAAATAAGAGATTTGTTCCAGTATTCGCGCGGACTCCCAACAAATTACAATTTCATTTTCCCTTTGCTTTGTTCCTTTCAGCAGCTGAAAAATTGTCCTCCCTCAGGGTACATTTAAATTAGGAGAGCGGTAATGCTTGGAGCATATCACCTAGAAGTTTAATTAAACTCAGCTATAAAAATTTGTTCGGGTAATGCTGCATGCGCACCCATTTTAAAATATTTGTTAACTACCTACAGCCGAGTGATAAATTCTTAACTTTAAAATGATGCTCGTTATTAATAGCATTAGATTCGAAACTGTCCACAAATTCCACCCTCGTGGGTAGAATGAAACCCACTTCTAGCTAAACCACCCACCAATACGAGAGAGTGTATTGGTGGCTTAGCTAGAAGTGGATTTCATCTCCGCAATGCGGAGTCATCTCATTAAGAGTACCTCTACAATGTCCTCTCGAAATCTGTTTAAACCGCAGACATGCTCTGAGCAGTTATGGATGGTCGCGTACCTGGATAAGACAAATGGTGGCGTAATGTTCCATCTTCCACCTGCGTACGATGTTTTCAACAGTTAGTTAATTTTGGACGTTCCATTGTGGCTTTTCTGTGAAGATAGACATTACCTCCAGCTACCTGTCATGTGACCTCTGGAATTAACCATTACTTCCCAGGGGTGAGGTGTCCCAATATACGTTGGTGGACCGTGCATATAAGAACGAAGGCGACGGACTGCAGCTGGACAGATGTCGCTCTGCTGGAGACGCCAGATCGATTCTCCCGAAAGCATCGACACCATACCATCAGAGGCAGAATTAGAGACCGAACCGTGAGAAGCTGTATTGTATCATGTCTTCGATAGACGGAAGATGTTCCAGAAATTTTCTTTGTGTTTTTTTCAGTGTATGAACAAACAAGATAGAAGGATGTAGAGTACAATCATCATAGAAACTACGGACAGGATTCCGAGATAACAGAAGGAATGTCACTTAATATTTTCAAAAGAAATAAAGCTTAGGTGAAAGAATAGAACCTCGAAGTATCGCTGGAGAAGTTATAAAACAGTGAGCCTTTTACATTATCGGTCTACCCTCTGTCCATCAAAAAGGTTTTCTAAACAAAGTTCAGTCTTACTATTTCAATACCAACAACAGTTGGAAGTTTGTTTAGAAAACCTTTTTCGCCAAAAATGATCCAAATGTGAGTGACGTAAGCCAAGACATTTCCAATTGTTCTAAAATGACAGATTCCATATTGATCATCATTAATCAGATGAGAGGTTTTGAGATTTAAAATCTCAACTTAGAAACTTTAGAAATGGTTAAAATCAGGACAGGTGAAAATCTGATGGGAAAGATTTATTTCTCGTCTTAGGAATTGGTTGCTTATGACCAGTGAAATGATCATCTATAATAAGCTCAAAAATAGGACTTATGCGTGGAGAATGAGAACAACTGGGAAAATGCCATTAGTACTTGAAGACTTGATGATGCCAGGATTAGTTCCGATTCCTTTGATCTTGTTCTGGCTAACATCAAACAGCATTAAATGGGACAGTTGATTTGACAGAAAGAAGTTGCCATGATTTTCGTGGAGTTACAACAGGTCTATCTTTAGAGGAAAAGGCCCGGGTTCGCATCCTGTAAATGACGCCAGAAAAATTAATGGAGCTGGTTTTTTCACTCCATGGTTGAGTTAGTTGGTCGTCTCAGGAGTGACAGCAAGGTTCCCCTGAAACTTAAGTTTTTTCTGCCAGCAAAACAGGCAAATTGAGCAAAGAACTATGCAATTTATGGGCAGATGAGTCACTTCTTCAGTGGCATTAACAATCGAACCATCAAGATGCAAAAGAGATGGAAACACGGATGGATAATATCTTTGTCAATGTACCGGAAAGGGACACTTTTGTTTGGGTGTGAATCCTGATTGAGTTGTTTAGAATTTGCATAGGAGCAACATATGTTGCTTCGATGCATTTATATATTTGTATTCGCCTTTAAAATAGTTCTCAGGAGGTAAAAAAGTTCAAAATAACCAGAAAACCATCGAAGACACGCAGTTATAGTTTAACCACAGTTCTGTTCTAAGAACTTGTCATTGGTGTCTTTGCTTCGCGAGCCTTGAAACAAAGACACCAAAGAAGTCCTTGAACCAGAACTGCAAGGGTTTGTGTTCTGGTTCAAGTTTGTGAAAACTTTTCTGGTTGTTGGTTCAACAACCACAAAGGTTCTTTATAAAAAGTTATTGGGAAATTATAATAAAATTTTATAAAAATATTTTCATTCACATTTGACCAATCGTAATTTTTGTATGATTAATCGAACTGAAACATAATATGTACACGCCATTTTACATTTTTAATAATATTTTATTAAGTTTAAATCTCAATAAATTAGGCTAAGTAGTGCTGTTTGCGGTTTATGATTTTTAAATTAAAATTTTGTCTATTAAACTGGTTTCTGCATCGGTGGAATTTTCTTATCCTGAGTTCAAAAACGTCATCAGTGTACTTCTGAAATGAGCAGAGACCGAGTTTATTTGAAGGAAGAAAAAATTATAACACAGCTGTTACAGCATGAGGAAAAGCAACAGAAACTGCCATCCCACAGCCAAGGTGTTCTACGGCTAAATGCGCGTTTAGCCTTAGAACACCTGAATGAAGTTTTCGAAGAAAATGAACGATAGGTTTTCAGACTTGGCTCAGAACGGAAACAATTTTCCCATTGAGAGAAAAGCAGTTATTTAACAAAATTTAAATTTAAATTTAAAATTAGAATTAAATTTAAAATTTTAAATTTATAATTAAAATTTAGCTGATAATACTCGGTCCAATTTTAACATGAAATTCAAACATTTCAACCCACATGTGACAAAAGAAGATCCAGACGAAGAGCTTAAACCTAAAAATAAACGAGATAGACCTCGGTTCCTGTTAATTGAAACACCATCCATATCATTATCTTCATTCATCATTTTTAATGCGACATTCTATCAGAGGCCACAGAGTAGATAGCAGTACGAATGAAAAGTAGGATATACAAGGCATGCGCACTCAGTGACAGGTAAATTGAACAGAATGGGTCAGCGCAAACAGTGAATCCCCAAAATGAAGTGATGGGAATATCGCACGCTAATTGAAGATAGAAGATAACGGGACCATTCGCGTTATCTTTGGCTTTTGTGGGATACTTAGACAAGTATTCCACAAAAGCGCTTCATTTAGGAGAATGGTTTACTTGGATGCGCTGCTGCTCATGAGCTGAAACTGTTTTGTAGTAATACACGTCAACTTGGTGCAGACAATGGAAGTCTTGGACATTCCGGCAGCGTAAAGTCGGACACCATGATCCAGAATTCAGATGGACGCAACTGGATACTGGATGTGCCCAAAGAAGTATTCCACGAAGATTTTATTTCATCAACAATGAACTTCGGTGGCGTTAGTGTGATTATGGGTTGTTTCACGTGTTTGGACTTGATTCACCAACATGGTTGTCATCGATGAAAACACGAATCCAGTTGAACTGTCAATTGTCAATTCTGGACAATTCTGCCTCTGAAGTATTTGTAATGTGACCATGACAACGCTCAGTATCGAAAAGCACGGTCAGTTCAACAGCGGTTTGAGGAGAAACTGAAACCATAGTTGAACTGACCTACCATTGACAGTCCACAGCTCAGATCGGGATCGAAATGAACACCTAACGCCTTTGGAACGTTTTAGAAGACTAGTTGAGATCCAGAACAAGGCGCCCAAGTTCAAGAGGGACAGTGGAGTTACTCCACTTTAAGATTTCAGTTTCCAACTATCAAAAGCTCATAGAATAAACGTTATTAAATTCCATTCTCAATATTAAAATTTATTTTTGTTAAGTAAGTGATTTTATTTATTTTTTATTTTGTGTCCCAATACATGTTGGACAACAGTGTATGTAATAATTATTTTTGATTGAAACCTGCGGGTGTATATTCGAACTAAGAGGAAGAATTATAGACTGGATTGTAAAATGTTTTATTGGAATAATTTGCCTCCTTGTTGATGGCTTCAGGAAAGATAATCATTTATCGTTTGAAGCATTAAAAGATCCACTCAATTATAATGACGCTCTACAAGACGAAGTAGCGGGAATCTACAAAACTGTCTACGAAACCGCATCGGAGCCGAACAAACTATTAACGGAGCGATAGCTGTTTGTGAGCGTCGAAGGAAGGATGAATAAAAAGTATGCGATAGAACCGGGAGAAAAATTGAAGTGTGATATCTTTTCGACATTTATGGGCTGTTCGTTCGTTGCCAGTCGGAAATATTTTTATCTTCGTCCGTGGCGGAGGTGAAAGCCATTCACGGACACAGTAGGGGATGTGCAGTCATTAAATTTCTCATCAGAGGAGAAGGAATCCAAAGTGTTAACAACCATCTCACTGCGATTGATGTTGACAAAGAAACAGAAGTCGAGGATCGAGTGACTGCTGCAGTTTGGGGTGGGAAATATTGGGGGCCAAGTTAGGGAGCGAAGTAGAAATTTCGGAATGGTTAGGGAAGGGTTTATCCTTTTTTTTTGCAATTTTTGTCATTTGATGAAGTGAAAATACCCATCTGCAATAATTAAAGAAAAACCAAATTTAAAACGGTGAAATCCTCAGATACACTGTTAATGGTTACCTGTTGTGTATCTTGCTGTTAATAAAAATAAATTTTGGTTTTCTGAGGATCAGTTCGCATTGATTTCGGAACACACCCTCAATTCCTTTACTGTGCTCTTATTATTTTTAAAGCAACTAAAAGATCGTTTTGCAGTGCGTTTTTAATGATTTCAATGATTAATTTTTTAAGCAACAGAGTTGGATTGAAAATAGTCATCCATTAAAATGTTACCCGCGCTGATTAATGCTTTTTTAAAAATAAATTTATCTTTCACTTATTGCTAAACCGAGTTTACATTTTGTGTTACTGAAAGCTTGAATTTAACTGTAAAAAAATTCTTCCTTAACCCCACGGATAGCTTAGGGGTACATTGTTAGTTTATCAGATGAAATGTAAAAACCAAACTGGATTACTATGTGATTCTGCCATAGTCTTAAAGAAACGTTTTTCCAGATTATTTTCTGAGTAGGGATTTCCTCACTCATTCAGCCCCCTCAAAATACAAATCGGCCGTGAACACACCTTTGCACGGGCACGATATGCAAAACCCAATATAAGATTCTGATGCGCGGTAAGACCAGCAACAGCTATGATGTGCTCTGCATCAGCATTTCTGCATTGATGGGACAAGATCGTCTGTTACCGCATTGTTGGGGCATCATTTGTTACGGCATTGTTGAAACATCATTCGTTACCCATTGTTGGAAAAGTGGAGTTACTATAAAAAATCGTGTTGCTTACCGCATTGTTAGAGCATTGTTTATTATGGCATTGTTGTAACATCATTCGTTACTGCGTTGTTGAAAAACTGGCGTTACGCTATTGTTGGCAATACTATAAAAATCGTGTTTCTTACTGCATTGTTGGAACATCATTCTTTGCTCATTGTTGGAACATCATTCTTTACTCATTGTTGGAACATCATTCGTTACTCATTGTTGGAAAACTGGAGTTACTATATTGTTGACGTTATTATAAAAATCGTGTTTCTTACTGCATTGTTGGAACATCATTCTTTGCTCATTGTTGGAACATCATTCTTTGCTCATTGTTGGAACATTATTCGTTACTCATTGTTGGAAAAGTGGAGTTACTATAAAAAATCGTGTTACTTACCGCATTGTTAGCATTGTTTATTATGACATTGTTGTAACATCATTCGTTACTGCATTGTTGAAAAACTGGAGTTACGCTATTGTTGACGATACTATAAAAATCGTGTTTCTTACTGCATTGTTGGAACATCATTCTTTGCTCATTGTTGGAAAACTGGAGTTGACGTTACTATAAAAATCGTGTTGAAGCATCATTCATTACGGCATTGTTGGAACATCATTCGTTACTCATTGTTGAAAAACTGGCGTTATTATATTGTTGATGTTAAAAAAAATCGTGTTTCTTTCTGCATTGTTGGAGCATCATTCGTCACCGCATTGTTAGAATATCGTTCATTACTGCATTGTTGGAAAATTGGTGTTACTATATTATTAACGTTACTATAAAACGTCGAGTTTCTTGCTTTGGTGATTAGTATAATTTTGATTAAAATTATATTGCTCTCCTTAATGTGAAGAAAGTTAATGTTTTCTCCCATCTTAGTGATGGGTAACGTTAAAATCCTTTATTAGGTATAATTCACCTAGAGCGTCGATTAGATATTAATTCCATGAACCCTCTTTGCAAGTTCCTGTACCGATAATATTGACGCCTCCAACTCGATGCAACATCACGTGACTGCGTCCAATATAAAATAAAGGTAACTAACGAAAAACATTTTTTTGACGGGGCAGCTCGTGTCCCAAGTAATTTTTCCTTTCGTTTCTTTCACGTAGAGAACAGTCAGAGTTTGAGATGGGCATTCCACGTGCTAACAAATCTAATTATCTTCGCGGGTTTAATTAACGTAATAATAAAAGGTAAGCCTGGCATCGTTCCGATTGTGAAATTATTGGAGATCGTGTTAATCAAACATTACTAATTTATATCCTTGTAATAATCACACCTTGATTTTGAGCACGGAGGATTATTTTGCCAACAGATCTCCATCACGTGCAGATGCAGTGGCAGTTTCCACGCGAATGCGCGCATTACTATAATTGAATCAAATGGAAATGGCCATTCCACTGTTTAGAATCGTCATCATTAGAAATGGTTATGGATTAATTACATTTCTATTACACGGCAGGGTAAAGTTTTGGTCGAGATATATTTAGATGTGGACGAATAAGTGAAACTGGATTGAATGGTGACAAATTAATGGAAGCGGTGGATAAATGGAGTTTAACACACAGGTGGTGGATGCTGCGATTAGTCTACAGTTGTAATGCCATCATTTGCATTAGCTGCAG
The DNA here is from genome assembly GCF_048544385.1 of Mastigoproctus giganteus. Lineage (NCBI taxonomy): Eukaryota > Metazoa > Arthropoda > Arachnida > Uropygi > Thelyphonidae > Mastigoproctus > Mastigoproctus giganteus. The sequence continues at coordinate 146,940,757 of NC_143586.1, read as the reverse complement.
ACTTCGCGCATGAAATCATATTTGGTCAACACCTAATCTCTCTTCGAGAATAAGCTACCACGAAACGTAGAAGGTTTAATGAACAATGCATAGCAGAAGATAAAGAAATGTGTTTTTTGTGATGGAAGTCTGTTTCTTCTAAGAACAGCAAGCATGGTGTCAGTTGCTTGGACGAAATTTATTGTCTATAGCCAACAACATAATTCAATTAAAACTTGCATTAGTAATTATAATTAATTTATAAACATATTTATCGTTCTCTCAAACAAAAAATAAATAAACGATCCATTAAATTTCCAGACTAATGCACACCATCCCGAATTAAACCATCCCCATCTTACCTGTTGCTCCTGCAGCTTTCACGGACATCATCTTCTCTCTAGAGTTCCCTAGGATAGCACTGACCCCAAACTTCAGATAGGGCGCCCCACCGACGTTTTCCGACGTACCGTTCCTTGTGTGCTTCGTCGAGACGACCTCTCCGAGTTTGGCGATGTGGTTCCCGTTGTTGACTGTCGGGATCGGACTACACGACGTGCACGTGGTGCAGTTTGTACACGACGGGTCAGCCACACTGACGGCGGAAATGGGGACTGGCCTGGCGAGCAAGGTTCCCGTCGCCCCAACCGCTGCCGCTGCCGCCGCCGCCGACACCCGGTCCCGCAGGAGGTTCTCCACGTAGAAGGAATTGTTGCTGGGCGGGCTGGCGGCTGGAGAGAGGGGTGTCGGTGGAGGGACGCTGGCCGGAACTGGGGTCGGTGCCACGGGACACCGCAGGAAGGTCGGATACACCGGGGACTGGGCCAGGATGTTCGGGTACATCATTTGGCTCGTGCACTTCGCAACATCGGCTAAGCCTAACCGCGAGACCCTTTTCTTTTTTTTTTATTTTTTGTCAAGGTGATAGCGTGCACACTTGACTCGTAGGTATCTGTCCGGGTGCAGCTAGCGGGCGCGAGCTATGAATTATACAAAACATGGAGAAGTCGGGAAATGGTTTTGTAATGCGCGCACCAAGAACACATGAGCACGCTATAACTCGGTCAGACTCCGTTCTATGGCAGCCACATGAATGTATGGGCTCCTGGAAGCGGGGCCGCCTATTGGCCAGCATCTTCCGTCGCTCGGACGAATTGTGATCCTCGTGCCCATCCTCTCGTTGCGTACGGGCGCTGTCTGAGCTTTACGGCTTCCCACTTACTTTCGGCGTTTATTCTTGGCGGAGAATGTAACGAGGAGCCAGCGAGGGCGTGACACGGTGAAACCGATATCGGTGTTGTTTGGGTTGTGGTCACGCGCGCGCGCGCGTCTGTCTGTGAGTGTGTGTGTGTGTGTACGAATTATCGGGCGAAGTTCGATTTATTATTATAGTTCTTTTCTGTCCCCTTCCTTCTTTTTATCCTTTCGGAGACACTTAAGCGCCGGAATAGGATTAAATTTGAATTAAGATTAGGGCGAAACGGCGTTTGCATTAGCGGATTCCTATAGAGCGATTCAATAGAACGAAGAGTGTGGAATCGATCTCTTTTTACCGAAGTAAAATTGAGTTTTTAATAGCGCGATGCATCTAGTAGCTCTCCTCCGATTTCCTGGGGTCGGTATGCAAATACGTGAAAAGAAAATGGTAAATAATCTTCTATGCCCTGTTCATATATAAAATAAACCCGGCCCACAGTGAAAGTAGATGTCCATTCATATGAAGATTTGCATTCAACGGAGACAAATATAGGCAGCGCTGGATTGCCAGATGGCTATGATTACCGGTTTGCAGATCTCCTCCAAGGCTGCATCCTCTTAGGCTATCGGAGCATCATCTTTAACACCCCCCTCTAATCTTCCCTCCTTCGGGATCGCCACATTAATTAATGACATTCGCTTTCCTCGCATTTCACCAAAAACATGGCCGTTTCCTGAATTTTATGGCTGTTCGGGGTAAAATAATCTTCGGCTTGTTCAACTGTCTCTTAACACCTGTCTGCCGAATAATCTGCAGCCCTTACAGACATTTTTTCCTGCTTTAGTATCTACCATTCCACGCCGTGATGATGCCATTATAATCTTTGCTATCAATAGAATGTTTTTTATATAAGATCAGAGTTAAAACGCTCATTAATTTCTGAGAATTTTCATTACAAAACCCCCATGTGCCCTGTCACGCTAGGGTCTTTAAGAAAAAATTCTTTTCATGTCCAATTTTCTTTAAATGTTTGAAATTTAAAGGAGCTTTTCATCCAGGTACTGAGAGTTCGCTTTCAGACATAACCGTGGCAGTTAACGTGAAATAGAGGCGCCACCAATAAGCTTACAAGTCCCTAAAGGCTTGCACAGAAGTTAAAACAGGGACAATATACACTAAGTGATCACAAAGACTTTATATGTCATCCGCAGTTCCTTCTGCAATGCATTTTACCTTTCTGTCAACCATTTAATTTAAACATCTTCCACTGTCTTTCTTCTGAAATGCTTCACTGTGGAACCACGCCATTTTAACATTTTATAATTGTTTTCTGATACACGAAAACCCAGTTTATTTCATCCTATTTACCGACAGATGGCGATGAAAGCGCTCTATATAGGTCAACAATGCAATCAAAGACTTTAGATAAGTGAAGTCAGATGTCAGGAGCATAAAGTCCAGATGAAGGAAAGCAAAAAGAAACTGATCCCATCTGAAGTAATCGACCTAACGACCAATGTATTGGTAAATAGTGTAGCGAACTCGGGTTGACCCCCATCTGTGGCAATTCACATCAATAGCACCTAAATACGCATTCTGACTTCCGAGGGAGCCATGTTGCCGACATAAATAAACAAATAAATAAAAATATTCTGCGGAGAACAATTTTACTCTTTATGATGTATGAGGGGAGGGGTTGGCAGATGATTTTAGGGGAGTCTGTGGAGTGTGTAGTTATTTGTTCCGGAAGATGTGGAAAGATGGGCACCACTGAATCATTTATTCGACTGTTTGTGACAGGGATTCCATTATTTTAACCTCTCACGGTCCCTTGGCAGGAATTCCGCTGTTCAGACCACTGGTCTTGACTAATCCACTCATATGAGGGTATGTAATATATGATAATAGGACAACGGTCCCCCGATACTGGAGGCAATAGGAATAAGTTATATGGAAAATAATACATTTTAAAGTTGAATTTTTCATGGTCAACTGATTATAAACGGACTTCAGCATTCTTTGATTCCACCGCAGACTAATTTTATACTTCGGCACGACCATAGATCAAAAGAGATATTCCAGCTGATCGCATTGACCTCTTCTTCAGTAAGCCGATAAATTATGGAGATAAATAAAGTTATAAAACATTATTTATTCTACATTTTTAAAAATAACAAAACCCCACGAGCATCTACATAGAAACAGAAAAGACAATAAGCGAAGATTGGTAAATATTATCCAAATTCTGATTAATACACTTTTTAGCCAAAAAATTAAAAATCTTTATTGTATATCTACCATGGCCAACTTTTTCCAGAATTTCAGCTCGTACACGTCGGGCATGGATTCCGCTGCATGTCTTAAGGAGTCTAGCTCCACATTTGACCATTCTTCTAATCAGGTTATTTGTCAGTTCTGGTCGGTAGAGAAGAGAAGTGCGAAGCCGAACTGTACCTTCCAAACATATCCTAGACTTTTTCAATTGGATTCAGATCTGCAGAATTACAGGGTCAGGGTAAATGTTGGGAATCTTCCTCAAATCATTCAGATACAATTTTTCCATGGTGGACAGTTCTGTTGTCTTTTGAAAGAATCCATCGCGATTCTGGTAAAAATGAAGCATTGCATTGGGAAGTTGGTCCGATACGAAAGAAAGATATTCATTAGCGGTAACTCGACCTTCAAAGGGTGTAAGCCAAACTCAATCCATATTAACAGAACGTGTACCACTTCCATCCGCTTCAGTGGTGGACACGAGACAGTCAGGTTGCATGGCTTTGTGAGGTTCACATCATACTTTAACCCTACCATTTGTGCAAAAAAAAAAAAAAAAAAAAGGTGTAAATCCATTAAAATCACGTGATCTTTTTCACTGTTCCACAGTTCAGTCTTGGCGTTGGCAGCTGCACCACTCAATTCGAATATTTCGATTTTTTACTGAAATAAGTGGCTTGTGGGAGGGGCTGCTTTTCTCTTTTTGCTTTTTATTTTATTTTTTAAATTTATTTGTATTTATTTCCCCCTGTACTGTTGTCAGCGGTAATTGCTGTTATTATTTTGGTACAACAGCTCCCTTCAAGCAATGGGGTCCACAAGCTACTTCACTGCGGTAAAATATCAGAATTTCAAAGATCTGAGGGATTTTCCCATATAATATACACTGCCCTGCCGTTAATATCCGGACGCCCCTCTCCATGGATAGGGAAACAGGTCCTATGCATGCAACACGCCACAGAACCTGCTATAAATATGCACACTAGGCTTCGAACAGACAATTGCAAAAGTGGGCATGAAAGATAACATGTTCAACAGAATTATCTCAGCAGTTCAACAGAATTGATCACCTGAACAAATGCTGGGGGCCGATTAACATGGTGTAAGAAGCGCGAATCTTGGACTGTAGAACAGTGGAAAACAGTCCTATGGACAGACGAGTCGAATTTTTCACTTTACCAGTCTAATGGCTGTTCCTAGGTGTGGCGAATGCCAGGGAAACGCTTCCTTCCTGATTGTATCCTCCCAACAATGAAGTGTGGTGGAAACAGTGTCATGGTATGGGGCGTTGTTATTGACAAAACCATGAATGCTGTGCAATACCAAGACAGACTGGACAATTAAGCACTTCCAACATTATGGCAATACTTCGGGGAAGGCCCATACCTGTATCAGCAAAACAACGCGCCATGCCGTACTGCTATGGTCGTGACAGAGTGGTTTGAGGACATGAGTGTGGAAAAGTTGGATTGGCCAGACGAGAGTGCTGATCTGAACCCTATCGAGCATCTTTGAGATGCATTGGATCGTCGGGTACGTGAACGTCGAGATGGCCCAAAGAACAAGGCCGACCTGGTAGCTGCGTTAAAGGCCGAGTGGAGGAACATATCATTTATAAAAAGTTGGTTGAGAGTATTAATGGTAGGGCTGTGTATATAAACAGTATATGTGTTTGAGCTGTCTGTTTCTCTTGAGCAGTGACACAAATATTATAAACAAAGTCATTTATTATACAAATGTACTTAAAAGTATATACATAATTAGTGGTCATTTACACTTAATCTGTTAATGCATAATACATGCTCTCATTTCCATAAAATTTCCATCAATTAACAATATCAACTCTCCCTATAGCTGCAAAACACTAAACTAATTGAATCTTAATAACTTCCTCATATTTCTCTTAGTGAGCAATATCAAGTCTCTCACAATAGCAATCCATAAGCTAATTTAATACCAATTCCGTATATCCCTCTTAATTTAGCAATATAGATTTCTTTACAACTTCAACCAATAAACCAACTCAGTACTAAACATCTCCTTATATTTCTGGTAATTTCTTCAACTTCAACCTTACTCTAAAATAATCTACAACTCTATCCAAGCACCATTTCCAATACAATACAATACCTTCCTTCTCTTTCACGATGGAGTTTCTTTGTGCGGATTCTTTCCACGAAGTATCTCTTCTTAGTTGGAATCTGCCATATAGCTTCCAGTACTGTCTTATTACAGTTGATTCTCCAAAACATCTCAATTGTGTTCATCAACCAGTACTGTGCTCAGAGAGCTAATCAATCTACGCAACTGCAGTGAATATCAGTTTCATTAACTGTTACTAAAGGTATATTAAGTTAGTTTATGGGCTTCTTGTATTGAAGAACACAAGTAGATCAGTTTTTATGATATTGTTACTTCAATACTGTCTAACTACTAGTTAAGATCTATTTCCAATTCTATTAGTTGAGGAACAAAAGTTCTTCAACCTTTTTCAGGGAAGTTTGTAGAGTTATGGAGGTTCCCCAACTGCAGAACTTGGAAAGGCAGTTGATTGCGCTTTGGCCACAGAAGGGGACGTTGCTCATGTCAGCTCTCCTGGATTGAGCTTGATCTAGAGGTATGCATTCATCTGGCCTATATTATCTTACTCTTATCCCTTTGCATAAAAAAATTATCATCATGGTGTTCGAGACAAATTTTTTTTTTGTGTGATTATAATTGTTTCCTGTGCAATTTCTACCATCATTTCTATGCCCTTAGTTCCATTTACGCTATGTCTTAAAAATTAGGGAACAGACGCCAATATGTTGTTAACCACAAGTTCAAATTGAGCCAAATTTTCGTCATTTATAAAACAAATCGATATCTGTATGACCCCGTAAACAAAGTCGGACTCAACCTATCATAACATTCAGATTAGATGAAAGCAATCTGCCTTTGGAATCTGTATTTCGGTTTATTAGAGCTATCGACTGCAAACTAGCTAACGTGGTGCAGTGCCACAAAGACACCATTTCAGGAGTCGTTTGAGCTGGAGATCAGTAGGAAGAATGTGGGTCAGGCAAAGATAAAGCCCAAAACAGCATGTTCTTGCGCTTAGCATAGTTGTTACCATTAACGGTCCGTCTATGCTGTACAGAAAAGGAAGGGATTCGAAGAATCCAGATTTTTCGTCCAGCAAACAACCAAACCAACCAAAGGGTACATGCAAATGCACTGAGCGGCCATATTGCGCTTCCTAGAAATGCAGACCCAGAGCCCCTTCAGTAAGAGCATTCCTGGTTCGTAATGCCATAATAAATATCTTCAAATTGCAACTATGCTGGGGTTTTCATGAATGATATGTATCAAGTGTATTGGGATTGGTCCAATAACCATATAACACCCAGACAATTATGGTCCTTTCTTTTGAAATGGCTTGTGGATGCCAGAGGCCAATGGAAGTTGACAAGACTTGTGCAGGGTAACAGCGAGGCTGTAGTCAGCCCAGTAACAAGCTAGTACAACAGTGGTGACCAAAGAAGCATTCCAGAAGAAAGCTGAACTCGTTGTGCCTTGTCACGGATGGGGCATCGCAGCGGACGATTGAACGCGGTTCCGCTACTGTTAGCAAAAATAGGAACGGTTACATCATTATTATTATTATTATTATTATTATTATTATTATTATTATTATTATTCGTTTATTAACCACAAGAAACTGTGGGTCACCCCGTGACGGCAGTGTGCCAGGAGGGTGTGAGATTTACATACTGCGGTGCGAGGAACTACATGTACAATGTACAAGAGTGCATGCGTGCTCGACCCGAGATAATTACATAATTGAACTTACATACGCTTCAAATAAAACAAAGTTTATAGCAATAGACATCAGAATTAAAAAATAAAAATAATAAAAACCTAAAAAATAAAATTATGAAAATAAAAAATAAATAAAAATATGCAGCAGGCAAAAAGTCCAGGTGTAGGTGGTCGTCACAGGTTCAATAGTTGGTAACAGTTCTTGAGGCATTCCTTTCTGTAGAGCTTGTCCTCACAGAACTTATGAGGGTTGCTGCCCAGTTTATTGTAGATTTTAAGGCAGTTGGCCGGAAACATGTCCCTAAGGGAATCAATGTTTGTAAGTGTAAACCGGAGAGGGTGGCAGGAGTCGCGGCGTTCACCTCTTGTCTTCTTTGGGCCAAAGATTAACGGGATTCAGATGGAGCATGTATTCAGCCTGTGATCAGCTGAGCTAGCATGAGTACATTTCTTGTCGTAATGAGAAGTCTTCAGGGAGTGGTTCCTAGATTAGCTTGGAAGATGGATCTAGAGATAGTAAAAGGGTGGTCCACCACCCTATTCATCCATCTGAGCAACCAATATTCCAGACTGAGGTACTTTTTTTTAGGTGGGAGGCAGGAGCAGATGACCAAATTTCAGATGCAAAGAAAGGGATGGGGTAATGCACCTCAGGATGTACCGACAAAGCAGCGCTGGCTGATGCGCACCAACGAGTTCCTGACGCACTGCCCAAAGTGCCGCGTACATCTTCAGTCTCATTCTGACAAAGTGAGGCTGGAAGGTAAGTCCAACATCCCAGGTGAGGCCTAGGTCGATGTGGGAAGTTACCCTTTGCACCCTTTCCCCGCCAACGAAGATTTGAACATCATTTTTATCTCTTTTTTTTTGGTTATCGGTAGTTGAGCAGATTTGGAACGGTTCAAATGCAACCCAATTATGGCTAGATAGTTTTCCAGTTTCATTATCTGTGTTGGTTAATATCAAGGATCTGATCAGGATGGTTTGAACTCACATAGAACTTCAGATCATCGGCATAAGAGACAAAGTTAGAATTACATGCTAGGAAAGGTTCCAAAACTGCTGCGAAGAGAATTGTTGAAAGCACACTCCTTTGCGGGATGCCTCTTGTGACGTCGAAAGTTACCTGGAAATCGTTGACAGTTACAGACAGATGTCTGAGAAGTAGGATGGACTTCAAGATTTGCTGCCAGACCGAAGTAGTGCTTCAAAATAGTAAAGAGAGCTGGTAAGCATATTCTATCGTGCCGATTTAATGTTCAGGAAAATGATGTCAATCTGGGATTTGTTGTTGATGGCCTGTTAGATTCTGAAGAGGGTATCTAGAAGATTTGTAGTTGTTGGTCTATTGTGCAGAACGGTATGAAGGTACTCGGGCCTGTGACCAAAGCAGTGCTGGGCAATTGCTGACTGAATCGCTTTTTTCAAAGATTTTAAGTAAAGAGCAACTGATGGAAATTGGTCGCAGATCTTTCGGAGATTTAGGTTTCCTAATCTTTAGAATGGGCTTGACATCGTAAGGTCTCCAAATTGATCGAACTCTTCCAGATTGTAAGATTCGTCTGAAAATGTGGAGTAGAAGGTCAACAATGTACGTGCTGCATATTTTTACTATGAATAATGGGAAACTATCTGGTCTACAGTAGCTTTGTTAGGTAATTTGTTGATGACATCACTCAGGGCCTCCCTAGATATTTCTATATCATTCATTTGTGCCCTAGGTAACCAGTCCTCCTGTGAGGAAGGGGAATCTGGATCTGGAAAATTTGCCTGCAGGAGGTTGCACTCTACCCATTCCTGGACATTGTATTGGAAGAATGTTGTCTGGTCTGACCAATTCCGGTTTCTCCTGTTTAACGCTAATGGAAGGACCAGAATTTCATCATACCATCTAGCGATGACTTCATGAGAGGAGGAACCGGCATTGGTCAGATCAGACAACGTTCTTAAAATATACTGCGCCACTTATTAGCAAACACAATGTTTGTTTGAAATAAATTCGAATTGTAAACAACAATTTACCAAGGATTCTGCAGACGTCTTTCCAATGAATGCTATCTCTTCTTTACCTCCGTTAATAATAATTTATTATATTACACGAATATTTGTGATTTATTAATTTAACCTTTTAACTTTGATTGCTCTGTATGCGTACACCTTTGGAAGGGGCAGTATTCTGAATGTCTTGGTCTGGAACATCCAATCAGATCGAGACTCCTGATCCTGTTAATGAGTGTCTTCAAGGCAGATTGACCATCACGGCGGGTCTTTTGGCGGATGGATAGCGGAAGATAAACTTAAAAAGGCTTGGATCCCTATACATTTTATACATCCAGAATTCGAGTTGAATCCAGTATTTATTATTGTTATTATTAATATCATTTTATTCCAAAGGAATGTCCCTTTACAGCTCTGCAAATAGAGGACACGGGTTACATGATAATACATGAGTTAACATGGTTACATGAATGAAAAATGACAAGGATACATGAATCACGTGTTAAATATTTCAATAGAGTTAAATGGAAACATATAGTCCAGGGAAGTCATGTTACGGCTTGGATCTGTATGGGAATGCAGTGGTAAGGCTTCTATTCCTACCTGACAGTCTGGCAATGATCTCCCAGATGGCAGGCGAGTTTAGTTTCCGGACAGGAGCTTAGCGAAGATAACGAGGTTCCTAGAGATGATATGATACCTCCATGGTAGCGAATTTTACATTGGAGAACATGACAGATTTTGAAATAGTAGATGATAGGCCGGCAATCTTATTGAGCCATTTTAAAATCCAGTATTCAAGGGATAAGAACCTGTTTTTGGTATGATGGGGATTCCGAGAACCATATAGTAGTCATATAAGGGAATAGGGATTATGCAACGAAGAATATAGTTATTGATAAGATGCGGATTATCAAATTTGGAGATCTGTTTCACAGCCCATATAGTGAATATGTTTTTTTCCGAGTGGCATTAAAATGTGGCAAGAACGTCGTGCGGTCTTTGTCCCAAATATTTATGTTGATTGACTTTCTTAACTGAAGAATTCCCATTATGATATTCACATCATTGATGTTTCTTTTCTTGGTGATAGTAATTTAAGCAGTTTTCTCTTTGTTTACGGAGAGCCCAATCGCATGAGGGTAATTTTCAAGTTGTTGTTGCTGTTCGTTGGAGGTTACAGTGGTACATTGGAGAGCTTAGGCATATTTTGTGACAATAAAAAAACTTTTAATCATCGGAGTATGAGGTAAAGTTAGCATGATTTGCGAGGAAGGGTTCTAAAGATGCGGCGAAGAGGACGGAAGAGAGAACACCCCCCCTTGAGGGGGCCCTCTGGGGCAGACAATTCGGTGATGATGGTTCTGGTTTCTTATCCATTGGCTCCTGGCCTGTTTGAAGTAATCGGATAAAATGGTACATAGCGTGCATAGTTAAGGATGGACAGGTTGTCAGAAGCCGCCTTAATACCGAGAAATACAATAACAAATTGCTCTTTATTGCTTAAAGCACGTTCAATTCTGAAAAGTGTGTCCGTGAAATTGGTGACAGTGGATCGTTCGGATAGTGTACTAAGGAGGTATGGAGGGTCATTACCAAACGTATGCTGGGTAAGAGCAGGCAGTATGGCCTTTTCCATGATTTTGAGGGAGGCGCATCCTACAGCAATTGGTCTGTAATCGTTGGTGATTTAGGGTTAGACTTTTTTGGTAAGAGAGACATATAATATGTGTTCCAGATGGTAGGGTAAGCTCCTGTTGTGAGGATGGAGTTGTATGCTTCAAGAAGGTAGTCAGTGATATATGCAATACATATATTTTTTTAACCTTTAACTTTATTTAACCATAAAAATAGGGAATCCGTCAGGGCCAGTGGTGGACTTGTAGGGAAGACTGTTGATGACTTCAATAAGGCGTTCCTTTGAGATGACTGTTTTATCCAGTGATGTTTGGTTTGATGGTGAGTTAACCTGTATGAAGGGGATGGGGCAAGCAGGGGCTTGGTTTTGGGTAGCTTGGTCCACTCTAGGAAGACTTCAGTCGGAATGCAGAACTATTGGTTCCTGTTGGTGTAAATTATTTTCCCAAGTTTCATTCTATAGGAGATCCAATCATTCTGTGTTTTTCTTCGTACACGTAGAAAACTTGCCCGATGCTTTTTATAGAGCTGGTAGTGAGCTGGATCACGTGTCCTCAGCCACTTCTGGTATAGTTTCTGTTTCATGATGAAGGCTCGTTTCGCGTCACTGGTGAACCAGTTCTTAGTCGTGGAAGACAGGCGGACCTGATTTGGAAGTTGCTTCACAGGCAGCTTCGAGCTTTTAACAGGTTAGCTAAATTGGTGAGCGCTTGGTCAGGATGGCTGGCAACGATTTGGTTCCAGTCTGTGGATCTTAATCTTTGTAGGATGATCTGAGGTTTTTTAACCTTTAATGAGAAGATCTTCTCATGCAAACCTAAAAGTGGACGTTGTGAGAGTGAGATTATACAAGTTATGGAATAGGAGGTCGAAGTTTTGTTGACATCTTGTAGGTCGCATATGGGTGGAGATGAGGAGCGTACGAGGTCATTTATGGCTACTTCATGTTTTGGGGAAGGCATGTTGAAGTCTCCTAAAACGAATGTAAACACGTAAGAAGACTAGAGACACGCATCTTACCGCATAGCGCGTTACAAGGTCGAAATACCATGTCATTCTGAACTCTTGTTTGACACGCCAAAGTAACTAAAGGTTTCTTTTTTTTTTTTTTGCATCAGCGAAGTCAGGGACAAAGTTGGCTTTGCGTTCCACACCACACCGATTCTTTGAATCGGTCTCTTCCTGCTGAACGACTTTGTGTTGTTGAGATTAATGGATAGGTCTCTGATCTGTCTGGAGTAAAGATGAATTAATCTCAGCAGTAAAAAGGGGTGGATAGAGCAGTGGATAGGGAAGTGCAAAATATTTCTCTTTGCAAGTTGTAGATTCGAACCACCTTGTTCTGAATTCCTTATTGCTTAAGAGAGATTCTTTTGCGTAAAGGTGGTGGATTTCTGAGGAGATAACTCAGTGAATCTGTCTTTGACAGAGTCTGTCAAAGACAGATTCAGTGTTAAAAAAAAAAAAATATATATATATATATATATATTCATTTGGCTACTACTGCTCAGTGAACTTTAGATTCAACCAAAGGTCTATAGAAGGTTGGTGGTTGTGTATGCCCCTTTAAGTATTGAATGAAGGTACACAGGACGATGGCCAAAGCAATAATTATTTAAATTTTTAATGGAACTTTTTTAGAAATTTTCAGTGTTACAACTGTTGAGAGTTTGTAAACCTCCAAAGTTTCGGGATTTAGGCACAGGTATAGTAAGGAATAAACATATACTCTTCAACGTACTGTGTGTCTTTAGTTTCGCATATTGATATACACTGCCCTACCATTAATAACTGGACACCCCTCCATAGATGGGGAACAAGTCCTGTGCATATAACACATCACAGAACCCACTATAAATATGCACACAGGACTTCGAACAACTTCAAAAGGGGGCTTGCAAGATGACACGTTCAACAGAATTGATCACCTCAACAAATGCTACACGCCGATTAACATGGTGTATGGAGCACGAATCCTGGACTGTAGAGCAGTGGAAAACAGTCCTAAGGACAGACGAATTGAGGTTCGCACTTGATCAGTCTGATGGCCATTCCTGGGTGTAGAGAATGTCAGGAGAGCAGTTCCTTCCTGATTTGTATCCTCCCAACAATGAAGTTTGGTGGAGGCAGTGTGATGGTATGGGGCTGCTTTTCATGGTTTGGCATAGGCCCATTAGTCGTTATCGACAAAATCATGAATGCTGTGCAATACCAGGACAGCCTGTATCAGAAAGACAACGCGTCAGGCCATACTGCTCGGGTCATAACAGAGTGGTTTGTGGACATGGGTATAGAAAAGTTGGATTGAGCAGCCCACAATACTGATCTGAACACTATCGAGCTTCTTTGGGACTTAGTGGATCGTCGGGTATGTGCAAGTCGAGGTTGCCCAAAGAACAAGGCCGAACTGTTGGTTGCGTTAAAGGCCGAGTGGAGGAACATATCACCTACCAGTGATTAAAAGCTGGTTGAGAGTATGCCGCGAAGATCGAAGGCCGTCATAAAAGCAAAAGGCTTTAGCACAAAATATTAAATGACACTTTTTTTGTTAAAATGCAGGTGTTTGGATATTAATGGTAGGGTCTACCCCAAGTTCCCAACGTGGTTCTCACCTGGACTCCATGTGGCATACCTTCTCACCGGACATGGCGCCATCAATGCCAAACTTTGCCTTTTGGGAATTGAAGAGGATCCTACCTGTGTTTGCGGCAGTCTGGAGAGCTGGCAACATCTAATGTATGATTGCCAGCTTTATGACGACCTCCGCAACATTCTAATAACAAAGATCCTGTATTGTCCTAGAGGACAGGAGCACAACATACTGGATACAAAACAAGAGTACCTGACTTTCTCCTGCTACGCCCAAGAGCTCTTTGCAAGAAGACGAGTGCTTGCTGCAATGGAGCACAACTGAACCCTAAACATGACAACCAGGAATAACAACTGAACCTACTTAATAAAGGACAAGAACTGACTTGATTAAACTGGACGGGACCTGGTCCCATGAGTAATATCACAAATAGGAACACCAATACCACTGAAGACCAACTGCAGCTTGCTGCTGGCCATCTTGGCTCTCAAGCCATGCTCCCTTGCATGGTCCTATCTTTTCCCCTCTCCCCCGGCAGGGGAGGGGATGGTACTTTCCATCCCCTCACCTTCTTGCCACTCCTCTCTTCGCCTGGTGGGGCATGGGCCTGCCCCACTGATTATCTGGGGTCGCCTTCCCTATCGTCCCCATATTTCTGTCTTTCCCCCCCAACCTTCTGTGTCCCCCCACTCTACCTAATACGCAAGTATATACCCACACAGTTTAAAAATTAATAATGACTATATTTAATTGCTTTCACACTAAACTCATTTGGCCTTTCTACTCAATTTTCTTAACCCCTTCTGAGCGAAAATTTTATTTTACTTTTTTGTATATTTATATATATATATATATATATATATATGTATGTGTATATATATATATATATATATATATATATATATATATTTACATATTTTTATATATATATATGTATATATTATTTATTTTATTTTATTATTTATTTTTTTTTTTATTTATTCATTTTTTATTTTTATTTTTATTTTTTATTTATTTATTTTTTTTTTATTTTTATTTTATTTATTTTTTTTTTTATTTATTTATTTATTTTTTTATTTATTTTTTTTATTTTTTATTTTATTTATTTATTTATTTATTTATTTATTTTTTTTTTTTTATAGGTCCTAGCCACTGAAATCTCAGGAAATTAGGTGGCAGGACCTGCCAGAGTAAACATTTCAATACTAGTGTACCTGGTCTGCCTCCACGAGGCATAGTGTGGACAACGTTGGGCCCCAGCAGGGGTCTAGCGGCTAAATGGCCAGAAGAACAACGATACACCACACTACACTCATACAATATCCATACACTTTTAAATCTCTGGCCTTTACAGTGAACTGTTACACCCACAATGAAAGCAACGCGGAGATGGGGGAAACCCCTGGTGCCGTTAGACACGAACACACTATACACTATACACTATACACTATTAATGGTAGGGCAGTGTATGTTTGGTCATGTGAGTCACGTTTTTTTTTTTTTTTTTTCCTGTAGTCCACATGATGCTGCGCACCTTTCTCTGATCGAAGAAATGGGGATCTAACGTGGGGTTAAAAATTATCTAAATGTAGTGTATAATATTATCTGAGTGATAAGGAGTCCTTTTAGGTGGATATCCAGTTAGTTTTTCCCTCTTCTTTTTTGGAGAATGCGTTTTGAGCTGAGTCGTTTAAATCTAGGTCAATATTTTTAATATAATAGAAATCGTTGATTTGCTTTATGTAAATTTTAACAAGCATTTCCTGATCATCCAGATTAACAGGATCATAAAGTTGATTTATTGGCATTTTTTTGCGAAAAAAAAAAAGATTTCGAACTGGTGAAGTGCAATACTTCAAGCAAGAACTAGTGCAATACCGAGGCATCTCGTGACATAAAGTGCCAAACCTAGTTTGCTTATGGCCATGTTCTACAATAATGTTTTATAGCTATCATACATGAGACTTTTACCCTAAATTTATCTAAATCGTTCAAAATATAATTCATGTTTAAAACACATTAACTTGAATAGGCAGAACTTGATTGATGGAATAAAACTCACTGCATTTATCTGTAAAAGCTTTGAGATGGTAAGGCTCTCTAACAACTTTAAAAAGTCCAGTTTATGAATTTCATGCTATTAGAACAAACAATATAAGGAATCTTTTTTTAAATAGGGCTCAGAATGTGGACATCACTTCACAGTTATGCATGCCCTTGTTCTCTTTCTAAAGGTAATGATTCATTCATGGATGTCTCCAGAAAGTTTTCTAATTGGAGAAAAGAAGATTGGTATTGAATTTTTTAGGTCTCTTTAAGTTATAGAATACAGTTTAAGGAGAGAAAATCTTCCCTATTTGCTCTTCTTGAGAAAAATCACGAGAACGGTGGGATCAACCCCAACAGGAGTTTATTATCTCATAACCAGACTTTACCTTTAGTATTCTTACTGCTGACCAGTCGGAAGATTGAAGAATACAACAAATATCGTTCAACGCAACAGACGGGGCGGGGGGCCGTTACAACGCATATACACTACGGTGGGGAGTAATACTGTCTTGTCATCATTGACAGGCACGATGACAAAGACATTGAAGCATACACAGGCCCACAGGACGGAACTTCTCACCAGCTCAAGGCCATAGATCTGATGGAACACCTACTGCGACTTATCCCTAAGACGTGAATAGCACAGCAGCACCTCTGCACTGACTTTGTTGATTCAAAGGTGATTCCTCTGTTGTAGAGGCTTCGGTGTCATGTTCACTCTGGTCAGGAGTTACTGGGACCAGTTATGGATTTTTATATCAGGGATCTGGCTGTATTTTGAAAAAAAATATGATATGTGCATCCAGGGTGAATGATGAGTTTTAAAATACGCTGAAGGAGTTTCATTTCACATGTATATTGGAATACCTTCTACTTTTCTGTCTATTGCGACTTTCGTAGCAGTGATGCCTTTTTGGAATGCCTAAATATTCTTCGTAGTGCCATGCCGGGAAGTCTCTGGTGCTACGTTTGCCACCATTGCTGTAGATTGCTGATCCTTATTGTGCTGTATCGAGGTATAGAGTAACTTGCAGGTTCAAATAAAAGTAACTCAAAGCTAGAAGTAAAAAAAAAAAAAAAACACGCTACAAAGTATTAATCAAAATATCCTTCACAAGATTTTATCACTGGCTTACACAGACGTGACATTCTGGCGATTAATTTTATATGACTAACATTATTTCAAGCGATCTGCAAAGTTTCCATAGATATCTTGAAGATGGGCAGACTTGACGGTCTGGAGGATCCCATAAAAGCTCTGTTGGGTTTAAGTCAAGTGTTTGGGGTAACCACACCATACTTTGCAATACCACCCTCCTGTTGTTTGGTTGCTAGAAAGTCCCTTTACAGCTTAGAGCCATACATCGGTAATTGTGTTGTTGTTGTAATATAAAATTTCTTCCACAAAGTTGAAGTCCAGAGGCTAATGCATTATGTTCAAGAATGTTTTAATAGCTTTCTTTTCTTAAAATTGCTTCTTCAATTCTGACGACGTCGCCCCTCCAAAAAAACAGAAGCTATCTCAGATCATAATTGAACCACCACGGTGTTTCCCTGCAGACACTAAATGCATCACCATTTTTTCTGCAGTTGATCTTCTCACGTAAACTCTACGCTTGGATCTAAAATTTTCAAATTTGGATTCATTCATCACGCAGTACGTTTTTCCACTCTTAAATTGTCCAATGTCGATGGTTCTTAGCGTAAGCCAACCGTTTCTTTCGATTTCCAGGTTTTAATAAGGGTGTTCGGTCGGCTACACGACCACGATGTCCTGTTTGTTTAAGACAAAGTTTTACAGTGGACTCAACTGGGATGTCAAGTGCAGAAATGAGTATTTCGGTATTATCTTGTGCTTTCGCCGTTACTCGCAACCTGGTCGTGGTTTATCGTTTAAACTGCCGGTCTCCTTGTATCGTGGAATGATAGTTTGTACTCCTTTAAATGAAATTCCTAGATTTTCGGGATAACTTTCTTTATACAGAGTGTTAACAGCACTTCGTTTTTCAACACTCAGATCCATATTTCTTGTGTTAATCACAAAATACATAAACATTAGATCAAACTCTCTCTTTCTGAACGACAAGCGTTGAGTTTTATAAATTACAGCTCTTGCTCCTCAATTTATATCATGGAAAAACCCTCTAGAATCATCTACAACTTTCCCCCACATTCAGGAGTCTTCTACCCCTTCGCACCTGGAATATTCTCGAATGTTCTAAAATTTTTCTTAAATATTTCTTATGTATTATTTAAGTTTTTTTGATTTTTATACATAATAGAAAATATTTTAATAAAAATTGGTAAACAAGTTGCTCCTCTTTTAATAAAACCTTTGAAAATTAAGAAAAGCGAAGCGTGATTGCAAAATTTTAGGTGGGAGTGTACCTAATACGGTGTTGGGCTTCCTTTCTCATGGACAACAGTCGTTATTCGTCTAGGCATTGAGTCCACTTGATGTCTAAAGATGTACATAGGGATCTGTATCCATGCTGCCTGCAAGGCTTCCCACAGCGTCGGTACAGATTACGGTTGCGTGTCCGTACGCGTCACTTCCCGTTCCAAAACATCCCACAGGTGTTCACTTAGATTGAGGTCAGGCGAATATGGAGGCCAATTAAGGTGGATGATATCTTCACTGTGTTTCTCGAAGCACTTCTGCACAGTGCAGTCGATAACAGGGAGCATTATCGTCTTGGAATGTCCCGTTTCTGCCCGGGATGATATTGTGTGCAACTTAGTGCAACCATGGTTATGACAATAGATTTAAGTGATATTGAACGTGGCACGGTAATCGCCACCAGACACGCCGGTATGAATATCTAGGAAACTGCAACCCTGTTCGAGTTTTTCAAGTACAGCTCTGTCGCAAGTGTATCGAGATTGGTCTAATAACCAAAAAACATTTCAATAATATTCAGGACGGAATACTGCTGCTTGCCAGAATTCAGGAACAATAGGCGTCCAAGGTCAAAAGTGTTAGTCTCGACTCTGCTATCGGGATAATCCCATCAATTCCCTTAGGATTTTCTCCTCAAGAACCCGGTACAGAAAACCCCAAAAACAGACATGAAAAGAAAAAAATTCAAAATCTCCCGCCTCTTGTCTTAGCGAGATAAATAATTTAAGATAAAATATCTCTCCAATACTCTTGAGACATACTGGAATAACTCAACTAAAGAAAAGGAAGCCATATTCAAAAGGGAAGTGGCTACTCAAACGTCAAATCTTGTCTCTTCCGTGCCTAGTGAGACGCTACTGTAGCAACCTAAGGTGCCAATTAATAACAATAAACCTGCTCTTGAGGTCTCTAGTCCTCTAGCAGAAATGCTAAGGAATTCTGACTACTTAGAATTTATTAAAAAAATCACTGAAAGAAAAACTCCAGATTCCTTATTAAGTGGTGACAGACCCTCTCAGCTAAATCGACCCACACCAGTTACCAGCTCCACAAGAAGAAATAATGCATCAGGACATCAGAAGACCAACTAAAGCGGCTGTCAGGCGTTCAGAACTGAACTATAAAAACTCCAGGCAACCCAAATCAAAATAGTCTAAAACAGCAAAACACGGCTGCAGTGAACATACAACAGCACTACTTTCAACCAACAATGAATGGTAGTTCAACAAATAAGCCTGATGGTCACCATATGCAGAGTTCCAAGAAAACAGTCGAACCAAGAGATATACACATTTGCGAACACACCCAGGATAGGAGAAAAAACATTTGTCACCCCCAACGGCTCTCTGATGGTGATGGCAAGATTCCTAGCATGAGACCACGTTTTAGTGTAGAACAAGAAAGCATTACCGCAACAAATACCCCTCTTCCCTCAGAAGCTGGTTGTCAGCAACTTCATCCATGGAACTGCTGGTAACAAGGTTCTAAAATCTGTACCTCGGTCAGCGAAGGTTTTTGTTACTTCTATTATCCTCACAACTATTCAAAACATGATCAGGGACCAACTCGGTTTAAAACCCAACATAAGACAAATGAAAACCCCTCATGTGCATCTTTTCAGATCACATGCAGAGTGCAAGATCTCCCCGCTATTCTCAGCCCAAATATATGCCCTCAAGGCCCAACACAGATGATAGGTCCAGAATAGCAACGAACTAGGCATGATAAATCAACGGCCACAAGTCTTAACCTCTCCTGCTATATCCAGAATGTGAAAAGTACAGTATATCTAACAAACTCTACGCCCTACAAACTTTGCTCTTCCATGCTGAATTCACCTTCATTTGCATCTCTGAGACCTGGCTCAACAGTACAAAGCAGCTCGACCTACTCATTAGGTCGTCCACTTATAATTACATCAGCAATGAACAGGGCGAACAGATGTGGGAACGGAGTGGTCCTCTTCTACTCAAATTCCTATCAACAACTAAGAGTCGCACCGAGTATATCAGATAACTTTGAAGCCCTTTGTAGTTCACTTAAAGTTGACAACTATTACATCCAACTCTGCTTGGTATATCTTCCTCCAGACCACAATGAAAATGCAAGAATAGAATTCTTAGCTTGCATTGCGCATCACCTACATCCGGCGTTTCCTACCATTGCTGTGGGAGACTAACATGCCTCAACTACGGCATGCAGAAGCCAAAAAGAATCTTGACTCGACCCTAATATCTTTCCGGCTTAAGCAAGAGACTACTCCCCCTAATAGAGGATCTCAAGTACTCGATCTTATCTATCACAATCTACCACGAAGGACCCCCTTGGGTCCTTCGAGGTTGTCACAGACATTCTCTCAGATATGCCAGACAAGCTGTACTTGCTACCTGGGAGTCTAAAACGCTGATGGAACTGATATTCGGGTGACACTCAAGTCAAGTGGACCCAATTTCGGCGAAGTCCGGACGGTCTGTGATAGCCAAATCCTCTGCTTGCACCTTCACGATGGTGGGACTGTTAGTAATCCTGGGTATAACCTCCATGCACAGCACATGGTGGGTGACCACCCGGGTGTGAACCAACGTAAGCAGGGGTCGAGGTGTGGCGCCCACACCACATGGAGGAATGCCGCCCCTCTATGTTACCAGGCAGTACTAGGTGGTAGATGACTCTCATCAACCGGTGAAATACCACCACTTTGCTTATTGGAGGCTTGAAGTGGTGGAACCCATGTTTAGTCTCTACAGCTAAGTTCCGGTCAACCCTTCCCTATCTCTTCCATCATGCAGTATGATTGATGACTTTTGAGGTTATGATGAACGTCGTGGCGAGATCCAATATTCCTTACATTTCGAGGGTACAGCTCTAAAACGGTTTTCGCAGGCCGGCCGCTAGTTAGTACACCGGACCGAACCTATTGGTAACTCTCTAGGAGGCTTCCGGATCAGCTAGTGTATAATCTTGCTACCTCTACTCTGCCAGATAGTGACTGGAGGGAGTCCGAGTAGTGTGTATGCGGGGAGCATTGTCGAGGCCACGTTATGTCAAGGATCTGGGTATATTCTTACCACATGTACGCCATATCCAAAAATTTCATTACTTCATACAGCATGTCCCACCCACTTTTTCTTACTATTGAATACACCATGAATTGTGAAACTAATAGAACAAGCTTATCTGCGAAAAGATCTAAACCTCCCAAGGACTTCCTAATTCATTTCACAAATATACGTGGTCTCAATTCTAATCTCAACGATGTCCATTTCCACTTGCAGTCTGCCAAACCCCATGTACTTTTTCTGACAGAATCTCAGTTATCGGTTGATTCAACTACTGCTCATCTCAGATGCCCAAATTATTCGCTGTATGATTCCTTTCGCCTCAAAGGTGGTACTTGTGCATATGTCCGTTCTGATATTCCCTGTCAGAGACTTGGCAATTTGGAATCTCCTCTCTTTGATCTTCTCTGGCTTAAAATCTCTCTACCTCATTGTGTCAAATTCATCTGTTGTCTCTACCGTTCTCCCAACTCCACTAATCACTTGGAGCTCTTTGACTTCCTCTCGTTGCAACTTGACTTTCTCCAGTCCAACTTTCCTAACAGTGAGGCAATTTTCCTTGGTGATTTTAATGTTCACAACTCCAGCTGGCTTCCGTTTTCTAGTCACACCGACCCAGCAGGTCGAGATGCTGAGGCTTTTGCAATTACTAATGACCTAGCACAGATTGTTCATTTACCTACAAGAATACCGGACAATCCGAATCATACAGCCAATACGCTTGATCTTTTTCTCACAAACAACCCTTCTAAGTACACGGTCGAAGTGAGAGGTCCTTTAGGTACTTCAGATCACAACTTGGTGATTGTCTCTTCCCCAATGGAACCGTTATCTCATGGCTATACCCAACCTCGTGTTGTTTGGCATTACAAGAATGCAAAATGGGATGACCTGCGAGACTTCTTTTCTTCTTTTCCTTGGTCGGATTACTGTTTCAAAACTCCTGATGTCAACGTTTGCTCAGATTGTGTCAGTGAAATTATTCTTGCAGGAATGGAATCCTTTATCCCACACTCCACTTTAAAATCTCGTCCTTTATCTAAACCTTGGTTTTCCAATAAATGTGCTAAGGCTGTTCAAGAGAAGAATGTTGCATATCGTAATTGGCTTGTTTCTAATTCTTCAGTTTCATTTTCTGCCTACACCAAAGCTCGTAACAATTGTAAAGCAGTTATTAATCAGTCCAAACTAGAGTTTGAACAGGCTAAGAGTAGAAAACTTGCTTCTTGCCCTAATGGTAGCCGAGCATTCTGGTCTCTTGCCAAAGCTATTGGCCGCAACTTTTGCCCATCTCTGCTTCCACCTCTGTCCAAACCAGATGGTTCTGTTGTCACTTCAGCCAAGGATAAAGCTGACCTGCTAGCATCCCATTTTTCTTCCAGCTCATGTATTAATGAACTTGGTAAAACACCTCCCACCATTCCCAACACGGTCCATTCAATGCCTCCTGTGGTCTTCCGTCAAAAGGATATCAGAAGGATTTTGATGAATCTTGATGCTAAGAAAGCTCCAGGTCCTGATGGTATTTCTCCACTTGTTCTCAAAACCTGTGCTCCTGAACTTACTCCTATTCTTTGCCGCCTTTTTTCACTTTCTTATTCCAAAGGTGTTTTTCCTTCTGCTTGGAAATTTGCTCATATCCAGCCAGTTCCTAAAAAGGGTGACAAATCCCTCCCATCCAATTATCGTCCCATTGCAATTACTTCTACTCTTTCTAAAGTAATGGAGAAATCAATTAACCGCCAACTCTTAAACTACCTAGAAACCTTCCGTCTGATCAACGATCGCCAGTATGGATTCCGTCAGTGTCGATCCACTGGTGATATTCTGGCTTATGTTACCCATTTATGGACTACTTCAATGGAAAGGTTCGGTGAAACACAAGTAATTGCTCTTGACATCTCAAAGGCTTTCGATCGTGTTTGGCATAAAGGTCTTCTAAACAAGCTTCCATCTTATGGTTTGCCAACTGTTTTTAGTAATTGGTTATCCAGTTTTCTCTCTGATCGCTCACTGAGGGTGATGGTAGATGGCTCTCTGTCTTCTAACTTCTCCACTAATGCCGGTGTCCCCCAAGGTTCAGTTCTTTCCCCCACTCTTTTCCTCTTGTATATCAATGACCTTCTTCCATTGACTGGAAATCCTATCCATAGTTTTGCCGATGATAGCACATTGCATTCAACTTTCCATTTTGAGAAACCTTGTCCTGCTCAATCAGCTTCAACTTCTCGAAAATCTGCTACCAATTCCTTAAATGCCGATCTTCAGGTAATTCTCCAGTGGGGCAAAGACAACTTAGTTGATTTCAACCCTTCTAAAACTCAGTCTTGTCTTATATCTCGGAAAAAGGATTCTTCTGCTCCTATGGTTATCTTTAGTGACACTCCAATTTCTAGGCAAAAGGATATATCTCTTTTGGGGATTACCCTGACTTCTAATCTCTCTTGGCACAAGCACATTACAAACATTGCTTCCTCTGCATCTAAAAAACTTGGTTTTCTCTTTCGCTCTCGGCGTTACTTTTCTTCCAAACAGCTGCTCACTCTCTATAAATCGCAAATCCGCCCTGCCATGGAATATTGTTCCCACATCTAGGGTGGTGCCCCCAAAACCTCTCTCAGTCTTCTTGATTCCATTCAGAAGAGGGCAGTGAGGTTAATTAATGATTCATCTCTAACAGAGTCTCTCCACTCGCTTTCTCATAGACGTACTGTTTCTGCTGCATGCCTCTTCTACAGATATTTCCATGGGCACTGTTCTTCTGAATTGGCTTCTATAATTCCTGCTCTCTCTTTCAAAACAGTCCGAACACGTGCCGCCACCAGCCAACATCCATTTACTGTCCAACTTCAAACCCACAGAACCAACTTTTCATCTTCCTCATTTATTCATTCAACTGCTGTTTTCTGGAACAACCTTCCTTCATACGTATTTCCTGAAAATTACAATCTACAGAAGTTCAAGTCTAATGTCAACAAATATATTCTTTCGTCTTCTCACCCTCCAACCCAAGCACGGTACTAAGTACTATAGGTTCTAATACCTCTCGTGTTTGGGGTTCACATAAAAAAAAAAAAAAAAAAAAAAAAAAGGATGGTTCCCGTCCCACAAAATTTTAAACTTAGATCTGATCATCAGCCTCTTTCATTTGAATTCCTCACTGATGGCTTACATTCACCGACTCATACTACAGAGTCTAAAACAATCTACTCCACAAAATTTATTAAAACGGTGGTCATTATCCAACACCTCAGAAAGATTGATTGGCAAAGTATGTGCTCTTTATCAGTCGAAGACGCGACATTAGCATTCTCAAAAGAGCTTCCTCGAATTGCACTTTCGGGTGCTTCCAAAGATGTGCGTATCACCCCGAGGACTAGCCCTTGTTCTCTAGAGACTTGAAAACGGCCTTCCTTAGGAAGCAAAAAGCCTTCAGAAAATGGAGAAACACCAAAACAACGGCAGATCACATCGTCTTTAAGAAAGAGAGAGCCTACTTCGCCCGACTGAAAAGGCAGGCTCACTCTCGTATGATTTTCAATCGTCTTTCACAAGCCAAGCGGGGTCTATTCCAATACTGTCTTTGACTAGCGTACATTCTCTGAGTGGGCTGACAATGCATTCGGTGAGCTCGCACGTGATGACGTCCAACGCTATCTACTCTACATTCAGCCTATTAATAGACCTTCCCTATCAGCAGTTATTATCTCGAGAGATCATATCATCGCAGTAATTAACAAGATCCCCAATAAAGCGACAGTGGGCTCAGATGGAGTTCCCTTATTCATAACAAAGTTATGTAGCACCTACATAATTGACACTCTCCTACTCATTTTTCAAGAAATCTTTAAAACTGCTACGATTCCTAGAATCTGGAACAACTACTTTGTTAAGTCAATACCAAAATTTAAAACTCCAAAGAATCCAAAAGATTTTCGGCCCATCTCAATAGGATGCTCACTACTTAAAATATTTGAAAAAGTCATACGCACAGCAATAATCGATTACTGCTTTAACCATCGACCTTCCTATCTACATTCAGTGATTAGTGGAAGATCCACTACCACCAACCTTCTAGACACCCTTTTCAGGATACAAAGAGCTTTCAACTCCAAGTCGCAACTTAATATTTTGTTTCTTGATATAAAGGCAGCATATGATCAGATATCCATCCCCGTCCTCCTACACATTTTGGAATCCTATTTCAATATCACTGGCTCTTGAAAGTGTTGGGATCAATCCTTCAACCTATTATACATCTGCTTGTCCCACATCAGTACTTCAGCAGAAGTTTCACCATCTAGAGGGATGTCTCACAAGGGGGCGTCCTCTCCTCAACGCTATTTGCGGCTCCATTGGAACTCTTTCTGTCGGTTAACCAAGTCTTCCTGTCCTATGTAAATGACTTGAAACTATTTACCACTTCAGGAGATCCAAGCTCAGTCAAATTAATCTCTGATGAAGTAACACGGAAGCTCTCACTCCTTGAAGAATATCTACATACCATTGGTCTGTAAATAAATGAAACAAAACCAGCGAAGTCACTTTCACTTAAAAGAAAATAAAGAACCACATTCCTGCCATCATTAATGGTTCTGAAATCAGGAAGGTTTCTCATTGCAAAGATCTCGGGTTACCATGGGACCAAAACCTAACTTTCCTCCCTCATTTCATGTACTCCAGAAGAAAGTACTTCTCTGCCATGTGGGTCATTCGGCAAGAACTCGCTGGTTTTTGTAATGCAAATCTAATCGTTCAGTATGTCCAGAGATGTATCGTCCGAGGTATTATGTATGCATCAGTGATTTGGTCATCTGTCCCGCCCTCCTACCTGAAACGCCATTTCGGATTAGAATACTGGTACCTGCGATGGTTGAACTGGGCCACGAGGAAGCTCTTCACAAATCTCCAAGGTGGTACTGTTCTCAGATCTGAACATCCCACCGTGGAAACATCTCATCGTTAAACGGAATATTATAAACCTTAGTCAGCTGTTTACATACACTTCGGATGCCCCCGGCATTGACAACATCCTATACAGCAGGAAGAGAAGAAGAGACCAAAATTACAATTTTACTATCTACAGAAACGCACTTTAAAGCCTAAAATGTATTTCATGCATGTTCCCCTCCAATACCATCAATTTCTGCAACATCCATGATATAGACCTAAAGAAAATATGTTTTAAAAAGAAATACAAAAAACAAATCCTGGCTGAAACCTTCTCCGTGGTTCAATTCTGACGTAGCACGAGGGATTCCATGGTTGATTAACTCTACAAACCAGAAAACCCACGTCATCTGCTGCAAGGGCGAATTCGCAATGCTGTTTTCTTCCTGGGATGTGCCAATGGCCACTTTTTGTGATAGAGTTCAAATGGAGAGCAGACTTCCTCCTACTAATGGCATTGATCAATTTCTGTTCATTTTTATCGAATTAATTTGATCTAATTTACTCATCTTGTTATTCGTTTATTTTTATTTTGTTTATTCCCATAAATCTCCTATTTTATTATTATTGTACGCTAACCATTTATCTCTGGTTCTTGTAATCATTATTATAATTACCGACTTATCACTAATGTAAACTCCACTAGTGCTTTGGTGTCCAGGGGTGAGATTATGATCTCTAACTGAATAAATAAATAAATAAAATGCCGCATATCAGGGTGCACGCTGTCTCCTAAAAGCTGCTGGTAGACCTCACCAGTGAAATGTTGGTCCATTCGCACCAGGGGTCCTAGTCCTTGCCAGAAAAACGTGTCCATATTAAGCAGCCGCTGCCATCTCTCTGCGAACTATGCGGCATAGTCCATTGCGATGGGATGGCCACAATTCAGTGATCAGTGAGTGCATGTTAAAAGGACAGTGACTGATCTGCCAGATACCCAGACGATAACCCAATAGCATACTGTTGGAATTGGAAGCCATCTACCCTGCCCTCCACTGAAGACCCTGCATGAACTAAAATCTTTCCTTTTAAGTAATCTTGTTGGCAGCATAAGAACTCCATGGGACAGTGGTACAGCAGTTAGGGATGGTGCATCTTTATTGGTCCTTGTGTAACCCATTTTCATGGTGTGAAATTTTATTATCCTTTGTACATAACTGTACCTAACCGATGGCATCGCTAATTGTTATTAATGACGTAAAATGGCACAAGTTTGCCTTGACCCCGAAGAAACCTAAGTTGAATTTGAAGTGGTATTGGAGTCACACAGTGGAGCTACGTTTCTACTCCAACACCACTTCTGCCTAGTGCTAACGATGGACAAATTTTTTGATCATTCTCCATAATCAACCACGCGAGAGAAACCTTTGTTTTCCACAACATCAAATGCTAATTATCTATCACTCAGTAATAAATGAATATTTTTCATTTATGCATTTTTAATGCATCCTACATATTTATTAACAAGTGAACAGGTGGAAGAGATCAGTACTTTGGTGTACTGGGTACATGAGTTAATTCCACTACTGAATTTCTCTTGTCTTTGATGATTTTCCCTTAAGTACAGGGTATTTCATCATATGTGGGGCCGTGCCATCAAAACTGATTCTAGATCCAAAAAGTTTGTACATAATTTAATGAAAACATTTGTGGTGTATACTGGACAGACACTATACCTCGCTGAAGCATTCAATCACTATCTGTAAATACTCTCTTTCGAGGGATATTCCTGAATTATATTCGATAAAGTGGTAAACCGTAGCTCCCTTCAAGAAAAACCCAATGGACCACAGGCTGGAAATTGCTAATCAAGACAATTAGAGCATGACGCCGTGTCCTCACGTTTTAAGGAACCCATTCGTAAATGATCCATCCACCTTAAAGTTAATAGTAACACAAATCTAGTTCAGCAACTATCTCTGCAGACACCTTAAAACCCTTCCATGTTTTTCAAGCTGAGGTCCTTGGAGGACTCTTCCTTCTTCAATTTGTCCGGACGACCAGCACCAAATACAAACATCGGACATGCATCGCAGTATCGACATCTGCGAAGTTAGCTTCTCGGAATATAAACAGGGTTGTTAAGTGTGCTCGGGGCCATAACCAAAGGATGACGGAACATGCGCGAGGAATCCTGCCCTCGGCGGTCACTTGGACTTATCGAAGTGCAAACATCTTTTAGTCTAGACGGGCTTTTCGACCGACAATGAGCCACACGCTTGGGCGCGTACATCGTCATGATCGTACGACTTGTGTTTCCATGGCGATAACCTCATCCGTATGTGTAGGTTCGTGCCTCATGTGCGTGGAACGTTTCCTTCAATAGCACTTGGCGTTAGACACGGTCATCTGAACCGATATTCCGACTGTCTTCGTCGTCTGGTCTTTTATAGGCGCGCGCCTTGTCCGCCGAATCGAAGCGTTTTCTGTTGTTAATTATAATTAGCGCGCTATTGCACGTTTCGTGTATTTCCGCGCGCCCCCTGTCCTTATACCCCCCACCTTCCGAAACCCCCTCTTCTGCACCGAGCACCCAACAGACCAATAAAAGATCATCAATTCCCAAAATCCGGGATTCCGGCGACTAGGTCCGACCAGCTGTCGCTGACAGGTAGCACTGATGAATGAAACACGGGCCGCTTTCGCCCTCGGACGCCGAAATCGCGTGCGCGCTCGTCCGCTCGCACCACCGAGACCTCTAGTTGCGCTCGTGTGTTCGAGTGTGTGCGCGCGCGCGCGAGCATTTTCCCCGTAGCGCAATTTTCGCACAGCGTGGAAAAGCGCACCCGAAGCGCTCGCGACTTCCCCCGGCGAACATTCAACGCCTTTAACCGCAACCTTCGTCCAGTAAGAGAAAGAACGCACGACGACTACGGTAATAAAGTTGAATAATAACGTGCCCCGCCACTAATGTATGCCAACCCTAATGACTGGCTCTTACTGAAAAGCCGATACTTCCACCCTCCGTCTTTCCATCTCTTACTTGATGCATGTGGTGTTCGCCGGCAAGACTATATTAACTAAATGTGTTCGCTGTACCCCTTGCAAGTGACGGTCATTTGGAGGGGGGAGGGGTGCACTTTCATTCAGAAATCGGTGTCGGTTTTGTTCGAAGTAAAATTAAAAGTTTAATATTGCCCCGCAGAGGACCAATATCTTTCTCCTTCTGACTTAGAGAGAGAGAGACAGAGGCAGGGGTCGGGTGGGGGAGGGGGAGAGATTTGTTCTAAATTACGTAGACTTCCTGTCTTCTCTTTGAACTGTTTAGATCTTATAAGTTATTCCGGGTGTTTTGTATTCCTTTTGCGAAGTTCTTTTAACAGTTGATGAATTTAAATAAGAAATATAATTATCGCTTCGGGTGTAGCCTGAATGTCTGGCTGTGGAGGAAATTATGAGCGCTAATGGAAGGTTTGGCCAAAAACGCTACAATTCCAAATGGAAGGATGCCGCGGAGATCAACAGAAAGTACATGGTCACTGATCCGGCCATCTCAAACACCTCACTAGACAGTCCGGTTGTTATTAAATCGATTGGAGGCCCGATGACTACGTACAGATAGTTTGGAACAGTGTGTTGAACGCTGGATTCCATTAGGAGCCAATACGAATCTCAAGAAATTATCCACGATCTGACTAATTATCCAATTATCCAATTAGTCAGATCGTGAAGATCCCACTGTTCGATAATTCCGACTAATAGACATAGTCCTGGAAATGTTTGGATAACAAGTTGCCACTGATGATACAAATTATCTTTTAGGAGTTTAGATTTAGCTGTTGGAGCTCTGAAATCAAATTTAATACAATGAGAAGACCAATTATTTGAAAAATCATCGACTACTGGATTTTCCTTCATTTTGGCAACAAGTACTGTCTTTCAAGATTCGAATCGCATTAATGAGGGAGGAAATTATTGATGGTTGGTTGTTGTGAGTTTTGGAAGCATCAAAGGCTTAGGACATATTGTCTGCGAACTGCATGTATTATATGGTCGATTTGTTGTTTGCTGGATGAAAAATCCGAGTTTCATTGGATTTTTCATCCAGAAAACATACGAAAAAACTCGGACGTGTTACTATCGCATGAGACCGACTAACTCAGCCAGGTTATGAAAAAGGTCCATAAAAATTCCTCGCGTCATTAACGTCGAAGGGAAGTTACTGATGAGCTTTAAAGATGGGATGAGGGACTCGCCCATCTTAAAAGATGCTTTTTTTTCATCCAAAAAGAGACAAACAGACTTCAGAACACAGTTAAAGACAAAGACTTTGCAGATTTAATAAATAAATAAATCCAGTTTAACTAAGTGACTAAAAGCTTGGCGAATAGAATTTTCCTTCTCATCTATTTTAGCAGCAAACGTTGTTCATCCAGACGCGCGCAAACAGACAGAGACATAAGAAAAAATTGCTAAATATAGACAGTAATAATCTAGTAATAGCGTTTTAATTGATATACCAGCAGGTGGCGCGCTATTCCAAGTCACCGATAGACAAGCTGTTGCTCTTATTGTGTACTCGAAGCAGCGTATGAATGTACCACCGGTAGCACGCGATAATTGCCATTTGATGATAGGAGCATGAAACGCGTGGTCACGTGTGGAATTCACAATTACCATCGCGATGGAATTACTCGATGGGAACGAGAGTAACTGCGCAAAATACGTGTCAACTTTAAGTGTTGCGCACGAATTAATTCTAAAAAATAACGCATTTCATTCGGCCATCTTGAAGTCTATTCCACACTCCTGACCTTGATAATCATCATCAAAGATGGAAGCCTCGTTATTTCAAACAGTGGATTAATGGCGTTTTAAAAATTAATCCACGGTCCTCATTATTAGCTATATTAAAAAAATAATAATAATAATAATACGAGCGCATGCACAGAATACTTAATAGGATTACAAAACAGCAAATCCTTTAACCTCCTGGTGTTAATTACGCATACCGAGCCAATTATGGCCGTTTATTTGTCCTTCTTGATATAGGGGTGGCTTCTGTGTGCAGTTGACATAAGTTATACATTAATAGACAGACTGCTGCGTAATTGGCGCTAATGTTAGCGCCGAAATTTAGCGGATAAGCCTCGTTTCTATATCGCGGTTCGCTTTCAGCCCAGGCCAAAGAATTGTGTCAACGAAGTCATTACCATGGCAACAGCATTAGTTAAAGGACAACCGCTGCTTATTCGCTCCATGTATAATACGTCGGTAGCTTTTCTTCGCTGAATTTTCTGCCGAATTCAACCAGAGGCACTGTCTCGCAGCGCGTGCTGTTACAATTCAAAAGGAGCGAAGCCAGCAATGCCGCAAGTAACAGCTGTTCTGGACATCGAAGAGCAGAGACCGTACTGACTTGGGAGTGCTCATTCCGGCTCGTGCTAGAAAGGCGCGTGCTAAACTGTCTCGAGGGGGTGCCAGCACGGCTCGATGCATCTCGCCTAACACGTTAATAGATTTGGTATTTATCCATAATTACGTGGGGGCGCAGGGTCTTCCTGTTATACAATTAGTCCGAGCTCATGATTTCGGCTGTATCAGTGATCAATAACCTCACGCTTTGGGAGGTTGGGCACGAGAACCGAGGAGGCACCGAACCAACGATTTGTCGCCTCTTCTGTCAATCCCCTTGCTGTTCGATGATGAAGAAAGAAACGATTTTATCTATCTATATCCTTCGAGGATTCTTTAAATTTCTCCGATACTGTTGGAGATTAAGAAATGCGTTTATTGTTCAGAAAACTTTTAACTTTCTACGATATTATCATAAACATATATTCAAATCAATCAATAAAATTTCATTTATCGATGCCTTTTCAGAATTATCTATTTTTTCCATATTTTAAGTTTTCTTTAATTTTTGGAAATTATCTTTGACAATGTAAGGTTTAATATTTAAAAACAATACTGATTTTTCATCAAAATATCCTCCACAAGATTTTATCACTGCCTTACACAGACCTGGCATTCTGAAGATTAATTTTATAATAGTGTCTTCACTAATAACTGGAACTATCTGCAAGGTTTCCTATAAATTTTGTGATGATGGGCAGACACCATGGACCTGACAGTCTAGAAAACTCTACTAGGTTTGAGTCAAGCGATTGTGGTGGTCACACCGTAATTGGCAATACCCCCTCCTGTTATCCAGCTGCCGAAAGTCCATGCATAGTTTAGAGCTGTGTTTCGGGCCATTGTCTTGTTGTTATATAAAATTTCTTCCACAAAGTCGAAGTCCACAGGATATTGAATTATGTTCAAGAATCTTCTTTTCTTAACATGCCTTCAATTCTGACGATCTCGTCCACTCGATAAAAACAGAAGCAACTCCAGATCATGATGGAACCACCACCGTGCTTGAATGTAGGCACCAAACAATGTGGCACCTTTTTTATTTCAGTTGATCATCTCTCTATACTTGGATCCAAAATTTCCAAATTTGAATTCATCCGTCCACAGTACGGTTTTCCCATCTTCAATTGTCCAATTTTGATGGCTCTTAGAACAAGTTGATCCTCTTTAATAAAAACTTTGAAAATTAAGAAAAATTAAACGTGTTTCCAAACTTTTAGGCGGGAGTGTATGTCTCTGTTGAATGTTATAGCTGCATTTCTGAAAAA
This sequence comes from Mastigoproctus giganteus, assembly GCF_048544385.1. NCBI lineage: Eukaryota > Metazoa > Arthropoda > Arachnida > Uropygi > Thelyphonidae > Mastigoproctus > Mastigoproctus giganteus. Next base: position 146,908,197 of record NC_143586.1, on the reverse strand, counting down.
GTACCAGCAAGAATCATCTTAAATTCTCCTTAAATCACCGAACATAAGTTGCCATAAAAAAAAAAATGTTGGAAAATGTTGTTGGAAACTACATTGCGTACCAGGACTTTATCGGAGGAAAAGGTGGAGAGAGAAATGCTTAATCTAAGTTACCGATTTAAGACATTATATTAAAAGAAAATATATCTTTCATCATATATGACTTTTTAATTAGGGGTATACACCTTATTTCTTTAATATCATTTCTTAATTATATTATTAAGGGAAATAATTGATCCCATGTATTGGGCAGGTCGATCAATTTATCTCCTTGATGGTTGTATTGATGATTATATTGAGTCTGATGTGGAGAGTCTCTACGATAAATGAGCGTGGTCAGCCCTAGAGTAGCACACAGAGAATTTGTCGCATGGAGTTATGCTGTTGGTGTTTCAGAGCTGCTCTGGAGAGAATAGAATCTAAAATACATCAGCGTAAAGGTGCTATAGGATGATGGGGCAGCAGATTCCAAGACCTCTACTCAACATAGGTGAGGATGTAAGTTTTCATAGTGTCTAATTCGCTGCCTAGATGTTGCTTCGCTTCGAGACGCATGTGGGAGATCTTATGATGGTAGAAGCAGATCCTGGGATCGAAACTGATAAAGAAAAGGATTTTAAGGGAAAATCTTGGCATAATTCATTATTAATGCTAATAATGTCAGAAGTATCTGATAAACCCAGTTTCAACAATTTCACATAGACGTTTTACGATTTGTTAAAGAGCCGATGGATCTGCCTCAGCGGAGTCCAGTTTAGACTAGCAACCGATCCGTGACCCATCATTTGTCGATGTGCTCATTTCAACTGTCGGTATTTTGAAACAAATCCAATATCGAGCCAATAACTTAATAAACACAGGCCTGCTACTGCTCCAACTTGAAATTCTTCGGAACTACACCGGATTCCAAAACACTAAGATGATTTATCCAACTGAGTCCTTCCAAAGTGGAACTACCTCTTTCCAGACGTCTCCAACGTTAATCTTCTTTCAATAAACATTACTTTCTAAGCACGACTTGTTGATCATTTCTCAAATTCCACCGAAAACGCCTCCGATTTCACCTACACGTAATTAACTTCCACGCATGCGCATTAAGCCACCGACCGATTCCTAATGGCTTCTTTCTGCGCCAACGGTCTCATCAACGTTGTCAGTCACACCGCACCGAAGTCTGATTAGAATTCGTAACGCATGCGCTCGTGGTTTTACGCCACGTGGAACAGATGCGCAGTATTTCTGGGTCATTGTGAAATCAGCACATGTAAACAAGATGGAGAAATTTTTAGGAAGAACGGCCAACATATGACACGAAATAAATCGTTTCACGCCATTGGTACTCGAACAATGGCTACAAAAAGCACCATTTGTTACGACACGGAATCTGTTGAAGTTACGGTTAAGATCATCGATGGGCTGTTTATCTAAAAGCCAAGCGTGTTAACAGGCTCAGGGAAAAGACCATTTTTCATTCTTTTTTAACGCGATCTTCCATTAGGGAAGTATATCGTTTGCCTGGCTTTTCTAACGCCGACCTGACCCCATCGCCCGCCTCCCATGTATGCATACAGGCATTCAGTGTCTCTTTCTGCGTCTCTGTGCACAGGAGAGCGTACGTGTGGATGTAGGAAGGTGGCTTTTCCTTTCTTTATCCAAAAACTAAAAAAAGAGCATGTGGTGGTCCATTCATTGGCCAAACGGTAGAACAAAAACACGATCAACTGCCGAATTCTGTTGGCAGTGGGAAGGCACCCCACCAGGAAATTTTCCGGCACTTAATAACATCGGGGGACTGTGTGTCACCCAAACAGTTATAACGTGCCACTTACAGAACTGTTAAAATCTGAAAAGAATTATTGGAACTGTGGAAATTATGGATTTATGGGAACAGTAATTGATGACATCGAGTTCAAATAACATTCAGGGATTAATAACAGCATAAACTTCTCAAACTCCTGAGGTTACCAGCAATCCCCTATCGTGTTGTCTCTTTCTGTAAACATGGATATCAGTTAATGATTAAAGAACCAATCCTTAGTCCTAAAAGACGAATTCCCGGAGAAGAGTGATTATAAGGTCCTGGAATATTTGGAAGGGGAAAGTAAACGTCGAAAATAGATTCTGTTCTAGGATTTCCTTGCTGAGTCACGAATGGCAAGGTGTCGATCCTAGTTTATCGATGGATTGTGGAACAGTTTTGGATGGACCTTAAGTTGCAGTACCAACCTTATGGAATATAGGCGAGTTTAAAGGGTTATAGAGGTTTCCGAGGATTAAAAGGGAACTCAAAGAAGATGCTCTAAAAATTTGTAAATCTAATTGTTCTTTGTAGAGTAATCCTCAAAAATCTTAAAATTTGAAAATTTGATGAAAAAAAACGTTCCGAATTTCTATCGGTCCAATTGAAACTTCATGAAAAGTATGCAATTTTAAATTCTATTCATAATTCAATTTTATTTTAAATTCTTTTAAGTAATATTCGTGAAATTTCGTGTTTAAAAATATAAAGCATCATTAAAATTCACTGGAGGGTGAATTTTTACATGCTGGCAAACATAAGGATGGACGTTTTCGAGACAAATAGGCGCATGTGCCAAGAGGCTTAAAAATCTGTAGAGGCCATTTCCTAAACCAAAATTAAAAAAAAAAAAAAAATAAATGGACCATGGAGTTATGATAAAAATGGAAGCTGTTGCGATCATAGGTTGATAACTCATTGACCGGTTTAATTACTGTTTTGATTTCTGATTTTTACCCAAAACCAGAAGAATTCACTAAAAAGATTCAATCTTCAATATTTCGAATTTCTCTGATTTTAAAATACAAAATGGATACAAATTAACCTCCAGAAGCACGAGAATAGTCTTCTTAATGGCTTTTGTTATTATGGTTCCATCAAACAAATGTTTTATGGAAACGCAAAAAAATTACAGAATCAAGTTCGAAGATCCCAGAGGTAGACGAAGGGACATTGGAGACAACGAGTTTTTGAGTCCTATTTTTGTCAATCGATGTAAGTCCTTTACATAAACTATGCATTGGAATGTCCAAAGAAAACTAAACACGCCATTCATGGTTAGATGGGATTCTGCTTAAGAAAAGAATACGGGGTAAACGGCTTCCGTATAGCACCCCTGGAAAAATAAGAAAGAAGCCGGAGTGGAAGGAAAGAAATGATATGCAGTGTGCAGTATCAACAGCCCGCATCAGCGGTGGAAGGGCTTGCTTCTGTCGCTCCTTGGGGGCCTTTGGCGAAATAGGTAGGTTGACAATAGTCTCCGTTTACCCTACTCAATATTTCTAGCGTTTGTTGTCACTTTTTAACGACCACCGCCACAACTCCAGTCACAGTCCCGTCGACTCTCGGACATCGCTCCTTTGTTGATTAGGTGACATATGGCCTCGAGTCTTTCTTTCGCCAGCATGGAGATGCAAACACGCGGTTGACTCCCCGTCGCTTCAAGCCTAACCAGCTATTGTGAAGCCGGGGCTATAAGAAAACTATTTATTGTGTATTAATGTGCCGCGAAGGATTTTTTTTTTTTGCCTTACGTAACACCGAGATGGAGCGCGCGCCTGCCAAAGAATTGCCACTCGCTAACAATCGGAGGACACTACATTAGCAACTGAATGTGAGCGCATTGTTGTGCTTGTCGAATTCACTTTGCGCCTCCAGCGAGCATGCGCAGATAATGAAGCGCGTGATCAGTCCTGCCTTTTTTTTTTCCGTCCCTTCTTTCTTTTCTGGTCGGTGAAAGGAACAGACAGTACTTAGCAGAGGATGCCATAAATAAACGGATGAGTACCAGGGCCCTTTTTTTAACAGCCGTAAAATTGGCCATAACTTAGGATAGTGCGAAGAGATGCTTATTGAACGGATTATCTCTCCTGTCCACCATCTTCTGAATTTTCCACTCTCTTTTGCGTCTAGTGGAAACTGTAGGAGATGAGTTTTATGGCTTGTTTACAGGCAGTTGTGGACAGATATTCCCTCTTGGGGCACTTGACTGCTCGTGAAATACGGCTGTCAGGGGCCGACTTCTCAGGGGTTGCTGTGCGCCTATTTGAACAACCTTATTTCCGTTTTTTGTTGGTGGCATGTTTCGGTTAAAAGCTTAAAAGACACTTCTTTTTTTGAATCGTGTCCTAGGTGGTATCGAAGTTTTGCATTTATGCAAAAGACAACCGGAAGCAGTTCAGTGACAGGAAGTGACAAACACATTTAAGCCTTAAAAGGGGCTTTCATTTACCTCAATGTATTTAATGTTTTATTTTCTCCAAGTTCCAAGACATGGGCTAATGATAATGGGTGTCTCCTAAGCATTTCCTTTCTCCTTTTTTTTGTTTTTACCCCTTTTATAAATTGCCCTTGTTCATTTGTGCACAATTATTCAGTGTAATAAATAAATAAGATCTTTATTGTACAGTTCACCAGTACACGCAGGTACCACGACCATACAATACCCTTCACGGCACCATGCCAGAGGTTAACAAATGGCAGAGATAATAAAGAAATTGTAAAGATTAATTATAAGCAAATTATATAATAAAAAAAAAAAAAAAAAGTACTCATAGCAGATAACATTGACTTGAAAGGAAAACTAATACAAAATAACAAAAATAACAAATTGTGATAACAAAAGCTTTTCCTCAAGTCCAGTTTTCTGAGAGTCTCTTGCCCCGCCATTACGATCTGAGATCAGTTGGTAGTTCTGGAGACCACGTGCAGATCTAGGATGATCCGTCTATACTTTTTATCATCTATGATTTTAAATAAGTCAGCATCCAGGGATTGAACCAGGTGGAGCTTCTGATAAGGCAGGAACCGATCTTTCAAATGTAGTCTCGAAGGAAGAGCAAGAAGCTTGGGAGTGGAGCGGAGACCTGGTTGGGGAATCCGCCAGCACACGGTGTCCCAAACGTTGGGTGCTGAGACTCTCCCGGCAATCATTTTTACGGTGAAGATGAGTCTTCTCTCGTGCATTAATGCTGAAAACCTGGTTAAATTCAGCGCGTTGGCCATCGGTGTTGTGCGCTGCTTTGGTGGGAGATGACACTTCCAGGTTGCCCACTTCAGGAGCCAGTATTCAGCGGCTTTTAATGGTTTAATTGTGGTGTCTGCAGCTGAGCCCCACAACTCTACTCCATACAGTACACTTCCAAAAATCATCATCCTGATGTACATTTTTATCAGGTTGCTGTTGTGAATGTGTAGCAAGTGCTGCTTGGCAACCCACCGTTTCTTGTTGAATTTAGCACAGAGTTCTTCTATATGGTGATGGAATCGTAATTTTCTGTCGAAGATTACACCCAGATCTCTTTGCTTTTCAACGCAGGGGATCGGGACTCCGTCAATCGCAGGCTGAATTATGGTTGGTATGGGTTTAAGAGAGAATACCATGATGGCAGATTTCTCAGGGTTCACTTGCAGGTCAAAATTCTTGAGGTACTGCTGTACTTCTGATAAGGTCTTGTTGATGGTTACTGTGGCGTTTTTGGCTTCATCAGTCAAATTTATTTTTGTGAAGATCTTTAAATCATCTGCATATGATATCATATCTGTTCTATTGTGTATTAGTGGGTAGATGATAGCAGTGAAAAGAATTCCGGACAGGACTCCTCCTTGTGGAACGCCTGCATGTATTTGTCTAGTATACCTTTGTTTTCCTATGTACATTTGGATGATTCTATTCTGAAGAAGGGATGTCAGAAACTTCCATACTGGGCCTGTGATGTGATAGTAATTTCGAAGGAGTTTGAACAAGGCTGGGATGTGAACACTATCGAACGCAGCTTGTAAATCAAGATATGTGATTGCCATTTCTTCTTTCTCCTCAAATGATCCAAGGATTGCATTAGTAGTCATAATCAGGTTACTAACTGTTGATCTGTTTTGCAACGAATAATGAATTTGCTGGGGCCTGTGCGGGAGAATGTGCGTGGTAAGTGTTTTCAGTACTGTTTTTTCAAGTAATTTCAATAGACACGAGGAACGAGAGATGGGTCTAAAGTGCCTGGCTTCAGTTGGCTGGGAAACTTTTGGGAGTGGCCTAACAGAATATAAATTCCATATTGGAGGGAAAAATTCTCCTTTTAATATGCTATTGAAAATTATTAGGAGCGGATCACTTAGAAATGGGCTCAAACATTTAATGATAAATTGTGGTACTTTGTCGATTCCCGCTGTACCAGTTGCAGGCAACTTATTAATCGCAGATAAAAGGTCTTGTCTTGTTAATTGAATGGTTTCAAGTGCATCTCTGGGCACATCATCATCAAACATGGGAATATCACTGGGCTCAAGTTGGTTTTGCTGAACTCGTGCAATAAAGTCCATCCACCTTTCAGGATCAAACTGTGGAGGGAGTTCACAGTATTTCTGTCGGTATGATGGACAGCCCTTATGAAGTGTGGTTTCAATGTGATGTTTTATGGCTTGAGACTTGAGGCGGTTGAAGCTTGCTCGTCCTTTGGAGTACGCAATTCGATCCGGAGCTAGTCCTGTCATTTTCCACTGTTTGTACAGTTCCTGTTTAAGCTTAAAACTGTTACTCAGCTCAGGAGTCCACCATCCTCTCGTACGTTCAGAGATCCTTATTTTCTTTGAGGCTGCATAATTAGAAATTGTGATGAGCCAGCGAGTTAAAAGGTCTAAGGCAAGTTGATTATCACATTGCTCAAGTGCATTCCAAGGAATTGCAGTGGCTGCTTCTAGACATTTAGTAATGTTGAGTAATTTTGGGCTCGTTATTATCTTGGTGTGGACCTGAGTCGAGACGTTGTAATTTGGAGTCGGAAAATATAAGTTAATTAAAATTGGCATGTGATCAGATTGAAAAGCTATTTCTGTTGTAGAATCAAGTTCACAATTGCTCGATGATAGCACAAGATCAAGATGGTGATCACCTCTGGTCGGGAGATTATTAATCAGATGGATTCCTAATGGGTGAAGGTTATTTAGCAATCTGGACTGAAGATGAACAAGTTGAGGGGAAAAGTTAAAGTCTCCACAGATAACATGCCTTGCTGAGTGATGGAGCCCATGAATGAGCCAATTAGTTATCTCGTCGACGGTTTCAGCATCGGGTCCTGGAGGGGTGTATATAACTGCAAAATCAATGCGAGCAGATTTAAATTCGCATGACGCAATTAGCCCTTCGAACTTAGTGGACTGACTTTTATAATTCTTAGTAACAAGTATGTGCGGTGTTTTGTAGAAGAGTCCCACTCCACCTCCCCTTTTGTCTTGTCGGGAGCAGAGAATCACATTATATCCAGCCGACACTGCATATGGAAAATGCTCCTCATTTCGGCCAAGCCAGGTTTCTGTTAAGCAGAGCACATCAAACTTGTGCGAAAGTAGAAGTTCTTCTACAGTTTCAAGCTTGTTACGGATGCTACGGGCATTCTGATAGAATATAGAGATGCTATTATGTCTGGGGATATTCCTTAGTACCCTCTGCGGTCTTTTTCTCTCTTTTTTTAAGGTGTTTCTTTCAGATATCCTAACAGGAATTATTGTGAATTGGCTTCCATTCATGATTTCGGTAGTGAGTCAGCTAGTGGGGTTTACTGGACCCTGAATGTGATCGTGTCTTGATTGGCTGTGCCTCTGAAGTCTGGTGGGGGGCGAAGATTGAAAGTAGGGCCTGATGAGGAGCCCTTGAGGCCAAGTGGATGGCTGACACAGGATTTTATATTGGGTACTGTTGCAGTCTAATCTGAAAGATGAATAAGAAGGCCATTTTGTGGGTAGTTGGTATACATCAACGGATATATTCAAATTATCACTTATGCCATTTTTAACTTGTTCAGAGGTTGTGTGTGGAGCCAATCGTGAGATGAATAGGCTTTTGCGAGTGGGTTGTTGGTCGATGTGTGCTACGTTGCCACTAGTCTTGAGCCAAGTAGTTGGGGCTGTCCCAGTTATATATGATCTTCTCGATCTCTTGTTTCTTCGTGTCTCAGGTACCATCCTTGCCGTTTGGCGCTTTTCCTTCGTTGTGTTTCCTTTGGATACATGAGGGGACGGCCCGGCGACAACCTCACCCCACGAGTGGGGGCCAAGGTGAGTTTCTGTAGGAGTTTCCTGACAGTGTCTACTAACAGAATTGGGATGAATGGTATTTGTAATCATGGATCTATCCAAAATTTGATTCGGTGCGTCAAGCTGGTGAGGTGTGCACGTTCGGCCTGCTATAAAGAGAGCTAGGGGATCTACACATGCAGCGTTACTTTCATAAGTTGATACCTCATAGGTTTCTTTTTGATTCCGCATTGGGTTCTTTTTCAGTGCGGAAGTCTGATTGTATGCTGTTACATCATTCTCGTTATGTGTCATCCCATTAGTGAGTATAGAAGAGGTGAATGGGAATCCTGCACCTTGGCCAGGCTTCGAAGTGAAACTATTCATAGTCATGCTCTTAAGTTCTTCAAGTTGGCTCTTCAGATGAGATACTTCCTGCAGGATTTCTAAGTTTTGAGCCCGCAGAAACTGGTTTTCAGTGAAGAGATCAGCGACGCATTCAAAAATTCTTTCCATCTTGTCTAACGTAATCCTTGCATTATCTGTTTGTAGGGCTGTGATAGTTCTCGTGTGTTCAGTGATTTCTGTAAGGCTTCTACTAATGAAATCGTTGGTGATTACTTGGTCAGTATTGGCCATCGGGCTTTCAGGCATAATAGTTTTTGTGTTGGAACCATTACAAACAATCTCTGTTCCGTTTTCGTTAGTAACAAGACAGTCAGAAGGTTCGGCAGGCGGTAATGATGTCAGTGATGTGAAATTGTCGAGGTCAGTGTCTAGGATGCTGCTGTCTGCTTTCCGTGGGTTTACGGTTTCATTCTCTCTGTTGATTTCGCTCGTTCTGTTACAAATATCACATGTCCACACCTTTCGCCGTTCTTTATTCAGTTTCCATAACACTGTGGGGGTGCACGGCTTACAAAATCCCCTCTTGCACGAAAGACAGCTCAGAAATACAGCTGATTTCACCACCTTACAGATAGCGCAGTTGAATTGATTATTTGGCATTTTTTCGTTGAGTATTCTCTTTCCACAGCTTTAAGTTCAGTTTCCACAAACTGCGTGATCAAAAATGTTCAACCAAGGGAATGTTCTGTAAAGTTTTCGGCAAGGATTAACTTTAGTACCCTTTAGCAGGTTACTCTTGGGAATTAGCGTATTAGGCACACCTTTGACCTTGTTCTTCTAGCATTCAGAAACGGGGTTAGATAGGCTTTGAGCAACTTCTATATACAGTATTGTACTAAGCGATAGTTTCAAATAAAATTAATATAGAAGATTACCTGAAAACAATCATATTCAAAAGACGTGACTATGGGATCTGCGACGATGAGACGAACCATCTGATATAAATTGCTTACTTGCGAGAATAAGAAACACTAATATTGCATGATATAGGGAGAACTTCGTTCAGGGCGACCTTACACTACTCGCACATGCACTCTATATCTTAACTTTAATCGGAGCTCATTCGCAGGCTGCCACACACTATACACGCACGCACTTGCTCCAATTCAAAACTTTATGGACGTATTCCCAGCAATATCCACTAGGCCTAACTGCCAACAATGCGTGTGTGACTACAGCAAAGCGTTAGTATTTATCCCTTGTGAAATGAAATGTTTTCTTTTAGAAATCTTACACGTAATTTAAGAAAATTTCTCCGGTGTTATCTATTTCCATCACTTGAGATGGTCGTTGGTATCGTCTTAAAACGGAATTTTCTAATTTATATTCTACAATCGTTACTGTGTCTATGTTGACAAACAACCGTTTTCTTTTATTAATTTTATTTTAAAAAAATAACCTTCTTATTCTTCCAATTCGCCTTTAAAAAGGGAATTGTGAGTCAAAACAGAAGGTCCAGTGGGCAGTAAATGATCGAAAAATTTAATTTAGGCGAAGAAAGACCCATTTTCAACCGAACTATGCGGCAGAGTTGAAGAATCTAAGATTTGGCTACAGAAAATCAAAAGATTCGACTGGAGTCGTGGTTCCAATGCCAAGTCTTCCTGTAGAATAAGTGCAGAAAGATCATGTGGGTTGAAGAATTTTGATTTACACTTTTTTTGTACCGATGGTAGGATGAAATGTGGCGTGAATCTCATCAAGTCAAGCGTCCAGACTGTCTCATGTCAACCACTCAAGCTGCTGGAGATGGTATCATGGTCTGGGTCTGCTCATATCGTGAATGAATGTCCTGTCGCATCGGACCGACTTAACCCTGCAATGCTTCAGATTTGCCCGGATTGCGATTAATTCTCTCAAGACGACAACACAACCATACACCGTGCAAATATTGTATCTGAATTGCTCGAGGAACTCCAAGATTTCCAACACCTACCCTGGCCGGGAAAACGAGTATGGCCGCCGTCTAGTGTGGACGCACGTTCTCCGCGCTCCTGGATCTTGTTCACTAATATGTGGTAACAGTGTCTACTAGTTTTTGAAAAGTTTACTCCTTAGTATAACTACTACAGTGGATCTCAGGGTGAGAAACTTTTGATTATTTAACGGGAACTTTGCAGATTATTTGCGTTTTTTATCTATATCCTTTGTTGCCAGACCGTACTGGTCACCATGCGGCTGACAGCAGGGCTATAGAGAGGCACCAATTATACTGTGGTTGCCACGCAAATACCCTGCACTAGACTTGGGAGGAATGTGTAGCACTCCCCTCCGGCGCAGGGATTAGTGAATTATCTACCCCTTCAGCTGTGACCTTGATTGGGGACGGCAATTCCACCTGTGAAACCTTGAACTGTGATAACGTCCAATATCTTCAAACTATGTTAGGGAACAATTTTCGGTGAAATCATGATTTCAGTGACACCCCCCCCCCCCGCTGCAATAGACTTACCATGGACAGCTTTTACTTTCGTTCCTGCTTGTATAGTGGAAAAACAGACTTTACCATAAGCTTCTGCGGCTGCGAAAACGCTAGAAGAAAGTAGCACAGGTTCTCCAAGGCTATCTTACGGCTGTGCGTCCCCCCCTCACGTTACAGTGGGGGATAGCCCAAATCGACATCCGTGCACTATCTGGCTTCAAATTTAGCCACAAACCTGTGGTTGGCACCAAACTTCGTCATTCCTCAACCTCTATCAAACTGTGCAGCAATAATCTGTTATCCGAATATTCCCGATAAACCGGTATTTCCAACTAATCTGAGAATATGGATACACCCAGTACAAATCCCACTGAATTGATTTGTTCATCGAGCGCTCAACAAACCACTGATAATACAAAAAGTGACCAACCTGACATTGAAATCACGGATAATTTTGAGGATGTCCGGCTGACACCGGTATCCAAAAAGAAACATAGAAAACGGGTAGTTCCCCAATCGGACAGGGAAACCCGCTCGCAAAGTGAGCCTCAAGAGCCCCAGGGATCCCAGGGCCCCATACAAGACAACCGCGAAAAGACGACAAAACAGCAAGAGTCGACTAACATCGACCCAACTCTTCCAGAGGGCACCGTTAATGAGCAGGTATTGGCCCTGCGAGTTGAACTAGAAAATAAACTAAAAGAGTCTTCCAGCCGCATTACCTCAACCCTTCGGGGCGAGATTGTTGGTATCTGGGCAAAGCTTGAAACCATCCTGCGCAACGTTCACCTTGCTTCTGAGAGGAATGAGGCCAAACTCGAGGCATACCTCGAATGTAGGGGCACACAAATGCTACAGCGCGCCCCAACTTTTGCTGATGCGCTGAGGAACACAAAGCCAAATACGAGAACGGACCCGCCACCAAAAAGAAAGACATTACTACCAACACCACACCTGGTAGTTCTCAAGCCGGCCACAGCCAATGCACCAAAAACAAGCGAGGAGATTAAGAAGACTGTAATCGCTTCCCTTACTGATGACCTGAGAAACACTAAAATAAAATCCATTCGAAAGACCCGAAATACTGGCATCATCATAGAAACTGACTCGAAGGACGACGCTGATATGATATTAACAAATGCTAAGATACCTACCCTGGGCCTTCTAGCTGAGCCCCCAAGGAAAAAGGCACCCCCAATAGTAATTTATGACATCGACAAGGGCCTGGACCCCAACAACATACGAGATGAATTGTACAGGCGCAACCTCCAACATGCACTCCCAAAAGAGAACCCAGCTAACCTAATAAAGCCAAAGTACCAAACAAAGTCTAGAAGTGGCACTTCCTTCAACTGGGTTGTAGAACTGGCACCAACAGCCTGGCACATACTGATCCACCACAATCGAGTGTACATAAATTGGGGCTCTCACCGCTACAAGGAGCATGTAGCTGTCCCAAAATGCTTCAGATGCTGTCGTTTCGGTCACACGACCCACACGTGCACCCAGACAGAACAGACCTGTGGTCACTGTGCCGATAAAGGCCACAGCTATGAAACCTGCCCGAACAAGGCCAATGAACCAATCTGTGCTAACTGTAAAAGCCAGAAACTACCTCATGCCCACTCACTTCGGGATAATAAATGCCCTGTCTACATCAAGGCCAAGAGCACGCTCCAACAACGAATAAATTATGGGGACACTGCATAAACAGTATAACAGCAACAAGATAAAATTCCTGCAAATAAACGGGCAGCGGGCAAAGGCCGTTGTGGCACAACTCCGACAGAAGGCAGATGAGGAAAACATCGATATTCTCTTAATACAAGAACCCTACACTCATTCAAACAAAATAAGGGGATACCCTTTGTCCTACAAAATTGTCCAGGCTCCTGGTGTGACACCCTGGGCGGCGATCGCTGTGAGGAATCCTCACTTGACTGTGATGCAGATATCTCATCTCTGTTCTCCATGGGCCGCCTGTGCCCACATCATCTCCTCTCTGGGCGACTTCTATGCCGTTTCTCTGTACTGCAGGCCAGGAGAGGACATTCTACCTGCAGTCCAGTACCTACAACATGTCTTAACAGAACTGGCGGGTGCAAAGATTGTCATTTGTGCTGACGTAAATTGCCGCTCTGCCCTCTGGCACAGTGAGACCCCAGGGCGTAGAAGTGCTGCAAATGGACAGCGGTTGGAGGAGTTCCTGGCCAATAGTGGTCTGGAAGTCATAAATAGGCCCAACAGCCTGCCGACGTTTTCCAGCTCACTTTGGGAATCTACGATTGACGTGACTCTCTCCACTAGGTCCTTTGCTAGATTTCTGTCGGATTGGACCGTACGGGAGGGCTGGTCCACCTCAGACCATCGGGCCATAACTTTCAACATGTACAGATCGATTACTCAGTCCACAATTATCAGACAGAAGCAACACAGATACGCTTTGAACAAAGCTGACTGGAACCTGTTTAAAGAAACACTCATCAATGGGATATTGCACTTACAAACCGAGAATGTGCAAGTTCAGCATCCAGACTCCCATCAGCGCAAGGTCACGGACATAATTACGAACGCTGCAAACACAGCAATAAAACGGAAAAATCCCATCCCTGGAGCAGTCCCCTGGTGGTCAGGAGAGCTTCAGGCCCTCAGACGTGAAGTAAACCAAAAGAGGCGTGCATTCCAACGAGCCAGGCGATCCTGGCCCCCTGCAGAAATTGAATACCTCCGGCAGGAGTACAGAGAAACTCGAAACGCTTACAACGCGATGATCAGGCAGCGTAAAAGACTGTCCTGGGAGCACCTGGTATCAACAGTTGGTAACTCTGACCCCTGGGGTGTCGTGTTCAAGGTAACAACAAACAAACTGCCAAGGGGAGAAGTTATTCGCTCCACAATCACCCCACAAGGCCACATGACCTCCACCTGGCAGCATTCAATTTCAAACATACTTGATTACTCTTTCAAACAGCCACCAGATGACAACTCACCAGAACAACAGCAGCTTTGCCTCGACAATAACAACTATAACTCAACACTCGTGGAAGAGCCTTTCAACGTCGAGGATCTCTCTATGGCCATTGGGAGACTGAGAAATAACAAGTCACCAGGCCTGGACATGCTCGAGCCCGAAATAATTAAAAAAGTTGCTGAATTCGCTCCAGAAACCCTGCTAAACCTCTTCAACCATTGCCTGCTAAAGGGATGGTTCCCAACTGATTGGAAAACTGCGTCCATTCGGCTCATACTCAAAAATCCAACTAAACCGTATGATCGCCCTGACTCGTACAGGCCTATTGCTCTCCTTCCTGTGCTGAGTAAGGTTTTTGAGCAGCTCCTTAGACGGAGACTGGAAAACCATTACAATACTGCACAGCTACCAGCACGAAATCAATTTGGATTCAAACCGGGCATGTCTACGGTCGATGCGCTGGAGGCTATTACAAATGCTGCCAGGAACTGCACCCAGAAGTACCTCCTTGTCATCTCGATCGACTTTGCTGGGGCGTTCGACACCTTATGGTGGCCTAGCGTCCTCGGACGGCTGAGACGCGCTGAGCTCCCAGGAAATCTCTACAACTGCATTGCCAACTATCTCAGTGACAGGAGCATTGTGGTTCAGGCTCCCTTCTCCAGCGTGGAACGTCGTGTCCACCGAGGTTGCCCTCAGGGCTCTGTCCTGGGTCCCCTTTTCTGGAACTCTGTACTCGACGAGCTTCTCAGTACTGACTTAGGCGATGTCCAGACCTTGGCATATGCTGATGATCTCTCCCTGATCCTGGCAGGGGACTCCAGGGCTCAGCTTGAAGTATCTGCCAACAGAGCTCTTACCACCCTTCAAGCGTGGGTCCGGAAAAACCATCTGACCATCTCATCCACAAAAACTCAATCCATTCTCCTGAAGGGCTATCTTGATCCGCAGAGGCCGCCTCAAATCAAGATACATGGCACAACCATCAAGCTTGTTACTCAGCTGAAACTCCTTGGCATTATCATCGACAGCAAACTAACATTTCTCCCACATCTCAACTATCTACAAAAGAAAATTAGAAATTACATTGCACTGGTTGCCAGGGTTACCCGCCGAGATTGGGGGCTCAAAAAACGCACTCTAGCCTTACTGTATAAAGCCATATTCATACCAGCTATCACCTACGGTTCTGGCATATGGTTCACCAAAGCCTCCACTGTGGTAGGACGAAGAAAGCTGAACATCATTCAACGGCCAATTCTCCTTACGATAACCAGAGCATGTTGCACCTCCAGCACGCACGCCCTACAAGTCCTCGCCGGTGTACTGCCCCTAGACCTTGAGGTGGCCCATGTGGGGATGATGTATCAACTCAGCAGAGGAAAGTCTACCACCTTTATTGATTTTACCACGGATCCTGCTAACACCTATTCCAGCGAAAAAAGCAGACTCCTAACCTACTTACAACAGACCTGGCAAGCCAGATGGTCTGAATCCACCAAAGGGGCCATCACCCGCAAATTTATACCAGACATATGCAAAGTATATCCCAAATCACCATCCTGGTTCTCCCCAGGCCTTCTAACCACGTACCTCCTAACAGGGCATGGTGCCTTTCGCAGCAAACTGAACCTTCTTGGACTTTCCGACAGCCCCCTTTGCACCTGTGGTGCCCAGGAAACCTGGGACCACTTGATGCATGACTGCCTACTATATGATGACCTCAGATCTTCTCTCATCACACAAATTCATTTCATCCCGAGAGATCAGGAGCAACATCTCCTGGAAGACCACCATACCTATACAGCCTTTTCGAACTTTGCTCAGGGCCTCTTCACGAGGCGGAAAACCCTACCACAACCACAGAATCAGACCCAACCAGACAATGAAACGGCCTAAACAGCCATGTGTTAAGACCACTACTTGCTTCAGCACACTGCAATCCCCGTGAAGACTTTCAACCTGCACAATAATTGTGCCTTTACAATGTAGTCTCAACATCACCTTCATCTACCATGACTGCCGCTCCGGCTTCGCCTCCCACCAAGTTGACTCACCACTGAAATGACTCTACTATCTGGACGGGACTTCTTTGTCCCAGGATTGACACTACTCGGATTTGATCCTCTCTGATTGACTCTACCAAATACATCTTCATGCAGCTCACTACTGAAATGACTTCACCACCCGGCCGGGACCTGTCTGTCCCAGGACTGCACTACTCGAATCTTACCTTCTCGGAATGGACTCTGCCAACTATGACTTCACGCAGCATTGCTGCCAATGCCACGTGGCGATCCTGAACCCGTGCTCCCTTGCGCGGCCCTGTTTCTCCCCTGTCCTGGCGGGGAGGAGGTGAAGGTCCCCTTGTCTCCTCCCCGCCACCCCCCCTTTCCTTCTGGTGTGGCATGGGCCTGCCTCACTGATTTTGGGGTCATCTACTCTATCGACCCTATACTTCTGTCTCTCACCCCCCCAGCCTTTAGTCTCCCCTCCCCCCTCTAGCTTTCCAACTAGCGTTCATCCCATGTCAAAATTATCCTAGCCCTACACCCAAAATTCTTAATTCCACACTGTATAACTTAAAACTCCTTGGCCTGACCCAACCTCTAGTGCACCCCCCATTTTTTTTTTTTTTTTTTTTTTTTTTTTTTTGTCCTAGCCACTGAAATCCCAGGAAATTAGGTGGCAGGACCTGCCAGAGTACTTATTTAAAAATACTGGTGTACCTGGCTTGCCTCCACGGGGCTAAGTGTGGGCAACGTTGGGCCTCAGTAGGGGTCCAGCGGCTAAATAGCCAGATGAACAACGGTACACGACACTACAGCCAACAATATTCATACACTTTTAAATCTCTGGCCTTTACAGTGTTCTGTAACACGCGACAATGTAGACTACACGGAGATGGGGGTAACCCCTGGTGCCGTTAGACCCTAAACACACTTTACACTTTACACTTTACACACCTACCCTGGCCATCTAATTCTCACAATCCGAATAAAACTGAAGATTTCTGGGATAACGTTGGATAAAGCAGTTCGGCTCAGGAAGAATGGTTAAATGTGGAGCTAGACTCCCTCAGAGATCTACTGGAATTCACGCCACGACGTGTGCAGACTGTAATTTAGGCGAAAGATGGCTCCATTGAATAAAGGTTTATAATTTTTTGGCCAGTAGTGTATCTTCTTTTCTTTTTTCCCATTTTCGCATAAGAATGATACTCGTAAAACTAGAAATCTTAGAGATAACAGAATGCCATGCATAGAGAGATAATATGTCTTTTTGCAGATTTATGCTTTCCAAAAATGTAAAACTAGAAAACATTTTTTCAGAAGTGAGAACTGAGGAGCGCCAATGAGACAATATAAGTGAAATACATTTTATGACTTTAAAATTTTTTAAATTATATTTCCTGTCAGGCCGGTGTCAACGGAAATATTGTTCGTATTTCACTCCCAGTCTCTAAAAAGGATCATTGTGGTGCCATTTACGATATCAGTTGATCATTTTAACAAACGCATCAGTTATTTAGTTTCGTATTTAAAAAGTTAACTCATTAAATTCGGGTTAATATCATAAAGTCGATTCCTGGTTGAAGCTTTTCGATGCCTCGTTAATCGTTGTAGATGAAGAACACGAGACCAATATCGTGAACAGACATATAGTTTTTGATTTTTATACAGGAAAGGGTGTTGCTTGAAATACAACCGAAAATAGCGAAGGCATTTTTTCAAGTTTAGATGAACTGGTGTCCACCACCGGATAAGATAGAATCATCGAACAACTGTCAGGATGGGGACACTTTTAAATAAATAGCAAATATATTACTTTTACCACCTTCTGTTTATTTGAAATACAATGTCGAGGCAACTCTTTGAAAAGAGGTATCTAGTTCCCTGTGAGGTTCCCTTTATAACAAAATCATGTTTATGGATTGATCGACAGTGCACTATTATATCCGTGGTAGATTAAGTAATTTCGGTTACTAAAAGATCTGGGGGTGGGGTTATTGTGCAGTCAGATATGAAGTTTTCTGAACAATGCAGACAGGCTGCCAGAGAAGGTCATGGGGTATTTTCAATGATATACAGCAATTTTGCAAGCTGGGAAAAGGAGGTGATTATCCCTTTGTATAAGGCAATGGTCGGACCACTCCTTGAGTACTGCGTACAGGTCTGCAGGCCTCATTTTAGAAAGGATGTAGAATTGCTAGAACGACTAAAGAGGAGGGCAACAAGAAAGGCTAAAGGTCCTCTTACCAATAAAGGCTAAAGGTTCTGCAAATTGCAGCGTCTAGAGACTAGACACCTGTGAGGTGATCTGATTTAGGTGTACAAGGTCTTGAATGGGTTAAGCACGCTGAATTCTGATGGGATTCTTCCTCTTGCCCACATTAAGAACCTGAGGGGGCATATATTCAAACTGAGGAAAGACAGTTGTAGAGTAGATGTGCCAAAATTCGCCTTTAGCCAGCTAGTGTTTGATTGCTGGAACAAACTTCCATCTGTTGTTGTGGAAGTTGATAGCTTAAATAAATTCAAGGAGGAACTGGACTTGGAACGAATGGATAGGTTAAATGGGAAGGTTTTTTTTTTTTTTTTTTTTTTGACTGATACTGTATAAGCTTGCTTTCTTGCATCATATGCTAATGGTAATTCTAATTTATTTTCGAAATGATACAATTTTAAAGGAATTAAACCACCTCAATGCCAAACACAAACTATTTATGGTTACATTTCTGGAACTCACTCTTTCCCATCTTCAGGCCTATGGGGATAAAACATTGTTTGAGGAGTGTGTGGTTATATGAGGAATGTTCTCCTCCCCACACAGGCCCGAAGACGGGTTTAAACTATTTAAAACTATTTATGGTTTAAACCCGTAAATAGTTTAAGCGGTTGCGTTGAAGTGGTTCAATTCCTTTCTAATTGTATCATTTAGATAATAAATTACTTAATGTACCACGTGTTATAATAATGTAGTGACGGGAGAGGAATTTTTATGGTCTTCTTCACAATGTGGTTGAGTTAGTCGGTCTCAGTCAAGGGTAACATGGCTTTTCCTCCCGGAAACTTGGGTTTTTATCCAGCAAAAGAGAAAATTGACCACAGAACACACGCAATTTACAGACAATATATACAGTACAGAGCAATGTGCTCTTAGTTGCTGATGCTCCTAAAACCCAACAACAACAACTCCCTCTTCCAAGTAATTCAGAAACTCATGCTTGTTAGTAAGTACGCAGGTGGCTGTTGAAACTGGAGAACACGTTTTAAGAAGAATTCTCCTGCTCCCTGTACCGAAACAGATTTCTTCCCTATTAACTCTCTCATCCTGGAGGGATCTGTTCCTCCCAATATATCACCGAAATAAATAAAAGACTTATCAAGTGCTGTAAGCAATCTCATCCCTTTCTTAGCACGAGAATAAAAAAACAAAGAAAAGTTGGAAAAACTGACGACTTAATCATTTTCACAAAGCCTAGCACGGGCCCTTTAATGTTTCATCGTGCTGTGCACGTTCACTGCAGGCACACGTTTGGAGACCACGCCTCCCAAGACGCAGCTATTACGCAATATCCTTCAAGAAGTTTCGTAGTTCGCTCGAGACACGAACAAGCATCTTTTACCAAGTACGGGTGTGCATTACGTTGCTGAATTTTCCTAAGTCGACCATTAATCTAGTGTCAAGGTGGATATTTTATCAGTAAACATTGAATGTATTAGGTAATAAATCACCGTCAACATGTTCTTTCCAGGGCTGTCGGCTGAACATTAAGGAGTTGGATGTCAGCTTTAATGGTATGGCTTGCTGGAAAATAGATATTTTTTTTTGAGCTTTTAATGTTTAAAGCGGTAAATAAAAATGGCATTTTCGGGCTCCACGAACAGGTATTATGTTTTTAAAGTGGAAAAAGGTGAGTTAGGAAAATGTTATTGCACGCAACAAAGAATACGCTGGATTTTTTTCCCCCTTCCCTCTCTCTCTCTGTTCGCGTCTTTTCTCTAACTTTTAAAAATGTATCCGCTTACTTATAAACTAATTAGCAATTCATACACCCCTCTAATGAGTTAGTTCGTAGTAGATGAAGGAAGTGGTTGATATATTATGTGTTTAAATTAATACGTTGTAGGTAAGAACTATGACACGGCTAAGAGAAGGGTTATGACTTGACCTGACACTTGTTAAGTAAGTCTTCAACTTCTACAAAAACAGAGAGGAAAGACTATCGCGTTACCTTTAATTCTGGGTAATCGCGCCTTTAAGTACACGTTGGGATGCAGTAATTATTCCGATGGGTGACCCACAGCGCGCATCGTGGCCTTGGAAATATTTCACGCCAGTGTACGTTATCAGTTATCGGGTTAGCATCTTTGCCAGGTTGTATTTTTCCTTTTCCTCAAATGCGAGTGCACGTGCGTCTTCGAGTGACCTTTCTGGATTGCGGGATACGTGTTGATGTGGTTCTTTGGTGATTCCGACAGAGATGAATTTTCAGAATTGCATTATTCTAATTTTTGTTTATGAATCTTATTATGTTTTCTTTCTGACCGATGCTTCTGGTCCGTGTTGTTGTTGTTGTTTTTAGATTAAGCCAAGGCAGTTTTGTTTTTATTTTAATGTAGTGGCTGCTTAATAAACTCGATGTGTTTTGACTAGCTCAGCCACCTTAGGAAAAAGATCTTAAAAATTCCTGGCGTCATTGACGGGATTTGAACTCTGGCCTTTTCCACCCGCTTTGGAGGGCAGTTATTACAACCAGGAAGCATTGATTTTGATTTTAAATGCGTGCATTTCATTCTAGTATGAAACTGTACGTGTATCAGAACGAATGCACTCCTGTGCATAAAGTTAAAGTGGTTGCTCTTATAACAAATACAGGAAATTTTAAAAGATACTAAAGAGACATCAGGAATTGGCTGTATTTATAACATGGTTTATTTCTAAAAAGGTGAATTACGTCATCACCTCAACAGTGATGATGAAAAAACCCAGAAAAAATCCACCGTAAAACTCATACAAATTTCATGTTTTGAATAAAGGTTACACAAGGTTACTGGAGGGCGTAATTCGTGACCCACACTCACTGGCAGGTGTATATGTACACAGCTGTCCCACTAAGTCCTTTATGCTACCAATAAGGTAATTAAAGGAGTAGTAGTATAGGAGGCATGCGATGCAAGAAAGCAAGCTTATGTAGCATCATTCAAAAAAAAAAAAAAAAAACACCATCTCACACATCCATTCCCTCTAAACGTTTGTCCAGTTCCTCCTTGAATTTATTTAAGCTATCAAATTCCACAGCAACAGATGGAAGTTTGTTCCTGCAATCAACTACCCGCTATTCTAAGGTAATTTTCCACACATCTATCCTACAACTCTCTTTCCTCAATTTGAATTTATGCCCCCCGGGGTTCGTAATCTAAGCAAAGGAGAAAGAATGCCATCAGAATTGAGAATGCTCAACCCATTCAAGGCCTTATACACCTCAATCAGATCACCTTGCAGGTGCCTACTCTCCAGGCGCTGCAATTTGCAGAACTTAAGCCTTTCTTGGTTAAAGGACCCCTTCTTTCTCTTCACCATTCTTGTTGCCCTTCTCTCTACTCGCTCAAGCAACTCTACATCCTTCCTAAAATGAGGCCTCCAGACCTGTACGCAGCTCAAGGTGTGGCCTGACCATGCCTTTTGCAAGGGGATAATCACCTCATTATCCCTGCTAGCAAAATTCCTGTATATCATTGACAATACTCCATAACCCTGCTCTGACAGCTTGTCTGCTCTGCTCTGAAAATTTCATATCTGACTGCACAATTACTCCCAGGTCTTTTTAATTTTCTGCCACCCTCAGTGTAGTACCACACATTTTGTACATTTCTCTTGGGTTACTGCTACCCATATGCAGTATTTTGCATTTGTCAATGGTAAACTTCAGTTGCCACTTCTCAGCCCATCTGCCGAACTTTTGTAGATCCTGTTGCAGTAGCACACTGCCATTACTGTCATTAACAACCCTGCCAACCTTTGTATCATCTGCAAACTTCAATATTAATCCTGATATACCTTCATAAATATCATCGATTAAAAATAGAATAGAATTTATTCCTGAGAAGGTTGATGACTTGCATTTTTCTCCTAAAAGCACTTCAGGCACGTTCTACAGAAGATTCATATCTGGGATGTGCCAAGTCATTTCATTTTCTGGATATCTTCGTTTTCCGAAAAAATCCATCAACCAACTGAGCCCTGTAGGGAAGCGTTTGCCTTACAAAAAGAAAAAAAAAAGAACTGATGACTATCTGCAAATTTCATTTAAGATTAAATCTCTTTGTGATCGGACAATTAATTCTGTCCTCGTAGATAAGGATAAGCGGTCATTAATGGTGATATCTCCCCACAATAAACCTGTCTTTTCCATTTGCTGATATTCTACACCACGTTCTCTCCAGATGTACCACTGTTCAGGCTGAATCTTAGCTCACCAGAAAACAGAACTTGACTCCATTGTTCAATTTCAATTTGGCTGCTCTATACTGCATGATAAGCGTGTTCTCTTATGGGGTTTACACCTACGAGACACTCTATACGTTGATATTGCACGACGTGAAGCCGTGTATCATCTGCATACAAGGCCCAAAGAAACTAAGGCCAGGAGGACAGTATATTGTCTGTAAACTGCTTATATTTTAAGGTCGATTTAAATGTTTTCTGGACGAAAAATCATGCAACCCTCACCTGATACAGTAACTCATCCACGTTGTGAAAAAAGCCCATAAAAATCCATCGCACCATTGACGGGTTCGAATCCAGGCAGCATCTATCCAGGGAGAGGAAGACTGCGATTATATCCACTGTGCTACCGCAAGGACGACTTTTAGCCGATAAGAACTACAGTGCAAGTTGACTTGTAAATAATTTTCTGTCGTGTTTGACTATAACGGCCATATATTGGGTGTCTTTCGATGTTGCCCGTGGATGGCCTTTATATCTTCTGCAGTTACACTTTCCACTATCCTAAAATTGTTTTCATAGCCTTTAGCTGACGCTTTAAGACACACACTCACCGAAGAATTGGTCACTTCCAACTGGAAGTGGCCAGTTATTCTTGGTAATTGTCACCATTAGCTTTCTCAACCGGTTGTTTACGAACTCCTAGGTTTTCGCGAGAAAACTGACAATGCAGTCTTTTTCAGTTTATTTCTTCAGTTTTTCTATTTTTTAATATCTTTGTATTTTATTAAAATATTTAATAAGACAACTATGTAGATATTTCAGCTGATTTTGGATTGAAGACTGCTCGAGACAAAGTCTAATGAGATTTTGGTGTGGCTTGAACATCACTTTGTGAGAAAGCAATTAAATTTCTT
Source organism: Mastigoproctus giganteus (assembly GCF_048544385.1). Classification (NCBI taxonomy): domain Eukaryota; kingdom Metazoa; phylum Arthropoda; class Arachnida; order Uropygi; family Thelyphonidae; genus Mastigoproctus; species Mastigoproctus giganteus. Next base: position 146,884,963 of record NC_143586.1, on the reverse strand, counting down.
ATTTACTTTTAAATACACACCCCTTCTCAGTTAGCACGGTGTTTACGATCGTCATTATTCCATACGGTTTGGAATAATGGCGATCTTCATTAGAAGAAGGATGAGACTGCTTTTCTTTTCGCATCATGGTTGAGTTAATCGGTCTAAGAGTGGGGGGCTATGTTAATTCCAGAAACTACTGTTTTTCATCCAGAAAAACAGACAAAGCGATCACAAAATACGCATAATTTAGAGACCAACATACTGACCGATTTTGATTTCCCATTATTATCCGTTAATTTGTAAATATAAACTTGTTAATTTTCAACGTCCTATCCACTTGTCAATGTTCTATCAACTCTTTGGAAACGCCCCAAAGAAAGTTGAATTTCAATAAAGTAATCGTTGATAAAAACAATCAAAAATAGAAGACAGGGAGCAGCTGCTTGACTCTAAATTTTAGCGTGGCCTTTTATTATAGGCCTTCAACCCACATTATATCATCTCTCGTTTGTTCCCTCTTTCGTCCCATCCCTCGGTTATCATATATCGGTCACGGCCATATAGAGAACCCCAGTTTGGTGGCATCGTTGCTACGATACTTGTAGCTTCGTTAATCTATCCATCCCGAGTCAGATCACTAAATGCCCGTATAAATCATCGCAGATAATAACCCGGGTTCGCATCTGGAACGCATTTCACCTTGGAGAGTTTGTTTAAGGGAGCCCCTTCATCAAACACATCCTACCAACATCCTCTCGTTCTCCCTCGCTCTCTTCGTCTCCGCATCCCGTCAAGCCCAGTCTTCCGGACGCCACAGTAGCGTTCTTACACCGCGTTTGTCAGTGAAGAGAAAAGAGAAAGGGGGAGATGGGTTGGGGGGGTTCGCGCGCTGAGGAACGGCGCGGCAATAATCATTTCTTATTAGCGTCGTATGTAAACTCGTATATCTCGTGCGGGTAGTGAAGTTACATGCAAATGTCTGCCTCTAATTGCAGCCTAATGGGGTGATGGTAATGTGGCAGAGTGCATTAGACGCCAAGTTAGTGTGCATTGCTAGTATAATAAGAAGCAAATGGGCGGGAAATGGAGCGCAAAAGCGACGCGAATGGCGCACGTGTTGTGTATGTGGTGACGGGAGTGTTTGCAGAAGTGCGTTACACCTGAATCTGTAGAATTTCTACTAATGGGTGAAGATGGATTGCGTCATGGCATCTCGAGGCGAGGTGTCCGTTTATTAAAATGGTAAATGCACGTGACGAATAAATGCTTCCTCCTGTCTTAAGATATGATGCATGTCTTGGTAGTTTCTCATGTCATTCCCCGTTTATTAAACTTAGTTTGGAATGTGTTTGCTCAGTAAAACAGCATCGGTGTGATGCACTGAGGATTGGGCTGCTAATACGTCCCATAAAGAATGCTCTCTTCATTATAAACTGATCCCAGAGCATTCATATCTTGTTGCGTGTTCTTTCTTTCTTTTTTTATTTAAAAACAAGTAAGTTTTCTGGAGTAAAAGATTTACCAAGCCTTTTACTGCCATCTACTTGTCATATGACCTTTGGAGTTAGACATTTACTTCTTGGGAAAGAGGTCCCAGTACGTTGGAGGTTAGTGTAAAGTATTTGCCAGAGGCCTTTTACTCATCAATAATGTTTCCCTAAAAATTTCCATATTTTTTTCAAGACTGCCGATGGTCTTACCATGGAACTTCTGGTTTGGATGCTAGTAATAAGAGGTGCGGCTATTAAATAAGGAGATTGCGCACACAGCCACTACACACCAAGCGTCCACCTGTGAAACAAATGCCCTGAATTTGACCCTGAATCTTTCCTTAGTTTCTCATGTCTGTAGTTGTCTGCCAAGTCATTTCAATATGCTCATTCGCTTAGCAGTGAGACAGTTTTCCGTTACCTTGTGAACAGACAAAAAGAATCTAACAAAGAATCAACAATCATTCTCTTGACATAGTAACAAAGGTACTACGTCAAGAGAATGTGTTTGAATGGCATAAAAGATTTTTAGAAGGAGGAGAGAATGTGGGAGACGATGAACAACCAAGCCATCCGGTATCCATGATAACTGATGAAAATGTGGACCGAGTAAGGACACTGATTAGAAGAGATCGTCGTTTAAGCATTAGAATGGTTGTATCAGAACTCAATATGTAAATTTTAACAGAAGAAAGGCATGAGAAAAGTGCGTGCCAAGATGGCGCCAAAAGTTTTGAATGAAGATCAAAGAAGGAGAAGACTCCAAGTTCGTGAAGTTGTTTTGAAAAAAAATTTAAGAATATTCAAATTTTCTGAGTACTGTAATTACTTGCGATGAAATTTGCCTGTTCCAGTACGACTCAGAAACTAAAAGACAGTCAATGCGATGGAACACAAAACAATCCCCCAGACCCAAAAAAAAAAAAAAAAAGGAAGAATCGTCAAAATCAAAAATGAAAACCATGCTCCTTAATTCTTTTAATATCGAAGAAAACGAAGGAAGAGATCTGAATTGTGGGAGAATGGTTGGGTGCTCCATGAAGACAATGCCCCAGCATACAACGCGTTCCCTGTTCGCCAATTTCTGGCCAAAAGACAAAACCCTGTTTGTGAATATGCACCCTACTCGCCAGACCTAGCCCATTGTGACTTTTCTGTCTATCCTAAACTGAAAAGTGTACTTAAGGGAACAAATTTTCAGTCCATTGAAGACAGCCAGAAAAAAACGACGGGAGTGTTGAAAGGACTTACAGAAGATGACTTCCAGAAATGTTTCTCTGCTTGGAAGAAACGCATAGAACAGTGCATGCAAGCCCAAGGCAATTTTGAAGGGAGAAAACTTGTAAGGTACGAAATATTTCACCTTGTAGAGGTAATAGTGCAATAATCTGTGTGTTAGAGAAAAAATCAAGCTAATCTTACACTACCCGAAGATTCTTAAAAATAGCTGTTGAATAGCAATTTTATCTTATAGGTTTCATAATAAAATTAAGTTTAAAAACAAAATTATAAAACTAATAAGCTCTGTAAATGTGTTTTAAAAACCCCCTTTTTCCAATCATTTTTTAAAACTTAATAGCTGTTATTTACTAACACAGATCGGTTGCTTTCAGAAATTCGCCACTGGCACCAGAGGTCCCTCACCATAGCGAACTGGACATCTCACTATTGATAAGTTGCTGACCCCTGTATTAGAGCAACGCAAAAATTTTTAAAATTAAACTTTAGAGTTTTGTATAAGTAAACTGAAGTATATTTCCAATATTTCGACTTTACTCGATAAAGAAACGTCAGATATATACCAGATTTTCAACGTATATTCTGTCAGTCCACAGGAAAGTCCCTCTCTCAATCCTCCCACTGAAATCCGTAGAATTTTTGAACATTATTGGAGAAGAAAAAGTCGGATTGATATCAAATTTTAAACGTTTTCTAGATCACTGAAGGGGTTTCAAATCCCAACTCTACCCACAACTCAATGTTATGGTAAACACCTTTGAAGTACAAAATAGGAGATTTGAACTCCTAATGAACATAATTTTCATGCCTTCCCTGTCCCATCTGAACTTAGAGAATAACAACTTCGTCATTAGTGTTTAAAGAATTACCCTTTTCTTATTATCTGCCGTTGACCGTGATGGAACTCCCAGTTCCATCTCTAATAAATAAATTTAAGATATCGCTTCGATTCTGTTCACTTTCACATCGTAAATCCCACAGAGGAAGCCTCGTTCGAGTAGATTAATAGTCCAGTTCAACTTCTCTAAGAAAATTGACAATGGAAGGTTTACTTGCACCAGATGTCGCCCTTGTGGCACTATCGTTTTAAGGTTTTTACGCAAACGCTAGCCATTGAAGGAAGGCACCTTTCTCCCATCTTTCATCGAATTTCTCGGCCTTAAGCAGGTGTAGGGTTGTTATCTCCTATAATGAACCTCCCCATACCCGACACCGTTACCCTTCTACGTAGAATAGCTGCAGATTGCGCGAAGAAACCCCCTAATCAGTTTTGATTGTGAGTCTTCCTCTTAACGCTTCACTTCATCCAGGTTTCAATACTCCACTCACCAACTTTCCCAGCATCACACCTGAAAAGAGAGAAAAAGAGAGCAGTTTATCATTTTTAGCCCTGCTCCACCTCGCTCAATGTCAAAGCCTTTTAACATACCTTAAGTTCGTACTTAAAATCAGCTCGATGTTTGGGATAACTTTGCGTCACTCTTAACACCTCCATTTGTTTATTAGGGGGCGCTCAATGTATAAGGAAATACCGAAAGATGAAAGCTTTATAAAGTTCAGTAAAGCAGCATTCAAATACATTTATCTTAAACTTTCCAAGACTTCAAATTGAACCAGTAAGGAAATGCGAACATTTGGATCATTTCTGGAGTCATAAATCCCGAGACACTCTTAGAGTGCACTAAAATAGCCGAAGGTAAGAAATACAAAGATATAATATCGCATTACATCTTAAAACGTTTCCTTTCTTTTCTACTTGTCTTATCGAGACCTCTTAGTGTTTTTCCGTTCCCTCTTTTTTATGATATACGAGTTTAATAACAGTGCACAAACGCAAGCCTTTCTCCGAAAAGAAAGGAGAACAAAAAAATGCGGAACAAAGTGTTTTAACTCAATCAATTTCCTTCCATTTCTAATATATCAAGAATAAATGCAAAGTCCAGATTTCCAATTCATATAAATTCGCAATAATATTTTTTTTTCACCCCATACCCTTCTCTCTGAATGTATGTGCATTATTATTTTCCTCCACTGGCCATGCCATACAGTGTGCTTACACATCTGTAGGGTTAGACCAGTTCTTTCTCAGTGGAGGTCTTTTAAATCAGAGTCCCTTCTATTGTTAATAAACTTCAGAGATTTATGGAAATCTATATTAAAGGCCAGCAATGACAGCGCCTATTTGTTCCCGTTTGAGCCTGCTGTGCAGACTAGAACGAGGTACGCTGTGGGATATCCCCATTGCGTTTTAGCACGCGTGGGCAATAGACAGATTGAGTTAGGCTGCTGCTAGGCGCGAGCATTCAGCATACCACGAGACTTAATAGCCACAGCCGCCGTACTTTTATTTCGGTCAGAGCGAGAGAATTAATAGTCGCTGACGAACTCTTTTGTGTTCCCCCCTAACGGCGTATAACTAAGGTTTAGAATGTGGTAAAGGTGTGCGATTTTCTATTCCAGTTCGTTAGGGACTTCTTTTGATGTTTTTGATTGAAGATTAACCATCAGAAATAAGAAAGCTTTATTTTGTGGGATGCTTTTTTTTGTTTGTGCCTAAATGGTTGCACGATATCTTCCCCATTGCGAAAATTTAGAGGGAGGGACCGTGGAAGCCTCACCAGTGAGAATAACTCGTCCACGGTGTAAACATATAATTTGGACTCATTGGTACCACTGTGGATTGCTGTTTTTTTCCAATTTCTTCAATCTAGACGGGGAGAATTTTGTAGGCGCTTTTTCACACTACTCTTGAGTTTTCAAGCTTCCAGGATTGCATGTTTTGTGCTTCAAAAAACTCTGGTTTTTCATCCCTCAGAGATGGGATACCGACAAGACAATGCGCACAATTTACGACACGAATAATGTGATGCACCTACTATCTCCAGTCTATAGTCCAGATCCGAATTCGTTTGAGCACATTCAGAATGTTCTAGAACAATAATTGAGAATTAGATGATGTCCTAGTTCTAGCAGAAATATAGATGAAGTCTTATGGGAGAAGTAGCACAAAGTTCCAGTGTCTACATAGCAAAAACTTGCATAAATACCTTCACAAAGTCATCAATGTAGTTGAAGCCCTTTGAGAGATCATCTTCGACAATAAAAATCTCTTTTTATTTCAAGAGAGTTTACAAGATGACACATTCTAGGATTTTTAATAACGCGTAGTTTTGCAGATGGAATAAATCTTTCCAGTGGCTTAAAACACAGGTTCCACGTAGATCAACTACACTTTCCGAACGTTCATATGTTGGTATATAAACAGTGTACATGGCAAAAGGAAAAATCCTGGTATCTTTCGAATTAAACTTTGTTACTTTTACGTTTTCTTTTCTAAGAAGACTCGAAGTACCCTTGGAAGCGAAAGTTGTCGTGCATGAAATCATCAGCAGGACCTCGCAGAGCATAAGAAATTTGATAACTCCAAGGGCATTTCGACAACACATTTCCACCGATTTTCACACGTTTCTTGAGGGAGGGAACTTTGAGAGTTCAGAGATCGTCCCCTTCAAGAAATGCGCGAGTGGAGGAACTTTGAGGGTTCGTATATTTTATGAGACCCGAACTTTTTCGTAAATATTCTTACATTTATTATTCCCACTCTTTGACTGTGCTACTACAGTCACTGACGTCTTGAAAATCAGCCTCCTACGTCCAATGACCCGAGAATAACTAGGAGTGATTAAAGCCTGGCTTCAACTTTAGTCCTCAAGTAGAAACCTCGCAAGCGTGGCTGTGTCTTACGCGTCATTAATAACGAAATATTGTGGCCTTCGGTGGCTCTTCCTTCCCCTTTCTTTCTTCCCCTCTCCCCCATATCCTTACCTGAGTCTTAATAACTTTGGATAGGCCTATATCTAGGACGTCGGACTTTACATCTCATAAAAGTGCACGTGCCGAGCTAAGCAGGCGACGTAGCGTTAACCCCGGGTTAATCATTGCTGTACAGTCCTTAATTGAATCATCGCATACATCAGCTCCTTTCATTAATTACTCGAGCATTTCTCTTCTCGTGCAACCTACCCCCTCCCTACAACCATCCAACTCCCTATCGCATTTGCCAGCCCTCCCGAAATCGGCGGAGTGACGGCAAACGCGCGACTGCTGAGGAGGAACACAATATTGTGCGATTAAAGTTGGTAACTATTCGTGCAGAAAGCAGTGTACCTGCGTTTACATGGAGAATGTTGAGAAGAAAGCAAGGCCCCCTTCCTTCCCTAGGAAGCTTTGACTCTGCACGTGCGTCGTACCAGCATGGATTCATCCGTATTTAATCTTTTATAATTTTATAATTTTTTCTAACTTCTCGACTGGTTAGAGATCCCAGAAATATTAATGATATTTTAATCATTTTGAAATTCTGCGATCCGGACATTTTCAAGAGCCATCATGACAGATTTTTACCATCACGTGAAATGCAGATGCGCATTATACTATTATACGCAACAAACTTATGCTGGATCCATTGACTCATCAAGCAGCTAGGTAGCAGCTTGAAGAATCAATTGAGGAGTCTTGAAAACTTCATATTGAAGACTAGCTTGTTATGAACCCGTGTAATGCTTTTAATATGGATAAAATCCCTAACCCTGTCTTCCCTGACGGTGTAGTGATTTCGCCACTTGTCACTCGTTTGGAGAGATCCTGGTTCACTTCCCGTCTATGGTTGGAGGAATTCCTAGAGTCCATTTTCGATGGAGGGAGTAATTAGCCTATCTCAGGATGTTGGTTTGTTTTTAATGGCGCATTGGCAACTGAGGCCATAATGCGCTTCTCAGGAGGAAAGAGTAGAGTTCTTTCTTGCGAGTTTTTCCTAGTTTTTAAGCAAATATAACATGCAGATGGGCAGTGAACACACTTGTAAACTTGTGGACCTCGTTGGTAGCATAGTTGGTAAAACCTAGTCCTCCTCACAGCTGGTGGTAAAGACCTCAGTTCGAATTCTGTGAATGACGAGAGGGCTTTTTAAGGGCTCTTTTCACAACGTGGTTGAGTTAATCGGTCTCGGGCGGATATTGGTTTTTCATTTAGCAGACAACATGCAAGTAGAATCAGTTTGTGTGCTGATGTGGGTATTAGCAGCAATCGGTTTGTTGTTCCCCAACAACAAACTGATTGCGTGCATTTCTGGCAATGGGATGTCAAAGATCAATGTAATGTGTCTGACAGTATCAATAATAGACAGAAATTAGCCTTACTTCTGCCTGAATTAAGGCGTTTCTAATTCTCGTTTCTATACAAAAATATATGGCACACATCGTTCATAACTGATCACTATTTTTTATAAATTTATGCTTATCCTTTTACGTTTCGTTCTCTGTTATAGAACACTTCCCTTGTTCCGGTTAGCCTTAGCAAAGGTCACAAGATAAATGAACTAATTCATTGTGTATCAGCCAAGTACATTAATAACCTTAATACAGCACGATGGAATTCATAACAGCGTGTCTCTAAATTATGGGAGAGGTTTCTATCTTAATTCGAGCCACACGTATTTTCTTATCTGTCCTCTTTCTCAGGTGGCAACTCTGAAAAACAAGCATTCTGTAGTAAAAGTGAATTTTAAAAAAAAAAGTTGCCTATCAATTAAATACGTCTTACATCCTGTTCTAAATTTATGGAGTTTCCCATGACAGACGGGAGAAACGCACGTGTCTCGCAGGCAAGGAAATATAGTGGTAGGTCAAGACAACTCAATTTGTTCGCACCGCCCTTCCATTAAGAAGTCAGGGCCCTCGTGGTTTTCTAGCGGCAAGAATTAAATGTTAACCTCCTCTGTAAAAAGACGCCTCCACCTACATCGTAATAATGTACTGTCATGGACTTGGATAATTTGTTAACTCACCTGTAGATGTCGCCTTGCAAAGAAAAATACATATATATTAAGGGGAGTCTTGAAAGGTCATTTTTTTCTCATATGACACTAATATACGTAATTAAATGTTAGAATCCAATTTTCTATTGTTGAGAGCCCCTCGTTCCAGCGCCACCTGTCGGGGTGGAGCGGTAATTGATACGCAGAATCACCTTTAGGTGTAATCTCAAGTAGTTAAAGAAAATGAAAAAAAAAAAATTATCGTTATAAAATGAATTATTCGTTTTTTAGGACAGGTCTGCAGAGAGAATTCAATAAAGAGCTGTTTGGACTTGATAGAAGGGTTTAATCTGTCACAACTCAAACTTAAGAGAAAAAGACAAGGGGGTATGATCACCCAACAGTGGAGTCCCTCTTACAAATACCGAATTCACATCATTTTGAATGTCCAAATTATTGTGTTATTAATGCTAACGTAGGATCCAAAAACTTCACGCGCTTGGGGACCTCCCAGTGGCTAAATCCGCCACTGGTCACAACCCGATTGTTACGTTCCATCATTTAACAGACATCGAGGTGCCTCTAACGAATACCCTTACAGTAATAATCGGCTGACCTTGCTCACGCAAGGTCAGTCATTCCTTTCATATTAAAAACTTAGTAAGTGAGTTGGTTAGCTTATGCATTTGTCGCTCCTGGTTATTTTGGGAATTTCTGAGACACGCAATGTGGGTTTAGTTCGGGAGGGAGAAGGTTCTATCCTGTTTTTTTTTTTCTATATGCAAGACAGAGTTTTCCCTTGCCAAAATGCTTGAGGTCTTTGGCATTATTGTTTTTAGATCATGTAATCTATGGTTGATCAATGTTTAATGAGCAATAATTGAATCTTCCACTTTGTAGATGTGGATTAGATTTACACCAGCATCACTGGCGCTCATCTGAAGGTTTGGAAGAAGGAGCTGGTTCCCTCGTCTGATTGATTAGGTCTGTCTGATAAAGTTTTATTTCATCGGGTATTACAGACACAACGTGACTTCCGTCTATTAATAACAAGATTAATTACAGTAATTTAGGTAAGAAAATTAGTATCGAAATGAGGTCAAATCACACGCTTGATGAAATGAAGCATTTTTTGTTCACCGTTTGTAGAAAAATTCTGCTAACATACAATAGTAGACCAATAGCGATCTCTGCTTTATCCGGGCGAATATATCTCTACTTCTTGATGTGCGTTACCCCACGAAAAATATTTGGACACAGTCACTTTGGAAGGTACGAGTTTTAATGAAGAATTTTGGTGTACGCCTGCCCTATGACACAACAGACCCATTGCGAAACATTTTCGATTGGTTCGTTGTAGGGGCATTTATGTCCGTTCCTCGTTCATCCGACTATGAGCACCTTAGGCAAGTTGTTCGATTTCATTTTCCTTCAAACCGCAGGAAAATTTCTCGGGATTTTCTGTGCTGGAACACGAAGGACACATTTCCATAAAACTGTCAAAGTGTGCCACTGCAGAATTCAATGCAGACAAAATAATTCATCGACACTGATGATTTTGTCTGCAACCAACAAACGAGCAATCCGAATAACGAGAGAAAGCCAACAACACGATCCGAACTGTACTGTGAGCACAATACATTGGATGACATTCTCTCCAACATTTTCAACACCTACACTCGACTGTGTCATCCGGAAGACCTTGTAGCCCTGCTCTTTGTTTCACAGGACTGGTTTCCGCCATTCCAAGTAATGTGGGCTAAGCACGTGGAAAGCAATCATTCTTCCATCTTTTCACCACATCGGCTACAACTGATCTGTCGAGATTCAAAGGCTGTTGCACGTAGTGATAAATTGTTGACACGAAATCGGACGATTAAGCCTGTTTCAGAAACTCTCAGCGAAGAATATTGAGTCTAGTAAACGAAAAACTCTTTCAAATAAGACAAGAACATGCTGCAAGCAATTAATCAAGAACTTCGGCCGATTTCTGAGAAAACACTGCGAAGAGAATTGCATAATATGGGTATCTGGAGTAGGTTCCCCGATAAAGGCCAATAACAGCTGCGCATTAAAACGTTGGACTGTTGCTGATGGGAAAGCTGCAATGTGGTCTGACGAATTCCGATTATTTCCAATGTCCTTATGCTAAGCACCGAATTCACAGTAGAAGCAAGGAGGCATTTTATCCAGACTGTGTGCAAAGTGTTGTACAACCTAGTGATTGGTTAGGGATGCTTTGGGGATGTTTACACCGTTATGAACTGGGTCCCTTACTTGAAATACCAACCAGGATGATCGAGAATCGCTATACCAATATTCTGGATGATTTGTTGAGCACTAGAGGAGCACTCGTGATTTCGACAAAAATGACAATTGTCCATTCTACAGGGAGTCTGCTCTTTGGAACTGCACTGGCACGAGAAAAACAAGAAATGGTAGGGCATTTCTCGTGTTTCTTGATGGTGCATAATTGCATACGCTTTGAGTGACCGTGACTGCTACATATGGAGTATTTAGTCACACGGGTCTGAAACGTAGAGTATTTATCAGTCACACGAGTTTGGATCACAGTCCCTCTCTTCTGGAGTATAAAGAGATTTAGTATTATTTTTTTTATAGGCGGGACTGAGCTCGCAACTGTGTGTATACGCAGTAGAAACAGGCCCTCTTACACCCTCCGAGTCTATTTAATGATCTTAACATCAGTTCTGGGCGAATAAAACGAACGACAACCTAATTGTGGTTAAGCGACTCTCTTCAAAAAGACCAGCTGGAGTGCCGGAACTCGATTATTGAATAAAGGCCCTCACGGATTCGGAACACCTATTAAAATACTCTCTTTTCTTTAACGCTCAACAAAAGAAAAGTCGGGCATCTTGAACGCTGCTTCCTCCCTTCATTTATTTCCATCGCTGCGAAATATTTTTCAATTTGTGGGTCCCAATCCTGCGTCCGTTATCCGCGGTGCCGTATTGCAGCCAGATCGCCCTCAGCTATTGCACACTGTTCGAAAGCTACTTCATATTGTTTCTTAAGGACGCTGGTAGGCTATAATTAGATTTGATAAATATGTGGGGGCGCTCCTGTTCCCACCATTGCCCCAAGATGAATGAAGTCATCTCTGCACCGTCACGCCCTCACGCGTCGCTCTCGGTGAATCTCAATTAACTCTAAGGCGGGTTCTCAGGTGGCGGTAATTATACACCGCAACCGTAGATACAGATTGATAAGCTCGCCTCCGCCATCTTCCATCCCAGGGAGTAGCTCGTGCCCCGAGCGGAAACACTGCAAACATGGCCGCTCGAGCCCATAGATCATCTTTTGAGTGACGGGGCGACCACGGTACGAGTTTGACCTTTTTCGTAGACTTTTTTATCCGCTTCACCACGCGCAGCGGACATTCTTTGGATTTTGTTGTTAGTGGAGTGAAATCTGAGACCGGTGAACCGGGCAGGAAATGGGGAGGGAGGGAAGACACTTTTCAATGTCTACTGTTTTCTCTGCTAAGGCACGTCGATAAGTTTTTTTAAACTTCAGGGGTCTCAGCGACTACATTTATACGCGTTGCTTATAAATATCTCTGTTTTTCTTCAGTTTTTCCTCAAGACTGCCATAGCTTAAGCCTAATTTAATGGAAGGCAGTATTCTCACCACTTTTTTTTTTTCTCTGTTTAAAAGAATTGGAAAGTAAATATAGTTATCTTCTTATCAATTAATTACTAAGATTTTAACTTTGTAGAAGACTTAATAACAATCTATAGATTTTAGTTCTTTAACCTTAACTGTTCAGTTTAATTACCACTATATAATATTTATTACTCTCCTCCCGTGTACCTTTTTTGCCTCTTTTCTCTCTAACGGTTAACAAACTATGTGTACGAGTCTTACATAACAATAACGCCAAGCACAAGAAGTATTAGAACCTATAGTACTTAGTATCGTGCGTGGGTTGAAGGTTGAGAAGATGAAAGAAGTTATTTGTTGATATTAGACTTCAATTTCTGTAGATTGTAATTTTCAGGAAATGCGTATGAGGAGGGGTTGTTTCAGAAAATGGAAGTTGAAGGAGACGAGGAAGGAAAAGATGAAGAATAAAAGATAGTTCTGTGAGTTTGAAGTTGGACAGCAAATGGACGTTGGCTGGTTTGGCCAGTGTTTGGACTGCTTTTGGAAAAGAGAGAGGGAATTAAAGAAGCCAATTCAGGAGGAAAGTGCCCATGGAAGTATCTGTAGAAAAATTATGTAACAGAAACTGAATTCGTATGGGCCAGAAAGTGGAGAGACTTTGTAAGAGACGGGTCCTCACTGTTCTCTTTTCAATGGGGTTCGGAAGCTTCAAAGAGGCGTTTAGGGTACTGCCTCAAATGTGGGAACAATGTTCCATGGTAGGTCAGACTTGAGATTTGTACAGAGTGAGTAACTGTTGAGTAGAACGACAGAGAAAACTGTTTTTTAGATGCAGAGAAAGCAATATTTGTAATGTGCTTATGCTAAGAGAGATTACAAGTCAGGGTAATCCCCAACAGAGATATATGACCTTGCCTAGAAATCTGATTGTCGTCGAACATAAGTATAAGAGCAGATGAATCATTTTTACGAGATATAAGACAGGACTAAGTTTTAGAAGGATTCAAATCAACTAAGTTACCTTTGTCCACTGAAGAATTACCTGGAGATCGGTATTTAAGAAATTGGTAGTGGATATTCGGGAAGTTGAAGCTGTTTGTGCAGGGCAAGGTTTCTCAAAATGGAAAGTGGAATGCAATGTGCTGTCATTGGCAAAACTATGGATAGGATTTCCAGTCAATGGAAGAAGGTCATTAATATACAAGAGGAAAAGAGTGGGGGAAAGAAATGAACCTTAGGGGCACCAGCATTAGTGGAGAAGTTAGAAGACAGAGAGCCATCTACCATCACCCTCAGTGAGCGATCAGAGAGAAAACTGAATAATCAATTACAAAAAACAGTTGGGAAACCATAAGATGGACGGTTGTTTAGAAGACCTTTGTGCCAAACAACATCAAAAGCCTTTGAAATGTCAAGAGCAACTGCTTGAGTTTCACTAAACTTTTTCAATTATTCAATGTCCAAAAATTATTCAATGTTGAATTTGGACATTGAATTTGTCCATAATAGTTTAAAATTGATTTCTCCATTATTTTAGAAAAAGTATAAGTAATTGCAATGGACGATAATTGAATGGGAGGGATGTGTCACCCTTTTTAGAAACTGGCTGGATATGAGCAAATTTCCCAGCAGAAGGGAAAACACCGATGGAAAATGAAAGTGTAAAAAGGCGACACAAAAGACGAGTAACCTCAGGAGGGTTTTGAAAAGTGAAGAAATACCACCAGAACCTGCCGCTTTTAATGAAAACTGGAGTGGTTTAACAACCTTTCTAAAATAACTAAATGTAAAATTTCTTGAAAATCCATCCACTTGGAGTAGAGAATATATATGGGCGTAGTTGTTTTTGTCGATTTTTCATTGAGGGTGTTTTTTGAGAAATGGCAACTTGGGCCTTTTTGCGCCTAACCGTTGCTATTGTGCATATCGATTTCTTGCTTATGAATCGTACTTTATGCAGCTTGGGCAAAATTTCAGAAGGGCAAAATTTCACAAATATCAAAGTTTTCACCTGGAATTTGTGACCGAGTCAGAGAATCCTGTTGATGTAGAAAGAGATGGAAAGCTGTTTTTGTTGAGCAATTTGATGGAAGTGAACATTCTATAAGCAAATGTTTCTACAGTAAGTTGACAGTAGCGGTGTGAACATTCCAGTGGTTCATCCTTTGAAGTAGGTAGACTTGTGTAAGGCGATGTATCCGATACGTATTCATGGTGGATTAATTTCTTTATGCCGATTCAATCGAAAACTTGATTTCCCTTTCTTGAGATACTATTTTATTGCAGTAATTGATTATTTGCAAGACTTCGCCCTTTTTGCGCCCGTTCATGTGAGTATGCCTGTTTAATGACACAGAGTCGGTATATGGAATTTGACAGGGTAGAAGATGTGAAATCGTTGGATGTTTTCTGCCCAATCAGGGCTTTCATTTCCTAGGACACCCGAATGCCCTGGGATCCAGCAGAATTTAACTTATTTTTTGTCCTTCAGTCTCATTAGCTGAGCTTGAATTTCAGACCATATCGAGATATGGGTGTGTGGTTTGGTTGGAGGGCATGCATTACACTGAGGAAGTGAAATACATGCGGGGCAGAAGCTTCGGCTGATGTAAAAACGAATGTAAAGATCATGGAGTTAGAGTAATGCGTGTGTGACGCAGTTGACGGGATTCTGATTCGCGGGAACCGACTTCAGAGTACAAGGAGACCTAGATCTGGGTTAGCAGTATCCTACCCTGTGAACAAAAGTCCAGGGTTTGCTGTCGTATAGGTGATTTGTATATCATGTCTGTTGAGGAGACAGAGAAGTACCGGAGGTGGAGTCTGGGTCAGTCAGTTGATAATGGGTTAGAAAACAAGTCCAGGATGAATCAAATTCTGTAGGAGCACAAGTTCGGTGTGTCAAATCTGGTAGAACGAGTCTGTCGATGACTACAATAGGTGTGGTGGTTGTTCCTGGTAGTAGCGTAACTGGAAAGGCTAGGTAGGTGTTTCGCTAGTCCGGAGACGTAGGCAGGTTGTAGTGGCAATTGTGGAAGTAGTGATCTTCTCCGGGTGAATAATTTCTGGACAAAATGGGAAAAGGCTTGAAAGCAGTGCTCCTCGTTGACATATAAAAATTCGTTTCCTTGTAGTTGGTCCTGAATTTGAGCGATGAGTCGGCACGGAAGATCCTCATATGTTAGACAGGAATCCAAAATCTGGGTACGACCAGTTGAAAATCTCGTCTTTAAAAACTGGAGACCAGCGAATCCTTCCCCTGAAGGGGCTAGCAAAAGAAATAAAAAATAAAAATAAAAAACCGTTCCCAAAGAGACTAGCATAATTAACAATTTTAGAATAAAATATTTAAATGGATAAAATAATAATTAAAGTTTCAAAAAAAAAAATAAATAAATAAAATATATTAAAATAATAATAATAATTATTATTAAAGATAAAAAAATAAAAGAAAGTTCAAAGAACCGTGGCCAGTTAGAATGTATTATAGTGGATTTAACATCAGGTATAAAACATCTGGTCACTGCTCCTTCGGTTGATGAATTGCATCTCACTTGCCATCTTTTATGAAGCTCAGTCCAACATTTCGCTCTTTCATTCTTGGATCGGCAGTGGTATCATAGGTCAAATTCCACCATTACTTTCCACCATCACCAATCAAATCATGCCTCACAAACCCCCACAGATTCACTATGGCATTCCAGGTAGATCCACAGTCACCAATTTAACATCGATAACCAACACCATTCTCAGTGCACTAGAAGCTAAAGCAGAGCTTTCTGTCACTTACATCGACCTGGAAGCTGCTTTCGACTCCATCAGTATCCCCTCACTTGTTCACCTCCTAGAAAACTACTTCTACATAAAAGGTGATATGTTATGGTTTTTCACAGCCCTGCTGTCTGAGAGAACCATTCTTCTTAAAGCGGATCAACACACAATCCGGAGAAAGATCACTGCAGGAGTTCCCCAAGGCGGAGTTCTCTCCGGAGCATTATTCACCGCAGTTATTCTTCCGTTTGTGCAACAGAGAGAAGACATACTCTGCTATGCCGATGATATTAAGATATATACTCAGATTAACCCCGGCGAACATCTCTCAAACATCAATAAAAAGATCTGTGAAAAATTACATAACTTAGGATCCTATCTCCATCAATTTGGCCTCCTCATTAACCCTGCCAAATCAGCACAAATTGTCTTTTCTCTGAAGCGCCAACCCACTGAAATTCAAGCCTCTCTAGACGGCATTCCCTTCCCAGTGGTCAAGGTGCATACAGACTTGGGAGTCGTCTTCGACTATAAACTGAGCTTCAACCCCCACATTGACAAGCTCACAGCAAAATTCTGTCAAATGCGCTGGACCACAAAACAACAACTGCTCCACGTTAGGGATCTGGATGTGACTCGTCGATACATATACACTCAGTATACTCCGTCGTACTGTATGCCTCGGAAATTTGGGGGTCCGCGGCCCCTACTAACATCAAGCGCATGTACTCCGCCGAATACTGGCTCCTTCGTTGGATCACGCAAAAACATCGTCATCCACCCCAGCAAAGGACAACTGCGATGGCGACATCACTTCACTTTGCCCGACTTCCAGATCTTGTATTTGAAAAACGCCTTGTTCTCACTGTCAAGATGACAACCGGAATGGTCTCGGAGCCAAGCATCTGGGAACTGAGTGGCTGGAGGATCCCTCTACCCGGACTGAGATCAGCTCACTATAACAGACTATCGCTTAGCGACCGCTTTCTCCCCAGGGAGATGCTCCCCACAATTGTTTCAATTGAGGGCGACCTCTGTAGGTTTGTGAAGGATTGGAGGTACCGAAGACAGATCCTTAAGAGCCTGACCTTGGCCAGGCAAAGTGTACATTAATAAGGGCAGCATAATAATGTTCAAAGCACGATGTCTTTATGAATGTGTTGTAAATAAAGTGAAGAATATCTTTATGAATATAAATATTAATATAACATAATGTAAATATGAATATCTTTATTATTTCATGGTAAATACTGTCAAAAGCATAAAATGTCCTGTAAATAATCTGACACTGATTCTATTTTATTGTTGGCTCTGGGGGATGAGCCCGAACTTCAATGTGGGCCCCGTTCCCCCAAGGCTATTGTCCACCAACCAATGTAAAACCCCTGGCATTGTTGCTGTGAAGGGTCTATTGTATATATACCATGTTTGTATACAATAAAGATTAAAGAAAGAAAGAAAGAAATCAAAAAAAGTTAAGAGAATATCCTCTAAGAACATAGTAAGCAAAGCCTTTGTACGTGAGATACAGATCCAGAGGTAATAAGCCTGGGATAGCTTGCAAAGATGCAGTTGAAACTGTTCTACAAGTTCTCAGGAGAGCTAGCAAAAAGGTCCGTTGGACAATCTCTAGTTTGCTTTGAGCTATAATAAGTTTGGTTCTGTCAAATCATATGCTGGCTGCATGTATAGTGTAGAAAATAGGGTTCCCTTTTTTAAATCCCAATCCTGCCAAGAGATTTTGAATAACATGGCTGTAAAAGTTTTCACTTTTTTGGAAAAATTCTGGATGTGTGATAAGAATGACAATTTTTCATCAAAAATCATCCCGATGCTTATGAGTAACAAGTGGCAAAGGTACTCCATTAAACTTGACAACCGGACGTCTATTATTGTCTCGTTTTCCTTGAAATATCATCATCTTGGTTTTAGATGATGATACTTTTAATTTATTTTTCAGAGTCTATTCCAGCAAGCTGTCGAGTACAGAGTTACCCCATTCTTCCAATTGTGATCTGGAGTTACCATGTACTAAGATGGAGATCTCGTCGGCAATCATTTGCACATCGTCCGTTTCGGAGGTAGAAGACAGTCAATCATCCTGGTCAAAGTTCCACACAAGGAGGCTAAGAATGGAACCCTGGGGACACCCTCGAGAAACAGCTTTAGATACCGACTGATGTTTGGTTTGGATTTAGACAGTACGTTTAGCAAAGTAACTTTTGAACAGAAGGAAGAGATGTTTAGAACAACGAGGGATCCTAAGGCGCTGTATGATACTCTCCCACCAAACATTGCCGAAGGCGCCTTCGAAATCAGTAAAAACTGCCAGTGTATATGTGTAAAGCTATCAATTAGCTTTTTTAATTCAAAAAGGGCGTCTTCACAACTACAACTGCGCTTAAATCCATGCTGAAGAGAGGAAGATAGATTATTTCCCAAAAGAAGTTGATTACATCTGTATGCCGTGAATGTTTCTAATAACTTGTCTAAGTGGAATAATAAAGCGATAGACCTGTATGATTTAGGATCACTTGGTGATTTATCTGGTTTTGGGATTATTTAACGAGAGCTGACTTCCAAATAACAGGGAAATTCCCAGTTTCAAACACTTGTTGAAGAGTTTAAAAAGATAGTTTGCCCTAATAGAGAAGAATATTTTTATGAAAATGTTTACCAGTAGATCAGTACCTGGGCATTTGTTATTAGTCATGGAAGAAACAGTATTTTTAAGCTATTCCATAGAAAATGAAAAATTATAAATGGGAGAATCATATTGCTCATTTATTTCCCTAACTCCAGAATGGTAAGCAGAATCAAGAGTTCAATCATCATTGGGGAAAAGTCTCTCAAGTATTTGATTGGCAGATTGCGTCCAGTTCAGAGATTCAGTATTATTTGAGATTACCGTATTAAAGATATCACCAGGATTAATTTATTTCTACTGATTTTATAAAGACCTCACTGATCTTGGTGTCCAGTTGTATGTACAAAATTCTGCCGAGATTTGACCTTACTTTTGTATATTTCCTCTTCTCATTTTCATAATTTAAATGTAACGTATTGACCACAAGTAAAGGCTGTCCATTACGTTTTGCTTTTTGATAAAGGCGCCTAGCGTGGTAAACCTTGAGACGTTGAATTGTTAGCTCATTTGTCCACCACGGGGTACATTTTGTACGGACAGCTTTCCTTTTGGTAGAGTTCGAGTCCTCTCGATGACTGGAAGAATTTTATAGGCCTTTTTCACAACGTGGCTGAGTTAGTCGGTCTCAGACGAGGGAAGCATGGCTTTTTCTCCCGGAAACTCGGGTTTTTCGTCCAGCAAACAGAAATTCGACCAGAGAAGACACAATCTACAGACAGTATACACGGAGCAACATCGCCTTAGTCGCTGATGCTCCTAAAAAAAATCCTATTACACCAATGAGAGAGAGAGTGACATCAGCAATGCAGGGGGTTCCACGTAGGTTTTCCCAACTGCAGTCCAATTTGCAGCGATGCCTGGTAGAACAACACATACTATCCATTTATTCCACTCGTGGACAGCTACCATGCTAACAATTACATCAGGGCACTTTTTTTACTTATTTAAGGACAGTGGTTTCTAACAGTACACAACACTCATATTGCTAGCATGCCAACATATCTTCTCATTTTGCCACTAGCATTTGCAAGGCAAGGTGAAGGAAGAAGGTTAGTTTAGAGCCAAAAGAATGGCAGATATTTTATTTCTGTTGTCAAGGCTGTTGTTTTGTCTGCAATCTTTATCTGAGGCGGTCTTCTTATATCTAAATTTCCTTTTAAGAGGATCCTGTTTGGTTCGATATTACAACAGTGGCTGCGGGAAAGTATGACTGCTCATCAAATGGTGGATCACGACGGAGGACTAAAACGAGAGAATCGTTTGATCGTTGTCACGTTTACACCGCACCTACAGCCACACTGGCTACCACACAAAGAGCTGTAACAACTGTGACTCCTGACGGCCATCCATCGTCAATAGTGTGTAGAATGGTACCGGCACGGTGCCGAACGGCGTCAAGTGGTCTTCAGAAATGAATCCCGTATCTGCTTGGGGCTCGATGATTATCGCATATCCCTGTGATGACGAAGTGGTGAACGCAATAACCCTAGAGTCATTGTTGAAGGCCATACTGCAGGTCCTGCTTGTGTTATGGTGTGTGGAGCGAACAGTTTGGAGACTCGGTCGTTGTTGGAGTTCGTCAACGGCAATCTGACTGCTCGCCACTATGTCGCCGTGACTTTAGAACCCGTCGCTCTCCCTTTTCTTACTGGGATACCACGCCATTTTTCAGAGGACAATGCCCAACCATATACCGCAGACGTTTTCTCTGAGTGTCTTCGTGGTGTGGACGCACTGTCTTGGCCAGCTGGTTCACGGATTTCTTCCCCACCGAGTACATGGAAAAGACCTGAGTTCAAGTGCTGTCGATGAGAAATTATGGGCTTTTTTAAATACGTGGCTGAGTTAGTCGGTCTCAGGAGAGGGTAGGGTGGTTTTAACTCCCCGGGGTTTCTCATTCAGCAAACAAAAATCGCCCACAGAACACAGACATATTTAACACGGCACAACATGGCCGTAGGCCTGTTGCTCTTGAAACCTATTACAACAACAGCCTTGTTCATATGCGCATTCAGATAGTTTCAAAATATTAAAAATTTCAAATGATTTCGAAGAGGACCGGTGAATTTTTAATTTTTTTTAAACATTTTTTGTCTTTTTAACATCTACTGGCTATTTAGAATTTAAGTAAACTTATGTTTAGAGCAAATCTCAGTAACTGGTAGAGAGTATTTCCTACGCCATCTGTCGTTCATCAACCTCATTACTGAAGATCCTGTGTATTTAAAGAATTTCTGTTAAACTCTGTTCTTATTGTAAGTTGCGTGCGTTCAAGTATCCACACAACTGACAGATGAAGGAAACACAGAAGAGGGAACTTGCTTAAGTTGTCTTACCACATTATCTCTGCTAATACCGTGTGGTGCAGTCTGCATGAACAATGTTTCCAGTGCCGACACAATTTGTTTTCGCGTGCATCATTGTAATGGCCGAGTCCGTGGGTCACCATTATATGGGCGGGAATTATCACGTTAAAACAAGCGAAAGTGATTCTGGCTGAGATCCTGCTAGCATCCCCCCCCCATCTTTTTTTAAATAGCGAATAACTCTTCTGCTTCGCAATCTTGCGCTGTCTCAGCATGCGTGTGTTCCTCGTATAATCCAGTGAGGTCACGCGCGGTTTTTATAGAGTTGTCAAGAGTAGCCAGGAGTTTTGGATCGAAGCCCGACTGCGCGATAGGTCTGGATTCAAACTAACTTGGTCTCCAGCGAGGATTGTATGCTGCTTTCTTCTTTCGAGGTGGAAAACCCCAAATTTTTCACTCTAAAATGGACGGCTCCATCTTCACACCCATCTCTGGAAACTTAAAACCATTTGCGATTGGAAAGACCGGAAGATCCTCCAAATAGTTTCGAATTTTCTTTTTTTGGTTTTCACATCTTAAGAAGGCTCCTGACCAAGCTCCTGAAGGTGATCAATAAATCGCCTAGATTCGCCTTGGTCAGGAGCAAGGCGAAGAAGGTGATTTATTGAATTAATGCAGTCTTATCAGAATAAGATTTATTTATTTAATTAATAAGGTTTATTCTGTTCTGTGCACACTCCAGTTGATTAGTGCAAAATGTTTTCATTTGAAACAACCAGTATGCAAGAAGAAGACAGTCCTTAATTTGTTTATTCACACCAACATGTGTGAAGCCTTCTTCTTACACTAAGCCAACTCACCTACAAGTTCATCAGATGCCATTTCAAAAGCCAAGAAGGCACCAAAATATTTTAATAGAACCCTAAGGAAACAATCAGCGTACTAACAGGTACACAGACTGTTTTCAAGTTGACGTAACCATTGGAAAAGGACAACAGAAATATTTTTTAAACATCGTATATGCTGTTGTTCTTATTGGATTTTAGGAGCATCGGCAACTAAGGCCATGTGGCTCAGTGTTTTTTGTGTGTTTTGAGGTCGATTTTCTGTTTGTTGGATGAAAAACACGAGTTCCGGGTGAAAAACCATGTTACCATCGTATATGCAACTAATTCCTTATAAATACGTTGTTAAACTCCTCCTCCTCCTAGCCAAGAGGGTGTACAGGGGATGAATCCAAGATTAATAAACAGAAAGTTCGATTCTGAAATGTCCTACTAGTAGGGCATTTGAACAATACAACTTTGACCGCTCAATTTTCTGTTTTAACATCGCCATATTGATTAATGGTGTACATCATTGTCGTCTGCTAGTCCAAACACAATACCAACGTGTGGTATGTTAAGAACTTGCTTACTGGACACGCTAGCGAGACACAGAGCAGCCCCTACCCTCATAAATGAGACGAAGTGAAGGGCCACGATACCAACAGAAGATAAATCTCGTCATGGGAAATGGGGAACGATTTGAATGGCCTTCATCAATTTAGCCACCTCGGCCTTCCGAATCCGTGCCAGCGTTGTAATGACATGCCCTTATCACAATGACTGATAACTTTCCCTTTGACACTGACATCTTCATTGAAGGTTCACCCCTGATCAGCATAACGCCCGTTGCAATTATTACCACCACTGGCAAGCCCGGACGAAACACTGACCCATTAAATCCCAGTCGTGCGTGGCCAATTGGGCAGCAATTTCTTGCCGACATCTACCTAACGCTATTATTTACTTAACCGAAACACGTGTAGCGAAGGGAAACGGAGGAAAAGGGAAACCGAGGGGGGGGGAGGGAGGGACAGGCTTATGCAAATACTTCCCACTCGCATAAGACGCGCACAGTAGCATTCGGCCCAACAATAAACCTCCATTCGAAAAGCGAGCCATGAAATTGACACATTGTGACGTTGACTAACACCGCGCGTGGAAAAGCTATCGTTTGTTGCGTGTACCAACAGTGATTTTAACGCTTAAAGGCATAAGTTCCTGGGCGCGAGCATTTTGGCGTGAGAAACTTGCACGAGTCTGTCGTTTGGTAGCGGGCAATTGGTTACGCTCTACTTTGACGTGTGTTGAATTAAGACATCGCGATATAACCAGGTGAACGTACGTGCACCGCGAGAACACGTCCGTTTTCCTAAGGTCCGCACTTAGTTGGCGTCGTGAACAAATTACCATTCTGCGGGGAAATATAATATACGTAATGTATGTGCCGAAGAGAGAGATCAGTAAGATCGTGAGAGAGAGAGATGCTGTTATTAGTCTGTTGCCAATTTACATAAAAATTTCAGTACCTTAAGTCGCCACTAGAGGGCAGTAGTGGAGAACAATATTGAAAGGTTGTGGAACTAACGTATTTTAATTATATTATTTCTCTGGAGTTAGCTGAGGTGTTATTATGTTTATGGAAAATAATCCTAAATGTCTTCAGAAGTTCGAGCAGGGACCAGAGCATCCCCTGATGATTACTTATCTTTTTTCATTGCGAACTTGTGCCATTTATGATGAATGGTTAATATCAGCAACGGGAGTTCACTCGCGCAATTTACACCGCAGCGCTGCCATACAGGAGAATACTGAAATGCTTTTTATCAGCTACTGAATTAACGCATTCTTATCAGAATAACATTTATTTATTTAATTAATAAGGTTTATTAATATAATAATTTAATTAAGGTCTCTTAGGGTTCAAGGACCAAGTACACTTTCTAGTAATTTGTGTGTACAAAGCGCACGCGATTCTTTGGGACCACACACAAATGCACGAACAGTATACGATGCCGGGGGTCTTCTCTCCAATTTCCCCTCACAGCCAATAGCCATAAGGGGGTTGGTGATTGCCCCCCTTAGGAAGTAGCCTTCCTGGAAGCGCTGCTGCTCGCTTTCTTAAAATACAGAACTGTATTTTATTAAACCGAATTGTGATCGAGTTGAGTGATCTCTTGGTGCCCGTAAATTTATTCATTTCGATGTCCGCCGGCCCTGTTTCGTTAATGACGAAATCGAAATTTAACGCGCAGAAATTTTCACTAATTTTACTATTAATTTTAGAAGGTTAATTGTTTGCATAATTATCAGTGTGGAGGAGGGAAATTAAAAATGGCTTTGGATGTCGATAAAGTATGCGACCATCCACGCGAATATTAACTGCGCTCTCTCTATCTGTAATTATTAATCACCGCTAGATATCAGTGTCAGCAGCGCTTGGGGTAAGAGAGAGAGAGAGAGAGAGTAATAGCTTCTGTTCTGCCATATGCTCAGACGTGCTGCCATCTGTTGGCGGACAGAGTTACTGTTTAAGAAAAACATAATTTTTCCAGAATTTGACCACAAAAAATAATAAAACATGCGTATTGCTCGTACTATTAATGTTTTAATCATTACAATTAACTTAAATCACTATAAAAATTGAATTCCTACTAACTGCAAAGATAACAAGCGAAAATTCTCAATATTAAACGTAGGACGTTTGTTGTGATGTGCTCTTCTTGAAAAATAAAAGACACTTTAAAGTAAGTTCTAACCGGGACCCGGTAGCCATGTTAGCAGAACGCTAGGCTGTACTGAGTGGAATGTGGGGGGTTCGAGCCCCCGTATCGGTAGATTTATTCGCGGTTCTCCACTCAGTATCTTGAGTTAGTCGGTCTCAGGCCGTGGTCGTGAGGTTTCCTCCGGGTACTCCGGTTTCCCCTCACCAACCCAAAACCGACCTTAGGACACCCGCTACACAAACCTATACACCTTTTCTCTTCAAAATCCGCCATACGGGGTTTTTTCCCCGTGTGAGGGATGTTGAAGAGAGGGGGTTACATTGGGTGTTACTCACCCCATGTATAGTGCATGGCGTGGGCACCACTCACTACGGTCTCTTTCTGCTTTCACCCCATGTATAGTGCATGGCGTGGGCACCACTCCCTACGGTCTCTTTCTGTTTTAGCACTGTCGATATAAGATATGTCTTAACTTTAGATAACTCATATAAGTACCGACAGATGGCGCAAGAGATATGCAACTCTTTGTCATTTGTGCTTAATGGATGGAAGTGTACAGACGCTTGCTCAGAGTGGCGAATTCGTAAGTTTATTTTAAAGATTTGTGGTGTTGATCATATTAAGAAACTTTTATTAAATCGGCTAATGACCATCTTCATTGATTAGATTATTAGATTAGAATTATTAGATTATTTAAAACGTACAGCGATATCTCGCGCTGTTTCAGAAGAAACCCATGCTTGTGTGCATTTATTCTTTCTCAACGTGTTGAAATGTCGCATTCAGGATCTTTCCATAAAGAAGATTCCGTGGTAATTCTATTCTCAGTAATTAACGATAAGTTTGAGTTTACCGCACGTGAAGATTTCTTTGTATAACGGATCCGCTACGTTGTTCAACTCCTGCGTAAATGTCCTCTTGTCTTACCTGCTGCAATTTACCGAAAAGTTGAAGTTTCCAGTTTGATGGATTGTACGTAGCCTGGGGAGAGTCGCAAAATGCTTCGTGTTCCACTTGTAAAGCTTTCTATGTATCCTAAGAGAAGAAATGAAATACGACTGTGACTTCGATAGACTAGGACTGCCAAGACTTGTTCTTCAGCCATTTCTAGGTAAGTTTATTAACTAGTTATTTCCATTTTATTGACTGTACGCGCAACATTCTTTTACTTGGTAATTTCAACAAGTTTTCCTTGGCTTCAATTGATTTTTAAATCTAAGATTTCCAATTCCTCCACCACCCTCCCCCCAACATTTAGATTTGATGCTTACTTAGATCAGGCTATTCAAAATGAACTCTTTTAGGCGAATTGTAGCAATAAACATTAAGAGGGGTGATAATGGGTGAGATGAGTCCACAAATTCATGGTTGGAACTGGTAACAGAGATCTCAATTTTGTGGTTATGATTGGAACGTGGTTTAATGCCGTTCTGAGTTTTGCATAAATTGTGACCAGAGGAATGCTTAAAGTATTCTTTCAATGAGGCTGTAGTCACTCGATCTCAGCTGAGGGAGGTGTGGTTCCTCCATGAATCTTTTGTTTCTCACAAAATGCAAATCAGCTCTTGAAGCCACAACGCTATGAACGAGTTTTTAATTAATCATTTAGAAACGTAATACTATTAAACAAGGTCAGGTTACATAAAATAGTTCAGAAAGAAAATTGGAAGCATGTCACTTGAAGATTTATTTGAGGTAGTTGGTAGTTTCACAACAGTTGTTGGTTATGATCAATATAAACCAATGAGAGATTGTCGAACTATCGGCTTATACAAGGGAAGGTTTCCCATAGAGTTGAATACATTCGTTTAGTGGGCTCTTCGTAAGACTTTTTTGATTAATGAATGCTGATAATCGCGCGAGATTTAAGGTGTAAAAATAGGTACACACAAAAGGGGAGGGGGTTCTTAAATTCGTGCTTGTGGCGTTTCTTTTGAATTACCGATTAACCATCTCATTGAGGAGATTAGAGGTTCCCGATATTTGCTGTGGAGCATTACATCATCACTTTTCGTCAAATAGCTTTTGTGTGTCGCTGTAATATGGACAAGACCATGGTTAGGCTTCAGTACGAGGGTTCTTACCCATGGATCTGCAATAATGAGTGATAGAGAGGTCTAGCTCTGCCCATTGCTTCGCAGTGATTGGAAGAGCTACATCTTAAAATTCCTTCCCAATTTTAAACCAGAGGCAAGCATAAGAACAGAGCAAAACAGCACTTAAATCTAACCCAAAATCGTGGTGATTAACAGCCAATCACTGTAAAGAACTGGGAGGAGTTAGACCTGCTTATCACTCATTGTCGCAAAGATCCATGGATTATTTAATAATTGAAGAAATGACATTTTTTTGTCGGCCACCCACCTCATTGTGCAAGGATCTAGTGTGTTCAAGTTGTCGATGCGGAAGTGCAGTTGTACATACTTTTGACTTGACCATGGTTGGAATGCAAGTGGTCATCATATAGTTTATAGGTAACGCCCTTGTTGATTGAATGATTACATTTAGTATCTTCAGCCTCAATTTCGTGAATTGGACTACTCACATTTTTCTTACACAAATACTGCGAATATTTCAAGTTGTAGTCCTAGTGTTCCCCCCCCCCCCACACACACAAATTCGAGACTTTTTCTCTTTACTTTTCGGTCGTTGTAATTTATTTTCAGCTGGTTTCCTTCAGCCACTATTAAAATAGTGGCTGAAGGAAACCATTTCTTTCAAGGAAATCAAGGAAACCAGTTGATTTGCAAAGTTATTAGACATTATCAAACCCATTCTTTCATAAGTTTGTTCACAATATTTTCCTGGCATTTGCATCTACAAAGATTTACATATACCATTTGGGAAGTCTCAATCCGAAATCGAGTTTACATTAACCAAAATTAAAGGATTTAATTTTTAAACACAATTTCATTTGTGCTTTCATTAAGTCGGGTACGCATGATCAAACACAGAGAGCATGGACTGATAAAATTAATGACTGAAGTCCATTATAGGCTAGAGGGAAGGAGTTAAAAGTAGTTCAAGTAAAAGGGTTAGATGTTATGATTTAAACCGACAAGGATCGGTGTCTTATTTATAATTGATAAGCACCCTCCAAGGCATCCATTTGATCACAGAATCCAAGTAAAATGAGTACTTCGCGTGTGTTCAATTATTGCAGCCTGTGCAGAGCACGGTACTACTCCTTAATTTAAGATAGATGTACTTTTTATTTAGCAATTATCAGTTTAATGAATCAGTGGCCATATTGAAAATAGTTATTCATGCCATATTCGAATACACGTGGTACTACAAAATGCGAAAATTTACTTTTGATCTGTCATTGTGTCTCATACTTTAAGAGCGAGATTGATGGCTTAATTTTTTGCTACCTCACTGTAATGTACGACACTGATTTATTTTAACAGATATAAGCTAATTCTCTTAATTTTAGCAATCGATTCTGGCCTTGGTTTTCATGTGATAACCACAGGTAGAAGGCTGATTATGTTTATCAGGTCCAAATTCCGATGCAACAATTTACAATTTGAAGAGATTATGAACTGATTATGACATGCTCTCAGGATTGTAAATCTATCCTCCAGACATAAACAGCCCCTCGAGAGTAGGAGGGTGCGGCCCGCAACCCTTGACTATCAGCCAGTAAGTTCAGGTAGTGAAAGTACATTTAATCAAACAAAATGAGTTGATTGGAGACTTAAATTTGCGGAAAGAATAAGCTGAATATGTCTTGAGTTACAGCAGTGGAACATATTCGCAGCAGGAGCAAAGATTTCAGTGTTTCGAAAGAGACATGAAAAGTTTTCGAAATAATTTGCTACGGAGGGCAATGTGTGTTTTTGAACTTCTGAAAGAACTAGGTGACGTGCATAAGTCAGATGAACGGCGTTTATTCATAGATACCTCAAAATTAAGTTTAAAAGCAGTTTTGCTTCATAATGGCAACGAATTTTTATTCAATTGGACTTAGTCACGAAAGCATGTCTGAAGTTCTACATGCTTTAATATACCAGGATTATACCCTTAACATATGCAGTGATCTTAAGGTTATTGGTTTGCAGGGTGTTTCACAAAATATTGTTGTTTTTTGTGTTTATGGGACAGCCGTCCGATAGAAGAACATTATGTTGTGCAACATTGGGACGAGCTCATACCAAGACAATGTAATGTACAATATATTCCTTTAGTGTAATCAAACAAGGTTCTTCCACCCCTGCACATCAAACTTGGATTGATGAAAAATCTCCTGAAAGGACTAGATAAAGCAGGTAACGGATTTACATACTTGAGAAGTGTTTCCTAATTTAAAATATGCCAAACAAGGAAGGAATTTTCATAGAACCCCAAATTAGGAAACTCCAGAAACACGATGTGTTTGAAATCCACTTAAAGGAGGTTGAATTGGCAGCTTGACGATCATTTAAGGCGGTAGTACATGGTTTTTAGGGTAATAGGAAAGAAGAAAGCTACGAAATGTTGGTGTCTAATTTACTCGAGTGCTACAAAAACATGTCGAATGTCGTTGAAAATTCATTTTCAACGACATTCGGATTCATTTTCAACGACATTTTCAGAATTTTCCACCGAAAATCTGGAAAACATGAATGATAAAGAAGGGGAGCGGTTTCATCAAGATATTTCCACGATGGAAAAGCGGTACTACGGTTGCTGGGACCCTGTAATGATGGGAGATTACTGCTGGTTTCTTGTGAGGGAGAGTAAGCAGGAATACAAGAGAAAATCCCATGGTAGGAAAAGTTTTTCAGGACTGTTACTGATACGCTGATTATATATTATTGAAATATAACCATTTCGGAAGTTAAATGAGTTATATATTTCTTTACACTTGAATTATAAGTGTAGATCCCTTTATTTTAACTTTAAACGTTGGTACTCTTTTGATGTAGACGTGATAGACTTTTTACGATGGTTTTTGGAATCAGCACGTTTATTTCCCTCAGAATCACATTTTTTGTTGACTGGTGTTATTAGTCCGCAATTGAAGGTGCTGTAGTCTCACAGGAATCAAAAATACCACTGAATAAAGTCCACATAACTGTAGTTAAGTTTCTCTTTTAAAACTTATCGAATGTGTAAAAGAAAAGTTTTTTTTTTTTTTTTTTTTTAACAGTACATTTGCAATTATTCAGAAATAAATTTTCCATTCTCTTCATACATTTTCAATGCAGATTATTAAAAGAGAAGCAAAGAAATATTTACAGTTATATTTCTGATTTATGCTTTTCGCATTAGATGGCAGAACTATATTTGCCAATACTAATACCAGCGACAAGTTACCTTGCTTTTAAAAATAATAATTTGTGTTGAGTAATTGCACCAATTTTTGACCATTTTGTTTTCGAGAAGAATGGTGATAGTGAAGGTTTTTTTTTCGTCAGGTGGATGTCGTGGAGGGGTGATTTTTCGGAAGTACTCTTTGCGGCCCTGCTACTCTGTTCCCCCCTCAACAGAAAATACCAGCTCTCAGCGTAACCATTGCATTCCAAGGTTCTTAAAAGATCACTTTAGACAGGTTGGAAGCTGGTTCTTCTGGAGATTGTCAAAAGGGGGAAAAAGTAATATTTTACGAATCTATATTGGTCCGATTGTAATTAAATTTGAGAAGGCTCAACAAATCCTTCTGAAAGAGACAAATATAAAATTTTATGAAAATCCATCCACAGTGTGGGGAGGGATATCGCGTTATAAAGACAATAGGCGCCTTACGCAAGCGGTAGTGGGGAGTGCATAGTTAACGGGCTTAAAAATAAACGCCAATACTCGCACAAATACCCATAATACCTACATATTTACAAACATTTTTTTTCCCTGGGAGGTTCTAATCTTTGTTCATGCATATCGAAATTTGCGTAGATCTGAGCGTTATCTGCTGTTCGAAGATAAGCAGTAATCACTGTACAATAAACTACCGAACTATGCCATGACTTTTGATAAATTATCAAGACCATTTGGTGAAATGCAGCAACAGAGTGATGCAGAAGTCAAAGATTTTCATTTGGAATGTTATCAAATATGAATTGTTAAACTTTTGTATGGTGGTAAAACCGATAGTTGTGCGATCGCCATGTTACTCTTCAAACTTTGGCGAGCATGTTTGGACTTGAGGGGATTGTATTTCATACTGGTTACTGTGTTACTTTCAGTAGGTAAGTGTTTCGGTAATTGCATTGACAAGCGCGAATTATAATTCCTTCTGTTTATCAATTATGTAATAACCAATAGGTGAAGAGATCGCTGCTGCCAAATAACCTGGGTATAAGTAGATTTCGGAGCAATATGGCTTTAGTTGCTAATGCTCCTAAAAACCAAATAACAAACAAACATAAGTAGAGTTGTGGGCAACATTGCCCACTAGTTTCTTGCAACCATTCTTTTTTTCAATTTACGTCCTTTTACGTGTGTGTTCATGTTCCAGAAAAGTCTCAAACGCTTCAATCTGGTCTCCGTGCTTGTAATTTACAGAAATGAAGTCTTTTACTGAGAAGACCCTTCTATATCGTTGACTAATCTTATTACTCCTCTCTGCACCAGTTCCAACGGATCCACATTGATCTTAAAATCAGTCTTACAGACTCATATGCAGTACTTAAAATGTGGTCTAACCATTGGCAGAACCACATGAGCTGTCCTAGCAGCCTGCCTATACTGGTTAGAGAACATGTCGAACTGTGCAGTTACCCCAGGTCTCTTTCATTTTCCACTATCTTGAATTTGGTAGCACCTAAATGCCATGTTATTCTACAATTATTGCAATCCATATCCAGTACTTTGTTAAATTCAAATTAATCCTCATCTGCCTAATTTTTCTAGAGCTTGTTGATTACTGTTATTAACCAGATATTAGGGTTGATGTTGTCCTGGCGGGCAGGATTTTTATTACCTTCCTTGGAAATCTTATTTAGATTTTTTAGGCTCACTTTTTGCCACCTGACTGCTATACACTGTATATTTCAATGAAGATTGTCAGGAGCATGAGGGTAATCAGTTTGTTTGCAAAATTCTCTCGCAAATTTTAATTAAGTTAGCCAGGCGTGTGTTACTTAGAATAATAAGACTCAAGTGGAAATAAAACATGAATTTTATTACATACATATATATATACAACTGAATCAGATATCATAACATACAAAGTTAAATCTTAGTCTTATTACAATTTCCCTTCACTAGTTAATCTGATTAGACAATTATATAAAAAACATGATTCATTCTTCTTCACTTTACCTCTTTTTCTTTCCTCCTGGATACAATACTGTTTCTCATAGTAATATTCAAAATGCTACATTCAACTCTTGTTCTCAGTATCCTAATTTCCCTTCTTGTTACTAATACTTCGGATAAACTACTTGTACACAAATTTTGATTAATTAAAATACCATATTCAGAATCTTTCTTTAAAGACTTTATTTCCCTTCTAACACATTATACACTCATAACTCTCAATATTTCTCTCACTTACCTTTCTTAACCTAGTAACTATCCTATTCTCCGACTCTCTCTCTCTTATTCATTCCTTCGTTCCCCTTGCATTATACACTAATCTGTTAGTATATCTACCTCAGAGATAATTTATCTTTCTAGTGCTACCCCCTTCTATTTTACTAACAGTCTCTTTCTTGTTAACTTTGAATATATTTTTGTCTAGGGCTTTGTTTTCTCCTGACTCTGCTTCAGATATTTTTTCGGAACTCTTGGCTGCTTGGGTCCGGCATCCTTGATCTCCTGGACTTCCCACTTTGACACAACTCCTTCTTTACTACCGATCCCTTAGATGTATTTTTCTCAAAGTGTCGTTACCTTTCCTGGTTCATTAGCCATCTTTCATAACTCTTTGCTACTCTTAATTATTTCCTCTTTCTGTCTCCACGATCACTTTCTCAGCCACTCCTCCCTTTCATCCCAAACTGACGACCCCCAACTTTTTCTCGGTCGTTTGACCTCCTCCCACAGGACTCTCTACCATCCAAAGAATTCACCTAACCATTCCCTCTTTCCTATTGGTTAAAATTACCATAAGCCTTTTACCTGTAATTTTATTGTTTATTTCCCAAGGCAGCATAGACCTTTTATGTTTGCCCATTGTTTCCAAAGATATCTGTTTTTCGTGTTTGCGAAATGTCAACTTACCGAAAAGTCCACCACAGTGATTCGGTCTTTTCCAACGCAAACGCCAGCCTGTCGGGATTTATGGTCATAGTACATTAATGTATGTATTGTGGAACCTAGACTTAAAGTCCATCTCTACCAATAAAAAAAAAAAAAGCCAATCTGCCACCGGGGAGTAAACGCAAAATTTGCGATAGCTTCCCGCTCTCCATCCCTAGAGCCGGGCCTGGGTCAACTTTTCCTGTCTGTGCACAATGCACGGATTAAGTGCAATACCGATAGGTGTTACCTTCCCCGTATCCTGGCTGCCCACACCAGGAAGTTAGAAAAAGAAACGTATGCAATCAGTCAGGAGTATAAATCCACTTTCATCAATTCATGATGCTAGCAAAAAAAAAAAAAAAACACTTATCTAGACTGACTCAGCAATAATCCCGCATCTTAGCATTATAAGATGACAGCATAGATGAAAGAACTGCTACAATTAATCACTGTCAATCAGTACATTAAGCTGCCTCCTCTTCTGGAAAATTCCTGAAATGTCTGAAAATACTCAAACCTAGATAACAATTTATGTTCATTACCTCTGCATAAATCAACCACCACATTTACAAGATTAATTCTCATCTGATCGTAAACAGAACAATCAAATAACACATGGTCCCAAGTCTCTAAAGCCTGACAAACAACACGAGTCAGACTTTATCCCTAGTTCGCACAACTTGCTCTTCAAATATCCACGACCAGTTAATAAGTAAGAAGTCTCCATTCTCAAATTACACGACTTGTTCTTCTTATAATCTACATTAAGTTACATCAAGAATAAACCTCCTGGTCACACTAGAATTCCATCTTTCCTGCCAAATTTCTATTAGATATCTTTCGATCAACCTGAATACCAATAATAGTAACTGGCCTACACTTCCTGGTAAAATAACAAAATGCCCTAAAAATTATAAACAAATCCAAAGGAAAAGAACCCGCAGTAACTTGTATTGCGTTCATAGATACTGTTTTACACCGTAATGAATTTAACTTATTCCTAAATTTAACAGTACTCACTCGCAAAAACCAAACAGATGGAGCACATGACACAATAGGCAAAAATATAGCTTTGTAGTACAAAGAAAGAACTCTTCTATTCAACCCCCAGTCTTTTCTTGTAATTTTTACAATAGAGGCTGTAAAATTTTTAACCTGAGGAACAAGAGGTATCTGCTTGTTATCAATAACTACCTTTCGTAAGCATCATCACTGTTTTAGAAGTCAATCTTGAGTTTGTTATTCGAATCCCAATGAGCAAGACTGTTCACCACTGTCCCAATTTTATGTTCAATTTGTCTAGATTTACCCTCTACCAACAAAACCAAATCGTCCGCAAAAGCTATCTTATGATACTCAGACTTATCAAAGGCTAACCACAAGTTCCGAAAAACAGGGCTGAACGCTGATCCCTGACGACATCCGCGGTTTACAATCCTCTCATATTTCAAACGCTGAGACCTTACTATGAATTTCCTGTCACTTAAATAACTTCTTAAATAGAACACTCAAACCAAACAGTATCGAATGCTCCTACAAAATGAACAAATAAGGCCGATACATGCTTACTGAAATTCACTAAATCATTGATGGCGTCCTCAGTAGAGCAACCCCTTTTAAAACCATACTGAAACTTGAATTCGAAATTCTATCCAAAATGCGGCATCTGGACATAAGTCCCGATGTCGCATTTCACTGGCCCATTGTTCTGCTTTTAGTAAACCTTTTTCACCTGTTCGCAAATGACCTAGTACGGGCCACTGTCTTTGTTTACTCTCAGTTCACCCCTTTTTCACACATCGGCATTTACTTCTCTTTCATTTGACTGCTATTCAATTTACACATCTATAACCTCTTATTTCTAAATCCAGTATTCTTGTCATATATACATCTCTTAAATGTCAAAAATTCCCTTACCATATCAAAGAATAATTATTCCCAAATCACAAAAATTTCCCATTAACTCTCAGTATTTGTAAGATGTAGATCTTACAATATGCCTTCGTTAAAAAATATTAAAAACAACAATGGATCCTATCACTGAACCGTGGGAGTACTCCACTAATAGAATTAGTCAAAGAAGAGCCCGTTACTAACCACAGTGTTTTCTGCCAGTCAACCATCCTTCTACCCATAGCAACAAGTGGTTTATAATTCCAGACTGCTGTTCAAAACTTTCATATGTAACGGTGCCAAAAGTGTTGCTGAAATCTAAGTATATGATGTGAAAATTATTTTTTTTTTGCGTAGTGGTATCCAATCAGATTGGTCAGACAAGACTGCCCCATAACAAATTTGTGCTGTTTAACTGCACTACTTCTTTAATCGCCGACTCCATTATTTTCCTCCTGTAACAGTACTCTTGTGATGATTAATTTCGCCCACTGATCCCCTTTGAACAGAAGAGACATCTCCAATCCGCAGGAACTACTCTGAACCCAATGATATGACATAATTATGGCCGAAGGTTTGCTTACCTCCTTTTCTGCCACTTCTAATATAATTGGATAGATTTCATCAACCCCGGGTGGCTTATTTGCTTAAGTAATATCGTTAGTGCCCAGGATGGCAATTAATGTTTCAAATCAGTCCCTGGTCATTTGATGATTAATCTTTTTGGCGCTCCTTTTTTAACAAGTAATACACGCGACCATCATCAGGTACGAGGTTTGTCTCAAGATTCCATGACATTTCTTATCAGAGGATGAATCAAATTTTTCTGCTGATAGAAAAAGAACGAAAGATAATTTACGTCAACAAGAACCAAATGCACGCCAGGAGACAGAACTGGTCAAGCAGAGAAACTTCGTTTGTTATTTCCGGTGTCACCGCTCTTCTGACGTGGACATGTGCACAAGTACCATCTTTGAAGCGAAGGGAATCGGGCAACTGAGATGAGCAGTGGTTGAATCAACCAGTAATTGGAGTTTATTTGTGAAATGAACGAGGAAGAGTTTAGGAGGTTTAGACCATTTTGATGATTCGTAATATACTGTATTCAGAAGTAAGAAAAGGTGGGGAGGACATATTATATGAAGTAATGAAATTTTTGGATATGGCGTAGTATTATACATTGCAAGAATATAACCTGGCCTCGACAATTAACACTAATCGAACTCCCTACAGTCACTATCTGGCAGAGGAGAAGCACCGAGATTATACACTAGCTGATCTGGATGCCCCTCAGAGAGTTACCAATAGGTTTGGTCCAGTGGACTATCTAGCGGCCGGCTTTCGAATAGCGTTTTAGAGCTATACACGCGAATTGAAAGGAAGATTGGATCTCTCCATAATGCCCAATATAACCTCAAAAGACATCAATCATACTTTATGATGGAAGAAAGGAGGGTTACCAGAGCTTTGCTGCTTTGGAGACTAAACATGGGATTCATCACTTCACGCTTCGAATAAGAAAAGTAGTGGTATTTCATCAGTTGCCTGGTAATACGTAAGGGAAGGATTTGTGGTATGGATGCCACACCACGACCCTTGGTTCACACCTGGGTGGTTACCTCCAGTATACTAATTGCCCTTTATCAGCATTTGCTCGCGGGGGTTATACACAGTTTTACTAATAGTCCCATCATGGTGAAGGTGCAGGCCAAGTATTTGGCTATCGCCATAATTCGGTCCATTTGACTCAAGTGTCACCTGAACAACAGTTCCATCAGCGTTTTAAACTTCCAGGTAGCAAGAGCAGCTTGTCATACAAATGTATATGAGAAAATGTGTGTGACAGCCTCAAGGACCTGCAGCCTCTGTGATATATACGCATTTAAAAAAGAGAGAATAATTGCAGGAGTTATATTTATATGAAACTTGCTGCTTATTTTAGATAAATAAATTTTCTGTTTATACTCCGGCACGACAACCAAGTCAGTAGAGTTTACAATAAATCGTCAATACAAATATTTATCGTATTTAGTAGTCACGGGCTTGAAACGCACTCTCGTAATATTCGACTTTACTGGTAGTAAACTCGATCTTATTGCATTTGCGATAATCCCGATAGCTGGTATTATGGTGAAATGAGTTCCTATTTACTTATTACAATGGTGAAGGGAAAGTGCTAGGAAACAAAACAAAATTGATTTAGAAGTACGAAGCAGGACAAAGTTTATCATCTATTGCACGGAATTAAGTCTCGCTGCTTAAACAGTGATCACAAAACAGCCGTTCAAGTGCTATATCGAAGCTGGAAAATCAGATTCAGAAGCAGGTGCCCAAGAAGTATTTATGAAGAGATTATGGAGAACCCCAAGCATCTCGCTGGTTTCCAAAACATTAAAGTATGCGGTGAAGTCGCCAGTGCCGCAGCTGCGGAGAACTTTTGTGATGTGTTGGAAGAAACCCCTTCTAAATCTCCGCAGCTGGAGAGTTAATTCCGGCAACAATGCTCAAAAAAGTAAAACTTGCTGACATTATGCCTTTCTCATTTTGTACACTTTTGTAATTTTTCCTGCGCATGAGATAAATAATTCTATTTACATGTTCCTTTTTTGCTTCAATCAAATTCAGCGCCCACAGTTGCCAGTGCTGCATAAGCATTTAGGGAAATTCCGACTTACGTAGTGTTCTACCGAACACTACGTAAGTCGAGGAGTGGCCGTTTGATTCTATATCAGTGTCCATTACCTACTGCATGATAATTCTAAATAATCAAATGTTTTAAAGCTTTGCCAACTATCAAGTCTAGTACCAGCATAGTCCTGTGTTACCTAACCATTGCTTTTTGTGGTTTAGTTGTTTTGCTTGGGGGGGAGGCCCCCTGCTATACGATGCAGGCCTTTTCCATCACAAAGTGATGGAATAATCACCTGTATCTCAGTAATTGAATCCCATGAGCTGTTCAGAGAATTCACATCAGTTCTGTAGTTACTCCAACTCTTGAGTTTGGGGTTATTGTCACTTTGTATTATTTCGTCACCTTTTTAAATTTGCCTATAATACCACACTGATGGTCAGAGAAATGGCAATTAATACTGCCAAATGTAAAGTTTTCTTTGAAAAATAACATGAGTAAAGACATTCGGGGTCTCTTTCTAATACAATCAGATATAAAAATTAGCATACAGTCGAAATATACCGTGTTCAGCTTACTTTCAAGCTCAATATTTCCTTAAATTTGCCTAGATGGACACTTTGCTAATGTAAATGATGATGATAGCAGCACAGCCAAAAATGACAAACTATCCGTGCCATCTAATTCATTCAACCTACCCGCTTCCACAGCACCAGATCGTAGTTTGTTGCATCAATTACTCTGGCTGAAAAATTTTTGCACGTCTATCCTGTAAGCTCAATCCATTTAAAGCCTTATACACATTTTGCAGAACTGAAGTCTTTTGCGGTAGACCTCTATGCAGTATCGAGATTCTGACTAGCCATTACCTTATACAATGGAATAATCACCTGCTGGCAGTATCCCTGTACACATAATTGACAAAACTCCAAAAGTAACCCTAACAGCCTATCTATACTGTTCATAAAATTTCATCCCACACTGTACGATTACTCCTGGATCTCTTTAGTTCACCCAACCTGGTTGATTTTTGGAATTACTGCTGGTGTAGCAGTATGCCTTGATTCCTGTAATTAACTCCCATGCAAACTTAGACAGTAAGGTGCTCAGCCCATTTATAACCACCTTGTCTTCTGCCACTCAAACATTCCTTTATTCATGGCAGTAACTTTTCCCTGCCCCGTTGCTCCAATTTGTACAGCAGTCTATCATAGTAGTTGGGATCTATCCTGAAACAGAAGTCAAATTTACATGTCTGCAATTACTCACTTCATCTTTTGATCCCCGTTTGTGAATAGGAGAAACATCTACGAGGGGTTTCCGAAAAGTATGGGAATCAGATGAAACGCGGTGTACAGATAGACCCGTTAATAACGTTCAAAAAGACAGCCAGTGCAGTGTTGCGGTACTGTCGCCTCACAGCAGATTCCAGTTGCAAAATGGCGGCTACCGTGCGAGTGTGGTCCAAAACAAGTGTTCGTGAAGTTATTCACTTTTTGCAAACAAAAGGGGTCTTCACCGTGAACTGCTTTCTGTGTATGGCGAAAAGATGATGTTAAAAAAAGCAGCTGTATATTTGGTGCAATGAATTTAAAGCTTGCGTGTTGACAGTGAAGGTCGACATCGGGCAAGACAGAAGACGTTAATGGCACATCGTTCTTGAAAACAGGCGAGTGAAATTGCACAAATAGTGAACGTGAGTAAGTCGACTATTCACGATGTACAATTGTCAGAGGAGGACAAAGAAAAATGCATGGGGATGTGGCTGGAGAACCTGTTGCGATACAGCGACGGAGAGGATTTTCTCGCTCGCATAGGCACAGCAGACGAAACGTCTGCTGTGTGTGATGAACCCACGAAACGTGGGTTCATCACTTTATAAGACTCCATGACCTGGACACATTCACAATCTCCTGTGCGCAAAAAATTCAAAACTGTTCCCAGTGTTTGGGAGGAACAATCAATGCACAGCTTTACTGTGCAACGTTGGAAAAACTGAAAGCCAACATTCGATGCAAACGACCAGGACTCCTGACAAGCGGTGTGATTTTGTTGCACGACAACGCAACGCCACACCACTCGTGAGTGGTTACGCCGTAATCGTTGGGAAACTCTGTCACATCCTCCCCCCTACAGCTCAGACGTAGCGCCTTCAGACTTCCATTTTTTTCGGCCCTCTGAAAAAATACCTTTCAGGAAAGCATTTCATCAGTCGATTACTGCGTGTGGGCACGGACTTTTCCAGTACTGGTATGGATAAAGCGGAGAAGTAGTGCGTGTATAATTAAACATTATCGAGAGAAAAAATGTGTTACCTTACTTTTTGAAAACCTCGTATATACCTGCAATCTTTAGGAACTCTGAATACACGGATGCTCTCATAATTATGGGTGAAGATTTTATTGCCTCACTTGATCTACTTGCATAGCTATAACTTGGTGTACCTCTGGTATTCTCATCCCTAAAAACTTCATGTGTAGAAGTTGATGCCAAATATTTACATAATAAGTTTACGCCCCTCTTTTTGAACTTTACTAAAAAAGCTTTTGCAGTAGGTTTTATTTAGCTCCCAGTGAAACTAATTTGGCGTTTTTGTTCATGAACAGTCCAGATAATAATTGTGCTTTTAAAGGATGATATAGTCATAGATGGGTAAAAAATGTAATTTGATATTTTTTTTTAAGTCCATCCCACTGACAACTTAGCTAGCAGGGAAAGGTTTTGTAATTACTTCTTCTCTGAACAAGTTTTGGAGAAATATTCACCATGAGTATTCTGCTATTAGATTGTCAGCAACCTTAACAAGATCAATAGTTATGCCTTGCATTCTTAACAAAGAATTTTTAATAATCTGCCTTAGCTTACTTGATTGCAGACTAGTTTTTACTTACTATAGGTTTGTCCCATGCATTTTTCTGTACATCTGACAACCTTGAATAGTATTGATAGCTTCAAATTACTTTCCTGCGTGCTCTGTTTAGAATTTAGCAAAACTCTTCCTTTGATATAACTTATATCTTTATGAGTAGTGCTTTCTCTTGTTGCTGCTGTAGAAAACAGTCATCCAACCCACAAGTTCCAGTCAATATTTGTGAAGTTAAAACCATCCACTGTTAAGACATTTTGATTTTCTCGACCATTTATTTGTTTGTGTACTCGTTGATAACAGTCACTTGGCCTATAGCAGATGACAACGTTTTACTAGGCCCAAAGTTTGGTGATACTGTATCACAGAGGAGATCAAGTTTTACTTTCGGTTAGCACATTGTCAAGCACTAAAATAAACTGAAGGGGCATCTTCTTGTAGTGGGAATGTGATGACAAGGGTATAGACATTTTTGGCTTTTAAGATCAAAATGGCTGTTTTCATTGTACTAAACAGGGAGCTAAATGATTTTGTTGATAAGTGGAAAAGAAATTGTTGGTTTTAGGGGCGGTCGCTATCGACTGGACATGAGTAACTACACACCTGTTAGCTTGACTTCTGTTCCAGGTAAAAAAAAATTCCATATCCATCCAATAATTTGTAATTTGTCTACTTTTTATTTAAACTACCCACTTCCACAAAGAATCACTGAGCAACGTTACTGCTGATTGGTTGGGGCCGGTAACTCGGAGAAGGAATTCCCTCTTGCAGGGCTAAAAGGAGCAGTGATGCATATCCACCGCTAGAGCCCACAGGCTCCAGACTTGTTAATTCTGACTCAGAACATTACGCGAAAAACAGAATACAGATATGCCAGCATTTCTCACAACACTCACTATCACCTTTTCTAATACAGAAATGTTTAGAATCGGTTGTTGGATCCCGTAAAATGGTGAAGGTGAAAATGGTCCAAGCCATTCAGAAAAACTGTTACAATTGACAGCATTCCAGTGTCAGTTATGCCCCATAACACTCTGTAGAGGCGTTATCAGCGAATGAGACTAACAGTTTCTGAATAAAAAATAATACAAGTGACTTATGCACGGAGAATCATGACCAAAAAAGATGGCAACCGACGTTCACCACTCCGAATCCTACATCTTCTGTTAAAGCAGGTTACTTAAACTGCAAGATTCGGTATTACATCTTGCATTCCGAGATGCTTTGAGGCTTCAAGACTGTACAGCTTCCACTCCTTTTTGCCCAAACTGTAAGGGAAACCATCCGGCATTTTCTAAAACGTGGAATCTTTGGAAAACAGGCAAAGAGTAGCTCATGGTGTCTTGTCAATGATATACAGGGATAAGGTAATTATTCCCTTGTATAAAGCAGTGGTCTGGAGACCTAATTCTCTGCACTCGTTCCAGCAATGATAATACATATCACTGCTGGAACGAGTACGTACAGAGAAGGACAAGATTAGTGAATGGAAGAAAGGCTTA
Organism: Mastigoproctus giganteus; assembly: GCF_048544385.1. Lineage (NCBI taxonomy): Eukaryota > Metazoa > Arthropoda > Arachnida > Uropygi > Thelyphonidae > Mastigoproctus > Mastigoproctus giganteus. Next base: position 146,843,474 of record NC_143586.1, on the reverse strand, counting down.
ATTTTTGCAAATTACAGTGTCTGGAGACTAGGCACCTGTAAGGTGATTTGATTGAGATGTATAAAGCCTTGAATGGTTTGAGCATGCTCAATGCTGGTGACATTCTTGCTCAGAATAATCGCCTGAGAGGGCATAAATTCAAATTGAGGATAGATTTGCAGGTGGTTGATTGCTGGAACAAACTTCCATCTGTCGTTGTAGAACTAGGCAAGTGGATCGGTGAAATGAGCAGAGTTTTTTTTGACTGATGCTATATAAGCTTGTTTCTTGCATCATGTGCCTTTGCTAATGCTAAAAAAAAAAATCCAGAAATATAATCACTCACCAGAAGCAGCCGCAACTCAGATGCTTCCATAGAACCGAGCATTTCCTTTGCCACCTGGGCCAAAACTGTGGTAACATGATGCAATACGCCGATCGGTATGTCATCTCAACCTTGAGGATGATGACAAAGTACTAGAGTTACATGCTAATGATATCATGGATATAGGATGTCCACTCTTCCTCAATGAAACTAGAGGATTATGCAGTAATATAGATGACCTGAGTGATTTACTAATGCAGTAGGATGTGTGTGCTTACAGGAAACCTTTCTATCAAATTCAAAAATTATACTATTTTTAAGTGAGACTGTTTCTGACTTTCTTGTTTGTGGTGGGGTAGCTATACTTGTGAAAACTACAATACCCTCAAGACAACTCCTAACCTCCTTAGAAGTTGTAGCAGTATGGATAGCAATGGGAATATCGTTAAACCTCACATTCATTTATATATCACCGAAATTGGCAGTCTTATCACACAGCTTACACCTCCTGTTTATTTGATTTCAATGGTCATCATGGATAGGAGAGGCCAATTAACAGAAACATTCCTGGCCCTCCAACTACCCACAGGTACTACATCAGTCATAGACCTATCCATCTCTTTCCAAGCATGGAATGGTCAGTGCTGAATGATTCATTCCACAGCCTATCATCAGCTCAATTCAAATGCAGAGTGTAAAACTTATTCCACTTGCAATATGTACAGCAACACAATCTTGACCACTTTACCAGCCATATATTATCTACAGCAGAAATTTCCATTCCGAAATCTGTGGTGGAATGAAGAATGCTCTGTACGAAACGTGATAAAGGGGAGTATAGGTGATGGGCAGGACCTATACTCCCCTACTGATATAGCAAACACGTTTTTTTTTTTTTCAATTAGTCTCACTTCTGTATAATCAACCGTTTATTCTAGCTGAGCTGAGTCCTTGAGCAAATCATCAAATAGTGCAGCAGGACCAGACTGCATTCACTACAGTATGTTGAAACCGTATCTTTTCAGAGAATACGTATGCTCCCACTTTAGGACAGAATTAGACCGATATCATTAACAAGCTCTTTTGGAAAAATATTTTAAAGGATGGTGCATAAGAGGCTCACCTGGATTCTAGATTCCCAAAAGCTTCTTTCTGATCACCAATATGGCTTCTGTAAAAATTGAATCCAACATACGAAATGCTTTCGTCACGAACAGCATCTAGTGATGGTCAACCTAGATATTCACCAGTTGGGGCTGAAGGGCTACCTTCCTCAAATTATTCAGAACTTTTTAAAATTACGTAACTTTCAAGTCCGATATCAAAACATGTTGTCAGCATCTCACATTCAAGAAGAGGGTGTCCCACAAGGTTCCATATTGAGTGCTACCCTACTTGCGATTCAGGTCAATAATATATGCAGCTCTTGCTAGAATAGAATCCTGGACATTATGCAATGGATAGTCTTGCTGAGAAGAAATCCACCACAGTAGTGGTGGATTTCTGCTCAGCAAGCTCAATTGATCTTGAGCTAAAGATCAAGAACGTTTCAATTCTTCTTCCTCCCACTGTCCGTTTTCTTGGCTTAGTGCTAGATAGAAACTAAACTTTCAAGCACATGTGGCTTATTTTCGAACCATCTGTTTGAAGAAGTTGAATGTCATGGGGTGCTGGTCGACACATCTTGATCCATCTTTATAGAGCTCTCATCAGATCCCAATTGGACTATGGCTCTCCAGTGTATGACTCAGAGGAAAAGTACTTTAGAGCAGTTAAACATGATCCCCAGTGCTCAGAGTTTCTCTAGGGTCTTTCAGAACCTCCCCAGTTTAGTGCTTACATCGAAGCCTGTGAACATCCATTACTTCTGCAGTCTTCCTTCATCCTAAATGGAGATGCCTTTACAATATTAAACCTGTTCCACTCAGACTTAACAAACTGGCTCAATCATGGAATATAGAATTATTTTGAACAGTGGGGAAAGAACATCTTGTCTCCCTCCAATATCGCCATAGTTATATACAGATGGATCAAAAACTGAGACCGAAGTAGGAGCTGAGCTCTGGATCACATTACTGAACATTAACTCAGTGCTGTCTCCACTATTAGTTATAGCAGGAAATGAAAAAGGAGATCTTACAGCCATCATCCGTAAAGCATGTTACAAAAGTTGGTCACTAAAGTTGGTCACTAATCTGGAAAGATTATCCAGGAAACAAACTTTACCAAATAAAACCAGATCAAAAGCTGTGGCCCTCCAGCTTCCAGAAAAGCAGGCAAGAAGAAATAATTCTGGCATACTCATCTATTAATGAATGACTGTTTGCCATTTGTTAGTGGACTGCCCCCAGTTTCTAAATATTTGTTCAAACATCTTTAAATTCTTGGAGATGATCCTCATAAAATACAGTCAGTATTAACCATTAGAAATACATAATATGGCCATCAGTCTGGCCTCCAGACCTTTATGCAGTATTCAAGATGTAGCCTAATCATCTCCTTAAGTTTGCATAATTTTTTTTTTTTAGATCTTGCAGCTTACCTCCATTAATAAACACTGCTTCAATTTGTGTAACAGTATCAAAAGCCTACCTTAAATTCAAGTTTATCAGATTGGTCAGACAACATTGCCCTAAACAAATCTATGATGTGACTGCAATATAATTTCATTTTTGTCTAGATGGTCCTGCATCACTTCTTTAAAACAGAGATGCCATCATTTTCCCTGGCACAGAAGTTAAGCTAATAGTTCTATAATTTCTCAAGTCCATAGAGGCTTCCACAAAATCTTTTAAATTCATGTGTGAAGGTAGATGCAGACCAATGTGATTCAACCCCTTCCTTCTGTTTTAAGACGCCTTTGCCAGACTTCTCATAATCTGACAAGTCTGGAACAGTATTAAGTTAATATGAAAGCCGTTGTCTTTAGGTAAATCCCACATTAGCATCACCTAAAGGGTCTTTTACCTGCAGGCTGCCAATAATCAGATCAAGAGTGTTAACACAAATTATCCAGAAAAGCCTTGAGTGACCAGTCACTACCTGGAAAGTTAAAAATTCTCCATTAGACATTCTGATTTATTGGCCCACTCTATACACATGTACAGTTTCTCCAGCAGTCATGTCACACCAAACTGCCTTAGATTTAATGCTTCTTAACTAAGAGTGTAACTCTGCATTTGATGATTTACAGCCCATGTATTTACCTGTTTCATGATGAGCCATAGCAGGAAGCAGTGCAAGAATCACATTCACTACTGTCTGTGGGGCTCTAGTTAATCTGTATATCCTTTATAGCAAGGGTCGGCCACCTTCGGTCTGCAGTTTATTTTTGAATTTCTGACATAAATACTTTGCTATAACAAATATCGATACACTGGAACTGTAATTTTTTTTCTTAATAGTGGCTATTCTTGCATCTCTCTAAAAAGTCAGCTGTACAAAATGAAGCTGATATTAACAGTATGTAAAGGAATGAACCAATTGGCTCACCATATATGAATGTTGTTACTATTCAGGCTGTTGAAAAACAATATATATTAGGGATCAGAACTGTTATATTAAAATCAGGTAAGCAAATCCTTGGATTCATAGAGGGGATCAAAGAATGAAGCAAACAGTTATGCGACTGTAAACCTAATTTCTGATCTAGGGAAAACAATGGAGTCAGTGGTTAAAGAAGTAATGCATCATGGATTTTTAAATGTTTTCAATATTGATAAAAGTATATCTAGGTTGGCAGGGTAATTAATACATACTACTGTAACAAGACCTAGATAAATTGATTAGTGGAGAAGGAAAGCAACCAAATTATGCAAGGGTATAAGAATTCATTGAAGTACTTAAGGCTTTAAATGGATAGTTTTGGCTGATGCTGTATAAGCATGCATCATTCACTACTAATCTCAATGACCTTTGGACATCCTCGTACAGGTTATGATAAGTGTATGAAATTTCCCAACACAATATTAACTGCGACATCAAAAATTATTTTTATTTGAATAAACTTTGCGTATAGTACAAAAAAAACACTACATAATCCATTTTTATTGTTTTTCTAGTGGCTATCCAAGCAACGAAGTGTTATCAATGCACCTGGAGTGGCCAAACAAAGCTTGATGCTGAAGAGCTAATTGAGATGCAGATAAAAGCGAAAGCACAAGAGTCTATTGCAGAGCCAATAGATAATCCCATTTTTATGCCATATTATGACCTCAGGAAGTGGGAAAAAGTACCAAACATCACACAATTAGAGAAGGACTGCAGTAAATGTAGCATATCTGCAGGATTCTGTACCAAATGGATTTTCTATTCAGCAAGTAAGTTTATATTTAGCTTTACACAGAGCTGACTAGAAATAACTTATTGTTGATGTGAGTTTCAAGTCACTCAATGATTTATTTTTCTATAGATCTCTTATACTGGTGGGCAATTTTCCCAAATCTTTTATTTCAAATTGAATGGATGATTGATAGAGACATATGATGCAAGCAAGCTTATTCAGCCAAAAAACCCATCCCATTTAAGCTGTCAATTTCCACAATGACAGATGGAAGTGTTCCAGTAAGGAAAATTTCTGCACATCTATGCCCTCTTAGGAAGAACCTATCGCCACTGAGCTTGCTCAAACCTTGCAGGTGCCTAGTCTGCAATTTGCAGAACTTAAGCCTTTGTTGCCATTCCAGCAGCTCTACATCCTTCCTAAAATGAGGCCTCCTGTGCACTGCACAATTACCCCCAGGTCTCTTTTTCATTCTCCACTACCCTGAGTGTAGTACCGCACAGTTGGTATGTTACTCTGGGGTTACTGCTACCCATGTGCAGTACACTTTAGTTGCATATGATCTATAAGCCTGATATACATTCATCAATATTGAGCCCAACACTGAACCATGGAGACTCCATGAAGTCCACTGATTCCCTTAATGCCATAGCGTTTTATGTGTAACAGTATCAGAAGCTTTCCAAGTACATGAGGGGCAAAAAAATAGTTCCTCCATAAAGATGGAATTTGAACAAAATATAGAGAGACAGTGGTCAATGTGCTAGCTACGGCTTCTATTAATAACAGTCTGTCTTTCCATCATTTTATGAAGTAGGAATAGCTTCAGACAGACCAGGAAATGAAGCACAGTACAATAATAACAGAGTTGTACCATTTACATTTTTTTTTTTCACCCATAGTGATATACCTGAAGTTTTGGATGTTCATATATTTTAAAGTTTTTATATGGATGTGAAATTGATACAGGTTGAGGATTAATGGGAAGGAATTTTTTTTTTTTTTTACAGATGATCCGATAAATGTTACTTGGGGATGTGTTCGCTCTTCATCTGCCACACAGTGCTACAGAGACACTAGAAAAGATAATGAAAAAGAAGTGTGTCTTTGCAACAATTTTGATGGCTGCAATAATTCTACAGTACTTTCTACAAACTTCATCATCTTACTCCCAATTATACTTTGGGGGACGATAACCTTCTTAAATTAGCTGTATTCTGTTTTAAACAGACCAGACTTAACCACCACATTAAAATGAGCAGAGAAATGTAAGTGCTCTCCACATAATTATTTTATCTAACTTATTAGTTATGCAAACTAACTGGGATTCTGTTTGTTTCACAAAATAAGTTCTAGCTTAAGTGTATACTTAGAATGACAGGGCTTTGAGATGTATTTTCCTTTCCCCATCTGAGAGAGCTATATACAATGTAACTGTTTTATTATTGACAAGAAGATGCTTACATCTGGTTGGTGTTAATAAAGAATTTACTTTTTAGTAAATGAATCTAAAAAAGATGTAGAAAGTCATTTATTCAAAATTTACAACAGTATCCAGTCCCTAAAAGTATAGAAAGAAATGCAACAGCTTCACTGTGTTTAGAATAAATGAACTGAAGACTTTTGCATTCTTAACTAGTGCCAGAGGAGGTAATACATTCAAAGGCAAGCATGTAATGCATAGTAAATTTAAATAAACAGTAATTAAAGTACTCATATTCTAAGAACAATGAAGGTTTCTTTTTCATCCAAATAATGTTTACTGGCCAAAATATTCTGGTAATTCGAACTTAGTTACACTGGTACTAATTTTAGTCTTTTAAGAAAAAAAACTTGCTTCTTTATTCCCACTTCAAAATGACTAGTAAAAATAAAGTACCTTCAAGTAATATCTAAATGCCATAAAAATTTTTACTGAGCTACATCTTTCTGAAAGAGAAAAACATGCATGTATTGTTCTTGTATAAATAAGTTAAAAAATATGGATACAAAGAAACAATGTGTATATAGCACCTTAAAACCCTGAAAGGGAACAAAAAAAAAAAACTATTAACCCAACACTTCGATCAGTACATGACCCACATATATCATTCAAAAAACTCAGTTTTAAATTTGACAGAACATGATTCTTATTTCTAGGTTTCTGAAAATTAACATAACTATGTACAAGGGAAGGAGTAGCTTGAATTTTTAGCACAAACTTCCTTAATGCCACATTCATAGTATTATTTACTAAGGGTTACACATTAAAATAAACTAGGATAGACCAACAAACAATTCTTAAATCTGTCAGCAGCCATGAAAAGGACCTTCTATCACCTACATTTAAAAAAATCTGTACAGGAGTAGATAAAGAGCATGAATTGCTGAAGTATTATCTAAGAACTTTAATGCATTTTATTCTACTCTTATAAAAAAAAGGGCAGAATTTGTATAAGACTTTTTCAAATGAAAATCACATACCACGTGATATTATAAACCTGAGAGGTAGCCTCATACCAAACTTTAATCTGACATTTTTTTTTTTATGCATTGCATAAAAAAAAATTACTCTTACATGAACACCACATTATATATCTAGTTTCCATACAAGTTAATTATAACACTATTGTTGTGAAAACATCTGTAACTACAGGAATGTTGCCTAGAATAGACTGGTGATCCAATGAAGGAAATGTATTTACAGTAACTTAAAATCATATTTAGGTATTTTGTCATGTTCCATATTTAAAGGATAAAAAATGTGCTATTAATCAACACTGCTTTTTGAAAGATAATTAAATGGAACAGAATGAGTACAAGAGGTTCCTATGGACAATGGAGTGAGATAAATAAAAATTGCAGCAAGGCCATACTTAAAACTGTTTTGAAGAAGAGTTAGTGCAGCACATTCTAAAACTGGAAGGACTGCTAAAGACTTTAGCTTTCCAAATAGCAGAATTGCAAGAGTATGCAAGTTCATTCAGAAGTTACTGCCCAAAAAGGAAAATATCAGGTTGGGTCATTGCCTGCACATTCCTACTTTATTGATGCCACTAAGAAGGATTTCTATTCAAGAAAGCTCAAAGTCTGTGAGTGGAAAGATTTCTCACTGCAGTCTCAGCAACAAACCTAAATTTAAGATGAAAAAATTTGAATAGCAAGAGATGGATGCCATAAAAGAATGTATTGTTGCTGTGTGTGTAAGCCCAATAAAGTATTTTATGATTCTGATACAATCAAAGGGTCAGGCTCCTACAATTTCAGAACATATTAATTTAAAGTTGTTCTAAAATCATCGATTGATTAGTAAAAGTATTTCTGCTGATTCACATGATAAATTTTCAATGACTTTTTTTAACAACGTGTTTTGAAATAATTAGCTTACAAGTGGGCCCAAAACTTTTCCTCTTGGTGTTAGAAGAATGCAAGTAGTTAATGTGCCTGTGTTCTCCTAATTTGGTATAAGGCACATTTTTATCTCCTCATACCTGCTCACTGGGATAAAAGTGGACGTAAATTCAGTTTAGCTATTCTCATTGAAGTTAAAATATAGCAGTTCAAGAAAAGAAAAATTTCATTGGTCATCTGTCTTATAAGGATAAACAGATCGAAAGAAATCCCCAGGAAGAGCAACTACAATCATTTTGATGACATAAAAGAGATCCCCCCCCCTGCACATCCCAAGAGAACACACGAAATCTGGAACTTATGTGATAGTTTACCTAACCCCAACATTTCTGTTGAAGGTTGAAGGATGGCATAGAAGGTTTAAAGAACAAGTTGCAGCCCATCATGGAAATTTGTTGAGTGTATTAAGAAAGAAGCACATTCTGAACAATATATAAGTGGACCACAAAAGAAAAAAAATATCATCATGTTACTAAATGAGTGAGAAAATTGTGGAAAACTATGAGCTGAACAATATTAGAGGTACAGGCTGTAGTATTTCTAGACAGGAGGCAAATTGTGGGTGATTAATGTTCAGGATAAACATATGTTGAAGGAGAAAGTCAGGTTGCTGTCTACTTGTCTAAAGATGTGGGTAAAGTTGTACCATATCAGTTCAGATTACGGCTTGCAAACCAGTTTTCATATTGAGTTGTTAAAACCGAAACCGAGCTTCTAAAACCGGATTCAAATATTTTTTTTAGTTAGCCCTCGAATATAGTTTTTTTGTTACGCACATTTGTTTGTCCGTTTGTATGGATCGTTCAACTGCTTTATGTTTTTTATTTTATGTTTAGGTACGAATCTCATGGGCAAGTGGCCCAAATCTAAGAGCAGGCCCTTTTATCTTCCCACCTGTATCATGGCACGATGCAGGTGTACTCATTTACGACTGAGTCGGACCAATAGCGTAAAAGAAAATGCTCAACATTTCTCCTTTCCATCTATCTTGTTCGCCAGGCAAGTTATGGAACGCACCTTATTGATGGTTACCCACTAGAAACAGATTCGCTGAATATTGCATCAAATTTCAATCGTACAAAGTTTTTTTTCTTCTTTATTCCTATTAAATTTGCGATCAAATGTTCTCCAAAAAGCAGCTTCACCAAATTTAGCTTTTATGTAATTTTGAAAATACAATAGATTCAATTGGGGAAAAAAATTACGAGTAAATAAATAAAAAAAATTTCTCTTGTGAAAATTTTGAAACTTGCCTCGTTTAGACCTTCATTCAGTGCTTGCGGGAGTGACTCATAGTATTGTGTTATCTTCAATATTGTCGGTGATATAAATTCCTACTAATTAATATTTATTACTCTTAATATGTCTAAGATGAAGCACAATGTTCGAAATGTCAGAAGATAATGAAGTCGTCTGGAGGATCTACATCATCTTTGATATTGCATTTAAAGAAAATGCATCAGATTGACATTAAACAAGATAACAGTGAACCTCCCGTAAAATTGGTAAGAACATTAAAAAAATCTATGGAAGAAGAGATTTCAAAATTAGTTGCTTTAGATGGATTTTCTTTTAATTCAATTGCCAAGAGTGAGTTTATACAATCAAGCCTTCACCTTCAGAGAAATAAATATGATAAATTACCACCAGTCTCAGTGAATGGCATTAAAAATATGGTTCTGAATTATTATAAAACTAAGAAAGAAGAACTCATTCAGCATTTCAAAAATTCATTGGTTTTGGGTGCATGGTATTCATTGACTCTAGACGAATATACGTCTATACAAAATAAAAGGTATATGAATATAAATGTGCATTCAAAAGACAATCATTGGTCGTTAGGTCTTATTGAGATTAATGGTTCACTTGATAGCAGAAGAACTGAGCAAATTGTGAATGGACACTTGAAGGAATTTGGATGAGGATATTGTTGAGGATGGAGCAGCAGTGATGATTAAGTTTGGCAAGTAAATTATGCCTAATCATCAACAATGTATAGCCCATTGTATACATCTGTCAGTTATAGATGTACTTTATGAAAAAGCAATCAATTGTGGTGCCACAGTCTCTGAGTCTCCCAAAGACAATGAAGAAAGTAGTGATGTTGAAGAAAGACAGCAAGGCATGCTTTATCAAACCGACTTTACCGATGAGCTCATTTATTTATTCAATCCAATGGCCAATATTGCACAAACTATTAACAAAGTCGGAAAAAGTTGCAAACTTTTTCGAAAATCGCCTACCAAAAATGACATATTACAAAATTTAATAAGAAAGAATATAAACTTATATTAGATTGCAAGACTAGATGGGATAGCACATTCTATATGATTGAGAGATTTTTGAAATTGAAAAATTGCATTCCAAATGCTCTATGTGCAGTACTATCAACTGAAGCTGTCTGACGATGACTGTGAAACTTTGCGACCAGTTGAAATGATTCTGAAGGCTATAACCTCAGAAAATACAGACTTACTTAAAGCAGAGTCTTCAATAGAATTTTTGCTGGCTAAGCTTGATACAGCAGAAAAGCCTTTTGCAGCGTCACAATGCAAGACGAAATTGCCCAACTGTGGCTTTGCTGAGCTATCTACACAACCCCAAAAAGTTTAGGAAAGAAGATTCAGGTTCAAGAACTTTTGATTTTTCAAGTAAGCAAGTTTTGAAAAAGCATGCTGAAGAGATTATTTGCAAAACATTCCGAAGGAGTCTTAGCGTTGAATGAAGAAACTGAAAATAAACGAACTGTTCTTTTAGAAGAAAACAGACTCGTCTAGTTCCGATGTTGGAGATACACTCATGCGAGAGTATGATAGTGTAATAAAGAGATTAACTGAAGAGCCTTCAAAATATCCGAGTGAATTGGAAATCAGCAAAGAATTTAAAATTTTGAAGGCAACTAGCAGTAGAAGTGAAAAGCTGGAGAAAGTTTATAGAGCACTACTGACCATTAAAACCAACAAGTGTCCAATCTGAGAGAGTGTTTTCGATCACTGGTCTCTTTAACACAAAAATAAGGTCAAGTCTATCAGGAAAAATGATTAATATACTGTTTTTTTTTAAGGATCATTTTCAGAAAAAAGCTGAGCAATAAATAGTAAAGTATTTATTTTTAAATACTTTAAGCTGTTTTTTTTCACATTATTTTTTTGTTTACTATACGAAAAGGTAATTTTGTTTAATCTCAAGCTAGTTATTTTTTTTTTTTTACTTTATGAGGTGATAGATTTGATTATGATTTGTAAAATCTACCCAAGATAAAATAAATACCTGTGTTATAAGCTTTTAATTATTTTCTCTAAGTCTGAGAAAACCGGTTTTATGCAAGCCCTAGTTCAGATACTTTTTATACCTACTTCCAACAAATGCACATCACTCTTCCCTTGCTGTTGCCAAGTTTTAAAAATTATCCCCACCCACAAATTTCTAGTGATATCTTTGACTAGAACTGTTTATTCTAAAAATACATTAGGCTGCCATGCTTGCAAAATTTATTATGGATCTAAGCAACAAACAAATCAGGGTAAAATCTGTATGAACCCATTTTCTCAATTTATCCATGAATGTGATAGCTACCAAGGTGAGTCCAAAAACTCATGTGAAATTTGGAAATTCTGAGCACAGTCTTCTGATGTTCATCACAGAGGCTATTTTGCTATGATACAACCAATTATCTATTATTGAGCTAGCAGGCCTCTAGAACAACTTTGCTTATACACACGAAATACTGTTCATCATAGAGGGACAAGAGAAGATAAATAACCCTATACTGGATCAGGTTTTAAAGTAATTCAAGGAGAAATTATTTCTTGATATAAAACTATTTTCCACATCCACCTCTTATCATTACCAAAAAAATTCTATTGTAACATAGATCAAATTATGATTAGATACTTGGCTGTTGTGCAACAGAAGTGTAAAGTGAACTGGTGGGATTCTTAAAGATCATGCCTATTTCCATATGAAATAACAAACCAAGTAACCTCCAGAGCCAGTCCCTGTGAATCTAAATGTCATCCCTAAGACAGTTACGCCAGAGTGTACAAACAATTCTAAATAAGAGGAAGGAGTTGACGGGCCTGAGATTCTTTTCTTGATCATATGATAAATTATAGACCTAAAGATAATAACAGAACAGTTTTTTTTAAATCTTCTGTGGATCTAAATGTCATCCATTTTCTTGCTTCTGGTGGTTTTGTGGACGATTATGAATTTGAACACATTGCCTTTCTTCATTTTCACTGAAGTGCAGATTTTTATTACAAAGAGAATCAGAAAATATTGAGAGAGGTGGAGGATTGATACATACCAAAACAGCAACATTTTGGCCTTATGTGAAATCAAATGAGTTTGTTATTAACTTATTGGAATAAGACTACCCGTAGTTCTCGACTTTATCCTCATAAAGTAGGAAACGAAACCATAGCCTTTAAAATGAAGAATGAGATCATTTTGTTTCCAATGTTATTCCTCTTCACTAACATCTTTCCATAGTATTAATATGTGGGGTGAAAATGAAGAGCAACACAACCACTCTTAATAACCCCAGAGTGCTTTATGTCATGTCAATCAGTAAGATGCTCTCATCTGCCTGAATGAATGCACAGTAGCGCTGTATTTATTTATTGCAATTAATGTTGATACTTGGGAAAAAAAAAACCCTGTAAAGCGAACTTCCTGTACTTATAATGGAAGCTACACAAACAAATCAATGTTGGCAACTAAGATGAGACGCAAGATATTATATATTAATTCAATTTGGAACATGCACAGACATTTATCGTTTCAGATATCATAAAATATGAGTGCACCTCTCATTTTCCTTAGATATACACACTATTATCTTTATTTCAAAACTGGAACATGGCATCCAGAAAAAGTAGTTCTGAATTTTTTTTTTTTAATATCAAGTGGATCAGGATATTGATAAGTATCAAAATGAATTAGTGCTTTAAAAAAATGCTGTTTCATTATTACATGGCAAAGTAATGAGAAAAACTGTCACTCCAGGTCTTACTACATCAATACCTTATTAGAGTATCTTTGCATATGAAAGATCCACTAAGGGGTTGAATGTAATTGTACAGTTTAATTAATAGTCTGTAACCATCTATGAGATTCTTCTACCTCATTTAATTACAATTAACTTGTTAGATTGCTGTCTCCAGTGCCCTGATTCACATTTTTTGATGCATTAACTGGAGGGAGAATATAACTGAATTATACATGCCTTGAAGTACACAATATGTTGAACAGGAAAAAGAATGGATCAGCCCATTACGATTAATCACAAGGGCTTTATTAGACTCTTGGAATTGTGAAGAAAATACAACACTCTTTTGTAAATGAAAAATCATATTTAACTAAGTCAATTATGAGTCTAGTACATCTTGAAATCACAGGTAAGATCAACAGATGGATTATGGGGATGGTTACTCTTCAGCACAGACTAAGGTTAGAAGTGGGATCTCTCAAGAATCAGTACTTGGTCTGCTCCTGTTTCTGATTTTCTTAAATGACACTGAAAGAGATATGGGGAGTTGTCATGCAAGGTGGGCTCATGGTGTCTTTTCAATAATTTAATAAACAATTGCATGTGGAGGCAAAACATCCAGCTTCTTGAAAAAAATTGAAAACCATATGAGGAGAGACTGCTCAGTTTGTTATCTAAGTACTTCAGAGAAGATCTAATTGATGTTTAGTAAAACAAATTATGTGAAATTTTCATGGTTTTGAATGATGCTAGAACTCGGGGGCATAAAATTCAAAGTATGAGAAAGAAATTTTCCTTTAGTCAGCAAGCTGTTAAACTGGAATAAGTTGGCTTTGTGGGTAGTTAAAGAAGATGGACTGAGAAATCCAAAAACCTACAGAAAGAGGGAAATGCAAAGTCTCTGGCTTCCTTGTACTATATGGTTAGTAGCAAAACTTTATCCTATATGACACAACTACCTTTTAAGATTATTACATGCAGAAGTACATACATTTTGTTAACTAACTGGTGATCAGAATTAGTCCACGAAAGCAGATTTTGAAAGAGTATTCACCTATCCTACTGTATTTTTCTTTGGCCTGTAAAAAGTCTCTTGCAAATCAGCACTTGGCCATTTTGTTACTGATAATAAAGGAAATATGAGGCATTTTCTTCCCCGGAAGATGTGCTAATAACTGAAACAATATTCAGTAAAAAGATCATTTTGAGATCAAACTGAAAAATTCACATATTTATCCAGAGAATTATGATGAATTCTCCACAATAAATAAAAAAAATTTGGCATGTGAAGAAGAATGATAAATATTTCACTATGCTGGCATTCAAAAATCATAATGCATATGATCATATTTATACAGAGAATTATGATGAATTCTCCATGATAAAAGAAAAAAAAAAAAACACACGTACTTTTATATACACTTTCAAATAAAAAAAATTTGGCATGTGAAGAAGAATGAGAAACATTTCACTATATGCTAGCATTCAAAAATCAATGCATATGATCCTTTTTTTAAAGTGCACTACCATTAAGCTGCCTGCAGCTAGTAAAATAAAGAAATTATTTCTTTAAACTTAAATATACATTTTATTGTAATGTTTTCACTAAGAATAACATCACTTTGTTAAAATCTATACTGATATGATTATTTTAGCCACCCAAGGAAGAATAGATTCAGTTAACTTCCTTAATATCAAAGAACTACTTATTTTTCTAAGTATCAAAAATGATACAATGGACTTGACTTACTAATCAAAAGTATATAATCTCTTAAATAAACTAACTACATTGTAAGGGAAATTACCATATGATAAACACCTACAATATAAAAATATTTTGAAAACTTTGTCTTAACAGTTTCATCATCAAAATAAGGATTTTGGTTCTGATATATAAGAAAAAGAATTTTTTTTTAAACAGCAACCTTAGGAGTAGCAAAGGCACTTAATTACTGGATTACAGTTATATTAATCCATAACAGTTCTTGAAAGACAATTTTCTTAGTTGAAGAAAAAAAAATTCAAATACAAATGTATTCACGTGATAAAAAGCAAGTCTGTACAAACTTGGTAAATGTCAATCTCTTCATACATCATAAACAATGGCAGGAAGGATATGTTACAAAGGTAGCAGTGTAGCATGCAATAACACCACAAACGGCAGCTATCACCATATATGCAGCAGATGAACCTGTAAGATGTACAATATAACCTAAAAATAATGAAGGAATTATCTGCGAAAGGTAAAAGGCAGTATCCAGAACTGCCATATCTTCTCCCATACCTCTTTCTAAATAGCAATCTGCATAATAAACCTGAAAAATAATAAAGTTTGATCTGTCAATCTTTGATGAAGAGAGAGAAGCAAAGGGTATTAGAAATAAGCTAAATACAAAAGTAAACATTTGAAATTATGTTATTAGCACGTTAAAACCAAACACAAGAATAAGGAATGGTTTTGAGTGGGCAGGAGAGGGAATGCAGTAGCACACGCTCTTTGAGTAGACCGGGATTCAAGCCCCTGACTGCTGAATACGGTCGATCTGCCAGCGTGGCAGATTATGGTCCGCTTCCATCCTGCAGTGGGTTGATAATGGCTGCACTTTACTTTTTTGCCTTTGTCCCAATATGTTGGTTGTAAGGATTTCCACACTTTCCTAATGTTAGCTTTCAACAATATGACATTCCACCCATATGGGAATCAAGTTTCAATGCTGATATGCTCGGAAGGACATAATGAAAAGAAAACTTAATTTCCTGTGTTCCCTTATCATTATTAAAGCACTGCTTCCAGTGGTCCAAATATATTATGAGAAGAAAGGCATCTCAACTGATGCTGATCTGTTGAAAACTGCCTGATATCTTACTTGGATGCTGTTGCCTTTGATTCCATTAGCCTGGTAATATCAGTCTTCCTTCTTAACCAATTTTATGGAATCCCCTCCACTTTATTTGAGCATCACTTATTGCAGTTCCTTTCTATTAGACTTGTACCACAGGCAGAAACCCTTTCACACAGATGATCTTAAAGTCTGGACCATTTCTAAAAAAAACTACAGAGGAGACCACTGCTAACAACCAATTACTTAATCATCACCTTGTTACAAATTACAAAAAAACACCTAATTACAAAAAAAAAAAAAAAAAAAAAAATATTGGTCTGTCTATATATACACTAAAATAATTTCAAAGGTCCTGTAATTAAAAAAAAAAAAAAAAAAAAAAAAAAAAAACAGGGACCTGTTAAGGCAAAATCTGATTCATATTAATAATTCAGCTCTTATACTAAAATTTTTAAGGTGTTTTTCATTCTCTATGACTCTTCCCAACTGGAGGGTATCAACTCCTAAAATAGATTAACATCAATGCAAAACCTCTACTTCTTTCACTGAATGACTTGGTATTTTCTTGCCCCCCCCCCCCTAAAAATAAATCCTAACCTCTCTGGTACTGCTTGATGATAGGATTCAAGCCACAGATATGATCCCTACACCAAACTTTGACCTTATTAAGGCAATTAATCTGTCACTGTTTCAGAATTATACAAAACCAAAATCCTCTGCAAAATTATATTTATGTTTGTCTTTTATTATGGATATTCTACTGCTATAAAAAATTATTTTATTTGACACACAGAATTAGAAGGGGTTACTAAACAAAATGTCAATGTCGAACATCTAATATTGGCTTTCACTTTCTTCAAGAAGGAAACTGCTGATTCCATATTTCTTGAAATATGGAATCAGCAATGATGTCCATCTGTGAAACTGTTGGTTGCTTTATTCATGATCAAGTCATGATTTTGTGCTTCTGTTTATCTGGTCCACTCATGAATGAATACTTAAGGGTTTGTTCAATGTAAATTACAGCTAACTCAGTGTGCAATCTGAATTGATCACCCACACTACAAGAGCTACTTTTTTTTTAGCTGCACCGAGCATACCCTTGAACCATAAGACAAAGTGGAATTTGGAAAACATGGTATTCCTAAACAAATAAATGGATATTTATTTGTTTATGAACTTGAATGTGGAAGAGACTAATAGTTTCATGTTTAACACCACTAAAATGTAAAATTTACTATTACAGTTACTCAGTGGAATAGCTTAAATCTTGATTGTCAATCTACTTAACAAAACACAGTAATATGTGCATGGATTTTTGCAAGCTTAACAGTGCCTAATCCTTAATACAGATGTTATAATTCCACAACTGCACCAAAACACTGTTCAAAGGCAGACAACATCCCTGGCAAGGGCACCCATATGGGGAGAGGATTTCATTAAGGTTCTGAAAGGGAAAATAGAGCACACAAAAAGGAAATTTGGGTTATTAAATGTCATTCATTTATTGTTAGACTCCAAAAATAACTCATACAGTTGGCAGAGCTGAATCAAAAAAGGGGATTTGAGGGGTTATAATATGAAGTCCTTTGTCCAGTGCAGACAGGTGGCAAGGAGGGCAGCCATAGTGTCCTATCAATGATTTTCAGAACATTTGCTTGGAGAGATAAGGGGCCATAATCTCAATGTACAAGAAAATTGTAAGACTGCATCTTGAAAGGTCCAAAAGTGCCTTCATATGAATAAAGACTTTGGATAATCAGGCATCACAGAAGGAACTTAACTGACATGTATAAGGCCCTAAGAGAAAAAGCAGAAGTTTTAATGTTATAAATATTTGCAGAAGAAGAGGTTTATCTGGGGCATATGAGTCTCTGCAGGTGGTTATAGCTGACAGCTGGATAGGTACTAATCTGAGGAGGGAACCACACAAAGTTTTTTTTTTTTTTTTTTTTTTCCTGGCTAGTGCAGCAAAAGTTTGGGACTTTATTGTGCCATATAGCTAATACTAACTCTTCTTTTCTTTGGAATAATCTCCCTTCATATATTTCCCTAAAATTATAATCTACAGTAATTCAGGTCCAATGCCAAACATCTTAACCTTCAGCTCATGCACAGTAAATTCATATCTTTCATTTTTGGGATCATCATTAATTAACCAATCCTAATTCGATTTTGAACAATACAGAAAAGTTGCTTTTTGTCTTTTCCCAATGCTATTGGCTACAACTTCTGTCTCCGTAAACTCTCAGCTCTGTTACAACTTGATTGTTCTATAGAATCAAACTTTATCACTAACTTTTATATTGGCAAACCGTGCTCAATACCTCCCATGGTCATCTGACAGAATTGTGAACAATCTTGATGCCAAGAAAACTCCAGATCTTGATGGCATATCTTGATCCAATTATAGAATTGTATATCTCCATTAGGGTGTAGGGAAAGATCCTGAATTTTTGCAGTGTACAACAAAAGCAATGTTTTCCTTTGGAGGTGTAATGGAGGTTCATGGGCTTTAATACAGAGACTGTGAATTTGGAAAGGGCAATTCTAAGAGCACTGTATTGAATAGCATTTAATCACTGTAGAGTACTTTTATTTGTGGAGTCATATACTGGCAATCCATAGTCTAGGCAACTCATACACCAACCATTAAGTTCAATTATTACTGTAAACAAAATGTTGATGCGATAAAACCTGTAGCTTTCGGAAGCGTCGGCTTCCTTCCTCAACAACTTCTTGTAACTCCTCCTTAAGTAGCAGGCTCACAGTGCTTCCACACGTGGTTCAACCAGCACATGGTCTGAACCAGAAATGGCTCGGGAGCGTGTCAAACAGAGCCGTTCATCCGTACTCAGGACCACAGTTTCAAAGAGGGGATTACGCATGCCTCTGTCCCTATTAATAGTATTGTTATCAGATGAGCAGATTCGCAAGCTCTCGGGCCATTTACGGTCCCAGAACCCATGTGCCCGGTCAACAATAATCGCATCCATATTTAAGGAGGAGTTTCAAGAAGTTTTGATACTGTTGAGGAAGGAAGCTGATGCTTCTGAAAGCTACAGGTTTTATCGCTTTTAATTATGTGTATGTTTTATAGTATTTTATTATAACGATGTTTTAATTCATATTATTTTATGGTATATTATGTCAATTTTATTTTATTGTAAATGCAGTTATTATATTTTTGTATCAACATTTTGTTTACAGTAATAATTGAACTTAATGGTTGGTGTATGAGTTGCCTTTTTCGGGATGATCTGATGAGATGCAGTAGGATGTATTGATCAGCAACCCATTACGTGGATGAGACACATCAAAGTATATTTAATTTTGTTAAACAAATGGTTCGAAGGTGAATCACATAAGTCTGAAGTTTAATTTGATATCTAGTATCAGGCGTAGAAAACAGTGTTGATGTACGGATCAAGCTTAGGTTGGAGTGGTCGCCATTTACAAAAGTGACTGGTACTAGTAGTGTACTTCAGTTCAGCTAGGCAACAGCCATTATGTAGCACCTAGGATTCTATTTGGTTAAAGCATGTTGGGACTGTCTTTCAATGGTGGTCATGCTCTGTGACTGAAAGGATATTAGGATACTCATGTAAATTTCAATAATTAATGGTATGCTGTTAACATGGATGGCATATAGGGTTGCACTGAGTATAGGGCCCTGTGGGACACCCTCCTCTTGAACCCATGATGTTGATAATATGTTCTGGTATAGGACTTGGAAGAAGTTTTGCATTTTAGGTAGGTGGTCCCTTAGTCCTAGAAGATGCAAATCCATCACAGTTACTGACAACAAGTATTGTCACATGCTTTCTCGTTACAGAAGCATGTCGAATGTTGGGTTCTAGTTTGGGAGAACATTTACAGTATATCTGAATGATCCAACAAAAGATTTTGAGAGTCTAGAATCCATTGAGCCTCTTACTGACCATCCCTTCAAAAAGTTTGCCCACACAGCTTGTCAATGAAAGTGATCTGTAGTTTCAGATTAGTGATGGTATTGCACACATAAAAGAGTGGTACCAAGGGAGAACATATGTTTTCTGAATAGATCCAAGTGTAAGAGCAACAAGGTGTAGATATCAATTTCACATAGATGCCTAAGTATTGTGCATTGAATACCATCTGGCTCTGATGCATTACTTGAAGATTTGATCAATAATTATTTTAGCTCTAAAGGGTTGACTGTACAGATTGAGAGATGAGCTTGGTAAAAGCAAGTCTTTTACTAAGGACAAAAGTAGAGTATTCATTCCATTCTGATTTTTTTCAAATGACCTGTGTTTGAACAGAACAGATAATGGGAAAATGACCCAATGAGTACTGATTAGTCAGTACTTGGGGAAAAGAGATGTTAGACAGATGAATAAATCGATGTGTTGGGGAACCAGAGTCAGATTTATGTTGTCAAAGAATGTTTCAATTAGTTTATCCCTTTCATTCATATTAGGAGATTCCCACAGTAGACAGTAACCATTCACCAAGTAAACAGACAGGCAGTGAGAGTTGCATGATAATACTCTGGTGCAAGGAGTGGAATATAAATTGAGGCAATTAATGATACTCCTTGCAAACTGCCACAACTTCTACAGAGGTTTAAATTACAAAGTCTGGAGGGTGTATTAGAATTCACCAGAAATGCGATCCCACCATGAGCAAGAGACTCAGCATCTCTATTTTGCCCACACAGAGTATAATTCTTAGACTTTAGGGAGACAGAAAAGCCACTGGATTAATCTGAATGAGCCAGTCATTCAAATCATTGAAATTATTGCTTAGTCTTTTGCAGTTCTGCTGTATGAATTTATTCATCGTCTGGGCTTGATTAAGGAAGATTAATCCAACTGTTTTTTTTATTGGTGGTGTACTTCTGTAAATCTTGCTTCAGCTTTTTCTTATCTGGTAAATATTGGGAGATCACATGTACACTCAGCGATCACTGAATTATGACCACCTACCTAATACCTTGTTCAACACTGTTTGCACAGATAAGTCACTGGATATATGTAGGGATCTGCAGCTGGTGCTGCCTATAAGGCTTTCCAGTATCAGAACATAGACCTGATACTGGAAAACATCCCACAGATGTTCAACTGAATTGAGGTCAGGTGGATCTGGAGGCCAATCAAGATAGGCAAAGTCTTCACTGAATTCCTCAAACCACTTGTGCCTAGTGTGGGCTTGATGACACATACATTATCATCTTGGAAGATCCCATAGAGCTCACCAGTGAAACATTGGTCCACATGCACCACAGGTTCTAGTTCTTACCAGCAAAACCAGCCCCATATTAAGAAATCACCAGTGTGGATAGTGGGCACCATGCACTCATACTGCTTATGCCACACATGAAGGTGTCAGATGGCATGTTGCACCAGGTACTTGGACTGCTCTGACTACCACACTAGTGTCCAACCAGTGTATTGTTGACACAACATATGCCATCAACGGTGATTAGTGGTAAGGAGAGGGTATTTCTTGGGTCATCTGCTGTGGAACCCCATACGTATAATTGAGCAGTGCATCATCATTTAGGATATTGTTCATGTTAACTGTCCCACACTGACTTGCCATTCAGCCCATACAATGCACTGCACCCTTTACACTTCTGTTAGCAGGATGTGCCATTTTCAATATGGAAGCACTTGATGCATGGGCTCTCAAAATCATGCCCATTTCAAACTCTGTGATATCTGTACTATGTCCCACAACTACTACTTCATGACTTGCAGATGGTAATTTGCATATGAAGCAATTTGGCTTTTTCTACTCTGATCTATGTGGCATAGTCCATTACAGATGGAGTGGTCATACTTCAGTGAGTGTTTAATGGCACATCAGCAGATTAGGCTGTAATGTGGCAAGTCAAAATCACTCATGACTTGCCACATTGTAATTCTAATACTGTGTGATCATCTCCTTCCATACTACCAGTATATGACTGAACAGCTTTCCAGACTTTTTGTTTCATTTACTGTCTGCTTTTTTGTTGGTTGTTAGTAAAGTTTTGGCTCAATTAGCAAAAGAAGTGTTTGTTTCAATTGAAACATCTGTTTGACTTGCATATGGATGATTAGGCATATTTAACAAAACTTGTTTTTGTTCCTCAGGATATATAACTTTATTTGTTTTATACTTTTGGATTTTTTTCCAGAGCTTCCATTGCGGTAACGGCAAATGGAAGCAGAACCTGCTTGAGTATGTTCCTTAGAACTGCAAATGAGCCACACAGCATATTCTTGACATGTTATCCAGGAGTGGCCATACTTCTGGCATTTAAAAGAGTGGATGGGATTCAGGGAGTAATGTTGAATCTTGCAGTTTAAAAATTAGTTTTTACTGCGGAGCACTAAATGTCAAGATGATGGACCTAGTTTGCCCTCTTTTATTGTCATAATTCTTTTTGCACTTATCATCTTGGGTTATTTCCTCTTTGGTCTCTCTCAGTCCCATTCAGTGATAACACCTTTGAATATGTTCAAGGTGTTATGAGGAGTGACCGGAATTTCATTAAAAGTTGTAAACTTTAGTAATGTACAGATTGTTCTCGTTTAGCAGCTTCGATCAACAAGTCTCCAGACTGGAGGCGTTTGACCATTTTCAGGAATTCAGCAACAGACTAGCCATTTTTGTATTAGAAAAGGTGATAGTCTCCCTATCCATAGCCTCTTTGGATGGCTGGAGTCATGTTTCATCACAACAGTGGAAATTTACCAAGTGTTCATGATTAGCTCTGCCTCCAGTACCCAAGCAGTACATTGTAAGTGAAAAGGAAACTGTTAACTATCATATAAAATCAGACAAGAAACTCTTCATCACTAGAATGTGATGAGTTTCTTGTGCAAAATGCAGTTCTCTTTTATTTCTTGCAAAAAGAGTTAATTTACTGCTCCTGTTTATGTCTCAGCATGCACGTAAAAGACCACGAATCGGTGATCAGATATGGCCGGCAAATGTTAATAGAATTCTTGTGTAATTTAATTTCAAAAGTTTCTGAAATTAATAGTTTAGTATAATTATGCTGGACACAGTATTTCGTGCTTGCTGAATAAAAATGTATGTTTTTTTCATTAACGGCACGAAAGGCTAATTCTGACGCTGCTGAATGAGAAGCACAAACACCGCAAGAAATGCTATATACTAGGTCACTTATTTATGTTGCTAAAGAGGAAAGAACTGAGTGACTGTTCAGTATAGCATGTAATTTTCGTATTGGTCTGGTTGGTATCTTTAAAGAATGTGCTAAGCTGTTTGTTCAATGTATGGGACAGAAATAGTTTTTTTTTTTTTGATGCTACTATTGTTGGTTGGTGTAATTTTTTGTACCCTAATTTGCTTTCTAGTTCCCTGGTTAATATCTGTATTTCTGAATCTAAAAGCTGATTCCATCATTGAATATTTATAGGCATTGAGAAATTGATTGAAGATAATAGACCTTTTGTAAGTGAACGGGCAATAACTGTTATAATGCAGAAGCGTACCGGTGTTTGTTGGTTTATGATAGATGTTAAATTGGATTTTATTCGACTCCCGAGTAAGTGTGAAATTTAGAAAATTTAATGACTTAGTATCCATATTTTCCAATGTAAAATGTCTTGGATAGTGCTATCAGTAATAATGAGAACATCGACTAAATACCTCCCATAGTATGTGATACTAAAGAAAAGGGTAGAAAAGGTGTCAAATGTATATGTTCAATCGTTGAGAGATAGACCTGATATTAATCCCATTGGCAGACCAAAAATTTGTTTGTATACTTTGTCTCGAAAGGTGATATAGTTGGCTTCAACTAAAAGTTTAATTAAGTGAAAAATTTCTTTAATAGGAAGCTTTGTATAATTAATCGGTATAGCGTTATTATTTAACATATTCCAAAGAATATCTAATGTGCATTGAACATTTACATTTGTATATAATGAAATAACATCCAGGGAGAATAAATTATCACCGAGTGTACATTCTTTAAGGTTATTAACTATATAATATCGGTGTAGATACACCATAGTTTACCCACAAATTTGAACTGCATCTCATATTGTGGGTGCCTTCACAATGAGATAGCAGGTACTGCACTACTTCGAATAAATAACACTTCTCTAGCAGAGAAGACTACTGGTATTTATTTTCAGTGGATACCACCACACAGAACCCGTTTTGAAGTTAGTTGGCTTCATCACCGGCGGGCAGACAGGTACCCTAGTAATGCAACATGCCATCCCAGTTGAAGTTATTTCCACAATATGAGAGATACAAAATAGTGAACTATGGTGTATTTACACCAATATTATATAGTTAATAACCTTAAAGAATTTACACTCGGTGATAATGATAGTTTACTTCCACATCATATGGAGGTAAACTTCTCTTATTCTTTTACAAATATTGAAATCAACACAGAACGTATTGAGCATCATAGTTCTGGTTTATACCATCAAATACCAGGTCATGTGACTTCTAATTAATTTCTCTTACATCAGAGTTACTTTTCTTCTAAGAACTACTCATTCTATATAAATCTCAAATCTATCCTATCCTGGGTTGTGTTCCCTAGACTTCATTAAAAAGAAAGCAGTCAGATTAATTAATAACCTGTTCCTTACAAAGTTTTTTCACTGTCTGTCTAATGAACTTTCAGTTTCTGCTCAATGCCTTTTCTATAGATACTTTCATGGGTATTGTTCTTATGAATTGGCAAATGTGATTCTTCACACTTTTCTTCATTTATCCCTTCTCTGATACAACCTTCATTCACGTCTAATGTCAACCAGTATCTTCCGTCTCCTCAGCCATTTTGGGTTAAAATACATGGTACCACAAGTTCTAATCCTTTTGTGTTTGGGATTTTCATAAACAAATCTTTTTTTCCCCCCAAGTTTCACACCATGTGTTTCCAGAAACTGAGTATGGAAAATCTTGATTATAGTATGGAGTATGATGGGATTCACAATTAAACTAGCTGTTATTTCTAAGGTGCAACACATGTTATTATATCTGTACAAGTGTGGAGAACTCTACATCCTGGTCCGAGTTTGGTTCAAATTCTTAAAGTTCTCTACAGTATCAACTGCAGAGATCTTCAAGAATTTTTTCCATACCCAATGAGATTTTAATCTAAATCTCTCCAAATAAGTAACAAGTGGCAAAAACACAGTACTGTCACACAGAATGATTAAACTAATGCTACATGGGTCAACATTTGTGGTTTCCACAACACCAATAATGTCTGGTAATAGTAGCAGTAGGTTTGTGTTTTGTGAAAGGCCAATAATCGCATATGAAATGTATACCTCTCTAGACCAAAATCTTTAATGCTATATTTCAAATTTCAATGGATTCAATGAGCTATCATCTAACTACCTTAGTTGTTAGATGATAGCTCATTTCATAAAACAAATGTTTCAAACAGTCTATAAAAAAATAGAAGTCATTTTTCAGTTGGTATACTAAATTATTAAGTAACTGTGTGCAATTTTTGTTTATTTTTTTTTTTAAGTCCTGGGCATAAATTTGCCAGTGCACTGCAAATCACCTAATTTTTATAAAGTAATTGTAGCTGGAATGTTTAAACAAAAAAATCAATCATAGAGCCACATCTTTCTCTTTAATTATTGTTACCTACCTCTTTTGAGTTGTTATAGGTAGCCACTAAATTATAAGGTATGGTTGTTACCGCAGCAAATCCTAAACCTGATAGTGCTGCAAATACATTTATCAATACTATGTTGCTACAGAGGATGGTTCCAAGCATGCTGAGAGTGAAAAGCATCATCCCAAATACATAAGTTTCACACTGTCCATAATGCTGAATTAGCTTCTCTTGTAAAAGAGCAGCATATATAGCAGCTAAAAAAAAAATTAATTAATTTACTGTAAATCAAATACTACCACATGCATACAAACACAAAGAAACTTAAGTTCTGAACAGGCAGTCAGAAAAGCACAATTCAGAATACAAAAAATACTGCTACAACCGGTATGCATTATTTTATCATTACTACTAGTAATACCAATCAATATTAGAAAAAAAAAAAATTGCAGTCCATGTCCCTTTTTTAGCATATTTTTATTTACTCTTGTTATTACAGAGCATGGAAAAAAGGTGCATTCAGTATAACATATGACTGATTTTTAATATCACATGTCAAATTAAGAGAACTTGCAAAACTAAAATAATTACTTTATACACAAATTATCAACTTAGGCTTAAATCACTTGTGTTGCTTGAAAAGTTGTTAGCAGTCTGAATGCAGATCATGGTCCATGAATTAGTGATCCCCACTTCCCTTCTTTTATGTCCAAAGAGAACTGAAGCCATAACATTCTGACCTATACTACCCTTCAAAAGGTATCTGTGCACATGTGAATTCCACACCAATATCACTGCCACTTGTTTCAATAACACACTGCATCCTCCTGGCTAGTCATTCTGCTAACAAACTGATTCAAATCAGGACTCCATGCCAATCATTCCAATTCTTTAATAGCACCAGTACGGCATGGAGCATTATCCTATTTAAACAAACATTAGTCTGTGCCACTACCACATCACAGGGAGTACAGAATTAACCAAAAATGTTAAGGTAGGCACATCAGCATTCACTGTTCCCACATAACCACCACAGGTCCCAAGCCATATGTGTGGAAACAGCCCACACTTAAACCTACCTCCTTTGAAATTCACTGCTGGCATAATGCATTCTGGCGGTAGATATTCTGCAGGCTTCTTCCATGCCCGTGCATCTCATAAGAATAGGATGGATTAAAGTGTTTCTGTTGATCGATAATCATGATCATTGTACAGCACAAGGCAAGACTACTAATTGCAGCTGATGTTGGGTTTATGTCTCACCACTCTTGTGAAAACAGAGGTTTTTTTTTTTTTTTTTTATGTAAACCCCCAAACACAAGAGGTATTAGAACCTATAGTACTTAGTACCATGCATGGGTTGGAGGTTGAGAAGACAAAAGAAGATATTTGTTGACATTGGACTTGAACTTCTGTAGACTGTAATTTTCTGGAAATACATATGAAGGAAGGTTGTTCCAGAAAATGGCAGTTGAATGAATAAACGAGGAAGATGAAAAGCTGGTTCTGTGAGTTTGAAGTTGGACAGTAAATGGATGTTGGCGGCACGTGTTTGGACTGTTTTAAAAGAGAGAGCGGGAATTATAGAAGCCAATTCAGAAGAACAGTGCCCATGGAAGTACCTGTAGAAGAGGCATGCACCAGAAACAGTACGTCTATGAGACAGCGAGTGGAGAGACTCTGTTAGAGATGAATCATTAATTAACCTAACTGCCCTCTTCTGAATGGAATCAAGAAGCCTGAGAGAGGTTTTGGGGACACTGCCCCAGATGTGGGAACAATATTCCATGGCAGGGTGGATTTGCGATTTATACAGAGTGAGCAGCTGTTTGGAAGAAAAGTAACGCCGAGAGCGAAAGAGAAAACCAAGTTTTTTAGATACGGAGGAAGCAATATTTATAATGTGCTTGTGCCAAGAGAGATTAGAAGTCAAGGTAATCCCCAAAAGAGATATATCAGAGTGTCACTAAAGATAAGCATAGGAGCAGAAGAATCCTTTTTGAGAGATATAAGACAAGACTGAGTTTTAGAATGGTTGAAATTAACTAAGTTACCTTTGACCACCGGAAAATTACCTGGAGATCGGCATTTAAGGAATTGGTAGCAGATTTTCGAGAAGTTGAAGCTGATTGAACAGGGCAAGGTTTCTCAAAATGGAAAGTAGAACGCAATGTGCTATCATCGGCAAAACTATGGATAGGATTTCCAGTCAATGGAAGAAGGTCATTAATATACAAGAGGAAAAGAACTGAACCTTGGGGGACACCGGCACTAGTGGAGAAGTTAGAATACAGAGAGCCATCTACCATCACCTTCAGTGAGTGATCAGAGAGAAAACTGGATAACCAATTACTAAAAACAGTTGGCAAACCATAAGATGGGAAGCTTGTTTAGAAGACCTTTATGTCAAACACGATTGAAAGCCTTTGAGATGTCAAGAGCACCTAACCTAACATGGTTGTGGAGCTCCAGAATACAGGAACTCCCCGACTTACATAAGGGTTGCAGAATGCTACGTAAGTCGGATTTTCCCCCATGCTTGTGTAGCACTCGCAACTGTACTTACTGAATTGATTGAATCAAAAAAGAATTATTCGACGAACATATAGAGAATTATTCATTGTATTTATTAAATTTTTTTTTATCTCATGCGCAGGAAAATTTACAAGGGCGTGCAATTTGAAGACATCGATTCTGGCAGTGCCAGAATCGAAGTCTTCAGCTGACAACTACACCGCTGCGGAGATTTAGAAGGGGTCAGCTGCTCAACCTTACGAAAGAACATGAGTGGATGGTGGCTTTTTTCTTTTCATCGTAGATTTATTTGTAACAAGCAAGCATATCATTCACCCTTCGGTTAACTTTTAAGAATTGTTCGCTGTCAGGATCCATCTTCTCAAACCTCACCATTGCTATCTCTATGGTGACGAAGCATCTCAGCTCCTCATTTGCTTCATCTTGAGCTTCGTCAGTATTTTCTTCTTTCACTATCACTGCCTGCAAGTCAATAAGTTCTTTATTAGATAATACCTTCTCTTCTTCCTCTATTAACTCCTCCAAATGAAGTAGCTTTCCAACCTTTACAATCTTATCTGTAACCTCTTCATATGATTTACCTTTTAAGTGCCGTGAGAGTGCATAGCACGTATTCCTTGAGTGGACCGGGGTTCAAGCACGTGACTACTAAATACGATAAATATTTGTATTGACGATTAATTATATACTCTACTGACTTGGTTGTCGTGCCGGAGTATAAACAGAAAATTTATTTATTTAAAAAACTTTTAGTAATTTCCGCCCAGGCCTGATTAATGTTTAACAGGCATGGTAAATATTGTAAAATTTTTCTCACTGTCTACTGCAGACAATGCCTGAGCAAATGTTGTGCATAAATAGGATGCTTTTAAATTCAAAATAAAACCCTGATCCATAGTTTATGAGTGAAGTCTTATTTGGCGGTAGAAATATAACTTTCATGTTCAAATTGAAATCATCTAGATGTGTATGATGTCCAGGAGCATCTAATAGAAGCAAAATCTTGAAAGAAATGTTGTTATCTTTACAAATATTTTTCAACCTCGGGAATGAAGCAGCATCTAAACCAATCCTCAAAGAGAGCTATTGTTATTCATGCTCTCTGTTTCGATAGGAAATGCACGGGTAGGGTGGCTTTATTGATGCCCTTAAATGCACGAGGATTTCCAGAATGGTACACAAGCAGTGGTTTTAATCTGTAATCTCCTGCTGCATTAGTCCCAAGCAAGAGCGCGGCCCTATATTTTGACACCTTGAAACCTGGCAATGTATGTTTGATCTGGCATTTTTTTCCAATACAGAGCAGTCTCGTCAACGTTAAAAATTTTCTGCGTTGAATAGCCACCTTCATCAATAGTTTTTTCTAACACATCACAATTTCTCTGCAGTTGCAGAATCAGCACTGGCGACTTCACCGCATACTTTAACACTGTGGAAACCAGTGCAATGCTTGAACCTATTAAACCACAAACTTGGGTTGTGGTTTGCCGTACTTATTAATATCTTTATAAATACTTGTTGCTTTTGCTTGAATGGTTATTAAACTCAGGGGCACTCGCTTCTGAACCTGATTTTCCATCTTCAATATAGCGCCTGAACACTGTTTTGTAATCGGTGCTGATCCTTTGACATGTTCTTTTATATGCGCACGCACTGTCCTTTAAAATAGTATTTACTGTTGAAGCAGCGAGACCTAATACTCTTGCAATAGATGACAAACTTTGTCCTGCTTCTTACTTCATTTCTAAATCAATTTTGTTTCCTGGCACTACCACCACTTGCACTTTCCGCTGGTCGCTTTCCCTTCATTATTGTAATACATAAAGAGATGAAGGGAAGTTTCTGAAAATTCGATTTTTTATGATTGAAGATTTCAGCGAAGGGAAACACATTTGACCATAATAGCGTAAAAACCCACACAACTGCAGTTATTGTTATTGTCACAAATGCAATAAAATTGAGTTTACTACCTGTTTATAATTAGATGCACTAACAGAAAAGCCCAATAAACCGGAAAGTGAAAATTGTGTTTTGGTCATGACCTCCAGAAACGTGCTTTAGAAAAATATCACAAAAGCCTTCAAAAATTGAATCTTATAACGGGAACATATGATAACAATGAAAGGATAGTGCAATTTCCATTATAAAAATGACATTTTAGAGAGATAAATAGTTTAGTACTATAGCAAAATTTGACTTCCAAGGACTTGGAATGAATTACAAAAAAAAGTGTGTTATTGGGTTCACATTACCTCCATTGTTTCCACGATTTTTTAAAGCTTGCACTGGACGGCAAAAACTTAAATAAAGTTTTATTTTCGAGTATTATGTTAAGTCAGAGAGTTCCTGTAATGTGTTCATAACAGATCTTGACCCCTGTTGAAGCTTTAAACTCGTGGTTGGCATTTTGCAGGATGTCTGATGACATTGTCACACTACCTTCCCGAGTACTCCTTGATCACGTGGAATTACCTTCTGTGGTCTTCCTATGCATTGCTGAATAGTACTGGTAATGTTACACTTCCAAATCACAAAACTGCTGACAGCAACTTCGTGGATTGACACGCCAGCAATAAAAACCCTCTCGAAATCAGTCAGCTTGACTTTTATGTGCCATAATGAGAACAACTAACCTGTGCGGATACTCAAACACTTTCCTTACATTCCAGTCTGTCACTTATTTATCAGGGAAGTTCCTTGGACTACAAAAACACGTGTGTGGATACTCTGTTTGGAGAGTAATGTATCATGTGGTATTTATGTTGTTTGTGGTTTTATGGTGCAAAAGTTGCTTTGCTTTATTGCACCTGTTCTGGTTTTGTTATTACTGATGTCAGTGTATTAGATGTGACTGGTAAGATTTATGTCTCATTTCTCTTCCACAATAAGTTTAAGATTTAATGATGCAAATTGGTGGTCTATTTGGTAACTTGAGGATTCTATGATTTAAGTGATTTACTGTGAGTTCGAAAATACATTGGGAGGACCGTCTTTCATTAGGAAATAAGAGTGTGTTAAATGTGTGTGTCCAATATGAAGGCCGGAGGAGGATAACCTCTTCATGTCTGTTTGATTGAAAACTTGATTTCCAGCATTTCAGCTGCTGTTTGATCTGGTATAATTTGTTTTTTTATTTGTGATTGCCAGGTTTGAAATAAGATAAGAAAGAAAGATAATCTTCTAGCTGTCAGGCATATATTGCACTTAATGAGTCTGTAAAAATAATACTTTTTTGGAAGGAAGTTTTGTCAATGTGATCTAGTGAGAGACTTAGACAAACAGACTTTCTCCAGTCCAACTTTCCTAACAGTAAGGTAATTTTCCTTGGTGATTTTAATATTCACAACTCCAGCTGGTCAAGATGCTGAGGCTTTTGCAATTACTAATGACCTTGCACAGATTGTTCATTTACCTACAAGAATACCGGACAATCCTAACCATACAGCCAACACGCTAGATCTTTTTCTCACAAACAACCCTCCTAAGTACATGGATGAAGTGAGAGGTCCTTTAGCAACCTCAGATCACAACTTGGTGATTGTCTCTTCTCCAATGGAGCCTTTATCTCATGGCATTACAACAATGCAAAATGGGATGACCTGCGAGATTTCTTTTCCTTGGTTGGATTACTGTTTCGAAATTTCTAATGTCCCCGTTTGCTTAGATCGTTTCAGTGAAATTATTCTTGCAGGAATGGAATCCTTTATCCCACACTCCATTTTAAAATCTCGTCCTTCATCTAAACCTTGGTTTTCCAATAAACTTAGCTCCAACAGCTAAGGCTGTTCAAGAGAAGAACGTTACATATTGTAATTGGCTTGTTTCTAATTCTTCAGTTTCATTTTCTACCTACACCAAAGCTCACAACAATTGTAAAGAAGTTATTAATCAGTCCAAACTAGAATTTGAACAGGCTAAGAGTAGAAAACTTCCCTCTTGCCCAAGCTATTGGCCGCAATTTTTGCCCATCTCTGTTCAAACCAGATGGTTCTGTTGTCACTTCAGCCAAGGATAAAATAAAGCTAACCTGCTTCCAACTCATGTATTAATGATCTTGGTAAAACACCTCCCACCATTCCCAACACGCTGCATTCAATGACTCCTGTGGTCTTCCGTCAAAAGGATGCAAGAGGATTTTGATGAATCTTGATGCTAAGAAAGCTCCAGGTCTCGATGGTATTTCTCCACTCGTTCTCATAACCTGTGCTCCTGAACTTACTCCTATTCTTTGCCGCTTTTTTCACTTTCTTATTCCAAAGGTGTTTTTCCTTCTGCTTGGAAATTTGCTCGTACCTAAAAAGGGTGGGAATCCCTCCCATCCAATTATTGTCCCATTGCAATTACTTCTACTCTTTCTAAAGCAATGAAAAAAATCAATTAACCGCCAACTCTTAAAACTACCTAGAAACCTTCCGTCTGATCAACAATCACCAGTATGGATTCTGTCAGTGTCGATCCACCGGTGATATTCTGGCTTATGTTACCCATTTATGGACTAATTCAATGGAAAAGCTCGGTGAAACACAAGCAGTTGCTCTTGACATCTCAAAGGCTTTCAATCGTGGTTGGCATAAAGGTTTTCTAAACAAGCTTCCATCTTATGGTTTGCCAACTGTTTTTTGTAATTGGTTATCCAGTTTTCTCTCTGTTCACTCACTGAGGGTCATGGTAGATGGCTCTCTGTCTTCTAACTTCTCCACTAATGCCAGTGTCCCCCAAGATTCAGTTCTTTCCCTCTTGTATATTAATGACCTTCTTCCATTGACTGGAAATCCTATCCATAGTTTTGCCGATGATAGAACATTGCATTCCACTTTCCATTTTTGAGAAACCTTGTCCTGCTCAATCAGCTTCAACTTCTCAAACCGATCTCCAGTGGGGCAAAGTCAACTTAGTTGATTTCAATCCTTCTAAAACTCAGTCTTGTCTTATATCTCGCAAAAAGGATTCTTATTCTGCCCTTATGGTTATCTTTGGTGACACTCCTATTTCTAGGCAAAATGATATATCTCTTTTGGGGATTACCCTGACTTCTATCTCTCTTGGCACAAGCACATTACAAATATTGCTTCCTCTGCATCTAAAAAACTTGGTTTTCTCTTTCACTCTTGGCGTTACTTTTCTTCCAAACAGCTGTTCACTCTTTACAAATTGCAAATCCACCCTATCATGGAATATTGTTCCCACATCTGGGGTGGTGCCCCAAAAATTTCTCTCAGGCTTCTTGATTCCGTTCCGAAGGGGGCAGTTAGGTTAATTAATGATTCATCTCTAACAGTCTCTCCACACACTGTCTCATAGATGTACTGTTTCTGCCGCATGCCTCTTCTACAGATATTTCCATGGGCACTGTTCTTCTGAATTGGCTTCTATAATTCCCGCTCTCTCTTTCTGAACATGTGCCGCCACCAGCCAACATCCATTTACTGTCCAACTTTAAACTCACATAACCAAATTTTCAACTGCCATTTTCCAGAAAATGGCAGTTGGCAATCTTCCTTCAACGTATTTCCTGAAAATTACAGTCTACAGAAGCTCAATGTCAACAAATATCTTCTTTTGTATTCTCAACCTCCAGTCCTCGTATAGCACAATAGTTGTGTTCCTAGAAACCCTTGTGCAATATAAACAGGCCCTATGGGAAAATTAGGGTTAGGTGCCGACCACCCAAAGTTGAACACACATTTGTAGCCAAAACATTACCAAACACAAATTATCGTATTAAAATACTTATGCATTTTATTGCGATTATTATGTAATAAAATATTGCTAATGCTTTTGCTTCTATGGTAAGCAAACTTGTTTTTTGTTTGATTTTCTATCGAAACAGATGACAGCCGTTCCATCTCTTCCAATTCTTTGTGCCTTAATCTAATGGGTTTTTATTTTCTTTGTAATTCTCGGCGTTGCCTCATTTAGGGCTGTAGCACGTGCAATATTACATGGTCTTTAATTTCGCTCAAAGCGTTTCACAATTTCATATTTTTTCTCTTTCGAGACACTG
Source organism: Mastigoproctus giganteus (assembly GCF_048544385.1). Classification (NCBI taxonomy): domain Eukaryota; kingdom Metazoa; phylum Arthropoda; class Arachnida; order Uropygi; family Thelyphonidae; genus Mastigoproctus; species Mastigoproctus giganteus. The sequence goes on along the minus strand of NC_143586.1, from coordinate 146,809,525 downwards.
GGGAAACCCCGGAGGCCGGTGTGATTTTGGCCATAAACGCTAGTATGAGGCCACTACAAATTTTTCTGGGTAAGAATTTTTGACCAAATCCGTCTCTGTTTATCCATACCATATTGCTTTTCTTTTTCTCTCTGAATCTTTTGTCTTCACCACAACGCTTCCTTTTCACACCTTTTAAGTATTTTACTCATTTTTAGGGAATAAAGCACAATTACAAAATGAGGAGGCACGCTTGATACACATAAACAAAGCTGCACGTGTGTAGCAACTGAATAAACAACGCCGTAAACACAGAGACACTATGAACACCTCACTAGCTCACATTTTACTAAAGCACATTTCTGGGGGTTACTACCATAAAACAATAAAAACAAATTTCTAGTTGCGTTCCTGCTAGTGGAATCTGTTATAAACTTGATCTAATTGCATCGGGCACCTCCGTAGCCAGGTGGGAAGGAGCAGCAGTGCGTAGCACACAGTTCTTGATAGACCGGGGTTCGAGCCCGTCACCACCAAATACGGAGGGTGCGGAAAGGTCAAGGGAATGACCACCGCAATATGGCCTTAGTTGTTAATGCTCCTAAAAACCAAATAACAACAAAGCATTTGCGGTAATACCGATAGCTGAAATTGTATGGATTTTTACGTTATTATGGTTAAATGTGTTTCCCCTTCACCGATATAAAAAACATAAATACATTTTCAGAATCTTCTCTTCATTCCTATCATGTTGCGTTCAGTCGGGGTGATTCCGCGTTTGACTGCCATTTCTTGTAAACACAAAGGCGAATCGTGCATAAGCGAATTCGGTTCGTGTTATATACAATATCGTTCCTCTATTTACAAATCATGTATGATCGAATTCGTGTAGTGTAAACACGTGTTATATGAGGACTGACTGTACTAAGTACTACAGGTTCTAATACCACTTGTGTTTGGGGTTTACATAAAAAAAAAAAGTTTAGCACCATATTCTATACAAAGAGACTATAAGAAATTAAGCTGTTTGGCAAGACCACTACTGCACTTATGTGTGCATCCTTTTGCATTATATAAGCAGAATACAGATGTTTCATGTGGTTTTGGTATGGCATTTTGTTTCCGTTGTGTGAGGTCCATGTTGCAATTGGCTAAACAGATTTTTCTCATTGGAAGGATGTGGGGTTATCTTCATAGATTTTTATCCACACTTAAGTTCCACTGTGAAATTAATCCTTTTAGTAGATACCTGCTGGTTTGCATAACCTGGATTTTGTTCAAGTTTCCCATTTCAGATTATACAGATAATGACATGGTGGATGTTTGGGAAGACTTTGAATTTTTGACTGCACCTTGGGGTACTACCTGTTCTTAATTGTGCATCCTGAGACAGAATATGATGGCAACAGACTTTTGCATGAACTTCTTTAGTGGATGGCCTTGCATGCCTGGTTTTTGTAATTCCTGCAGAATACCAGATCTCTAGGTAGAATCAAAAGCCTTCTCAATATCAAGACAAGGTTTTCATTTTGGAGAAAAGTGGTGTTGCATATATTTGCTTCGGCTTTTGTCATTATGTGAATCAAGAAACCATGTTAACCGCTCATTCAACATTTTTTCTAATGTTTTACCAAGAAAGCTAGTATGGACAATAGGGAAGTGTTATTTGAATTTGAATGGTCGTCCTTCCCTGGTTTTGGAAAAGCTAGTACATATGAGTGCTGCCAAGCATCTGGACATGCTCATGTTCAGAAACCTGTTTCTGAACATGAGGCAGCTCTTTGAATCATTAATGTTGAATGCTACGCAGTCACTGAGCATTAGTGGGTTGAGCAGCACAATCTTGATCCCAATGGGATATTGAAATCGTCAACTAGTCACATCATTACTGCCAGTGCTCATGGCTTGAGGCACACTGCACATAGCTAGCAGTAATAGTACCATGAATCGCACTAGCACCTCATTATGGAATGTACTATTTTGCAGTGCAATGAATGCTGGCAATCATCACACATACGTAATTCTATTCTACCAACACCAAACTTGTAAAACATGATCATGCTCAGCTGACTTTTGCTATTGTAACCAACAATATATATACTGGAGTACACCATTCACTGCCTAAGCTGATGAAGAGGCACTTCATCTCAAAAGCTACTGTGTATTTTAATGCTTTTATCTCAGTTAGTCGGTCGTTGCTAGAAAATTGTATGATATGCAACCCGAAGCTCAATGACTGTTTTCTAATTCCAGTGCTAAAACTGTTCAAAAGAAGAATGCTGTTGGTCGTAACTGGCTGTATTCGAATCTCCAGATTCATTTTCTGCCTACACCAAAGCTTGCAACAATTGTAAAGCAGTTATTAATCAGTCCAAATTAGATTTCGAACAGGCTAAGAGAAGAAAACTTGCTTCTTGTCCAAATGGTAGTCAAGCATTCTTATCTCTTGCCAATGCTATTGGCTGCCACTTCAGCCAAAGATAATCTGTCAGCATCTTAATTTTTTTTTCCAACTCTTGTATTGATGAGCTTGGTAAACCACCTCCCACCATTCCCAGTACACTCCATTCAATGAGTTAATTGGTCTTCTGTAAGAAGGATTTTGAACAATCTTGATGCTAAGAAAGCTCCAGGTCCTGACGGTATTTATTCACTTGTTCTCAAAACCTGTGCTCCTGAACTTACTCCAGTTCTGTGTCACCTTTTTTTCCCACTTTTGCTTGGAAATTTGCTCATATTCAGGCAGTTCTTAAACAGGTAACAAATCCCTTCCATCCACTGGTGATATTTATGGAGGCACTGGTTAAATTAAATTAATGGAGGCACTGGTTAAAGAAGCACTGCAGGATCATTTAGACAAGACTTCAGTTATAGCTCAGACACAGCATGGTTTTGTTAAGGGGAAGTCTTGCCTGACCAACTTGATTGGATACTATGATGCAGTCACAAAAGAACTGGATGCAGGGAATAACTTTGATATTATATACTTGGATCTTAGAAAGGCTTTTGATACTGTTGCACATGGAAGACTGCTACACAAATTGGAGCAGTGTGACATTGGAGGCAAATTGCTGCTATGGATAAAGGGGTGGTTGAGTGGGAGAAGACAGAGAGTGGTAATCAATGGACACTGCTCATCGTGGACTAATGTTATTAGTGGAGTCCCTCAGGGCTCGGTGTTGGGTCCATTATTGTTTTCTGTATTTATAAATGATATTGATGATGGTATATCAAGCTTAATGTCCAAGTTTGCAGATGATACAAAGGTTGGCAGAGTTGTCAAGGACACTACTGACACTACACTGCTGCAACAGGATCTGGAAAGGTTGAGCAGATGGGCTGAGAGGTGGCAAATGAAGTTTAACATTGACAAATGTAAAGTACTACACATGGGAAACAGCAACCCCAGAGCAACGTATCAACTCTGTGGTACTACACTGACAGTGGTAGAGAATGAAAGGGACTTGGGGGTGATTGTGCAGGCAGATATGAAGTTCTCTGAGCAGTGCAGACGGGCTGCAAGAGTAGCTCATGGAGTATTGTCAATGATATACAGGAATTTTTCCAGCAGGGATAAGGAGGTGATTATTCCATTGTACAAGGCAATGGTCAGGCCACACCTAGAGTACTGTATACAGGTCTGGAGGCCTCATTTCATGAAGGATGTAGAGCTGCTGGAACGAATACAGAGAAGGGCAACAAGATTAGTGAATGGAACAAAGGGTTGCTCTTATGAAAAAAGGCTTAAGTTTTGCAAATTACAGTGTCTGGAGACTAGGCACCAGTGAGGTGATCTGATAGAGGTGTATAAAGCCTTGAATGGTTTGAGCATGCTTAATGCTGATGGGATTCTTCCTCTCGCTCAGAATAATCACCTGAGAGGGCATAAATTCAAATTGAGGAAAGACAGATGTAGGATAGACGTGCAGAAATTTGCCTTTAGCCAGCGAGTGGTTGGTTGGTGGAACAGACTTCCAACCCTTGTTGTGGAAGTTGATAGCCTAAATAAGTTTAAGGCTCAGCTGGTCAGATATTTTAAACGAACAGAGGGGTGAAGTCGAAGTAGTTTTTTTTTTTTTTTTGGCTGATGCTACATAAGCTTGCTTTCTTGCATCAAATGCCTCTACTAATGCTAATAAGGCATTCCGATTTACTAGCCCACTATTTCTCTGCTCATTTGTTCACTGTACTCATTCAATTCATTAGGCCTATAACACACTCCTACTCTTATTTTTGCTTTCGCAGTGCTTATGTCACACCAAACTGACTCAACTGGATGCACTTCTTTTGATTTTATGTTTTTCCTAATTAACAGCATAACACCTCCTCCCTGTCTATCCTTTCTGTACACATTGTACTCCCCAAATTCCAGTTCAGCATTCCTTATATCTGTGTGACACCATGTCTCTGCTATCCCAACAATATCCGCCTTTGATGTCTTGACCAACACTTCAAATTTATTTACTATACCTCTAGCATTGGTATACATGCTCCTATTCCTAGTTACCCTAACACATCCCATATACCCACCTATTTCAGGATGACTGCCAACACCCCTCGCTCCAGGTCGCTACTTATTCTAATACAAGTTGTGCAATATAGAATTAAACACTATCTCAGACCACCATAGTTGCCTTTACCACTGATGATAGTTACCGCTTTGAGTAAATCCCACTTCAGCACACTGTGATCACTGTCACCTAGTGGTTCCTTTATCTGCAGATTCTTAATGCATGAAGAATCACTACTGATAATCAGATCAAGGGTACTCTCTCTAGTTGTCTCCCAAACATGCTGCTGTAGAAAACAATCATTCAATAAATCCACAAAAGCCTTGTTTGTGTGTGTGTGACCAACCCACAAATTTCAGTCAATCTCTGGGAAATTAAAATCCCCCATTATAAGACACTGATTTACTGGCCCACTCGATTTCTCTGATGAGTATAATTGCTCATTATACTCATCAGATTCATTAGGCCTATAATACACACCTACTCTCATTTTTCCTTTTCCAGTGCTTATGTCACACCAAACAGACTCAATAATGCATTGTCTGCCAACATCAATTTAATGCACTTCCTTATTAGTGTTTTTTTTAACTAACAGCATGTCCCTTCTTTTCTGTACACATTGTGCTCCCCAAAATGATTCTTGCATTGCTTCTATTGGAAAGAGCAGCCTGGAAAACAAGGTGCAGGAGATTTCAGGGACTGCTGGGAGTCATTTCGGAACAAGTAAATACATGGACTGTGTTAAGGCAGCTAAGAACAGGAACAGGTGCATGTATACTTGCCTGTACACCAATGCTAGGAGTTTGGTAAATGAATTTGAGGTGTTGGTCAAAACATCAATTGATGATGCTGCTCAGGTAGCAAACAAGCTAAATGAGTATTTTGCATCTACATTCACACATGAGGAGTTAATCAGGAAGGGGAATGCCAGAGGTGAATTAAACTCTGGCAGTGAGCTAGAACATTTTGTAATAACTGACAGAGCAAAGTGGTGGAGAAATTGAAGATAAACAACATAAGAAAGGCACCTGGGGTGTATGGGATCTATCTAGTTATATTAAAGGAAGCAACAGAGGCAGTAAGTAAACCCTTAGCCATAATTATGAGAGCTTCCATGGACTGGACATGTGCAAATGTGACCCCAATTCACAAAGGAGGATCAAAGGGCGACACAAGTAATTACCAACCTGTTAGTTTAACTTCTGTTCCAGGGAAATTAATGGAGACACTGGTTAAAGAAGCACTACAGGATCATCTAAACAAGACTTCATTTATAGCTCGGACACAACATGAGTTTGTTAAGATGAAGTCTTGTCTGACCAATTTAAGTGGATACTATGATGTGGTCACAAAGAATAATTTTGATGCTAGAAAGGCTTTTGATACTACTGCACAAATTGCTGCTATGCATAAAGGGATGGTTGAGTGAGAGAAGGCAGAGTGACATCAATGGACACTGCTCTTTGTGGACTGATCTTATTAGTGGAGTCACCCAGGGTTCAGTGTTGTTTTCTGTATTTATTAATAGTAACAGAGGCATGTGATGCAAGAAGCAAGCATATCAGCTTATGTAGCAGCAGCCAAAAAAAATTTCATGCAACCATTCCCTCTAAATGTTTGTCCAGTTCCTCCTGGAATTTATTTAAGCCATCAACTTCCACGACAGATGGAAGCTTGTTCCAGCAATTAACCGCCCACTGGCTAAAGGCAAATTTCCACACATCTGTCTTTCTAAGTTTGAATTGCCCCCTTAGGTTCGTAATCTGAGCAAGTGGAAGAATTCAACATGGTCAACCCAGGCAAGGCCTTAAACACCTTGCGGGGGGGGGGGGGGGGTAAGTTCATATTATAACCATTCGCGACTGAGTGTTGAGAGGTAATTTAAGATTAGTATTGTTTTCTGTATTTGTTAACAATATTGATGATGGTATATCAGGTTTAATGTCTAAGTTTGCACTTGATGCGAAGGTCAGCAGAGTTGTTAATGATAGTACGCTGCTGCAACAGGATCTAGAAAAGTTGAGCAGATGGGCTGAGAGGTGGCAAATGAAGTTTAACATTGACAAATGTAAAGCAGAAACCCCAGAGTAGTATATCAACTGTGTAGTAGAGAATGAAAAGGACCTGGGGGTAACTGTGCAGTCAGATATGAAGTTTTCTGAGCAGTGCAGATGGTCTGCAAGAGTAGCTCATGGTGTCTTGTTAATGATATGCTGGATAAGGAGGTGATTATCCCCCTTCTATAAGGCAATGGTCAGGCCACACCTTGTGTACTGTATATAGGTCTGGAGGTCTCATTTTAAGAAGGATATAGCACAACAAGATTAGTGAATGGAACAAAGGGTTGCTCTTACAAAGAAAGGCTTAAGTTTTGCAAATTACTGTGTCTGGAGACTAGGCACCTGCGAGATGATCTGATTGAGGTGTATAAGGCCTTGAATGGTTTGAGGATGCTCAATGCTGATGGGATTTTTCCTCAGAATAATCGCCTGAGAGGGCATAAATTCAAATTGAGGAAAGACAGTTGTAGGATAGATGTGCGGAAGTTTGCCTTTAGCCAGCAGGTGGTTGATTGCTGGAACAAACTTCCATCTGTCATTGCTTAAATAGATTCAAGGCAGAACTAGAGAAACATTTGGAGCGAGTGGACGCATGAAATCAGAAGGTTGTTGTTATCTTGTTTTTAGGAGCATTAGCAACTAAGGCCATACTGCTCCGGGAATATGCGGTGGTCATTCCCTGACCTTTCCGAATCCTCCGTATTTGGTGGTGACGGGCTCGAACCCCGGTCTAATCAAGAAGCGTGTGCTACGCACTGCTGCTCCTGGCTACGGCGGAGCCCCTGAAATCAGAAGGTTGCTTTCTTACATCATATGCTAAAATAGCCCAGTAGCTTCAAGATTACCTCCTTGAATGCTTTCCACTTAGAATTTGTTGTTGGTAATACCATCAGTTGGTCCCACTGTAGTCACCTTTAAAAAAGCAAAAACCCTTCCCTTTACCCCTGATGGTAGTTACGTCTTTGAGTAAATCCCACACTGCGATCACTGCTGCCTAGTGTTTCCTTTATCTACAGATTCTTAATGCATGAAGGATCACTGCTAATAATCAGATCAAGATTATTACTCCCTCTGATTGCCTGTCGAACATACTGTTGTAGAAAACAATCATCCACAAAAGCCTCCTAGTGTGTGTATGACCAACCTACAAGTTCCAGTCAATATCTGGGAAGTTAAAATCCCTCTTTATAACTGATTTATTGGCCCACTATTTCATTATATCGTAAAGACTGTGCCAAAAGTCAAACATCCAAAAAAACACAAGGGCTTTTGTCTCACCTCAATAAACTATTCAAGAAGACTGCTGCCAATTCTTGCCATGCACTGTTTTATAGAAAAACCTCCATATTTACACACCATGATTCCAAAGGGACAAATCTACTGGATATTTTATTTTGGATGCTAAAGCACAGATTAATATAAATTTTTTTTTTAGACTTAGAGATGTTTTGGCATTGCTTCCAAAATGGCAGATTTTCATGTGCCTAGTTTTTAGTAAAATATTTCTGATGCCCTAGAAGTTATCATGTTTTAGGAAAACGAAAATCATTAGTCACGATGTATTCAAAGATAAAATTATTCTTTCAAGAAACAGCTGAAGGGAGAATTTGATGCCTTCAATACTTTTACTATGTCTCATTGAAAATAATATCTCCAGAGTCAGACTTCCAAAAAAACAATAACTGACCCCCCCCTCTTTTGAAGAATATTTTCTGGTCAATACAGACACTGAAAATTACAGGTGGATAGTTAACTCCTCTGTCCTCTCCACAAAAGAACTGATTGATATCTCTAGTGACATGTCACTCCAAAAAACGTTTTTTAGTATTCCACACTAGTTTGTTGGACTCTTTTCCTAATATAGCAGTTCATAAACTTTTACCATTTGTGACAACTGTAAAGAAAAATAGAATGGGCCAGTAAATCAGATTGTGTTATAATGGGGGATATTGACTGGAACTTGTGGGTTGGTCATTTGCACACAAGCAAAACTTTTGTGGATTTACTGGATGATTGTTTTCTGCAGCAGCATGTTCAAGAGACAACCAAAGAGGGTAATACTCTTGATCTGGTTAACAACAGTGATTATTCATGCATTAAGAATTTGCAGATAAAGGAACCACTAGGTAGCATTGATCACAGCATACTGATGTCGGACCAACTGATGATATTACCAACAGCAAATTTTAAGTGAGAAACAACTAGACTTTTCATACCGATTAACAAATATTGTTCAAGGTTTAGGCCGAAATGGATGTCAGATGAACTAATGAGACTTGTGGCAGAGAAAAAAAATACATGGGATGCATATAAATTATCAGGCAACACAGAAGCCTATGGCAGATACAAGCTAGTCTGTAATCAAGTCGCAAAGGATGCTAAGAAAAACTGCAAGGACTTCTTTACTTATAAAAGGAATGAGACTGGTCCACTTGATATTGATGATTTGACTGTTCATGATCTTGCTCAAATAGCTGATAATCTGAATGAGTATTTTGGGGAGGAAAATGCCAGAAGTTTATCAAAATGTAACAGGGTGCTTATTGATTTTGTAATAACTGAGAGCCAAGTGGAGGAGAAATTGTTGAAGTTAAACATAAGAAAGGCATCTGGGGTGGATGGGATCTATCCAGTTATATTAAAGGAGGCAGTACGCAAACACTTAGCCATAATTATGAGAGCTTCCTTGGACTCAGGGGAGGTACCCACAGACTGGAGATGTGCAAATGTGACCCCAATTCATAAAGGGGGATCAAAGGCTGACACAAGTAATTATAGACCTGTGAGTTTAACTTCTGTTCCAAGAAAATTAATGGAGACACTGCAGAATCATCTAGACAAGACTTCAGTTATAGCTCGGACACAGCATGGTTTTGTTAAGGGGAAGTCTTGCCTGACCAATTTGATTGGATACTATGATGCAGTCACAAAAGAACTGGATGCAGAGAATAACTTTGATATTATATACTTGGATCTTAGAAAGGCTTTTGATACTGCTGCACAAATTGGAGCAGTGTGGCAAATTGCTGCTATGGATAAAGGGGTGGTTGAGGGGGAGAAGGCAGAGTGGTAATCAATGGATACTGCTCATTGTGGACTAATGTTATTAGTGGAGTCCCTCAGGGTTCAGTGTTGGGTCCATTATTGTTTTCTGTATTTATAAATAATATTGATGATGATGGCATATCAAGCTTAATGTCCAAGTTTGCAGACGATACGAAGGTTGGCAGGGTTGTCAAGGACACTATGCTGCTGCAACAGGATCTGGAAAGGTTGAGCAGATGGGCTGAGAGGTGACAAATGTAAAGTACTACATATGGGAAACAGCAACCCCAGAGTAACGTATCAACTCCGTGGTACTACACTGACAGTGGTAGAGAATGAAAGGGACCTGGGGGGTGGTTGTGCAGGCAGATATGAAGTTCTCTGAGCAGTGCAGACGGGCTGCAAGAGTAGCTCATGGTGTATTGTCAATGATATATAGGAATTTTTCTAGCAGGGATAAGGTGGTGATTATTCCCTTGTATAAGGCAATGATCAGGCCACACCTAGAGTACTGTATACAGGTCTAGAGGGCTCATTTCAAGAAGGATGTAGAGCTGCTGGAATGAGTACAGAGAAGGGCAACAAGATTAGTGAATGGAACAAAGGGGTGCTCTTACGAAGAAAGGCTTAAGTTCTGCAAATTGCAGCGGCTGGAGACTAGGCACCTGCGAGGTGATCTGATTGAGGTGTATAAGGCCTTGAATGGGTTGAGCACGCTGAATTCTGATAGGGCATAAATTCAAATTGAGGAAAGATAGTTATAGAATAGATGTGCATATATCTGCCTTTAGCCAGCGGGTGATTAATTGCTGGAACAGACTTTCACCTGTCTTTGTGGAAGTTGAGAGCTTAAATAAATTCAAGGAGGAACTGGACAAACATTTAGAGGGAATGGTTGTGTTTATTTATGTTAACGTGGGTTTGCTAAATATTGTGATAGCAAAATAGATTTGACATTCGCTGTCAATCATCAGCAAAATCCCTTAAAATCTGTCACAGCAGGTCTCTCATTAGATTCACTTTGTAAGCCTACTTTTTAATTTGGAGTCTTAATAATACTTTTTTTTTTTTTTACTTTAAAATTTTAAGAGTAAAGTAACGGTTATAGTTTGGTTCCACTATAATACAGTGCCCACAATAGTCTTAGGGGTATCTGAGCACCTTTCAGAACTTCCAGTGGGGGTACCTCAGCCAAAAAGGTTGAGAGCCTGATGACAATACTTGAAAGGCACTTTTTTTTTATTTAAAAAAAAATACTGAGAAACTTATTAAAAACCTCAATTCCATTCTCAAACAAATGCATCTGAGGGTTGAATACAAGACCATCCAATCGAACCACATCATCAATAGAAGAGTTCTCCAAGGTGGCATCTTGTCTGCTACACTGAAATCTTCTCATCCTGACTGCAGCACTTAGGGAGATAATATTAAACTCATCTTGTCCAAACACTCTGCCCTAATAGGAGAAGGTTTCACATATGGCTTAGGTGGGATGAGGGCCTGACTTTTAAACAGCACTTCAACACTAGAGCAAAAACCCTGTTCATTACTTAGGCACTAACTGGGGCAAGCAAGTACAAATTTGCCAGTCATTATATACGATCATGCCCTGTTCTGATTCCTATGTATGCCTTGACTATATAGTCCTCTGCCACACTAGCTAACATCAAAATATTTGTGAAAATTGAGTACTGAATATTAAGATGGTTCAACCATGTTCTGGTCATCCTTTAACCATCTCAAGATCTATTATGTGTGATAGCTTTGGCATCAGTTGCTCATGTCAGGAAATTTACATATTCTCACTAATTATCTCCACAACCTTATTGCATGCCCCTAGGCTGTTTGACAGCCTTCAAACCAACAAATAGATATCCCAGAGAAGTTTGTTACAGAATCCAGTGATGCATAAATGCTGTGGAACTCAAAAGATCCAGGACATATACCACCTAACAGAGCTGTACAAATCATCCTCATAAAAAATGGCTCCAGAAATATTATTCAATGATCAATTGCATCATTCATAAGTAAGGTTAATGTATGTTACTCATCAGTGGCAAACAATTTTATTATAATCATATACATTTCATGTATCACCTGTAAATATTTGTATATGCTATTATATCTAGATATTTTCAGACATGATTGCCATCTATCTATTGTTTGTGTATGTTTATTGTAATGTATATAGGCAGCTGAAGGTTGAAGCAAACCATAATAAAATGATTTACCCAGATAGCCTGTACTTATTTTGTTGTTTCTGCTGATACCTGCTATTCTAACCTAGTCCATCTGTAAATTCTACTTCTTCAGTTACATTACATTCAAAGAATTACTATCAGGACAACCAATATCTGCACAACAGACCACAGCCATAATTATAAGTAAACTAAAAAAAGAAGGATCTGTATATACACTTTTAAACTTCAGTTGCAAGCAGTAAATCTTGTAATGCATGTATTCTGCTAAATATTCTTCAATCAAGGGTAACTTATTCTTTTTCTGTAGAAACAAATGAAAATGGGTGGTATAAAATAATGCCAAATATAAAGTTTCTTTTTTTTTTTTTTAAAACTTGCAATCGTCATCAGCTGTGGCATTCTTCCTCTTATTATATTTAACTACATCATTGCAAAAAAAAAAAAAAAGCTATTTTCATGGCAAAAGTGTAACATATGTGTAAATTAGAAAAATACCAATTAGTGTGCTTAGGACAGATTCCCTTAACTGTAATTAAAATTAATCTATTTACAGTAATTGACATACCTCTTAAAGGAATTTAAACACACTAGTATGTCAACTGTTGTAAAGATATCACTAACAGTTAGCAATAACATAAAATACTTTACAAAAGTTTGGAAATTATTTTAGATCAATTTTTTTTTGTATTGTATAAATTACTGTAATACCTGATAGGCAGTGCAAAAGCAGTCCCCAAGATCCCATCCTCACCCCTTCATCATATAGATCCTCAGTACCTTCTTCATTTCCATGTGGTTTTCCTTGATATATCACCTACAAACAGAATATTCAGAAGAGCAGTAGAAAAAAAAATATATATATTAATAATTTTCCCTATAAGAGACTAGAAAGAATATTACAAACGGACCAATTTATTCAGAGATAAATCATTTTGATCTCTGAACTCTGTAAATTCCCATATCTGGTAATCAGAAATGTTTTCATAAAAAAAAAAATGATACCATAGAGTAAGAATATACATGGCCTGTCAAAACATTATGACCACTACCTAATAGTGGGTGTGTTCTCCTCTTACCACCACCACATGATAATGCATGGACTCTATAAGGCCTCATCTTGCCAGGATTGCAATATTCCATGGTGAAAGAACCAAACACTGGATCTATTGATCCAAATAATCTCAGAAATGTTCTATGGGATTCGTATCCAGTGAATTTAGTGGCCAAGGTAACACAAAGTCAATTTCATGTTTGGTGAACAACATATCTGGGTAAACAGTCGCCACGTAGAATGGGTAGTTTTTAGCATTCAGAGTGTGGTCTAGGGGGTATGAGGGCTCCAAGGGATTCCCAAGAAACATCAAAGTGATTCCTCTTTCTCTCCACAGTTTTTCATTCTAACTCCACATGCCATAGTAGGAAACATGATTCATCAGAAAATGCAACTTTCTTCTAATCATCAATGGTCTAACAATGATCTTCAGATGCAACCTTTAGGTGTCATTATTGATGGGTGGCCATAAGCATGGTTATCTTGACTGAGCACCTACTCCAAAGGAGGGTTCATTGGATTGTAGTTTTGGAAACAATGCTGGTCACCACTCTGTTGAAGTTCATGATCAACCATCCCACTGTTTTCCGTATATTGGTAAGCACAAGGTGGGACAGCTTATGGGCACCCAACATTAGCCCAGCAACTGCTGCTCTATCCATTACTCATCCACCCTTGGAACATCTTAACTACAGCATTCTGCAAACAGCCCACAGTATTGGTTGAAGGGTACTGTTACCCTTCAACCAATACTCAACAACCATCCTTTTTTTTTTTGCAGTCCATCAGATCACGTTTCTTACCCATATCAATTAAGTACTTTGTATAGACTGTATGCCACCTGCCTGGCTCACATCACAACAGGTGAGGAAGAACAGACAACTGCTGAAACACAGATGCAGTCATAATGTTTTGACTGGATAGCATACGAGTACAAATAACTCACAATTTTGCGGACTAATAGGGGGAACGGGTGGTCCGAATTTTCCGAATGAATATTTAACGAAACACTTAACTTGTATAGTACCAATAGGTAGTATACACACAATACAGATTACTTATAAGCAATATAAATAGTACAATATGTAAAAATAAATAATGTAACAAAAATCATAAACTATTTTCTCTTACCTTAATGGAGATAGAACTGAGTTTGTTCTGCCATGATCGTATAGTAGGACTCAGACTAATTTATTCTGTGTCAGTGGATCTTCCTAGCTGTGATGAGGCAGACGCAGCAACAGGTTTGAAGAATGTCCAGCTTCATCTGTTTACCTCCCTTATACTGCTCCCTTACGACAGGCTCTCCTAACATACATTAAGACAGTTCTATCTCCATCAAGGTAAGAGAAAATAGTTTTTGATTTTGTTACATTATTTATTCTAGTGTTTATTTTTACATATTGTACTACAGTAATACCCCGAAGTTACGCGATAGGTGGGTCCGACGAAAATTGCTTAAGTCGAATTCGCGTAAGTCGGGGTACAACTTTGCATATAAATACATATAAATTTTGTTTAATTGGGACCAAGGACTAACAAAAACACTAGTTTAGAAGAAAAATATTTAATAAAATTGCAATTCTTTATACATATTAATACAAAATATGTATTAAAAAATAAATGAGTTATGTAAAAAAGTTATTTCATTGTCGATGGCTTCATAAAATCTAACAAATTTGTCTGACGACACAGCGCATTTTTTTCACGCAGAATTTCTTCGTAGCAAGTTAATTTTTTATTCCTTGCTTTGTAGCTATAACGTGTTCTTCATTGGAGTCTATGTGTTCTAAAATTTTTAAGCCCTTTTCAATTGAGCTGAGACCTTCTGTCAAACTTGCAATTGTCATGTGCTTTTCTGGTGGAACTGGGTATGAAGTGTCGGATACTTCAGTGACGTTTTGCTCATGCATCTCTGTGAGTTCATTCATTGTCAGCTCCTGACTATGTGAATCCAACAGCTCGTTGACATCATCACCATTGACTTCCAAATGTAATTGCCTGGCAAGATTAACAACTTCTTCTATCACATGAGCGACATGATCAGTTTCTGGCGTTGTTTTCATCTTGTTTTTGAAAAAAAAAAAAAAAAAAAAAATGAACAAAGTTTCTTCCAGAGACCATTCGATGTGTTTTTTGTGAATTTCAACCCAGGATTCTTCAATGATTCTTACGGCATCTAAAACATTGAATTGTTTCCAAAAGTCTTTAACAGATATCTCACTATTTTGTCTCATAGCTTCATTCAGACGTGCAAACGAACGGCTCGTGTAGTAAGCCTTGAATGTTTTGACGACTCCCTGGTCCATCGGTTGAAGCAAGCTGGTTGTGTTTGGAGGCAAAAACACAACTTTCACACGTGGGTCGAAATTAATTAGTGTGGCAAGAGGGTGACCGGGTGCACTGTCAATAAGAAGCATCACTTTAAATGGAATCTGTTTAGACTTGCAATAACGTTCGACTTCGGGTATGAAGTGGCGACCAAACCAGTCCTCAAAAACGGAAGCTTTCACCCAAGCTTTATGATTTGACTTCCAAATCACTGGTAAGCTAATTTTAGATATACACCTAACGAAAAAAATCAAGAACCGCGTAACTCTGAGTTCGCATAAGTCGGGGTATTACTGTACTTATATTGCTTATAAGTAATCTGCATTGTGTGTACACTATATTAATAGGTGGTAGTGGGGCTAAATTTCACTGCTGTCCTTTTTGGTTTGTTAATAATTTCTTCATTACTGGATGCCCCTCAATGCCACCTGCTCTCACTTTATCAGTAATCTGCACTGGTATCAAGATTTGGTAGCTCGGTTCCACATCAGTTACAGCATAGCATTTGGTGGAAGTTGGAGTCTCAAACCCTTCAAAATCAATGTCAGGGTCACTGCACAAAAGCAACTTCTTCCAGCTATGAGCCAGTGTGGTGGTTTTTATGTCTTTCCAAGAATCAGTAAAGTTGTAAATTGCTAACTTCATGTTATAATTTTTTGTTCTGCAGAGTACACCGGCCTCTTGTGTCTTCAGTTAAGTCTTCATTCAGGTACCTCTTGCATGAAACTATGAATTCTTGATCCATGGGTTGTATCAGGAGGGAGAAACATGGTATGGATCTTGCCATCACTGCTGACTAATTTCTCAGCAACTGGATAAGCAGGAGCATTATCTAATTAGAGAAGAGCCTTTAAATGATTGGGCACCACCTTTAAGACTTCTTCTGATATTGACATACTTCACGGACAAAATGCTTGAAAAACCAGTCAAAAAATATGCTGGCATTGAACCATGCCTTCTTTGAATGGTATTAGATAACAGGCAACTGTGTCATGTAATCTTTCAAAACACGTGAGCAGATGATTTGCCTACGACAGCCAGCTTTAGGCGATGGAGGCCCTAAGCACCTGCATGGTATAAAGCTGAAAAATGCTCCTTGCTCATTTTCTTTCCAAGAGTTTTGTCTTATTTCTGAAGGGTTTGTTATTTGGTTTTTAGGAGCATTAGCAACTAAGGCCATATTGCTCCAGGATATGCAGTGGTCATTCCCTGACCTTTCCGCAACTTCCGTATTTGGTGGCGACGAGCTCGAACCCCGGTCTAATCAAGAAGTGTGTGCTACGCACTGCTGCTCCTTCCCACCTGACTACGGAGGCGCCTTTTTGAAGGGATCACCAGAATAACCCAGTCTTGTCTTCATTATACAACCGGGATAAGAGCAGGCCCTTCTCCTTTATCAGTTCATTGAGGTGGAGCCTGACAGGCTCAACTGAATGTGTTGCAGCAGACCCAGCTTCACCTTGCTCATTCCTGTTACACATGCCATGGCAGTGTTTAAAGCACCACAGCCACCCAATACTAGCTAATTGTTAATGTCCATATGTCTAGCCAGTTTCTCAGCTGCAGTGCTTAAGGTAACACCAGTAAAATTCACTCCACATAATCGCTCCTGCATGTACCATTTGTAAACAGCTTCTTCTAGAACTTTATCTTTGCTTACTGTCGTGTGCTTTTTTTTTTTTTTTTTTTAATGCAAAGCTTTAGAGCTTTCTTTTGGCCTAGAAAATATCAGAAACAGTTTGCTTTTTAATTCCATACTGCTCACAAACACCGAACACCAAGGCACCAGACACTCAAATGTACATTCTTTCTTTTAACATTTGTTTGTTTTGAAGCCATTGCTGGTCACAAAAATTATTTGAAATAATACTAATAATGGATAAATGTTGATACAAAGTGCACTGTCCTTACACTCGCAACAAAAACAATATTGCCGCTGTGCATACTAACTGGTGGATGTCCCGCGAATTTCGGTCGGCATCTGGGAAATGGTAGTATAGTGGAATTTTGTTTGGAAAATCCAAAATCTGCGAAACTGAGGGGAAAGTGTACTTTAGATACATTTTTTCAGGTGACCGGCGTGAAACCTAATATAAATATATGTAACATATAAGCAGAAAGATGTGGGCATGGGCAGTTTCTTAAATTTTGCACCCTTAACAATTTTATATAGTGGCTAATACTTTCATGTTTATATTTTAAGTTCATGATGGTTTTTTTTTTCCATTTTGAACAGAACTAATAAATGTTTTGTTTCATTGAAGATGATGCATATAATAATTAATGCAATCCATTAACAAAAGGTCAAGCATACTGCAAGTGGAATTCAAAAATATTTTCCAGAAATAAAGAGTTGGCCACCAGCCAGGTGTTACATGACCTTCTTCGCCACTTTTAGTGGTGCAAAAATTGTCTAGTTTAGTCTTCAAGCAGGCATGCCGTCCATGGTGGATTACTACAAAGATCATTACATCTAAAAAAAAAAGTAACATTGATGCCAATTTTACCACTTGCATTTTATTTCAATCTGCATGGGTAATTGTTTTGTTATTGAAGAAGTTAACCATAAAAAATAAAATAACATGTTTTTGTTAAGCCTATTCTTGATCATTACATGCTAGTGTTAAAAAACAAGAATTTAAAATCAGTGGCTTCTATTAATCCACCTGCTTATGTGTGCTGGCTTAAACATTTCATTACAACATCTGGTAAGCACCCAACTGTTGATGGACAACATAGTTTTTCATTTCAACAGTATGGGCAACTCTCGGTTTACGAACGAGTTCCGTTCCAAGATGTTGTTCACTATGCGTATCTTGCATTCCTGAGCTTCGATACGTATCGTATACGTTAGCAGCCATTTTAAAGCATAAAACCATGTACTAAACATCGAATGGTCTATAGTATCTATACAATAGATTTTATTATAATGTATGTACGTATGTGTTGCTGAGTGTCAGTGCAGTAGCATGTGCTCCTTTAGTAGATCGGGGTTCAAGACCATGAGTGCTAATTATGGTCGATCTGCCAACCCGCACTGGAGCACGTGGCAGATTATGGTCCATTTCCCTCAACATGAATTGTTGAGGAGGCTTCCATCCTGCAGTGGGGTGATAATGGCTGCCAGTTTACCTTTTTTTTTTTTTTTTTTTTATTTATGTGTTATGGTTTATTGTATACAACATGTAACATAAGAAAATAACAAGATCGCTTAAATTTTTAAAAATATATTTTTAAGTCACCAAATGCAAAACTACACCTAACGGTGTCTATAAAACATTTGTTGTTGTGCGACGCAAAAGATCAGTCGGGTGCTGGTATTATCCATTTCAGGTATCTTTGCGACTGGAAGAGAAAGGGATGGGGAAGCTTCCTTTTCTCAGACTCTAACTGAACCAACGGTTGACCGTCTAAGATAACCTAGGCAAAGCAAGTGATGATCCTATTATATTATTATTATAATAGGGGAAATCACCGATTTCTTTCTCATGAGAAAACATTCTACACGGCATGGCATGTAAACCAACATTTTTTTTTACTGGCTAGAACTGTTCAGTATAATTATCATAATAAATAAATAAACCTTTTGTATTTAAATCTTACAACTATGTTCGCTATACATTTGGCATTTCGTTTTATAAGGAACTATCTATTGGCGACTTTAAGAAATTTTGAATGAATTGTGACGTTCGTTATAGCCAATGTTTGTAAACCAAGAGTTGCTGCCTGTATAGACTCACAGTACACTCTTTTCCCTATACTAACAATGAAGACACATCCCAAATGCATGGGGAAATACAGAAAATAAGCATATGTGAAATATCTTTAGAATACTAAAGAGGATTTTATTTTAAAAAATGTTCTTAAACTAAACAAAAGAAAAAAACTTTCCTGAAAAGTTACAATGAGAGCATCACTGCACCTATGGAAAATCCTTAACACTGGAGATGTATATTTGTCTCTCCAATATATAAAGGTGGGTAACTACAAACTTGTAAGTTTATAGTTACCCTGATATGAGTATAAACAGATGTCAAAGAAATTTATAAATAATCATTACCATACTTCAGTCGCATAAGCTTAAATCAACAAAAAAGGTTGACATCACTAGTCCCAACGTACTTGATGTAGATAAGTGCATCAGAGCCACCTCTCTCATTCCCTGGGTGACCTTAGAGACTTGTGACCCAGAGCTAGCTGTGAACATTCTCACAAACTGGATCAACCCGGTTGCCAAATATGCTGCCTCTAAAAAAATCACAATCAGTCCATATACAAGACTTTGGTGGAATTCAGAACTCAAAATGAGTTTCCAGCTGATGCAACAGCTCCATCGCACATGGAAACAGTCGCAAAATGTCAATGATTGCATCGTTTATTCAAGGGCACGGGCTCAATTTAATCGCCTGAAATCTGAGGCAATCAAATTATACGTTAACCGAGATCTGGCTAAAGGAAAAATTCCATACAAGAAAGTGAACCTTCATTTTCCTTTGCAACTTGATCCTGAATCGTGGCTCGATTTCGTCACAAAATTTAATCGTAATCCTATGCCAAACTCAGATCTGGCTCTACTAACAGAGCCAACCCAGCAAGAAGTGTTGAACACCATTCAGATCACAAAACAACAGCTGATCGTCGCCATCAATTCTCTACCTGCCTCATCAACCACTGGTGATGGAGTTCCCCAATTCATGCTCAAATGCCTAAGTCCATACATTATTCAGCCACTTTTAATTATCTTCAACCAGTTACTCTCAAACCAGATTTTCCCACAGCAATGGACAAACTATCTCATCAAACCTTTAGCCAAAGTTCAGTCGCCATCGAAACCTAAACACTTCTGACCCATCTCCAACTCCTCCAGCCTGCTGAAGCTCCTGGAGAAGACCTTACTCCCCATCCTCACCAAGCAGATCTTGCCCAGTAATCCAGCCCAAATTCACTACTCCCTTCCAACAGATCAATGATCACCAATCTGCTAGCCACCACGAATACTATCTTGTCAGGATTCGAGAAAAGGCACGAACTAGCTGTTACTTACTTAGACATTGAGGCTGCATTTGATGCCGTCCAAGTAAACCAACTACTCACTCTCCTGGAATGCCACTTCCAGATCACAGGGAACATATTATGCTTTCTCTCCTCTTCTGAATAACAGAGTTATAAAGCTTCATACAGGAGATCGCACCCTTACTAGATCCGTCACAGCAGGCGTCCTTTCCGGCCTTCTGTTCTCATCTATTATCTTCCCACTGGTTGCACATTCTCAATGTCTACTGAGCTATGCAGATGATATCAAGATACTCACTCCCATCATCCCTGGTCAAGGCCTCGATCTGGTAAAAACAGAAATTAACAACACGCTCACTGCAGTCACATCTTACCTCTGCCAGTTTGGGCTCAAGATCAATCCTGCTAAGTCTGAATTCATGGTGTATTCATTGAAGCAAACTCCTTCTTCGGTCGACAACACTCTCATCCCAATTGTGTCCAGCCATCGTGATCTCGGCATTGTATTCGACTCCAAACTTCGATTCAACGCCCACATAGACATGCTCCTCACACGTGCTTCAAGACTCTGGTGGATAGCAAAACAGCATCTCCTTCATATCAGAGATAAAAAGACAACCGTGAGGTACATAAGAACAATTATCTTTCCACCTTTACTCTATGCTGCTGAAATTTGGGCGTCAACGGCACCGTCAATAAAGAAACCACTCTTTGAGACAGAATTCTTGCTCCTAAAGTCGGCCAACAGGAAGCACAACCTTCCAGCTCTGATTCGTACCACGCAGCTTGCCGACTCTCTCGGGATTCCACGGCTTCCCACCTTAGTCGATGACCAACGCCTCCTAGCAACAGTCAGGATGATAACAGGCATAATCGCAACACCTTCATTCTGGGATACCTGTGGCTGGAGGATCCCCCCCTGCTGCCCTTAGGGCCAACCCTGAGATCTACTCGCATTCAGCACGACTCCATCTCTCGGACAGGTTCCTCCCTCAGCAGATGTTCAAGCAAACCCGGGCACTTGACGCTGACCTGGACAAATTCGCTGTTGACCGGACTTACCGGAAAAAAAATTATGACTAGTAGGACTAATCAGCAATGACTGATGTGTACCTTGCATATGTTCCTGTCTGATTGAGCTGGTGCTCTTATCTCAATGTTAAGTCAACTCAATCAAACTTAACTCTCATAAGGAGTTCTCTCCTTTGTATCAAAATATGTTTTCATTTGTAAAATTACCTTTTTTTGTAAATAATTGTTTGAGTTTCCCGGAAGTTTCGGGAGCCTGTAAAAATGTAAACCCCTGGCTTTTTGGCCGTGAAGGGCATTAAAGACTCTCTCTATCAACACAAACAAACATGATACTTCACTCCCACACTAACCACTCAGCATTAGTAGAGGCATATGATGCAAGAAAGCAAGCTTATATACCATCAGCAAAAAAAACTCCCCATCCATTCACTCCAAATGCTTGTCCAGTTCTGCCTTGAACTTATTCAAGTTTTCAACCTCCACTACGACAGATGGAAATTTGTTCAAACTATCAACCACCCGTTGGCTGAAGGCAAATTTCCACACAGCTATTCTATAATTGTCTTTCCTCAATTTGAATTTATGTCCCCTCAGGTGAGTAATCTGTGCAAGAGGAAGAATCCCATCATTGAGCTTGCTCAAACCATTCAATGCATTATACACCTCAATCAGGTCACCTTGCACGTGCCTAGTCTCCAGACGTTGCAATTTGCAGGAAGTAAGTCTTTCTTGGTAAGAGCAACCTTTTGTTCCACTCACCAATCTCCTTGCCCTTATCTGTACTCATTCCAGCAGGTCTATATCAAACCACAAAAACATGTATACTACTACATACTAGTATTAACCACTTATATACTTGGAGGGCGTGAATTAAAAATAGTAGAAGAATAAAGTGATTTGGAAATTATAATCTAGGAAGAAACAAAAACAAAGTATTCCGTGTAGGGTACACAGGCAGGTCACAATGTAAGGTTGCACTTAGTCTGAATCCAGATATGGGGATCACACCTAAACAAAACACCTAGTTTCTTGAAAATTTGCAAAGACAGGCAATGAGCCTGGTAAAACACTATCTACATGAAGAAAGATTTCAAATATTTTGGGCTATAGAGCTTTGAAATAGGTACCTTACAGGGGATAATGAAGCAAGGTGAAATTTTCACAATATTAAATTTCACACTTTAGCCAGCAGCAACTACTTTTTGGAATAAGAAGTTGACGATGATGGATTAGGAAAATTTAAAAGTCAGCTATGTTAGTATCTATGGAGAAGGAAGCATAAAAGTTGTTTTTTAATGTTGTTGATTGGCTCGTGCAACAAAACTGTTTTCCCTGCACCATGTGGCCAATATTAATAGTAACTGGATAAATGGCACTAACAGATGAAACCTCCATACAACATTAATGAAATGTAAAATAAATATTACATAGCATTTTATTTCCTTTTATCAATTATTGCAGAAACTCCCAGAGATAATATTTATAATTATATTGCAAATGCAGACATCAATGAAGAAATTTAAATAACTTTTCTTATATACTTAAATGAAAAATTTCAACATTCATGCAGATTGTGTAAGATTAATGTTAACTGCTCAAAATTGTAACAAATCTAGCTACTGGCAGGAATACTCCTTTTAACATGCACTGATATTATGCTTAACAGACAGTACTACGATGCTCTTTAATTCATGCAGGGCAACAGTAAGAGTTACTGTTCACTATGATAGTCATTCATTCACTGAATTATTAAATTATACATATATTTTAGAAGTTTTATGCCACCAGTAAAAGGAATTAAAAAAAAAAGGAAGAAAGCATTCATCAAATTAAGCAAACAGAAAAATGCAAAATGTATTATTAACTGAGGTTCAGCTCATTCGTGATAGATGAAAAATTGTTAGTGGTCCAGCAACTGGTAAATCCTGACATATGGGATGGAAGAGTGGCTAACAATCATAATCAAGGTACACTAATCCAATGACACCAACATATATTTTTCAGATTTAAATTTGCTAAAACTTAAGTCTAAAACAAATTATGTTATGGCTAAGGATCAACAAATTTGTTGATCCTTAGCCATAACATATCTTACATATTATGTCCTTAAGCTGGACATTCTCTAAAAAGGTTAGTTTCTCTGTTTAGCAGGATAAAAACCTATAACTTTTTAATAAAAACTTCCACATGACACCTTTAAGACCTGTAAAATGAGATTATTAAAGTGGGATTTTCCAGATATTTTTCTAACTATAGGAAAGTTTTCTGGAAATTCAAATCACTAGTGATAAGTAAATAAACTTCTCTTGACACATTAAATAATCAGATTTTCAAATTATCTACTCACCATTTTGTTAATATCTAGCTATCAAATTTGGAATTCATTTGTTCAAACAAAGCCACAGTATTCATTTTGATGATACAACAATGAGCAATTTTTATTTTGCAAAGCAATCTAAGGTGTAATCTTTCAGAACAAATACCAACAACTTGATCACATGCATACACTAATGCTCACAAGAAGCAAAAACATGAAGTAAACTTACAGAACAATTTAACCATTGTAATGTGGTGTACAGTGTTTCATCATCAGACCCCAATAGAAATCCTTCATCTTTAGCCCAGTTGCAGTCATGTGGGGGACCTTTTGGACTATATTCAATAGAGGTTACTCCAATTTTTAATCAGAAAAGAAAAGACTGTTTATTCGGCATTACGGCCGAATAAACAGCGATTAAGAGCATAAAAGTTGGGACTCGTATATGTTCACTGTATTAAAAAATAAATAAGTTTGTAAATGTAATAATATAAAAGCATGCTATTATACTGACATATTAAAAAAAAGGTGAGAGGAAATAACAAAGATACTTTCAAAGCAAGTTTAAGGGGGAAAAAAATAAAGAACACAAATCAAATACCTACCTGCCCTACAAAATCAGTATAGAACATGTCATGGCACATAATTGCCATCCATCCAAACAAGCTTGCCACAAAGAGTCTCAGTAGTACAGGTGGCATTGAGAAAAACACATGTATCTGCACAAAAGGACAGAGGACAGTCTTTCTGATGAATACAACAATATACAGTACAGTCCTAAACAAACAAGATATTACACCAGTCAGAGGCCGAAATGTTCTTCGAGAAAAAACACATGAAAGTGAACAACAGGAGAAGCGGTGATTTGGCATCCTGTTTCCACCTGAATGTTCATGAAATGCAGTGCCATTAGAAACAGGTGTTTTTCTTCTCAGAGATGGAAGCAAATGATCAGATAAAGTAATGACTTCATTAAGTCCAGTGTTATTTCCACTGGATGGTTTTAACAAATGGACTGAATTACTGGTACTAACCATCTTTATATGTTGTGGAAAATTTTCTTCAGCAACAATAAGGTTAACAAGAAGAAAAAAGAAAAACAGAACTGCCAAAAACATAAAAACAGCTCTTTCTTGTCCACCAAGTGCCATACCAAAAACAGTTGAACTCCACTTCAGAGAAGTAATTAAATATCCTATACATCCGCCAATAGATAACATACAAGAATATACTACAAATCCAATCTGCTGTTCTTTCGGACTCAAGACATCAGACATCAATGATTTACATGGGTTCATTAATGCTTGGCTTGCAAAATCCAACAAAATGACTCCACCAGCTAGAATTGATGTTGCACTTATCATTCCTAACGATAAATGGAGACTAGCTTCTTTACTAAACGGTATAATCACCAATGAAAGCAGCATAAGAAGTCCAAGTATAAGAATAAAAGGACGTCGTCTTCCAAAATGACATTTACAGTTATCACTCCATCGACCAATCATTGGCACAAGAAAAAGGGAAATAAAAGGTCCAATTGCCATAACAGTTGTCATAGTCTTTTCTTCGAATCCCATCTTTAACATAACTGGAGGAATATAAGTGAAACCAGCACTTGCACATAACTCAAGACCAAATGCTAAGACATTTATACCAACCAATTTGAGCCAAGCAACAGAATTGGTAATCCGAGAAAAGAACATGATGGGTTCTATCTGCAAAGCAGCATCCTTGGATAAAGCCAAAGTTTCTAAATGTTCTTCATCCTCCATGGCAATATTTTTCCCGTAATTAAATAAACTAATTCATAATAATATATGGCAACATACTCTTGCTGAATAAATAAATCTTCATACATGTACTCTCTTCTGGATTACTCGATCCTTGAGATACAATATATCTGTATATAAAAAATAGACAAAAATTAGTTATTCAATAATGCAGTTAATAATCTCAAGAAGCTTCAAGCTTAAAATATATCAATACTTGCACAAGTCAAAATTAGAACTGAAAAAAAAAAAAAAAAAAAAACCACACATACACACATCATCAATCCATATATGTAAATGAAAGTATGTTTTGAGTGATCAAGCATTCCTCTGAAACAAAATAGAGGACTGATACTAAGTTTTCACCATAAATTGTTAGAATGACAACACTGATATTTTTCATATTTTCAAGACTTAATTACAATATTCTTAAAAATATAGAGTTAAGATTTAACCAAGAGGTCCTCAAACTTTGCTATGCCACACGCCTCTAAAATGATAAATGAATTTGTGCAATTGCTCCCATAAATAAAACTAATATTTTAATTTTTAAGAGTGACTAGAAATAAACATACTCTATGTTTGACTTTATACGACAGCTCGTCACCTTATTGATTAAAATTCCAATTCCTCTCTCTCATAGATGATATTGCACCCTGCTTCCATGATTTTCTAAGGTGTCTTCTCTTCCCGTCTGGTATCCGCTCATAAAATTTTAGACCATCCCTCTTCATTCATGCATAGATGTCCAAACCATCTCAGCCTTCTATTTTCAATTTGCTCTATAATATCTTTATCTGTGTGCAAATGCCTTCTAATTTCCTTGTTTGTAACCTCCTCAAGCTTGGAAACTCTAGCACTCTGATGAAGGCAGTCCATCTGTAGGGCCCTAAGCTTCTTTTTGTCACCCTCTTTCAGTGTTGGCACCTCCGTAGCCAGGTGGGAAGGAGCAGCATTGCATAGCACATGCTTCTTGATTAGACCGGGGTTCGAGCCCGTCACCACCAAATACGGAGGATGTGGAAAGGTCGGGGAATGACCATCGCA
The DNA here is from genome assembly GCF_048544385.1 of Mastigoproctus giganteus. Taxonomy (NCBI): domain Eukaryota; kingdom Metazoa; phylum Arthropoda; class Arachnida; order Uropygi; family Thelyphonidae; genus Mastigoproctus; species Mastigoproctus giganteus. Next base: position 146,783,169 of record NC_143586.1, on the reverse strand, counting down.
TATCCCGGAGCAATATGGCCTTAGTTGCTAATGCTCCTAAAAACTAAATAACAACAACTTTCAGTGTCCACACCTCACATCCGTAGCAAAGTACCAATCATACTAACAACTGTCCGATACATTTTTCTTTGTTCTAAGGGAGATATTGTTGTCCCACCAGATAGCATTGAGGGTACAAAGAATCTTTCTACTTTGGTGAATTCATGTGCTAACTTCCTCTTTCCCCAGTCCTTCCTTAGTTATAAACATAGCCAAGATACTTGAAGAAGTCAACAGGTTTTAGATGTATAGATTGTGTGACTTCCAATTTGTCTAGATGCTCTGCTGTGCTTATAAATTCTGTTTTTGTGAAGTTGATATTGAGGCCCCATTGGTTAAAAGTAAGATGCAATTTTCTTAACATGTATTCCAAATCATATGCTTCTTGTGCTATGATGACCTGATCATTGGAAAAATTGAGATTCCATAAATATCTGTCATTAATTGGTACTCCCATTCTTGCAAGGTGCATTCCAAGAAAACATTATACAATGTTTGATGATAAGCTACAACCTTGCCTCAGCCCCTTCACTGGATAGATTGGGTTAAATAGAGACTTTCCAATTTTAATAAATGCCACATTGTTATCGTATAATTCCCTAATCAGTTCAACAAGTTCTGTATTAACTGACATCTGCTGCAGGGCTTTCCATAATTCCTTTGTTGTCCACACATGAGCAACCGGACCAAAATCACTTTGTTCTTTGCTAATCTTATCTTGTACCTCCTCTCGTAATTTAAACTAAAGCACCTTAGAGTACAATCTGGACATAGCGCAATTCACAGTATTTCCTTTTTTTTTTTTATAAATGGATGATTAAATATACTATTCACTTTTAATAATTAATTAGTCTACATTATCAAATAAAACAATGATAGAGCCAAGCAACTTTATAAGATGAAACTACTGCACTGGAAATAAATGATAGAAAAAAAATTGGGAATCTTAAAATCTGAAGTGAAAATTTTAAAAAATTTGCAACTCCCACTTAAGTTGCTTGTAACTCTCCTCCCATTGGTGTCATGCAGTGCGAGTCATATCACTGGAGGTTATGATGGGCATCATGACAAGGTCCAATATTCCTTACATTTTGAGGATACAGTTTTAAAGCAGTTTTCTCAAACTGGCCACTAAACAGACTGATCAGATTGGCAACTTTCTAGGAGGCATCCAGTTCAGCTGATCTCACAGTCTAGGGACCAAGGGATTCTAAGTACTGTGTATGCTATAGACCAGATACACTCATAAATCAGATGACATCACTGGGCTGATAAAGCAGGGAGTGATCATAGAGTTCTAAGTTGGATGATGAAGAGAGAGCAGTAGCAATTTCTAAAGGGAAAGGAATGGGTTTTAATTTCAGGAAGGGAGATTATGACAAAGATGCTACAATAGGATCTATCAACTGTGGAGATAGTTCACAGAGTGTGAAAATATTAAAATTATGGTTTACTTCTATAGCTATAAATAGAGAAGCCTTTGAATGTATATATACCATTAAGAAAACACAGTACAGTATGAGGAGAATTCCAAGATGGATGAATAATGAGTTAGTCAATTTAATAGAGCAGAAACCCATAGCATGAAAAATTTACAGAGCAATAAAAAGTACTGAAGCCTATAACAGCTACAAATTGAACAGTAAGCCTGACAGCACCACAGAAAAGGTTAGGCTGGCAAAGGCAGATGAGAAATTGCTGGCCAAGAGAGTAAAGAATAGGGACAAGTAATTTTTCAAATATGTGAATGCAAAGAATGAGTGTAAGAAAGTCTTAGGATAACCTACTAAGACATAGATGAATAGAACAGGTATTCTGCATTGACATTCACAAATGAAAGACCTTTTGTGATGAGGAGAAATTGTGCGAGTGAAGCAGAAAAGCATGAAATTAGCAATTTTCAGAAGATTCTTTATTAGAAAAAGTTTCACACCTGAAGGCAAATAAGGCTCTTGGAGTTGTAGCATACACCCAGTAATTTTGAGGGAGGTGACAACAGAGTGCAATGAATCATTAAGGCTAATTATGAGGGCATCACTGGACTTGGGAGAGATTCCCTTGAGTTGGAGAAGTCTGTGTTCCCAATACATAAAGGTAGTTTTAAGAGTGAAATGGATAACTATTGACTAATCAGTCTGACTAGAAAAATCATGGAGGCAATGATAAAGAGTGCAATGCAGGTTCACTTATACAGCATAGCTTTGTAAAGGTAACCAACCTGGTTATCTATTTTGACAAAGCAACTTATGGGCTGGATGTAGGAAATAATTTCAGCATTGTTTACTTGAATTTCAACAAAGCATTTGACTCATTCATGCACATGAGGTTACTGTATAAGTTGGAACATATTGAAATCACAGGAAAAATCCTCAGATTGATTTTGGAATGGCTTAAGGGCAGGAGGCAGAGGGTTGTGATTAATGGTTATTTTTCACAATGGGATAACATAAAAAGTGGGGTTTCCCAAGAATCGGTACTGGGACCACTGTTGCATTTGATTTTCTTAAAGGACAGTGATGAGGGGATTATTATTATTAGCCATATGGTGCAAGGAAGCCTGAGGCTTATGCTGCACCAGCCAAAAAAAATTCCTGAGTTACCTTGAGAGAGAGAGAAGTAGAAAGGAATCACCAAGAAAGAGAAAAATGATGACATCCAGCTCAGGACCCTGGGTGTGGCAAGCCGATACTCACCAGATGTAAGCCTCTGGGCATTGTGTCAAAATCATTAGAGCAGCTAATGATCGGTACCAAGCAGAGCTTCTTCAGGATATTTTACACTTCAATGATGGCCAGAAAAGTGGCAGCTGTGTTTTAATGCAGCAAAATGCAAGGCTTAAACTTGGAGAAAATTTTTAGTTCAACCCCACCATATAATTATTTATTTAATATATAAATAAATAAATTTTTATAATAAATAAATAATTATATGGTGGGGTTGAACTAAAAACGGTAGAGAAAGAAGGGGTTTATAAGAGTTGTGATACTGTCAGACATGAAGTTCTCTGAACAGTGTAGACAGGCAGCAAGGAAGACTCATCATGTGGTATCAATGATTTACCATACATCTGCTTGAAGAGATAGGAATGTCATAATCCTACTGTACAAGGCAATTGTAAGACCACCCTTAAAAAAAGACATTACACTACTTGAAAATGTTCAAGAGAAATAATGTGCCTGGTGAGATTGGCAAAAGGGTATCATTATGAGGAAAGATAGCATTTGATATGTTAGCTACAGAGCGTGAAAAAAAGTAGGCACCTTAGAGGAGACTTGAATAAGGGTGAAATTTTCACTGTTATAAGTGATTCCAAAACTAGGAACAATAAATTCAAATTATGGAGGGAGAGATTTAGAAGGGATTGCAGGAAGTTTGCTTTTAGCCAGTGAGTTGTTGATAATTGGAATAACAAATCTCCATCGGTAGCTGAGGCTGACAGCATAGCTAAATTCAAAGGTCAGCTGGATGGATACCTATGTGAGGAGAGTGTCAAACAGGTTTATTTTATTTATTACTGCCAAAGGCCATGTCATGTGAAGAAGTGGGAATATTCTTACTATGTGTATGCTATAAATCATACATATTCCTCCCCTTACTTTTACCTTATCTACAAAATGCATCATGAATATTCATATCAATAGAGCAAACTTATTTGCAAAAAGACCTAAACCTCACAAAAACTGCCTCATTCATTTCACAAATATATGTAGTCTCAGCTCCAATTTCAGTGATGTTCATTTCCACCTACTATCCACCTTATTCTCACTGACTTAATCTAATCCTCTGAACATGAAGTAACGTTCCTTAGTTCACAACTCCAGCTGGCTTTGATTTTCTAGTTACACAGACTCAGCTGGTAGAGATGTTGATACTCTTGTGATTACTAATAACCTTACATGATTTGAAAGGTTTAAGGCTTTAAATGGATTGAGTGAACTAAATGCTGATGGCATCCTTACTTTTTCTCAGATAACACACATAGGGGCAGACAAATTGAAAAAAAAAAAAAAAAGATGGTTGCAGGATAGATGTGCAAAAATTTGTTTTCAGCCAGAGAGAAACTGATTGTGCAAACAAACTTCCATTTGGTGTTGTTAAAGTGTGTAGTATGAATAAATTTAAGGAAGGATTAGACAAATTGGTAGAGGGTATGGACAGATGGTGTGGGCAGATTTTTTTTTTTTTTTAATTGGTGCTGTATAAGCTTGCTTCCTTTATCAATTACCACTACTAATGTTTATATGCTAACCAGAATAACAAAAATTCATAGTTGCACACACTCACACAACAGTCTTGATCTTTTCCTCACTAACAGCCCTTCAAGAGTGCACATTTAATGTTGGTGCTGCTCTAGATACATGTATGTGATCAGAGTCCTACACGAAGCCACTGTATCAGATCTACACCCAACCTCCATTCACAGTAACTGGAACTGCACCTGAACTCAACCAACATTAACCCAACCCACAAAAATAAAATAAAATAAATGATGTATTAAATTTTCTATGTCAGTAAATCAATTTTTAGCTTTAAATTAAAATCAATCAATAATATTTTATTACATACAATACATATTCATTAATATAATTAATTTTTTGGTGAGTTGTGTGGAAATAGGATATCCGACAGCTTCTGGCTGATGCCAACATTAGAAATAGGATATTTGACAGCTTCTGGCATCAGCCAGAAACTGTCGGATATCCTATTGCCACAGCTGAATCTATTCCTCTTTCTTGGATTAGAAATTCAGATGCAGAAAATCCTTTTGCTTGCTGCACTATTGACAGGGTTGGCAAGAATTAAATTCCTCCATTCATTCTAACAATGGAGGGATTTAATTCTTGGAATCAAATAACATTTTAATGAATATTTTAAAATGTTACCTACCGCATTAACCAAGATAATACTGTATAACTTATAGAGTTGCTTAATCAACCAAAATTACAATCCCTGTTCATAATGGAAGGAAGGGTTGCACTACCCACACTCCCCATCAATATCCAGCCAGGATTTGAAACTCGAATTACTCATTTTTTCTTAATTATATACTCTATTATTTCACAGAGTATAAAATGGACTTGTAGCATCATGGCCTATGTAGCCCATGTGAGGAAATGAAGACATGAATATAAATATTTGACTACTCAAAGCAGTCAGCTCTTTATGTCCATATTATTTACATTTTTATTAGCATAGGCATATGATGCAAGAAAACACGCATATACAGCATCAGCCCAAAAAAAAAAAAAAAAACCCTCCCCATTTTACACCTCAGTCAGATCACCTTACAGGTGCCTAATCTCTAGATGCTGCAATTTGCAGAACTTAAGCCTTTCTTGGCAAGAGCAATCCTTTGTGCCTCTCACCAATCTCGGTGTCCTCTGTTCTTGTTCCAGCAGCAGCTCTACATACAACCTTCCTAAAATGTGACCTCCAGACCTGTATGCAGTACAAGGTGTGGCCTGACCATCGCCTTATACAAAGGGATGATCACCTCCTTATCCCTGCTGGCAAAATTCCTGCATATAGACAAGACTCCATGGGCTGTTCTGGCAGCCTGCCTGCACTGCTCAACAAACTTCATATCTGCAATAACCCCTAGATCTTTTTCATTCTCTACTACCCTGAGTGTAGTACCACAGAGCTGGTACATTTACTGCTACCCATATGCAGTACTTTGCATTTGTCAATGTTAAACTTCAATTGCCACCTGCTCTCAGCCAGCCTGTCCAAGTCTTCTAGATTCTGCTGCAGTAGCATACTCTCATTAACAACCCTGCCAACCTTCGTATTGTCTGCAAACTTGGACATTAGGCCTGATATACCTTCATCATTATCATTGATAAATACAGAAAACAACGATGGGCCCAACACTGAACCCTGGTGGACTCCCCTAATAACATTAGTCCACAAAGAGCAGTGTCCATTGATTACTACTTTCTGTCTTCTCCCACTCAGCCATGCCTTTATCCATAGCAGCAACTTGCCCTTAATGCCTCAAGTGGGTCTGTTTATGACTACACACTTGGTAAAAATAATTTTAATAATAATAAGAATGAACTGCACAAGATTTTATATATACAGGTAGTTCCTGAGTTTACAAGTTAATTTGTTCCTAGTGCGTGCTCGTAAAGCAGGAATTTATTTCCCATAGATGTAATGTTAAAAACAGGTTACGTTCTTAACAATGAAATCTGACCATAGTAATGTTAAATAAAGGTCAGCAAATCAATACTTTATGCTTAAACAATGATTTATTTATCCATAGAAATGAAAACAACCTTTAAAATTTTAAAATCAAGCAAATTGTAATAATAAAGAAATTATTTGTCATATTAATGTTTATGCTTCATCATACACAATAAATGTACATTCGTTGATGGTTTGGCTCTCGTTGGTTTGCTAGAAGCACACAGAGTCATCTTCTTTGGAAATGCTTTAAGAGTTGTTTGTTTCCAGGACAATCTTCCCTTTTGTTTTTAAATTTCATGACAGCATGCAAAAGCATTTTTTAAATCTGTAGCAACTTTTCCAGTGTGCTCGAAAATCTCAATTGCTTTTTCTGTGTTAAAAAGCTTCTTCAAGCCCCTTGAGAGTGAAGGAACAAACGGGAGTCTCAACTGTTTCAGCTTCTTCACATTTTGCTATTTCAATAAGGTCTTCATTTGTGACTTCTCCATTGTGTACTTGCAGCAGATCAGTGACATCAGTTGTAGAAACCCCAAGTTGCAATTAGTTAGCGACATTTATGACTGCTTCTGTTTCATTTTGTTATTTTCATTGCATCTAAAATATGGAATTCTTTCCAAAATTCTTTAAGAGTTGGGCCTCCCTCCTTTATCTCTGCCTGAACAAACAACTGCAGGCATAGTAATACTGTGTTGTATAGCTATGAGTGTGGTTTGAAATTCTGTATTTATGAATGTTTAGCATTTATTTATTGCAATTAATGTTCATATTTCCGACTTTGTTGATACTTGAAAAAAAAAAAAAAAAAAAACGAACTTGTAAACCTAGGAACTCAAAGCAAAAACTGTTAAAGTGGCAACTGCCTGTATATATGACCATAAGTTACCTAATTTCTAAAGTAATTTTGAATTTTCCATGACGAACTCAAACTAAAGAGTCCATATTCTTATAAGTAGCAATTTTTAGGAACCTTTTAATGATGTTCTTCTTTCTGTTGTATTGAAAGATTTGATTTTTAGTGTCGATTCAGTTTCTAATTTTGCAGCATTAAGTGCAAATTTCATCTCTTCTCCAATTAAGGGTCATTTAGCATTCTGCATGATTTCTATTCCTCTTTTCCTTAGTTAGATTACTATTTTAAATCTTCCAACCCTAACATTTCCTAAGGTCATGTCAGTGATTATTTCTTGTAGGATAAAATCCTTTACTTCCCATTCCACCCTATATTGTTGGTATAATTTAGAAACAGGTTTTGCAGTTCACATGCATTCCATTAGAGTTGATAAATTTGTAAGCAATTTCATCAAATGAATGGTAACTGAGAAGTAATCAACTGACCTAATGCCCACATATCTTTAAGATATACTAGTTTAGTTGTTAGTCAAGCCCAATGTGCCAATCTTCAAGGCAAAACATTAGAAATAGGATATTTGAGAAAGAAATAAAGGCACATTTATCAGGATTAGTAGAAAGGTCAAAGAAGCTAAAATAATTATTAACCACAGAAATGGAATTAGAATTAAGACTAAAAAGAAAGAGTACAGTACTTCTATCTTGCAGAAATCTGGAAGATACTTTTTTTTTTTTTTTAAATAAAAAAAGGAATCATTTGACTGTAAAAGAAGGGTTCTATGGAGGAGGGATTCCTTATCAACTACATATAAGCATAAAAAATTAACACTCTGAACAAAGCTTTTTTCCTGATTCTCTCTACAAATAGGTATATGGCAGAACTGTCATAAATTCATTCAAAAAATGCTGGCCTGTTCCAGATAAACCGTGATGTAGAACTTTGACATCAAAAGCATTTTTGATAGTTAAACTTTAGATTCAGATGTTTTAGCTTATTGTTGCTGCTATAGTTTCTTGTGAAACTATGGCAAATGAGTACCTGACTGACTATTTGTAAGTCAGAGACCAATGACAAAATGGCTAACTTTTAATAATGGAAAGTGGGAGAGCTAAAGGACTGTCACTGGCCATTCTAACAACAAATCAGAGACACTGTTTTGCAAATTCCACATTAGATTTACATATCATTCTAGGATTAATCACTTGCCACATTAAAAAACAAAACTTGAAATAAAGCCAAAAACACATGATTACAAATTAAATAAAAATTTCCACATCAAATTTCAATTTAGTATAAAATCTAATATTCAGCCAAAATGCAGTGAAGTCAAGAATTTCACATTTGTGTTCAAAGTATCCCTTTAATGACTATATCAGAGATGATCATTTTACCAAAAAAAATAAGCAATGGAACACCAAGGGTTTGCGGAGATACTCCAGAAAGTCTACTAGCTAAGTCCTAATTTTATTAACAAGACTTGAAAAATAAGGAAATACAATGAAAAAGCACTTAATGTCTGAGCATCAGTGGTCTGTGGAATGTTAATGACTTATTTCTGTACAAATCCTGTAATTATTATTTATAGATTATAGTTCGATTTAGTATAAAAACTTAATTTCTGAATATAATGATAAATGTTACCTACACTGAACATTAATTTACCACTACATTACATCTTTAAACCTCTAGATCAGGTATTGTAGGATTCATTTTGATATCTCTTATCAATCCAACATTTTCCTGGATGTAGAAATCCAGATTGTATCTCACCAGTGACAGAACTTGTTCTTTTCCAAATTGCTTTGTCTATAGATCTGGATTTGTCAAAGCATCTTTTGAACTCTTTATTAATCACTTTATGCTGCTTGCCTTGTCTTAGATTTCTAATGTCACCATTAACACACATTTATGCACCGCCACTAATAATCACCTGAAAAAAAACAAATAAAAATAAAATTAATACTATTTCTCACAAAACAGATATTGTACTTAAAGTCTCAGATATGATTTGAAGGTCTGTAATCAGATCTAACTTTAAAATTTGTGCATCACTAACAAGCTAGCTGGCAACTTATTTCAAAACTGAACCAAGATTTTCCATTACATTTATAAATACTCTGTGTGTGTAAGTAACAATTTACTTAACTTTGTGCTCTTAGCAGTTTAACTTTGCTTTTTGAGTGCTCTTGGCTGCTATATTATAATAGTGTACTATAAGAACACTAAAAGCTGGCAGAGGGATATTTCAATGCAATGGCTGAAAAAATAAAATTTGATTTTAACTACTGCATTTAAGTGGGAACTTCCATACAATGCTTGGCTGTTAACTTGGTAAAAAAAAAAAAAAGACATTATTCCTTCCAAGCTTGGCACATGTTTACTAATAAATGCCACCTGCTAGTTAGCTGAGGAGAAGCCAGTAGCTTTGAAACCACTGTCCTGGCAGCACCTCATTTTTTAAATTGATAGCAGATTCACCTATATTGTATATACGAGGTGTGACAAAATTTCGAGAATAATTTTGTTTCTGTCAAAGTGGCCACACTGTAAACCATTACGTAATCCCACTGTATAGCCTGAACTCCCCTCTATTCGCATGCAAACAGTAAACGTCATCAGTCGTTGTACAAGTTTGTTCGTGTAAAGACGTGTTTCAGTTCCATGAAAAATGGAACGCAATTTAGAGCAAAAAGCTGTGATAAAATTTTTGATGAAAAGTGGCAAATCATCAACGGATATTTATGAAAAGTTGACCAGAGTTTATGGAAATAATATCATGTCGAAACCATGTGTTTTCATTTGGGCAAAACAGTTTCGAGAAGGACGTGAATCCACTGAAGATGAGCATTCAGGGCATCCTTCCACAACTAGACATGACGAAAACATTGTTCGTGTGCATGATCTTGTTTGAAACGATAGGCGGTTAACCACAAGAATGATTGCCGAAAAACTAAACATTAATCAAGAAAGTGTTAGATTAATTTTGACTGAAAATTTGTCGATGAGGAAAGTGTGTGCAAAACTGGTACTGAAAAACCTCTCATGAGCAGAAGGAAATTCGATTGCGACATACTCAGGAGATGTTGGAAAGCACTGAAGATGTTCCGGATTTGCTTTCTCGTGTGATTACAGGGGACGAAAGCTGGGTATTTGCTTACAACCCCGAAACAAAAAGGCAAAGTCAACAATGGAAGGGAGCTTCTTTGCCAAGACCAAAAAAGAATCATCCACAAAGAGTTTGTTCCACCTATTGAAAATGTCAATTGACAATTTTACCTTCAAGTTTTGGAAAGGCTTCGCGAGCAAATCAACCAGGTTCGACCTTGCTTCGTCGTGGATTTTGCATCATGACAATGCTCCAGCACATTCCACCATTGTAGTGAAAGAGTTTTTAACTTCAAAATCGATCACAACATTGCAGCACCCTCCATATTCACCTGATTTGTCTCCTTGTGACTTCTTTTTATTTCCTAAACTAAAAGGAGTCATGAAAGGAATGAGTTTTCAGTTAATTTCTGAAATTCAGAGTAATGTAATGCAAGTATTAAAACAGATATACGTGTAAGGCGACCACCGTATAAAGCACATATGTGCAATGTGACACCACCTCCATTGAGTACAAAGGAGAGATCTGTAAAAACTTTACATTAAACCACTGAAACATCGAAATAACAAACATTTCAAAGATTCAAAAGAAGTTCCACTTAACTTCTGCTATGCATGCTCAGCGTGCACACAATTTTTTTGTTTGTATTGTTTGTGGTAGGTATTCTTTTTATAGTGATATTTAATGTAAGTTGGCATTGGATACCATCAAGGGGGTGATGCTAAATTTATTTTAATTAGCTATCAAACTTTAAATTAGTATTACTCCAACACCGTTATTCTTAATTTAACTCCCTTCCACTGCTATAGTAATGCACTGGTTTTCTTTGTAACTGATTCTTACTTTTCTTCTGCCATTCTGCTGATGTATTATTCATAATTTATAAATTTTAATTTTATGTTCTGGCAGCATTGTTATGTTGCCAGAACATAACACTGCTCTGCAACACAAGATCATCAAGGGTAAATTCTGTAATCCATTAGTCTCTTTGAAAGTGGTCATGGAGAAAAGCAACACAGAAAAGAGGTATCTCTCCTACACAAATACCGTATTTCCCCATGTATAAGATGCACCTTTTTTTCGAAAAATTTGGGGTCTAAAAACTGGGTGCGTCTTATACAGTGGTTGTAGATTTTTTTTTTTTTTTACTTGCATTTCCCACTTGTCTTTGCGCTCATTGTTTCGCACTTGTTACCGGTATATTAGGTTACGTTTTGCCACGTGCTGCCCAGAAATGGCTCCGAAAAGATTTTCGTACAGTGCTGAATTCAAGTTAAGTGATCCAGTTTGCAAAAGTGAATGGAAATCGTGCTGCTGAACGTAAGTTTGGTCCTCCTCCTCCAACTGAGAAAACAATCCGAGAATGGCTACGGGAAGAAGAAGAAACGCTACGGCAGAAGAAGGCCATTAGAGGCAAGTCAGCAAAATGGCCTGATTTAGAGAGGGAACTGAAGATATGGATTGAGGAGCAAAGGGCAATTGGAATTCCTGTGTCCACAAAGATGGTTCAGCATGAGGCAAGAAGAACTGCTGATGAAAAAGAAGTTACTGATTTCAAAGGAGGACACAATTTGTGCTTCAGGTTCATGAAACGGAATGGATTAAGCATGCGTACATGCACCAGACTTGCCCAAAAGATGCCTGAAAGCTATGAGCAGAAGGTCCTTGAATTTCATCGTTTTGTCATTCAATGTCGGAAGATATCAGTTTGAGTTAGAACAGATTGCAAATATGGACGAAGTCCCCCTTCAATTTGATGTCCCAAGTAACAGAACTGTTGATAAGAAGGGGGTGAAAACTGTAACTGTGAAGTGGATGTGAAAAGAGCCATTATACAGTTGTTCTAGCTTGTTGTGCTGACGGAACCAAGCTGCCTCCTATGCTGATTTTCAAACGCAAAACAATGCCAAAAGAAGACATTCCTCGAGGAGTGATTGTCCACGTTCATGACAAGGGATGGATGGATCAGGATGGGATGAAGATCTGGTCTGAGAAAATTTGGAGCAGGAGACCAGGTGGGCTCTTATGCAAACCTGCCCTATTGGTGCTTGATCGGTTCAGGGCACACATAACAAAAAATACAAAGAAGATTGCTGCAGAGCAAAAAACAAAACTTGCCTTCATACCTGGAGGCTTGGCATCCCAGCTCCAACCACTTGATGTCACCATTAACAAACCCTTCAAAGCTGCCATGAGAGATGAATGGAACCAATGGATGAAGTCTTCTGGGGACAATTTGACACCAGCAGGAAGAGTGAAGAAACCAACTATAGAAGTTTGTACCTGGGTGAAAAGATCCTGGGATAATATCAAGATTGAGATCATTGTCAAGTCATTTAAGAAGTGTGGCATTTCAAATGCCATAGATGGAACTGAGGACGAGGCAATATATGAAGACAGTGATTCGTCATTAGACACAGATGAGGACAAGCTAATGGATGGGAGTTTTGACAGTGATGAGTTATATGAATAAAACTTGAATTCAATAACTTTATGTAATACATTTTTTTTCAAATTTCGGGCCCCAAAATTAAGGTGCGTCTTATACATGGGGAAATATGGTACATCATAATTTCTGAAAAACTATAAATTCTTATATGTAGCTAAGTTTCATGTGCTGTTGCAGAATCACTAACAAAGTGAGGAGCAGCACATGAGAAACCATAAAATAGTATAAATCTACATATAGAATGTTCCCTGTGATAGCATTAGCAAAGGCACATGATCCAAGAAAGCAAGCTTATATAGCATCAGCCAAAATAAAAAAAATAAAAAAACCCTTATTTCACCCATCCACTCACTCCAAATGTTTGTCAAGTTCTGCCTTGAATCTATTTAAGCTATCAACTTCTACAACAACAGATGGAAGTTTGTTCCAGCAATCAACCACCCGCTGACTAAAGGAAAAATTCCGCACATCTATCCTACAACCATCTTTCCTCAATTTGAATTTATGCCCTCTCAGGCGATTATTCTGAGCAAGAGGAAGAATCCCATCTGCATTGAGCATGCTCAAACCATTCAACGGTTTATACACCTCAATCAGATCACCTCGTAGGTGCCTAGTCTCCAGACACTATAACGGTGTCTGGAGACTTGCAAAGCTTAAGCCTTTCTTCGTAAGAGCAAACCTTTGTTCTATTCACTAATCTTGTTGTCCTTCTCTGTACTCGTTCCAACAGCTCTACATCCTTCTTAAAATTAGGCCTCCAGACCTGTATGCAGTACTCAAGGCCTGACCATTGCTTTATACAAGGGGATAATCACCTCCTTATCCCTGCTAGAAAAATTTCTGTATATCATTCACAAGACACCATAAGCTACTCTTGCAGACCATCTGCACTGCTCAGAAAAACTTCATATCTGCCTGCACAATTACTCCCGGGTCCTTTTCGTTCTCTACCACTGTCAGTGTGGTACCACAGAGTTGATACATTACTCTGGGATTACTGCTTCCCATATGTAGTACTTTACATTTGTCAATGTTAACTTCATTTGCCACCTCTCAGCCCATCTGCTCAACTTTTCTAGATCCTGTTGCAGCAGTGTACTGTCATTAGTGTCATTAACAACCCTGCCAACCTTTGTATCGTCTGCAAACTTGGACATTAAGCCGGATATACCATCATCAATATCATTAATGAATACAGAAAACGACAATGGACCCAACACTGAATGCTGGGGGACTCCAATAATAACATTAGTCCACGAAGAGCAGTGTCCATTGATTACCACTCTCCGTCTTCTCCCACTCAACCATCCCTTTATCCATAGCAGCAATTTGCCTCTAATGCCACACTGCTCCAATTTGTGCAACAGTATCAAAGGCTTTTCTAAGATCCAAATATATGATATCAAAGTTATTCTTTGCATCCAGTTCCTTTGTGACTACATTATAGTATCCAATCAAATTAGTCAGACAAGACTTCCCCTTAACAAACCCATGCTGTGTCCAAGCTATAACTGAAGTCTTGTCTAGATGATCCTGTAATGCTTCTTTAACCAGTGTCTCCATTAATTTCCCAGGAACAGAAGTTAAACTAACAGGTCTGTAATTACCTGTGTCTCCCTTTGATCTTCCTTTGTGGATTGGGGTCACATTTGCACATCTCCAGTCCATGGGTACCTCCCCTGAGTCCAGGGAAGCTCTCATAATTATGGCTAAGGGTTTGCTTACTTCCTTTGCCGCCACCTTTAATATAACTGGATAGATTCCATCCACCCCAGGTGCCTTTCTTGTGTTTATCTTCAACAATTTCTCCTCCACTTTACTCTCAGTTATTACAAGATTATCTATCTTACTGCCAGAGTTGAATACACCTCTGGCATTCCCCTCCCTGAATAACTCCTCATGTGTGAATGTCGATGCAAAATATTCATTTAGTTTGGGTAACAAACTAAATGAATTCATTTAGTTCATAGGGTAACATAAAAAAGCTGCAAATTAGCATTTCAATAAAATTTATGTAGTTCTTATTTGATACTGAAGTAACCCTCCTAATGAACAACTGTATAGAGAAATTGCTTCTTTCAAGTGTTTGATTATATAAATAAACCACAGCTTTTCCAGTAAACTTACAAAGCATTAATTACATACAATACTAAGCAAAGAGCTGGTCTAAAAACAGGATTTAAATATTTATGATAATGATGCTACTACATAGTACTGACAAAATAATATAAGAAAACAAAGCTTATACAGCAACAGGCAAAAAAAAAAAAAAATTATCCATTTAATAAAGAGTATAAAAAATCTGTGCATTGTAGAGAATACATATGAAGCAGTTCAAAGTAAAGGTTTTACATTTATTTTAAACTTGGTCTGTTTCATGACTGAATAATACACAAGCTCCAGGAGTTTATTCAATTATTTATAAGATCAGCACCACTACACTGGAGTTTACTTCACTTGGTCAGCACTTCCTATGGCAAATGGACTGTTATACACTGCATCGCAAGATTTTTTCCCACACTCATTCCTTTCAGTAATTTGCTTAATCCTCGAATTTATTAAAACCACCACCCTTTTTCAATTTAAAATTTTCCACCTTGAATTGCAAAGCATTTGAGAAAGAATAAAAATGGCATCAGCATTTAGTTTACTTAATCTTTTAAAAACATATATTTCGATTAGGTGACCACATAGGTGCTTAGTTTCCAGATCTGCAATTTACAGAACCAATCTTATTGCTCTTCTTTTGCACCCTTTCCAACAGATCATGTCCTTCCTAAAACAAGGCTTACAAAGCTTTTGTACCCTTTCCAACAGATCATGTCCTTCCTAAAACAAGGCTTACAAAGCTGTATGCAGTATTACAGATGTGGAATACTGCAATGTTTAACTCCAATTACCCTTCTTCAGTCTATCTGCCTAATTTACCTACATCTGCTTGAATATGTCATTAACCACCCTTCTCATCTTTATGTCAACAACAAACTTACATACAATCACCACATCAAGCTTGAAAATTCCTACACAAGTATTATTTATAAATATTAAAAACAGTAAGGGGTCAAATTCAAAACCCTATGGCAAAATGTCCATGAAGTACAGCAGATTTTATCCATACCTTTTAACCATCCTTTATCCATGGTAGTAACAAATTCCCAATATCATATCAATACTGCTTCATATGAATAATTCTTATATAAATAAGAGTACAGGCTTTAAGGAAATTAATGTACATATAGGAAGTACATATACACAATATCAAAAATACTCCTTGCATCCAGTTCCACAGCGATAATCTCATAGCAGGTAATCAGACTGCTCAGTCATAATTTCCCTTTAGCAAATCCATGCTGTGATTGCTTCATAGCTCCACTCCTAACAAGATGACCTTGCATTACTTTAACTACTGATTTCATTAAATTCCCTGGCAAAGAAGTCAAACTTTAAGTATGTAGTTACTCACTTCGCTCTTATGAATAGAAGATACATTTGCAAGTCTCTAATATATAGCAACTTACCCTAAATCCAAGGATGTTCTCTGTAGCTAAGGATCTGACTAACTCTCTTGCTGCTTCTTTTAATATAAGTGGATACATTTGATCAGCAAAAGGTACTTTGTTCACTTTTAGCTACAATTTCTCTATCTGTTTCCATTCAGTTATTACAAAACCACTGAACTCCCAATCAGCATTACACAGATGTCTGCTAACGCTATCTCTAAAAACTTCCATGTGTGAATGCAGAAGTATAATATTTATTCATTTTGTTAGCAACCTGTACAGGATCATTCAAAGGTGCCAATCATATCAATTGGACCAATGTGATTCAACTGTTTCCTTTTAGTCTTAACATAAGCAATAATTCCTTGCTGCTAACTATATATATATATATATATATATATTTTTTTTTTTTTTTTTTTTTTCACTCAAAGCCAACTTCTCAATCTTTCTTTGCATAGCATGCTTAACTCTGAGTAAAGCAATACAGAATTCAGTGAATCTACAGAATCCTCAGACAATTTATAATCATTCCATATATTTAACATCCACTGGTATAGTAAACAATCATAGAGCAAATCTGGAATGTTCTGTTACTGAATGAGCTACCAACCTATGAATTTCAATGAAAACCTGGAAAGTAAATTATCTCATGATTCAGATTTGCTGGTCCACTATCTACCAACAATCTGCATAGTTGCTCATTGCAGTCATTTGGCCTATAATGTACTCCTCTCATTTTTCCCTTTACCACTGCTTATGTCACACCAGACCGACTGTATCTTATATGGGCAACCCTTTTCTGTTAAGCATAAAATCATATTTAATTAATGTGAATTATTTTCTGCTTCATTCATTTTACATTAAAAGGCATGCATTTTCCTCCCCATTCATTAAATGTTACAGTTCAACTGATCCCATTGAAAAATCTGTGGCCAGATTATCCTAAGTGAATTATATTGGAAGTAAATAAATCCTGTAAAATTAGTACTGGGATTACTATCTGCATTTATATAAATTATCTCATTTACATAAATATTGTTCACTATATTAAAATTACTCATCAACTTTATGAATATAACAATCCTAAAACTGTTCATTATATATTTGTTCTATATAATTTTAAGACATGTTAAGAATGCTAAAACCGCCAATGGTTTCTAGATATAACTACTAACGCTATGTAACTAAGAAAGTAACCACTGCTATATTATAGGTAACCCACTTTTATTCAAGAGAACGTGACCTACATTGGAATCATAAACATCCTCAGCTGGTTTATATTAGCCGCTTTAATTACTAATTTCCTGTCTCGTATAATGTGCATATATCTCGCTGTAAGAAATGCGGTACACACCTAAATGTAAATTCTCTGGTGCAGTGAGATGCTTGAAAATCATTGAACAGTGTAGCGCTACAAACTGAAGTTTAGCAATGCTATTTTCTTAGAGCACACACAACAGCCTTTTTTTTTTTTTTTTTTTTGGAAAATCTTGCAAATTGCTATAATTCCAAACTTGCATTTCCTGGGGGGGGGGGGGGTAGTCCACATCTAATACAGAGTGCGCGCACAAAACTGGGTGTTGAGTTAAAAAATAAATAAACAACGTATACTAGAGATAGGGTAAGAGAAGGCACCATGCAGTCTATAAACATCTTCTCACTTTGTTACTGATTAAGAAATCCAGAAAGCAATGTTCTAACAAGTAACAAAAATTACAAGTAACCAAAGAGTCGTGTTACTATTCCATGTTTCATACGTTGTATGATAAACTATAAAGCACTTAAAACAAGTAAACAGACTAAGACTTAAGAAAATGAGTTTCATTTATACAACTATGACTACTTTTTTTTTAGCATTAGCAACACTGTCATCTTCTAAGCAAATATTATATTTCAGAGCATATCTGACTATCGAAGTCTGTTCTTTCGATATAAATATACTACTTACCGGTGAACAGCAAATGAATTCATGTTCTTTTGAGAGTGAAAAACAAGGTAAAGCCATAAATGCCGCTTTTTTCCTCTCCCGCATTCAACTTCCAACAGAATGAAAAAGGACGGAATTGACGCATAAATTTGTACTGCCTCCCATCTTTGAAGCCCATTGCAATGGCAACCCCATATTACTCCTAATAATCATACATGTGAGTATAACATAAAACATATCCAGATCTCACGAGAAACTTCACGGATATATCCTGTTATCTAACGGCATCCTTTCAACGATCACCACTGCCATTCACCTCCACGCCTCGCTCACTAGAGGAATGCACGCATGATGGCGCAACTATTCGAGTGAAGGATGTTGACTACTTTTAGAAATGATATTGAAATGACTCATGGGAGCAGGGAGGGAGAGAAGAGGGATGAAAAAATAATAATAATAAGGAATTTAGCGTTTGGCACAAATCTGGTATTAGATTTTGAAGAGTTATATGCCCAATTTTCATTATCATGCAAATTATGAATACATAATTAAGACTTTCCCTCCCAACCCCCAAGATAATGCATATTAAAAGAGAATGTATTACTTTGAAAAATATAGGAACAGCTTTCTCAACCTGTAGGATTGTGAGCTGCAAGAAAATCTAGGTGGGTCACGAAATTTGAAGTACAAGGATCACATTAACAACAAAATATTATATGTAGTAATCGATAAACATTTTTGTTGACTGCATTTATACTTTGAATATTAAAAATTGAGAAGATAAAACAATCAACTCCTCTTTGTCTATAAATACGACTAAAATGATTGAGCTTAGATTTCTTTTTAATAATTCCGAGTGGGTCCCTGCCGTAAAAAAAAAAAAAAAATCGGACAAACGCTGATATAACATACAGGGATTTAATTATTTTATTACACGTAAAAGATACGATACATCATACCCATCGCAGCATGCTGCCAGGGATTTCACATGGATATTGTCACGAAGACAACTGCTCTACATTTGAGATATTAACATAAGGAAGTTATCATAATAATAATAATAATACGACAACTTACAAAGCACGTTATTTTCTTCGTCACACATCTCGTTTGAAATATTTTTCCAACTTTAAAATCACATTAACCAATAGTTCTAGTACTGATGCAAAACTGATATATCTGATGTTGAAAAGAATACCATGAAAAGGCTCTTCGCCAATTTACACAATTACGAATAACCAGAATGAGGCCAAATTTCAATTAAAAAATGTAGGCCATAAATATGACCAATTTAATCATAATGACACAAACGTAATGATATAGCAATGTAATTTTATGTGGCTTTAATTAAACTGAAATAAAACAATGATTAATCTTATTAAGGAATAATTAAGTGCAAAACTAATTAAAAAATAAATAAGTAAAGAACCCATTGAAGCGAACAATAAGTAAAAAGCCTTTGATTTATTCATTTATTACATTAAGGAAAATTAGACAGACGGGCTGAAATTCTGCAAAGTACTGAATATGGGAAGCAGTAATCCAAATATAGCGTACTAATTAGGCGGTAACGTACTCAAAACAGTGAAGAAATAAAAAGATCATTAACTTATTCAACCGGACAATCGCTGACTATCATTGGGAGAACTGTACGAAATTACTCGACCAGCATATACAGGCTGCTGGGACATTTCATACGGTTCTCTCAATGATAGTCAGTGACTGTCCGGTTGTGTAAGGAAATGATTAGGCAGCATCTTGAGTACTGTGTACTCAAGATGCGGCCTAATCATTGCCTTATACAACCGGACTGACTTTTGGAAGAATGTTCATCTGTTGGAACGGGTGCAAGGAAAAGCAACAAGAGTAGTCACGGACATAAAAGGGCACTCTTACCACAAAATAATTCAGTTCTGCAAAGGGCAGCGTCTGGAAATTATGCAAGGGACCCAGATTCCAGATGCTCCAAGGCTTGAAAAGGTGTTTAAGGCCTTAAATAGACTAGAATTGAGTAAATTTAATGTGGATAGCATCCTAACTCCTGCTCAGACTACACACTCAAGGGGACATAGTTTAAATTGAAAACGTATCGTTGCAGGACAAATATGCGAAAATTTACCTTTAACCAGAGAGTGGCTGATTGTTGGAACAAACTTTCAGTTGGTATAGTGGATGTGGGTAGTTTAAATAAATTTAAGGAAGAATTAGGCAAATTCTTCCTTAAATTATTAGAGCGGATGGACAGATGAGGTGGGAATTTTTTTTTTTTTTTTTTGCTCCTTGCACCATTTGTCAGTATTAATACTATCCAAGAAAATTTAGTGCAATGACTACAAGACATGGGAAACCTTTAAAATATTGATGCACAGTATAATTAAAGTCTTTTCCCACTTTCAAAAATTAATAACTCAAAAACTTTAACTGGTATCGAAAAACGATTTTTTGTAGTAATCAGTATATGTAAAATTATTTTAAACATTAAAAAAGTTAGTTCCAAATTTGATCGCCAGGAGGATAAACGATTCATTCACTCGAATTCTCCAAAACTGGAGTCGCTAATTATAAAAAGATATTGTAAAACGACTCTGGGATTGGAGATTTGGAACATTTACTCATCGTGATATTATTTTTTCGTTCTCATGAGAAAAAAACTTGAAGCAATAGTCCTAACACACGTAACTAACTCCAGTGCAGTTCGTATTAAAATTTTGCTCAATATAAAGCACTTTGAAATTTTGAATAGCACCACTTCACTTATTGGAGGCTTGAAGTGGTCGAACCCATTTTTAGCCTCCAGAGACACCATCTCTTCCCTCATGTAGTATGATTGATGTCTCTTGAAGTTATGATGGACATAATGGCGTAAACCAATCTTCTTTACATTTCGAGGGCACAGCTCCAAAATGGTGTTCGCAGGCCGGCCACTAAATAGTTCATCGGACAAACCTATTGGTAATTCTCTAGTAGGCTTCCGCAGCAGCTAGTGCTTAATCTTGCTGCCCTACTCTGCCAGATGGCGACTGGAAGGAGTCCGAGTAGTGTATGTGAGTGGCATTGTCAAGCTCGTGTTACGTCAAGGAGCTGGGTATATTCTTACCATGTGTAAGTCATATCCAAAATTCCATTACGTTATACAGCATATCCTCGCCACCTTTTCTTATTTCTAAATACACCATGAATTGTCAAAATAATAGAACAAACTTATGCGCAAAGATATCTAATTCTTCCAAACACTTCCTCGTTCCTTTCACAAATATACATGGTCTCATTTCTAATCTCAATGATGTACATATCCACTTAAGTGTATCAAACCCCACGTACTCTTTCTGACAGAATTCCAGTTATCAGTTGATTCAATCACTACTCATCTCAGTTGTCCAAATTATTTGCTGTATCACATGGAACTCTGACTTCCTTTCTTTGAAAATTGACTTTCTCCAGTCCAACTTTCCTAACAGTGAGGTGATTTTAATGTTCACAACTCCAGCTGGTCAAGATGCTGAGGTTTTGCAATCACTGACCTCACCCAGTTCGTTAATTTACTTACCGAAATATCAGACAATCGTGACCACGCAGCCAACGCGCTTGATCTTTTTCTCACAGAAAATCCCTTCTAAGTACACTGTCAAGGTGGACGTCCTAGGCACCTCAGATTACAATTTGGTGATGGTCTTCTCCAATAACGCCTTTCTCTCGTGGCCATTGTCAACCTTTGGCAATACAAGAAAGATGGTCTGCGAGATTTCTTTTCTTCTTTTTCTTGGTCGGATTACTGTTTCAAACCTTCTGATGTCAACGTTTGCTCAGATTTTGTCAGCGAAATTATTCTTGTAGGATGGTCCTAGCCACTGAAATCCCAGGAAAGTAGGTGGCAGGGCCCGCCAGAGTACTCTAGCTACAGTGGTACACCCGGTCAGCCTCCCCGTGGCATGGTGTGGTAACGTCGGGTCCCACTAGGGGCTCGGCGGCTAATAGACCGGAGGAACAAAGGGCACAACACAATACACAGCACATGACCCCCACACACTTCAAATCTCTGGCCCCGATACAATGTACACCCGCGGAGATGGGAGAAATCCCAGGAGCCGTTAGACACTAACATACCTTATACCTTATTCTTGTAGGATGAAATCCTTTATTCCACACTTCACCCTAAAATTTCGTCCTTCATCTAACCCTTGGTTTTTCAATAAATGTGCTAAGGCTGTTTAAGAGAAGAATATCGCATATCGTAATTGGCTTGTATCCAAATCTCCTGGTTCGTTTTCTGCCTACACCAAAGAGTGCAACAATTGTAAAGCAGTTATTAATCAGTTCAAATTAGATTTCGAACTGGCTAAGAGTAGAAAACTTGCTTCTTGTCCAAATGGTAGTTGAGCGTTCTGGTCTCTTGCCAAATGTGTTGGCCGCAACTTTTGCCCATCTCCGTCAAAACCAATTAGTTGTAATGCCACTTTGGGCAAAGACAAAGCTGACCTGCTAGCATCCTATTTTTTTTACAACTTGTGTATCGATGATCTTGGTAAACCAACTCCTACCATTCCCAGTACACTTCATTCATTAAATAGGAAAAAAAAGTTAGTTCAGTGAGTTTAGCGGTGAATCGTGAATGGATGCCGACTAGCTGATGCTCGAATTCGGACTTATTTGAAAGAAAGAAAGATGTGCAACTACAGATGATAATTCAGAAGAATAGAGCTCATGGAAATATCTGCATTTCCACTGATATCTAGATAGGTATGCAGCAGAAACTGAAAGTTTGTATGAAAAGGAGCGAAGTGAAGAGATAGTAGAGAAGTAATATCAGAAAAATCTTCTTCATATTCAATAAACTTAGGAAGATTTAATAATCATGGGTCGTTCAAGGAAATCTGCAAAATAAGTTGGGCAAAATGCATTTGCCCAACTTATCTGGATCTAGATAAGGTGGGCAAATGGGCTGAGAAGTGGCAACTGAAGTTTAACATTCACAAATGCAAAGTACTACATATGGGTAGCAATAACCGAAGAGAAACGTACCAACTGTGTGATACTACACTCGGGGAAGTGGAAAGTGAAAAAGATCTGAGGTAATTGTGCAGTCAAATATGAAGTTCACTGAGCAGTGCAGACGGGCGACCAGTGCAGGTCATGGAGTCTTGTCAATGATATATAGGAATTTTGCTAGCAAGGACAGGGATGTTATTCTCCAATTATATAAGGCAATGGTCAGGGCACACCTGGAGTACTGTGTACAGGTCTGGAGGCCTCATTTTAGGAAGGATGTAGAGTTGCTAGAACGAGTACAAAGAAGGGGAACAAAGGGGTGCTCTTACGAAGAAAGGCTTAAGTTCTGCAATTTGCAGCGTCTGGAGAGTAGGCACCTGCGAGGTGATCTGATTGAGGTGTATAAGGCTTTGAATGTGTTGAGAAAGCTGAATGCTGATGGGATTCTTCCTCTTGCTCAGATTAAGAACCTGAGGGGACACAGATTCAAATTGAGGAAAGACAGTTGCAGAATAGACGTGTGGAAATTTACCCAGCGGGTAGTTGATTGATGGAACAGACTTCCATCTTTTGTTGTGGAAGTTGATAGCCTAAATAAATTTAAGGATGAGCTCGACAGGCATCTGGAACAAATGAAGGGGTGAAATTGGAGGTTTTTTTTTTTTTTTTTTTTTGGCTGATGCTGCATAAGCTTGCTTTCTTGCATCGTATGCCTCTGCTAATTCTAATGCTAAAATCATGTGTCAAGTTAACTGGGAATTGAAGTACTACAGTTTTATAGGAAATGTGGTCTGAATTGATGAATAAGGTTGTAATAACAGACTAAATGGCTTAAAACAATTTGAATCATCTGAATTTTCTTAGCATTTCTGAAAGCCATTCTGTCGATATATAAAAGATGGCCCTCTTGTGGTTCTGCCAGCAGAACACTACTGAATAACATGAGAATTCAAAGAGGACAAAGTTACACAACGTGGTGTAGACAGGAACATCAATCATAACAGGGTTAAGATAACTATCTCCATCTGGCTTGCTCTGTTCTGGAAGATTAACAGCAAAAAGTGTATATCAAGAAGTGCCAAGAAACCACGTCACTCTATTGTGATGTCAGTGGGAAGAAATATGAATGGAAAAAAATTAATTCTTTTTTGGTCTAAAAACTGGCAGTTTGAGTGCAACGTTGTAAAAATGTAATATTCTTCATTTCGGCAACCGTAACCTCAAATTGTCTTATTACTTGCGAAGATACAAAGTTGAGCATCGAAGATAGCGAAAAAAAAAAAAAAAAAAGTAATGGTGCAATCCAAGTTCGAGGTTGCAAATCTGGATTAGAGGCTTTGACTGTTGGCATTTTATGATAATTAAAGAATACAGGAGCCCCTGCCAGAGAATTTCGCAGTAGAAAACCTGAATTTGTAATTCGTTACTGGCGCAATCAGCACGAAGTTCTCTCAACAGTATAGATTGACTGCTAGACAAAAATCTCGCGTTTTATCTGTGATGTACGAGAATTCTGTGGTCTAGTCTGAGCTTGAAGTAAACTGAGACTGGAGTAAACCAAAAGACTATTCCGGTTCGTCACACGCATCGATAATGTCGCAAATCACGGATATAATCCCGTCTTCCCCACATTGTGTGGGAAGCGGATTCGAATCTTGTCAATGATACACCTGTAATTTTTATGGCCTTTTTCATCATGTGGCTGAGTTAGTCTGCCTTGATCAAGCGAGGTCTGCATGCTTTTTTTCTCCCGGAAACTCGGATTTATCGTCCAGGCAACAGGCAATTTTCTACCATAGAATACATTCATCTTGAAAACAACATACTGTCGCCACATAGCTGTTGTGGGGCGTTTTAGCCCCATCAATGACTTGGACAATATTGTGCCATATATATTGTCTGTAAACTGCGTGTTCTGTAGTCGATTTACTGTTTATTGGATGAAAAACCAGAGTTCCGGGGAAAATAAACCGTGATATCCTCTCCAGAGACCGACCAACTCAACCACGTTGTGAAAAAGGCACATATTATTCCTGGCGCAATTAAGGAGATTTGAACCTGGGCCTTATCCACCTAGTGTGGGAAAGACTGTTCATGTATGCAGTGTGCTACCGCGAGGGCTTGCCTCATATCTGTAGTTGCTTTGGCAATTAGCACACAGAATGTGATTACATCACACGAAACATTCATTGCGCATGTGTGCTAATCGGCAAGGTAGTTACCTCCATGAGTCATTATATTGTGTCTGATTGCAGGTATTCTATGATTTTTTTTCAGGCAGCTGGATGAAATATCAGAGTTTCTGGAAGATTAAACCACTCAAACCTGCCCAGAAACTGACTAATTAGCAAAAAAAAAGTTTCATTTCAAATGGAATTTGATCAAGGCTTCTCTACACAGTATGGGAGAATGGTGATCATATCTGTGCTAACTGCCATGCCGTACTAGAAAATGTGCAGTAAAGAGCAACATATTTATTGATGTATCATACCTAAAGAAACTTCATTTCTGTGGTTTGAAAATTGGAAAGTTGATTGAAGGAGGTATTTAAAGTTTCAGTAAATAAAATAATTCGCTCATTATTAATATTTTTTTCCAGGTGGCACAAACTGTTAGTATTAATGAAGACAGATCAATAGAGGTTGTAACCAGGATTTATTTGCCTTTGGTAATACTAACAGTTGTTACTCAGACCAAATCAGGTATTAAAAAGATTCTCATCTATGGGTATCATAGAGCCACTACTAACAGCTTTGGATACTGCAAAACATGACTACCTAATCCTAATGGCATCAGTGGGATGCAGAAATGAACGTCAGCAGACAACTATGCTGCACCATTTGCGCAGGATAGTTCTATGCAGACTCAAGACAAAAATTTACAGCAAATGCAGCTGTATGAAGCTGTCATTGCAAGACTCTTGCAATGAAATGGCACAAGGTAGTTGGGCGTGATGGAAATTATGTACAAAAATGGAGGTGTTCCTAGAAAATGCATGCATTTATTTAGCGTACAGGTAACAGTGCTTTAAAACAAGTTTGGTTTTGGAAAGTTTTAGGTGCATCAGTGTCTTAGATGATATTTGCCGTTTTATGTTATTTAAGTGTGTGTTCATGGAGCGATTTGCATGTTGTGCGAGCTGAAAACTCCTTACTCCCTCCGCTTGGGATAAGCTAATTACAGCTTCGATTGAAGATGACTTGAGAATTTCCTCCAATCGTAGATGGGAGTCTGGAGAAACAAGTGGCAAAACAACTATCCTGTCACGGAGGGCGTAGAACAGGCATCAGCAACCCAATGAATGCATACCAACGGCCGTTGTTATGATACCATTCTAAATTATCCATATATTAAGATTATTATTAAATATAATACCACTCATATCACGTGAAATTAATAATATAGTTTATTAAGCTATTCGCCTACACTACTATACATTAAGGTAACATTTCAGTTATCTTACCGATAATACCCATCATCGAGACTGTGCTGTTGGGGGTTACACGAAAATAGAAAGGGTTACAAATTTGAATCCAATTACCAATATTACAATTACTAATATTATGAATATTACAATTACAATCTGCAAATAAACAAACAATTCTAAGTTTGGATTATTATTACAATAGAACCAGATATTAAATTAGATAAATACAAAGATTAAATTCTTACTTGCTGACAGACACCTCTTGTTGTTGTTGTTGTAGGGTTTTTTGGCGCAAAAGCAACTTTGGCCATATTGCGCCTATCTATTAATGTTTATGTGACAAGGAAGTTTATATTTCTTAAATGTGATTTATATCTGGTCAAAATATCCTATTTTTTATTTTTTTTTATTTTTATTTTATTAATAAAAAGATACACAACAGGTAACCATTAACAGTGTATCTGAGATCAGATCAATAAACATATGCAATTTAACATATGCAAAAATAACTGCTGCCACATCTAATGAGGTCTGCAAACCTGTCTGTAGATCTGCCGCCACAGTGAGTAAACCTGTTTCTAATTGCCAGTCTCAAATATCGCACCAAAGATCAAAACAGAACAAACCGCCAGAAAATATTAAAGCATCTATATCTGAAGGTACTTTCTCCAAGCTTCCAGCCATAACTCATCAAACACAGAATGTAACTACTGCAGAAAAATCTCAGTTACTCAAACACAAGTATAATATCACAATTATTCCCACAAAAGACCGAATTTTTCTTTCTAGACTTGGACCCTCCACTAAATCTGAAGATCTTATCAACCTAATTAAAGAAGAATATGGTTTCGGAGTAGATGTCCGTTCTCTGAAGACACGATGTCCCGCCTACTCATCTTTTATAATAACATGCCTTCCATCACAAACAGAAAAAGTGTTGAATCTAAGATCCCTTTTATCAGGGGCTCTAGTAAAACACTTCACGGACAGACCATCAAGGGAGTCCAAAATCTCCTCTCCACCGGCATAGCAATCAGATACCCTGCTATCTACACATACTACGTTCTCCTCTCGTCATAGAATCCCCAGATCCCAACTGTTCAGTGTTTACCTTCAGAATTGCAGGAGTATAATTAGCAACCTAAACCACTTCAGAGCAATCCAAGGCTCACATATTTACGACATTTACCTGCTCACTGAAACCTGGCTCTCCATAAATATTGATGATCAGGAGATTATAGATGGACAATATACAATCCATAGAAAGGACAGAGGATCTCGTGGAGGCGGAGTAGCTATTATACATTCTAACCATATACTCTGTGAAACTGCATCAAATTTCACAAATATTGAATCAGTATACTGCCTTCTTCATCTTGGCAAGTTAAAGGTTTTAATAGTATTGCTTTATTTTCCACCTCCCTTAACTAATATAGACCTCCAGTACTTAGAAAGCTCGCTGGAATCAATCTTCCCACTAATTCAATCTGCCGACATAGCAATGGTTTTGGGTGACTTTAACTGTCAAATGGCCAATTTAGAATCTTCTTCTCCATCACTGCAGACTAGGGCTCTCTTTAATATGCTTCACAGCTATGGTCTGGAACAAATTTGCAACTTTCCAACCAGAGAAAATGCCTACCTCGACCTAATATTTTCCTCTACTCATATAGATGTTCACACCGACAACCCCATATTTCACTCGGATCATTCACCAATTACTTTTGACATCACAGTGACTTCTCATAACTTCAAATGCAGCTCCCGTACTCCTCGATTCAATTTCAGAAAGGCTGACTGGCCTCTGCTCAACCTAGCTCTAAGAAACGTAGACAAGCAGCTCGCTGACGCTATGGATGACATCGATGTGCTCACCAACAACCTGATTAACTGTGTCCATTCAGTTATATCTGACATTGTTCCTCAATCCCATCTTACCGCACGCTCTACCTACCCGCACTGGTATAATAGTGAACTAATACGTAAAATTAAATCCAAAGAATTCTACAGAAACAAATATAAGCAAACAGGTGACAGTCAATACTATGAAATATTCAGCCAACTCCGCAAAGAAGTGAAAACTCTCATATTAAACTCCTACAACATGTATACAGAGTCAGTTCAGGATAGTCTGCTTACTCACAGAGATATCAAACCATTCTGGAATTTCATGAAGCATAAGAACATAACCAGTAGAAAGTTACAACTCCGAAACGCAGATGGAATTCTCTTATCTGACGAATTCAGTATTGCTCAAGAGTTTGCCAAACACTTTTCTAGAATTCAAACAAATGATACATTGAGACCTGCCTCATTTCCTGACTTCACACCTGTTAAAGATGATATCCTCATTAATCTCTTTATCACTGATGAAGATTTAAACTCGGCATTAAAAAGCATGAAAAATGACTATACTAGAGGCCCAGATGACATTCCAGGCCTATTTTGGAAAAGGACTGTCACTACATTGAAACCCCTCATACTGCGGATCTTCAACCTGTCTCTCAGGCTGGGGAAGTATCCTAATCACTTTAAGCAGGTCAATATAGTTCCTATTTTCAAAAAAGGTGATAAAAATGACGTATGCGATTACAGACCCATAACCTTGCAAAACAGCCTGGCTAAACTCTTCGACACAGCAGTGCACAAACATCTCTTCGAATTCTTCAAGCCTTTTATCGATCAGAATCAACATGGTTTCTGCAGTGGCAAGTCAGTAGTCACAAATTTACTTCCTTTCTGGCAATACACCTCTGAAGCTCTTGATAACCACCTACAAGTTGATGCAGTCTACACAGACATATCTAAGGCATTTGATAAAGTCCCGCACGAACAACTTCTGGAAAAACTTAAGCTGTATGGCATCCGTGACCCTTTGCTCTCATGGCTACGCAGCTATATTACGCATCGTTCCTTGAGCGTTATCATCGATCAAGTGAACTCAGACTGTTTTATACCACTAAGCGGAGTACCACAAGGCTCTCCCTTAGGTCCTCTTCTCTTCATTGTTTTCGTAAATGATCTTCCTTCTTTCATCTACACCTCCAATGTTCAAGTTGCTCTCTATGCAGATGATCTTAAGATCTACTCAGCAGTGAAGGAGACTACAGATTCTCAACAACTTCAATGTGCTCTCAATAAATTCTCTCTGTGGCTATCTCTGAATGGCTTGTCTGCTAACCCCTCGAAGTGCAAAGTTATCTCTTTCTCATCTTGCAGATCTCCACAACTAATGAATACGGAGTATAGTATTAACTCTGTGATCATCGAAAGGTGTGACCAAGTTAACGACTTAGGGATTCTCTTTTCCAGCAGTGCTAAATTCGATGCCCATGTCCTTAAAATCACCAGCAAAGCATTCAAAACACTGGGATTCATCAAACGGAACACATACAAGTTCAAAAACTACAGATATGCGGTTATCCTTTATAAAACTATTGTACTGCCAATCCTTGAATTCAGTTCACCCATCTGGAATCCTCACACAAAGACTTTAACTAACAAAATTGAAGCAGTCCAAAAAAACTTTATCCGTTACCTTACGTACCGCAATCCTCTATTCTATCATAGTGGCATAGTGGCATAGTGTTTTGTGAAAGGCGCCACCTGTGGTTTCCCACATCTGCACCATGGTACTTTGTGAAGAAATACAGAATCTCTGTAAAAGCCAGAAAAAGTGTAATGTCTGGTTTCTGTCAGAGTAGTGTTATGTTTTGTTGTTGTGTCTCTGGCTGCTTGGCCGCAGAGCCCCTAGTGGGACCCCACGTTGCCCGCCACCACCACTGGGAGGTGAGCCAGGCTGCCCATTATACTCTGGCTGGCCTTTGCCAGGGTTGCCTAAGCTTCCTGACAAAGGTCAAGTGAAAAAAAAAAAAATAAATAAATAAAATAAAATAAAAATAATAATAATAAAATAAAAAAAATAATAAATAAATAATAAAATAATAATAATAAAATAAAATAAAAATAATAAATAAATAATTAAATAAATAAATAAATAAAAAATAAAAATAAAAAATAATAAATAAATAAAAATAATAATAAAAATTTAAAAAAAAAAAAAAATAAATAAATAAAAAAAAAATAATAATAAAAAATAAAAAAGTGGGGGGGGGGAGGAAAACAGAGCAGGAGTACGAGTTAGAAGGAACAGAAAGAGGGAAAGGAGGACGGACTGAAGTTAAGGAGCAGTCCGCTCTTTGTGAGGTGAAAATAGGGATCTGGGGGTGGGAGTTAAAGTAGCAGGGGACAGGTGCCCCTGCATGATCACCAGAGGCCAATGGACTCTGTATCCCGCACTCAGGAGTTCTCCAGAGTGCCACCAATCCCGCACCAGAACGGTGCCGGCTGATCCTACCCTATAAGGGGTTTGCAGCAGTATCCCGCACTCGATGAGTGCCAGCAGTCCCGCACCAGAATGGTACCAGCAGTGTTAATACCCTTAAAGGATTTGCAAGTTGTCAAGGCAGTGTCCTCTAGCGGAGGAGGAGCTAACCCACGCCAGTCTGATTCAGGCCTTGGGCAGCATGATCCAATGTTGTTTTCATTTCAGCAATCTTGGCTAGCCTCAGTGCGAAGATTTCCTGCGCATACACAGTTAGTGCCCTGTATGTGTTTTCATCGAGCAGCAGCGAGGACTCTTGGTTTCGTGGATTCCTTTGAATTGCGGTAGCAAACTTGATTCTACTCTATTCTATCACTCTACTCTATTCTATCACCTCTATTCTATCACTCAGTGTATTATGAATCGCTGTGTGATTACTTTCATCTAAGGCCTCTGTGCACTAGAAGAGTTACTGCTGACATCGCCCTCCTAGCCAAAGTAATCACTGGAATTTATGAAGCATCTGATATCCTGAGTAAAATAAACTTCAATGCTCCCTGTAGACAAGTCAGGAACCTTACACCGTTTCGCCTTGACTCTGCCAACACGGACTTAATGAAGTTCAGTCCACTGAACAGAATCAGCAAATGACTCTCGCATTGACTTCTTTGACAACTCCCAATCACTGATGAACTCCATCCACAAGTTTGCCTCTTCACTTAAACTGCAAAGTGACTAGCTCACATCTAATTATTGTAGCTTATTATTTGTTATATTATTTTTCTATTCTCTAACGGATTAATTATTACTTGTTTTACCGGTAACTTAACTTAATACAATCCTCTTTTGTACATATGCTTTATTGTTTGAATTTGTATCAATGTTTATCGTCCTGTAGGATTTCACATTATTGTTATTATGTTTATTGATCTATTAATTTTAAATAAGTGAATATATTTTCAATGTTGGAGTTATCGCCTAGGATTTGTGATAAGGTCAGAGGATCTTGGAAATTTATAGGGAGATGGAAGGCTGACTGTCGCGCCATGTGGTATTGTGGACATTCTATGAGGAAATGTTTTACAGTGAGTTGACAAGAACAGTGAAAACATTCTGGGGGGTTTGCTTTGGTGAGTAAGTGAAAGTGCGTGAGATGAGTATGTCCAATGCGCAGTCTCGTTAAAATGACTTCTTCGTGCCGATTTTTACGAAGACTCGATTTCCATGGCTGAAGTTCATGTTTTATTTGAAACAGTTTATTATTTGATTCATTTTGCCACATTTGTGACCACTGAGTATGGAGAATTTTTTTTATAATAGGCCTGTAATCGAAATGTGGAACTTTGTAAAGCTTTAGGTCTGTGTTTGTAGGATTCTTTGCTGCTCTATCGGCTCTTTCATTACCTTCAATGCCTGTATGTCCTGGAATCCAACAGAATTTTACTTGCCTCATTTTACTTTTGAGTTTCACAAGATGAGTTTGTATCTGATGAAGAATGGGATGCGATGGAGTCTGCCTTTGTTGCAGAGCGTGTATTGCACTCAATGAATCTGTGTATATGAGATGTTTCAGATGCGGGGAAGTTGCTATGTATTTTAAGGCCATTAGTATGGCGAATAGCTCGGCAGAATAGCTGCTGCATTGGTTTGGGAGTTGCTGTGAGATAACAGTCTGTGGAAATACCACTGCAGCACCAACTTTGGTGTCTGTTTTAGAGCCATCTGTATATATATGAAGGTATTCAGGGAACTGTGATGAGTGGGCTGCATGCATCTGTTTTATGTTGACATTTGCAAGAGTGCTTTTTCCCCATTGTTGGAAATAAGTGGACAGACACCTCTTGCCGATGCTCCAAGAAACCTGATTTGCATACAGGCAAGAGGCGTATCAGGTTTCTGGGAGCATCAACAAGAGGTGTCTGTCAGCAGGTAAGAATTTAATCTCTTTGTATTAACCTAATTTAATAGCTGGTTCTATTGTAACAATAATCCAAACTTAGAATTGTTTATTTGCAAATCGTAATTGTGACTGCAACATTCATGATATTGGTAATTGTAATCGTAATATTGATAACTGTAATATTGGTAATTAGATTCAAATTTGTTCCCCCCACCCCAACAGCACGGTCTGATGATGGGTACCTGAAACGTTACCTTAATGTATAGTAGTTTAGGCGAATAGCTTAATAAACTATATTATTAATTTCAAGTGGTATAAGAGTGGTATTATATTTAATAATAATCTTAATGGAAAACAACTACGTAACGTCCTTCCCTAACTATATTTCCGTATACTGTATTATAACTGAGAATACTAGTCCAAGTGGCACGGTGAAGATTTATAACTGTAATGAATAGAATGACGTTCATAAGAAAAAGATTGCCGATATCTGTTCGAGAATAAAAACAGCTTTGTAAAAAAACAAGCTCTTGTATTTTAATTATAATTCGTGAGTTACTGCAAATCTCAATTAAGAAATGTAAGAAATAATTTACATTAAGAAAGGGAATTCAGTTCAAATAATAGGGTTTTTACTGTGAAGTGTGCATACAAAAACACTAAGTATTTCAAAAGAGGTAGCACTGTATCTCGTGTTTTTGAAACATGGCCCAGACCTCATATACATTAACCTACCAAAAGGAGAAAAACATTGACTAACAGGATCCGATGAGCCAGGGTTCACTAGGGGTATACGTTGCATACTGTTCATGTTTGTAGAGCACGAAGTTTTATTTATTTTAACAGGATTTTAGAAAACACTTAAGGAAAATTTATTTTTTTGTTATCACTGCCTTATCTCTTTTGCTAGATATGAACATTCGAATTATTGAAAATTTATAAAACAGATTGAAAAACAATAACCTAACAAAATATGCAATCAGGATCCACATTCTATTATCATTTCTGGGAAATGGTGCCTAGGAGAGAAGGTTCCTTATGAGATGCTATTGCAGAAAAATGTTCCCGAATGGTCCCAAAATGTTTCCCATACATAGCTGCAACAAAGGCGCTCATCCACCCGCTCACCCCTAAAAACTGGCCTTTCATCTAACAAACCTAGATTTTTATTTCGTTCCCAGCTTTTAAGAAAACACTCTATAAGTGTGAAATTTAGTATTAAATGCCGAAATTAAAAAGAAAATGTAGATATAAACCAAATGACAAAATTTCAAAAACAGCAGAATTTCGGGAATTTATGCAGAATTTATGCCTAGGGCCCTAAAAGCTGGAAATTTTTCTTTAGAGAATTATGAAAGTGACAATTTTTTTTATCTGCGTTTGACTTTATGCTAAATAAGACACTAATCTGAGTGTGGAAATGAATTTACATTTTAAACGCACAGCATTTTGAATCAGTAGAGGCCCGTCCCAAAATTCCCCAGCGTCTTATGACCCCAAGTGATTTAAATGCGTCACACGATCCCCAGTGATCTAATTGAGTCACGTGACCACAAGGTCTCAACAGCGAACAGAAGACCGCAACATTCCCAACAATCCTTAAATCTCAACATTTGGCTGGGTTGAGGAAGTCCTATGTTACGGCTACCTCAACCCTAAAAATTGAAGCTCTGAAGATAATTCTTCTGTTTGAGAGAAAAAAAAAAAAAAAAGGGCAACCTTCAAGCCTCTCCTTATGTCAAGAGCATAAGGAA
Source organism: Mastigoproctus giganteus (assembly GCF_048544385.1). Lineage (NCBI taxonomy): Eukaryota > Metazoa > Arthropoda > Arachnida > Uropygi > Thelyphonidae > Mastigoproctus > Mastigoproctus giganteus. The sequence continues at coordinate 146,748,712 of NC_143586.1, read as the reverse complement.
AGGCTTGAAGTAAATAAATAAATAAAAGAAAGAAACTTGTTTTGGAAGCGGCTGAAACCAGAATAGCCTACAGAAAGCATACCGATGAACGAATCATCTAAAACTTGTTAAACAGCGAATAACGAATGGCATGATTCACTTATTTAAAGGTAACGCAGGTGCAGCCAACAGAAAAACAGTTTAAGGATTATAGGAGTGGTAACATCCCATGGTGCAGGGGATGCAGTTAAGCCATGAAACGGAGAAAATACATGACTTTGTGGGCCAATAAAGAAACGTTGCAGTAGAGTCAGAGCCTGTGATGATACATCACTGAAGGTATAAAATATTTTTGGCGACTTAATCAAAAGTCGAATAAATATACTTTTATAAAGTTACAAATATTATGAACACGTAATATACTCGAAGACTCAAACAATCCAGAAATTGTTTTTATTTATTATTATTTATAAATATATTTTGAAAGGTTTGAAAACTGTTCGGGGTCACCCTGACTGCCAGGGTGTCAGAAGCGCCACGTATGACAAATCTATAACTGCATCTGAAAATTGCACGAAGTTCAATACGAAGAGAGTTTCGTAGAAATAACTCTCGGGGTATTATTAATCAGATTTAGTTGCGACAGACCCAATCGATACTTTTGGTGTTAAGTAAATCATCCATGGAAAAATAAAAAACTAGAAGTTTTATGGAAAGTAGACTAACAACATTCTCTTTTGACATATGAAATTCGTTTTCTTATTCTAAATGAACAAAAATAGCACAGCCACTTACCCAACTTCCTATCTGAAATTTTCTTCTCAATCCCCCATAGAATAGCTAACCCATTCAGGGTTGGGAACTACTTGATCACTACCATAGCAAGTGTGATTTTCCACGTATGTGCTAATTATTTTATAGATGTTGCCCACGGCAGGTTCTATTTTATCATTTCCGGAGAGGGAGGAGATAACAGACATGCACAGTTGGGCGTTCAATATTTTCCCATCTTGTGATAACCCAAATACATAGCAATCCTGTACATCTTTACTATTAAACGCAAGCGGATATACCGATTCTCTCATGCAAATCCACGGGTGTCGTCAGCTGTGTGCAAACTATACTCAGAGAAAGGGGAAAATTGCATATGGTGGCTGCACCTTTCTCTATTGGCGACTCTGCTTACTTTTTTTGGTGTTCTAATTTTCATTGTTTTCACCTCGGATCTTAAAATTTTGATTTGATGTAGGATCTCAAGTCGTTCTCAGCCTTTTATTTGTTAATATTTGGCAAAGAGCAACATCCTGTTTTAAAACAGGCACACAATTCCACTTCACTGATGACTGAGCACATAGAAACACGTAAACGTAAAGATGCTTAGTGATTATATTATCAAAAAACATTCTTGTTTATATGTTTATCCACAACGTTACCCTCTAGTTCTGCATACATACAATGACATTGATATTTCACTCGGAAGGCCTTGAGTTTATGAAATTCCGGTGATGGAACATCATCTCAATGTCATATCATCAAATCGAGGGCACTATCCGTAAACTAAGAGTAGAATCACAGAATTATCCCGTTAAGGAAAAAATCCTTAATAGAATAACGCACAGCGTAATACGAATCCTGACCTAAAAACATTTAGTCCGAGTTACTTACAAGGTTTGAGCTTAGTGTTTGTGAAACTCTCGGTTTACAATTTCTAGAAAATTAGCTTTTCTCGCTTAAAATGCGAAATTGAAATTTTAATAAGTAAAATCCAATAAGTAAAAAGTGCAATGAAATTTTATAAGTAAAATCCACACCGAAAATACTGACTGTTGGTGCGTAAATTGTAAAATATAAATTATCCGTGGTAGAACAGTAATTGTGTCACTTGTCACTCGTTTGGACAAGTTCAGATTCAAATCCTCAGACACTGGAACATTTTTTTTTTTTTTTTTTTTAATGAAACCCCCAAACACGAAAGGTATTACAGCTTGCAGTACTTAGTACCGTGCATAGGCTGAAATATAAATACTAAGACGCAAGGTACTTGTTGAAATACTACACCTGTTTCTTAGGTGCAATGTTCCTATACTGTTATATACAGTATATGGCTAATATATATTAGTCATATACTGCATATCTGTATATATACACTTTTTTTTTAATCAGAAGTTTATTCAACACATGGCGCCATACAGAAGTTCATTGGTTCTAAGTTTCTAACATTAGAACTTCCCTCCCAAGTAGTCGAACTTGTGAGGGACGTCATGCCTGAGTGGTCTGGTAAATTACCATCTGTAGCCATTAAGCAGTTGGATGCAGGTAAAAATTTTGACATTATATATCTAGACTTTAGTAAAGCGTTTGATATTGTCAGTCATAAAAAGGTTACCATATATAGTGTAAATTAAAAGAAGCTAGAGTTACTGGTAAGATCATAAGGTATGTCCCGGGCTGGCTAAAAAGATAGGAGACAGAGGTTTGTCATAAATGGTCAGTCTTCAGAGTGGACTATTGGGTCCCTTAGGGATCAGTGTTAGGCTCACTCCTTTTTCTGGTTTTCATAAATGATATGCTAAGGAAGTTGACAAAGTTTGTCGATAATTTGGACGTAGAAACATTGGTTAACAATTTGAGCAGAATGATGCTTCAAAAAGACTTGGATCAGTTGCGTAAAGTTTAATGCTTCTAAATGTCAATTTAAATGCATTTAAAAAAAATACATTTGGGAAGCAGGAATCCTACAGTCACGTATAAGCTAGGAGAAATGGCATAAAAAGGTGTTTCAGGATGAAGAGACCTATGGGTTAAGATTCAATTTTACCATTTTATACCGGTATTAAACTATTTCAAACACAAGAGAAAATTCTTCTCTATAAACAGGAGCTAATGGGGCGTCAGATTTGCATCCCCAGACATTAGTCAAATCTCTCAAATTCAAGTGTACGCAGCCAAAAATTTTTAATTTGTAATCCCCGATCATTATTACTGTACCTTCAAAGCCAAACAGGCATTATGCACATTACGTACAGGCAGTCCTAGAACTCACTACAGGTTACATCCTTTCATTTCTAATTAGGCGACCCTAAAATTGATGGATTATTTCACTCTCATCGAGAAGCCCCCAAGAATGCTGAAACAAGATATCCTTTTCAAAGCAACTTAAAAAATCTAGACAGCCTAAGTCGCTTTTTTTCAGCAATCACGATAGAACTCTTCAATCAACTAAGAACTGAACCGGAAAAGCTCTGTAACGACAACGCCTACAGGTTGCAGGTCTTTGCTGACTCCTATTGTCCCGTGCAACTTGAATGCACAGCCACCCGGCTCAAAACTGCATTTAATTTTGATCCCTTTTAGCTATATCTTCTCATTATTCTAAATGTTAATCTAAGATGTCAATTTGAAATATTCTAATATAAGATCATAATTACACATGTCAAAATTTTGTATTCAACCTTTCAGGGTGAACGACTTATGGACTTTGTAACCTTTTTCTCATGGGGTCCGCTTTACACATTAGAATGTAACCCTTCTAGCCAATGGCTGTCCCAGGGGTCTCCCCCAACAGAGAAATAAATCGATAATAATAACAAGAGACGCCTAATTAGAAATGAAGTTTCCATTTAAAAAAAAAAAAAAAAAAATGGATATAACAACGCCCATACTGGATGTGAAATTCGAACACGCGAGTGACCAATCAGGAAGCACTGGTTTCGCCAATCGAAGAACGGCATAGTAGAAGTGACAGTGTGTTTTACCTATTACACACAGTAGATCGCTAAGTACGCGAACTCAGAGAACGCGACCCCCCCTCCCTTCCCCGCTTCTCGTTGCTCCTGAGGCATGTCGCATTGCAAGTCTAAGGAATTAGATGATGATTGTAAAATAGGTATTGGGTAATGCGCTTGTAGTTTTTTTTTTTTTTTTTTTTTATCTCCAAACTGTACTTCTATAATCCAATCTATGAACCAGGGAACCTCGCGATATTTAAGATGCTATTAGAGTAAAGAATTCATAAAAAAGTTGCTTGCAATCAAGGAAATGGTGTTGATGGATCCAAACACCGTTTAGTAGTATTTAATATTAAATTATATGGTTTTTGAATTAAACATCAAGGTGGACTATAGCTAGTGCGCGGAGCGATTTAATACCCACAACACTGAAAAAAGACTGGCATAATTTATAAAGGTCGCTAAGGAGGTCGACAAATGAATCTATTATGGAGATCTGAAAGAAGATGGCTGTCAAGAGTGGATCGTGAACGCAATCAAGACGAAGGACGTTGAAATGTCGATGATCACCAGGTAGTCAGAAAACGTTCATCAGAACGATACATTCAACTGGTCACTTTCAAGAAAATTTCGCAGGAAAATTTTTTTCACTACAAATATTTGATGCAGAAAATTGAATCCCTGCAAATAAAATTCATCCACTATCTTTCCAGACGTAATCCCATGTTTTACCACCGAATTATCTACCCGAATCTCTGCTCTTCAAGCTTCAACCTTTGGAAACTTGGCGAACTGTTGGGGATCTAAAGCAGTTTTATCACACCTTCACTGGTTCAACCTACCTGCCTGATCTTCTATGCCATATTTATCGTCACGTTCCAGCGGCGGCTACTAGACAGAGATCTACTTTCCATATCGGTAACTCTACGACAGAGATTTCTAAGAACTCCTTCTTCAAAAGAATTATGACACTAATGAACAAATATGATCTGGATATGGCTATGGACAAGAAAGAGTTTCACAGAACTATCTGGAGCAGATTAGCTGGTTGACGGATGTGTACAAGATGAAAGTTGTTCTTTTAATTTTGTGTGTGTGTGTGTGTGTGATGTCTCCTGCTTTCTGAGATTCTCTTCAGGATACTAGACTAATGATGTCACGAATTCCTTTGACTGGGAAGAAGACATGCATAATATGAATTATCCCTATAATGTAACTTAAAAAAAAAAACAGGAATTTCTAAAAATCCGGCATTTGCCAGTGGAATAAGCAGAAATATTAAAATGCAGTATAATAAAATGCGTCAGTTAAACTATTTCTTTCCATATTAACCAAAAATATGGAGTATTGCACATAATCAACAGCGCGCCCACTTTAAATAACAAACATTTAAATATGAAATTCATGTATAGATTTATTTCTGTTCTTAAAATGTTAAAACAAAAACATATTTTACCGATTCGAAACATGTTTTAAAAGGTCGTGTTTTAAAGTAAAATAAACAGGGCCAGTTTGGACTTGAAAGAAATCCAAACCCACTGTTCAATTCCACTTGCCCATTTAGTCGATATTGGCCATTTCTGTGAAATAAAAGTAGTTTAATAAATTTTTTCTTAAGTTCTTGAAGAAATTCTATGCCGAATTGGTTAATTAACAGACTTACCTGTTCTTCAAGAGACAAATCTTGGTAAATGGATTAGCCTATTTTCCATTTTTTTGGTTTATAGTAATTTTTTTTCAGGGTACAAGAATTGGATTTCAGCACAATGCACAGACTTGTAACAGCAATAAAAAAATCCTGAAAAATAACCATGGATTTTGCAGTAATGGTATTCATATAATGTTCCGGAGAATGATTCCATTCTTGAAGTGCTTTACTTCATTCTGTATGCATTTATGATAAAACCAAACTACTTAAATCGGTGAATGTCGATCACGATATCAGATATCCAAGGGAATATGGATTAGTAATACAATAAATCACACAACAAATGCGAAGTCACGAAGCAGTCATATTACAGCGAGCACCTGCTGAGCAAAATGCCATTTAAAAACCATCCTGACGTTTTGGACATTATGTCGGATATGAAGAAGAGAATGCATTTGAGGAAAAATAAAGAAAAAGCATAAAGTTGTGGTTATTCACCTCCAAATTACACACAGCCAGAGAGAGATTTGGCCACGTTCCAAACGCTTCTGTTGACTTACTCTAATGAGACTTCCTGGAGATTATATCCTAATAAAAATCCAGAAATAAATATGCGGTAGTATTTATTTGCTTATTTAATTCGTAACTATAACTTAAACTGCAGTTCGGTAAGTCAGCACCAGATGGTCGACAAAAATAATCTCGTTACAAACTGTTTTCCAAATTTTATACGTATTATTGTTTTTTAAAGCAATTGTTTTTAATTCTGATTCTTTCAGTACTGTATTTGTTCTTTATTGAGAGTAGTAAACACAGTTTAAGACAGGAACAAACAAAATAGAAGTTTCAAATTTCAGTTCTCAAAATTACACGTCCTGGAGATTATGCCCTAATAAAAAGCCAGAACTTATAATTTGCGTTATATCAACAGCATGAAAAGCGCATTCATGAGCTCAATGCTTATAAACGTTCGCCACAGTAATTATTTTAACTCGTATATAATTACTGCACACCACTAAGTAGAAAATAAGTGTGTCGCATTAACAAGACGTAGGAAAAAAACAGAAAGAAAGAATTTAGTACTTCAGTTGCCAAACTTTTCTGGTGTACAACTGCAGGTCTGGCATCTTGTTATCTCAGATCTTTTAAGCTCGGGAGGATTTTCTTGCAAGAATTGACAGCAAAAGGCGTCGAATGAAACATGACACGGACTCAATTCAGCCTGGAAAGATATATTTAATAACATTGTACTAAATAATGTATAAGCGTGGTTCAATGAGATGCAGAAACAACCTACTGAGGGGGAACTTGTTTGAATTGCGCAGAAGTCCGTGTTACTTGTTAGAGATGCACATAAATGAAGAACTGTGAACTCTGCATGATGAATTTTGTCTAAATAAGTGGTTGTCCGAAGCAGGCAAATATTTACAAATTTGTAAAAGTATAAAAAAGACCGCAAGTCCATTGCAGACCTGGTCAAGCATAAATGAGCATTGATGATATAATTACGAAACTTAATGAACTGGTACACTACGATGCACAACTATGAAGTCTGCGATCAGAATGTGTGCATGCACCTTCAATAACACTGATAACAACACGGGGATTCTACTTCCTGCATGATTGTCGTCCGATATAAATCATGGTACCATGTAACGTGCTGGACTCCAGTAAGTCTTTAACATATTTCTTTAATGGTTGAAGATTGTTATTCATAATTTCTACCACCACGTGGCGCCAACATAAAGGCTGGATACTTCTGCGCAAGACCAAAACATTTCCAGCAGGCAACAAGGGAAAGTTTTCCAAGAATGATCAATAACATTACTCAGGCCATAGACAGACACGCAAGTTATTTTCTCTGTGTGAATACTGTTAAGATGATTGCTTAAAAGCCAAACATAATAAAGAGAACATTTTTTTTTTATACACGCGTCAAATTTATTTGTATGTACAACTATAAAAATATATACAGTACTTCTATGCAAAACTTCAGCTACAATCATGCTTCTTTTTAATAAACTTGTTTGCTATAATGCATTAGGGCTTATGCCTCAAGCTGCGAATAAGTTAGACTAGGTACAAATTAGTGCAAAAGCATCATGTTAATACACAGATAATCCTAAATTAGCAAATTATTTGCAAGAGCGGCATCGTTTAAGTCATATCTCATATTGTGAATAAGTAACACTTCACCCGAAGTGGATACCACCACCCAGACAGCACCGTTTCAGGGCTATTTGGCCCTTCTTTGGTGGGTGGGTGGGTAAGTACCCAAGTGATGTAATGATGGCCAAACTTGACAACTGTTTTGCCATCATTACATCACTTGGGTACCTACCCACCCACCGAAGAAGGCCAAATAACCCTGCTTATCTCAGTGGATTCCACCACCCGTCTGGGTGGTGGTATCCGCTAAGAATAAGTAACAATAGTCTTCTCCTTCGGGTGAAGTGTTACTTATTCGAAGTAGTGCAATATCATGGCAACTCGTCGTGAAGGTATCACAATATGAGATATGACTTAAACGATGCCGTTCTTGCAAATAATTTACTAATTTGGGATTAGCTGTGTACTAATATGATGATTTTGCACTAATTTGTACATAAACTTATTTGCTTAAATTTTTAAATGAAATTTAAAATCCTGTTATAATTTATACGATATTAAGGTTGCAGAACATGGAAATCAAGTTACGAAAGTACGTGTACAAGGTGTACTGTAAAAGTACAACAGCTTCACTCATTTCTAATTTAGAGCACATCTAATCAGCTTTTTTTTTTTTTTTTTCCTTTTTGTAGAATAGAGCTTTGAAGTCTGGAAGATTCGGAGCTGTAGATGACTATTGGCAGGATGATTGCAGGGCAGTTGTCACCACCTGAGGCGACCATACCCACGAACGTGAAAAATGCTAACTTGAAGGTAATGAATGACCAACATCGCGAGACAGGAGCGAAATCTCGTTAGCAAGGTACGACTACAATTATAGCCTTTAGGATGATCGTTCTCGGACCCTAAGAGCGAAACACCGCGGGGAAATAACAACCAGTTCTCTCTCGTGGTCTTGACGGCTAGAAGAACTTCAAGGAAAACTCTATAGAAAAGTCTTTAAAGAAAGAGGAAACTCAACACAAGATAGTCTTTAATTTGTTTCTCTAGGAGTCCACCCGACTTGTGCAGATTAACACTGTCTCTGGCGCCAAGGATGGCCAGTGGATGGCGCCAGAGACAGTGTTAATGGCGCCATGGATGGCCAGTGCTCAAAACAGTAGGAACTGGAAAGTTGCTGGAGAGGCCTTCATCCTGCAGTGGATTGAAAATGGCTGATGATGATAATGATGATTGGCGCCAAGACCAAACAGGACAATGTTCTCTTTACAGATGAGTCGAGATTCAGTCTTGAGATAAAGTTTCGTCGTGTTCTCATTACGAGAGAACGTGGAAGACATTTCCTTTCTTGTAACATCAAGAAAAGGAATCAATATCGTTGTGACAGTCCGATGATCTAAGGAGACATCATCAGGAAACATAATCGATCTCCACATTCTTGAGAGAAGCACTCTGACCACTTAACGATATTGGGATAAGATCACTGAGCCCCCTTGGAAGCTTCTCAGATGACTACAGGCCCTGTTATTTCCATGGGCAGTAATGCTCTTCTTTATAGATCTCAGCTTTTGGACGCTGTAGTGGTTTTGCCACTTGACTCGTTTGGAGAGGTTACGTTTCGAATTCCGTTGTAGACTGCAAGGATTCTTAAAGGCCTCTTTAATCAAGCTATAGGTGAACGATCTCAGGCGAAGGGAGTAAGGTTCCCAGCTTTTGTAGTCAGAATACACTGACGCTTCATAACCTTAGTTGCTAAATCAATTAATATCAGCAAAGATTATTATTATTCATTATTTATTATTTTTTTTTTGTTAGTTGTTGGCGCATCGGCTTCTGCGGCCATAATGCACCTCCCAAAGTTTTTGCATTTTACTCTCAAGCCCGAGGCGGAATTCGAACCCGCGACCTTTGGGTTGCCAGGCAGGCACTTTACCCACCTGGCAAGCCCCGGTCAGCAGCAAAGATTCTAATTGGCTTTTCTCCATGTTGCACTAAATGCCAAAGGTTGTAGAACATACCAAGTCTATTACCTCTCACGCCAGCAAAATTATGGGCTTCATTAAAAATCCTTCCATTCCAGTTATCTTCGCGCTAATAAGTCTCCATTAGCTTTCTGCTGTCACTTGACGCATTCTAACAACATGCTTGAAAGAATTCCGTCAAAAATTTTTGTAAGGATAGTGTATGTATTAGCACGTGCACACACACATCGCCATTACTAAATTTTTTGTCTGAATTCTTTCAAGGTATGCGTTAAAGCAATTAAGGGAGCATCAGTATATTAAATGTATTCAATATAGGAAAATAAACACAATAAACACTTTATTTTCCTATTAAAATAACCCGAACTTTTGGCATCCACGCCCTGTTTGCTCCAATATCAAATAACTGATCTCATATTACTTATTTCAGCTGCCAGAACTAGTTACTTGACAAGCAGTCCGCTGTTGAATTTCATCCCATTAATTTACAAAATAGAATATTGATAACTTCCTACTTTTAATAAATAACTTCCCACGTTTATTTATTTCATTCATTCGTTTACGTCTCTTGTTACAAATACTAGCACAAGACATTTATGTCGGCCATAAGTGTTCAATAAATTGTTGACAAGTGTACCGTTTATTAATTTTAAAGTCTTATATCAGCAAGGTACTTTGGAAATTAAATTATACTGAATACGAGTTGAATATTAAAATTTCAATGGAAGGACTACTTTTCCAACTATAATATAATAGCTGTTAGTAATTTGAGATGAAACAGGTGTCGAGAGCTCCATATTGGAATTGTGAGAAAATTGGAGTAAAGGAGAAGTATGAAACTGAATGCTAGGACTGCTTATTTAATAGGGGATATAAAAATAGGTCCAAGAATACGCATGATGATTGAAAATAAAACGTGGTTCCATTAAAAGGCAATAAAATAGCTAGGTAAATAAAATAGCTACAGTAAGGTAAACCAGGCTGAAGAAGAAATCTGAGATTTCTTCTTCAGCCTGGTTTACCTAGTAAAATTAGATAACACTATTCTTAAAATTGTTGAGTGGATTACCAGTGACACCTTATTAATGTACAAACGCGCTGTCTGTTTTTAGGAAGGGGACAAAAAAGAGGATCATGTAGTTAAGCATCAATCATAAAGATAACTGAACAGTGGTTTGCAAATAGGGTGGTGAGGAAATCACATAAAACCACGGACTTTAGTGTCTGATTATCTGTATGTTAAAGTGCTTGAATTACAGTAATTATTTTACACAGTTATTGAAGTTTGAAATCGGTTAAATTGCTTATTTTCTATTATCTATGAAGGAAGGGCTTAAACTATTTTGTATTGTTAATAATATTACAACAAAAATTGGAGTACTGTATTTTATATAAAACAAGTACTTAGTAGCATTTCTGTTGCTACAGTAATATTAAATCGTAATAATACAGATAAAATGGGTACTGAAATTATCACAATTGTGATCTGCAGGCATTAGGATCTTCAATTATACTACAGCAACAGAAATTGGTGGTGCAAATCCTTTTCAATGACATTCGTACGCAAATTCGTGCGCATTGCGAGTATGCAAGATGTGGCAATAAAGTTCTCGGATTAGTGCTGTTGCAGTCATGTTCGATAAACTTGAAAATAAACAGTGCAGATGGTGGTAACAGAGGTTATCCAATAGGATGACAAGTCATAAGTAACAACCAATTTTTTTAGTAGCGCTAATGCTCCTTGTCACTATTTTGAAATGGAGCAACGACCGAATATCAAATTTTGCTTTAAACTGGGAAAATCTGCAGCAGAAACGTATAAAAATGTTAGAAACTGTTGATGGTTATGAAGCGTTAAGTCGTACCAGTGTGTTTGAATGGTATAAGCGGTTCTAAGATGGACGTGAGGACGTTCGCGATTACTCGAGAAATGGGCGTCAGTCAACCTCTCGAAATGAATACAAAATTGCAAAAGTTCGGGAAATTGTGGCAAGAAATTGGCGTTTGAAACTCAGAATATTGGCTGATGATTTGGATATGAAAAAGGAGACGATTCGTCAAAGTCATCATGAAGGTTTAAGGAAAAGGAAGGTCTTTGCAAAATTTGTACTGTACAGTCTCAAGGATGGGCTGAAGCAACGAAGAGTAATCATGTAAAGATTTCATACAGACTTTTCAAGACACTGGAGACGAATGTGGTGGACTTCAATAATCACAAAAGCCGAAAACGTGTTCTTTACAGAGATCCATGATTAAGACGATGGTGATCATATTTTTCGACCAACAGGGTGTGATTGACTAGGAATTTGTACCTGAAGGGAAGAAAGTCAATGCTGCTTTCTGTGTACAAATGCTTCAATGACTATTGAAGGGTATTTCCCCGGTGAGGCCCAATTTCGAAAAAAAGGCAGCTGGTTCTTGTTGTACGAAAATGCCCCACCCATTCCCCACTTGTGAATATATTTCTGACGAAACATGGCATTGTACAGATCAACCATCCACCCGACTCTACCGATCTTCACAAGCGGACTTCCTCCTCTTTCCCAAGGCGAAAATTTCTCTCAGAGGAAAAAGTCTTTGCACGTCTTCGCTGACTATTTTTAGAACGGTATAAGCGCATTAAATCAGGTAGTGATTATTTTGAATAAAAATAAAGACGTTTTTGAGTTCATTCACTTTTTTTTTTTTATTGCACAACTCTGGGAACTTTATTGCCACAGCTCCTATACACATTTATACTAAAAATGGTAAATGTACGACAGTGTTGTTCATAGCCTAATAAATGTAAAAATGGAATACACATTAGTTCAACTTACCAGATAGAACTCACTTTTAACTATTTAATTGCATTAAATGAGAGAAAAATAAAAAAAGAGACTATTTAGAAATCCTAAGGATTTCATGAAATAACCGCAGAGAGATCCTCAAGCATTGTTGCCACTGAACTCATCAAGAAATTTCCTAACATATAAGCGAAGACCGATTTGCTGAAGTGCGTTTTTTTTGGGGGGGGGGGGAAGTCCACTCTAATGTTTTTTGAACTTTTCCCATGTAGAAATAGAAAGCAAGGATAATATTTTAGCAGGCGACTTACCTCTGCTATACAAATGACCTTGAAAACTTAAAAATACGCTTCAAAGACCTTGAAGTTATGCATATTTCTGACTGGTCCATCCCTTCTCCATAAGAAGAAATTGCAATTGTGGAGCCTAACCTAGAGAAGGACTTCATCTAAGTGAGTGTGGACATAAATCTTAACATCGAAAAAGGCAATGATTAAGACATCTGCACCGCCTAAGAGCTATGCCAGGATTTATTACGAATATATTTTTAATAAGAAAGTTTACAATATAATAAAAACACTTTTTAAAAAAAAATTACAAGCGTTTTCGATGAGTTGATGAAAAATGTATTTTACTCCTGTTTAATGTAATGTATGTACGCCAACAGTATTGGAGCTGCATGACTTCGCCATTGAGAAATAAATATGGAAACGCCCTCTGTATACAGTTATATTTATGCATCTACATTTGATAAAAGAATAACAGTAATGGAAATCAATGCGTGCATTTTTATTTTTCTAAACAGAAAAAAAATTAGGGTTCGGATTTGCATAAAGCTGTAAATGAAAAAGAGGAATTTAGGGTTTTACTAGAGTTTGGGTACCGCTGATTTACACCATAACCCAGTGCAGAGATCTGTCATACTTGTACAGCGTTAACTTCCTACTCGCCAGTTTGTGAACTTCTTCCTCCACCCTTTTGTAATATGAAAGTCTCCACACGTTCCTGAGGTAGGTTGCCTGTACTGTGACAGGTGGAATCTTTCAAAACGTACCTGTATAACGTAATTAACTCACTCTGCTAAGGGTAACTGAGAGTTGTCCTTGTGTTGCAAAATTATGGACTTCGCTGCGCAATAAGACGTCAAGGCCTAAGTTCTAAGTGTAGTTAAGGTGTTTTTTGGTGTACTTAAATAATTAAAACATAGTTTTATTTCCAAGAGAATCTACAGCGGGCATCATTTCGAAACACGAAAAAATTTATAAATATAAACATCATGTTGATTCAAGTACTTCAATGTTTGTATAAAAAAAGCATCATTATACCTGCTGAAATTAATAATGAATACAAAAAATTAATTAAGGGATAACTGTGACATTTAGGAGGGGGAGGTAGAGGTTATTTTAAACGGGATACTGGTGATTCATTTTCCGTTAATCTTTGTTCGATCAAGTTATTGCGATGAAATTACCCAAACGAATTCCGAATCGGTAGCAATTATGGAAGTTTCGTTTGGAGAAACGGGTGACGGGAAATCCAACCATATCATCGTCTGGAATATCCCGAATATTTAAGAGGCTTGTGAAAACGGGAAGCGACAGCTAGTCTACAAAGTGGAAGACCGATATCCATCACAGTTGTCTGTATTGAAGAATGAATTGGCCGTTTTATCACTACTAAAGGAACAGCCAATGTCAGTGCAGTTTCATATCAATCTGGTGTTCCGAAAACGACAGTGCAGCGACCAGAAAGATCCACCATGTGTAGCAATTACTACTATGAAGTTTACCGAAGCAAGGCGCATTTACGAAACTTGGGGGTTGAACAACTACAACTGCCTATGAACTGCTATTATTAGCCATATGGGGCAAGGAAGCCTGAGGCTTTTGCTCCACCAGCCTGACTTATCCTGTATGTGAGAGAGAGAGAACAAAAGCCAGAAGTAGAAGGGAATCACTCACGAAAAAAGAGAAGAATGATGATATCCAGCTCAGGACCCTGGGTGTGCCAAGCCCATACTAACCACATGTGAGCCCCTGGATATATGAAGAAAGAGAAGGCTGTTTGTTGCCACATTTTGGCAACAAACAGTCCCCATGCCCATATTGACCATGAACCGTGTTTATATGAGGAACGTTGAAATGATTAACTGCCTTATTACTTCAATTTCATTAAATCAGACCAATAGAAATCAAATTACTATTTATTCTTTTCATACATATCAACATAGGCAATCCATATACCTTGTAATATAGCTAAAGCACTGGATATTATGTTTGTAGCCATGCTCTGGTTGGAAGAATGAATGGGCAATATGGCAGATGCACTAAAGTCCATTTTTTTTATCTTGAATTATTACTATTTATTAACTCGTCTGAAATGTAACGCAAAGTACCTCAACTAACTTGTTAATTTTCCAACCTTTACGTTATTAAAGCCATTCTTAAGTATACGTTAAGAACTAATTTTGTATCTACAAAGAACGTATCATGGTAACGTGTGGTTTGGAGGTTAATGATATTAAACAGACAGTTTTTAATATGAAAATTTATATTTACGATAAGAGAGCATTTTTTTTTTCAAGCGCTTAAAAGTCTTGACGCAGCCCTGATCACACAAAACAGATCAGATAAACATTCTTGCAAGAATTTATTTCCCATTTTCTTACAGTTTTAAGTAGATTCAGTTAAATTTGTTGCAGCAGAGATGAAAATCCGAAGTTCACACAATCACGACAGTAATGTTCAGTTTCCTGAATGTAAAGGTTATCTTTTCGTATCCGGGGAGAGGCCCATGTCTCCCTACTGAGGGTATTTCCCGTGACCACTTGAATTGTAGGCGAAGGGAGGATGTAGAAACATTAATTAAATTCAGAGAGGGGTATTTAAGAGTTTACTGCTCTGCTTCTAAGCGCGCACGCGCGTGCCTGTTAGACGATTTTCAAGAAGTGAGAATTGTGTAACAGATCTGGATAAATGATCTTTGTCTATTACTTTATATCCACAAGACTTAAACTGTCTTGCAGAAATGGTGATGCTCATCTACAAAAAAGATCTAATCTTCAATTCTCGCTGGCTAGATGATGGTGCTGGAAATCCCTATAAATATTCTATAGAATTTATGTGGGATGATTTCGAGGGAATGTTGGTTCCACAAAGCGTAGTCATGTTTAAATTATTATGTTCACCACCTGTATTGTTTGTTTTAATGAGATTAATTTGTAAGGCCAAATGAACACAGCAGTTTCTGAATTGAAACTGTACGAACTTTTTTTATACCTCTCAATTATTTCCATCATATTTTAGATTATCATTTCTTACTATAATCCACCTCTTACAATAAGAACTTTC
This sequence comes from Mastigoproctus giganteus, assembly GCF_048544385.1. Classification (NCBI taxonomy): domain Eukaryota; kingdom Metazoa; phylum Arthropoda; class Arachnida; order Uropygi; family Thelyphonidae; genus Mastigoproctus; species Mastigoproctus giganteus. Next base: position 146,733,133 of record NC_143586.1, on the reverse strand, counting down.
CTCTCAGGTGTCCGGGGTTTTCATGGAAAAGGTCAAGCAAGTCTATCTGCTCTGAAGTAATTGACAAGAATGGGCAAAACCGGAAGTAGATGATAAATAAAACCGGTTTTTCTGAGGAGGTCACTTGGCAACCCTATTTATATTTTTTCTAGAATATTATATTTCATTCTTTCTTCCTATTTGTCGAATTAGATGCATATAAATTTAATTCGGCTGGTAAATACTGCCCATTCAAATTTCGATTATTTTTATATTGGTGAATATAACTGAGTTACGATGTCAATCTTCAGCTGGCGTTTATACGAGCACAATGCTTTGTTTTATATCAAAAATCTGTTAATTGCGTGCTTTGACTTGAATATTATCATGCCTGGAGGCCTCACTTTAGGAAGGATGTAGAGCTGCTGGAACGGGTGCAGAGAAGGGACTGGTGAAGGGAACAAAGACTTCAGTTCTGCAAATTGCAGCATCTGGAAACTAGGCACCTGCGGGGAGATCTGATTGAGGGCTGCAGGATTGATGTGAGGAAGTTTGCCTTCAGCCAGCGGGTGGTTGATTGTTTGAACAGGCTTCCATCTGTTGTTGTGGATGGGTTGAATAAATACAAGGAAGAACCAGACAAATTCTTCGAGGGTACGGATGAGTGACAATTATGTTTAAGAGTATTCTCTTTGATAATCACACGTGGTCAATGCAGTTTCCATCTATGGTGACTTCTGACAAGACAACGGAACATACGCAGTCCAGAGGGGGGGGGGTTGCGTCACTTTTTGAGAAGTATCTGCTGCAGATGGTAGGGTGAAGATAAGCTTGTTTGTTTGTTATTTGGTTTTTAGGAGCATTAGCAACTAAGGCCATATTGCTCCGGGATATGCGGTGGTCATTCCCTGACCTTTCCGCATCCTCCGTATTTGGTGGTCACGGGCTCGAACCCCAGTCTAATCAAGAAGCGTGTGCTACGCACTGCTGCTCCTTCCCACCTGGCTATGGAGGCGCCGAAGAAGATAAGCGTAACACGTACCATCATTCAGAGGTGACGGGTTAAATAGGTCTCCCTTAACTGAGGGACAACTTAAATCGTATTAGTAATAATAACAAGCGATATAATACGACATGGGTTGTAATTTTTAGCCAACTTCCTCTTATTGAAGCAATAAACACGCACAGTCAAATGAGTGGGCTTGTTTATTTATAATAATCGCGTAACCCGGCGTTGGATTTCAGGAGGGAAGTTTGTTTATAGCGTCTGTTAGCGATTATCCAGATATTAACGGTCTGTACTGCCGTTACTTTGCACTTCATATAATATCGCCATGAATGGAGAAAGGGGGAAGGAGATCAGAGGACGTAAAGCTCGTATTACAAGTATAGGAAGGATAGTCGGAACTTTTCCCTGTTCGTGATTTAATAGAAATTAAATTGAAATCACCTTGAATTTTGCTCTTCGGTACTTCCAGATCAGTGGCTAAATACTATATTATTCCAGTACAGAATTCAAAACGAAAAGCATTTTGTAATCTCTTACTTGTTTTTGATTTCAGTTTTTGTTAAACCGGAATTAAATAACCGATGCCAGAATTGTAGGGAAAGCAAGCACCTTCAACCCATATTTTTTCAGAAAATAACACAGACGTAACTACAAGGATTTTTTTTTTTTTTCTGCATTTTATGCTTCTGAAAATTCAGACCCTTCCAAATGAATTTTTCTTAAAGTACCTTCGAACTCATCAACTTTCACCAAAGGCATGAATTCTGTTTTTCAATTCAGGCCACTCTCAAAACTAGCAAGAGGTAGTTAAACGAATCTTTTCACCCTACGAGAACTTCAGTGTACCTTCGAAGTCATAAGTCGATGGATGGTTGAACAATCTTATTGTGTGATAAACGTTTCTCATTAGATTTCTACTGATCATGACTGACAACTGTTGTTTTGGAGTTCCAAGAATTTAAAAATAAGAAGAAACTGGTTCACATCAACACGAATGAAATCCAGCACGCATTCAATTAAAAATAATCTGAGGGATTTAGAATACAAAGTACTCTTCGATAAATGCTTTATGATCTTCCGCAAAAGCACCAACTAATTTGGCAATATGAATAACTTAGTTATAATAACGAAGGAGAAGAACTGGAACCAGTGAGTGCGAGGAACCGATAAATTTAAAAAGGGAAGGAAGGTAGAATATCCCAAGAACACGACGCAGGAAGCTCGAAGCTTTATAATATACCTTCGGGAAAACACCCTTTAAATAGAGCCACACTAATTACGAAGTTAGAGTGATGTTTCACCCCGATGATTCTTTCAATCAAATTAAAAATAAAAGGAATTGATCAAACTGAACGAGGTAGTTAACACGTATTCATTATGGTGTACAGCCATGAACTGATAATCTTTGATTGAGTAACCAGCTTAAGCCTAAAAGGAGGGTAATGGAAGATTAAATATCACCGAGAAAATATATTGTTTGGGAATTGCTAAGGAGATGAAAACAAGCAGTAAATATACTCACCTGCAGTACTCATTTTTGTAATACGACATGGGTTGTAATTTTTAGCCAACTTCCTCTTATTGAAGCAATAAACACGCACAGAGTATAAGAAATACACATTCATTACAAATATTACATTTCTATATCATTACAAAAACTAGATTTAATTAGCAGAAAATTACGCATACCTGAACATAACACTCAGTCCTGTTCACAGCCATGTCAGAATAAACGAAGGTGGCAGCTAAACCACAAACATACTTAGTAATTATCTGGTAAAGTTTCAGTTAGGCCTCAACTCCAAATGAAGCAGGTGAAACGAAATATATCGGAGTCACAAATTTCGTAGTCCTCTGGATATTCTGGTTGAAAACACTACAAACTTTTGAAAACATTTTTCGATATTATGTGGTCAGAACATAAATGTAAGTACAAGCAGGAAATTTACTAATTTAAAATGATATGCGGCGAGTTTCCTGACCTACCCGATTGTCAGTCAGTATGTTATCACTTTGGTTTTGACTTGAGACACGAAGATATCTAAAGCAGGACCATCATAAACAGAAATTACTTCCAAGTGGTAAATAAAACACTTAATAAAATAATTACCAGCGAATGTGCGTTATCTGAAGGACATTATTTTGAAATGATTTTGGACGCGGTCATTTCATAGAGTAGAACTAAAAATGAATGCACAAACACCATCTCAAATCAACTAAAAAATAATACAATCAAAGTAATTAGCCGAAGTCGCTAAGTACAATAACGCCGATCCTTAGAACCGAGAACTCACTGTCAAATATCTAAAATCTCACTAAATGAAGGCGTGCTTCTAAACCTCCTGTTCATCAGAAGTAACAGAACACAACTGGATCCTAGATCTTACACGAAATAGCTAAGACTACGAACTATCTTATATCAAAAGTGCTGAAATAAAAAAAAAAAACACTATAACGGGCCTCCGTAGCCAAGTGGTCAGGAGCGGGAGTGCAGTAGCACACGCTCTTTGAGTAGACCGGGGTTCAAGCCCCTGACTGCTGAATACGGTCGATCTGCCAACCCGCACTGGACCAGCGTGGCAGATTATGGTCCATTTCCCTCAGCATGAATTGTTGAGGAGGCTTCCATCCTGCAGTGGGTTGATAATGGCTGCACTTTACTTTTTTTTACTTATCCCACACAGTGTGCAGCGAATAGGGACCACCCGCTATAAGTACCCCATCTCTTCAACATCTCTCATAAGGGGGGAAAAAACCACGTAAGAGAAAATGTGTGTATCGGGTTTGTGAGGGGAACCCGGAGTAAACCTCATGACCACGGCCTGAGACCAACTAACTCAAGACACTGAGTGAGAAAATTTGGGCTCGAACCCAAACACTCCACTCACTACAACCTAGCGCCCTTGCTAACATGGCTACCGGGTCAGGAGTAGCCTTTTTTTTTTCTTAAGTGTGTTTTATTTCTTCAAGTTACAGAAAAAAAACGTACCTTAGATTTACTATTAAGCTCATTGGCATTTAAGAGGCAAATATTTAGTTAGTGAATTTTCAAAGTAGTAATAATTTATGTCTAATGATCTGCAGAAAATACGCCTTATTTATTTTTTCCCCCTCCAATTTCTGCCTAATAAATAAAATGCCTTACATGCTAAAATTATATTAAGCCAATATCGGAATAGGCTAGGATGTAATAAAAAAAAATCGGGGCATGTAGGGGAACATTTCTCGAGCTTTAATTATTTTTTTATTTTTTTAAACTAGCCCATTAATACTCTATGCATAAATACATAATCACTACAAACACTTAGGTGGGATGGGTGTGAGCGCCATCTCTTGACTGATATTGGAATGTTTGCGTACTTATTGAGAATAAAGAAGCCACTGTTTTATTTAATTATCTGCACTCGTATAGACCTACACGGTGTTACTACTACATTGAATTCTGCTTTAATTTTAGAACAAAAAGATAGTCATTATCAATTATTAACTTTAATTAGCAATCTTCAATAATTATTAATCTAAATATTCCGATTTGAAAATCTGGTGAGTACAAAATAAGTAAATTTAGAAAATTCAAACTTGAGGAATTAATAATCTGTATGAGAGAAAGTAGCGCAGGTGAACTTGATTAAATTATTTATAATTTATGGAAATGTCTTTCATTAAGACTGAGGCCAATGCAGTTTCCAAGAACGCTGGGATTTGTAAAGCCTTTAAGATACATAATTAATTTTACTTCTAAATTTCACCACCAGATGGAATCACTAGAAAACATTGTATTAGTCACCATTTTTAACAAACAGTGCAAAATGAAAATGCATTTGTATATATGATGATAAGCTTAAATTATTGAGTAACTTTGAATTTCCCGAGATGAATGCCAACCTAAAACAGTTTTCTTTTAAACTACAATTTTTAGGAAAGTTTAAGTGATGTTTCGTACTGATAGTTTCATTTTTAGTGCTTATTCAGTTTCTAATTCTGCAGCACTGAATGCAGACTTCATAATCTATGTGACGTTCAAACACTGAAACCTGCTAACTGCAAAATTAATTGAAGACTCGACCCGCATTGCGGGTAATCCGCGCGTACTCAGATAAGTGAAGAAGGGATTGTTCATTGATACAATCCTTTAACGTTACTATTATATTAGTTACAAATGAACTTTACTTTGAAGTACTTTCATCAGCTTTTTTTCCACCTTCTGCTGGACCATCCTCCTCCTCCTCATCCTATACATGAGGATCGTAAGTCGCCTTGCTGATCAGACGGTTGGAGTCTGTATGAACGAAGGCTATTTGACTTACGGCAGAATCCTAATCCTAGATCCACTTCAGTCGCCATTAAAGAATCGGTTTGAAATTCCTCAAGTCACTGATGGGATTCGAAGACGGCCAGCTCCATGTTCGTAAAATACAGTGGCAAAATATACTTCCACGGAGAATACTGGAGTATATCCAGGAAAAGTACAATAATTATCGATTTTAACCAGAGAAAAAATATGCAAATTGTGCAAAAGAGCATGATAAACAAGAGCTACTATTTCACTAAAGAATTCAATTGCTGGCGTCAACTTGATACTGCAGTCTAGTTTATATATAGACTGCAGTCTAGTACGTTTATATTTCAACTAGTTGAAATATAAACGTACAGATGCAGACGCATCTGTACGTTTTTTTCTCATATGCAGCAACTCCCAAATTCACATTATTATTTATTTTTCCTATATTATGAAAATGTTCTTGCGGATGGAACCCGATCTGCTGGTTTGTGGATTGCTTCTGACTGTAAACCTAGAGATCCAACCTGTTTTTCACTTCAATATCACTCTCAAAATATGTTAATGTTATTTAATATTGTTATTTATTTAATTTTCGTCGCATATCAGTGTACAGCAATGTACAGAGAGCAATTAATTGTAGGAATGTAAGAGCCACCGTACAACCACTTAAGTTTCCGAAAAGTACCGGTAGATGGCAGAAAAATGTACATCCAAGGTACGCTGACATAGCTCAAGTTATGTCAGTATACTCTTGAAAAGCGGCCACAAGTCTGAATCGTTTCGTGTGGCTCTTAAGCTATCAGATGCTTTGTAACAGAATGTAGACATTCTGCTACTTTGTTGATGGAGTTTGATTCTCCTGGGCCTTAGCAATTTGCTCTGGAGTGCTGGAAGTCTTCAGCTGTCCAGGCCACGAGTCGTTAGTCATAGTTTAGACCTTTTAATGCGACTATGTCAGTTAAAAGTTGCAGCTTTCTCCAAACAATTCTATCCACATAATCCCCATCTTTCGAATCCAGTCAATGACGCGAGAATTTAATATAATTAAGATATAGAGTCAGCCTGAAATTTTCAAGGCAGATAATTTTTCTGGTAGGAAATCTGTTGTGTTTCCACTGGAAGTTCGAAAATTATGGCGTTATATAATCTGTAGTACATTTATCTGTCACTAGATGGCAGCCCTACTTATCGTTATAAACAGAGCCATCTTAGCTAAGGTCACAATCTAGGAAAATTAATGGGGTACATTTTAGAGATTGAATTAAATTAATAAAGCAATCATTGTGAAAACGTACTTTTAAATAGATCGAAAGGAATAAAATTTTACACGCACTACCTGACACTAATATTAAAACCGAAAGAAAAATTTAAAAAAATATATCTTTTATTATAATACAATTTCCTAGTTAATTTTTTTAATTCAACGCTCTGTTCAAATCATAATTTATATTTAGACTTACAGAAAAACTAGCAGTTGACAGTAAAGGGAAGAGAAACTTTTGCGACATACACTCAGCGCCCAAAATATTAGATACCTTTTGCAGTTGGCATCAAGAAACGTATGGTATGCAAATATAATTGTCACATGGTATTATCACAAATTCCTTGGTGTCAAATAAATACTGTACGTTTTTCTGGAGTTTCTCAAAAATTCAAATTAGGCAAAGAAAGAAAACATTTCTAATCGACTGTGGTGGAAGTTGAAGAATCTGGAATTTGCCCATAGCCACTTCTTTTTGTAAAATATCGATAGATTCCCTGGAGAAGTGCCCAAATAGCAAGACTAGACTATGGAAAAAAAAAAAATGAACCTCATGAGGCAACGCAGACTTTCTCGGATCCACCACTCAAGCGGCTGAAGGTGGTACCATGGTATGGAACATATTCTGTTGGTCCACTTGAACACAGTCGATTAGAACACATTTCTAATCGACTGTGGTGGAAGTTGAAGAATCTGGAATTTGCCCATAGCCACTTCTTTTTGTAAAACATCGATAGATTCCCTGGAGAGGTGTCTAAATGGCAAGACTAGACTATGAAAAAAAAAAAAAAAACAGTGAACCTCATGAGGCAACGCAGACTGTCTCGGATCCACCACTCAAGCGGCTGAAGGTGGTACCATGGTATGGAACATATTCTGTTGGTCCACTTGTACTTGAATACCTTAGAAGGTTGTGTTACCTCAAAATAATATCTTTCTGTCGAATCGGACCAACTTCACTCTGCAATGTTTCATTTTCATCCGGATTCCGATGGATTATTTCAAGACAAGCTCAATTATCCATCGTGCAAAAATTGTATCTGTATGGTTCGAGGAACATTTCCAACATCTACTCTGACCGCCTAATTCTGCAGATCTGAATCCAGTTGAGAATATCTGAGATATTTTGGAAAGAACAGTTCAGCTTAGCAGTTCTCTACCAACCACAAAACAACAACTAACGAATATGCTGATGGGAGAATGGTCAAATCTCCAGATTTGACCATTCATGTCACGATATGTACAGGTTGTAATTCGGGAAAAGGATCGTCCTACTAAATACTGAATAAAGGTTTGTAATTTTTTTTGGCCAGTGTATGTATAAATGAATAAAATTGTGTTTCAATTTACAATAAAAAATAAACATAGCGACAAAAGGAACCAGTCTATCATGCACATCATGGATTATAATTAAATTAAATATTAACAATAAAAGTAAATTTTAAATAAAATATCAAACATAAAATTTCATAAAAATACAAAACTGATAGATAATATTATAAACTATAAAATATTAATTTTTATTACTATTTTTTAGCGATGCGATTTGACTATATTTGATCGAAGTAAATAATCACAGTATCAAATTGCGCGATTTTGTTTTCATTGGCGACATTCAATGTGACACGGGTGGATATTTTGCAAAGTCATTTAGAAATAGTACCCAAATGCACAAAGGACACAAAGGTCTTGTGACCCGGTGCACTGGATTGGGGCATCAGGCCAAGGATGTCTCTCATGCACAGTCACAAAGAAATGGCTGAGGTCCTTGGTGACACAACCGAGACAGGAATACAAGGTTAGGCGTGTCTCCCTTTTATGGCTTCTCTGGACACTGCGAATGTTTACCTTGTAATATTTAATCTTATTTATTTATTTAAAGGATTTCTCACTGGAAGACATGCTTGGTCAATACTGCTTGTGTATAGAGTCGTAGTCCACGTTGCTATGGAAATGAATTCCATCTTTCTTTGGCTGAAAGAAAGATGGAATAGGGTAGCGATCAGATGGGAAAAAAGAGCAAAACAAAATAAACTAACCAGAAGCTGAATAATACGATAGGTAGTCAAAACGTTCTGAGAATAGAGTATAAAAGACAGATACAAAATTCCATGTTTTTTTATTATTATTATTTTTCAATGCATTCACTCCGAAGTTTAATATTTTATTTAATCTGTAAATGGTTTATTCCTTGAAAAATAATCTTTCGGGTTGGGCATAAAACCAGGCTTCCACAGCTGCATTTAGTTCCACGAATATGAGACTTGAGATTTCTGAACAAATAACAGTCACTTGGAGCTAGATCTGAGCAGAATTCATTCCAGGAGTGGTTTTATTGTTCAAATTCACGTTCATGAAGTTTAGCCTTTGCAATCCGGATTTTGTGCATGGAGAAGCAAAACTCGATGACACCACTTTCCTTGCTTTTTCCCCCCCTCCAGAATTGTAGCTTTTAAATTTAGCATAAGTCTAGAAAAATGTTCCCCAGTTACTGTGATTTCAGGTGTAAGGTAACCAATTAATAACAATCCTTTTTGTCCCAGAAAATTGAGACCAACACTTTTCATCTGATGGCTGGGTTATAAACATTTTCTAGGTTCGAGATCCCTTGTGCTTCCACTTCATTCCTTCTAATTTGTATTCAGGATCATAAAAATGCAAGTGTTTCATCACCAGTCACCACACGGGATAAAAATCTACCTGGATTAGCTAGAATTACACTGCAATTTTAAATTCTCTTTCGATGACTCCACCCTCTGATGCTTGCCATGAACGAAAATATTTCTGGGAATGCATCTTGCACAAACTCTGGACATTCTAAAATGGTCATGTATTATTATTTAAATGCTTCCATAGGAGATTTTCAGTACTTTTACAAGTTAAAACAATTGAATTCTTCCGATTTCTAACAATTTTTCTCCAGCGATATCAAAATTTCATTTTACAAATAATTGCTTTAGATAGCTAATGAAGAGTCCTTCTGGGTAGCACTGTTGGTAGAATCACCGTACTCCCCGCACTGGGTGGAAAAGACTTGAGTTCGAATCTCGTCGATGACGCGAGGAAATTTTATAGGCCTTTTTGACAACGTGGCTGCGTTAGTGGTCTCAGGTAATGGTTTTTCCTCCAGGAAACTTGGTTTTTTGTTCAGTAAACAGGAAAATTGACCTCAGAACATACGCAATTTACAGACGTATTATATATGGTGCAATATGGTCCAAGTTGCTAATGGGCTTAAAACTCTTCAACAAGAAACCAACCTATGGCTGGGCAGACGTTGAATCATTCTCAACTGACTCTCATCTTGTTTTGAACTCTGACGGCCATCTTGCAACAGTGGCTTAACTGGGTGATACTTGCCCTAACATTCTAGTAATTCTCTTGTGGATTTATTTGGCATTTCTGCCCTCTTTGATCAAAAATTTGTTTACTGAACGATTCTCGATTGCTGGATATTCATTCTTCTCCATCTACCAACATATAACTTAAATTTTAGAAACTACATAAGACATACCTTTTTTTTCGTGTTAATTTATAAGACATTAAACTATCAAAATAACCAATTCTACAATTTATTAATACGTTTTATGTTCTTACAACTCTTTGACCATCCCTAATAGTTGACTACGCCAACTATTATTATGAAAAGATGCTTTGCAGCAATGATGTTTAAGAGACTGTATCAGTAAATGGTATCTATTTTAGATAAAGTTACCATAAGTTAGAGAAGTATTATTTTTTCGTATTTCTAGAATATACTACAATGAAACTTATCATATTTATTGACTCATCGTTGTACATCAGCAGCAAAGTGCATCAGAAATTGCATCTGTCTTCGATTAGAGCGAACCTCGGTTGTCCTAGATCCCATATCCGCCCAGCAGGGTTATTTGAATATCTATTCAAGCACTCGAAGAGAATGTTATTCTTTTCAGTCTTTGAACATCGCATCACACTCTTAGTATTGTTATTTGGTCCAAGATGAGGTTGACTGACTGCAGGGAACTCTTTTTTGTGTACCCACTTACGTATAAAGCAAGGGGTGGAGATGCATTAAAAGTGGTTTACTATTATCATAAATAGGCAGTGATCGACAGCCACCAGAGAGATGGTTTATTAGGTTGTGACCAGGGAGGACTGAGAGATGCGTGTTTATCCCACACCGGATGACAGCCAGCTGTTGTGTAATGCCCTGATTATTAACAAACACACAAGCGGGTCAGGTAGATGTAAGGAAACATCTTGTCATTCACTGAAGAGCTAATTAAGGCAGTGCCAGCTTGCTCTGAGCAATAAACACTGAATTCTTTTAAAGACGATTTTAAGTGAGATGGAAAACATTCTTTAGAAAATTCAGAGCGCGAGACCGATGCTTGAAATGCTAGTTAATGATCTCAGACCTGTAAATTTATTTCTAAATTTTTTTCTTCCTTTATTTGACAGCGGGTCATACTACAGCAAAATGATTTTCCAAAATAAAGTTTGTTCCTATCAAAGAAATATGTGATGTGATCAGAGTTTAAGAAAATGCTTTTAATTCGAAACAAAATGCAAATATTGGAATTTTGAAAAAAAAAGGACTTTTTGGTCCCTCTTAGCACATAGTCACTATACAGTATTAGAATCCTGGAAGCACACGTGTGCATGATTTCTGAAGATTCAGATGATATCATTCGAGCGTAACTCGAATGTTTATCCTTAATGAAAGTAGCACAGAAAGTTTTCACAGTTCCAACCTCTGAGGATCAAGAGGATATACCCTGATATTAGCCCACGCGACCGCTATTTACAGTACCCGCTAAACCTGTTGTCCCACATGCCCTTGTAAGGTACACAACAAAACAATTGGAAGGCATGCGATTCATTACGTAGCCACCCCTATGATGCACCACAGGCATGCGATGGAAGTATGAAAGCTTTAGATATACATTCCTAGATGAAGAGACATCATTCTCGGGTAGGGTGGATCCGGATTTATACAGAGTTAATAGTTTTAGAAGAAAAGTATCACCAACAGGTAAACAAAACGTGTTACTTCAGCTGCACAGGAAACAACTGTTGTGATATGTTTGTGGCAAGGAAAGAAAGGCATTCTTATCTGTGAGGAATAAGACAGAGAGTTGAGTTAAAGGCTGAGAAAACAACAGATACTTGTTCACATTAGAATGGAATTTCTGTAGATTACAATTTTCGAGAAATAGATAAGTGGGAGGAGGTTGTTTCAGAAAATAGAAGGTAAGGGGATAAATAAGGAAGAGAAAAGTTGGTTCTGTGAGTTTGGAGTTGGAAAGTGAATGGATGCTAACTATTTGCAGCACATGTTAGGACCAGTTTGGAAGAGAGTGGTGGCATTACAAATGCCAATTTAGATGAGCAGTGTCCGTGGAACTATATATAGAAAAACCATGCAGCAGAAAGTGACCATCTATGAGACAGAGAGTGGAGAGCGGCTGTAAGACGGGTCATTAGTTTGAATGGAATTTTTCCTCTTTTGAATGGAGTCCAGAAGCTTGCAGAGACATTGGGGACACCGCTCCAGTTATGGGAGCAATGTTCGATAGTAGACTTCGTTTGGGTTTTGTACAAGTGAGCAGTTGTTTAGAAGATAATCCTGCAGAGGAAGTAATATTTGTGACACGCTTATTCCAAGAGAAAGTAGAAGTACGGGTAATCCCTGAGTGTCACCAAATATGAGCAAGGAGCAATAAACTCTTTTGCACTGACTGACTGACGTTGTAAATCAAAGAATTGTAAGTATTACTCTAACAGTCTAACTATTACCTGTTTCATCTGTATTTTCATTACTTTTCGGATTACATGATCAATTCCAGACAGAAGTGTTTTTCCTTCTGATTGTTCCTTGAATATTTTGACAGAAAAAGCAATCCCCTTGGATTGAAATTATCATAGAAAAGGTAGACAGACTTCCATTAACTTATAACATTGCATGTAATAAGTTAATGTTATGACATTAATGTTTTATGAGAAGTTTTAAGAGAATGTTTTAACATAAAATGTTACATGTTATAATATAGAAATTATAATGTTATAACGTAGAATAGTTAAATGTTATAAATTAATATAATGCATTCTACTTATAAGTTTAGTAATCTTTTTTTAAAAAAATCATATTCAAGGCAGTATTTTAAATCTTACCTGGTAGTTTGTAAATATACTTCATTATCTTTTAACAGTTTTCTTGGTTTTCATTAGTCAGTCCATTTCGTGAGATGGAACAAAATGTTGGCAGAAATCTACTGCCATTTTCTTAACAAAAGAAAGTTTTCAAGGAACTGCGTCCAACAGGTAGAAATAATATTAAGATTATACTTGTTTGTCTGGAGGTCCTAACTCAGTTTCTTGAAATTGTCTGCCCGAGGCGAGATTAAGGGGATTGTTAAGTACCCAAGTTAGTTACACTAATACCACATACATGATGACCAACTCAAATCTCGAACTCCCTTACCAGATGTTCAATTCCGAAATATTAAGCTCAGGATGTGAAGGGATGCTAAGAGACAATTTCAGTTCAGTGAAAAACATGAAATGGTTAAAAACATGATCTGCCTACATTGTCTCTTAGTTGAAAAGAAAAATAAACCAATGAACACTCGTCCACACATGCAATCTGATATTTCTTTAAGGAATACTTTCCTATTTTAGTATTCAGCATACACCACTGATGTTTCTTCACTCAGATGTTTGTATTTCAGCTCAATCAAATATCAGTAGCACATCCAGAGTTGCTATTAGACTTACTAGCTAGGATCTGATTTTTATAAACCGATATGAACCTGCTAATATTTCGACTGTTTCTTGATTTATCTGGAAAAATGTCTGTAGCTTCCCGAGTTCAGGTGAAACGCAGTGATATATTTAGATTTAAAGGCTAGGAATTCATCGATGATAGCTTTCCGTATTTCTTTCCCACAACAAAATCTACTTTGTTGAACTTTGCACTCATTCGTGTTCTCTAGTGGATTTGTTCCTTTCTGATGACAATAGAAATGGGTGCACCCAGACGAATACTTGATGGAGACAGCATTAACTAAATCTGAACTGAGGATAACTCAGAACAGAGGATCAAATACATGTCTTCAACTCAGCAAACGGATTTCCAAGCTATGTAGCTGACCAGTCCTTAATGAACATCAGAGGATATTTAGGAGGGTTTGTTATTCCAATCCAGAATCTTTTACACACTTTTTCTATTTTTGGCTTTCATCTACATCCATGTCTTTGCTTTATATAGTGACCTTCAACGATAATTAAGTTGCATTCAATACGGCACCCAAAGTAGATGACACAAGGGTTACTCAACAGCGCACTTACCATCCGGAGCATCAACTGTTTCGACACTGCCCTGCTGACTAAATCTTCCTGAACACCTTGACCCAACGGCTCTGACGAAATGGAGGGCTTTTTTTCTTTATTTGTTATTTTTTTTTTACTTTTACCGTTGCCCTTCCGAGCAAAGACAGCACGAGCAGAACAGAAACACTCCCATCAACACTCGCATTTTCCAGACAATGATTTACGGATCAAAACACACTACTCATCCCACTAATCCCGCTGTCCCTCGTACCACCCTCTATATTCCTTCCCCCGTCCCAAGTCCATACTTTTAGCGCCTCCGAAGCTCATCAGAAGGTTATTTTTTGCATAGAATCAACGACACGGAAACATTTGTTCACGAGACGTTCCCTAACCCTTTTACCTCTCCTTTGGCCGTGTGATGACCTCGATTCGTCGCACGAGCGGAGCACTAGTCCAAGACGGTGGTAGGTGTACTGAGTGCTCGAGGCCACCGTAACAGGTCGGGCAGGTATTTCTTTAGGATTGTGGTAGGTCGACGTCAGTTGTAAGCGGGTCTCTCTCTCAGTTGTTTTCCCCCGATTCCCCCTCGATTTTTCTCCCTCTTCATCTGCGTCCGTTCAGTTCCTGTTACTCAGGTGGTTTTCCTTTGACTGCCCCATTTGCACGAGGAGCCAGCTAGGAATAACGGACCAGAATTGAAAGTGTCTGATCGTTGTATGTGTGCGTGCGTGCGTGCGCCTTCAAGGGAGCATTTTTGATCTCGCGCGTTCTGTGACACCTCCATGTGTTTTCTTAAGAGGTACTTGTGGATGGAGTAATCGAACTGTGGCTTGGTACTCGGAAATGTGAGGGGTTTGTGGTGTGTGTTTGAAGAAGGGAAGAGACAAGGTCGGATAACAACAGAAGAAATGGGAGCTTGGAAGATTGTTGCCCTGGTGCTCATCCTCTCGATAGACTACTTAGGTAGGTGATTTCTCTTCTCGTTCCTCTACTTCTTATACTAATATTCACGAAGTGGATTTGGCATACAAATACAATTTAGATTTTAACTATGTTCACATTTATAGGTGAACGTAGTTAAAATGGGCTTATAACCTTTAACTCAATTTCCTGGCCTCTTAAAATAAATTGTAACTTTTAAATTGTTAAAATAAATCGTAAGACAAGCGGGTGAGTTAAATATTATACACCCAATGCATTTTTATGAAAATGAACAAGACAATTGTAAGACCACATTTCGAATACTGAGTTCAAGTATGAAGACCTCATCTGAAACAAGACATCGAGCTTCTTGAAAAGGTTCAAAGGGGAGCAACTCAAATGGTGAGATCGGCAGAAGGAGGACCGTTTCAGGAAAGACTCAGATTAAGTGGGCTACAGAGCTTGGCAACCAGGCCCCTCAGAGGTGACTTGATTGAGGTTTACAAGGCTCTGAGAGGGATTAGTAAAAAAATTAAGGTTAAATTCTCACTCTTCTAAAGAATTCCGGAAGTGGGGTCATAAATTAAAATTACAGGGCTTGAGGATTACATTAGACTGTAGGAAGTTTTCTTTTAGTCAGCGAGTAACAGTTGGAGGCTGACAGTTTGAATAAATTAAAAGGTCAACTGGATACCTGTGAGACAAGGGATGCATATAATTTGCGTTTTCTTATCTACTTTTTTTTTTGTATTTTTTTTTTTGCCATTGCAGCAAAAGCCTGTGGCTTCCTTGCACTGATGGTGAATACTATTACTATTACTATGGCGAGAAAAGGAGTTTTATACTCGTACAATATACTAAACATTAAAAATTATATATATATATTTTTTTTTCAATTCGCAGAAAGCAGAATTCTTTATGAAATAAGATAATCACATTTGCAGTATCTTAGACCATAGACTACAGGTGTCTGAAGTCATGAATTCAGCTAACTTCATGGCTTTGTATTTATAAAATCACTCATAATGTTCAGAATTATCAACTTTTTTGATTTTCCATTAATATTTCATATATCACGATTTAGGTGTGAAAACAGACTGATTGCTGTTGAGCAATCTTGAGAAGGCTTTTCTCCGTTTGACCGCAGTATTTAAAAATCAAAATTAAGTCTTTAGTCCCAAGGGAAACCCAATACTTTACTAAGAAGGCGTTAGTAAAGAAGGTCTTATTGTGAGTAGCATGTAACGCATACTTCACGAACAGCTGATTATGACAACATTGAAATCGTATCTGTTTCCTGCATCTCTGTCTAAAGTGAATTTTAATTATCCCAACCCCCTTCTAGAGAAATTTCGAAATCCATCATTACCTCGTACCACTTTTCTTAATCACAAAAGATCAATAAATTCAGGAAATAACCAGAAATTACCAGAGCAGAGATTAAGTAGTAGTTGCCTAACTTATAAATGAGAAAGCAATCATAATTCTCATTGCCCCAGGATTCACAAGAAATAGTTCTGCATTCATTTTCCGGCAGTTTGTTTTCTCTAGGAGTGGATGACACACATCAAACAGAGCAGTAATGGAAAATTAACTCCTAAAATTAAGGCCAATTTACTCCGTGTATATATTGTCTGAAAATTGCGTTTGTTCTGCTTGCTGGATGAAAATTTTCGATTTTCTGTTTTTTGGACGAATAACCAGAGTTTTCGGGAGAGAAAATCCTGCCACCCTCGCCTGACACCGACTAAGTCAGCCATGTTGGAAAAAGACCCATAAAAATTCCTTACATCGACGAAGAGACTTGAACTGAAGTCTTTTCCACCTGGTGTGGGGAGGACAGCGATTCTACCACCTGTGTTACCCACGAGGGTGAGTGAGAGAGAGAGAGAGAGAGAGAGAGAGAGAGAGAGAGAGAGAGAGAGAGAGACCATCATGTGTTCAAAGTTCTTGTTTAGTGCTGCCACAGCTTGTAACTGTTTCATTTTGATGCCATTCTTGGCCTGGTATTATTATCTTAGAAATCTTTTCCTCAATTTCATCGTTAGATATAAAACTGCCTTAAAGAAATCAGTAATCACTAAGTGACAGTGGTCGGTCTGAAGCTACAAACGAGTCTTGATTACGAAAATGTGCCAATACCACTTCGTGTTAGTAGGAGATGTCTACGAATACTACTTTTGGTTTTCAATCCATTACTTACAAAACCCTCAAACCGCTGATTAGCATATCCTCTCACACATTTCCGGTATCGTTCTAAATGATATCATCGGCTACTTGAAGTGAACACCCTGCAGGAAAGAACAACCTGTTTTGGGGACGTGTTTACCTTGGGGAGTTTACAAATACTAGATTGAAGTGTTGCACGGTTTGGAAGGTAATTGCAGAGTATTTTATTTTTTAAAAATTTATTGCAACATTAAATTCTTATCCTACTCAGTTTTTTAAGGAAAGTGAGGGACTGTGATGAGTTCTATAATTGGTCTTCCGCACTGTTCGGGGTTCTGCCTCAACTATTGTGATTGAGTCTTATTGTGAACTCGGATTGTTATTTAATTTGATCAGATTTTCGAACGTAGTGTATTTACAAGAGCTTGGATATGTTCGGTTGAGCAATCAAATAGAAAATCTCAGTCTAAAAGCAGTTTCAGTGTTGAATAGGATGGTAATATTGCGATGTCACGCTTCAGTTCTTATTAGGTATAGAAAGCGTTTACTGGGTATTACAGTCAAATCTGTCATCGACATGTTTCGATTTTTCAGGGCAAATTTAATTTTTAAAATTGCTTCCGGCTTTTTTGTTTATGTATGTGTGCACATGCGTTTATGTACTGACATTCTGTGCTTGGGTAACTGACTTAAAACAGATAAAATAGAAATTCGGGCAAAACAAAGTTTCATTTTAAACGCTTCTACTTGATCAGATCACAACGAAAAACGCAGTGATCTGAATAAGCAGATCACTTTTTTGTTTTCGTACCGGTTAAGGGCTTTAACTCATATCTTTCTCCACGAAGTTGATAGAGTGATGAAGAATGAATGAAAAATTAAATAAACTAAAAAGAAATTCCGAAAGAGATGGGGATTTCTTTTTCTGGGGAGGTGGAGATTTCTGGAATGGTATATATTCCCTATTTTCATGCCCAATATAGAGTAATTATCACTCCAATGTCCCAAATGTTTCGTGGTATTTTGTACAGTGTACCAAACACCATGAAAAATATACATTTTTTACGATAACTACAAAGTAAAAATTACATTTAATCCTAAAACTTAATTGTTAAAATCGGTATTTAGAATTCGTTATGGAGGAGCAAAAACTTTTGTAATTTACGTGGGCAGCGATATTAAAAGTCTCTTGAGATAAAGTGCATTATGCTGTCCATATACGAGGGAAGGTTGAAAAGTTCTTAGCTTCTCATAGAAGGACTGCTGAATGAAATTTAGAAGATTTTGACTCAAATCAATTGTTGACTGCATCCATCACTGTCGAATTTCTGTCCTTTCAAGTCGATGGAGCCAAATCCAGTAAAAAGGGTGGATGGTGTAATGGCTTGAAAATTCTCCGGAAAAGTCAGGTTTTTCGTCTAGCAAAGAGAAAATTGACCTCAGAACACATGCAATTTACAGACAATATACACCGAGCAATATGGCCTTAGTCGTTGATGCTCCTAAAAACCCCTACTACAATAACTGAGTCACAAACGCTGTGTGCGCCGGTGCATTGTCTTGATGTTACCGATTTCTTGACTATTGCATTATCTGGAAACTTTAATTTATTTGGAGTTGCAAAAGATTTTTTGCGTAAATTAAAATTCCTCTCAATTTACGAAAAATAGTTTAACGGCAAGAAATGCAGAGCGGGCGATAAAAATACTCACCAAACGGGATCCGCAGGTTGATGAGGAGAGCCAGTTATCACACCCCCTTCAATCTCAATGTCCTTGGACGCCTTTTGAACTACTAGGAGTGTGTGAAGGGTTGTGGAATGCTCAGAACGTGACGGACGTGCAGTACATAACATAAAACACACGCAATTAGAAATTTTTTAAAACGTCATAACAACGTTCTTTTGAAAGAAAGAGTTCATGAATTGTGGGAGAAAAAGCTCGCTTTCCTGCTACACCCTCAGTATATGTTGACTGTTGTTATTTAAAATTTCAAGAATGGATCTAAGAATATTAAATTTTGGTCAGTAGATCAATGATTTCCTTACCAATGGAGTTTCGTAGCTTACGATTTCAGGAAACCTATTTTCAGTAAATTATTTTCCGATCTCATAACTACTGATTGATCTTCTCTTCTCTCATCTAAAGCCTGGTGTACACTTGAGCACTAGGATCAGTTATTTTACGAAACATCGAAGGATGTTACGTAACACCACTCGGGTTAGTGTGGAAGGCTGTTGCCAGTTTTCAGTGCTCTCGCCGGTAGTACAATGGACATAACCACCGTCCTCCTGAATCGGTTGCGGAAAAGGCCTGGGTTCGAATCCTGTCAGTGGGGGGGGGGAAGGAATTTTTATGGACCTTTTTCACAATGTGGCTGAGTTAATCGGTCCCAGGTGAGGGCTGCATGGTTCTTCTCCTGGAAACTCAGGTTTTTCATCCAGCAGGCAAATCGATCACAGGATACACACATAATGTGCTGACACCTCATATCCTCAGTTACTTTGACGATTAAAACACTTGTAGCTTAACTAAAGCACGGTATTTTAAAATTTTAATGATAATCGTATTTTAAGGTTAAAGTTTTGAAATTTTTAAAATGTGTGATTTTGGAAAACTATTTATTTACAGTGAAGGGTCAGGGAACTTTAAAAATGCTCATAAACCGAATTATTGGCTAACCCAGTTAATGCAAAGACAACTAATGCAGTTGTTTAAATCGGAGGGGCTAGAAAATTTCGAATTAAGACAGGGTTTACATCGGAAAATGACTAGCTTTTCAAGGTCCGATTGCATATACCTTATTGGTATGAATTTCATAGATTTTAGTGTTCTCTCTTTTAATTTAAATAGGGTGGGTTGGCCTACCCCCACCTCTACAAAAACTGTGGCCCTGTCTGACTTGATAACGTCCTAAGTCCCTCGGCCGCCTTCATTACCTCAGTTCCAGTCTGCCTCAGTTCAATTGAATCTCTCCGGATCTTTCATTCGTTCCTTCTCTTCAGACTCTGTTTCCTTTTATCGATATCTAATGACTATTGATTCCGCAGCCTTCTGATAGCCACTGAGCATGACATTTAGTACACTCTTACCCCTATCCAATAACTACTCAAAGGGTCTTGATTGAGACTAATTTCCAGATATAATTCTGTAAGAAAGCTAATAGTTATTAATGGAAATAGTCCTCCCCATGTTTCTTTCAGAGAAGTTTCCAAGACTCTTCCCTTCCATTGTTCTACTTAATTTTTGTGATTGAATAGCCTATAGCTCATTTTATATTTTCTTGATCTCAAAGAACACAAGTCATTAATATTACTGGAATCGTGTAAGTCGTGACATGACTTTTTGTAATTATTAATATTTCGCTATTCGTTCATTTACATCTTGTGAATAAACGAAATTAATTATAGGATTATACTCTTGATTAAGAAGTGGGCAGAATCTAAGGCAGTGAACCGATATGGCGTAGGTGGCCAGTGTAATGTTGAGTCAGTTTGGTGTGACATAATTACTGGGAAAACAAAAATGAAATATCCCTATACAGACCAATACTAGAAGGAAAGAGCTTAACACATTGGTTTACTGGATATGAATGACCTAACTATTGATGATCTGTACTGATTGTTGATATGGTGAATAAACATCTGCATCTATAATCATGCATGAAGACGTTTTTAGGGATGGGTTTGGCAGAAGTCTATCTAATACTGATAGACAGTTAAATGATTTTAAAATAACAGGAAGCAATGCGGAAAAGAAATTGCTGCAGCTCAGAATGAACAAGTCACTTGGTGCTGATGGAATCTTATATTAAAATAAGCTGCAAAAGAGGTATTTAAACCTTTAGCCATAAATGAGAGCATCCTTTGATTCCAAAGTACCTGTAGGTTGGAGATGTACAAATGTATCTTCTAATCACAAGGATGGTTAAAGGATAAAGTGGGTAACTACAGATCTAGAAGTTTAACCTCTGTTCCAGGGGAAAATAAAGAAATCAGTATTAAAAGAATAATGCGCGATCTTATTGGAGTGGAGTTGCAACCACAGCGTGGATTTGTTAAAGGGAGGTCATGCCTCATCAGTGTTATTAGCTGTTATGAGTTTGTTACAAAGAAACCGGATACAAAGAATAATTTTGACATCTTATACTTAGATTTAGAAAAAATATTTATTTAGGGGTAACTGTTCGGTCCAACATGAAATTCTCTGAACAGAAAAAAAAAAACAAGCTGCTAGAACAACTCATGGAGTTCTGTCGATGATGTACAGGAACTTTTCCAGCAGAGAAAAGGAGGTGATCATCCTGTTGTACAAGACATGATCAGGCCACCTCTTGAGTAAGGCATGCAGGTCCGGAGGCTTCATTTTAGGAAGGACGTATATCTGTTGGAAAGGGTGCAGAGGAGAGAAACGAGATTAGTTGGGAGCAAAAAATGATAATTTTACGAAGCTTGGTGTTCTGAAAATTACACTCTTTGGTAGGTTGGTGCGCGGTGGCCTGATTGAAGTGTATAAGGCTTTAAAAGGATTAAGAAAACTAAACTCAGATGGCACCTGTACTCTTTCTCAGATGAAACACAAGGCGGTATATGTTTAAATTGAAGAAAAAAAAAAAAGGACTGTTGGAGAACATATGTGAAGAAATTTGCATTCAGCCAAAGAGTAATCAACTGCTGGAATTAACCATGCCAATGGGTAGGTTGAATAAATTTAAGGAAAGTTTAGACATGTTATTTTAAGAAATGGAGAAATGAATTTTTTGTTGATTATGTTTACAAACCCCATGCTTCGTAAAAATATCCTTTTTTTTTGTTTAAGCTTTCCAGTATTTTGTTTGCCAATGAATAACGCTCATTCACCATCATCAGACACTTGATAAGCCAAATTTCCAGCACTCCTGAAATATACTATCGTGAAGAGTAAAAACGATTGTGGAGAAGAGATTGTTACCTCTTTCTGGCAATTGGTATATTTCAATTTTATATTGATATATCTCCTGATAGGTCTAACCTTTTTACTGGAATGAACTTTAATTCACCATAGGTCTGATCCTCTCAATTTAAGTAGTCCTGAAAATGATGCAAAAAAAAAAAAAAAAAAACCAAATCTAAATGATGCAAAAAAAACCCAAATCTAAATGATGCAAAAAATCTGCAATACAAGATTAACAACATCCAAGTACTGAATGTAACTTGCTGGTGGGGGATACAAAGAAATTTAATATATTTCAAGCATTAGATATAATAACTGTAGGATTCTGTTTAAAAATTATGATGCGGATTCGATTTGGCCCTACCAAATAAACACAATTTTAGTGGTTGGATCGAACAGAGATAAATCAGTGGAGTTGGACGGGATATGTTAGGGCCTTTGAGAAAATTTTCCCAAAGATTTTCACTCACTATTGATATGACTAGGCCAAGAACAGAGCGGCGAGAATTTTCACTAGAAACTCCAGTCCCAACCCACAAAGAATCAGATTTAATATAAATCTTAGGTCGTTCTTAAAGTCGATATTTAAGATTTATATGAAATGTTAAAACGTTCTTAAATCTCGACACCAAGAAAGATTTATGAATTATATTAGGAAACACTATCCATTTATCTGGAGCTGTAGCATCTTTTATTGCCTTGTACTCGCTGTTGCATATAATAAATCTAACCTCAAGTTTCCGAGTAATGAAAATAAATTTAAATAAATATCAGCAGATATTCCTATCGAGATCTTATGGCAGACCAAAGAAGGTCATCATGAGAAAGTAGCACTTTTAGATGGTGAAAAGGTTAATTATGTTGGTTTGATGTGCCACATTTGTACACTCTTCTAAAGGAGTAAGGCCGCCCGAAGCGATGTAGCTAAGAAGTATCATTCAGTGCGTGCGGGAGTGATCCCCCCCCTCATGCCTGCTCCCCTCGTGAACAAAATCAGATCGAAGTGGTAACACGACTCGAGTGTAACGTAGCCCCATTGTGTAAACGAGGTTAAGCAGCGCTGAAAGGAAGTTGTGGGCTCACCACCTTCCGAAATGCCCTTCGCAAGAGGGCGTATAGGAGATGCGATAAAGCATGTGATCAGGGCGCCACTTTCGTGGCTCGCTGCTTCAGCATTTGTTTAAGGACGGAACAAGGTCGTTGCCACGAAGCTTCCCAATACTGGTTATCATAATTGGACAACCTGCCGTATTTTTGTTTAAATATTCACATCAGTTTAAAATCGATTAATTTAAAACAGTGCTGCTTCAATAACTGCTTCATTCAGTTGTTCCTTGCAGGACTTTGAGGCAGGCGTCTCAGACGCGTGGGCCGCACTCATATTTTTCGATGTGTAACTGTATGTTTTAGAATGATAGTTCATTTAGGAATTATGTAAAATGGTATTCAGCCTTTATAAAGCAGTACACCTAAAGTAATATATAGATATCATTCAAAAACTATCCCGTTGTTTGTTTCATGAGAGACACTGTCGTGAATATAAAACAGAAAAAACAAATTTAAAATAATTGGAAAATCTGTATATAAGTTTCAAAAACTTAGTAACTCGCATAACAAAAATATCCTGTTTCAACCAAGGCAATGGCAAGGTTCATACAATGATCAGCGGTAAAAGATTCTAAAATAGGTAGACAATTGAGACCAAGTCCACGCTGTTAGTGTTCTTCAGTACTCGAACACAGTACATCATAATAGGTCCAAACTGTCATTAACCATCATTGCCATGGTGGAAACACTGCACATGGATAAGAAACTAATGTCATGTAAGCTTCCACCGCAGTAGCTAAGTTTTTGTATTGTCTGGCCAAAGTCTGCTTAAAATTTCTTGAGAATACTTAAACTTAGGAAAGTGTCCTCGAACAGGCCAAATATTTTGTTCTGAATATGGATATGCAGACTTTCTGAGATCGCGTATGACAAATTTGTTGTTTGTAGGTTTTAAGCGCATCAGCAACTTAGGTCATAATTGCGTCGTATATATGATATGTCTGTAAATTCTGTGTTCCTGGATCGATTTGCTGTTTTCTGGAAGAAAAGCCAGTTTGCTGGAAGCAAAAATCCATGCTATCTTCCCCTGAGATCGACTAATTCATCTACTTTGTGAAAAAGACCCACCCAAATTTCGGTGTGGAGAGGACGGCGATTACAATGTGGGACACCTCCAACTTACTCTTCCTATGTGGTGCAGCAAAACACAGCACAGCAGGTGATGATTTCTATCCTGTAGTTCGATTCTGGCACAGTGCAGTTTGAAGTCGAATATGACAAGTAAACCATCTGTTCTTAGATCCACTTCAGTACCAAGAATTCTGGCGGTGGACCACATTTACTACAAAACGAAGTATGGATCTCAGGCAGGAGACGAACACGTCATGATGAATATCCGTATTATATATTTTGCAGAAGCCCACCTTAATGCTCCAGGGGGATTTTATTATTTTTACGCGAACAAACTGAACGCGATGCCTGAATGACAGACAAATTACATTCAATTGAAAATGAGTCTCATATAATGTCAAATTATGAGGTACTTCTTAAGAATCTTCAAATAAAATAACCACTGGAAATGTGTGGGTGTTAAGAGTCCAAGCAACTAAGGTTATGAGGCAATAGATGTCAGTAAATTGCATGCATTCTGTGGTCAATTATTTGTTGACTAATGTATAACCCGATTTTCCGGAATAAAATCATCCAAACCCTCTCCTGACAACGATTAACTCAGCAAGTTGTAGAAAAAAAGCCCATAAAAGTTCCTTCAGCTTTTCACGGGATTCAAACCAGAGAATTTTGCATCCGGTGTGTGTGCGGAGGAGAGCAATTATATCCACTGTGCTACACGCAAGGGCTTCCAATGACAATCATTGTTCACAATTTATTAATTTATAATTATAACACTTGTGTAAATATAAATATTTTGCATTTACAGTCACACATGAAGTTTTTCAATTTGAGGCTAACAGGAGCCTACTTAATGTTAACTGGAAGCTGCACGATTTTAAACAGTAAAGGAATTACTGTCCAATCGCCTTGGCCCAAAGGATGATGAGAGTAATTATAGACTTTCAAATTTGTCTTCTTTGACAGGAAAAATTATGGAGTTTATAGTTAAAAAATATTGGATTGTCTAGGAAACAGTGGAACTATAAATGAATCATCTCATGGCTTTGTTAAGAGAAGATCATGCCTAACTAATTCAATTAATTACTACGAGGCTGTCAAAAATTGGATGCAAAGAATAGTTTAAAGTATTCAAGGCAAATTGCTGAATAAAGTTGTAGAATGCATGTCGGAAAGTTGTCTTTAATCAGAGACAAATTTTCTTTCGATGTTGCAATTAATTTCCACCTCATCTTGGTGAAGTGGAAGTATATATATACTATTTTACAAATCTGCATATGGAAAATCTATAAATATAAAATTCTACTTGATCTAAAATACATTTAGCTAAATTATGGTGACCAGATTTTAAGAAACAAACAACGAGATATATCTATCACAGATGACTTTTCTTTGACTTGCTATTATTCGATATAAACTAGAGTGAAACACGTGGTGAATCAGTAAACATTATTTTATTACGATTATGTTCTTTAAATTCTTTAACTTGAGACGTTTATCCATATAAAATCCAAAGATTACAGACATAAAGTTCTACGTAGTTTAGTCCCAAAACTGTCAACGATTATTTCCTCTTGTATCAACTTTATCAATATCTAATAAAACTGAAAGTACCTCTTATAATATGCAAAATAACAATCATCTTTTATTTAACTTCTAAATGAAATGGCATTGGAATAAATTGGACTATTTTCATATTTGCCGGGACAACGGGACACTTCACTCAAAAATGGGACGTCTGATTACCTCAACGAAACTACAATTATTCCAAATCCACACAAAATCCATGAAAAGTATGAAACCTGAGTTATATCCTTTCCACATCTCAAAAATAGAATAAAATTGAGAAAGTTCAAAGCTCTACACGTTTGCTTCAGCGAGTGGACCCAAAATGTTGTGGAAACTAAAGTCATATTTTATTAGATCATAATTTAAGTAATTCCAATAAAAAGGAATTCGTATAAAATATTAATCAACTATTCCTTTATATCTTGGTGCCCGTATAGACACTAAGCAATAACAGGATTTTCAAATACTTCCCGTTGATAAAGAATCCACCAACATCACTGCAATAAAATGCGCCACATAAAAGACCTTGTGCATAAAAGTGATCATAAATGACACTTTATGCGAATCCATTATTAGATATGAGCCTGAAGTACGCAGTTTTGCTGCAGGCATTTTGATAAACTAGTTGTGGAGAATATAACAACGCCTAACAGGCCCACCTGGAAGTGGTTTTAACAACATAAAAGCAGTCTTAACTAGCCAAGGACTGCAGCAATCAGAAAGAAAAATGTTAAGTGTATTAGTATGTAATAGGAATGCTCCATTATTATTGATATGCACATAAAAATGATGAAACGAAATATCCACACAAACCATTATATGATAATCACAATATGTTTACAAATTTGTCTCCAGATGGCAATGTCATTTAACAGAGATATTTATTACATTGAGTTTTAAAAAAGCTGTTTTGTCTCATTATCAATAAATAAATCAATAACCTGTTCAGAATAATGTTAGCTCTAGGGGACAGACCCTAATGAGCAGAAATACTCTCATATATTAAAGCTTTACTCTTTTTGTTGGCTGTAATAAATTCAAATATGGTTTCTCCGGTCTCCTGAAATGGAAATAAGAATCCAAATAGGTCAGTGCCATTTGCTATCATCGTATTCATATTTCATGGGTTTAAATCCAATAACAACCAGACTCTGTTAAAATGTTATTCATGTATCATGTTTGCACGTATGGTGCAAGATCCATGAGTGACAACATGCTGCTTCCAATCGGCTTTATTGTATTTTATCAAATCGGTTTTATTTTATCAAAATTGCATAAAAAATGTTTGCATTTTTTATGGCAATTGGGAATTATGAGGAGTACTGTATATCTTAATTTCTTAATGCAAATATTCATTAAATCATATGTATTTAAGCACCTTTTCTTTTTTATACTTCTAAGAGAGTAGGATGTCGAACACGTAATGAACAAATTGATTTGAAACCTGACTCCTGAAGAAAGGGGGGTTCAATATTTGTCTTAATATCCGTGTCTTGTTTAAGGGTTCGATAAGAGATTTAATATTTCTGTTCAATTTTTTATTTAACGTGCTCAAAATTTACAGATAAATCCATCAAGAAATCGTCAATTTAGAAGATAAGTCCATCAAGAAATTGTCAATTATAAGATAAAGCCATCAGTCAAATAAAACATACAACTTTAAAAGAGAAGTGTTCTTCGAGTAATCATAATCAATCAAATTCTGGGTTTTTGGTATATTTTTTTGTTGATATTCAACATTTATCAGACACAATTTGTATTTTGACTAAAAAAAGAAAACTTCAATTATCAATGTTTATTTCTACGTTTATACACCGATGAGCCAAAAAATTATGATCATCTACCTAATATGATGTTGGTCCTCCACGTCCAGCCAAAACAGCTCGTACCCAGCGAGGCATGGACGCCACAAGATTTCTAAATGTGTCTTGTGGTATTTGGTACCAACACGTAATCAGCATATCCTTTAACTCCCGTAAAGTCCTTGGTTGAGACACGCCGCAGATCGGAGTTACTGTTCAACACAAGCCACAGATGCTCGATGGGATTGATGTCTGGGGAATTTGGAGGCCAGGGAGAAACCTGGAAGTCTTCATCATGTCTCGAACCAGTCTCGAACAATCCGGGCTGTGTGGCATGGCGCATTACCCTGCTGAAAGACGGCACCGCCAGAGGAGGACCGTTGCCACGAAAGGATGTACAGTACTTGGCCAGAAATGATGTTTAGGTATAGGTATATTTTGGTCTAATGGCTCCTGGGATTTCTCCCATCTCCGCGTATGTGCACTGTATCGGACAAGCCAGGGATTTAAAAGTATATGGGTCATGTGGTATCTAGCATGTTGTGTCCCCTGTTCATCCCGCCTGTTAGCCGCCGGGACCCTAATGGGACCTGGCGTTACCAGACCGTGCCACGGGGAGGCTGGCCGGGTGTTACCTGTATATAATACTCTGACGGGTTCTGCACCTACTTTCCTGGGATTTCAATGGCTAGGACCTCAAAAAAAAAAAAAAAAAAAATGCTCGCGGTTAGTCTCCTTTGTTAGGATAATTTAGAAGAAGCTTGCGAGGGGTTATACGCTGAAATAATATTTTTTATATGCCGAAAATGGGTCGGGCAAGAAATTTTGATGTAGTTAAATTTGGACGCATAGGGCTGAAAACGCTGTAACAATCAACAGTAAAGGAGGGGAAGAGTCTGAAGACTGGAGGAAAGAAAAGGAAGTAAGGGACCGAAAGAGAGGATGGCCCCGCGTTCGCAGTGGAGCAGGTCCGTGCTTCACCAGACTGAAGAGATATGGAAAAGGGCAGGAGTGGGGGGACAAAGCCCTCTCTCCCCACTGGAAGGGAAAAAAAGCACCGATCAAGAGAGAAACAGTGTATGATGAGTCATATGACCACTTTGGATATCCTTAAGTCCAGGTGCCCAGCAAGACAAGATGAGGTTCTTCTGGTCTTCTGTAGTGTCTCTGACCGAGTTGAGTCACAGTGGAGGACACTGATATGTCCTACCTCCAGTCTTTATTGGTGTGTTTTCTTTGTCTGTTGTGTTTGAGCATCACGGAACTTTTCCTTCGAATTTGTCCAAATATCATTAACATATGACAATATATTACCATTTATACTGACGAAATCCATCTTGGCGATCATTGACCCCAAGGATGATTTCAAAATAGTTTAAGAGTCGGCTGGTGATGGAATTCTATCTGTATTACTTTGGAAAGACTAGAGGTAATGCAATGGGACGATAATTGAGTGGGAAGGATTTGTCACCCTTTTTAGGAACTGTCATCCTTTTTAGCTTACATACAATCTTCTGGCTGGATGTAAGCAAATTTCCAGGAAGAAGGAAAAAACACTAGAGGAACAAGAAAGTGAAAAAAATGAAAAGAAGAGAAAGCTCAGGAGCACGGGTTTTGCGAACAAGTGGAGAAGTGCTATCAGGCATCAAGGTGGTTCAGAATTCTTCTAACATCCTTCTGTAAGAAAGTCTCTTCCATGTTTTGGTCCAGTCATATCATACCAGTTTGTTGTCGCTTAGAAGGTCAACCTTAACACACCTGGCTGCATCTTAGTTTGGGAATCCTTTGCTGTTGTCATTCGCTTAGGAAGTCAAGAGGGAGACCAACTGCCTGATCTTTATCAATGGATTTCTTTTCAAAGTAGTATACTAGTCTCATCCCTCTTTTGGACCATGTACGTTGTTGTTGTTATTTGGTTTTTAGGAGCATTAGCAACTAAGGCCATATTGTTCCGGGATATGCGGTGGTCATTTCCTGACCTTTCCGTATCCTCCGTATTTAGTGGTGACGGGCTCGAACCCCGGTCTAATCAAGAAGCGTGTGCTACGCACTGCTGCTGCTCCTTCCCACCTGGCTACGGAGGCGCCTCATGTAGGTTGTATAAGATTCGTTGTTACTAAGGTGGCCCAACCAGATTCTGGTTGCCTCACAGGTTGGGGATCCATTCCAGTGATTCAGTGAGGCGTGTAGTTTTTCCTGGGTCAGTTCCTGATCCTGTGCGAAATATTCGGAGTATATTTTGGGCATTATTTTTGTTGTTCCTTAGAGAGGTGTTTCTCTGAATTTAGTCAGGTTTTAGTTGTGTTTCTGTTACTCTGGGCAATTGAGGAATGGCTGTTGTCTCGTGATTGATTGATTGTCCTATTCGTGGATTTATGAACTTTTGGGATAGCTCCACTCAAAGGAAGGGTAGGACTCGTTGAGAACAGTTTTTGTGCAAAAAGTGTAAAGGCTTTGTAGATCTCTTCCTCTTGCAGAACGATGTGATGTTTAGGTAGAGGGTAGACGTCAGAGTGCCCGGCACATGGAAGACTGGACCCAAGGTATCCCAGCAGAACATCGCCCAAAGCATGACACCGCCGCTATCGGCTTCACATTACTTCCTTAGGTAAACCGTATACGTACCCGGCCGTCCACCTGGTGCAACGGAAACGTCATTCCTCGGACCAGACGACCTTCTTCCAATCCCACAAGGCTCAGTTTCGATGCTCGCGTGCCCACAATCTTGTTTTCACAGTCCATTGGACCTTCCAGAATAAATAAGTAATTTAGATGGGCATTTAAGAAGGCATTCTCATCATGGAATTTGGGGTGTCAATAGGGGATTGCGATCTGTACGAACACACTACGCGGTCAACCATGAAAACCGAGGTTTTCATGGTTGACCCGCACCACAAGCCGAGATTGACAAAGATTGAATATCACCAACCACAAATCAGCGATCTCACCTTGCGTTGTGCAAAGAATGCTGTTTTAGTACCCAGAGTTTTTTTTTTTTTTTTTTTTTTTTTGTAGTTGTTGGCGCATCGGCTTCTGTGGCCATAGTGCACCTCCCAAGGTTTTTGCAGTACTTTGATCCAAGCCCGAGGCGGGATTCGAACCCGCGACCTTTGGGTTGCCCAGGCAGGCACTTTACCCATCCGGCTAGCCCGGTCGGCTAGTACCCAGAGCAATGGTAACTTGTTCTGGAGTGACGAGTCTTGCTATGCCAGTTTGATGACAGTTCTGAACAAACTGTTTTAGTCAGATCAAGATTTGTTCTATTAGTATGAAAGGTTTTCTTCTTTTGCTAATAGAACATGGAATATGATTTTCTGTAAAGTTCTGGTTTTTAAATTTTGCCTGATGTTATCCTGATATTACACGTTGAGGTCCAACTACTCTCAATGGCATGGGTCTAAAATAGTGACAAAGCTGTTTGTATTGCCTATGGTAAAACACTAATAATTTTCTTTTTTTTTGCCAGAAATAAAACAGGACTGAGCTTTAGAGAATTGAAATTAACTACGATTTGGATAATTACCTGCGGATCAGCATTCAAGAAATTTATGGTGGATATTCGAGAAATTAAAGCTGTTTATTGAGAGCAAGGGTTCTCAAATTGGAAGATAGACTATAATGTGCTATTATTATCAGCAAAACTATGGATAGGATTTTCAGTCAGTGGAAGGAGGTCGTTAATATACAAAAGGAAAAGATGGAGAAAAAAAAATCTTGGGGAACTCCAGCATTACTTTAGAAGTTAGAAGAAATGGACCCGCCTACCATCATCCGCAGTGAGGGGTAAAAGAGAAACTATTTATCCAACGGGGAGGACACATGGCAATTTACAGGATGGGAGCTTCTTTTGAAGGCTTTTATAGAAACACAATCGGAAATATTACAAATGTCAGGAGCAACTGATTGAGCATCACGGAACTTTTCCTTCGAATTTGTCCAAATGTCATTAACATATGACAATATATTACCATTTATACTGACGAAATCCATCTTGGCGATCATTGACCCCAAGGATGATTTCAAAATAGTTTAAGAGTCGGCTGGTGATGGAATTCTATCTGTATTACTTTGGAAAGAGTAGAGATAATGCAATGGGACGATAATTGAGTGGGAAGGATTTGTCACCCTTTTTAGGAACTGTCATCCTTTTTAGCTTACATACAATCTTCTGGCTGGATGTAAGCAAATTTCCGGGCAGAAGGAAAAAAACACTAGAGGAACAAGAAAGTGAAAAAGACGAAAAGAAGAGAAAACTCAGGAGCGGGTTTTGCGAACAAGTAGAGAAATGCTACCAGGCATCAAGGTTGTTCAGAATTATTCTAACATCCTTCTGTCGGAAACCAACTGAAGCCATTTAGAAGTATGTTTGGTATGGCAGGAGGTGATTTCCATACAGTAGACCATCATGCAAGACAGTTGGGAAGTAAAGTAAGATGCTAGTAAGTCGGCTTTATTTCTAGCTAAGGGTGAACAGAACCATCAGTTATAAGACAGGTCGAAGTACAGGTGGATAGAAATTTCGGCAAAAGCTTTGGCCAGAGACCAGAAGGCTCGACTACTATTCGTACAAGAAGAAAGTTTTCTGTTCTTAGCCTGTTCAGAATTAAGTTTGATTATTTAATAATTGTTTAGCAACTGTTGCGAGCTTTAGTGTAGGCAGGGTACGAAAACTGGAGATTTGGACACAAGCCAGTTGCTATAGGCTTCATCCTTATAGAAAATTGCCTTAGAACATTTATTGGAAAACAAAGTTTTTGATAAAGGACGAGACTTCAGGTTAAATGTGGAACCAAGGATTTAATCCCTGCAAGAATAATTGTGTTGATTTCATCTGAGGTAATAGAATTTGTGAAGGACCTTACGTGCTTTAAAGTGATTTGTGAAAGAGCATTAATGAAGAACCGTAGTGGTTTAAAGCCTTGTTGGTGAGAAAAAGATGAAGTGTGTTGGGTGTATGGTTAGGATTGTTTGGTTGGCAGGTAAATGAACAAACTGTGTGAGATCAATAGTAATCTCAAAAGCCTCAGCATATCGCGAGCCTGCGTCCGTGTAACTAGAAAATTGAAGTAATCTCGGGTTGAAAATACAAAGGAAAGTTACATCGCAGTTAGATCACTGTTAGAAAGGTTAAATTGTGGAAAGTCGAGTTACTAAGAAAGAAAATCAAATAATTCAGAGTGATTAGTCGGGTTGAAAGAACGATAGAAGCAACAGATAACTAAGGGTCCCTTTGCCAGCTGGAGTAAAGAGATTTTTTTTAGCCAGTGATCAAAAAGAGGAGATTTTAGATTAGCAAGTCTATGAGCTTTGAGCTTTCAGCAAAGTGATGGTATTGAGCAAGATGATAAGAGTCATCTACCATCTATATTAATTATGAATTTTTATAAATACATATGATAACTTAAAGCCTATTCTACTACTATTTACTTTCTGGGCGTGTTTTTGTTTTATGGGTCGTGAGTGATTGAGCAGGAAAGTGAATTTGAAACTGAAGAGAAAATGAGATTTGATGTGTGCGCGCAATGCGTGGTTACTAAACGAATAAAGTAATAATAATTAGTAATTCAGTTTCGTTCAGATTATAATGATGAATAATAATTCCATGTATTGCATTGAACTACACAGGTGTAAGGTTAAGTTATTTTAAGACCTACATTTCGGGGCTTTCAATATAATCCTATTATTAATCCTATTATTAAATGCCGATCTTCAGGTAATTCTCCAGTGGGGCAAAGACAACTTAGTTGATTTCAACCCTTCTAAAACTCAATCTTGTCTTATATCTCGCAAAAAGGATTCTTCTGCTCCTATGCTTATCTTTAGTGACACTCCGATTTCTAGGCAAAATGATATATCTCTTTTGGGGATTACCCTGACTTCTAATCTCTCTCTCTCTCTTGGCACAAGCACATTACAAATATTGCTTCCTCTGCATCTAAAAAACTTGGTTTTCTCTTTCGCTCTCGGCGTTACTTTTCTCCCAAACAGCTGCTCACTCTGTATAAATCGCAAATCCGCCCTGCCATGGAATATTGTTCCCACATCTGGGGTGGTGCCCCCAAAACCTCTCTCAGGCTTCTTGATTCCATTCAGAAGAGGGCAGTTAGGTTAATTAATGATTCATCTCTAACAGAGTCTCTCCACTCGCTTTCTCATAGACGCACTGTTTCGGCTGCATGCCTCTTCTACAGATACTTCCACGGGCACTGTGCTTCTGAATTGGCTTCTATAATTCCCGCTCTCTCTTTCAAAACAGTCCGAACACGTGCCGCCACCAGCCAACATCCATTTACTGTCCAACTTCAAACCCACAGAACCAACTTTTCATCTTCCTCATTTATTCATTCAACTGCCGTTTTCTGGAACAACCTTCCTTCATACGTATTTCCTGAAAATTACAATCTACAGAAGTTCAAGTCCAATGTCAACAAATATCTTCTTTCGTCTTCTCAACCTCCAACCCAAGCACGGTACTAAGTACTATAGGTTATAATACCTCTCGTGTTTGGGGTTCTCATAAAAAAAAAAAAAAAAAAAAAATTCGCCAATATACAGTTAAATGTTCTGTACAGTAACGTTAGGTTAGGTGTTTGTGTGTGTTAAGCGGCAAAGCAATTAAGATTATGAGGTGTCAGTAAATTGTGTCTTCGTGTATTCTTCGGTTGCTTTTTTCTTTGCTGAACAAAAATCTCCTCTTTCCAGGATCAAAAACTATCCGCGTCTGAGACCGACTAACTTGGCCACGCAGCCAACAATTCTCATAAAAATTGTTCGCAGGATTGAAACTCGGGCCTTTTTCACTCAGTGCAGACACAGTGGATATAGTTTCTATTGCTAAAGATGCAGTAATTTGGTTCGTGGGTAAAATATTTGGTTAATATGGGATGTTCTATTAAAATTATTACTTGAAGTTCATTTAGTTAATGAAATGTGGGAAAAGTTCGTAAATTTTTCTGGTCAAATAGGAATATAAAAGGACGAAAAACGTTATGCTTATTAATTAAATATACGTAATTATGATAGGCATATATTATTCTACAAATATTTTACTAATGTTATTTATTTTGTAGATATTTTGTAGATATTGTACAACCTTAAATAACAAACATTTTTACGCATATGTGAAAAATAAAACAGAATTTATAAAGGAAAACACAGTTTGTATCTGTTGTTGATACTATGTTCTGTGGTCGATTTTATGTTTGCTGGATGAAAAACCCAAGTTTCCGGAAATAAAAAAACCACGCTACCTCGCCTGAGACCAACTAACTCAGCCATGAAAAAGATCCTTAAGTATTCCTCACGTCATCGACGGGACTCAAACTCAAGTCTTTTTCCACCCAGCGTGGGAGGACGGCTCTTCTATCAACTGTGCTAGCCACGAGGGCGACGAATATGCATCATGAAACTTGTAAGAAACAGAAGTCATTTTTATTTTTCAGGTTTATCTTTCAAGGATACTTCAGAATATAACTTTATGGTTCTTTTATTCAATATCTATTCCCCCATCCAGCGATTCTCTTATAGTTAAAGAATAAACTCGGTTAATTATAACTTATTCGTAGTACTATCCACAGATTTGGGCATGTAATACAACAGAATGCATGATTTTTAAACTTCTTTTTAGTCCACGGCCACAGCCACCGCTTCATGTTGAAAGCAATATAAATAATAGTGTCATCGAGAATGTCACAATATCACTCTTTTGCAAGATGACATCTATAAGAACTATTGGTCAATAATTCTCCACCGCAACCAAATTATTCTGTCTGATGAAACACAGCGCATATCGATAGTCAATGTTTCAGAAAATCCAATTTCTACTCCTGTAGGAGCCAGTTCCACCATACATGTCACCATTGCAGCAGTCGCTGGACTTCATTTATCGTTCCTGGAACTCTTGGGTGGTGCGATTTTTTTCAGAATAACACGACTAACTGTTCTGCGACCTATTAATGCCAAAATACGCGGTTTCGATGGTCGATGTACGTTGTCCTTCATCACAGCATCCTGTCTATGCTCAAATTCGT